>NC_081193.1:30289711-31594171 GCF_902713425.1 Acipenser ruthenus
TATATATAAAATAAAGAAAAATAGTCAGACTGACGGACACAAATAATAGCTGTAAACCGGATTCATTCGCCTGCGTCTTTTTGAGAACTTGCACGATATAATCATTTACAGCACAAAACAGACCCCAAAACCACTCAAGGATGCTACACACACACACACACATATACAGACGTGCTCAAATTTGTTGGTACCCCTCCACAAAAAAAGAAGAATGCACAATTTTCTCTGAAATAACTTGAAACTGACAAAAGTAATTGGCATCCACCATTGTTTATTCCATATTTAATAGAAATCAGACTTTGCTTTTGATTTTTTATTCAACATAATATTGTAAATAATAAAACAAATGAAAATGGCATGGACAAAAATGATGGGACCGCTAACCTAATATTTTGTTGCACAACCTTTAGAGGCAATCACTGCAATCAAACGTTTTCTGTAGCTCTCAATGAGACTTCTGCACCTGTTAACAGGTAGTTTGACCCACTCTTCCTGAGCAAACTGCTCCAGCTGTCTCAGGTTTGATGGGTGCCTTCTCCAGACTGCAAGTTTCAGCTCTTTCCATAGATGTTCGATAGGATTCAGATCAGGACTCATAGAAGACCAGAACAGTCCAATGTTTTGTTCTTATCCATTCTTGGGTGCTTTTAGCTGTGTGTTTTGGGTCATTATCCTGTTGGAGGACCCATGACCTGCGACTGAGACAGAGCTTTCTGACACTGGGCAGTACGTTTCGCTCCAGAATGCCTTGATAGTCTTGAGATTTCATTGTGCCCTGCACAGATTCAAGGCACCCTGTGCCAGGCGCAGCAAAGCAGCCCCAAAACATAACCGAGCTCCTCCATGTTTCACTGTAGGTATGGTGTTCTTTTCTTTGAAAGCTTCATTTTTTCGTCTGTGAACATAGAGCTGATGTGACTTGCCAAAAAGCTCCAGTTTTGACTCATCTGTCCAAAGGACATTCTCCCAGAAGGATTGTGGCTTGTCAATATGCATTTTAGCAAATTCCAGTCTGGCTTTTTTATGTTTTTCTTTCAAAAGTGGAGTCCTCCTGGGTCTTCTTCCATGGAGCCCACTTTCGCTCAAAAAGCGACGGATGGTGCGCTCAGAAACTGACGTACCTTCACCTTGGAGTTCAGCTTGTATCTCTTTGGCAGTTATCCTTGGTTCTTTTTCTACCATTCGCACTATCCTTCTTTTCACTCTGGGGTCGATTTTCCTCTTGCGGCCGCGCCCAGGGAGGTTGGCTACAGTTCCATGGACCTTAAACTTCTTAATAATATTTGCAACTGTTGTCACAGGAACATCAAGCTGCTTGGAGATGGTCTTGTAGCCTTTACCTTTACCATGCTTGTCTATTATTTTCTTTCTGATCTCCTCAGACAACTCTCTCCTTTGCTTTCTCTGGTCCATGTTCAGTGTGGTGCACACAATGATACCAAACAGCATAGTGACTACTTTTCTCCATTTAAATAGGCTGAATGACTGATTACAAGATTGGAGACATGTGTGATACTAATTAAAGAAACTAATTAGTTTGAAATATCACTATAATCCAATTATTTATTTTCTTTTCTAAGGGGTACCAACAAATGTGTCCAGGCCATTTTAGAATATCTTTGTAGAATAAACAATAATTCATCTCTTTTCACATCTTCTTTGCTTTATTCTATGACATACCAAAGGCATGCAAGTATACATGATAAAATAGCTTTTAATTTCATCACTTTTCAGGAGGAATGAAGCATTATTTCAATGAGCTGTAAGGGTACCAACAAATATGAGCACGTCTGTATATATATATATATATATATATATATATATATATATATATATATATATGTATATTTGACATTGTTTCCCCTCCCCCCAACACAAAGCAGCCAAATAAATGAAGTTTAACACAGCACTAGCTTGTGCTTTAAAACATGTTATGCCTGTTTAAGTAAATTAGAAAAACAGGATAACAAGTTGCACTGTTTTTTTTTTTTTTTTTTTTTAAACCTTTAAATCCGTTAACCTGATCTGCAGTCCTTCAGGACCTACACCAATTTCGAACACCATTGCCATCACTTCACACCAATTTAAATAAATTATTAATACTATCTATTAAGCTTCTAAACATGCACTTACTATCATACTTATAATCAAGGGGCATGCAACGTATTTTATAAGGTATATTTGCAAAAAAAAATAACTGTACTTTTACTGTAAACTGATTATCTATATGGGGCTCAGACCGGCGGGAAGAATGGACGTTATACCAGTCAAGCATTGTCTCCTCCAATGACATTGAAATGCAAGTAAATCCTGTATCTTAGTGTATTGTGTTGATTTTGATATCCCAGCTGCCCTAGCGGTCTGGCGGTTGCGAAGTAGGAAAACAAGAAATATGTTTGTTAGACCTGCTTTGCATGCTTGCAGGGAAAAAACAAAAAAATCGATCTTCTCTCACAAATATTTTTTGTGTTGGTCAGAACAATTTCTTGTGAGGGTTTGGGCAATTTATTTTGGGGAGGCTTAGCCTCCCCAAGCCTCTTATACGCGCCGCCTATGCCTGGGGAGGTTGTGATGAGTTATTTGTATCATCACTCCATTGCCCTCTTGTTCCCTTGAAGGACAGTGCAAACAAAATACATCCACTACATCTTACATAGTGATATATGTATGGCATTACTATTATATATATATATATAAAATATTATCTTAAATATTAACATTCATTTATAAATGACCATATTCAAACACAGTAGTAACATTCATCTAACGTTTATCAGAATTGTAACAAGGAATTTCAAGGACTTAATTCCACCTACACAGTAAGATCAATTTCAGGTTAGAAAACAGAACTTTCTTATTGACCGCCTACAAAGAGCTGGTAACACAAAGAGTATAATATTTATTTTGTTATCTCTATGTCCTTTGCAAATACTATGCAAATATTATACAGCTATGTTAAAACGTCAGAAATGTTAACATGCAAATTGCTCTAAATTCTAAAATTCTAAACTGAGAATGAGAAATGGGAATATTCCATTTCCTTATTTTGTTTGAAACTACGATTGACATTTTTACTTTAACTGGAAAGATCCATGACTGAATCGCTGCAGCGTAAGGTGCTTGCCTTTAGGCAGTTACAGAAGAAATCTGTGGACACTAAAGACGGCAGCCAGCAGGCATACTGAAAGATTTGAACTCCAAGTAGAACTATATACTTTTTGTGAGCCTTAGATTGAGATCAAAAAGCATGAGTGGGTGTCAGCTAGGCAAGGAACGTGATTACTGCTCTGCAGAACCAGTTCAAGTTTTAGTACTGCAGTCAACTCAGGATGCAGGGGTGGAAATATTTTGGTGGGTAATCATACAGCCTATAACAGAAAAAGAATAGTTGGATGGAGGACTTGCAGTATAAAACTGATGGTGTAGAGCGTGGAACTGTAAGTCCAACAAATCTGCTCTTTAAAGTTTAAAATACGTGTCTGTTGATGATTTCTTAATGATGATTAAAGGATTTAATATGAATATGTGTATACCCAGTAAAGTCATGTAAAGTACTTAAATTAATTCTGTATAAATTCTGTAGAAAATTGTGGGCCCGATTTTACATTTCGTCATTTTTTTGTTACATTACAAAATGTTTGCTGTAATTTTGCTAAAACACATACTGTATATGTACTGTGTATATGTACTAGATTATGTGCATATATATGTACTACATTATGTGCTTCAGTATTATTAATGAATACACAAACCTGATGCTGATTCATTTAATTTAATACATTTTTTTAACTGTGTTTATGAAAGGCCCTGTGCTTTCTGCTTGGTCACAAACTAGGTCGCTAGAGTACAGTGTCACAGCAATAACACAGTGATCTTGTGCTTTCAGCAGCATCATTGATCATTTTCACAGTTTTGGGTTGAGATACTTGGTCTGTTGTAGACTGCTTCATGTAACAACTTTGCTCTTTATCCCTGTAGGCATCATGCACTTCTCAAACATGAGGTATTTATTTTTACACTGTATTATTGATTTGCCAGCACATTGATTTTTACAGGGATTTATTATCCCAGTCTTTACGCATCCCTCTTAAAAAACAAACAAAGCAATAACCACAGTTTAATGTTACATAAAAACATCAAACCATCAAAATGTTCAATGACTGGTTCATTTAAAGGAGGGCATTGCTACAGAATAGTCTGTTTGTTGCTCATTTGATTCTTTTTTTTTTTTTTTTTACATGAACAATTAAGAAATGCCGGTCAACTAATATTGGAAGAAACATAGCATTGTAAGCTTAATGTTTTAATGGAATTTATAGTTCTGCTTATTAAAAAACAAATTACTGGTCAGAACTGTATGTTTTGTAGAGTTATACATACAGTACAGTAATACTTAATAACAGATACTGTATTAGCAAAGACAGGGCTACAGGGAACACACCAATAATGTGTATCATTCAATATGAGGTCGTAGCTAGAACTAATATCCATGTATCTTATTTACAAAGTTCATAGCAATCAATTTAGTCCATCAATACATTTAATGAGTTTTGGAAACATATTTATCCCTTAAATAATCCTTAAAGTGACCTTTACCACGAAATGTTCCTGTCAAGACAACTGAGGGAGTCAGCACCTCCGGTCATTTTCGGTGTAGGGAGAGGATTATTAATTGTTTCATTAACAATACTATGATAGCCAATCAGAATGCAGTGTCCTGACAGGAGAATTTTGTGTTACCTTTGTAAGGACTCTCTCTCTCAATATATATATATATATATAGAGAGAGAGAGAGAGAGAGAGAGAGAGAGAGAGAGAGAGAGAGAGAGAGAGAGAGAGAGAGAGGAAGAAGAAGAAAAAAAAAAGGATTACAGTGTTTTGTTTTTTTTACAGGGAAACGGCTTAGTTGTCCTTTTTAAGTTACAGATTAAATAGAGTTTATATATATATATATATATATATATATATATATATATATATATATATATATATATATATATATATATATATTATTATTAATTTCTTAGCAGACGCCCTTATCCAGGGCGACTTACAATTGTTACAAGATATCACATTATTTTTTACATACAATTACCCATTTATACAGTTGGGTTTTTACTGGAGCAATCTAGGCAAAGTACCTTGCTCAAGGGTACAGCAGCAGTGTCCCCTACCAGGGATTGAACCCACAACCCTCCGGTCAAGAGCCCAAAGCCCTAACCACTACTCCACACTGCTGTATATGTGTATATAAGTAACTTGCTCCTCAAATCTTTATTACTCAACCTTTGCGAGGAATGGCTGATTGTCTTACTATAAAGTTTAACCAGTGGAAAATAATGTGTAACAAAAAGAAGCTTAATAGAGTCTAAATTACTAAATTAGATTCTGATAACAACGAAAATTACTAAATTAGATTCTGATAACAACGAAAAGTGACATTCCCTCCACAGAAAGTTTTGTGAAATGTGTGTGGGATGTACAGGCATTGTCAAAGTGCCATTGTGTCTTGTGGCAGACATACACAGTACTGATGTGATGTTGGGGTGGTTGCACCATGATGTAAGTAATCTGCATTTAGTTTCAACAGTAACATTGTGATAAGACTATGATATGCCTTGTAGTGTACAGTACTAGTAAAATGTGCATACATTCACACACGACTGCAATCTATTTGCTTCTGCAAACCAGAAGGGCGGAATTAAATGCAGTGTTTTATGAATTGCCCTTGTTTGTTAACTTAGAGAAGACCCATGGGAAATCAATAGAGAAGAATTACTGTAATGTCCATTCACCGTAGTATTAGTAGTATTGTTCTGGCTGATTGTGATTTGTTTAAATCTTGATATAAAAGTAAGTATGCAGTCTTTTTTTAAGCTGTTTTGGTTAATTAGTATTAGCCCTACGTGTAAAAACGTGGTATGTATGAAGTAAATATGCCAAGATCTAAAATACATACAGTATTTAATATGGGCCAGTTCTTTAATGATATATATATATATATATATATATATATATATATATATATATATATATATATATATACACACACACACTCTCTCACACAACATCGGCATTCAACCTTCTTTTTATTTTATTTTATAATATTAAGAAACACATTTTTGATCTGATGTTATTGTTTTGATTAAAAGCTCTCCTACCAAATATTGAAACTGGCAACATGCAATATCTTAGCAGCAACAACAACAATACCATTAAGCCTGAATTACAAAGCAGACCATTTTAATAGGTTTTATCTAAGATAAATGTTTTGTGTTGCAGAACTACTGTACACATAAACCCTGTTTGGTCATCTTAATGGCTTCATCTATTCATTCAGTGACATCTGTAGTGAATAATACTAGCTTAAAACATGTTTTGAAAGTTTGTTTCTCTTAAAGTGTCATTGTATGTATAATGAAGCATTGGATATGTATATTCCCTCCAGTGTAAATAGACTTATCAACTTCAAAGCCTTGTGTGTGAAATTGCAGTTGAACTATTTGAGAGTGAAAGAGCATACCTTATTTAGTATTGAATTTAGTTACCCTGTCTGAAGTGCTTAGTTTTGTCACTTTTTACATTTTATTGAGATGCCTGAACAACAGGTAGAAAGATATTCCCTGGAACAAATATTGTGCTTGAAAGGGGGCTGCTGAGGAATAAACAAAATGACAGGAAAACAGACAGAAGTGAAAAGAGTTAAACTGAGAAACACGAAAACAAATATTTGAAAAAACAAAGACCGTCTTGGCCTGTATTCAACCCCCCTTCCTCTCCTCCTTCTCCTCTTTAACAGCCTGCACAGCTTACATGTTGTCCTTTGGGACATTATGGCAAGCCAAATGATCATTTAAAGATCTCTAAAATACATTTAGAGATGTCTGGAAATGATTTCCAGGTGTCTTTAAATTGAGCTTTTAATTAAATACCGTGTTTACTTGAAGTCGCACCTCCAAATACGGACACCAAAAAAAAAAGACCCTGAATGCAAGTCACATTTAACTTTCAATGAAAAAAACACAACAATTAACGGTTAAATTACTTTTTAATTTCTAGGTGCCAGCAGGGAACACTGTATTACTGTACATTAAAGCATCAGAGTATGTCACCTACTATATTATGTGATATCTTGTAACAATTGTAAGTCGCCCTGGATAAGGGCGTCAGCTAAGAAATAAATAATAATAATAATAATAATAATAATAATAATAATAATAATAATAATAATAATAATAATAATATTACAAATGCAAATGGAAAAAGAAAATATGTACAGAGTACTTTCAGTATTGAAAGACAGTCATTGCAGTTTATGGTAGCTGGGAAAGGGTAAATTACCTTGAATTTATTTCAGTCTGCTTTATTGTCCTTGTTTGTTTAATTTGGCCAACGTGACTCTGTCACGTTCGCAAGCAAAATTAGTGCAAGACAGAAATGTGTAGTTCATTTTAGGTTTGAGTTACGACTTTGGAGTTCACACTAGTGGGGTTCCCATAGTTAAACCAGGCACAGACCATAATAACAGTGAGTAAGTCAGAGAATCAGAGAGCGATGGAGAATCCGCCATTAAGCAGTACATACCTTAGTGTTCCTGTTTCTTGTGCTCCTCCAGATAGAGAAAGAAAGATATATAAATAAATGATTGTCCATTTTGAAGCCGGACCCGCATTGATCATTTCAACAAGTACTATACTGGTAATATTATAGTATTACATAGCCTTTCGATTGCGTCTCCATCTTCTGACACATAGATGCAGCAGTTTCTCTTTCTTAGCAAACAAAACTACTTTTCTTTTAAAAGCTGCATTAAAAAAAACATTCATGAAGTTCACTGTGCAGCCATTTTAATATATCGGTACCGTACCGAGAATAATTACTGTAGTGGGCAGTACTGTGTACAGTTGATCTTGTTCAAGCACACCAGAATAATTGACATGCGCAAATGTAAATTGGTACCCTAACTAAAAACCTCGAATCCAAGTTGCTCCCCCCAAAATTTAACTTTGATTTAAAAGTGCAAATTAAATTCGAGTAAATACTGTACCTAAAATGCATTTTCAGATATATTTAAATCATTTTAAGATCTCAAAATGTTTTTGAGATATCTTTAAATGATTGTCAGATATCTGAAATTCAGCTTAACATATCTCAAAATAACTTCATGTTCATTTAGAGATATCTCCAAATCATTTTAAGATATCTCGCAATTACTTCCTGTTCAGTTTGAGATATCTCTAAATGGACAGGAAGTCAGTCTGAAACATTGATCATTTTAATAGGAGGAAGTCATTTGGAGATAATCTTGAAATGATTTAGAGATATCTCTAGCTCGGGGCAAAGAGAAAAGGAAACGGTATAGAAGGCGAAAAGTAGCCTTTGAAATTCCAGCTGTGGAATTCACTGAACATCTTGAGGCATCTTCAGAGGATATGATGAAGTGCACTCCATATATGTATTTCAAACAGCTTGTGACAGCTGAATTCAATTGCTGAACAAACAAACTTGTATAATGTACAGAAAAATGGGAAGTCAGCAAGTACAACTACCAGTGAAATTGAGCAAGTTCTGGAAATATATTTGCACATAGGGCTAGTACAGATGCCCAATGTACGACCCTATTTTGAGTTGGAAACACAATATGATGTCTAAAGACAGTTTTCTAAAACTGCTCACAGTGATTCATAAATTGTGGAAACTCCAGCCTTGGTTACAAAAACTCAGAGATCAGTTTATTCTAGTTCCTCTTGAAGAATGTCAAGCAGTTAATGAAATAATGGTCGTGTTCAAGGGAAAATACCATCTACGTGTTTACATGTCTGCAAAACCCCAGTGGGGGTTCACTGTGGGGTCGTGCTGGGGCAAGTGGCTTTCTTTATGACTTTGATGTATATCAAGGTACAGAAAATAAAGAAACAGGAAAGTCAGACGTTGGTGTTCCTGGAGATATTGACCTGAACATGACATCAACCCTTCCAGTGGGAAAGAACCACAATGTTTTTGCAGATAAGTACTTTACACCAGTTCCACTGGTTGAACAACTGAGAAGAGAGAGGAGAGAAAGAGAGAGAGAGGGGAATCTGCTATATAGGCACAGTGAAAGACTGCGACCTGAAAGATGAGAAAGAAAAAGAGGGAAGAATGTCATTTGACTTTAGAGTAGCACAGAATTACATTATCATAGTAAGATGGTTTGACAAAAAGGCAGTTAACTTACTTTGTTAATTTGTTGGCATCGAACCTGTTGGGAAAGTGAAGCGCTGGGATTGAAAGACCAAAGCTCACACTGAGATTTCCAGACCAGTTCATGGGAGGTTCATGGGAGGTTTCAGGCTTCTGTTGCTGCCTCTTTGACAAGTGCTGGAAAATGTACAAAGGATTGTGGCAGACCACCAGCAGCTGCCCCAAAAGCACCACCGCCTGGCATGCTTCCTGATGTAAGAAAAGATGGTTATGGTCATTTGTCTACATGGGAAACCAAAGATGCAAGTACTGCACTGACACTTCTCGCATGTATGCTGTCACAAATGTAAAGTCCATGTCTGCTTCAACAAGGATAAAAACTGTATTTCTGCCTACCGCAATGCAAAGTAGACTTCAGACGTCAATATTCATTCAGCTGAAACACAAATGCTAATCGTGGTTTGTTAAAATGTTCTGATTGAATGTTCTGGCTTGCCATAGGGACATCTATACACACACACACACCCCACACACACATACTTCTCTTTTATATCTTTTTGCATCTCAGTGGCTCTATCCTGCAGAAATATCTTCAAATAATAACAATAATGTAAGTTGAAAAATAACATTTTAGCATTTTGCCCCAGATCAGTCAGTCATCCATTAATGACATACAGTTTACTGTTAGAGTAATTCAAATAAGCATGTTCATATGGATAAATATTATATCATTCAGCATACATTTACCTAATATTTTTGGTTTACTATCTTCCTGAATTAAGTAATTCCTTTACTGCCAATAATATCATCTGCCAGAAAGGGTATTGTTGTAACACATGGATACCGCACATGCAACCTCCAGGCCAGAAAAGGCACTTTGAACGGTTTGAGGTTATTATTATTATTATTATTTATTTCTTAGCAGACGCCCTTATCCAGGGCGACTTACAATCGTAAGCAAATACATTTCAAAAAGGTCAGGAGTCCTTCTGGTGCTTCGATTTTGGGTAGAGTTATGCCACAAAACTCTTTATGTTCTCATAAGAGGTATGCTAGTACCTGCCCTCTCTTTTTCCATACAATTTAATGTACATAATTATTATACACATATTTTAACAAGCTTGTATGTTTCTGGTACTATGCACGCCAATTTTGTAATTGTTGTGTCAATTGATGTACTCATTTTGGAATCTAAATCATTTAAAATGTGATCCATTTTGAATCAGGGGACGGTTTGGAGACATGTGCAATAGCCTTAATTCTGGAAAAAAAAAAAAGTACAGCAGAATCCTAATAATAAACAGAAGATTGAGCATGATAATACTGTAGCAATATTAGGGTGAATATGTGTGCAGTCTTGCAAATCAAGACAAGGGTAACTATTGTCTCTTTTTTGCATCTGAATACTGTTTAACTGTCAGTTATTCCTTATAACAATATATTCACATCAGCTCATCGGATATTCCAATCTGCACAGTGTTAACATTCTTTGTGATTTTCATAAAATAACGTCTGAATTAAGTAAATAGTATTGAATCACAAATAATAAGATTAGGAATCATTGAGAAACATATCAAAATCTAATTTAAAAACATTAAATGTTTATTAGTTTTCATGATTTTATCAGTTAACAACTTTGAGAGGAAAATGTAGTTTTTGCATGTGTAAGCCCCTGTCAGTTTTTACATGTAATGTATTAACAATCCTATTCTAATAGTAAAAAGGCATGAATAGTATACAATGTTTTAATAATATAATTTAAAGTCATATGTAAACATCGCTGAAAAGGTCATTATCAATATGACCATATTAGATTTTTTCATTATTTTAATATATTTATATATTTTTTAAATGCAACAGCTCAAACATACTCAAGCAGACAGCATCTTGGCATTCTGTTTGCCTGATGGAGTCTTTCTCCCTTTGATCTCTCAATGCAGTGACCTGTGAATTCTACAACTACAGTGTTTCTCAGATACCAAGCCACTAATATCTCCCTTCAATGCAATTACTTCCAGCATTATCTAGGTGCTTAGAGGGCAGATTCACTGTGTTTGTAAATTATATTGCTGCTTCTGCATGACACATTGTGATGACATCATCAAAACAAATTATAGACTTACAGAATGTCAGGCTTCAACATGTAGAATTACATTTTATAAAACAAAATGCACAGTGCATACAATTTTATGCTTTCGCTATGAATGCTGGAGACAGACAGACAGACAGGTAGACTTCCTCACTGTTCATCAACCATCTTTTAGTTATAGACTCATGTATAGTAACAGGTTAGTTTTGTCAATTATGTATGCTGTTACAGGGCAATGACACATGCATTCTGAAAAATGCTGACTTAGCAAGCTCTTTATATTTTATACCATGGGCTCACTGACACATTCATATAATGTGAATACTCTTCATTACCACAAATATTGTGTTTGAAAAGTAATGTTCATTAAAATAAGTGCATAAAATCAAAGCCACATTGCAGGATTAATCAAAATTGAGTAAGTGCTGAATGTCTAAATAAGGAGTAACTACAGCATTTCAAGATGACAAATGTGTTTGTTGGCAGCAGGTTGATGGTCCCAAGGTTAAACTAGAGAAAATTCAAAAATAATATTTAAAAGATGAAGGGAATGGGAATGAAATATACTTCTTCATGCATAGCAAGCCTTTGCTGAAAAACAGAAGATTACAAATGTTTTTTTTTTGTTTGTTTTTTTTTAGTCTCAACTAAAAAGTGCGTATTTATGACTTGCTTGGTGGTTTCCTCAGGGAATGAATAACAGGGAGAAAGGTAATTTATAGGCAAAGGGTTAACGGCCAGCAAGGGTATTTAAAGTTAAAGGAGGATAAGCTGTCACAATTGAGGTGACATGATCAGATAAGGACCTGGTAGGCAGCAATGTAATGGCAAATGACACATAAAGTCATGGTTTGTAACAGGTTCCCAGGCATGAATTATGTCAAGAAAATAAACTCTGATGGGCAAGAAGAAAGAAAAAATACTTTGCAGGTAATGAGCCCAAGGCCCAGTAGAAAAAAATGTGACTTAATGCCACTGAGCATAAACATTGTACTCAATCGCCTGTTCTACTTTTCAAAGCAAAGCAACATAATGTCATCAGAACAATATATTGCAGGCAAGAACAATATTGTTTATGGATTCTGATAGCACATAAACATAGAATAAATCAAGCAAATTTAACATGAGATGGTGATAATAAGCATTCAAATGAATTTGAAGGAAATATGCTAACTTGAGGTTAAAGAATCTTGCGAATTCTAGACCAGGTGGAGGGTAGACTGGTGGGAGTAGAAAAAATATTATAAACTATTGTTAGCTGAACAGTGAATAGTATAATTTGGATCAGGCCCCACCACCATTATACAAGTACATAGAAACCCAAATGAATTCAATGGGAATAGTACTGCAGACTTCTTTAATTAGTAAATAAATGTTGCTTTTCATATTTCAAATAAATATTGCTTTTCATGTTTCAAATAAATATTGCTTTTCATGTTTCTTTTTTCTTTTTTGCAATCATGGAGACTAATGCAGTGGAGTGCAAAGTAAAAGTAAAAAATATGTCAAATATAAAAAGATAAGAAAGAGCAAGGTAATTTATTATAAAGCAGGACAATAATACTGTACATTAGTGATTCCAAATTCTAAAATAAACAGAAAACCTTTTTTATATCTTTATGACAGAAACCAAAAGAACAATAACCCTATACTGTATTCTGATTTATTTGTGAGACTTGTTCCTCGGGAGATTTCTTGGTTTGAATTACATTATCTTAATCAGGAAATGTATGTCAAGAAGAGTTGCTTTGTATTTTCTTCTCCTTTTTACCCTTTCTTTATTCGATTATTTTTTCTATTTTCAATTACATTTCAACCTTCCATTGTGAGCAATGGCAGCAGAAGCCTTTTACAATTGGGGGGGAGGTTGGGGGGGGCATAAAGCATCCTCGGTGCTATTTTTAGTGTACCCACCTAAATACAATTTGTGAGTTAATATTGAAAATAATTAAGACCCTACATAAATCGCTGTGAGATCTTCAAAAAAACGCAGCTTAATTGCCACCAAAGCATGAAAAATCACAGAAATGTAGTTCTAGTGCCTTAATTATGAAGGTAATTAAAAAAGCCATATAAACAGCATTTCATTTTCTTATTTCATAACAATACTGATCTGAAATGGCAGAAACATGAAATAACTAGCATTCTTTTTTAATGACAATTTTACATACATGTATAAATGTTTTACAGTAGATCGCTTACAAAAAGTCCAGCAAACTTTGCAGACTGACTGGTGCATTTATATGAGTATTTCACAGTAAAAAAGGTCGGAACACAAAAGTATATTTACAGTTTACAGGCATTACATTTCAAACAAACAAATGTGCTTGCTAAATTTCAGATACTACCAAGCATGGAGTTTTTGCCCCTGATCAACACAAAAAAGTCCATAATGTCAAAGTGAAAAATAAAATCTACAAATTGTTCTAAGTTAATTACAAATATAAAACAGAAAATAATTGATTGCATAAGTATTCACCCCCTTTGCTATGACACACCTAAATAAGCTCTGGTGCAACCAATTGTCTTTAGAAGTCACATAATTAGTTGAATGGAGTCCACCTGTGTGCAATTAAGGTGTTTCACATGATTTCAGGTTAAATACACCTGTCTCTGGGAGGTCCCACATTTGGTTAGTACATTTCCTAAAAAAAAATACATCATGAAAACAAAGGAACATTCAAAGCAAATCCGGAATAAGGTTCTTCAAAAGCACCGATCAGGGGTAGGATATAAGAACATTTCCAAGGCATTGAATATCCCCTGGAGCACAGTAAAGTCCATTATTAAGAAATGGAGAGAATATGGCACAACTGTGAATCTGTCTAGAACAGGCCCTCCTCCGAGTATCCGGGCGAGAAGGGTACTAGTCAGGGAGGACACCAAGAGGCCTATGGCAACTCTAAAGGAGTTACAGTCTTCCACGGCTGAGCTGGGAGACTGTGCATACGGCAACAATAGCCTGGGTGCTTCACAAAACTGGCCTTTATGGGAGAGTGGCAAAAAGAAAGCCATTGTTGAAAAAAAACTCACATCAAATCTCAGCTAGAGTTTGCCAGAAGACATGTGGGAAACTCTGAGACCAAGTGGAAGAAGATTCTATGGTCTGATGAGACCAAAATAGAGCTTTTTGGCCTCAACGCTAAGCGCTATGTTTGGCGCAAGCCTAACACCGCACATCATCCGGAGAACACCATCCCTACCATGAAGCATGGTGGTGGCAGCATCATGCTATGGGGATGCTTCTCTGCGTCAGGGCCTGGAAACCTCGTGAAGATAGAGGGCAAAATGGATGCAGCAAAGTACAGAGAAATCCTGGAGGAAAACCTGCTGAAGTCTGCAAGAGACCTGGGACTTAGGAGAAGATTCATCTTCCAGCAGGACAATGACCCCAAACATACAGCCAAAGCCACACTGGAGTGGCTTAAAAAAAAAAGGTCAATGTCCTGGAGTGGCTCAGTCAAAGCCCGGACCTCAATCCAATTGAGAATATGAAGAAAGAGTTGAAAATTGCTGTTCACCAAAGGTCCCCATCCAACTTGACGGAGCTTGAGCAATTTTGCAAAGAAGAATGGGCAAAAATTGCAGTGTCCAGATGTGCAAAACTGGTAGAGACTTATCCAAATAGACTCATGGCTGTAATTGCTGCCAAAGGTGACTCTGGCAAATATTGACTCAAGGGGGTGAATACTTATGCAATCAATTATTTTCTGTTTTGTATTTGTAATTAATTTAGAACAATTTGTAGATTTTATTTTTCACTTTGACATTATGGACTTTTTTTGTGTTGATCAGTGGCAAAAACTCCTAATTAAATCCATTTTGATTCCATGTTGTAACACAATAAAATGTGGAAAAGTCCAAGAGGGTGAATACTTTTGAGAGCCACTGTACATGTGTTAGTGCTGATCGTGCTGTTTGCTCAGTAACTTGTTCACAGTGTGTTCATAAAGTTTATTCAAAGCAAACAGTCTGCATCCAGTTGTTTGATTTCTACAACTTGTCATTCAAACTGGCAGAGACTATTGCTATTCCTGTTGCGCTTACTATAGTGCCTCTGACATTGACAGACAACATTAAAAGGGTGTGACTAGAACGGTGATGTTCTTTCATCAAGCAGAAAAGGGTCAAATACATAAAATAATATTTACATATTTTTCAGGATAAACGAAAGCTCAGATCCATTTTTTTAATATACACATATACCTCTTACATGCCTTAGAGACCAAGTTGGGGGTTGGGCAAGTTTATTGAGGCTCAGTTATAGTGAAAGGGTGTGGGAATTCACTGACTCCGGAGACAGAAGGCTTTAATTGAAACAGCTCTCTGGTGCCCAGTTTTATTATTATTTTTTTTTCTTTTATTATCCGCCAAATGGCGCTGGTTCTGCTCTCCCCAATACCAACGATGGTAAAGGGGTTGCACTTGTATCATGCAGCACGCACAGGTTCTCAGAAATAATAATGGAAACAAAAGGCGAAAGAAAAAGGGAAAATAAAACACAGTAATAAAAACTACAAACAAAAGGTGCTGCTTATGCAGTGTCCCCCACCGCCGCTAAACAAGTCAGCTCGGGTCTCCAACCAACGCTCTGCTATTCCCTCACTATACACTGGGGTTGCCAAGGTTCCCCCAGCTAACTGCATATGTTCCCCTTGGGTACGTAACAATTATTTTTCTTTCTCTATTACGGTGCCTTGCGAAAGTATTCGGCCCCCTTGAACTTTGCGACCTTTTGCCACATTTCAGGCTTCAAACATAAAGATATGAAACTGTAATTTTTTGTGAAGAATCAACAACAAGTGGGACACAATCATGAAGTGGAACAAAATTTATTGGATATTTCAAACTTTTTTAACAAATAAAAAACTGAAAAATTGGGCGTGCAAAATTATTCAGCCCCCTTAAGTTAATACTTTGTAGCGCCACCTTTTGCTGCGATTACAGCTGTAAGTCGCTTGGGGTATGTCTCTATCAGTTTTGCACATCGAGAGACTGAAATTTTTGCCCATTCCTCCTTGCAAAACAGCTCGAGCTCAGTGAGGTTGGATGGAGAGCATTTGTGAACAGCAGTTTTCAGTTCTTTCCACAGATTCTCGATTGGATTCAGGTCTGGACTTTGACTTGGCCATTCTAACACCTGGATATGTTTATTTGTGAACCATTCCATTGTAGATTTTGCTTTATGTTTTGGATCATTGTCTTGTTGGAAGACAAATCTCCGTCCCAGTCTCAGGTCTTTTGCAGACTCCATCAGGTTTTCTTCCAGAATGGTCCTGTATTTGGCTCCATCCATCTTCCCATCAATTTTAACCATCTTCCCTGTCCCTGCTGAAGAAAAGCAGGCCCAAACCATGATGCTGCCACCACCATGTTTGACAGTGGGGATGGTGTGTTCAGGGTGATGAGCTGTGTTGCTTTTACGCCAAACATAACGTTTTGCATTGTTGCCAAAAAGTTCGATTTTGGTTTCATCTGACCAGAGCACCTTCTTCCACATGTTTGGTGTGTCTCCCAGGTGGCTTGTTGCAAACTGTAAACGACACTTTTTATGGATATCTTTAAGAAATGGCTTTCTTCTTGCCACTCTTCCATAAAGGCCTGATTTGTGCAGTATACGACTGATTGTTGTCCTATGGACAGAGTCTCCCACCTCAGCTGTAGATCTCTGCAGTTCATCCAGAGTGATCATGGGCCTCTTGGCTGCATCTCTGATCAGTCTTCTCCTTGTATGAGCTGAAAGTTTAGAGGGACGGCCAGGTCTTGGTAGATTTGCAGTGGTCTGATACTCCTTCCATTTCAATATTATCGCTTGCACAGTGCTCCTTGGGATGTTTAAAGATTGGGAAATCTTTTTGTATCCAAATCCGGCTTTAAACTTCTCCACAACAGTATCTCGGACCTGCCTGGTGTGTTCCTTGTTCTTCATGATGCTCTCTGCGCTTTAAACGGACCTCTGAGACTATCACAGTGCAGGTGCATTTATACGGAGACTTGATTACACACAGGTGGATTCTATTTATCATCATTAGTCATTTAGGTCAACATTGGATCATTCAGAGATCCTCACTGAACTTCTGGAGAGAGTTTGCTGCACTGAAAGTAAAGGGGCTGAATAATTTTGCACGCCCAATTTTTCAGTTTTTTATTTGTTAAAAAAGTTTGAAATATCCAATAAATTTCGTTCCACTTCATGATTGTGTCCCACTTGTTGTTGATTCTTCACAAAAAATTACAGTTTCATATCTTTATGTTTGAAGCCTGAAATGTGGCAAAAGGTCGCAAAGTTCAAGGGGGCCGAATACTTTCGCAAGGCACTGTAGTTAATGTCGGCTGTTTTCCTCAGCCGTGCTTGCTGGTCCCGTTCTCTCGCTCCAGCCGCTGGTGTTCTTGCCTTGGTTTTATTTACACTGGCTTCTGAACCCAGCGTCACTGGGTTTCCCTTGTCATGGCCACTGGAATGAATAACAGAGCGTAGTTCTTATAAGTCGAGCAACCCCTCAAGGCCCGCCTCTTGACCACTCAGAGAGAGGGAAAGACAACACACCCTCACCCAACCTCTCTATGTCACTGCTATGATTGACAGGCAGATCCTACGGGGTTCCCGACCTTCTCCCTGCAGGATGGTGCATGCGCCAGATAGCCAGCACAGATCTCCCCTGTTACAAAGGGGTACAATAGACAATCAATAGATATTTTGATACCACAGGATCATGTGGGGTAAAACAGTGTTTTGTTTTCTGAAAAATGGTTTGTAATATTTTCAGAACCTGTCCTGTGAATGCTGGTTGTCGATCTGGCGATCTTGTGGACCATATCAATGTTTAAGGGGAACATATAGTTTCCAGCCGCAGCCTTTGTACAGTAACAATTCCACACGACTGACTAGTCCATCATACTATTTTCTTGAGAATAAACTGTATTCTAGTTACTAATGTTTTCAAATTTAATTTTGCTGAATCTTCCCAGTTGGCCTACATTCTTTTGCATTTCTCTGTTGTATCCTATCCAATTCCAGGGCTGGAAATAAAACTCCCATTTCATAGCAGTGTGATCCAGTTTAATAGGGCACATCTGAGCTTGTTATTTATACATTGTAGCTAATCAAACTTGTAGTACAAACTGGAATGGGTTCAACTGCTATGCAAAATGAGTCTTCCCTGCAGCCATTTCAGAATACTTTTAAGGGAAGACCCAGTGTATTATATCCACTGAGAGAATTAACTGATGTACTACTTACTTGCATGCAAGATATGTCATTCAATTTTTATTCCTATAACATATCCATAACTTAACATTAACGCTGGAGAATAGGTTAGCAAAAAGGGAATTATATCTGTGTTGTAGGTCCTGCCAAATCCCAAGACATTTAAATCCACCCACAACCCCTATTATAGAACAGTTGAAAAAGAGTTCTGAAAATTGTACCCCAGAGCCCAACAATTTTCTTATTATTTAGAGATATTTTTTTAGTAAACCGACTGTACTTTGTATATTTTTTTTAATCTCCTTGCAAGTTAAATATATCAGATTTTTTCCACTTTTCCACAGGATAGTTTCATCAGAATACGTAAAGACATTTGCTGATTAACAGAAAGATTATATTATGAAAACAGGAAATAGCAAGGGTTCTAAATTGTACCCAATATGATTGTTATCAGCCCATTGAATGCAATATGCTTATGAGCTAGTATGTTTCTGTATTAACTTACTGTACCAACAGTACTGGTTATCCATAGGAATTATTGATAATGACCTACAGCATACTGGTAGATCTGTAGAGTAATTGATTTCCTCCTAGTGGTTGGTGATATAATAATACTGAAATCAGCAAAAGACCCCTCTCAACTAGAGAGCTTGCTCTTTTCTTGAATGGGACAGTGTGGCAGGATAGCTGATGTGGTGATGTGTGTGACGTCAGGTTCCAGGAAAGCAGTACACCAAAGGCAGAATGCAGGGCAAAACACTGTGTGGCTGCGCAGTTTTTTTATTAAACAAAATAAACTTTGCAAAACACAAATAAAAGGGCACAAGGGCCAAACACAAGAAAGCTACAATACCGGAAATAAACAGAACGAATACCTTAACAAAACAAAGGTAGCAGTCATTTTCTCTCACTGCTGTCTATCTCCTTCAAACTCTCCAAACTCTGTATCTGTTCCTTCTCCTAACTCCAACCAAACAATGAGCCTGGAACTGGGCTTATATAGCAGGTGGTTAGGGGTTAATTGCACAATTAACAAATCAATAAACTCCTGACCACCTGCACCTGAACAATCATCCCTGGATGGGAATTAACCCCATCCTAGCCAAACACTATTACAACTGCATTTGAACCAATACACAGCCATTTTTCAAAACAGAAGAATATACAAAATACAATCAATAACAGTAAATCATAATACAAATATATAGGGGGAAGCGGGCACCCCGTCACAAACGGTTTTTATCTTTTAATTGTGAGTAGTTTAGCAGTTTGCATCCAGCCCCTCCTCTCCATTCAGTTAAATGGGCTGAGATGCCAAGCCATTCCAGTGGCGCCCTATGCTAAAGAATCCTGACCCCTGTGGTTGAACAGGTAATTTAATGTCTGTTTTCTTTTGCAATAAAAGCAATAGCATGTATTCTGGCTTGTGAGACATGTGATTTTCTCAAAACTACTACTAATAATAATTTGTTAGGCATGCAAATGATCCAAAGGTCTTTTATCTACACTATAGGAAAAAGATAGGTGAAGAGTACAGCTATGGCCAAAAGTTTTGCATCACCTATAGAATTAACTAAGCTAAATAAAACCTGCTGAATAATGTTACTTTAACATATTGAATTACAAATGTGACATTTCAAAATCTAACATGAAATACTGTACTACTATTATGGCTTCCGGTAGACTTTTGTGGTATCATTTTGTAGTTCCCTTTCAAGTACAAAAGGCAACCATTACCGAATGGGTATTTAACTTCTAAAGACCTGAATCCAGAATATTGTTTACCAAAGCTGCCCCAAGGGCACTTAAGGATTACGCTCACAGATCTCAACACCATTTTTCCTTTCAAGACTGACCTGATCAGAGAGCCTTGTTCAGAGTCTCTGGCTTCATGCAGGGGCCACAGCGGGATGTAACAAGCAACAGCCTGTAGTGCACACAAATACGCGTAAGTAGAAAAATTATTACAGCGATTAGTTTATATATCACATATGATTTATGTAAAACATAAAAAATGCTAAATATATACAGAACTTGTCAATGGCCACCTTTAATGGTTGGGCCTTATGGTGAATCATGCGAAAAGCCAGCACACGTCTTCCCAGACAGCCTATTTAGGACTCCGGGGCAATGCTGGACACTCTGTCGGATGTCAGAGTGTACAGATTAGCTGACTGTTTGAAGCTTTTTCAGATCAACAGAGCGCTCATGGTAGTAACGTTCCAGAAACTTCTGGACCTGATGGCAAAAGCTTCCCAGATACTCCCATTGGGTCTCCTGCACATGAGCCCTCTGCAGGCCTGGCTCAACAGCAGGGTTTTTCAGACCACATTGAACTGCAACTGCCTATTGATAGTGTCCCACCACTGTCTAAAGGCACTCTCTTGGTGGAAACAGCCAGCCTATCTATGTATAGTGCTGGGCAGTGTCACCAGAAGGGAGGTCGTCACCACGGACGCATCCAGCCTGGGCTGGGGCGCTGTGTGGAATGGCTGGGGTGTTTACCTGGCCTTACAGATTGTTTTGTAGGAGGTTTGCACAAGAACCTCCTCTCACTGCGGGCAGTACAACTACCTGGGATGACAAACTGGGCTGCGGACCACCTCTCAAGAGGAGTCCCCAGCAGCTCAGAGAGGAGGCTTCACCCCAAGGTGGTGAGCCTCATCTGGGAGAGGTTTGGTTGAGCAGAGATAGGTCTCTCTGCCTCCCAGGAATCAACCCACTGTCCCCTCTGGTTCTCCATAATAGGAGGCGCGGACCCGTTGGTAATAGATGCCTTGGCACACCAGTGGCTAAGGCATCTGTAATATAAGCCTTTGCCCAGCTCCCACTGTGTCTGAAGAAAATCAAGCAGGACCAGGCTAAAGGTGCTCCTAGTAGCCCATTATTGGCCCAGGAGACTGATGCAGCTCCTGAGTGGCCAGCTGTGAAGACTGCCTAAGCACCGTGATCTGCTCAGTCAGGCACGGGGGACCTTATGGCTTCCTGGCCCATCGAGCCTGCAGCTCTGGGTCTGGCCCCTGAACGGCTGCATTAGAGCCATTTGGGTCTGTCGAACACAGTTATTGACATCCCACAAAATGCAAGAGCAGCAGCCACGCATTCCCAGTACATGTGTTCGACCTCATGACTTGTCCCATGGCAGTAATACGCCACTTTTTGCAGGACCTGTTTCACAAGAGGAAATCCCTCTCTACATTAAAGGTCTATCTGGCAGCTATTTCAGCTTGTAATGCCAAGATTGACTCGGTCTCCCCAGAAGCTCAATTCCTGGTGGGGCAATTTTTGAAAGGGGCTTGGCGGCTTCAGCTGCCTATGAAGGACATTGTTCCCCACTGGAGGCTAAACATGGTGCTTAATGCACTCATAAGCCTCCATTTGAGCCCATGCATTCAGCTGAGCTGAACGTTTTGTCATTTAAAGTGGCTTTCTTGCTTGCAAAGCGGGTGAATGAGATGCAGGCATTCTCAATAACGAAAGCCTGCTTAATTTGTACAGAGGCCAGGACAAAGGTTACGCTCTGTACCAATCCTACGAAGAAATGAAACTCACACATCTTATGCCAAGTAACAGGATTCCTAGTATGTATAAATCAAAACATTCAGCATACTTGATGATATATGTATGATGTTCTGCCGAAGACCGTCTCGGCATTCCATGTCAGCCAGTCTGTGGAATTGTTGGCTTTCCATCCACCTCCTTTACAGTCTGACAGAGAGCAGCAGCTCCAATCACTCTGCCCAGTGCGGGCCCTGGCATACTATGTTGACAGTACAAAAAGTTTGCTATGGGGCGAAGTCCCATCATCAAGCCCTGTCTAAGCAGTGGCTGCCCAAGTGGACAGCAGGTGGTCTAGACTGCCCATGAGCGGGCTAACTTGCTCCCTCCAGAAAAGCTCACTGCCCATTCCACCAGGGGCATGGCAACTTTGTAGGTTTTATATCAGGGTGCATCTTCCAGAGACATTTTGCAATGCAGCGGTGTGGGCTACATACTTAATGTCATGGATCCTCAAAACCCTAGTTCTGGAACTAAAGTGTTAAGGAGGGCTTCTCAGTTGACCCTTAAAACACAGGCATAGAGGTCAAACTCTCCCTCAAATTTCATCTCCCTAGCTACTTGTTACTGGAGTTCTGAATGATAATGCACAGTGTAGTCTTCAGCTTAGCCTTGTAGCATGCCAGTCATCTGCAATCTTAACTTTGCAATGGCTTTGGTACACTCACCCATTTGGTAATGGTTATATTTCATACTTGAAAGGGAACATTGTATTATTATCATAACCCTGGTTCCCTGAAATAGAAATGCAACCATTAATCTTCAAGGTCACTGCATCCAAGATTGCAGCAGGCTTGAAGGAAAAATAATCTGTGATCACAGGTCTTTTGTGCCCTCGAGGGCGCGCCATGACTGCGCCACAGGCTCAAAGAGCAGCTTTGTTAAATATTATTCAGGTTTTGGGTCTTTAGGAGGTAAATACTAATGGTTACATTTCTATTTCAGGGAACCAGGGCTATGATATTAACGTTTTTTTGATTACATGATGTTAAATAAAATATCTAAATTATACTAATATATATTTATAGTTTTAATTTTCTCAATCCTCAAATTGTAGGTGTAAAACTTTTGGGTATAGCTATAGGCAAAGCATTGTTCAAATAGCAATATACAATATATATATATGTAGCCTGCTTTGTTTTGATCGCATAATATTAAAAACATTTCTAAATCGAAAGCAGTTTTAGTACCAATTGTCCTAATTTAGATTTGCAATAAAAACTGGATATAGCATCCAGTAGACTATTATATTTAGAAGCCCAGGATAGGCCCCAAATCAGAAATCTTTTAGAGGAACATGAACTATGTTGCTACATCTTTTCATGTAGTGTCATTGTGCAGCATTTGAAATGACTAACAGTTGAGATATGTCATGTCCTGTTTGGCTCTTTTATTATTTGATCTAGTAAACTTTTTAAAGACCAATCAATTCAGAATGTGGACAGCATTCTAGCTTACAAATGTATTAAAAGAAATATATTTCAGGGTAGACTGTTGTAAATAGCTTATGAAGGTTGACCCCCCCCCCCCCTCCCCCTCCCCCTCACCAACTGAGCCTAAAATAAAATGTTTTGAAATAGTAAAGTTCATATGGTGTATGTGAGTTGATCAAATTCAAAGTACTTTTGATTAAACTTGTTATTGCTTTATGGGTTCATTGTTTTACTTGTATGATCTTGAATGTGCATTACAAATAATCACATGTTTCAGTGATCCCTAACTAAATAAGATGTGAAGGCCAAAAAATACATCATCAAGTATTTATGAACAGACATGGGTTGCTTAGTCACTGAAAGTAAAGCACTTTATATCCTTGTACACCATGTTTAGATCAGTTGGTTTCAGCAGTAGTGACAAAAGGAATCTGAAATAGACTATCATTGTTTAATTCTGACCTTACAATAAGATGTATTGTTTAAGAATCCATACCTTAAATTTTTAATATAACGAACTGTCTTGTAGGTATAGTTGTCAGGGTTGTGTGTTTTTGCTATGCCAATCCATAAAGAAACACTTGAATAAATCAATTCTAGATTACTACACTGTAAACGTATATTTTATAGATTAAATATATATTTTATGATATTTCTATTTGCAATAACAATAAGTTATGTAACCAATAGTACCTTCAAAATTATTATATCCCCAGTACCCCTGTATATATGAAATATATTGGTTTTGGCAACAATGTTGTGGATTTGCAACTATAAAACACATTTTAAAAATGAAACTCTTTGTTTTTGGTACATGTATTTATGAAGATGAAAGCAAAACTGAACATTCAGTAAAATAACCATCAAAATACATTATAGCCACCATGACGAAATACGTCTTCATGTCAGCCCCATTTTAGCAATGGGGACACAAAATGCAAGATATACAATTTTTTCTCACATTTTTTGTATTTCAGTTTTGTTTTATACATGTGAGTCACAGTACCTCGGTGAGTACAGTAGCTTTTTATTTTCAGAGCTTATAGCTCATGGGAGAGCAGTCAGTGCCAATAATACATTGTGCAAAGCTGGCTGGTTAAAGGTTGCCCATCTTTAAATTGTGTGTTTCCAAATCTGAAAATATGATTTGAGAATGCAAGCTTCTGTTTAAATGCATTACCAAAGGTACAAGCATTTAATGGGCTTCATTTGTCAAAAAGAGAGAATACCTGTAGTGGAACTAAGGATCAGTTGACATTTTTCTTACAGTAGAGAACTATAATAATGTATATATATATATATATATATATATATATATATATATATATCTTAAGTACCTGCTTCATATTCACCATGACCTTCTTAGTCACAAGATACATCAATCTTAAATGCTACTTTAGCATGTATGTATTAATAACCAATCAGTCTGTAATTACTGGAGGGCAGGCATATGACAAATGAAATGAAATATCATCTGTAAACTTCTATATCGATCATCTATTTTGTTACATAATGAGGGAGGTCATTGACTATAAAGCCAACCGTTTACAATTAGACAAGGCACTACATACATTTCTCATTAATGCAGTGACTCATAAACAGCATGACTTGCTGCTGTACAGATGAGCTGTTCCATATTTCCGACAAATGTCTCTGGCTTGCCCACAGAAATCACGTACAGTACCGCATACATGCAGAGTAAAACAACTATAAAACAGCAGCTGCTTTGAATGGTAATTTTTTATACAGTTTATCTGCAACAGTAAAGTATATTTCCCTGCCAAGTTGTCCATATTTCTATGGTATGTTTTTTTTTTTTTTTTTTTTTTAATTAACATATAAAATAATGTCATCATGCACAACACAGTTTTCATTTTTCAAATAGCTGTGATGCCTATACAGCTGCCATTAACTAGATAACTGGCAATACCTATAAACACCCAGGTGTCAATTAACCAGCAGGTGTTGCCTCTTCAACATTGCAGCATAAGAACCTGTGGTCTGTTATTATTAATATTTCAACTGCCAGTAAACATAATTATAATGTTAAATTAACCTAACTACTGCTTTTGTATAAAACCACCCACTGGAGAAGCAGGAAATCCACAAAATATTTAAAATAAAGAAATCTTCTGTATAATGTCAACAGCACAACCCTACAATATTTATGTAATTAATTAAAGAAAAAAAAACATGCAAATTCCAATCATATGAATATGTAACAGGCACCTGTTATGCAGTGCACGTTAAACTGCTCATCAGAGTAAGGTTGGCTCTTTTGTACACTAGTTAAGATGCTCACTTGTGTAGACTGTGGTTGCTGGGTTTTTTTTTCATTGTTTTAAACAGCACACATCAAGTGTCAGTTTTGTATTGTCATTATATAAAGTACAATTAACAATGATAGTTGAGATATCTAGATAAGACACGTCTGCTGTGTTAAAAAAAAAAATGTACAGGCTGGTTATGCTAAGCTTGCAAGCTTTAAATAGTTATTATACTATGGGTCAGTACGATACAAATTCCGTTTGTGGAAGTCAGCCCCCCCACCCCCCACCCCCCACCCCCTTTTTTTATTACTTTCTCAGTTACAAAATATCTTTGGGATGTGAATAATAGATTTTTATAGTAACGGCTATATGCAAACAACTCTTTACATGAAAAAATACTACAGTTCAGTCACTTCTATGGTTCAGTATGATGATGGCCTGGTATGTAAATGCATGCATACAAGTTGATGGCCATTGTTTGATTTATGAAAGTATGAATATAATTAATTCTTAAGTACTTATACATCACTTGTAAATACTGTACAGGAGGTATATACACAGTGGCTCTCAAAAGTATTCACCCCCCTTGGACTTTTCCAAATTTTATTGTGTTACAACAAGGAATCAAAATGGATATAATTAGGAGTTTTTGCAACTGATCAACACAAAAAAAGTCCATAATGTCAAAGTGAAAAATAAAATCTACAAATTGTTCTAAATTAATTACAAATATAAAACAGAAAATAATTGATTGCATAAGTATTCACCCCCTTTGCTATGACACACCTAAATAAGCTCTGGTGCAATCAATTGTCTTTAGAAGTCACATAATTAGTTGAATGGAGTCCACCTGTGTGCAATTAAGGTGTTTCACATGATTTCAGGTTAAATACACCTGTCTCTGGGAGGTCCCACAGTTGGTTAGTACATTTCCTAACAAAAACTACATCATGAAAACAAAGGAACATTCAAAGCAAATCCGGAATAAGGTTCTTCAAAAGCACCGATCAGGGGTAGGATATAAGAACATTTCCAAGGCATTGAATATCCCCTGGAGCACAGTAAAGTCCATTATTAAGAAATGGAGAGAATATGGCACAACTGTGAATCTGTCTAGAACAGGCCGTCCTCCGAGTATCCGGGCGAGAAGGGCACTAGTCAGGGAGGCCACCAAGAGGCCTATGGCAACTCTAAAGGAGTTACAGTCTTCCACGGCTGAGCTGGGAGACTGTGCATACGGCAACAATAGCCTGGGTGCTTCACAAAACTGGCCTTTATGGGAGAGTGGCAAAAAGAAAGCCATTGTTGAAAAAAAACTCACATCAAATCTCAGCTAGAGTTTGCCAGAAGACATGTGGGAGACTCTGAGACCAAGTGGAAGAAGATTCTATGGTCTGATGAGACCAAAATAGAGCTTTTTGGCCTCAACGCTAAGCGCTATGTTTGGCGCAAGCCTAACACCGCACATTATCCTGAGAACACCATCCCTACCATGAAGCATGGTGGTGGCAGCGTCATGCTATGGGGATGCTTCTCTGCGTCAGGGCCTGGAAACCTTGTGAAGATAGAGGGCAAAATGGATGCAGCAAAGTACAGAGAAATCCTGGAGGAAAACCTGCTGAAGTCTGCAAGAGACCTGGGACTTGGGAGAAGATTCATCTTCCAGCAGGACAATGACCCCAAACATACAGCCAAAGCCACACTGGAGTGGCTTAAAAACAAAAAGGTCAATGTCCTGGAGTGGTTCAGTCAAAGCCCGGACCTCAATCCAATTGAGAATATGAAGAAAGAGTTGAAAATTGCTGTTCACCAAAGGTCCCCATCCAACTTGATGGAGCTTGAGCAATTTTGCAAAGAAGAATGGGCAAAAATTGCAGTGTCCAGATGTGCAAAGCTGGTAGAGACTTATCCAAATAGACTTATGGCTGTAATTGCTGCCAAAGGTGCCTCTACCAAATATTGACTCAAGGAGGTGAATACTTATGCAATCAATTATTTTCTGTTTTGTATTTGTAATTAATTTAGAACAATTTGTAGATTTTATTTTTCACTTTGACATTATGGACTTTTTTGTGTTGATCAGTGGCAAAAACTCCTAATTAAATCCATTTTGATTCCATGTTGTAACACAATAAAATGTGGAAAAGTCCAAGGGGTGTGAATACTTTTGAGAGCCACTGTATATATATACTGTGTATATATACAGTGCCTTGCGAAAGTATTCGGCCCCCTTGAACTTTGCGACCTTTTGCCACATTTCAGGCTTCAAACATAAAGATATGAAACTGTAATTTTTTGTGAAGAATCAGCAACAAGTGGGACACAATCATGAAGTGGAACGAAATGTATTGGATATTTCAAACTTTTTTAACAAATAAAGAACTGAAAAATTGGGCGTGCAAAATTATTCAGCCCCCTTAAGTTAATACTTTGTAGCGCCACCTTTTGCTGCGATTACAGCTGTAAGTCGCTTGGGGTATGTCTCTATCAGTTTTGCACATCGAGAGACTGAAATTTTTGCCCATTCCTCCTTGCAAAACAGCTCGAGCTCAGTGAGGTTGGATGGAGAGCATTTGTGAACAGCAGTTTTCAGTTCTTTCCACAGATTCTCGATTGGATTCAGGTCTGGACTTTGACTTGGCCATTCTAACACCTGGATATGTTTATTTGTGAACCATTCCATTGTAGATTTTGCTTTATGTTTTGGATCATTGTCTTGTTGGAAGACAAATCTCCGTCCCAGTCTCAGGTCTTTTGCAGACTCCATCAGGTTTTCTTCCAGAATGGTCCTGTATTTGGCTCCATCCATCTTCCCATCAATTTTAACCATCTTCCCTGTGCCTGCTGAAGAAAAGCAGGCCCAAACCATGATGCTGCCACCACCATGTTTGACAGTGGGGATGGTGTGTTCAGGGTGATGAGCTGTGTTGCTTTTACGCCAAACATAACGTTTTGCATTGTTGCCAAAAAGTTCGATTTTGGTTTCATCTGACCAGAGCACCATCTTCCACATGTTTGGTGTGTCTCCCAGGTGGCTTGTGGCAAACTGTAAACGACACTTTTTATGGATATCTTTAAGAAATGGCTTTCTTCCATAAAGGCCAGATTTGTGCAGTATACGACTGATTGTTGTCCTATGGACAGAGTCTCCCACCTCAGCTGTAGATCTCTGCAGTTCATCCAGAGTGATCATGGGCCTCTTGGCTGCATCTCTGATCAGTCTTCTCCTTGTATGAGCTGAAAGTTTAGAGGGACGGCCAGGTCTTGGTAGATTTGCAGTGGTCTGATACTCCTTCCATTTCAATATTATCGCTTGCACAGTGCTCCTTGGGATGTTTAAAGCTTGGGAAATCTTTTTGTATCCAAATCCGGCTTTAAACTTCTCCACAACAGTATCTCGGACCTGCCTGGTGTGTTCCTTGTTCTTCATGATGCTCTCTGCGCTTTAAACGGACCTCTGAGACTATCACAGTGCAGGTGCATTTATACGGAGACTTGATTACACACAGGTGGATTCTATTTATCATCATTAGTCATTTAGGTCAACATTGGATCATTCAGAGATCCTCACTGAACTTCTGGAGAGAGTTTGCTGCACTGAAAGTAAAGGGGCTGAATAATTTTGCACGCCCAATTTTTCAGTTTTTTATTTGTTAAAAAAGTTTGAAATATCCAATAAATTTCGTTCCACTTCATGATTGTGTCCCACTTGTTGTTGATTCTTCACAAAAAATTACAGTTTCATATCTTTATGTTTGAAGCCTGAAATGTGGCAAAAGTTCGCAAAGTTCAAGGGGGCCGAATACTTTCGCAAGGCACTGTATATATATATATATATATATATATATATATATATATATATATATATATATATATATATATATATATATATTAGTGATTTAGATAGGAGGAGTGGCAAACACTGTTACAGCAGCAAAGGTCATTCAAAAGACAGCATTCAGAACTGGGCAGACACATGGCAAATGACATTTAATAGAGAAGAGTGTAAGGTACTGCATGCAGGCAATAAAAGTGTGCATTATAAATATCTTATGGGAGATACTGAAATTGAAGAAGGAATCTATGAAAAAGACCTAGGAGTTTATGTTGACTCAGAAATGTCTTCATCTAGACAATGTGGGGAAGCTATAAAAAAGGCCAACAAGATGCTCGGATATATTGTGAAAAGTGTTGAATTTAAATCAAGGGAAGTAATGTTAAAACTTTGCAATGCATTAGTAAGACCTCATCTAGAATATTGTGTTCAGTTCTGGTCACCTTGTTACAAAAAGGATATTGCTGCTCTGGAAAGAGTGCAAAGAAGAGCGACCAGAATTATCCAGAGTTTAAAAGGCATGTCGTATTCAGACAGGCTAAAATAACTGAACCTATTCAGTCTTTAACAAAGAAGACTACACGGTGATCTGATTCAAGTATTCAAAATTCTAAAAGTTATTGACAATGTCGACCCAGGGGACTTTTTCGACCTGAAAAAAAAAACAAGGACCAGGGGTCACAAATGGAGATAGATAAAGGGGCATTCAGAACAGAAAATAGGAGGCACTTTTTTACACAGAGAATTGTGAGGGTCTGGAACCAACTCCCCAGTAATGTTGTTGAAGCTGACACCCTGGGATCCTTCAAGAAGCTGATTGATGAGATTCTGGAATCAATAAGCTATTAACAACCAAATGAGCAAGATGGGCCAAATGGCTTCCTCTTGTTTGTAAACTTTCTTATGTTCTTATATAGCAGCCATCCTTTAAAAAATACTGAAAAGCTACTTGAAGCTAATGAAATGATTGCCTTTGTTTTATACAAGGTTCATTATGATTTAGAAGCAGTCACCTATTGTAAAGACATTGCTCGCCTTGTGCACGGTCACTTTAAGGATTATTTAAGAGATAAATATGTTTCCAAAACTCATTAAATGTACTAATGGACTAAATTGCTTGCTATTAACTTTTATGCACCATTCTTTGTAAATAAGATACATGGATATTAGTTCTAGCTAAGGCCTCATATTGAGTAATGATACACATTATTGGTGTGTTCCCTGTAGCTCTGTCTTTGCTAATACAGTAACTGTTATTAAGTATTACTGTACTGTATGTATTACTCTACAAAACATACAGTTCTGACCAGTAATTTGTTTTTTAATAAGCAGAACTATAAATTCCATTAAAACATTAAGCTACAATGATATGTTTCTTCCAATATTAGTTGACCGGCATGTCTTAATTGTTCATGTAAAAAAATAAAAAAATAAAAAAATAAATCAAATGAGCAACAAACAGACTATTCTGTAGTAATGCCCTCCATTAAATGAACCAGTCCTTGAACATTTTGATGGTTTGATGTTTTTATGAAACACTAAACTGTGGTTATTGCTTTGTTTGTTTTTTAAGAGGGATGCGTAAAGACTGGGATAATAAATGCCTGTAAAAATCAATGTGCTGGCAAATCAATAATACAGTGTAAGAATAAATACCTCATGTTTGAGAAGTGCATGATGCCTACAGGGATAAAGAGCAAAGTTGTTACATGAAGCAGTCTACAACAGACCAAGTATCTCAACCCAAAACTGTGAAAATGATCAATGATGCTGCTGAAAGCACAAGATCGCTGTGTACTCTAGCGACCTAGTTAAAAATGTTTTTAATTAAATTAAATCAAATTAATCAGCATCAGGTGTGTGCATTCATTTATAATTATACTGAAGCACACAATCTAGTACTTATATATATATATATATATATATATATATATATATATATATATGAGGCAAAACCATGATTCCTGGCTTTATACTGTCTTGCTATCGCATAATCCATATTGTTATTCAAGCCTGTTGGCAGCATGAACGCTGTGGGGGGGGGGGGGCATCCACTTATTTAGGGCGGCTCATTTTGGAAGACAAATCAATTAAAGCATATTCTCTACTATTTTACTTCACTGTGATGACAATAAACAAATAAATATATAAATAAATCATATGACAGTGCAATATGCAACTATCCACACAGCACGAATTATCACAGCTCGATCTGTAAAAGCTTATTTTTTTTTTCTTTCAAATTATTATTATTACCGCATTAGCAACAACGGGGTGTCTGAGCAAGAATACTTGAAACGAATACAATCATACAGTGAGCAGGCCCTCTACAGAGATTGCAATAAACAGCTTCCCACACACACCACATTACTGTAAAGTAACGAATGTACATATAATGCTTACTTTCAAATGACTATTCAATACTGAACATAAAAAGCATATGCTCTTGTAAACAATCCGACAAGGCGATCCTACGAAGGGGTTTCCAAACACCAGAAGCAACAAAACATGTTTTTAATTATTCTTATTATTATTGTGCCTTGCTTTACTTTAATTTGATTTGATTAATGATTTCTCATAGATTTTTTATTTAAGCGATAGTGCCTGTCGATGATGGCTCTACGTGTGATAGTTGATCGTGACAGGAGTTATGCGTCCAGAGTCGAAGGTCAAGGTCAATTATCACACGGTAGAGCTATCATCAAGAGGGCACTATCTCTATTAGAAAATTATTTTACCATTGTTTTCTTTAAAGAAAAAAAAAAACATCTTAAAACCTAAATTTACCTTGAACTTGTACTGATTCGTCGGGTACCTTTCCGCTGAGTAAAGACGTTCTAAGAAAATAGTCCTGAACATTTTTTTTTAATAAAAAACATGGATGACATACATAGGAGAAAAATAATGCATTTTTAATTAGTAAATCGATTTTAAATGTTTTATTAACTTGTTAGTTTATAATCTGGACATTGCTTTAGGAATGAACGGAGCAATTACTGGACAGTCCGTGTATGATGGAGTCTGAACTACCAATACAATCTCTCATTAAATACCACTCTAAAATGCCTCCTAACTCACCATGTTTCTACCTTCAGCCAAAACCTTTGTCTCCTGAATCTGCATATGAATGGAACAATATCACTGAACTGTCCACATCTCGCTTTGTTGTTTTTGAAAGATGCTGTGTCTGTGCTCCAGTCGAGCTGACAGTCTGTGATTGGCTCTCGGCAGTTGCATGTACAGGATTGGTTGCTTTCATCGATGCAAAGTATTGATTGGCTGGTTTTGGTGGATAATAAAATTAATTTGGACCAATTGTGTCTTTGTTTACTATTCACTGTCCAATAGTGAACTACGCTTAAAAATACAGCAAATCAAAAAGAAAAAGCCAACACTTGCACGGATTGATTTTAAATTTGATTCACAGTTGGTGCTGAGACATTCCAGCGGGCATCTACCGCTAGAACTGGAAGCAGTGACATGATGCGTCCTTCGTACAGCAAATAGTGAAGCTGCACAGCTTTTATAGCTGTCTGTGCCTGATGTATCGCATTCATCTGTACATGTGCAGGGCTGTAGTCAGCCATACAAAAATCAGAGGCACCAGTCCATGCACCAGCCCCCGCCCCGCATAAAGTTTTTTATAACAGAAGAAAAAAGATATGAGGACATTATTATATGAATTATAAATTGTTTATTTAAATACACACTATTCAGTTAAGGTTTCTTTTTTCTTTTCTGAATAAGATACTATTGTAGAATTATGAGTACCTGAGGTTCTAAATTTGCAGGACCTGTGTGGTTTTGCACAGTAAAAATAAGTGGCTGTTTCTTTACAACATTCAAATTCAATATAAAAGAAAATAAGATTAGGAGTAGATTATGCCAGGATATTTGCCAGAATATTTGTTGTATACCCTATGCTTAGTTTTAAATCCTAATCTATCAAATTTGAATTGTGACAGTGATATCATTATCCTAATACTGAGAAGACAAGAGTGCTTGCATACAAAGTTTTGTGTGATATTAATTATAAAAGCACATTCAGTAATAAAATGAGATTAAGCAGGTTGACAAGATAGAGATAGTTTAGCTGCGTGAGTTGTAAGCAAATCATAACCAACGTGTAGTTCAAAGGGTTGCAGCTCAAGCTTTTTTGCTTGATAGGCTGTTCGGCTGTGTTCTGAATTATACTCATGAATTTGCATGTGGCAGGATGGCTGAGTGGTGACATACCCAGACCAGGAAGTTGATACATACCTACACATACAGGTCGAAAGTGCTGGTGCTCATATTTATTAAATCAACACAAATAAAAAGGTTAGACAAAAAAAAAAACACAGTCACAGAGCCAAAATAAAAGTGTATATAAAACAGTATCGCCACACCAAATCCCTCCACCCAATACAAGTACCGTGCTGGTCTGTTCAGCATGAGTAGCATTTGTTTTACTTTAACTTTTTACTTTTGTTCTCGTTCTCTTTACCTTTACCTTACGTTCCACCTCTGAACAACCCCACCCCATGTGGTCATCTCCAGATTAGTAATACATTAATCAATCTGGAGAGGACCACATTTTGCGCTAGGGTTTTTTTAATTTGCGTGGCCAACAGCTAATTTATCAATAACCATTAACTGCAGACCATGCATTCTCACGAGCTGTCTGGCAGAGATGAGCTGCTAACACCACCTCTGCCAGACCACATTTAAACTAAACAATAGTACATTAAATCACCTGTGCTACATACCCCAAACAATACATTCAATAATTACAAAAAACCACCACCTTCAAGTAACATAATACATCCCCACAAACCATTATTTTTACATAAAATAAACCCAATACATTATTTACAAGTAGGGCTTTTCTGCCCTGCCACAGTGCATTTGACTATTTATGTGATTGGCCAACTGTGAGGCTCCTTGCAAACCACAGCCCAATGAACTCGAGACACAACCCTCAACTCAACTACCAGTGTCAATCACGCACTGTTTAAAATAAACCTTTGAAGTATCCTACTTACTTCTAATGAAAAATTCAAATGCTTCTAAATACACTAGAATGGATATTTAGGGTTTCTTGTTTTCTAGCTTTATTTCGGAGCGCTCTGCCTGCCTTTAATGTTGTAATTAGCATAATTAAACCATCTCTGTTTCTTAATTTAATCATGGAATTATAATGACAAAATAAGCCCAACTATTCTTCTACCTATACATTCCTAAAACCACAGCGATGATCGCTTTACCTTCGCTGCTTGGAGGTTGTAGCTACAACACTAAGGGGTAGGTGTACTAAAGTTTTGTGCCTGTCGCAATAGCCGCAAACCAGTTTCAAATGAGTTGGAAGTCTTGGGTGAAATGTACTAAACAAGTGCAATGCAATTCGCGGCTTTTTAGGGAATGCTTTGCAGCAGCAGTTTCTGTTTGCGGTGCAAGCATAGATGAATATGTAATTATGGGCGTTTCTGCATAAATTGACAAAGAGGGGGTGGAGATAGTGCAAATGAGGGTTCTCAAATTTTATAATGCGATGTATGAAAGCTACAGGCAATTGCGACACAATTGCATCAATGTGTTAAGAACTTTTGAAAGCATGTTTTAAACAGCTTTTGTTGCTGGTATTTTCCCGTCCGCTTTTTCTTGTGTGTTAGTGATGCGCGGGTCGACACAAGACTCATGGGTTAAGCAGGTTTGGGTTACATAAATTTAAGTAAACTTCAGGTCGGGTTGGGTGCGGGTCAACATTAATTTGCAACTATTTATAATGTCATCTATAAAAAGTATTGACAATTACATTTTGAAATAACGAATTACACTATATATTTCTAAATATTGTAATAATAATAACAACAGTATTTTTCAGTCTACTTGCTTAAATTGCTATCCGTAGTTCTATTATTAACAGTGTGTGTACTGCTGGGCATGTGCAGTAGAAGTGTTTACAAATATGATAATCATAAAACTGGGACTTCTAATATGTGTCGGCATGTTTTGTACACTTCAAGGAATCATTTCACCACTAACAGCAGTGGCAGGGCAATCAAAATAGTGTACTTTCCTGAACATTAATTAAATATTAAATGTTAAACAGCATTTTGGGGATTCGTTATCTTTTAATTATGCATCGAAAGATAAGCCTGTGTATTTTTTAAATATATTTTACAGATGTAAATTAATGATTAGTTATAGCTAAATGCAGTAGTTGTGTAGGAGTAGTTATAAAACAATAGTAATTAAAAGGGTAATGGTCACAAAACTGATTGTTGTGTCTGGTTCGGGTCGGGTTCAGATGAATATTAATATAACCTCAATTGGGTCGGTTCGGGTGCGGGTCAAGGCTTAATGAGTCCGGGTCGGGTTCGGGTTCGGGTCAAACTTTGACTGACCCGCACATCACACTATTGTGCATTGCCAGTTGTGCTCAATGCATTTTTGAGGCGAACAGCCAAATACCTATTTTTCCCTAAAAGCAGAGTCTACTTACAAGCCTTGAAAACATGTGCCACTGACCCCTCCAGCTCATTCTGAACATCTGTATAGCAATAGGAAACACCTATTCTATTAATGTGCAGGTGGTTTGTAATTCTGCACAATTTACCACTGCACCACTGACTAACTGAAATAAATACACAGTATAAATATGGCTTATAGGCTACTAGTGATAATACGAATTAATGGTATGATGCAAAATGTGTTGCTGGTCCTTTGAAATTCGTATTAACGAGAATTGACTGTCGTCCTGTAAGTATCATAGCTTGTCAATGCAGCACCATGATCTATTTTGTGTTAATTGTCTATGCTGCCAAGTTAATAATAATAATAATAATTAAAAAACCGGCTAAAATCATTTAATTTCAATTTAAAATAATCTTTTATTCGCATTGTTCACCTATGTGTACAATGCAGCAGCATGATTTATTTTGAGTTACCATACCGGTAGCCTACAGGGTAAAGCAAAAAGAAAGTGCAGTAGGTATTCATTTGATTTTACTACTGTACTGTATACTGTATAGGCCTACTGTACATATTTATATTTTTGTTCATAATGTCATGTGTAGCCTACCCAAAACACATTAGTGTTATTTCAGCACAATGATTTATACATTTAAAATACATTGAGCACTATAAATGTATGTGTGTGCAATTTAATTGTATTTTTTTTAAACCCAACACCTCCTAACAAAAACAGTGCTGTTTTGTTCTTGGACCCTTGCATGTATAGACTTGCATCCTCTAAACTATTGTATAGAATTGTTAGAATGTGCATAAACTCATCTGCTAAACTGCAGTTTACAAGCTGCTTCCACTAAGTGGTTTAGAATTGGAATATTAATTATTATTATTATTATTATTTATTTCTTAGCAGACATGACTTCTTATCCAGGGCGACTTACAATTGTTACAAGATATCACATTATTTTTACATACAATTACATTATTTTTTACACATTATTTTCACATACAATTACCCATTTATACAGTTGGGTTTTTACTGGAGCAATCTAGGTAAAGTACCTTGCTCAAGGGTACAGCAGCAGTGTCCCCCACCTGGGATTGAACCCACGACCCTCTGGTCAAGAGTCCAGAGCCCTAACCACTACTCCACACTGCTGCCCTGCATAAGCCTGGTTCGATAAATGGCAGACTACCAAGGGAATTTATTAATCCTTACTATTAGGCTGATATGTACTTTATTCGAATTAACATTATTACTTTGCCTCACCTCAAAGTCACTAATAAGCCTTGGTCATTTCGAAGCTATTAGAACACGTTGAAGTCTGCAATGAAAGTAAAATATTTTGAAGAGCACAGAGGCTAGATATCAGCGGGACTTGAATTAATGTATGCAAACAACGAGGGATGAAATAAAAGAGCCTTGATGTGGAAGGCCTACTCACTGCTCTAAGTCTAAGGGCTTACATGCTGTTGGTTCTATGCATTCATTGCTCATACCTCATGAAATTGTCATGTAGTCATTAAAAACACCTTGGACCATATGCATAAAAGATGCTGGTAATCTCCAGCCATTGTGAAAAATTACTGGGTGGTAGTTATCACAGGATTTATAAAACTATGGCATATGCACAGCTCAATTAACAGAATACCGTATGCTATTATCATTTATTAAAAAAAATGAAAATTTGTGTTAAAAATGGAATTTGCTCTTAGGTACTATTCAATAGTATAGTTTTTCAAAGTGCTCAATAAAATAGAATAGCATTTACAACTAAAATAAAAGGAGGAGTACCATATTTATCAGTTTAATCCTGGAGACTATTTTGATTTGAACGTACATACAATGCACATTTATTTAGGCTGTTTCGGATTTATTATAATGCTATATCTGTTGCTGATAGGAATATTTGCAGTGTGAGTTATTGCCTACCAAGGAAAGGAAAAAAAAAACATGTCTTGACTAGATGTATGAATTAACATTTGAGGTTGAAGATTTACATTTAACAGCCAACACTTAACCACTCAATAGTAATTGGGTATTTAACATGTTGGCAGATTAATTCAGTCAGGACTGCCTTAATGGACATCTTTAGTTGTCAGTGATTATACAAACAAGTAACCTCACAGTGCATAGATAAACTGTATTCTTAAAGGGTTTTAAGAGCACCTTGATGGTTATCATCATACAATTTATCTGTACAAAAAATAAACCTTTATGCAGCTCAGTATTACACTTCAGTAATAATGTGGTCTGGACCAGACATTTGAAATACCGTATTACTTCGAATTAACGGCGCCCTCGAATTAACGCCTCACTCAGATATCAGCTTTTTAATGGACGCCGTCCTCGAATAAACGCCGCTCTAAATAAAGAAACGTAAAGGCATTTTTTTTCTACCCCTGCTAAAAAAATAAAGAAAAAAGCACGCAACTCTGCCTATGTCCATGACACCCCCGAAGAGACTGCAACCTCAATCCAGCATGTAATACAAACTAATGTACACCCACCTTAGTAAGCAAATGTTATTTTATAGTACAGTCCTGACAGACAACCTAAGATAAATTACTTACAACACAGCAGTCCTTCACGTCCTTTTTTCCAGCAGAGTTCAGTGCCAACACAGCAGGGGATAAAACAAGGGCTGTCTGTTTACCTCGTCGTCAGCTTGGATGGTGAAAACTTTAACTCAGAGGAACTTAGAGCTTTGCCGGTCACTCTAAGTGCTATCCAAAGGCGTTTGAAGATATCTTCTTGTAGAGGGTTTAGTTGTTTTGTTTTTTATTCAATTGGAATTTTGCTCAGTCCTGTACAATTATATGAAAAATAAACTTGCTTACTATCTATGAGAAGATTTAGTTTCGGTTTCTCTTACAGAGAAATTACAAACAAGCAGGTAAGTTACAGTGAGAAAAAAAAAAAACGAGTAGAATATATTTTAGTTTTAACAGAAATCAAACCGATATTCAGAGGTAATATTTTCCGTTAAGAAAAACAACTGCATCATACTCAACTACCATTCTCTCGCCTCTTCTTGTCCGCCCCACAGCAACCAATACACACTCCTGATTCGCTGGTACATTACTCCCCTGACCTCCCAACTCCCACTTAATAGGCTCATTAACTGTCAGTAAATGTCCTGTATTCAAGCCCCCAAAACACACAAGAGTATAGTGCTGCAGATTAGAGCCTCTCATGGCACCGTTTCTAAAATGCCTTAAATCATGTAATAAAATATTGCAGCGTTTGTAAAGCATAGTATTATTAATAAAGGCCGCCCTCGAATAATCGCTGCCCTCGTTTAAGGGCCGCAGTCATTTTGATCAATTTAAAATAAACGCAACGGTGCCAAATTGAAGTAATACGGTATGTATTTAAGTACAGTTAGTAAAGAAGTATTTGGTCAACATGATATTGCTTAAATGTTATATAGTGTACTACACCACCCACTCAATATATCACGCGCGTCAGTTTCCAATATAAATCCTCTACGCAAGCTGCTTTTTTCTCATTTTTTGTATAAAAAGCAGCACACTGTTTTAATTTGTACTGCGGAGGGTAATTGCTTCTCATCAACTTAAGTTTCTAATTAATTTCATGAGTCTTTCTCTCCTTTCTCAAATGCACAAACCAGCTGCATTGAAAGAATCCTGTTCCAAACATAGGAGGCTTGTTGCTAGGGAGCTGACGTCACTGCCCTGTGACTTTTGCTAGTGCATTGCTTCAGCAACTAGATATTTAATTTGCTTTGTGTTATTGTGCAATGCGTGCGTATATGATAACAGTATGATAGTAATGTTTTGTGTATTTTTGTTTGTGATGTGCAGTACGAAATAAAATGAACAGTAACTCTAAGTGCAATTGCCTATGTATATTACAGCTAAGGCATGCACAGTTAGACTGTAAAAATGGGGAGCCAACTCCAGGACCGCGATATATCCAAATCTGCAGTATAGCGAGGGGCAATATAATGAGGGATGGGTGTATTTCAATTTAACACTTAAGTACTGTATCCTTTCCCATGCGAGCTTGGCATAAACTCAAATGTAGGGCCTGGTTCACATTGCTAGAGTAATAATTTTTTCCAATTATTTTATAGTAAAAATACTGTGACCAGAATATTTATTGTATAGCACTCGGGAATCACTTGGGAATCACCCTAGATTACATCAACCAAGCTCTAAAATGCTTTACAAATCTGTCTTCTTGCAGTATAGGTTGATCAAATCAACCTCATAGTTATTTTAAGTGTTTTGAAGTTATTGAAGAAAATCTTCTCATTACAGCAAGTATAGAAAAAGCACTTAGATACCAGTAGTCTACATGATATTTATATGTTCAGAGGATAGTAAAATATAAATAATGTTGAAAAGGGTTTTCATTTATTTATTTTTAAGTGTGGTTTTATAGAATGTGTGTGCTCTTTTAAGAGTTTTCTTGGAGAGTTTTCATTAGCAGTACACATTCTTTCTTACCACCTGGACAGAAGGGAGAAAAACCATAATATGGCTTCTCATTTTATGTTGAAGTTTCTTGAAAAATAAATTTTAATCACAATGTGACTTTCCTGGTAAAATAAAGGTTAAAAAAAAACATCCATCCAACAATCTCTTTGTTTTTAAAGTTATACTTGGGTCTTCCGTTGCTTATGGTCACAGGCACATTCTTCTGGGTTTTTGTGTGTAGGCATTTTTTTACATTTCGCCACAATTTGCAATTCTGTTTTAAATCCTCCATATCGTAACTGTAATACAGATTTAAATTCTGCGAACATGTCTGCATTCCTAATTGTAATCTTGTTTTAACTCTCGCAAGCGGAATCTCCAATAGAGATAGAAATGTAGGAATTTGCCGGTTTATTGGCTATACACCAATTCTATTTTTTTTCTTTTGGTATCGGGTGTTTTATCGGTTAAATTGTAATTGCAATTTATTTTTAATAAGAGATCAATAAATGTAATTAAATTAATTTTGGGACTATGTTACACTGCAGTTGTATACACAATAAAAGTTTCTGGTTTTGTCTTAAGTAAAAATGTGTTTTAATTATATTAATTATTTTTAATCCCCCAAATGTATGTTATAAGTGGTATAAACCACTTCGGGCCGTACGGTTCTGATGATATATATATACCATTTCTGGGGCGGGCTTATCACCACCCCAGGCATGGTATATATCATGGGAACCGAACGGCCCGTCATGGTTTATACCATATTATATATATATATATATATATATATATATATATATATATATATATATATATATATATATATATATATATACACACTACCGGTCAAAAGTTTTAGAACACACCCATTTTTCTAGTTTTTATTGAAATTTAAGCAGTTCAAACCAGTGAATAACCTGAAATGGTACAAAGGTAAGCGGTAAACTGCCAGAGGTTAAAAAAAAAGTTTAGGTTACCAAAAACTGAAAAATAATGTACATTTCAGAGTTATACAAAAAGGCCTTTTTCAGGGAACAAGTAATGGGTTAACAACTTACAGCTGTTCTGCAGCAATGGAAGTAAATTAAGCCTTGAAAGTTGATGCTAACAATTCCTACAGGTGTCCCAACTTTTGTTGATTACTTAAAAACCCTCTGTCTGTATAAAAGCAGTGTTGGAACAGACTGTCTTACTACACCCTCTTAAGCATTATTTGGACAGTATTGTACTGCAGAAAGTAGTATATTGCTCTCATAATGGCGAGAAAAAGGCAATTAACAAAGGAAGACAGACAGACCATTATAACCCTTAAAAGTGTAGGTCTTTCCTTTACAGAAATTGCAAAGAAAGCCAAGGTGTCAGTGAGTACAGTTTCCTACACCATCAAAAGGCACTTGGAAACTGGAGGAAACTCTGACAGGAAGAGGTCTGGCAGACCCAAAGCCACAACAGAATCAGAAGACAAGTTTCTGAGAGTCAACAGCTTGCGTGATAGGCGGGTCACAGGACAACAGCTTCAAGCACAGCTTAACACTGGTCGAAGTAAGCAAGTCTCAGTTTCAACTGTGAAGAGAAGACTTCGAGCTGCAGGTTTGACAGGTCGAGTGGCAGTAAGAAAGCCATTGCTAAGATGGCAAAATAAGAAACAGAGGCTTGCCTGGGTATGAAGCACCGCCAGTGGACTACTGAAGACTGGAAGAAGGTCTTATGGACCGATGAATCAAAATTTGAAATCTTCGGTTCATCACACAGGGTTTTTGTACGCTGTCGAGTAGGCGAAAGGATGGTTCCTCGGTGTGTGACACCAACTGTCAAACATGGAGGAGGAAGCGTGATGGTCTGGGGCTCTTTTGCTGGATCCAGAGTCGGCGACTTGCATAGAGTGAGTGGCACCCTGAACCAAAACTGCTACCACAGCATTTTGCAGCGCCATGCAATACCCTCTGGTATACGCCTAGTTGGTCAGGGGTTCCTCCTACAGCAAGATAATGACCCAAAACATACCTCCAGGCTATGTCAGAACTACCTTAGAAGAAAAGAACAAGACGGTAGGCTTCAAATCATGGAATGGCCAGCACAGTCTCCAGACTTAAACCCCATCGAGCTGGTTTGGGATGAACTGGACAGAAGGGTGAAAGCAAAGCAACCTACAAGTGCAACACATTTGTGGGAACTTCTGCAACAGTGTTGGGAAGAACTTTCCGAACAATATTTGATTTCTATTGTAGAAAGAATGCCACGAGTGTGTTCGGCTGTTATATCTGCAAAAGGTGGCTACTTTGATGAGTCAAAAATTTAGATTAAATTTTGTTAAACAAAACGATTCCATGATTTCTTTTTTATCTCCAATTGTTTATTTGTACTATGCTTTCATTTCAGAGTACATTGAGACATTAAACTGCGTAAATTTCAATAAAAACTGGAAAAATTGAGGTGTTCTAAAACTTTTGACTGGTAGTGTGTGTATATATATTTATATATATACACACATACATACATACATACACACACACACACACACACACATATATATACACAGTGCTCCCTCGCTATAAGGCTCTTGATTATAATGTGCCTCGGATATAATGCTCTGTGACAATCAGGCTGTAGTGGTGATGTCAGACCCGGAAGAAACACTCAGTACTGCGAAGTGAAATGTGAATTCCGCTGTTGCGCGTTTAATAATGAACAAAATAAAAGGTTTTAAACAAAAAAACAGCACACGGCACTTTGGGCCAAAATAAATAGACGAACAAAACAACAAAACAGTAAACAGACAAACAAACACAGTGAGTCAAAGAAACTTGTCTTGACTTGACTTTTTCTTCTCTCTCTCCCGTTCTACTCACCGAACACAAAACCCTGAGTGAGTAAAACGTGCATCTATATATACAATTGTGCTGGGATCCAATTACCAATTAATTATTCACTTGAATCCCAGCATGTGAACTAATCTGTGAAAACTCCGTGCTCACATATTAAGTACTTTAAATGCACGTGAAGTGATTGTGCAATCCCTGTGCCTAAATACAATTATACATTTTAAACACTCGTTGCTCATTACCCACATTATATTCCATGTACCAACTACAATACACCAACATTAACACACACAACATACAACATAAAACACAAAAATACACACAGGGGCGGGGCACATTGCCACATGCTCCTACAGCATGTCCCCCAATTCCCTATACTAGTGATATTTCTACTAAATACAGTACCGGCGTTGTTCAAACTGTAACAACGTCTCAGTCTAACTTCCGTTTCTGTCTCTCCCTTTTGATACAGTATCTGAACTGAAGAAAAGCTGCGCTGGCACTTTAACACAGACATCTTATTCACCATTCTTTTATAACTAAATATTAGGCCTATTGCATGGTTATATTTTCTAATGATGTGAGAGGAGCTGCAGCTTTCTCCGGGAGACGAGACGCTTCAGCTTTGCGTCAGGCCCGCTCCAGCAGCCGAATCTGGGGCGAACCCATTCCCTCTTCCCCTCTCCCGATCCCCTCTCCTTCTCGCACTTGGTTTGTTTGTCTGTCGCTTTGAACTGAACTCCCGACTGGCGTTTAGCCAGGCTATAGTTTAAAAACTGCTAATTAAAATGATTCACGAGTGGGAATGTTACCTTTTTTTTTTGTAAAAAATATAACGTTGATTACATGGTACTTTATGCATGGTTAATTCATGGAAAGTTACTTTTTTGCTTCACTATATGTGCATTATAGAGAGGGAGTTATTTTATTTTGTATTTTAGTCAGATGTGTGTTGTTATGTGTCCCACGGCGCTCCCCATCCTCTATCCCGTTTATAACGCTCCAGTTATAACACTCATTGTGTGTTCCTTGAGACCCCCGTTACAGCGAGGGAGCACTGCATATATAAACATGTTGCTAATATGTTGTCTGATGTTTTTCAATGACCCGCGTACCGTCACTGACCTGAATTTACAAGCCCCATTTGTACTGTAGTTGCGTTTTCAGTAATTGCCTTCTGTATGTATTCAACATATCCATTAGTTCAAGACAACAGTATGTGATGATATTTTTTTATAACTGGTACAAAACATATGTAGATAATCAAATTAATTGGAATTACACTTTGGTGCTGAATAGTGAAAATTCTCAAACTTCACAGCATTTAACAGCAGGTCTCATCAGCTGTACGGTCATAATCACCAGTGCTGTGCAATCATTATGGTAACAAACACATGAGAGCTTGTAAAGTAAGAACCATTTGCCTAAACAAGAGCTGCGTGTCTACAACATGTGGAGCCTAAAGGTTGCAAATAGTAGAGAATTGAGTTTCCTACCAGGAAAATGTACTTAAGAGAACAATATTTATGGTTATGAAGCTTCTCCTTTAAAATTGCCTCTTGATATATTGAAAGGACAATAAACTCCCTCTATACAGGATTCATAAGCTGTAGGTAATTAAAAAAAAAAAATAAATAAAAAAATAAAACAATGAAAAACACCCACAGCTATAAAATTTCAGCCAATTACAAACATGTACTCCACAGATAAAGCCAAAATGTGCACATTAGGTGAACCCCAATAAGATAAATAAGCTCAGTGTAAGAATGGGCAGGTTCACATGCACTTGAATATATTTCAATGTATGTGAAACAATCTTGGATAATAATACACTCAATAGGGTCTTCATAAACGTTGGCTGTAAATCACCTAGAAACACTAATACTTTAGATAACCTTGACTTGTGTTTTCTTTTCTTTTTTTTTTAACAATGTGTAAAAAGATTAATCCGACGTGACTTTAAAAAAACAGGCTTTAAAATAATTTCTTTACAGCAAATACAGTAACTCATAATGAGTTAAAGCATTGTGAATAGGGCTTTTTTAATCAGCTCAGTAGATGTAAGATAGTTTCAGAGAGCTAGTTTCAAAATTCAGAGTACACTGCTTTCTCAGAATAGGTTGTAAGGTGATATGGTCATGGCTTCCATATGCCCCATAATGCCATTACACTTGCACTTGTATTTTGGATTTATACTTATTGTAGCATGGTTTAAATGACCCTCTTTTCTGGCACATCTTATTCAATAAATCATGTTGATTGGTTACAGACAAAAAAAAAAAGCCATAGAAATATATGTTAAGGTTTTAGCATCACAATGAAAGCATGAAAACAGAAAAAAAACTATCTGAAGAGCCTTTTGTAACCAACCATCTAAAGATCCATTTGTAAAGAATGTTTACAATTAGCAAATGTTGTCTTTTGGTGCAGGGACAAAAAAAGAAAAAAAGCAATACACTGTGGCTGATACTGCAGTTTAAAATGACAACAGAGATTTCTAATGATTGCGCAATATCAATATCAAATTATGAGCTAAATGAATTTAAAGTCACATTAGAACCACAAGCAGTATCGGTATGTACTGAGAATACTACACTTTGTTTACAAATGTGCATGGCGGATTTATTTGTTACTCTAGACTGGGATGCTTTTAGATTATCAACTGGGACACTACAGGAATATATATTTTAGAAGAACGAGTTGCTGGGACACAATTCCTAAATACAATCACCACTGCTTTCAAAACACGATGAACATGCATTATATAGGTAGTGTGAATGGTGTGCTGAAACAAACTGACCTATTATCCAAATCATGCTGTCGCAATGAAATGTATGCTTAAAGCAGCTTTGGAAATGTTCACACGGGTTAGTTTAAATATTACTATAAACAGTGACCTGCACATTTATAGTAATAGACAAAGACTACTATCAATCTTCTTAACAACTCAGTAATTTGAATAGGGTCTAGTTCTTTTTAGCACGAGTTTAATGCATTCACTTTTAAAGTGCAGAAGCATCTGTAATTTTAGGCAAATGTTCCATGTTGAATGTGTTTCAAAAGTGTTTTTTTTTTCTCCCCTCTTCAATGTTTTGAGTTTATCAACAATCCAACAATTCAATATCCTTCAATTTTGATTTGTTTTGGGGTTGTTAATCACAGCTTGATGTTATCAGTGCTTATTCCCACTCTTGCCGATTCAGCTGTAGGTCTGCAAACATATTATTAAAAACAGGTGATTTGCAGTGACGAGAACAACCTCTGTTAAGGTTTATTTAAAGGTAGGAAAATCAAGATGAAATAGAATTCATGGTTTCAAAGCTAAAGTTTGTTTCCTTTTTCCCCTTTTCAGGTCAGGCTTGTGGAGGTTTGGTACAAGGTCTTAATGGTACAATAGAAAGCCCAGGTTTTCCTCATGGTTATCCAAACTATGCCAATTGCACCTGGATCATAGTCACAGGAGAGCGCAACAGGATACAGCTATCATTTCATACCTTTGCCCTTGAGGATGATTTTGATATAGTAGCAATCTATGATGGACAGCCGCTTCAAGGCAACTTGAAAATGAGGTAAGGTTCTTTTTTTACTTTGATTCACATGTATTGAAAAATATAAAGTTTGCTCCCCCACCCCCTTAATTCACACTCTATAGCATTGTGCATTTTTAGATACATTTTGACTAGCAGCAGCTTATTGAATTAATTAACAAAAAAATACTGATGCTATATTTTTACCAACAATAAATATGTTGCATACAACTTCTTTAAGTCAAAACAAAAACATCACAGGTAAAACAAAGATGGAGTTATGTTGGTCAGTATTATGAAGGAACAATAATAATCTTTTTTTTTTTTTTTTTTGGTGCTGAAAGTGAGAAAAGGGTACAGTTCGATAGTGTTGATACAGCTGTGTTTTCATGCTTTAGTTGTGCTTTTGTCAAGGCAGAAAAAAGTGTTGAAGCAGAGTATGGTCAACCAACAAAAGCTGTAACAGAGGCAAACAAAAGGGTTGTACAGAAGCTTATTATGGACAATTGCCACATTACCAAGTATTATTCTCAAATACTAAATCCTGTTTATGCCTGGGGTCAGAATGAAAAGATCTGGTCTGTTTTCAAAGATGGGATTCTCTTCAGTCACAATGCACCTATGCACACCCACATACAGCTGGCATTCACACACATAAAAGTATAGAAAAATTGTGTCAGTCCACGGGGGAGTACCTGAGAGATTAACTGGTATCAGAGTGTTTACATTCACAATGTAGGTCCACATTTTACACAAACAACCTTCATATTAAGAACATGGTTTAAATTCATGACATAGTTTAGAGCACCGTTAAAAGATATTACCGGTACCTGTTGGAAAATCAAACCGTCAAAAAGCACATTATATAACTATAAGAAAGTCAAGTAAACACATATTTTAGCTGTTTGGAATAATGGTTGAACAAAGTCATTCAAACCAGTGTTGAATTAAAAAAATACGGATTATAAGTAATCTTTTGTGGCCATTTAATGTGACCGGATGAGACAGTGCACTATTTGAAATAAGCATTAACCAACAGGATCTATGAGGTGGCAGATACTAATGTACCTTAATTAAGACCTGAAGGAGTTTGGGGGATTGAATGTTTGGTGTTCATGGCTTTGGTTTTGGCTGATTGTAACAGAACATACACAAGAGAATACCAAAAAATACAGGTTACCTCAGTAAAGATGCTGTAGAAATGTCCTGGACTTTTTTTCCCACCTAGTTATCAGTTAATACCACTTATTACTAATAATGTTCTATTATTACCTGTATTGGAATTGAGCCCAAAAGACACATTCCTGCTTTTACTTTGAAAGGGTTACAAATAACACAGCTTAAGTGTTTAAACGAATCACTCAGAACAGAGTTGGGGTAATGCATTACTGTAATAATATTAATTTTGTCAATAACAAGGTAATATAACACGTTCAATTTTTAATGGGAGTAATAATATTACAGTTACAGTTATACACCTACATTGGTGGTCTTTAATTTTTTTAAAGCCAAAGTACATTTCAATTCAGTTGTAACCGCTAATGTGAACTGCTCTTTGTTGTATTTATTCAGCATGACGCGCCGTGAAACCGGAAACACTTAACTGCTACTTTCCTTGAACACACATGGAAACCCTGAACAAAGCTTAATAAAAGCATAACACAGAGATCCCGACAAGTACATAAACAGCTAAATCTTCTTTTGATGCGATACAACAAGGACTATTTAGATTTATAAACAAAACATTTAAAATAGTTTGACTTAACCTATGCTTTGAAGAACTCAAATTGCAAACAAAGGAAAATAGTACATGTATCTACAAAATACATGTGTATCTATTATGTTAAATAATTTATCTAACGCAATGTTTTATATACATCATGTCTGTTTTTTTCCATGTATTGTAGTGATTACAATTTGTTATTCGGTCAATTATTAAGAGTATTTGTTTGTTAAACTACAAACATTTTTTAAAAAAACCTATTGGACTCATTTAATAAATTAATTACCAGTTAAATAGTAAACAATAAAATTGGCAAGGAATGTTTCTCCGCATCATGCTACAGCAGACATAACCACCCAGGAGCTAAATGTGGAAACCTGAAGGACTGGCCTTTGTCTTCCAGGGGCTGGTAGCTTGCCAACATCAACTGTTGAGTGCATGGATGGCCTTCGGTTTTGAGCTGTTGTGGGCATTGCTGCAAAATCGAACACTAAACCTCCCAACCTTAATTAACAATAGTAAACAGTCAGGAGCTTAGCACAGGTTTTCTCCCAATCCGTGACCCTATGCTTGTATGTGGGAACCATTACCCCACCACATACAAAATATTTTGTTTGAGGCATGTGCTTAAAGGCACTACCCTTAAAATGTGAGAGGGGGCCTTTCGTTAAGATAAAAACAAGTGTTTGGCTTTGTATTTAAAAGATTATGACAATCGGCATCAGACACTCATCATTACATTAGTTCATTTCACAAATCTTATTTAATCTCAAAAGATTTTTGTTAAAATTACTTATATTATTTGTGCTGTCACACTTGTTTCAGGATAATGTTTTACCCCTTAATATTATGCAGATTCATAAGCTGTATGCTAATTAAATACAGTTAAATGATAAGGGGGACAGCACACCTACAAACCAAGACGACTCCCTTTGTGCTACCCCTGTGTACTGGAGGCATTGTTCACATCTCTTCAGGAACATTAAGTGATTACATTTATTCAATTACTTTGTAATTATTAACTTGACAAACCCTCTTTTACCACTAGAGATAATAGCTGTCTGTAGCACTGTAGTAACAGTGTCACATACATTTCTTTATAATCAAAGTATCCAAGAACACCTAAATAATTGTAATTCTATAATTAATATGTTATTCAAGATCTGAGTATTTTACAGTTTTTGGCTATTTTTTTTTTTTTTTCTTTTTTTTTTTCAAGTCTCCAGCTCCCAAACGGTTTGGAATTTTAGGGTACAGGGGGAATGGCCCAGAATAGTGCTGCTTTCTGGGTTGGTGAAAAAATATTAATCTGTTTCTGAGTTTTATGGGTTTTAAACTTTGGTTCTGAGCATGCTCAGTACAGCCCTTGCAGTTAGATGTTTGATCTTGAAAAAGGAATTGGCATCACAACAAAATATTATTTTTTGCAACTGTCTAATCATCTTTTGTCAGATATAAATCTTTGTTCGTGAGGTGGACATTTTGTTTCCAGTATAAAAAAAGAAACTGAAACTGCCTGTTAATCACATATCTATAGTAAACCATGACATGTCTGTATATAATTGGGACTTCATAAGATTGACTGTAACATTGTCTTTCAATTTTGTGAGTGGGAAATGTGCTTATTTGATCTCTTAAAATCTTTTTTTGCTACTCGTCTCACGGAAAAAAAATATATTCTCACAAAAAATAATTTGTTCTGGCGAAAGTAGAAGTACTCTGGCAAAAAAATAATTTAGAATTTCATTTATTTTGTCGTGAGGGATGATCTTCTTTCGTCAGTCTCTTTCGTTCTCAAGAAAAAATAAATAATCCCCCCAAAATAAAATTTGGACAGCCATCGCCGATTCCTCAGGAGAGATTTGCCCGAGACAGACAGCATTCGGTGCACCCAGTGCGCTCGGTGCTTATTGCACTCCGTGCGCATGGTGCTCGGTACACATCGCCTCGGTGCATCCAGTACACATGGCACTCATGCGCACGGTGCTTGGTGCACTCCGTGCACACGAGTACGATAGCACCACAGTGAGTGCAGTACACGCTGCTCGGCGCACGTGTGCTAGCTCCACTCAGTGCGCACGGAACTCTCGTGCACTCAGTGTTTGGTGCACTTAGGGCGTACACTGCTCAGTGCATTCGGTGAGCATAGCACTACGGTACTCATGGCCAATTGGCACACACAGTGCTTGGCAAACTCGGTTGTGGCAACCATGGCGATCATTTCATTTCACATGAATATACCGCTCAGTGACAAACACCCACTCTGCGTGTGGTGCCTGGGGGTCCAACACGCCATGGAGGCCGTGGGGAGAGAGGACTTCTGCGACTTGTGCGCGGCCTTTCAGCCCCAGGTGCATCGCAAAAGGCTCAGAAGGGCCATGGGGCTAGATGCTCAGTCTCCCACGGCAGAGCCATCAGCAGCCCTTGGAGTTCCATCCCCGCTCTTCCAGCTCTCACAGAGCCCCATGCAGGAGATCCCCTGCGCTCAGGCTCCTGTGACAAAACCTCGCAGTCACTCCAGGTGAGAAGGGTGAAACGCTCAAAGCAGGCGAGGAACATAATTTACCTCAAGGAACAGATGGCTCAGGTCCTTGAGCTGCTGTCTAGACAGCAAGCTCCTGCGGTACCAGTAGAGGCCCAGGCCCCGCTACCGCCCGCACCAGATTTAGCCCCTGGGTCTCCCATGGAAGCCCAGGTCGAGCCAGACTTACAGTACTTAATGGCGGAGGAGGACATGCTATCTTTAGCGGCCTCCTGGGATGAGGACTCCTTCCCCACGGAAGTGGAGGAAGAGTAGGAGCCGGCACCGTCGACTGTGGCGGAACTTAGCTCCGAGATTGCCTCAGAGACTAGTCTACCGCCATTGCCAAGCTCCATGCTGGCATTAATGGGGCGCGCTGCAAATTTTTTTGCAGATCCCCTGGACGACACTGGCAAAGCCCTGCTGCTCCGTGTTTCGGATGCAGGCAGTAGCTCCTACAGCACAGCCATTCCCACCGTTTCCTGATTTTATGGAGGAGGAACTCTCCTTTTGGGATCGACCGGCATCAGCGCCAAGTATTTTGAAGCAAGCCGCCCGACTTGCTTCATTGGAAGGCGCAGAGAAGCTGGGCTTCACAGGATTCCCCCTGGTTGATCCACCATCGCGGCCTTGGTTAAAGCCCTGCCGGTGGGTGGATTGTCAAGGGACCCAAATTTGAGGAGGGCTTACACAGCGGAAGCACAGGTGGCTAACATGGCGGGTATTCTTACCGCGTATTTAGATGGCGTGCTTATGGGGGCCTCGCTCCCAGAGCCTGTGGCCACGGAGCTCCACCTCCTCTCCAGTATGCTGCTGCAGATTTCCGGTCTTCATTCATGTCGTAGACCCCACCTCCTGCGGAGAGGGGTTCTACTCAAGATATTTTCTAGTACCCAAGAAGGATGGCGGCTTACACCCCATCTTAGACCTAAGATTCCTCAACAAGTTCTTGAAGGACAGGAGGTTCCATATGCTGACTCACTGTCACATTCTCCATTCAGTTTGACCGTGGGACTGGTTTACCACTGTGGACTTACGGGACGTGTACTTTCACGTTCCCATTTATCCAGAGTACCCCCAGGAAGTAATTCCGCTTCGCTTATCAGAGAAGCATTTACAAGTTCTCCGTGCTGCCGTTCAGCCTCTCCCTGGCTCCTCGTACATTTTCAAAGTGCGTGGACGTTGTCCTGGCCCCCTTGAGTACTAAAATATCTCGACAACTGGCTGATTTGTGCTCAGTTGCGAGAGGGAGCAGCGGCCCACAAAGTGATTGTGAAGCAGCATCTGGCGAGGCTGGGCCTCACCATCAACGATGCGAAGAGTCGGCTTATACCGGTGCAGTGCACAATGTACTTGGGGCTCCGGCTGGACTCCAGTATGATGTGTACATAACTTACGGTGGTGGATGCCCTCTCACCTGTGCGGGGGGCGTGCGGATGGGAGTGGTGTTAACTTGCCAAGTAGTCATGACAGACACCTTCAACTTGGGTTGGGGGGGGGCGGTCTGGGAAGGGCGGTCTGCTGGAGCTGCAGGCTGTTTTCCTGGCTCTCCAGCAGTTTCTTCCAGTGCTGCATGGGAAACATGTGCCGGTCCAAACGGAAAACACATCAGTATGTCAACCACCACGGTGGCCTCCGGTCCCCGGGGCCGCATCACATCGCCTGTTGTACTGGAGGCTCTCACGAAGGCCCCGTTTGACCCTATACACTCTCCATAGAGTTGAAGCTTCTGTCTATGAAGAGAGCCTTTCTTGACTATGACCTCCGCTAAATGGGTCAGTGAGTTTCAGGCACTGTCGGTGCACAGCTCCTGTATGCGTATTGGGACGATGGCAGCAGGGTGTCACTGCGTACAAACCCTGCTTTCCTCCCCAAGGTGATTACAGCCTTCCACATGAATCAGTCTGTGGAATTGGAGTCTTTCCATCCATCTCTGTTTGCTTCAGAGGAGGATAGGAGATAAAATGTCCTCTGCCCAATGCGGGCATTGAGGTGTTATGTGGATAGGACAAGAGCTCTGCGTCTTACTGGCCAGCTCTGTCGGTCATGGTTTATGGACGGTCACTGTTTATGGACCCTAGGACAGCCCCTCTCAAAGTAGCGAATGTCGCATTGGATTGAGGACACAGTCAATGCGGTGATTGACAGGGCTGGCTTACCCCCGCCTAGGAGAGTACCTGCGCACTCTACTAGAGCAGGGGTTTTCAACCTGTGGGTCGCAAGCCATGCCCAGGTGTGTCGCCAAAATGTTTGACCGGTCAGATAAAAAAAAATCTATTTATTAGAAAACTCAGACGATGATTCAAGAGGAAGAGAGTATAGCATAAAATATACCCTGCATTGGTTTGCTAACCTCGAGCAAGGGAGGAGGAGCTTGCACAATGACTCACCGTTGCACTGACGATCGGAACCGGGATCACTGGAGTCGGATCATGCGAAGGTGTTTTACGAAGCGGATATGGCTGTGGCGCCAGTGATCCGTAATCTTGATCCAATCCTGGAGCTGCACGCGCCGTAACTTGGGAAACTAAGCGATGTGAAGTGAACATACGTGGCACATAGTGTTTATTATATATATATATATATATATATATATATATATATATATATAACAGGAACACGTTTAAAGTTTGGAACTCACTGTCTATAGTATGTAAACAGCCGTTTGTTAAAATCAGTCAAAGGATAACGTAATTTGTCAACACCTAATACATACCAGTTAGTAATTGTTATGCACATCTCTGTGATTTATTTGTGTATTATGGGCAACTGAATGAAATAATTCCAATATATATTTTTGCTGACCAAAAATTAAAACAAAGTTAAGTTAATTATTTATTTAGAATTGGTTACGTTTTATGACACATAGGTATTTGATTCATTTAGCAATGTGTGTTTAAATTGTATCAAACTGGTGTTTTTTTTTTTTTTTTTTTTTTTTTAATGAACATTAATATTATAATAAGGCCTAATCTGCAATAGGACGTGATGCAAACATATACTTTGCACACAAAAAAGATGGGATGTCATGTTTTATCCTGTTCCAGTTAACTATATATAATCACCCATTTAAAGCAAAAGACAGGATTGCGCACGCTAAAAGCAGTAAACCTAATTTTGTCGATCATGCGACACACACTCCTGTCTTAATTTCTCCATTTTTAAAACATTCGATCAAGCTCTGATCCGACTCTTGATCAGATTTTGAGCCGAAGCTGAGCTCAGGATCAGCGCTGATCTGTTTAGTACAACCCAACACATCACAGGAGCAGTTTTCTAAGTAAAGTACTTTATTTCATCATTAGTCAATTAAAGGTGGGTCACAATTTTTTTTTTACATTTAAAGGTGGGTCGTCAGGTTGAAAAGGTTGAAAACCACTGTACTAGAGGGTTTTAATCCCTCGGTAGGCAGGACCGAGGATGTCATCCCAGGCAGGGGCCTATCGGCAGCTCTGGTATAGAGAGCTTAGAAAATACCTACCAAGAGGCAGGCGTATCCCATACCTAATGTTGTTGTTGTTGTTGTTGGTGGTCATCTTCTCTTTCAGGGAACCAGGGTTACGGTAAGTAACTCAACGTTTTTGTTCATGAGTGCGAACATCCAAAATGCTAACAGTGTATTACATTTTATAAATTAAATATTTTAATGTTTATAGTAAAATTAAACGTCCTTGCTTAAACTATGTTTTTACATATTTAATTTTTTTTGCTGAGAGATGGCACAGCTATGTGCATACCTTTTGCATCACATACATTTCTTTTTTGGATTGAGACAATTAAAAAAAAAAAAGCCTAGATTAGCATAGTTTAGATATTTTATTTAACATGTAATCAAAGATACTACAGAACGATATTGCAAAAGTCTACCGGAAGCCATGATAGTTGTACAGTAGTATTTAAGGCAGGTAGGGTTTCGAAATGTCAAATGTTTTAATGTCACAGCTTTTCATTAAGTATGGAAAACTACAAAGCTGTATGTAATGCAGTATGTAAATGTAGCATTATTCCACAGGCTTCATTCGACTTCATGAAGCAAAATGATTTAATTATATAGGGAGATGCTAAACTTCATCTCCATAGTAATACTGCTAATTCACTGTATTCTAAAAGATACATTACAACTGTACATGCACGTGGAAGGGTAAGGAATTCACTGACACAGGAGACAAAGTTTTAGTGCTAAACACCACTCGGGTGCACTGTTTATTGTTCACCAGCAGGTGGCACTAAAGGTCCGCCGGTCCCAGACACCAGCAATGGTAAATGAGACACGGCCAGATAGACACTCGCAGGTGCCTAAACAAATAATAATCAGAAACAGAAGGTACAAAGAAAAAGAGAAAATAAAACACTTTTAACAAACTAAAAAATAAAGGTGCTGCACTCTGCAGCTTTACCCCGACCGTCGCTATCCACATGGCCCAGGTCGGGTCTCCATCCTACGCTCACCTAGTCCCTCAACCTGCTATGCAGATTCTGCCCAAGTTTTCCCCACTACTAAAAAAAAAAAATCATTTTTTCTTTCTTTTTTATTTTGTTTTGTTTTGTTCCTCTCCGGCTGTGCTTGGTCTGGCAGCAGCGCTTCCGCGGGCTCGTTTTTCGTCTTTAAAAGGGGCAGGTCTGAGGGAACAACAGAGCATTATTTTATAGGTCCAGCAATCCCCCAAAGCCCGCCTCTTAGCTATTCAGAGAGAGGGAAAGCCAACACGCCCTCCATGACTAACAGGCGGATCTTACGAGGCTGCTGCCCTCTTCCTGCAGCACCATGCATACGTCAGACAGTCAGCACAGATCACCCTTGTAACAATGCAATACTGGCAAAATACAATAAACATAACCTCGATTTACGATGGACTGTACTGTATAGTGAGATGTTTTTTATATATTTGACCCATTAATGTTATAGTTTATTACTGCTTGGAACTTTTTGTCTTAACAAAATCTCCACAATGCACAAACACCATCCCCAAATCGCTGTCAGCCAAAAGGCTAAAATCTGTTTATGTTCCACATTGAATAAGCTGAACATGTTGGAGTCTTCCTGCCTCACAAGATTCCATCAACTTTGAATATTACTAAGGGATGGTCAAAATTCAGTATTTAAAAAAGTACATGCTTTGGGATAGTAATTTAAGTTTGTACATATAATGATGTTTTCGCTTATCAGTTGTATCAAATGCATTTGTACTGTGGGTTAGGTTTTGACATGCGCATGTGTTTTTTTGTTATATAAATGTTTTCATACTAACTTTTGTACATGATAACATTAATTTAAAAATCCAATTGATGCCTATGATAAATACGTTTTGTGACTAATTTGAATCTTTTAATATTTTTCAATATTAACTAAATCGAGTTATTAATCAAATTGATTCATCTTGTTACACAATTGATTTATTAATGTCTGGATATACTGTTACTTGATTGATTACTGTCTTGTTCACAGTCATCTTAAACTAAAGCTAGAATATGTTTTGTTGAAAAATAAATTTTCAACCGATTCAGATTTTGCTGCTGATGTATTTATTTTCAAAAGGTTTTCATAAGGTTGTGGTCTATAATAGAATATACAGGCTTTCTAGCTATACATATATTCTCAAAAAGGAAGGAAATTGTTTGCAAAAAACTTTGTTAATGAGTCAGTTAGGGTTGATATTAAAATGACAAAGTAGGGAAATGCAATGTTAGGGTTTTTAACCTTAACTCTGCATTACCTCCCATCCCCTTACAAGCAGTGGAAGAGGCAAGACAGCACAAGCAACCACAGACAGCCATCATCAGTTAAGACAAACAACATACATCTCTGCAGATAGCACAAGAGACATCCATCATCATGGTCCACTAGGTGTATGAGGTCTACTGCCATGCCAGTGTGTTGGGGGGGGTCGTGTATATCTGGGCACTGCTTATGCAGGTCTGGTAGGAGACAGATGCATAATAGTGGCACCAACATCACACTGTACCTCTATGAATTCCACTGCCTTGATCAATGTCTAGTGTGGCATCCACAAGTTCACTGTGCATCAGTTTGTTGGGTGGGGAACTGCATGCAGGGCAACATGAGGGGAAGTGTATATGTTTGGTAAATCGTGAGACCCAGTACATGACAGAAGGACTATCAATAGTGCTGTAATATGAATCTATGTCCTAGCATGACTTTCTATTGTATGGAATTGCAGATGTTCAATGGCATAATACATTGTTTTGCAAGGGAGAAAGGGATGACGGGCCGGCATTAGCATTCATAGTAACATGGATGCAGGGAATGGGAGCACTTTAAGAACAGGACACCCATGTGACAGATATATGACCCAATGATATTCAACCAAGAGTTGTTCGGTGTCATACTGGATGAGCAACAGAATACAGTTTAATGGGAAGGATGGCCTCACCATCACAGTGTTGTCAGATAGCACAAACATGCGTTCTGTAAATATCCACCCTTATGCAGTGCAGATGGATGTCTCTTGTGTTATTTGCAGAGAGTTGTATGTTGTTCATCTTATCTGATGATGGCTGTCTGTGACTACTTGTGCTGCCTTGCCTCTTCCACTGCTTGTAATGGGTGACAGGTTTAAAAACCCTAACACTGCATTTCCCTACTTTTGTCATTTTAATATCAACTGATGCATTAACGATTTTTTTGCAAAGAAATATATATATATATATATATATATATATATATATATATATATATATATATATTAACAGACCAATTTATTTTAGTGTTAAACTGCACATCACAGGACTTTGAGACATGGCAGTTTTAACATTACAAATGGCATAGCAAATTATTTGATTAACCTAACACCCACCTGCCGGGTTAAGTCACAGCTGGATTTTGTTTAGAGAATACCCTGTTGTAGCAATCATCAATCTGTGGATTAACACTCAAAATAAGGGTTGATGCAGTCTAGATGGATTCCCTGGTACAGTAAACTCTGGCAGGGTATCGGTTGATCAAAACAACGCCTTAGAAAATGATAAGTGTGGCCAGGCAGGATTGTGGTATCTTTAATTACTTGATGCATTGAGAGATATTTTTGTTAAGGTTAATTTCTAAACAGGAAAGTAACATAGAATGCATTCAATTGGTAGTTATTGTTAGAAGAAAACATAATAAAAAAAGATACATTTTCCTGAATCCTATAATCCTTTCCTTTTTGATTATTTTTATGGCAGTTTAACATAGCTCTGATAGTGGTGACTGCACAGTGTTCAACCTTTAATTGATGTATGCATGCTTATTAACCGTGCATAAAATCTAAAATGTATGTATGATGTTGTGCAGTGTGCAAAGGATTAAAAAAATGCAATTATAAATGCAAAGTGTTGCAAAAATGTGTTTTGGATTACTATCTTATAAAAAAAATAGAAAAAAAGAATCAAAAAGCAGTCATGATCCACAAAATACATATTCTTGGTGGTATTTGCTGTTGAACTATTCAATACAGATGTTTTGGGCTACCTATCAATTACAATGATTTCAACTTGAGGAACGTGCCCCTTAATTCTCATTAGTAGCATATGAAAATAATGCATTATAGAAATATTTAATACAGGCTTCCTTATCTGCCCTCTCATGCAATATTCTTCTTCTGTCATCTGAAGTAGAATAACTGAGCATTCTGTTAGAAATATCCGTCCCCTGGGTTACACACCAATTACAACCAAAAAAAAAAACACCCTTGGGGGAAAGCTGTATTAATAGGAGTAATTATACATTACCTAGATGCCTCATGTCACTTCTATATTAAAAGGTAGGAGCAGAAATCTGCTGATATTGGAAACCCCCTTAATTGCTGTTTCTTAAATGATGACACTGTGTCAAATTGTCAGGCTTCAGACCTGAATCTGTAATCCCATTATAGGAACGTGACCTCCCTCTTGGAATTGAATGAGCATCCTCATCTACAGTATAGTAATAAATAAATAAATACCCCCCCCCCCTCCCCAAAACAGATCTATCTGTCTATCTATACGTATATAAACCATGGGCCCTTAGGCTGTAGCTTCCATCTGAATTAAGATCTGTGAAGACCCTAATACTCCTTGTTTGACTGCAGCTATTGGTGAAGTTAATTAAATGAAAAGGTGCGTGCCACAGGATTGATTACAGGCCATTGCAGGTGAGCATGGGTGAGTAATGGGTTCTGTTATATACTTAAAATTACCTTATCATATGGGAGATACTGAAATTGAAGAAGGGAACTATGAAAAAGACCTAGGAGTTTATGTTGACTCAGAAATGTCTTCCTCTAGACAATGTGGGGAAGCTATAAAAAAGGCCAACAAGATGGTCGGATATATTGTGAGGAGTGTTGAATTTAAATCAAGGGAAGTAATGTTAAAACTTTACAATGCATTAGTAAGACCTCACCTAGAATATTGTGTTCAGTTCTGGTCACCTCGGTACAAAAAGGATATTGCTGCTCTAGAAAGAGTGCAAAGAAGAGCAACCAGAATTATCCCGGGTTTAAAAGGCATGTCATATGCAGACAGGCTAAAAGAAATGAATCTATTCAGTCTTGAACAAAGAAGACTACGCGGCGATCTGATTCAAACATTCAAAATCCTAAAAGGTATAGACAATGTCGACCCAGGGGACTTCTTTGACCTGAAAAAAGAAACAAGGACCAGGGGTCACAAATGGAGATTAGATAAAGGGGCATTCAGAACTGAAAATAGGAGACACTTTTTTACACAGAGAATTGTGAGGGTCTGGAACCAACTCCCCAGTAATGTTGTTGAAGCTGACACCCTGGGATCCTTCAAGAAGCTGCTTGATGAGATTCTGGGATCAATAAGCTACTAAAAACCAAACGAGCAAGATGGGCTGAATGGCCTCCTCTCGTTTGTAAACTTTCTTATGTTCTATGAAAATATACATATATCATTTTGATGCTGTTTAACAGTTTTTACAGCACTGCTTGATTTCCATTACACAAGAGTAGATGTTAAAACGTCATGCTGATTTGAACTCCGGCTCTCGCCAAGATAAGCACCAACTAAGACATAGCTTTACAGTAAACTAATATGATCCATCTGCGTCTCCATCCATTTGCGCTTCCTTCCATATGATGATGTAGATATCCTTCTGCGTGGTGTTAATGGCTGAAGTGTAATGCTGGCTCCAGGGATCAGCTTATTTTGCCTCCCTGGCGCATCAGCACACACAACTGCTGCGATGCTGGCTCCGGGGATCAGCGCATCAGCATGACAACCGTCTGGATTGAGCTAAATAGTGCCTTTATGTTGCAGGTGATGAACACAAAGGACATGAAGGATCCTCTCCTACCCAGAGGTTTAGGTTCTGTGGTGATGGGAGAACATCATATGTTGACCTGATGAGGAAACTGACCCTGCTCTGATCCATTGACCATAGGTCTTGCCAGCCAATCTAGCGTTGTTCCACACTCTCCCATCTCATCCATTCTCCCTGCCTCATCCTCTCCTCCTGCTTTTGCACCTCGTTGACTACCAGCTTCCTCCTTTGAGCTGGGGCTGCATTGTGCCATGTAGGAGGAGCTGAACTGATTTCAAGACCCCCTCTTCCATGCTGAACTTGCCCCATGATATCACAAATTCAATGGGCAGCCTTTGCATCTTCTACAGCTTTCTTTGCTGCCCTCTTCCAGTTTTCAACACAGGTGCTGCCTCCCTTACGCATTTGTCGCGTGACTCTACTAATGTCATTTCCAGTCTGACCTTGGCGCACTTAAACTCCTCGGTTAGAGCAGAGACTGGTAGCTGCAATATTGCTTTACCATAAAGTCCCACTCTGCTGAGGCAGCGTGGAACGCCCAACCATTTCCTGATGTATGAACTGATTAAAGCTTCCAGCTTCTCTACTGTTGTCAAAGAAACCTCGTACACAGTCAGTGGCCACAGCAACCTCGGCAGTAGACCAAACTGAAAGCACCATAGTTTTAGTTTGCCTGGTAGAGCGCAGCTGTCTATACTCTTCAACCCTTCCACTGCTTGTTGTCGAACTTCTCCCACACGAACTGTGTCCTTTAGATCCCCGTTGTACCATCTCCCAAGACTCTTCACTGGCTTCTCAGACACTGTTGGTATTGCCTCACCATTAATAAAGAATGTTTTATCTACTACTTTACCTTTAATTATAGAGATGCTCCTTGATTTTGTGGGCTTGAATTGCATTCGTGCCCATTCAATGTTATTGGTTAATTTGCCCAATAACCGATTAGTGCAGGCTACTGTTGTAGTCATGGTTGTCATGTCATCCATGTATGCTCGAATTGGTGGTAGTCGCATTCCTGAAGCCAAGCGCTCTCCTCCTACTAAACATTCCAGATTTAAAGAAATCTGATTGATGAAATCAACCTTTCTAAAGTTGGGGTTGCCTGCTTTTAATGTCACTCAATCAGAAACATATTAAGTACACCACAATAATAACTGCAGCGACTATTCTCAGGTACTAAATCGGAAACAAAACAACATAACAGGGCTCTACAGTGAAACTAATTTGGTCGCATATGCTGCTAAATATTTGCTTGTTTGAACTTACATTTTAATTTAGGCGCATATGTGCCACTAGAAATGTTGACTATAAAAAATAAAGGTGTTTTTTTTTTAGCTGACAGTATAAAACGGAAAAAAACAGATCTCAATTATTGTTCAATTGTAATGTACTCTGGGAATGTAGTTTATTGGTGTCCACTGCCCACTGTTAATCAAACATTAAAAACTACAAATCCCATACCCTGCCAATTTCACTAATTTATCAGTGCGATGGCTACTCGTTACCAGAGAGTTTGAAAACTTGTCAAACCAAGATGAGGAAAATAAGATTGATTGGAGTGGTTTCAAAAGAAAACCGCTATGAACAAAATTCAGATATGTCGGCGTCTTTACAAGAAATGAGCAATGAAGGTATTTTATTATTATTATTATTATTATTATTATTATTATTATCATTATTATTATTATTATTATTATTTAGATGTTTCTAGTACCGAAAAGGTTACACAAGTTTATAGATCTTAAGGGACTAAATGTATGTGTATTATATAGTATTTAAATGTGTCATGCACTTAAAACATTAATATATGGTTTTATTTTGTTTGTTTTGTTTTTTCAATAATTACCCAAAAAAGATCCGGGTACCCGGGTATTTTTCATGGCGGGTACCCAGTTCCTGATTTTCTACCCATGCCAACCTCTAATTATGTGTTAGCCTATTGTGGATTTCAGTGGTCAAATTAACACAGACTGCACTTGATTTCTGTTTGGATCCATGCTAAATCGATCACATTTATTTTTTTCTATAAACCAAGTTTAAAATTGTTGAAGAATATCAACAGTCATGTAAGGTTAAATTTTAACGCTGACATATTTTAAAACATCCTTCTGTATTTTAATATGAATAGGGTTATTTGCATTTTGAAGGACACATTCTTTACCTTAATATGCCGTTGTGACAGGGTGGCTGAGTCGGTGACGTCACGGCAGAAGCAGGAAGGTAAAGCACTGACACCAGGCACTGCAGTTTTCAAAGAAAGACGCGGCTAGCCGTCGTTTTTATTAACAAATAACAAAAATAAATAAAAGGTTTGAACAAAAAAACACTGTGCTCACAGAGCAAAATAAATAGTTAAACGAAAACAAATCACGAACACAAAATATACGAAACACAGGTCAGGCTGAGCTGTAGCCTTCACTGATCCTGTATCTTTTTAGTCTCGTTTTTCTCTCATTTTTCTCTCCTCGCTCTCTCCACTCTTGCTCCTCATACACCCACCCACGAGCTGGAGATCTGCAGGCTTTTTATATCGTGACTAGCTAGCAATTATTCCATTACCCCTCGGCCACAATCTGCACGAGTTTATTAATTTACTGTGGATGGGCCTACCCATCCACGCTACTAAACCAAACAAATTGGCTAAGCCGTCCTAAATACATAAACAAAACAAAACCCGCAGCATTTCACCGTCATATTCACAATAACTAAATACAGAAATAATAACAGAACACACGGCCCCTCGCCGTCATCAATATAATAAATCATAATAAACAAACACAAAACAATAATCTGCACAGGAGCAGAGGGGGAACCCCGTTCTAAAATAAAATAAACAAATCAATGTACAGGGCACCTCGCCCTGTTACAGCCATCTAAACTCAAAATTACTGAAACGGTATTACCAAAAAGCATAGCAAAAAGGTGAGACTTTTTTTTATGTGACTGGAATGGAAGAAACAGTAGCCTTGATTGGTGGGACAATTCATTACTCAATTATTCAATTTTGGTAAGTGATCCCGGTGGATATAAAAGAAATATAAAAGGAAGTTTTGTATTTTGTTTACGGTTGTGTTGTTAATCATAAGTGTGCAACCCTGCTATAATGAATTGGCATCTCAGCCCATTCAATTGAATGGAAAGGCAAGGGCTGGGCGCGAACATCAAACCATAGGGTTCAACGACGAACATCTCACCATTGAACTGAAGAGCAAGCTCTGCAGTCGAGAGATAAGAACAGTTCTTATGCTGATGTCAGTAGTATTAAATCATCAGCTGCTAAGAGAAGATTAATTACACAGTGCATTAACCCATCTATGTTGCTGGTGTGACTTATAATCTCTAAAGCTGGTGTTGAGCGCCTTCCAGGACTTGTGGTCCAGTGGTTAAAGAAAAGGGCTTGTAACCAGGAGGTCCCCGGTTCAAATCCCACCTCAGCCACTGACTCATTGTGTGACCCTGAGCAAGTCACTTAACCTCCTTGTGTTCCGTCTTTCGGGTGAGACGTAATTGTAAGTGACTCAGCAGCTGATGCATAGTTCACACACCCTAATCTCTGTAAGTCACCTTGGATAAAGGCGTCTGCTAAATAAACAAATAATAATAATAATAATAATAGCTTATTTCTAGTTTGTTTTTAGAATTTTCCAGACAGCATGCTAGAAAAAGACAACGTGCTATCTCTATTGCATAGATCTTTTGCATTCTGTAACTTTCTAATACCGTATAGTAACTTGTAAAGTTCTGTAGCCCAGTTTGGGACAGCTGCACAATTCTTCTCACACTGGGACAGGCCACGCAATCAGTTCGCTGGACCCAAACCACAGCTTTATTAGTAGGTAGAAAAAATAAAAGCATCTGCGGGTGTTCAGTTCAGTATAGCTGAACACAGTCTAGATGGGACAGTTGGTAACATTGCGTCCTTCCAGCTGGGATTACTTGTATAACATTGGTAAGGGAAATAACCTTCCCAGTGGACATGGCCTGTTCCCCTTAACAGAATGGGAGAGAATTAGAAACTAATACTAAAAATTTACAATACAGTGTAGGTACATGAAAATAACCACAATTTGCTTACTTTGAGTGTAATAGTACAGTTTGTATTATGTCAACTGTCTGGCGAAGGTGGCATAAACCTTGTTATGTTTATTTTTGTTTAAAGTCAGTGCTTAATGCAGATTACCTCAGTTAAAAGAGCATGTATGAATGAGTAGTGTTTAAAGCTTATGTCAGAAGAATCTCTCTCGCTTTGCTGAAATCCCTTTTATGAGTTTTACCTTCTAGAACCCATTAACGCATTTATTAAAGGATCTTGGAAAACTTCAAATGTATTTCATATTTTCCCCCAAGGCTAATAAATAAAATACATATTTAATAACGTAGATTTTTAATCCCCATATCTCCTCTTAAGATTTTTTTAAATGATAGTCAGTTGAGGTATAGATTTAAAATGCCAAGAACTGGTTATGCAATAAAACTAAACTAAAAAAACCTTAAAGGTGTATTGGCCTGCATGGATTTATAAATGTGTCTCTTTTTAATACTACAATTGTTTTTTTTTATATTGGGAATATGTGTTCCTGTAAAAGTATATCCGATAACAAAAATCAAGTCTTGGGGGAAAAAAAAAAATCTACTTAAAAAAAAAAAAGGTTGTTTATATTTTTGTTCTACTTCTCTGAGCTACATCAAAGCATACAAATTACATTCATAGCCTTATACTGTGACAGAAAGTAAAAGAGGCTTGCCTATTTAGTTTAGTGAGGGTGTCAAGAAGGTTTGCAAGCTTCTATATACCTGGTTAATGCTGAAGTACACTTATGGCCAAAAGTTTTGCATTGCCTATAATTAGGATTGAGATATAATTTACAAAGAAAACTATATGAATATATTTATTTATTCAACATCATGTAATCAAAGAAACTACGAAATGATACTGCAAGTGTCTACTGGAAGCCATAATTATAGTACAGTATTTCATGTTAGATTTCAGAATGTCATATTTTTCATTTTGTCAGTTTTTTGTCAAGTATATGGAAAACTACAAAGTGTTATGTAATGCAATATGTTAACGTAACATTATTCAGAAGGTTTCATTTGACTTTATGAAGTAAAATGTGTTAATTCTACAGGGTGAAGCTAAACTTTTGGCTACAGTTGTAGACTGCAACATGGCAGAGTGCTGCACAGTAGCCCATGAATCACTTTGCAGTTAAAAATTGAACATGATGGTTGGGTTCTCGCATTAAGATAACAAAATATCATATTTAATTTTCAATATGATGATTCATGATATCAGTAATATGATTTCCTTTTACAGTCAGCCACTGGCTCAAATAACAGGTGATACAAGTAATTTTTACTACTTCCTAGAACTCCAAGAGTCCATTAGATCTTTAAAATTATGCTGCATGAAGATATATTTTGGAAAGAATGGAGGTACATATATTCATTTTATCACTGCCTGCAGCACAGACAATACCTAAACAATAATACATATGTAAATCCTTCGTCAATTTTTACCACAGATAATGTCCCTGCATTTGTTTCATGGTGCATTTTGATACTTTAAAACTTGTCCCATCTCTTTAAAAATTCCTGAGATATTTTACAGGTCATATTTCTTTTAAACAGCTTCTCAATTTAATTGTTGATAGGATTGTCTTTCTGTCTTATATCCAACTGAAGGTTTCACACCAGTAGATACAGAATCCAGCTATTCCTGCTAGTTATTTCCTTCACTGTTCTTCGTTGTGAAGCTACCTACAGACACAAAGCTTGCTCTCTCTTGTGTAACGCTCCCTCTGTTCTTTAAGTTTTCCCTTCTGCTTATCTGTCACAACATGAGAGAGGGAGGCTAGGTCAGTTTTCATAGTTATTTTGTCGACAGTTAATTCTTAAAGGTGGTTATCGCAAAATCATGTATTTAAAGAAAATGTATTAGTCTGCTTCAAAATAAAACAATTAAGTAACTCTCCTAATCTTTTGGACTACCAAACTAGTGTAACCAAGCCTGAGCATCTCCGAGTTCTTTCCAGCACAAAACTGATCCAACACACAGGAAATTGATTTTAAATGTTCAGTTGCGCTAAGCCGCTTCCTGATTAAAACACAAACACGTTTTCTATACAAAACAAAACAGCACACATGACTGATCATACACACAGTCAGGCACTCCACACAGCAGCCCCGAAGAGACTGGCTGCTCTCCTTAATTACCCTGCACCTGGCTCTAACTTACAATGATAGCCAGGTGCAGGTGATAATTAACCATTATCAGACAATTAATAATTACTTTTGGCAGAGTATGGAAGACAGCAAAGGAATGAGGGTATAACTAAATGTGCAAGTACTGTCAAGTTACTACTGTTGTGGCAGAAAAAAAAAAAATGCCCAAGCATTTTGGAAAGTAACCGAAAACAATAATTCCATAGTATATAAAAAGCGAAAGCAACTCGAAAATAGCTACAAATAAGTACCGAAAAATGAAATTAATAAAAACAGAAGCCCTAGTTTTACTGTAAACTCAATTTGCAAACCAGTGACTTAGGGGGAGGGGGTGCGTGTATGGGGGAAATTACATTAATTGATTTTTAAAATCTTATATTAAGACAAAAACTGATAAGTAAAGAGTAAGTAGCTTCATATACCCATTTTCTGGTGAGGTTGTGTTCACTATGTAACACAACTACTCACTTCTAAATCTTGTGTACTCATTTTTGTATTACTTTAGTATAAATACATGTTAATTTGGAATCATATGTTTTTATTCTGACTTTATGTGAACGAAAAGACACAAATTCGCCCGTTTTCTCATTGGAATTGGTAAATTTCTAAATATCACTGTCCTGGTCACAAAAGCAAAGTTTGTGGAGAATAATAGCCATGTTCTATACTTTTGAGGCATAAGCAATTAGGAAATAACACTTACTACCCAGGAACCAAAAAAAAAAAAAAGTTGTTACACGGTGTAATCCTAATTGTAAAGCACGGAACAGTCTTTCCCCTTCCATTCAAATCAAGTGACACTACAGGCCCCACTGAATATATACAGAGATAGAGACAGACATACAGACAATTATAAAAAAAAGACTGCTTGATTAATGATTTTGTGCTCATTGTTGTTTGCATTATGTGTTTGCCTTTTTTACAGTGCATTTGGGTTAATATGCAATCATTTTAATTTCACTGCATTGTTCTGATGATATTCCATTCAATCAAAAAATTAACTCTTCTTATTTAATAAGTAAAATCAAACATAGCCATTCCAGTACATTTGTGTCTTTTCAATTGATCTAAATACTGTCACTGTTTAAATATTAAAATAGGATTAAACCTTTCATTTTATAGATCCTGATTATTACTGATCTTGGAAAACCTTACCTAAGGTAACATTAGTATAGGTAGTCCAAGATTAGTGCTTGTTGGGGTCCATGAAAGCTTAGGGACATGAAGGAACTGAAAATAATTTTATTATAGCATTGTGACAGGATGAATGGTGCAATGCAAAAGATTGACAATGTCCAGACAGATTCTCCCAAAACAAATACTCTTTTTAATTGTAAACAAACGGAAATATCCAAAAGTAATCCAAACTGCAAATAATACACCCCGCTACCAGTGATGGTATCGGGGCAAAACAAAACAGGGTCCAGACTCAAAAAGGTAAACAAAAAGACACTCCTTAAACCACAATCTCCCGTGCTCTTCTCCTCCGGGGATCGTGGTGTGTGTGCTGTGCTGTGTTGTGCTGTGCGTTGAGCGGTGTGCTCTGGGGTTTATGCTGGCTCAGTGGCTACAGCCTCCCGTCCTCCTGCTCCTCTGTCAAAAAACAAAACACGTAACAAACAGAAAACATCAGCTCTGGCCGGTTGCTTACTTTCTCAGCGCAAGTGGAGGTACTGACGTAGCTGCTTCCCCTTTGTACCCAGCAAACTCCACCCTGCAATCAACACGTCACCATGGTTTCTCCAATAGAGGGCTGCCCCGCAGCTGACTGCAATGGAGTCGTCCTGAGTACTTGCAACTACGCACCCCTCCTAATATGGTTACCTTCCGGTTTCCACCTACCATCAAGGTGGCACATCTAGGAGGCAGCATACCTTCCCCCTTACACAGCGCCCTTTCTGGTTGGGAGGGAGATTTACAGCATTGATCCTTTCTCTATCACAAGCATACACTATTTGGACAAGCTAAATCAATATCTTGCATTCTGGACATAAGTGGAATTATTTTTGTTCCTATGATTACAAAATGACATTATTAATTGAAAAGTAATTGTACCTATACTCTCATTTAAAAGTGTATATATTGTAGCACAGGATAATATTACTGTCGGAAGAAGGCAGTTTCGACAACAAATTGCGGTTCAATAGGCGTCAGGCTCTTTATTTGCAGTAACAGGTTTCCAGTACACAGCAAGTAACACAACTCACAGCACACGATTCTCCATGATCTTGAATCCACCACCCACACAGCCTGATGCACTCTGTTTTGTCCCCCTTAGACCTAAACACAGAAACACATAGCGCACACTGACTACAATGTATAATTGCAGCCAAGCCTTCGACCAGTCAGAACCGGATTGGCTGCAAAAGTCGAGTAGCAAGTTCCTTATGTGCACGTGCAGATCCTCACAGCAGGGCCCCTGAGCATGCTACAGCCACAGACAAAACCGCTCTGCCTGCACCCACCACTACAATATTGACTAAAGCACATTTGTTTGTGTAACAAAGATGTTCAGTTTTAATTCATTAAATTATAAATTATTGTTTGGCTAGCCCACATTCTTTAAAAATAGTTATGGTTTGAGGGGTTCCCGAGTGGCCCACCTGGTAAAAGCACAGCCGTGTGGTATGCCGGGTGAGTGTTACAGCACAGGTTCGTGTCCTAGCTCTGTGGAGTCACCGGTCTTCGCTGGGGATTCAGAAGGGAGCACCGCATTGGCTCTGGCGAGCTCGTGGGTTAGAGAGGCAAAACCAGCAGGGACTGCTTCTCCTCATCACGCTACAGTAAATCCAGTGAGCTCAGAGAGGACACCTGCAGGGCTGGCCTTTGCCCTCCAGAGGCTGGTAGCTCACTGACATCCGCTCTCAAGTTCCTGGGTGTAAAAGAGGAAGCTTGCCTGGTTGTGGGATCGAAAGACGCCCACTGAACCTTTGGATCTCCTGAGCTGTGTGGAGAATTGCTGCAGTGTGGGGGAAAAAATAATTGGACATTCCAAATTGGGGGCAAAACAATTGGGCACACTAAATCATTAAAAAAATAGTTGTGGTTGTATTATTATTATTATTTGTATTATTATTTGTATTGCTATTGTCGTATATCTTTATCTATGGGAACATTGCCCGGAAAGAAATCATCTTTCCGTAATTCATTCCTCCAATGATGAAGACATTTCTGTCAGGGTAAAAGCACACCTGCTCAAGATAGACTCTTCCTTGATGACTTGAATGAAATCAATGTTCATTATTGTATAACTTTGAAAACCCTAGAGCAGAGGTGGCCAAACTTTCTGACCCTATGAGCCACGTACCAAAATGTTCATATGGCTGTGAGCCACACATACTGTAAAACATAAAAAAATGTATTTTTTTCTCAAACGGAATCTTGCACTTACTCTATGCAGTACAGTAGTTGTTATCTCTTAATGGCAGCAAAATACATGAGAACAAGAGGGAACATTGCCTTACAGTTTCTGTGCAATGTTTATTGTACTGTAGGTATACAATGCATTACACTTTAAATGTAACACTATGGTGGTTTTCCATTATTTCTGATACTGTATGTATTATGCACTTTTAATAAAATATATTCAGTTATTTTGAAGCAAAATATGATAACTGCCCTGATTTCACCAAAAACACCACATAAAAAGATACATTTTTGTAAGGATTTTTTTTTGTGACAAGCTCTTACCTTGAAGAGCTGAATGCTCTGTTTAAAAAAAAAGCATTTTTTTGTATCACTGCTCCATGTATTAAATACTTTTGAGAGTTTTGCAAAGACAAATGCACTGTATGTATTTTTTAAAGTGTCACGAGGCTAGTTAAGATCCTCAGGCCTGTCCTGATGTGAAAAATATATAAAGTAGACACAGGTGTTTATGCAGGCTCTTTGTCTAATTTAGTAGTAGAAATACCAACTGACTGTAGTTTTATATAGGATAAACGTTGGTAAAAACCACTCGCTATTTTTTTTTCTTACCAAAAATGACAATTTAAGAAATCATCTCTAGTCTGTGTAGTTTTTATACTTGCTGTCTGTACCACTCTGAATGGCTAGGGGTCACTGTCAGTCAAATCAGTGTTTCCTTAATAGGCTAGTGTAGTTTTACCATCAGTCATTTCATCCTGTCCTGACAGATCTCGTTGGCTGAAACATCGCTAGAATGCTCTCATTCGTTTAAATGACTGTCAGTCATCAGACCGACTGCACTTTCATTTGCCAGCTATAGTCTGTCATTCAAAGCGCCTAGTTTGAAATTAGGTGTAGGTAAGCTTTTGCTATTATAGGTATATACAGTGACAGTTACTAGTTTGATTTGAAAATGGGGCTCAAGTCTCCGCGGCAGGATGAAGCAGGCCCGTCTGACTTGCCTCCAGTGAGTCCAGCTGTGTTTGAGAGGGGCGGAGCTCGGAATAAGTGCAAGTTAGTTCTGTTCAGCTAGCTAATGTTTTGTTCTGTGCATATTGTTTTTACTTGTAAATGTGTGCCATAAAAGTCTGTGTAATACACTTTATATGCTGCATTTTATTTGGTTTATTAGAGACGTTGTTTTAATTTGTGTAGGATCTAGGAGCTTTGCTGTGACCAAACGTTACTTCAATTAGAATGTCGGTAACCATGGTTTTGTTGCATGTTGAATATGATAAAGGGGTTTCTCTAAATGAGACGTTTCTCAATGGCATAAAAAGTCTGTTTTTTTAAGCATAAAGGTCGATTTCACCCATGCTGTGCTTGAATTGAAAAATAAAGATTGAAAAGAAACGGTAAATTCTTTCAAAAATAAACGTTGATATTAATCATCGATTTTGCAAAAAAATTAAAATCGAATAGTAGCAAGCCTGTTTATAACAAAAAAGGGGCTTTCCAACTACCGGTTTTTATAAATGAATGAATAACACAGTACTGTTTTATAAAGCTTTTTTTTATTTATTTTTTTTATATAGACTTGAGATCTTAAAGATAGGATTATTGTTTTAGACTTACTGTTTTTGAATTAAGGGCCTAAACTCTTGATAAACATAATCTCTCTAAAGGAGGCTACTTTTCTTTTTTCCAAAAGCTTAAAAATAGGATGACATTCTTGAAAGAGAGAACTATGTTGTAAACTACTTTTTTTTAAATTGAGAATGTGTGAACAAAGGCGGTGTGTTTCTCCGAAGGAAGCTGTTATCCTGTTATAGTGTTGTGACTGATTTTTTGTTTCTCTTAAAAGGTTTATTGGGTTGCTTAAATTCATTTCACTCGGGCCTAGAGCACAAATATATATAATTCACCTAACCCACCAGGATAAATACCAATCCCGTGTCTACCCTTATGAGGCACGAATGTGATAAAAGGGATTACAGTACCTGCTCATGATCAGACGTAAGATATGTAAATATAATATTAATTGTAGACCTGCAATATAATATTTAAACATGCATTCTCTAGTCTAGCGCCAACACTCCAATTTTATAAAACGATCCATTCATCTGAATAAGTACATTTGGCACAAGCAATATTCCATGCCTATGGCTCTTCGTTTTTGGTTTTGAAAAGTGATATAAGTAAATAAGAAACAGAGTCGGCTAAATAACTTTAAAGGGACATCACGTGACCAAAAAGAAAAACCGAAAACGATGAACCCTATCATGCCATACAAACAAAACTCGCTTGAGTCGTTACATCACCTTCTTTACTGAACACCAAAAGGAGCATCTACTGACTGATCAAGTCTAATCCAGGAGGATATTCAGATGAACATTTGTTGCGATTTGTTTCATAATGATGCTTGGGGTTGCTCGCCTTGTACAGACTACAGTGTGTAAGCGATTTGTTGCAGATGAGACACAGAGGTTTACCACTGTTTTCAGTGAAAGCAAACTCTTCCTCCCATTATGGCTTAAGCCTCATACTTTCGTTTAATACTTTTGGGTGGTTTGCTCAATGCCATTGTCTCCAGCGGGCAGTGTCGAAGGTCTTCAAGTGGTGAAATGTCCTTGCAGTGAACATGAAGGCACAAAGAAACTGAAGAGAGAGAAGAAAGAATAATAAACACGAATGAATACAGAGAACACAAATAATAAACTTGGCTGCGGTTGAAGTTCTTAATCTTAAAAAACTAAACTTTATACAACTATTCAGTTTAAAGATACAGTTTGTGTTTGAAACACATGGCTCTATACTCACACCATTCTCCAGAAATAAGTACAGTAATAAGCATTTTGACTGGACTGCAAAAAACTTGCAGTGAAAATGCATTGTGATCTCTATATTCTCTATTAAAATGCCCCTTCTGAAAACCAGGCCCTATGTCTTTCAATCTGCGATTGGAAAATAAAACTTTAAATGTTTATTCATCAAGCCATGGGGCTAATTTCACTCTGATTAACCCAGTCTTTAAGTCTGTTTGAAAAGAGAGAAGAGAAAAAAAAACAAGAACCAAACATCTATGTAATAAACCTTGTGGCACTTGGAGTTACACAGGACTCCTGAAGCCTTACAATGCGCAAAAGCAAGGCATTCGTTCATTAGCCAAAGCCACTTGGTTATTCTTGAGACTTACGGGTAAATGTCTGAAGTAAAGTGTTATGTTTATTTAGGACATTTACCAGTAAATCTTAAGATTTGCCAATATTCTTTCAACATAACACATGCAGCAATGTAAAGTTTCAACCCAGGAGGCACTGCATAATGTTACAATATGGAGTGACAGTGCTACTTCCTGAGTGTTTCTTAAATAATTTGATCTAGCCAAGACATACAGCAATGGTGCCCAATGGTGTTAGTGAAAACCTGCAATCATTATAGAAGTATTATATATACAGCTGGACCTTTTCACAGCATTTCAATGTATCATTTTTAGTGTGTGTTCAGAATAGGAAACACAGGATTCTAGGTCATAGCAGAAATGTTAACATACCACCTTAGTATATACCAAAAAAGCAAGTTGGTTTACTCTTTCCGCTTCAGCTATCCTTCAACACAAATGTACAAATCTTTTTCAATGGTGTTTATCCCTTATTTTACTGTGTTAAATTATAATATACATAAATGTACTGACTGTAATCCGTACAGTATCTTTGTATGAAGTTTAATTATACAGCAATTAGATGTGAAATGTGTTATACATTTCATAGAAACGTTTTATAATCACAACCAATTATGAACCAAAATTATTTTTACTGTATGTAAGGAATCCACAGTGGCAAATTGTGTTTTTGTTACATTTGACAAAAAAAAAAAAGTAATATAAGTGGGTTGAACAGTGGTGGTATATTGAGAAAGAGTAAATTGCAACTTCTTTGTCACAGTGACATTTAGATAAGATGGATCTGTCAAGTTTTTAAATAACAAGCAAACCACCCCAAACACACTTAAAATCAGTATTCCAGGAACATTTTCCATCTATGTTAGTACCTTTTGATTTACCAGGAGGATATATTTTTCTCAATGAGTAGGGACACACATGGGAACAACACTGACTTCAAAAGACCTTCAGTAGGTAGTTGCTCAACTGGAAATACATTATTCACTTACAGCAAACTCACAGTAACATTAAACTATTTTATTTCTGTGCAGGAGCCATTAAGTCAAGTTTTACTTTGATATACTCAGGACCCTCTAAACGTGATTAATCTGTCACGTAACCATTGAATTCCGCATAGAGTGTTACAGCATATCTGTGAGACAAATTGTAAGATACATTGTGCAAAGGCTTTGGGACTCTAGGTAAACTACTCTCTCAAGGCCACCCATAAACTTTAACTTCTTCTGCTGGGGCTTCTTTTAATGTTTGTCAATTTTTTATTCTGTATAATATTTTCTTGCACACTGTACAGTTAGTATGGAGGTGCTGGAATAAGAGCATTTCATTACTGTGATAAAGATGATATTAACATTAAATAGTTGCACACATTTATCATTAATTTTGTTATTTTGTACTAAAAGCTACTTAAAGCATGTCATCGCCATAATTAAAATGTAATCCAAGGGTGATTTTAGAAAACACAAGATACCAGGACAACATCCATCACCATCATGCAGTACAGACCTCATTTATTTTATAGCATTTTTTTCATTAATTATATTCAGCTACTGGATAAGATTAAAAATAATCTTTTTCTCATACTGTCTACAGTCAACCATGAGTTCAGGTCATAACATTCTCCAGGCATCACAGAAGCTGAAGACAATGTTAAGTTGGTGACTAATTAACTCGCCATCCACAGAAAGACCACTTAACCTTGTCTGTGCTATTGATGAGAGGTGTCATCATTTTAGATTATAGTTTCTTTAAAAAACACTTTTTGGCCACATGGGATGCTGTTTTGAACTTGTTGGGAAGCTGAAATCTTGTGACATATAGCCAACCAAGTTATTTTCTGAAATTAAGAAAATACGTTAAACAGAAAGTATAACCCTTATAAATGTATAAAACACACAGTAGAAATAAAAATAAATAAAGAAATGACTTTTTTGCAATGTATTTTTTATTTACATATTATGTACATCTCTAAGCGATTGGGATTTGAAAGCACTGTTCTTGAAACTGACAACACCCAGTGGCGGCTCATCTGAGAAGGCACTGCCTGTTGAAATAAATACGGTTTATTTATTTATTTGTGATATGTAATATAACAGTAATTACATCGGTTTAATGGGGAGGCAGTCGTCCGGTACAAATTCTCCACTCAGTCACCAAGTTATCTAAAAAATAGCCAATGATGCCATGCTTCCCCTCCCCTTTTGCCTGTTTTAGCCAATCCCCGGACATATGTCGTCCCACATTGATGACCTCAGATGTTAATACTGACAAGAGTGAAAGGAACAAAGCACCGTAGAAGGACATAGTGAATGCCTATACAGTAGTAGCCAGAGCCAGCTATTTAAATGTCCCGAAACTGTCATGATGCGACAACACAAAAATGCTGCAGCTTTGCAATCCTGTTTTTTCTGACTAAATTAAATCAGCTGCACTTTATTAGTCCTGCCACCAGGGGGAACATGGGAACAGAAAATGCATTAAACAAACAAGAAGCACTTTTTCAGATCGAATTTGTTGTTTTAAATGTGTTTTTATTTTAGCTTTTGTTTTTAGTCTGTAAGTAATGATACGCGGGTAAACTAATGATCATTAAACAGTGATGTCAGGATGTGATTGGTGTGGGAAGGATTAAATGTCCAAACAGCAGTCCAATTGCTCACAAAAGGTCAGTTTTTAATAAAAGTAATCCACCCTCACTACCAGTAATGGAGGGTAAAACAGCGGGTTACAGTCCCAAACAGAAATGTCAGTAAACAATAATTTACATGTTATTAATTAACAGTCGTGCACTGAGTGGTGAGTGCTGTGCAGGGATAGTGGTGCACCGGGTGTGTGTGCTGGCTCCCAAGTCTCCACTATTCTGCAATCACAAAACTAAACAATAACACAGCACTCCAGCGCGTTAGTACTTTAGTCTAAGGGGCCGTACTCACATAGCTGCGTCCCCTTTGTACTGCCAAACTCCTCTCTGTGATCAGCCCGGCGCCACGCTCTACCCAATCACTGCGTGCCCCACAGCTGATCACAGTGGATTTGTTTAGCAGTCTTGCAACTACGTTCTTTCTCCAAAATGGCCGAGTTCTTGTTCCGTCTTACCATTGAGTTGGGCCATCTCTGTGAAAGCGTACCACCAACTTTGCCTAGTGCCCTTCCTGATCAGGAGGTACACTTGCAGCCCAGATTCCTTCTCTCCTCGTCACTGGTGACAACAACTGTAATGTTTGTATTTTTGCAAGGTTTGATTAAACAAAATTAATATGTATTATCTTCATAATATACTGTAGCCCGGCACCTGTGAGGGTACTAAGGGTCATAGGGGTTGCACAGGAAGACTCAGAAATGCAGAAATAAAAATGAAAGTAAAAGAAAATAATTATCTTGAAAAGATCTTTTTAACGGTATTATATATTATCTCTAAGCCAAGAAGAAGGCTGTCGGGCTGAAGGGTCCTTGGCGATTACGCCCTCCAAGGAGGGTTGTTATCCCTGAATGGAGCCTTGATATTGTGCTGGAGGCTCTCACAAAGGCCCTGTTTGAGCCCATATACTCCATAGAGTTGAAGTTTCTGTCTATGAAGACAGCCTTCCTCTTGGCTATCACCTCGGCAAAGCGGGTCAGTGAGCTACAGGCGCTGTCGGTGCACAGATCCTGTATGCGTATTTGGGATGATGGGAACAGGGTGTCACTATGTACAAACCCTGCTTTCCTCCCTAAGGTGATCACAGCCTTCCACATGAACCAGTCTGTGGAACTGGAGTCTTTCCATCCACCTCCATTTTCTTCCCTACTAATCCATCAGTAGGCGGGACCGAGGACGTCACCCCAGGAAGAGACCTATCGGCAGCTCTGATATAAAGAGCTCAGTGAATTCCTACTTAAGGCAGGCATATCCCATAAGTATGTTTTGGTGGTTGTCTTCTCTTTCAGGGAACCAGGGTTACAGTAAGTAACCTAACGTTTTCTTTTCTCTGCTGGCTAGTGGAGAGAATGTGTTTAACAGACGAATTGAGGTAAAACTTTAAGAAAAAGTGTTGTTAGTCAAAATACAATACTAATATTCTACTGCTGCTGGGGGCTTAAGGGGACCCCTAGCACTCTGCCTTTGTTTCTGCTTTCCCATTTTTTTTGCACACCAGTTGCCACTTCAACATGCAGTTGTAAACACCCCAGTTTAAACATATTGTAGCGATGAGTAAAGCAGTGTCGAGTAAAGCAGAGAAGGGTGCTAAACTCCATCTAGAACTTTATTGAAGAAGCCAAAATAATACAAGCACAATAGCAGGTACAATGCTCTTTTTACAGTACGTGGCCCAGGCATACAGTCGTTGGGTAGCTCAAAAAAGGGCTCTTTATAGCTCTATGGTCACCAATCCTAAACCAATAGTAACATCCCCTCAACACAACACACCAAGATCAGCCATTCAGAGCACATACAGATTGCAACATTGTATAACATTAATTCAAAAGAAACATTGAAACAGAGTGCTTACAATTGGTCAGTCCCACACTCCCAATCTGAACATCCTTGTTTTACAGCAGTCTTTTAATTCATAGCACCTCTCCGCTACAATATTTTCGATTTCTACTCCAAATGTATATGTTTTCACAACACAGGTGAGACTTCTCTTAGATTACTGTAGCAATTTTAGGTTGTGTTTCTGAGATTTAAGTAGAATGATATAAATGTTCCTTTTCTTTTACCGTGGCATAGCACTGTAACAAACATGCTATTGTTGCAGTGAAAAAGCCGGTAATACTGTATCCTTAAAACAACTAAATGGGTTTACCCAAGGTTAAAAAGAAACATATACAGTACAATGTAGCTTAATAAAATAATCGATGGTTCTGAATAAAGTGTAGGAAAACCGAAAGAAAATGCTTGAACAAGATTACACTGTACTTCAGTCTGTTATGAGAATGCATTTTAAGAAAGGAGAAGAAAAGGCGAGTTTTAAAGGCAGAACACAGGAAACATATAGCAGCTCTAACTGATATACCAGCTGTAATAAAGAAAAACCAGTAAGAAAGTTTTTATATTATCATTTATTTTATTATTATATAAAAAATAGCCTTGCAAATGGAGCATATTTGTTTTTAACACCCTCATACATTTCCAGTTATAAAAAAGGGATTCTTTCTTTGTTTCTGTTTTGGTTGTTTGTTTTTTGGCTCTTGAATCATATACAAAAATATTTGAAATGTTCTATATTTGGATGTAGAGTAGCTTACTAGACAGTGACGTGTTGTTGTTCTTGGTGGGGTTGGTATTAATCTTGTTGTGATATTTTAATACAAAGCAGGCTCTTTGTGTACATGTTAACTGTTTTTGGTCAGATGTAAAACACAGACCAGTACAAGTGTCAATATACTAACTGAAAAGCTTAACACGATTCTGTTCTCTACATATTGCCTTTTTGAATATTCTGGGCAACACAGAAATAAAACAAAACAACTAGCTATAATTGCTTTATCTTTGGAAAAGCAATGTGGGCTAAATCCTCTTGTTTCATCACATTTAAAAGCTTATTTTTTATATAGGCTGGATTAAATGTTGCCACTAGATTATGTATTTTTTATATTTTTGTACCTCTTTTATTTGTGACCTGTGGTTGGATGTTGTATATTTAAATTGTTAAATATAATCTTCTAATATGTTGCAAGTCAGATCTCCAGAAGGTTTACTCTACTCTTTTAACTTCCTTATACAACTGCCCAGGAGATCAAAGGGACTGACAGAGAGTGGGCTGAATGACTCGTCCTTATATGAAGTTGGTCAGATAGAGGCAGTGAACTGCAACAGTAAAATGTATATTATTGCTAAGGGTAAATCATGTGACTTACAGTAGCAAAAAGAGATGAATCAGCAACCTAATTATTTTAGACAAGCGATAATCCACAATCATTTATGCATTGAATACACTATATTTTTTCAATAATCAATTAATTGATTCATTGTAGCAATTGCAGTAGTATACTGCATGAACAGTGGATGCTTTACTAAAGATAATGCATGTTGACCTTAATGACCGTGTATCTGTTCATTGAAATGTGGAAGTTTCATCCCCATGGATACCTGACTGCAGTGGATTGTCCTTTTGCATTTGATTAGTGTCATGTATTGGCATTTCTGCCCGAAATTAAACAGAAAAGCAAAGGCTAGAGGTAAACTGTAAACCTTACACTTCAAAGATCAGTCAACTAAAGAGCTAGCTCCACAGACTTGCGGTTAATGTAGACACAGGACAAATTTAGGGTGGTGTTGTTCATTTATATGGTTCATTAGCACTATGGAGCAGCCAATTACATTTCTGTCAAAAGACAATACTCTACATGCTAAGAGATGCAAATAATATTTTTATTGGTGTCACTTCAGGGGCTTAAGTAGTAAACCCGCACAAGGAGTTTCCAGCAAATAAAGAACAAATGTTGATTCTCAACATGAAACTTTATATATACATCTTGCAGCAGTTGTATATTAAGGATATAATTGTGCATGCCCTTTATTATATTATTCCAGTTCAAATAATGTACTGTATTAAGATTCATATTTTTGATTGTGTAATTATTTGTTGTATATGTGCATAAACATCAGCTACCTTAAGCCATCAATTAAATATGCTTACTAGTCCATCACAAGATAGCTTAAACAGTACTTCGTGCTTAACAAAAGAGCCATTGCTAAATGAAGGTAAAAAATATTTTAAAACCAGTTTTGAAGAATGTATCTTGAACATTGAAAAGGACCAGTTAAATACCAAAACATTATTACAGTCTTTCTGCACTCAACAGGCATGCACACTTTCCTCATGATATTGCAGTTTGTTCTTTGAAAGCTCTTATTAAGTCTAATTTAATGACTAAATTGCAGAAGTACTCTGCAGGGCAATAATTAACCTTATGATATTCAAGTAATTATTGTAAAAGATAAAAAAAAGAAATCTGTATGCAGAAATTCTGTTTTTTCAAATTAAATGCTTAACAAAATAATACAGTTGCTTCTGCTTCTCATCGACAAAATAAGCATTTGTGTGTTGCCTAAATCAAGATTAACTCCACTTAGACCCCTTGGTATCCCTGAATCGTTGCCCAAAAATAGGGGAAACATTTTAATAAGCAAGATGTTCCATAAAGACATTGTCACCTCAAATATTTTTCATTTACTGCCAATGCAGATTAACTAGGTGGGATATTTGTTCTTCATTGTCCCCCAAAGAAATATGGTTCTGCAAGTTGACTGCCAAGGCTGGAACAGCATCTTGTGTGACACCTGTCTTGACAGTCGCCAATTAATTTATGAGGTTAAAAGGACAAACATCCCACCCAACTTTTCTGCATTGGTAGTAATTGGAAAACATTAGATAACCTTTCATTAAATCTTGAATTCATAATAGTTAAGGAGGAGGTGATTATCTGTTCAGCAATATAAAGATAATTAGTAAGGGGTGGTAACAGGCCCACTCCAGACGTTCTGTTTCAAGGTGTCTCATTCATTTTGGAAGATCAGTGTTCTCAACCAGAGGGGCACTCCCACCTGGGGTGGGGGGCGGATTTTTGAGGCAGACACGGTGAGTGTTCTAATATAATTAAAGCAACAATAAAAAAAGCAAAATACAATTTTACACAAGTTTAAATATGAAATATGCAATACAAAATCGCAAATAATTTGCACAAATAGGACATTTGTGTTAAGTGAATTTGTATTATGAGAAGCAATTTATAATGAGCGCCTGTTAAAATTGGCCGTGACCATGTCGAAGATCAGGAAATGTGTTTAATCCAAGTTCCTTAATAAGAATTGAATGTACTTCACTGTGATCTGCGATTGGTTGATTTCTGATATGTGATTTATAATTCTCACTATTGTGGAAGGGAGGGGTGGGGGGTCAAGCCATATAAAAAAAAAAATTGCTAAGGTGGGACGTGATTTAAAAAAAGGTTGAGAACCCCTGATATAAAGAATGCAGTTTCTTTCCCCATGCCAGTTATCTTGCAGTTTTTGCAAGAGCTGCTTGATGCTGGTAGGTCACCTTCCACTTTGAAGGTGTATTTAGCAGCTATCTCTGCATGCCATGCCCCCATATATTCGATGTCTCCGGGTACACATTTTTTGGCTACCCGGTTTCTTAAAGGCCCCGTTTGAGCCCATACACTCCATAGAGTTGAAGTACCTGTCTATGAAGACAGCCTTACTCTTGGCTATCACCTCGGCAAAGCGGGTCAGTGAGCTGCAGGTGCTGTCTGTGCACAGATCCTGTATGCAGATTGGGGACGATGGCAGCAGGGTGTCACTGTGTACAAACCTTGCTTTCCTCCCCAAGGTGATTGCGGTCTTCCACATGAATCATTCTGTGATCATCGGAGGATAGGAGATTGAACTTCCTCTGCCCAGTGCGTGCACTGTGATGTTACGTAAATAGAACATTCTGACTAGCTCTTTGTTTGTCACGGTTTACGGACCCTAGGACAGCCCCTCTCAAAACAGTGACTGTCCCACTGGATTGTGGATACAGTATCTGTGGCGTATGACAGTGCTGGCTTACCCCCACCTGGGAGAGTAGATGCACACTCTACTAGAGGGTTGGCTACATCTTAGGCCCTCTTCAGAGGGGCCTCACTATCCGATATATGTACGGCAGCTAGCTGAGCTACGCCGCATACATTCTCCAGGTTCTGCCGCTTGAATGTGGTAGATCCTTCTTTGCCTTCAGTAGGCACGAGGGTCCTTGAGGTTGCACACTCACACCGCTAACCTAGGGTTAAGCGGTTCTGATGCGTCCCTCGTAAGCTGCTGTTCCTTCTCCCTCGCAACGGCTCTGGTATATATTTCCCATGCAGGATCTTTACAAGGTATAGCTCCGCTGTGACCATTATTTCAATTTGAATGTTGGTAACCATAGTTTTGTAGCATGTTGAATATGATAAAGGGGTTTTGCTAAATGAGATGTTTCTCAGTGGCATAAAAAGCCTTTCTTAAGCATAATGGTCGATGTGCTTGAATTGATTAATAAAGATAGAAAAAAATAAATGTCGATATTCATTGTCGATTTGGCAAAAAAAAAAAAAAAAAAAAGTAGCAAGCCTGTTTATAACATATATGGTTCCTGGTTTAACCGTTTGTGGTCCTATGTCGGATCTGGTCCGACATTGCAATTTTCCCTTTCCGGTCCGATGTCGGACCCTGTCCAACATCATCAAAAAGATGTAAAAAACAGGTCTCTAGTCGTCTTTTCTCTGGAAAAAGCCGAGAAAACCATTCAATGGCCAAGTGAGACCAATAGGAACCGAGAGAAGCCGAAAAAAGGGGCGTATCTCATGAATACACATAGCCCCGACACCACATAGATAACAATGACATAAACAAACAAGATAGCTGCTTCTGCATCCAGGGCTCAAAGAATATCACAGACATTTGCAGAGCTTTTTTAAATGTTATAGTAATAAAATAATGACTTGGATCGCATTATTGAGGAGTTTGGTGATAAAACGAGTGATCGGGAGTTGATTTATCGGTATGTACTACTATTACGAGGTATGTAAAAAATATAGCGAACAAGGGGCGGGGCTGGAGAGTGTCCTGTTGATATGCAGTGCCTTTTAAACCTGTTTTAAAATACTTTTAAACAGCGCGTCTAAAATAAACTGCGTGTGAAAATAAATTGGACCTGACGCTCCTGAGATGCGCTGAATAAATGGACCGCAAAGGGTTAATACTTGAACGATGCGTTTATAGGCATACTTAGAACAACCACGACCAATCAATTTCACCGGCATATTAAAAAAAAAAAAACATTATAATGAAAGACAAACAATTGAATATAAGTTGTAGTTTTATTCAGGATTGTCTGGTCTTTGCTGCATCAGAATCTTATTTGTAAGATTCGCAGTAATTCCAAACACTGCTTTGCTGTCCAGTGATCCATTTGCAATATGTATTGGGGTAGCAATGAATTTCTTAGAAACACTAGTGACTTATAGTACCAGTGCAGACAGACACCCTGGCGCTGTGAGCTGTCAAGGCTGATTGATGGACTATCAGAGGCTCATTGAAACCATAGCAATGTCAACAGGCAGCTCACTTGAGGAATGCAGACTGATAAACACAAATAATACCGCAACATTTAATTGTTATAATGTTTTATATGTATCGGTCAATTTGACCGCGATTGGTCGGAATCGGTATGACATTATTTTATCTCGCTAATTTTTGCAGTTACGAGATTCTTTCTTTGTCAAGGTAATTAGTAAATATATTTAGGAAGTCAGGAAAGCACAGCTCCTTATCTTAAACACACGCACAACAATTTAAATTCCAAAAACAGTCAAAATGACCGCATTGGTCATTCTAGTGTTAAACAGAACAATGGGACTGTTAGGGGTATTTAAGACTTGTGTTAAAAAAACGTAAGACTTAAAGGCTAATCACACTACAGTGTTTATTTGCTGCGTTTTTTACGGCCAACGTTTCGCCGCTATTTTTGTATTCGACTTGCTCGTCAAATATCACAGGCAAGATGGGGGAACGTCTGATTATAGCAGTGCAGAATAACTTGTTCTTGTTCTTTATGATAAGCAGCACAAGAAATATCTCGATAAAGAATACAAACAGAAATTATGGGAAAAGATGAGGAAATCGGAAAGTAAGCACTATTGGTATGTTAAAATAAACACACTGTTTTTGACTACAGGTTTTTGTTAAATGTCCGGGTGTAGTTTCTAGAAAGTGCATGCTATGAGATACCGCGGTCCATTATTACATATATTCCACACACAGTTGAGATACCAATCTTCTAGCTGTAAGCTATGGTTGTGAAGGAGTCGTCAGTAACAAGGTATCTGTGAGAAATAAAAATAATAATAATAAAAAAAAATCTGAATGCATTGGAATGATTGCGTTTGGTAATCATATATGTACTAATTTTGCTTAAACAATGTTTTTTTTTTGCTAATAACATTGTTTGAGATCATTTGTTACCAATACAGTGGCCGATCTGACACATCACATGCTCCCTTTTGACTGACAGCCCAGGCTCTTTGTGTCCATTCGTGCTACACACATCCAACCTATTGGGGCTCCCCGCCAAGTGTGTGTGTGTATGTATGTATATATATATATATATGTACAGGTAGTGGACAAAAAAATGGAAACGCCAATGTAAAGTCACTTAATAGGGCGTTGGGCCACTATGGTATCCCGGCTCTGTGGAGTTCTCAGAGGACCATTTTTGATGAACCAATTGGCTGTTCCTGCCCCAGGTTGAAATTTGCAGTCAATTGATCTGCAGTTGCTCGCCTGTTTTGCCTTGTACTTTGAATTAATGCACGGATATCATTTTCCTGGAGTATGCGCTTCCGCCCACTGTTGCCCTTTGCAGAACTCTGCTGCCTCATCCAGAACTCTGCTGCCCGTCTGGTGTTCTCTCTGCCTCGCTTCGCCCACGCTACTCCACTACTCCGCTCGCTCCACTGGCTCCCGATCACTGCTCGCATCCAGTTCAAGACTCTTGTACTAGTCTACAGATGCCTTGCCAGACTGCACCCAGCTACCTCCAGACCCTCATCTCTCCCTACACCCCCACTCGACCTCTCCGCTCCGCCTGCACTAGAAGACTGGCTCTAACTCCGCTACGCTCCCCTGCCTCCAGAGCCCGCTCCTTCTCCACCCTTGCTCCGCAGTGGTGGAATGACCTTCCTACAGATGTCAGGACTGCCCAGTCCCTGACTGCATTCCGGCGCCTCCTTAAGACTCACCTCTTCAAACAGCACCTGTAGAACTCCTCTGTTTGTATCCTGGGACACTATCACCCTTCATTTAAATGTGCTTTATTTTGCTCTTATCTGCCCCCTATTTTACTGCATTTAATCCTGTACTTCAGAATACTGTAATCTGCCAAGTGTTTAACCTGTAGTATTTTGTATTTAATCATATCCTGATGTAACTATCACTATTTAATCATATCCTGTTGTAACTATCACTATTATCTGCTGTATTATTGAATTGTGGTTTGTCACACTTGAACAAAAGTTATTGTATTACTTGTATTGTAACACTTGAAATGTATTTGCTTACGATTGTAAGTCGCCCTGGATAAGGGCGTCTGCTAAGAAATAAATAATAATAATAATAATAATAATAATGATGTCTTTCCCTCGGAGTTCCATGCTGACATCACCTTAGACACCGCTGCTCATGAAACATCAGCAAGTTGAGCTGTCTTGGTCACTGAAGCTCCTGCCAAACGCGCCCCAACAATCACACCTCTTTCAGAGTCACTGAGGTCTCCTCTTGCAGCCATGCTAGTCCATAATTGTAGGCAACCAGGCCGGTCCAGCATTTTTATACATGACCCCAAGCATGCTGGGATGTTATTTGCTTAATTAACGCATGAGCCACACCTGTGTGGAAGCCTTTGCTTTCATTATACTTGGTGACCCTCATTTACCCAGGTATTTCCATTTTTTTGTCCACTACCTATATATATATATATATATATATATATATATATATATATATATATATATATACGATAACCTCTTGAATTTCATAACTATGTAAATAAATCAGAATTTGTGTAGATCTTTTTCTCTATGGAGCAATAACCATACGTCAGCTTGCACCCGATCCATATTTCCTTCAGATTATATCAAAATTTAGCAGGACAGGGTGGTGATCGCGGCACTTTCAGTCCAAAAATCGAGCCTGTTTCAATTTATTTTTTTTTGCAGCAAATTTTGCTTTTTTTTTGCAGAGATTAAGCTCAAGTTTGAAAGGTAGTATTCAATTCCATAGGTTCAAATTTTTACCATAGAAAACACAGCAAATAAACACTATAGTGTGAATAGCCCTTTAAGTGAAACAGAAAGACAACCTGTAAGAGATGCAAAACAAGAGCTTTTTTTTTAAGCGAGTATTGTACACTTCAAATTGCAGATACAGTAAGAGAGCTGTATAGCAAATGGAAATGTGTGACAGGTAAGATTTATTGAACTATTTCATTAGCTATAAACCCTTATGTTTGAAGGATATTTATTTACATGTTAGGAATCTTTATATTAATCATTATAAGATTGATTGCATGATCTTAATGTATTCTTTCAGAATAATTATTTGTTTTTAAACAGTTCATTGATTAAATTCCTTTGAAATGGTCCAGATAATGGAGAGTAAGATTAATGGTAGAGAAAGCATTTCTGAACATTGTTTAGGCATTTATGTATAAAAGGCTTTAATTATAATTTTAAATTTGAATTCCCTGTTTGAGTTTAATTGTATTTTTTAGCAATGCATGTGTATGTAATTTATATGTTTTTTTACCAGGAAAGACTCATTAACATGAATTGCCTGGTTTAAAGCCAGAGGGAAACAGCAGAATGAAGCAACTGCTTGAAATTAGTAAACTACATTTACATTTATACACTGAAAGAAAGATAAATACATATAAAGATGAATTGAAGTAACTTAAATTCCCAGAACTAGGGAGCAATTTATTGGAAGGTCATATCTAAAACAAGTATACATTTTACCCAATAGTTGGAGATAAATACTCACAAGTCTGAAATGTCATATAATAAAGGGTTCTGTTTTTCGGGTTTTATTAATTATATTTTTCAGTGCTTATTTTTAGCTATTTTCAAGTTTTATGTAAATCATTTTTTTTCAGGGCTTTTGTTTTTGATATACTGTATGAAATTAGTGTTTTCGGTTACTTTTTTGTGTTAAAATATGTATAATAACTCGACAGTACTTGCACACTTAAGTTGTACCTTCTTTCCTTTGCTGTCTTCCACAATGAAACCTATATGGTCACAGGCACATTCTTCTGGGGTTTTTGTGTGTAGGCATTTTTGTACATATCGCCACAATTCTGTTTTAAATCCTCCATATCTTAACTGTAATACAGCTTGAAAACCCGCTGATAAGCCTCCATCCTGATTGTAATCTTGTTTTAAATCTTGCAAGCGGAGTCTCCGATAGAAATGTAGGAATGTGCTGTCACTCAGTAGTTGGGGCGTGTTTAAAGTACTCTGAACGAATCAATGATAGATACAAGGAAGGTGGGACGTTGCCCAGCAGCACTGGGAAATGTATTTATTATTATTTTTGTAGTAGGTTTTATTTTTTTAATGGGAAAAGGGTAAAGTCAATGTGAATACACAGTTTTTCTGACGTTTTCCGGTGTTTATTGGCTATCCATCGATTTAATTTTTTTTGTATCAGGGGTGTTTTATCAGGTTTTATCGGTTAAAACCAAAAATCAGAAGCCCTACATATAATAGAGTGCTCTAGAATTCAAGAGAACCAATGATAAGAATAGCCAATCAAGTTGCGCATGCATAAACCAAAGTTGAGTCAAAAGAAACACAGCCTACAAACTGAGTTAAAACATCCAATAGTAACTCAAGATTCCTAAGTGACATTTTCAAAAATACAGTAATTAAAACAAGCAACTGTGGAAACAATATAGAATGTGAGTTAATGTCATTCTGCTTAGTACAGATTTTCAAACATGTTTGATAAATTGATCAAATTAATGATCATGGAATTGTACAGATACATAATAATTTCACCTGTCCATGAGGAGTCGCAAATGCTTGCTAATTAAACATTGTATTGGTTTTGTTGGTAGGTAATTGGTTAATTAAATCACTGACAGAACCACTGACTTTAAAATTCCTGAATAAATGCATATCTGTAGCTATAGTATGGCAATACACTGAGGTGATGAATTTTCATTAAACAATGTAAAAGTGGTCACTAAGAAGATCTATTGGATCCCATAAAGTGGCACATGTCTCTGGTCTAGATAAAAAGATGAATCAGTCAGAGAATGATTGCCTGTAACATTGTTAAGCTTGGTTGGCTTTGCTATTAATTGTGTTTAGTTGAATGAACTGGAGAGTTATTTTAGAGTGAAGTTTTCACAAGAAAGCCAGGTCAAATTAAAATCTCTTAGGAAAATGAATTCAAAGCTCCCCGTGTCCAAAGACGTAAATGCAGTTTCTAGTTCATGTGCAGAATGTGTGCTGACTTAGAGTGGCTTGCATGCCCTCTGAGTGATTGGAGCAGCATTAGGAAAGGTCATCTAAAAAGATTTCAAAGAGATAGTTAATGTAAATCTTTATATATATGAAATATTGATTAGACTGACATGGAATGATCAACAATATGGACACTGGAGACCCTTTTCAAACATGCTTATTAAATGCATATACTGTTATTTACCAGGCTAACCATTTTTAAAAAAAATGTGTTTACAGTACTGTACCTTGCTTTATCGTAGTTGCCAGTGTTTCACCATGATACCGAGTGATTTTCCAAGGTTTCAATGTGTTTTATTTTGCTTTGCTATTGTTTTACCTTGGTTTATATCAGACCACTTATACAGTTGCAGTCCACAACTCTGAGTGGTGATCATTAAACCAATACAGCCATGAACCTGCTGTTAAGCAACAGGCTGAATGTATTTTTCCAATGAAAAAATGAATAAACAAAGCATGACAAGGCATTTGTTGACAATTTAGTCACTCAGAACCAATCCTTACAAAATGTTTTGGTTTTGCTCTTCAAATTTATGCAAAACATTTAAATTGGGATATATCGAGATGCAAGTACATCAATAATCTGGATAAATAAACTTGACTCCCCTTTAACAATGATTTAATTCAAATCAAACAGTTCTATTTATACTCAATTGCCATTTACACATTGATTGCCATTGTCACTTTAAAGCAGGGGTGCCCAATCCTGGTCCTGGAGGGCCGGTGTCCTCCTGGCTTTTGTTCCAACTGTCCCCTAAATTACTTAATTTGACCAATCAAACACTTATTAGAAGCTTAATTGGTCCAATTAAGCAATTTAGGGTACAGTTGGAACAAAAACCAGCAGGGACAGCGGCCCTCCAGGACCAGGATTGGGCACCCCTGCTTTAAAGTTTCAAACAAAACACAACTAAATACACAAAGTACCTTTTTGCCCACACAGGTCGCCCCACATAGGCCTTAGCCTTCACACAGACAGACAACAAACATTTCAACCTGCTTTTATACACCTGCCTGCCTAATTACAGGCAGGTGTCCCTCATTCTATTAGAACCAGGTATTTCTCATCCTAATTACAAACCCCAAGGGATTCTGGGTGATATAGTCCTCTATCACACCTCTCTCCTCCCCCCACTCTGCCACAATATATATATATATATATATAGTAAAAGGATTTCACCTCTCACGGGTTCATTGCCCCTTTAATAACTGACCCAGCACAACAGAAATGGATTTTAAATGCGCGGTTGCGCTCTTTTTAATTACAAACAAAACACAAACAAACTCCTAACTTTTTGGAGCGCTTACTATACACACTGGAACCTGACTCACTCGCAGGACAGCTAAGCCGTTTACCTGCCCCAAACCTTAACAGGTTTAAACTGTACCTTTTTCTCCGGACTGCTCAGAAGCAGAGCACCTCTCCTGCTTCCTTCTACTCAGCAGCCGGGAGCACACTGGCTTCTCTCCTTAAATACCCTGCAGCTGGTCCTAATTTAATAACAACCACCAGGTGCAGGGGATAATTAAACAATAAAACAATTAACCAATTTAAATCAAACAATAAACAAATACAATTAAACTAAAGCCAGTGTGCATTTTCACATGTTTTCTGTGCAGGGAGGTTTTAACCCCCTCCCTGCTGTCTCACAATATATAAATATATATATATATATATATATATATATATATATATATATATATATATATATATATATATATATATATAAATCATGTATACAAAAAAACTGCTGAAAAATGCAAGGATTTTCAGAACAAAGGTGTCAGCTGTTTGGTACAGAATAAGCACACTTAGTTTAATGGAATGATTTATCATATTGCCAAACCTGATAAACAATATTGTAGGTAACTGATTAATATAATGTACAGCAATATGAAAGCAGAATGTTTTTCAATATGTCTACCTACAAATATTGCAGTAGAACATGTAAGCAACTTCACTTCTAATTTATTGCAGCTCCAGTGTTAAGATTTACATTTTACAGCCACACTAAATTGTTCAGTAAATTGTACATACAACATACTTTGTTTAATTGATTTAAAGGTATTATAAGCAAAGTTGTTGTTGTTTTTTTTTTAATTCTATAATGCGTTCAGTAAAAAAATAGATGTTTTTATATGCCTATTTTGTACTCCTACATCACATGAATATTTGGGCCTTGTGTACTATGTACGTGAGCCATGGATGTAAATGTAATATACGTCTGTGATGTGAGCTGAATCAAAGTTATGTTGTATAAATAAACAGCATAATAACACCAGCAAATAATCTGCCTAATAGTTTTGTGTCTTAGTGTAGATAACATTTTAAGATAATTACACCTCCTAGTTCTAATGCTTGTTTTTGTCTGTGAAAGATCTTCCTTCAACCAACACCTTCATATAAGTATGTTCTGAGACCAGTGTATTTAACATAGTCTGAGGTTCTTCTATGTGACTTCAAGGAAAGCACTGCACAGTTTGAACTGCCTATAATGCATTGTGAAAGCAGCATAACAGTTATTTCAACATATTGTAGCACAATCTAAAATGTATGACCCCATTGAAAGCTAAATTGAGATATCATATCTTTGCATCAGTTACTTGCACAAATGTTGGATAGACTGTTATATCAACCACCAGTTTTTTTGTGTTTGTTTGTTTTTTAACCGGTTGGTCAAATACAAGGTTAAATGACACTGTTCTAAATTATAGGACATTGTTAATGTAAAATGCATTAATTGACTGTACATGGAGTTATAAAGTCAGTCGGTCACTATGCAGTGCTTTTGTGAATGAAATTCCTAAATCAATTTCAATAATGCCATTTGTCAAAATATATTTTATGTCCCTGAGAAAATGCTGCATTCATGGTGACTTTTGCAGAGATAGTGCTAAATATTCTTATTGAACTTATTGCCATCAACTAAATGACTCTTTACCTGACCCGTGGTCTTAGAAACCCCCACATGAATCCATATTAATGAGAACATTGCAATCCCCACTTTTGTTATACAGTACTCTAAGGATAGGCATAGGGAGATTATACATGCACAATAAAGCTTATGTCAAGATAATGAGTGTTTTTTTTCCTAAATAACCTGAAGCACCTAAAAGCAGCGTTCCTGTAAATAAATTCATCCCCCAGCGTAGGGGGCATTGCTTTCACAGGTGTCAGGGCGAGAATCTCATTGCCCTTTGAAAGAAGAGCTTGATGAAAAATATCATATGCACTGCAGTGATGATTATATTTTCATCATATCCCATGAATAATTAAATTGTTGCATGTCAGTTTTTCAGCCTATTCAGTGTCTCCAACTTTATACTTCTTCTTAGAACTCTGTTTTGCTTCTTGATATATAACAGCACTTGCCATTTTCTTCTATAATCCCTTACAGAAGTATGAATATGTGTGGTATTAGTGGCAAGCAGGTTTCAAGAAAGGATGAAGCTTGTGTTCTTAGAGCTAAATATACATTTGGGGAATGTACACAACAGCTGGTAAAGCTAATGGAAAAACAGTAGCTTCTCAAGTTATATAGACAATAATGGCCAGATAATCACAATGAGTTCAGGTGGGATATCACAAGAATAAGTTCTACACAACTGGAATTCATATGAATTCATGGTTTCCATTTTTTGTGTAAAATTAAAACTTGACACTGCAGCTTTATCAGGCAAAGGTGAGCTGCTATACTAAGTACTCTATTACTGTAGTATGCTTTATCTTTTGGAACACCATTTCATATTGTGTTAATTTGATTTTATGTATCCAGAGATCTGACACAGAAGATATTTGTACAGTCAATAACAGATTGGAGCAAGGGAAGTTTTCAGTGGTTCTTACACAACATAAGTAGTAAATGAATCTCTGCTGCTCAGTTGCATGCAATCCAAACTATTTTGAAGAATACTTGATATGTCAACTTGTAAGCCGTGACTATGCATAATTATCTACCTACAAAAAGGCCTTTGCCTTTGAATCACTCGCAGTGTAACACTGCTAGGTAAACATTGTTTAAGTTATTTTATTAGTTTTAGAAAATGTGCCTTTTTCTTTTCACTTCCTTCAAAATAGGTCCCAAAGTAACACTTAATCCAGCAGTGGCATAGACCTGGCTTGACTGAAATCTTGGGTGAAGGGATTTTACTTTTTTCATTGATAACTTTTCAGGCATGCACTGAAACATAGCTGTAAAGGGGAGGGGGTGAGGGGGCAGGGGGCAGTAGACAGTGTTGAGCGGTACACACAACAGATGTTGTCGTTCCAGACAAGCCTGGTACTTTTGAACAGTAGTTTAGATGCTTGCTTGTGATGTGCATGGTTGCTGGTTCATGCCCAGCCTTCACCCTGTACGTTTTTGAATGGGTCATCCTCATTACCTGTGCCGAAGTTAATCACAGAAATAGTTTTTTTTAGTTTCTTAAATCAATGCAAAGTTTTCTACTTGTTTTATGATTGATAGTTGAATTGTCAATTATTTACAGAATTGATGCAGGGGTTTTCCTGCCAACTATTGTTTCTTTGATTGTCTGATGACATGGAAAAATGTGAAGCTTTTTGTTTTAACAGATATTGTATTCCTGTGAGAATGACATACTTAAAAAAAAAGGTTGACTGCAAATGTTCCTTCTATGCATTTTGAAACTTAATCAGTTAAATTCTGGTTTAAACAGCAGCAATTTTCATCATCATGTACAGAGTAAGACAGCAGCATTGTGCAAAGCAGATAATTAGTTCCAAAACTGGTATAAATCTGCATCCATGTTGACTTAATGGAGTGTTGGGCCAACGCATTCTCGGGTGACATTATTTGCACAATTATACATTTTATATTAAGATAAGGAAAACATTTTAGGTTCCTACTTAGCTTATGTTAGATGCTTTTATAAATATGAATTGTGTTCCCACTATGATTAAACTAGAAAGGCCTGTGTGTGGCATTGCTTTGGGTATATTTTAAAATTAAATGGAAAGGCAAATTATCAGTGAGTGATAGACAAAAAATAGATATTACATTTATTTCAGACATTGAATAGAAATTTCACTGACTATTGACCTGTTTTACCCAGTTACATATCCCAGTTAATCAATTTGTATGTATAGTTTGCTATGTGAAATAATGTTACAAAGTTGGTGTACCTGTCCTATTAATTTAACCTAAGAGCAAGTGTGGAACTTGTGGGAAATCAGTCTTTTTAGTTCCTGTTATGACTACCCTATATGCAACTATGTATATTTGACTGATGGTCCAAGAGAATTATGATAAAGGTCTTTGCATTCCCTGCCACTATCAGATTTGCACTTTCAGCTAATTATGTCTCATAAGAAACCATTTAAGATACAGAGTTCACATTTGCAGGAGAGTTTAATCTCCTTGGGGGTATTTTGCAGCTCACCTTGACCTCCGTCCTAATATGGCTTCTCCATTACCTGTATTCATTAATCTTTAATTGAATTCAGTTTTATCAGAAGAATGGATTGAAATACCATTACCAAAAGGTGTGTATTATACAAGAAATGCACATTACACATATACACACAAAGGGAAGCTTAATCATACAACGTATACATGGAGTGTGTGTTATACATATTCAAAATCATGGTAACATGGATATTGTGCAATTAAGGACAATTTTGAAGATAACTTCTATAGTAAAGAAGGTATTAATCCCCAGAAATGGTACCACAATGCACATGAATATTACTTGTGACACCTTATATTTTCTGATTTGTTTTTGGTTTCCCATTTAATTTAATATTTATTTTAATATTTTATACATTAGTTGAAGTAGCTTGCTTACAAGCACTTAATAATGTAGAGGAAGTGAGTAATAGAGCCATTGACCATACATCTTTAACAACTCAGCTTTGAAATGGGAATCTTAAGCACAAACATCATCTCTTTGTAGTGTGACTCAGAAGAGCTTTGGCACACGAATAGCAAGGAATACATATTAATAAGAGACAATTTCAGAAATGAGTTTGAAATTGAATTTAACCTGAGATGTCTTAATGCCAAAACTTTTGAAGGATCAGTAAACAAAGTATACTTTGGGCATCTGTGGCAGGATGGCTTGGTGGTGACGTCTCCAGACCACAAAGCTGACACACACACACAGGTATGGCTGGTTGATTCACTGGTGGGCGTATTTAATTAAAAAATAAATCAAACAAAACACTTTTACACAAACACTGCTCACAGAGCAAAATAAAAGGTTCTTCACAACACAAAAATAAAACTACCTCCACCAAAACACGTACTGTTCTGGTCCTTCCACGAGTAGCAATTGTTTACTTTTTTACTTTCTGTTTCATTCTGCCATCTCTCATTCTCTTTCCAAACACCCACCCCATTTTTATACGCATGACCATCTCCAGATTAGTAATAAATTAATCAATATGGAGATGGTCACATTCTACATGAGTTTCATATCTGCGTGGTCGACAGCCATTATCTGTTAATAATGAATTTGCTGCTGACCTACGCATTCTCACAAGATGCTCCCAACATCACCTCTGCCAGACCACATTTAACTTAAATACACCAAAGAGTACATTTAAATCACCCAATACATCCCCACAATAATCCATACAGTGAAAACCCAGGCAGGGCTCTTGCCCTGCTACATTCTTACACACAAGGCTCTTCTGCCCTGCTACTGGGTCATTTTGAAAATGTTGATAGTCTTGGTGGTGTGTAGCATTCAAGATTACTGCACTGCCCTTGGTTCATGATTGAAGGCTGGCTAGTAGTGGCAGGGCATTGAAGACCACATAAAAGTGTGGTCTTTGTTGAATGACTGTTAACAAAGCAAAATACAATAAGTTTCACTTTGTGTATTATGCTTCAAGTAAGGTTAATGTAGGACCCTTTCACACTGCGTACGCTTGTAAATGTACAGAGTACCCCTGCCAAAAAATTACAAAAAAGTACTATAGTATACTATAGTAGTACTATAGTACTTTTATATAATACTATAGCAATTTTATAGCAGGGACAGTACACTTGCCAAGGGTACTCGGATAATTTCTCTTTCACACTAGATGAGTCTTCAAGTGTACATTAGAACCTTTCCCTTTCACACAGGAAGAGTACTGAAAATGCAAAAAAAACACATTACCTCCTTGAAGTACATGCTGGTTAAAATGTTTACAGCCATGGGAATATTTTTGTGTTTTAATGCTGTGGTGTTTGACACATAATGTCCCTCTGTTTGCCATTTGTCATATTTATCGTACAGAGCGCAGCCACACAAAAATAGGTATATTATGTACTATGTGTAATATATATTCAAAACCACATGGTAATGCCCCTCCAGGTTCTGTTGCTAATTATAATCTATAAAACTATTGGTCTAACCTTGTGTTGCGAATCATGTAAAACATATTTAAAGGCTAATAAAACATAATATTTAGAAATAGACCATGCCTATTGGTATTTATTTTTTCTTGGAAATGATTAATGTGTGTGCTAGTATTTATTATGTTATGCACTGTGTAAAATGAACAAATAATCAGGTTTTCTGTTGCATGTATCAACTACATTATAGCATAAGCAAAGCAATATTCTTTAATTTACCAACCCCTTGCTATCATGAAATACCAGAACATTTCCCACATGGGAGTGTAAGCAGTATTTAACATAAACTAATTACAAATGAATGTAAGAGCAATTTACAGGTAGCTCAGCCTTATCAGTCATGAAAAATGAGAAAACTGTGGTAAATCAAAAGTGCATTGGGGTTATTTGTAACCAAAAAAAAAAAAAAACCATAGTAGGGAAGCATGGTCTGGTTTTACATTTTCTGTAATTATTGCTTTCTTAGATCTTCTGCAAAAAGCCGTAGCTCGATTTGTTTTAGAAATACCTGCACACATGTTGTCATATTGTGTGGTATACCAAAGTGTTAATTTTTTGTGTAACATTTTTCTCTAATGGGCCTGGATGCTCTTGTCTAAAAATGTGTTTTGGATCTTTTAATATGAGAAAAAATGTTGTAAATCAAATGTTGTAAATACAAATTTTTAATTATTGAAATTAGAAACAATCAAACAGTTCCCAGAAATACTGCGGATGAATGAAGAAAATACTGCCATAATTTAGTACAAAATGAAGCAGCAGGGTAAAGGTTGCAGGAGGCTATGCATCAAAGTAAAAAAATTGAATCTCTGAAGAAATGTACAAATCTACAGTCTTTTGGGGGTTCATGTATTACTGGTGATACTATAGATGAAAACAAAATAAAGCTGACCTAGACAAAATGCTCTGTCTTGTTTGTCTTAATTTCCACCTTATGGTTCTTCGATAGCCTTGGGAAGATGGCTTTGTCAGGTATGTGCTATGGTCCCCTGAAACCTTCTTTTGGCACTGTAACAGGGGAGATCTGTGCTGACTATGTGGCGCATGCGTGGTTCTACAGGAATGGGGCAGCAGCCTTGCAAGATCCGCCTGTCAATCATGGCAATGACACGGAGAGGTTGGGAGGAAGGTGTGTTGGCTTTCCCTCTCTTTGAGTGGTTGAGAGGCGGGCTTTGGGGGGTTGCTTGGCCCATAAGAATTGCGCTTGGTTGTGCATTCAGGGGGCCATGACCGGGGAAACCCAGTGACGCTAGCTGAGGAGGCGAGCGTATACAAACACCAGGCAGCAACGTCAGTGGTAGAAGCAAGAATAATAAAATCAGGCAAGCATGGCTGAGGAAGACAGCCAGCCTTAAATAAACCATTTATTAAAATATATGATTACGTACCCGAGGGGATGTGTGTAGTGATAGGGAAAACTTGGCCACCCCAGTGTATAGTGCACAGCGAAGCGTAGGACAGAGACCCGAGCTGATCGGCATAGCGGCAGTGGGGGCACTGCGTAAGCAGCACTTTTGTTTTGTAGTTTTATTACTGTGTTTTATTTTCCCTTTTCATTTCACCTTTGGTTTTCATTATTATTTTTGAGCAGCTGTGAGTGCGCCTGCCTATACCTGTGTTGGTAACCTGTGGTCTTGATTACCGTTGCCGGTATATAGGCCACAGACAACAGCGCACTCTGTGGGATAAAATAAAGAAAATAAAGAAAAAAAGTAAACCGGGCACCTGTGCGGTGTTTACAAATACAATCCTGTTTCCCGTGTCAGTGAATACCCCCACCCTTCCACAGGCACCCTAAGGGTTCCCAGCCCCCAGTTTGGGATCCCCTGTTATTTCTATGATTATGTACAGGAAGTGCCTTTTAAATATTTAAATACTGCAGCTACCAGTCTCTGCTCTAACCGAGGAGTTTAAGTGCGCCAAGGTCAGACTGGAAATGACATTAGTAGTCACGCGATAAATGCGTAAGGGAGGCAGCACCTGTGTTGAAAACTGGAAGAAAGTGGGCGGCAAAGAAAGCTGTGGAAGATGCAAAGGCTGCCCTTCAAATTGGTGATATCATGGGGCAAGTTCAGCATGGAAGAGGGGGTCTTGGTTTCAGTTCAGCTCCTCCTACATGGCACAAGGCAGCCCCAGCTCAAAGGAGGAAGCTGGTAGTGAACGAGGTGCAAAAGCAGGAGGAGAGGATGAGGTGTATAAAGGCCATTTCCTAGGCCAAGCAGGGAGAATGGATGAGATGGGAGAGTGTGGAACAACGCAAGATTGGCTGGCAAGACCTATGGTCAATGGAACAGAGCAGGATCAGTTTCCTCATCAGGTCAACATATGATGTTCTCCCATCACCACAGAACCTAAACCTCTGGGTAGGAGAGGATCCCTCATGTCCTTTGTGTTCATCACCTGCAACATTAAGGCACATTTTGACAGGATGTAAGGTGGCTCTTAGCCAAGGACGATTTACTTGGCGCCATGACCAGGTGCTGCGATGTTTGGCCTTAGCATTGGAAGACAAGCGTAACATGACCAATAAGTTGTCACCTGTTCCATCAAAACATTACACACAAAAGACAACATTCCTCCGCCCAGGAGAGCAACCACCAAGAAAAGGTGTTAAAACCAATCCTCGCCCAGGACAACTGAAGGCTGCAAGAGACTGGAAAATGCTGGCAGATGTTGGTCAACGGCTTATTTTTCCACCTGAGATTGCCACAACTAACCTTCGACCAGATATTGTCTTGTGGTCTGGATTGTATAAACAAATGCCCTGTGATAATTAATTACAGGATCATAGCATGGTTTTCAGAACCAGTGTCCTACCATAATTCAAAGGTTATAAGATGCACTGTACAAAACTGTCATAGCAAAGTATAATGTGGAGACATCGCCTTGTGTAACCCGAGCATACTGTGTAGCTTGTATATAATATGGGACATTTATATAGCAGCCAGAAGTTTACCTAAAATTTGTAAAAGTGCACATAATAACCTGAAAATTACAGTATTTTCTAAATACAAAGGACATATCTTGCTTGCCTTTATATAGTCAGCACTTGTTTGGATGAGCCCCAAGGAAAACCAGGTGCCACAGGAAGGGTTGTTGGTGGCTCACTCTTCCTGTTTGGACAGAAATCAACCAGTGTAAGAAGAGACTGAGTTGTTGGAGGTGATGTTCTTAGATGAAATGTCAATCCAAATGCACTGCCACTATGTGGACATATGGGAATCCTAGCTAAACTTCTATATATTTTAAGCCTTCCAACTTATTCTGAAAAGAGTATTGAGCTAGCTTCAAATGTCATTTTAATTTTTTTTTTTTCTTTTTTAAGTGGATTTTAAAACAAGGTAAGAGCAGTGGATGTACTATCAGGGACTTTCAAACCTGTCACTTTTGAAAGCAGAGAAACAAAGTCTTCCCCTGATAAGCATGATAATAAAAATATATTACTATATCAGTACAACTTCCCCTGAGCCATACTGTAGCTGTCAAGATCACAGCAAAGAGATTTGAAATACTGCAATGCAATGCATTGTGAACACGTGCCTTTTATAAGTAGGTGTAACAGGGCGAGGAGCCCTGTAGGTATTGTTTGTTTATTTTATTTTCAGAATGGGGTCTCCCCCTCCGCCCCTGTGCGGATTATTGTTTTGTATTTGTTTGCTTTATGATTTATTTTATTTATAAATTTAACGGTGTAGCCGTGTGTTTTTTGTTGTTATATGGTTTAGTAGCGTGGATGGGTAGCAATGAATGTAAACAATGCTTTGATCAAAAAATAAAGAAATAAACTTTAAAATGTTATTGAGAACAATCCTTTTTTTTTGCTGACAGGACATTTATATCCAAAGTAAGGCTGCAGTCATACACAATATTTTTAACATTAGTCACAGCCTTTAATAGATTTCACTATCTGAAGGACCTACTGCAATGAGACACCCCAGAGGAGCGTGTACATAGTCTAGTTCAAGAACTCAGTAGACAGCTACAACGGGATTCAGGAGAGCCTTGCACTGACAATTCTGTTTCTCCAGTTCTTTAATACTTTTTGTTACAATCATTTAATTGTCTCTCAGTTGTATCATATATCTATTTCATGTAATGTGTTATGTGCCTTCAATGGCTGTCATTTGGAAGCTTCTTGCTGTAAATTCTTTATCTCAAGAGGTCTAACCCTAAACCATTTTTTAGACATACATTATATAAAACCTAATAAAAATAAAGCTTAGACCAAATCAGCCTATAAACAAGATGTTAATACATACTGCACATGGAATGGGATTATAATTCATTTCCCCCCCCCTAAATCTAGGAGTCAGACATAGCAGCAACCAGTAATGTAAAGTATATGCCTGAATGACAGCTAGTTTTGTTTGAACTGTACATTGTTCCTTCAAGTGTTTTATCAATAGAGTTTATTTTTGTTACCCAGTATAAGCACTGACATTCCAGCAAACAAGAAAAACAGTAGTATTTGAATTGTGCTCTTTATACTACCATAACAGTATACATTGACTTATGTTGTGAGGTCCCATTCAGTGGGATTTCTAAAGAACTGTGAAAAACTAGGTCCTACATAAAATCTTGCGTTGCATAGCTGTACTTTATTGCTGATGTCTATTTAATGATTCTCATCTTGCTTTCTGAAATTCCTGGAGGAGTACTGGAAGTACTTCAAAGTATTTTATGTACTAATTTCCAAGAGATGCAAGACACCAACTAGACGGGAAGAACTGATGACATTTTTTTGATGTAGTCTAATGAAAAATCTTGGTGATGCTTATTTGTGGATAATAAACGTGTTGTGTAAGAAACACAAATACTCAATAAAAATAACATTGGAGAAATCACATGTATGTTTTCTGTAAGAATATAGCACAAATGTTGTATTTTAAAGTTGCTAAAAGAGGTTCCTGTTTGTAGGCATCAGATGACCTTCACAATTGCAGTGTCTTGCTGGGAAACTGATCCAGTTTTGCCTATGGAAGATGGGCTCCATGAGAGATGTTTTAGGATACATCAGTCAATTTACCATATCACCATTAGTCAATAATGGGTGGAAGCAGGCAGGGAGATGTTGTCTATATAATGTGCTCTAGATTAGGTCAATGTAGGGCAGCTAATGTCATTCATATACTGCAGTATTGGATCAATGTGACTGTCACAATTAAGCCAATCTTAATAGTTTAGTTTACTGTTTCATTCATTAATGCTGCAGGGTTGTGCTGCTATTGTAAGTAAGCAAAAATCCACATAAAGTTCTGCCCATACAAATGCTATTTCAATTTAAATGTTGTTCATTGGATTCTTTTTCTTTTTTTTTGTTTTTTTTTAAAGGTGTGAATATTCCTATGTGAAAAACAGGGAAATCAAGTCAATAAATGCTGGTATATATTATCTCTCTGAAAAACAATGTTTTCTTTGGGTGAATAACAACTTTAAATGTTACAGTACTTTATACCATTTTTTAAAGTATTCAAATCAATAGATGCAATTGTTTTAGCTAAGTTTAATACTACTCGTCAGTAAAAAAATAAACAAAAAAAACTATACAGCCCAGATATTCCTCACAAAAATTAGTGCTTTTGCACAAAAATTTATATTTTCCAACACGGCACAAAACAGTTGCACGAAGTTGGAAAATAACAGTTTTTTGCAAATGTTTGTGCCTCGCAAAACCACCTGCGCATTCATTACCAATATAGCAGAAATTCACAAGAGCTATGCGTGAATGTGCACAATTGGAATACTACACGACAATAGACTGTTAGCAGTACCCTGTCAAGCAACTATCATAGGTGTACAGTACATACCAATATTCCTCAGACGAGTCTACACTCAAATGTAACCTGCACATGGAATGCAGAATCAAAGCTCAACACACATCAGTAGCATTGGCAGCCCCGAAGTTGCATGCCCACCCCCACAAATATATAAATAAGCTACTAAATGGAGAAATGAAACAATCAACCACAGGATAGTGTAGGCTATTCAACATATAACTTAAATACAAATATATTGTAGCGACTTGCTAACCGGATAAATTTGAGATGGACAAACTATCTCTGTAGCATCAAACTCCACTCTTTATTTTCTAGAAATGCACCTGTCAGCCGGTGTTCTGAGTAGCTCCGACCCATGCTCCTTACACTATACATTATTATTATTATTATTATTATTTATTTCTTAGCAGACGCCCTTATCCAGGGCGACTTACAATTGTTACAAGTTATAACCGTACTTTAAAAAAAAAAAAAGTCAGCTGTGTCCTTATACCTGAGTGTAGAATTACCAGGTGAGTGGCATGACAAGGAAAGGGAGTCTTTGGAGAATGCAACTACAGGGATATTTTACGGATTGAGTCCTTGGGCACTGCGCCCCTTTGCCAATGTTGCTGAGGATAGGGCACTTAGCATGTAATGGAAACATTCTGCGCATTGCAAGCCTGTCACGCTTATCATAAAACTTAGCCATTTTTAATCAAATTTGGCCTTCGGAGCAATTCAAATAATTTTGTGCTGAAGCACATGAAATTTGCGCACATGCATACATTTGTATCTAATGTTTATCATTATCACAGGCATTAGCATGGCTAATAAGCTAAATATTTAAAGGCCATCACAGATTCTACGGAATTCAAACATATGTATCTATGCTGTGCTGTTTGCTGGAGACTTCTGTCTCCATAATTTTGACAGGTGTCACACAAATATGAGTACATGTTACCTATTGTAATTCATTTACCTTTTTTTACTTTCTTGTTTTCTGTTACAGTACCATCCGTTTTTTCTTTTTTTTTCTCAGTATTAGCCGTGATCCCCGTTATCAAACCGCTATTGTTCCCTGTCTGGACTGATCTCATTTTTATAATGTGTTTTTTTTGTAAGAACTGTAAGGGCGTCTGTTATAAGAACATACATCCATACCTTAACAACAACAACAATAACTACAGTTGCCAACAACTATAAGGCTTCCAAGGTTCTAGCGAAGCATTAGAATATGTGTTCCATAGTAAACATGGCCCTTTCTGCATCTAATGAGTAACAAGCCATTTGACCGTTAGGAAAGGTCAGAGGTCACAGGCTAACATTATTTTATAGAGCAAACATGGGTTGCTATAAGTGTTCCACAGTAACTATGGCCCTATGTGCACTCTATAAGGAGTTATAATCACGTTTTGCATTTGAACTTTAGGAGAGGTCAGAGGTCACTGGCATGGACATATTTTCATAGAGCATGTATGTCTTACTATATGTCTAACATAGTAACCATGACCCTATCTGCACTCTCTACGGAGTCATAAGCAACATTGGTCCATGTTGGCCACCTTGGATTGACGAAAACTCACCATCTGAGTAACTTTTGATGCTCTCATGTTTAATAAGATCCCTAGAAAATTTCGGTCCAGCAGTTCTGGAGGAGTTGCATTTTAAAGCTAAAATGTAGAATTCCAAAATGGTGGCTACATGTCACGTCATGTGATATGTGTAATTGCACACCCCTCCTCAACATATGTGAGAAGCTTGAGGGCAATAGCAGAAATAGTTTTTGTTGTTTTAGTGTCTTCAAAATGAGTTACCAAAAATACAAAATCCAATATGGCTGCCAAACCATGTGACCTATTCGCTCCATTTTTTTTCAGGGTCAACTAGCCATAGTCATGTACTACCATACCAAACTACGAGCAATTTCGTGCAACAGTTTTCGTTTTATGGGCTGTTAAAGTCCTTGGCAGACTATAAGAAATAACAATAGTGATAATCCTATAATGAGAGGTCAAAGGTCACAGGCAATGACTGTTTTTGATAGAACACATATGGGTTCCTATATGTGTTCCATTGTAACAGTGGCCCTATCTGCATTCTATAAGGAGTTATCGACTACTTTCACTTTTGACTTATGATGTCATAAACATGGCTGTCATTGACGAAAACGTTTTCTTTGAAAAACTTTTAAAGATTGACCATTCATAAACATGTACAGCAAGTTTCAGAGCTCTAGCATAAGCGGTTTCAGAGGAGAAGAGTTTTGAAAATGCAAAAATCCAACATGGGTGCCAAACCATTTGACCTACATGCTCCATTTAATAATCTAGCTGAAATCACCTGTTTTTTAATGGCATATATATGACTTGCTTGACAAACTTGGGGGGCAATTAATTAAACTTAAATAAAATGGGCTGAACGGGCAGTGGAATAAGAAAGGAGCACCTTTTGTACATTTTACATTCAAAATGCTGACAAAATTTACCAATACAGTAACCAGTAGCCTAACCTACTACTGTATAAGCAGTGTTTTTGATATTGAAATCGACATGAATGCAAGGTAAGGAAGCGCAAACTGTTGCTTGATCGATCTAGGTTTGATATACTGCTGTACGTGTCTATTAAAGTAAAGCTTTCCTGCATTATACAGGTAATTGTTTAGTATCTATGTTACATACCGACGGTATGTACTGTGATACCGTGCTGTACTCTTGATTCTGTTTTGGGAGTTATTCTTTCAGCACCAAGAAAGTGTGCTTAGGAAAGTGATTAGTTTTGTTTCAGTCCAAAAGAACGATCATGATTGCAGCTTCCCTGTTTATTTTTTAAACATGTATTAAAACTAGTGATGCCGCTATCACAATCATTCTTTTGAATATAATCATATAGATGTGGACAGAAACTTGTAAGATCGCTGGGTGTTTTCCATTGTTGTAGTACCTCGGAAAGCACCTGCATTTCACTTCAGTGCTGAAATGATGTGCGCGGAGTTAAGGCTTGCTTTTTAAAAGCGTTATTTTGTGCCTCACAAGACACATTTTATTGTACTTTTTTCCCCACTAATTGATCTTTTTCACAAAACAATCACCTAATGGCAAATAATTTAATTCCCCATTTAATCGCTACAGAAGAACTTTTACTGAAAGTTCTTCTTTTGCTGAAAGTTTTTACTGAAACTGGGTAAAAGAGTTTACATGTACCGACTGCCTTCTTTCAACACATTCCAGACCTTTATCAAGTTAATAAGTTACAGAAAGATCAACAGTATACAGTACTTGGGACTGTTAAGTGAACACATGGACACTACTTTATAAATGTGAGATGGTAAAAAAAGAACACATACAAAATACATACATTTAACAGCTATGCATGTAGTATAATAACATAGGTAAACCTTATTAGTTAAAAACAAATTGAACCTGCTTAAAATGATGTATTTCATTGTTATTGCATATTCACTGTGATCTCAAACACTTGTTTGATGGAATTGTTACAAACAAGGCATTGTTTTCTGAATTGATTCCTTTGTTCAGGTACACTATTGTTTGCAAACATTTATGGCTCTTGACCGTGAAAACATGCATTATAATAGAGAGATGCTAATAGTAGATACAGTCCCCCTGATCCAATACTTTTATTTTGAAGTACTTTATTAAATAAATATGTATTGCTTTTGTTATGTTTATGTATCATTCAACACTCTCAGTCAGTCAGTAATATTTTGCTTGCCTATATTTGCAAGTCCTTATTTTTAAAACAGTTGCAGAGATTTTTTTATTATTATTATTTATTTATTTCTTAGCAGACGCCCTTATCCAGGGCGACTTACAGTCGTAAACAAAAATACATTTCAAGAATCACAGTACAAGTAGTAATACAAATTGCAAATGTCACTGGGTTTACACATATAACTGTTGGAATGTCAATGCAGTTTCTACACCACAAGATAGTGTAAAGATTTAGAAATAATAGTTATGAAATAATTAACATAGCTTGATAATAATATTACCTATTGAAATAAAATCAATTCTTTAAGCCAAAATACATTTTAAAGGGACTTACTGCTCTTTCCTAGGCTCCTACTTAGATATTATGAAAATAAAACCTTTTTTTTTGTAATATACCATCTACTGTATGTGTAATGTATACAATGTAATTTCTAAATTATTATTATTACTAGACAAGTCGAATCATTAAATGATTGTATTTTTTTTTTTTTAAATAACAGTGCAACTATGATCTTTAGGTTAGACTTAAACAAGTATAAGTACATGTAGTTACAATATAGTTACCATTTACTAATATACAATATATGCACTAATCACTTAATTCTGTCATAATGAGAGTAACAGCTATTTTTCACATATTTTTGTTAAGGGCATGTATTAAAATGATATAAGTACACTATATTTTGTCTCCAATTCTCCAAACCAACTACAACCCGAAGCCATAAATTACAGTATGCAATAAAATTAAAGGTTGAGTTCCAAGTGGCACTGCATCCTATTTTATGAACTCCAACGGAACAGGATAGCACAAAAGAACACATCTTTGATTAAATCAGCAAAATGTAGCTTTTCTACCTTCTTTCTAATGAGTAAAGGTTTAAAAAAAAGAAAACACAGTCAACAAGAAAATCTTCAGTTCTGATTCAGCAGGAGCTAATGATGCTGTTCTCATCAAACATATTGTCCAGCACGACAATTTATAGACCAAGTTAACTTCTGTTTTGTCAGTTTGGCTGGATCAGTGTTCACAGGGTCCCTCCTTGTTGAAACTTCCTCTCCTCCCAACAAAACTGCACTTGGCTTGGGTTACTGCTTGTCCCAGAGTTCATTAGGGTTCATATGGGTTGTCCACTATCCTTGCAGGCAGCCATGTTGAGTAGGGATCGTAAAAGTGTGGTAAGGACAGTGTCACTGGCAAAGAATGTTACTTCCAGGAAGTAGGCCCAGAGACAGAAGCTGTAGTTTTAAGTGCTAGTGTGCATGTTTGCACAACAAACACAAAACAAACAAATAGGCATAGTGGCCAAAATAAACAGCTCAAACGAAAAAAACTACTACCCATTCGTTTCTTATACATTTCCCAACCCAATATTCCCCACACACACCCACACATTACACTGGCAGGGCTTTCACCCTGCCACAAAAAGGCATGTGAAGCATGAACCAAATTGTCTTGAGAAGGTCTCGGTCTTGTGCAGTGGATTGCATTACGAAGGTTGGAGTGAGTCATAAGTCATAAACCAGAGGATATAAGTACCAAATAAAACAACTTTCACATCTCTAATAACTTTTTTTTTGTTGTTAACCTTTACAATTTCGTAGCTAGACTACACTGACTCATGCTACATTTACACTTTTGATAACCCCTCTGCTGATTTTTACGTAATATTTCATGCTGGCACCATAAAATTAACGTTAGTCAATAATTGTGTGTTTTTATTAAGTTGAATGTGACTTTGATTTTGAATTGATTTTAAAGTCTTTTCTTATTATTTTTTGCCTTGAAATTAGAGGTGAAACTTGGATTAAGAGGCAACTTTATTTCAAGTAAACTCAATATTTATTTATATAAATAACAAAATATTCCAAAATATTCCAGGGTTATGCGTGTCACAAATGGCCGTTATGCGCGAATGCACAAAAAAGTGCCGTATTCGAAACTTCTTTTTGTGTGCCATAATCCGTTTTGCACTGTGCACAAATATAATGTATGCATAGCACAATTTGGCGGTAGTGGCTGACAATTTGCGAGATCCTGCCATGTTTGAAATTATGCGCCAAGCACAAGACCAGTGGTTGTATTTAACAAATAAATCTTTGCTGTTGTGCAGTTTTGAAAGAAAGAACACATGTGTGTATTTTCAATTACTTGTACAGTTTTATACTACCTGTTCTGATTGAGGAGGAATTCCCTGAAGACCTTCACCACTCCCATTCTCCAAGCACAATATGTAGGCCTACTGGAAACTTCATTTCAAACAGACAAAATATCTGATACATCACGGGCGTACATTGTATCACTTTGCAATAGATAGAATTTGGTAACCTGTTGTGTAACCTGTTGGTAACTGCTCATGCAAACCTCAAATTTTCCCCCCACTAGTTTGTGAACATTTGAACTATTTAAGCATACAGCAGGCTTGATATAGTATCTGTATTTAGGCAACATCAAATAATACAAAAAATATGACCTAAAACGATTATGTATAACACTAATTAAATATGATGAAACTTTGTGTGGACATGAAACAAGTGCTTCCACATATTGTGAATGAAGGGGGGAGGGTATCCCTGGTAGTCGATCAAAAAAAGTGGCTTAACTTCCCTGAACTTTTAGTTTTTTTTGTTTGGTTATGTGTATATCAGATGCAGATAAATACACAGAGGATTTTATGTGTGACACAAATGTGTTTTAATGGCTACATATGGTTTAAAATAAGATGAGTGTAGAATGCCAATGTTGCATAATGGGGCCTGATGGTCAAGTTCTGTGTCCTTTTCAATGTTTATTTTTTTCGGAATAAATGGTACTGGAGCTCTTAAATGAAATATGAAATGCAACATGTTTCAGAGTCTTTCCTACAATACCTAATGTTATAGCTTTGAAGGATATTCTTTGCTTTTGATCAGATGAGTGTGGACATATTATAAAGCAGTTGTGTGTCAATTACAATGAACAGCCTCCTTGCCAAAAGCCTTACGAATTTTGAATGACTCTGCTTTTGAAAAAAGCTGTTTTTCTCCACCCCCACATTTGCATGTTGTGTACTTTGCCGTCCTTCCCTAAAACTCCCTGTAGCTCCTGAACATTGATCAATTTCTGGGAACATTAGTAATGGGAAGATTCATTACTACCCCGCAGGTACCCTATACGTTAGTTTTATCAACTTGCACCCTAGGTCACAGAATTGCACAATAAAAAAGCACATTATTTTATTTTTAACATGGGATTCTTGGTATTCATGCATTCATTCTCTGCTATTTCAATTAGTGTAGGCAGATTATGTAACAAAACAAAATAGACATACACTAAAAACTAAATTAATATGACATCCTTCATAGATTCATCTTTACGCTGATCTCAGAGGGATTTTGGCATGCAAAATTGTGTAACACCTGTCGATTTATGGCTATCTGCTCTTGTGGCTACAGGCTAGTTAAAACCCAATGTTTACAAAAATCTAGATCGTTTTTTCTTTTTTTTAAATGAGCATATGGACCCTATTCTCAATGTACTGTATTTGTGTTTAATTGCAACATAATGAGTGTTTTAATAAAATAATAATAATAAAAAAATCACAAGGCAGGTATACATAATCTTAGGCATGAAAACTCATTGTTAGCCAGTTACCATGGTGGCAACAGGATCCAAAGTGAAGCAAAAAAAGCTCTGATGGTGTGAGCAGCAAAGCTTCCAAGATTCTTTTAATTCCCTTTATTCATTGTGATGAGCCACCAATTGGTGTGTGTATACCATCCCAATGAACAGCTTGTTTAAATACTAACCCAAAAATAACAACTTTTGTTGTCAGACAAGATCAATTCCTTACCTATGACTCCAGTGAGTACTGTGTATGGCTTTATTGATTGCTCCTTTTCTATACCTTCCTTAGGAATGCTGTTCACAAAAGAGGTTCACCCACCTGAAATCCTTTTGGTAATGAATCTGTCTCAGTGGACATTTCACTTTAAGGAAGTGGGTTTGACAGTCTATCTAGCAGAGAGCTTGAAAAATGTGGCACATAGGCAGTTAGATTTTTTTTTCCTTCGGTGAACAGAAAATGGTTCTATTATGTTTATGTGGATATTAGCATTTCTGTTTTTAGTATTTCTGTACATCATTGTGTATCTTGTGTCAATTCAAGGTAGAGAAACACTACTGCACCTAACTAAACGTTTCAACAAATCTGGGTTATCCTCTAGTCACTAAAACGTCACTATTATGTATCTTTGCACATTTCGAACATGTTTTTAATTATAAGAAATAAGCAGTCCAAATTTTACTCCTGTTGAAGAAGCAAATATGTATGTTAAATGAAGTGGGGATGTGAACTAGGGAATACAGTTAGCTTGAAATTAACTCAAATCAGCCTTTAATAAATGTCAGTGTGCTATGAAGACATTTCTAAAGATTTCTAAGAATATGCAAGCCTTACAAATAAATTGTTTTAAAACTTACAAGCCAATTAGACTTGAAGTAGGCTATTTGTGTCAGGTCTATTTTTTTTTAATATTAAATGATGAGTGATATTAACCAGATGGGTCTGGCTTGGGGAACTGGTGCTGTTTAAATTGGTGTAGCAGCATGAGAATGCTCATTCTGGATGGAAGCATGTCAATCTTAAATACATAAACCAGCTTGTCCTATGGTTTACGGCCATATGGAAGAGCGATGATTTGCTGAATCCATCAATTAATGTTTAACTGTTTTTTGACCTTTTTATATTTATGATGTTGTTATTATTCATTTCGCCAGGCAGCAAAAACCTAGTTTCATTAGCCCCTATCTTCCATTGTGCTGTAATGGTAAGTCAAATGAGGTTATAATCTCAATGTGGAGGGGGGGGGGGGGGGGGGGGGGGGGGGGTTGTGACATGGTGTACAGTACTACATTACCAGAAAAGAAAACAACTGAAAATACTGTGCAGCAAATACCTGCACTCTTCTTTTTTTCCAGGTACATTTCTTTATACTTCTTTTTTCTCTCTTTAAAATAGTACTGCTTTTTTTAGCATGTGTGGCAGGATGGCTTGCTTGGTGGTGATGTCAAACCAGGAAGAAACACAGGCACCAGTACTGCAGGTTGAAATTAAATATTTATACAAAACAACATAACATAAAACAAAAGGCACGATGGCCAAAATTAATGCACAGTGACAAACCTACTCAAACAAACAAGTACCGTGCTGGTCGAAATCTAGCATGAGTAGCAATAACAGTTTTATATTTTCTCAGTTCTTACTTGTCTCATTTCTCCTCTGAACAACCCACCCTGACTCAAAAGTTCCTGCCTCTTTTATGCAGCTGTGTCTGAGCTCAATTGCATGTCAATCATTCAGTCGGGCTCAGGCACATTCTACACGTGAATTGATTTGGCAGGGGAGGCAATTAACCCTTCCCTGCCAACCTAAAACAACAGTGCAAAAATAAAATACATCTCAATCATAATACAGCAATACAAATACAAAATAATACAAAATACGCACAGGGGCGGGGTGTACCTGTGACAGCATGGCAGACTTTAAGGGCTTTAGTTAACGGTTAAGTCTGCAGATGTGGGTGACTTTAAAATCAGACACACTGTTATTCTATTTTGATTGTAAATTATAGTTTGTATGTATTATACTTGTGGGTTTTCTTTTATTTATACATTCATTTCCAAGGGTTTATGTGGACAAAGTGCACAAACTTGTTAACAACCACACTCAGTTACAATTCAAAAAGCAGAAATGTGTCATACACTATAGTTATCAAATGAAAATAAAAACAGATTTAAACATAGCTACAACTGCAATCAGCTTACTGTTTAGATCACAGTCACAAGTGGGTGGGATGTCAAAGCAGCAGGCATTGAGTTCTACACGGAAGGGGCTTGGAAGGATGAAAAGCTGAGCGAGCCAAGTGTGGCATATACTGTATATGACAGTGGTAGGTATGATAATCATAATTCAGAAACAAACCTTGTCATGTCTAATTTCTCCAACATAAAACTAGCATCATTTATAATGCATTTGTTCTTTTCAGTTTAATAGGGGGCTCACATAACAAGATACTGTACCCCAGTGGTGCACAATTCTGGTCCTGAAGGTCCAGGGCTTCTTTGTCTTTGTTGCATCTGTACCCTAAATTACTTAAATGAACCAATTTAACATTCCAGGTCTTAATCAGTTCATTATCAAACCTGAAAGACTTTGGGCCTCAAGAACTTGGTGTCTATATCCCTGTTGTATCTTATTAATATTTATAAGACATTTTCTGACTTCAATAAGGTGAAAATTACATGTGTGTACCAAATGTTTTAGTTAAACACTATGAAAGTGTCTTTGAAAAAAATGAAAACACATCTACAGTACTTTTTTTTTTTTTTTTTTTTTTAATACTAGCATAACTATAAAATGACTGTGGGAAATACCATCTGAAATTCTACAAACCATATAGCCTTATTTGTTTTAATGGTTTGGATTAGCCCTTGCCCTATAAAGAGTCCCTTCCTGTGACTGTCCTGTGCTGCATGCTGCTCTTTCACTGCCATTTGTTCAATTCAAAAACCCAGGAGACCATGCAGGCTTGTAATGCTAGAAGATTAATAAAGATGAAAAGGCTCAAGAAAGTGGCTATTGAAAAGGTCAGTGGTAAAGGGATTATCAGTATAACATTGCAGTGCATCAAATCATCTCCAGGGGGGTGCTTTGTACTTACAGGAAGTTTTTAAGGCCAGCAATGTCATAGCAGATGTGTTGGCCCATTCCGTGGCATTTTTGTGTGTTAAATATAGTATATAAAGTGGCTTTCTGGAGCAATGAAACAAGCTGTTTCCATGAGGCACCCAGAGGTTACAAAGAAACTTCAAGAGCAACATTCTTCATATGTTTAAAAACTCTTGTTCTTGCTTGAGAACCCATTAAGCTACAATCGAGGGAGGTGTAGTCCAGGTTAAATGGAGTGTCATTGAGTACTGACAAACAAAAATAATCTGATGGAATCTGGAATATGTGCTTATTATTTTCTGTTTAGAAATCAATAACAAAAAAGAAACTTGCAGGTTTACTTCTCTGCTTTGGTTCGTAGTGCCACCACCAGGTGAAGGACCATGTATAATTTTCTTGACACTTTTTAATTTCTTAACAAAGATGATTATGGATACATTTCATATACATTCGTTTTGGGCCTCTAGTACATTATCATGCAAAAAATACAAGGTCATCAATCTAGACTTGCCTTGAGTTAGATTATGAATACATTTACAAAAATCTATTACGGTTTTCCTCCTCCAAGGTTAGGACATTCTCAGTTAAGGACGTGGACCAACCTTAACTGGTAGGCACATTGTTCAGTTTTGCCTACATGTAAAAAGACTGATAATTAGATTTGTAGAACATCATTTAGTGTACAAGGCTTTTGTTTCATGTTAGTGGAATGGCATTATGGGGATTCACAACTATACCATTCTTCATTTATTTATTTATTATAAATATTTCTTGTATCTGAAATATATGATTAAAAGCCATATTAAAAAATAAACACTGATTGTTTTTACTTGCAGATAGATAAGTTCAATACATACATGATTTATTCTGGTTTACATCCCCCTTAATTGGAATAAATTTTACTTGATTCAATGTGCAAAATAGCTACAGTTAGGAAACATTTACAGATTATTGCTGCTGTTAATTGGAAACAAAAATCAGGAGCATATCATAGTTCAAACTAATTGCCACAACCATAGAAATTTGAAGAGTCCTGGTATAAAATAAAATGTTGCTGACTGTAAATAAAATGCATAGCATGGACAGGATATTGTCCTTAATATTATCTTTAGTTTTAATAAGAACAGTTTATCTAAACCACTTCTGCCTAATATTGGCATAAGATAAAATACTTTCTGGTGTAATCTGCATTACATGTCGCCTTAGTAGTCAGGAAAAACTATTTATTTTCAGTCGCAGTTGTTAGAACATTACACTTCTGTCGTAATGCTTTTAGTAGATTCCCATCCTGATTTTGTGGCACTTACTGAAACTTGGTTTGACCAAGCTAGTGATGCAGTTATTTGTAAAATTATGATATTATACATTTAGACAGAATTGGTAAGAAAGTTGGTGGAGTAGCTTTAGTTTATAAAAAAACACTGGCAATGTTTAACTTTGGCTGAGATTCAATCCCCATGCTTTGAAGCTCTGTTGGTATCAATTCAAACAGAACATTCCCTCTCTATGAGGATTATGGTAGTATATAAACCTCCTGGTAATCTCAGGAATTTTATACAATAATTTTTTTAAATTTTTTCACTCCTTGGATAGTGAATTGTCTGAAATTATTAGTGATGATCAATTTTAATGTTTGGCATGATAAACCCCCTCTCTCACATCTCAGTATTTTTTGAATGAAATTGAATGATATGGATTCCAGCAATCTGTGGTTAATTCAACACATAAAGAAGGTCATGCTCTGGATTTAATTTTTTTATCTATATACTGGACAGATCATTACTGTGTGATTTTTAAAAAATAATTTTTCCTACTGTATTGTCCAAAACAGCTAAAGTTAGAAAAATACTAGGCAGACCAAAAAAGTTGTTAGACCAGACTATTTTCAATGATATCTTAATTAAGAATACTCAGTTAGTTAATGGCGATAACTGTGAATCTTTGACGAAAAATTTAAATACTGCATTGGCTACAACAATTGATGAATGGGCCCCTAAGAGGTGGGTGTTGTCTAAATCTCGCCCTAATCAACCTTGGTATACACAAGAACTAGTACATCAAAAGAGGGAGCTTCGAAAAATAGAAAGCTTATGGAGGAAAAGTAAAAAATCTGAATTAAAAGAAGCCTTAAAACTACTACAATAATAAAACTATAGCAGAAGCAAAATAATAAAAAATTTTCTGGGCAGATTAATGATGCTATAAATAAGCCCAAAACCTTGTTTCAGATTGTCACAAAATTAAGCAAAACAAATAGTGATGTTTACATTTAAAAAGGTTCTTCAGAATTATGTGAATCTGTACAAGACTTCTTTACAGAGAAGGTTGTACAGATTTGTGACAGTATATCAGCTGACATGTCGGGCCCGTTACTTAAAGAGTCTTAAATCTAAAAATGATCTGCTAAACTGGTCTCTATTAACCACTGCTTTGTTGGAGCCTTTTTTAGCTGCCACCAACCCTTCACACTGTGATCTCGATCCTTGTCCCGCCAGTTTAATAAAAGGCACTAAATCTGTGTTGCTCCCAATTTTGGCGGATTTAATTAACAAGTCCATTATGGAAGGATTATTTCCAACTCCATTCAAGAATGCATTGATATCCCCTGCTGTAAAAAAGCCAGGACTTAGTGAATTGGAATTCTCTAACCTTCGCCCTATCTCACATCTACCTTTTATTACTAAAGTTCTTGAGCGTGTGATAGGGTCCCAGCTTCAAGACTCTGCCCTCCTCTAACTTGTTAGGTCACTTTCATTCCAGGTTCCGTCCCTTTTATGGGACCGAGACAACCTTGCTGTGTGTTGTTGGCGACCTCCTGAAGATCATAGATGGTGGTGGGGCTGCTGTTCTTATGCTTCTTGATCTACCAGTGGCTTTTGACGACTTTTGATCATGGCATTCTACCATTTTGGTATCTCTGGTCCTGCGTTATCATTACTTAACTCTGTTATTACTAACGTACCAGCAGGTTGTCAGTGGGGTCTGATGTATCATCGGTGTCGTCGGTCAAGTATGGAGTGCCTCAGGGGTCTACTCTTTCCCCCATTTTATTTAATCTATCTATCTATATATATATATATATATATATATATATATATAGAGAGAGAGAGAGAGAGAGAGAGAGAGAGAGAGAGAGAGAGAGAGAGAGAGAGAGAGAGAGAGAGAGAGAGAGCCCCCAGGAGAGATCATTGAGGCATGTAGACTGCAGTACCACCAGTATGCTGATGACACACAGCTTTATGTGCGTGTATCAGGAGATGTTGGGGAGATGAAGGCCAGATTGTACTTCTGTCTGAAAGAGGTGGACACTTGGCTTAATAGGAACCGGCTGAAATTAAATCCTTTTTGGTGGTGGGTTCGACTACTACTCTCAAGTAGCTGCGTAACAGTTTTATCCCTCCATACATAAATAGAACCATACCAATTGTAGTAAATAAAGCTAGAAATTTGGGTTTTATTATAGATAATAATCTTTCTTTTATTCCCCAAATTAATATGGTGATGAGTTCAGCCACTTTTCTTTTAGACAATCTAAAAGATATTAAACCATTTTTGCCAGAAAGTATCTTTTGGACAGTGGTGCAAACTCTTATGAACCCCAAACTGGATTATTGTAACTCTCTTTAATCAGGCCTTCCAGCTTGTCAGATGAATAGACTTCAAAGAATACAAAATATGGCAGCTCGCCTTGTAACTGGGACTACATTGTGTTCCCATATTACTCCAGTTTTGAGAGAAGTGCATTGGCTTCCTGTCCGAGAGAGAATAGATTTCAAAATCCTTTGTATGGTATATAAAGCCCTAAATGGAATAGGTCCTGACTATCTTAAAGCTGTTCTTAATATCAGAAATACTACAAAGGTGTTGTGCTCAACCGGTTCTTTCTGTATTTCACCTCCTAGATTTTCTAGAGTTCATTTTGGAGGCCGTACCTTTGAGGCTAGAGCAGCTTTTATATGGAATTTGTTGCCTGTAGAAATTAAGAGTCTCCTCAAGCCTCTTGAAATTTAGGAAGCAACTCAAAACATGGCTATTTAAAGAGCATTTGAATAGCTGCATAAAAAGAGGCATGGATTACTCTCTCGAGGTTGGGGTGTTCGGAGGTGGAACGAAAGAGATCTAGAAAGGTACATTTAAAATAACAATCGCTACGTATGCTGGCTTTACACCTTTACACTTCATTTTACCTGTTTGTTTTGGCCATCATGCCTTTTGTTTTTTTATTTATAACAAATCTGTGGAGCAGCGCTTCACTCAAAGTACTGTGTCATGTCTCTTCCTGGTCTGACATCACCCATCAGCCACCTTTTCCACAGTGCCATTCTAGTTTAATTGATTACACATTTTCAGGGGAGATTTGTTAACAGGGGATTTTGTTTGGGAACTCCAGAAGCACATTTTTAAAACAAACTTTGCCAGGAATGAGACCTTCAAAATGTCATACATTCTGATTATCTGATAGCTTGACTTCATAAATCAATCCCTGTGCAACTCTGGCTATACATCCCTAAGGGTTCAATAGATAATTGAACAGAGTTTAATCATGTCTATATGACAGCAATAACAATCTTAAATGCTAATCCACCAGTATCTACATTTAGCTCTTTTTAGCACAGTCCCTTGGAAACAGTCACAATTTGACTAACATGCTGGGTCCATTTACCTCCCAGCAGACTTTAAGAACAACAGCTGTGAATCCTTTCTCTGACACTTCTGACATCCATTACAGGGTATTATTGTCTGACATCAAAACAATAATAGCATTCCATCAGTAAGGTAATATAAAACAAATCTGTCAATATCTCATCCTTTCTTCCTTGTTCAGGCAGTATTTAGATTATTTTTCCCCATTCTGTCAATAAAAATGACTACGATTAAAAGGGTGGACTCATACCACGCTATTATGGCTTACAGTATTAGATTGGAAGGATGTCCATTGTCTGGAGTAGGACAGCTTTGCAATTTTTTTTTTCACACAAGAACTTAATAAGGACAGGCCACACAATCAGCTTGCTGAACCCAAAAGTTGTATTAACAGGCAGGCTGAATAATGAGCATTGGTAGGTATACACCCAATTTGACACAACAATATATAATGCAGATAGACCGCAAGTAACAGGCAGTAACAAAATGAAACAAAAGCAAATTGTATGAAAATGTTTATTCCCAGCAACCAGAGAGAGAGATGGAGCTCCCCCAGTGGTATGTTACCATTTTAACATCAGGGAGGGTAACCTTACCAGTGGGCAGGTCAATGGGCCCTGAACAGAATGGGGGATATTGATTTTCATGTTTCCTATCAGGAATTTACTGATTGCTGTTACAATTCCCTTACAAAGAACTTCTGTATAATTCATATTATATAATGCCTGAATCGCTCTGTGGAGTGGGCATGAGAACCTCAACAATAGGGAACACACATTGCAACTTTTTTTGTGTTATTTGGTCATTTGCTTTTTTTTTTCTTAGTCAAATTCCAATGCAATCCTTTAAATTCAATGATCGAATCATTTTGAATCAACAACATATCTTCAGTGTTCTGTTAACAGAACACAAAAAACATATTGTTCCAGATTTATTGCCTGAATTGTTAATTGTCCTTAATATTTCATCCCACTACCTAAAAATGAATTGAATTGGGGAATGAGATCATTCACTTCCAATCAGAACATATATTCATTACCTAATGAAATAGACATTCCAATTAAAGAAATCAAAATGCAGCTTTTTGGTAGAAGTCAAAAAAGCTTTTATAAGTAAAATCTGCAGGTTACCTAGCAACAAACAACAGCCTACTCTGATCCTGAAAAATCATTTCAATTCAAAATATATACAGACCTACATGAAATATAAACAAAAATATCTAGTGGAAAGAAAACACTCAAAAGGTAAAAGGTAACATGCTGGGCAGTCAAAGCTGCCTAAAGGTATCTTAATCACTAATTTATCTCACAGATTTTCTGCATGGCATGAATGCGTCACCTACCAGATTCAGTGAAAAATTGTGCTTGAAAACATCTAGATCAACCTCCTCAACTGCTGCTTTATTCAATGTTGGTTGACCTTTTCTCAGTGTTTGGGCTCAACCATTATTACCTAAATCCCAAGCTTACCATTTTGATTGGACTGTCATCAACATATGTTTTGTCTTGTTTTATTATTATTATTATTATTATTATTATTATTATTATTATTATTATTTATTCCTTAGCAGACGCCCTTATCCAGGGCGACTTACAATTGTTATAAGATATCACGTTATTTTTACATACCAATTTTGCACTGTGATCAGAATAGGATATTACTATTTATTTAATGATTGTTTTTTAAGTAACTTTTTTCACTCTGAATGCTCTATGCTTCTTGGATCATTATTTAATCACACTAATACAGCTTTCCAAGTTAATTATGCAACATGTAATCCCTGTCAGAGGTTAAGTGTAGTGTGAAATTCACTTAATAAATTATCTACATATCTTTTTTTTTTTTTAAGGGATTGTCGCCAGGTGCCAGTGGTGTGATGACCAGACAGTATGTCTCCCAAAAACAATCTGTGTTTATTTATAAATAAACAAAAGATCTGCCCCTCTACCAGCGATAGTATTGGGTGGCTTTGCAAACCCAAAATAATATTTATGAAACAAATAATCCAATGGATCGTGTCGATCCGGCGTCCTCAGTGCACACAAGGGTGAAAGCAGGATGTGGTGATAGTGCAGGGAAGTGCTCCAGTGTGTCTGTGGGTTCCTTAGCCCCAGCTCCGCGGTGCTCAATCCTCCTCTGCAAACACAGAACACAAATGTAACAAAAAACAAAACAAATGCTACCGGCTCTGGCCGTCTGTTCACGTTCGTCAGCACAAGGCAGCGTACTGACATAGCTGCTTCCCCTTTGTACCCACAAAGTCCTCCCTGCAATCAACCCGTCGCCATGGTTTCTCCAATAGAGGGCCGTCCCGCAGCTGATTGCAATAGAGTCTTTCCGGGTACGTGAAACTACGCGCTCCCCCCAATATGGTCACCTTCCGGTTTCCACCTACCATCAAGGCGGTCCATCTGGGAGGCAGCATACCACCATCCTTACACAGCACCCTTTCTGGTTGGGAGGGAGATTTACAACATCGATCCTTTCTCTCTTTATCACAGGGATAAATATGGATTTTGTTTTGTGAACTTCAAAATCTGTAATTTCATTAATAAATGGGTAACAAGCATCAGAAATAAAACTGTTTTGCTGGGAGGGTAGCTACAAGTAAACATAAAAAAGTGTTCTAGTTCTAGAATGGTTTAAAAACGAAGATACACAATTTAATGTACAGGAAATACTATAGATAAAATATTCACAGTAGATCACCAGTTGATGTCAGAGTTGCAAACGATTTCATGTTTCATACAGAACACTGTGGCAATGCGCCCCGCCCCTGTGTGCATTTGTGTTTTGTGTGTTGCGTGCGTGTGTTAGTGTTGGTGTATAGATTGGTACACGGGATATAAACGGGTCTGTGTTTCACGTGTGTTTAAATCCTTTTATTTTCTGTTTATTAAATGCTGAGCGCGATCACGCGCCCAGCTTATACCAAACCACATCTCTCTGTTTATTTATTTCCTGCATCTGGTCTGACGCCACCCACTCCGGCCGTCTTTGTGACACGTGGTGTCCTGCGTGGGATCAACAGCGCCTCCAGGACTCAGGCCAGAGCAGGAACCGCAGTTTGGATTTAAAAAGGGGGAAAAAAAAAAAAAAAAATGGCAGAAGACGCCATCAAAGTGCGGGACTGGATGCTGGAAAATGCTGGGCTGGAGGCCCAGTCTATCCCAGTAGTCGTCCAGTTCCTGCGATTTATGGATAGGGAGCGATGGGAGGCATATGCGAGGGAACAGACCGTAAGCACCTGGGAGGAAGGTGTGGGGTTGGTCCTCAGCTACCTGGAGGCAGTTATAAGTGGAACAGCAGCCCAGGTAGCAGGTCCACCAGCAGAGGAAGAATGCCTGCTGTCCCCGTCTCCACCAGCAGAGGAAGAATGCCTGCTGGTTTTGCCTCCACAGCCCAAGCGGGAGGAGCCTGAGCGTCCACAGCCCAAGCGGGAGGAGCCCGAACGTCCTACGCCTGAGTGGGAGGAGCCCGAACGTCCTACGCCTGAGTGGGAGGAGCCCGAACGTCCTACGCCTGAGTGGGAGGAGCCCGAACGTCCTACGCCTGAGTGGGAGGAGCCCGAACGTCCTACGCCTGAGTGGGAGGAGCCCGAACGTCCTACGCCTGAGTGGGAGGAGCCCGAACGTCCTACACCTGAGTGGGGGGAGCCCGAACGTCCACAGCCCAACAGGGAGGAGTCGGTGCGTCCACAGCCCAACAGGGAGAAGTCAGTGCGTCCACAGCCCAACAGGGAGGAGTCGGTGCGTCCACAGCCCAAAAGGGAGGAGTCGGTGCGTCCACAGCCCGAAGAGAGGGAAGTCGGGGCTTCCACAGCCCTAGGACCCAAGCTGCCAGCAGAGGGAGAATGCCTGCTGGTTCCACCTCCACCAGCAGAGGGAGAATGCCTGCTGGTTTCCCCGTCAAAAGCGGAGCCGCACCAGTTCCCTGCAAGAGAGGCAGAGCAGCACCAGTCCCCTCGAAAAAGGGGAGACTACACGCTGCTCCCACCTCCATCGGCAGGAGACTACACGCTGCTCCCACCTACACCGGCAGGAGCAGAGCAGCCGGAGCTGCCTCTGCCTCCGCCACCTCCACCGCTTCCTCCACTAGGAGCAGAGGAGCAGGAGCTGCCTCTGCCTCCAGCGCCGCCAGGAGCAGAGGAGCTGGAGCTGCCTCTGCCTCCACCGCCGCCAGGAGCAGAGGAGCTGGAGCTGCCTCTGCCTCCACCGCCGCCAGGAGCAGAGGAGCTGGAGCTGCCTCTGCCTCCACCACCGCCAGGAGCAGAGGAGCTGGAGCTGCCTCTGCCTCCACCACCGCCAGGAGCAGAGGAGCTGGAGCTGCCTCTGCCTCCACCACCACCAGGAGCAGAGGAGCTGGAGCTGCCTCTGCTTCCGCCACCGCCCGGAGCAGAGGAGCAGGAGCTGCCTCTGCTGCCCTTACCTCCACAGGGAGTACGGTGGCCGGAGCCCCAGAAAGGGGAGCTGCCGGCCACGAAGAAGGGGGACGAGGTCTGGAGACCACTTTCCCCAGCAGCAGTTTCGCTGCAGGAGTTCTTGTGGCCGGAGCCCCACAGGAGGGAGCTGCCGGCTACGAAGAAGGGGGAGGTCGGGGGACCACCTGCCCCCGCAGCTTTTTCGCTGCAGGACGGGACCAGCATGCTGTCAGCCGTGCCACTACCGGCAGGGGTGCTGACAGCATGGCCAGCCATGGGCCCACTGAAGCCTCCCTTCCCAGCCCGAGACTTTGTCCTGGACTGCTGGATTTTTAAGGGGGGAGGTGGCCGTTGAGGCCATGTGTGCTGCGCACAAGGGGGGGGTATATGTGGCAATGCGCCCCGCCCCTGTGTGCATTTGTGTTTTGTGTGTTGCGTGCGTGTGTTAATGTTGGTGTATAGATTGGTACACGGGATATAAACGGGTCTGTGTTTCACGTGTGTTTAAATTGTATATTTGTATTTAGGCACGGGATTGCACATCACGCACGTGCATTTAAAATATAATATGTGAACACGGGGTTTCACGTAATGAATTCACGTGCTGGGATTCAAGTGAGTAATTAATTAGTAATTGAATCCCAGCACAACAGTATATATAGATGCACGTTTCTGTCACTCAGGGTTAGGTGTTCGGTGAGTGGAGAACGGGATTGGAGACAGAGGTAAAGATAATAAGTGTTAGAATAATAATAGTAAAAATAGTGTTTTCACTCACCGTGTTTGTCCGTTTACTGTATAGTCCGTTTTGTTTGTCTTTTTATTTTGGCGTGTAGTGCCGTGTCCCGTGTTTTTGTCTGTTAAACCCTTTTATTTTCTGTGCTGTTTTATTAAATGCTGAGCGAAACCATTCGCTCAGCTCCACCAAACTCCAAGTCTCTGTCGTTTGTGTTCCTGTTTCTGGTCTGACGCCACCCACTCCGGCCGTCTTTGTGACAAACACGTATGCATGTCTTTTGGATAATGTAGTACGAAGCTAGAGAATTAATTGTACAAGAGAACTTATACTCAAAGGGGATTCAGTAGCTGATTGGTAAATCACAACATACAGTCGTAGCATAATCATGGTATTTTCCATTTGAATTTTTTTCAATCATGTTTTCCTCAAATAATAACTTACAATCAATCAGTTGTCAAACCAAATGCATTTGAATGTATTGACAATCTCAGTAACAATTTCAGACAAAAATGAAATGAGCTGTTGGTCTTGATGAGATATTTTTTAATGTGTCATTGATTTTGTTTGTTTTTTTTCTGTGAAATGCGCATATTAGTACAAAAAAGTAACTTGCCAGAAAATATTTTTAAAAATAAACACCTACCGCCAAGTTGGGGAACAATACAGTGCTTACAATGTAGACAGGCCCAGACTTTGTGGGACATCTGGAATATTGCCATTCCAGTTATAATTCCATTCTCTATGTGTTTCTGCAACATTAACTGTGTCTTACAATGAAATATGAATATGCACATACAGTATCCAGTATATGGGCATGCGTTAGTTTTCTTCCCTACTCAACCTGTTCACATGTGTTGCAGTGTTGAAAGAGGACTTTTCAACAAATGTTATTTTTAGGTTGGGGTCTGAACTAAGGAAAATTCTTTCACTTCAACATGTTGATGTTTGCAAAAAAAAAAAAAAAATCCTGCAAAGTATGCACTGTACTTATTTTAAGTTTGCATATATCCATATTAAGATTAAGTGGTATTACACTAACTTTTTTTTTTTTGCTGTTGCGGAGCGAGCCCTATCTACAAATCTAGCTTCCCCTTTAGAAACAGTTTTTACTGTCTTTGTCCCTGCTGACCTTCCAAAAACTTCTTAGTGTGCCGATTCTCAAGAAAGTGCTCTTATCTGACCAAAGTAATAACAGACCTGACTAAGTGCCAGTTGTGTCAAAGCTAATAGAAATCATTTTTGCATGGATAGATCACACACCATCACAAACATTTGTTTTCTGGTCCAGTACCTGTACCAACATATCAACTTTCTAATTCCCTCATATGCTGTTGAAGCAATATTGAGTTGGGGCTGGCAAAAACTTACAGGTCATATTGGCACATGATGTGAATGGATTTTGATTTTCCCTTAGGAGAAAGCTTGAAGCTACTTACTCTTTAACTGAGTTTGTGTAGTCAAATTTGGAGGCCAGAAAAAAGCATTCCATAAATGATGGGCTGCTGGACGCTAAATTAAAAATATTGATATAGTTTCTAGGGTATAAAAAACAGAAAGAAATGTGTACATTGTTCAATTCCAGTTTGTTTCAATTCCTCTCCAGTTCAGTGCTGAAATGAGCTGGAGACTGTCTACTTGCTGGTGTTTGCCATTTCAAAAAATAGTAGCTGAACTGTTGTTTCCAAATAGTGTCAGAGAAAATAACCCATTTAAAAGCAACATGCTATAACAACAATAATAGTTTTAAAATGTGTTTTTCAGATTTACCCTTCAATGGACACCATTACCATTGACCCATGAAAAATTGCTCATGTACATCAACCAAACAATTAGGAACATTAAAACCTGAAGGGTTGTTGCAAGCTTAAACCCAAGCATCTGTACAGAAAGTAGAAAGCCTAGAAAAGTGAATAAACAATTGGTCTAGGGGTCATGTAGGTACATGGAATCTGTCAAATTCTTGATGTTAAATTATCATTCCAAGCTATTTACTTCAACATGTTTTTTTTTTGTATTCACATTTATAGAAGAAACGTTTACCAAACTTAACGCAAAGTATGGAAGATTAAAATTACAGTTCAATGATTCAGCCATACCAATTTGTACAGAAAACGTCTGCCAGCACTAATTTTGGTTCCTGTTTGTACAGACACTCTGCTTCGTCCTGAGGTGTCCCATTCTGCCAACAATGTTCCATAATGATATAAATTAGAATAGCATAACTGTGTCAACCTCGTCAATCACTTTTTAGTGTGATTCTGGTTTATTTACAGCGATCATTATCAGACTGCTGTTAATTGAGGCTATTGTTTGGTGAAAAAAAGACATCTTACATGTTTTCCTTTATTTTATTGGGTTTCCTACAATACAGTTGCATACAACTGCCATTGCAGTCGATTTCAGAAATTTCCTGTTGGAATAATGACTACTGAAAAAAGACCTGAACTTTCTCCTGCAGACCACTTTAATTAAGAATCTAAGAGTGGATTATCATTATGGATGTTGGACCACTTTGAAGGGCCATCCATAATGGTTTATGCAGGAAAATCTAAAGAATTTGCTGTAATATATTGGGATGTGATTCATCATTCTTCATCTCATTGTTAGACCTATGCAGTTAGCAAAGACATTGCCCTCATGGATGATTATATGCATCCTTACCAAGCCCCAAATCTTGCCATATAGAAATTCATAATACAAAGATAAATGTATTTGCCTCTCCTATCATTAATAAATCCTATTTTTTTTCAGGTTGTCTGGCTTTGATTTGCCATCACCTATTGTAAGCACAGGCTCAATTCTAGCACTTTGGTTTACTACTGACTTTGCAGTGAGTGCCCAAGGATTTAAAGCTATCTATGAAGGTAAGGCTTATGGGTTATTACATTTTACACCTGAACAGTAATGTATTTTTGCTTGTTTTTAATTTTGTCAGCATATTTGGGTCTTTACATGTAGGGCACCGATTTCTTGGACATATTTGTGTGTTTTTTTTATGCTAAATTTGCATTTATTTTATGCTACACAAATTGTATCTGCAGTGCAAAAAAAGAAACTTGTATATAAAGAAATGCACAATAGAAGATCTTGTGTTGACTGCTCTGGGGTAAACTTCAGGTTAAAATTTAAACATTATGGAAGCTGAGAGAGCTGGTGATGGCTGTGCCAGTTCTGTTATGTGGTTCCCTCAATGTTGTATGTATCATGTTTTAATTTTATTTGGCATACACTTACTAACCTGGATGAATGGGGAGGGTCTACTTGATGAAGAGTCTTGTCACAATGGTTAGTGTGCCCAACTAAAATAAAATAAATTCATGATTAATCATATTGTGGGTGGGGGGTTTACTTATTAGTTAATTAGTGGGCTTTTCATCTATTTTATCAGGTTTACAAACATACTTAAGTTGGGCATAATGAGCTGGGATGTCTAACCATTTTTGTCAGGTTAGTAATTTGGTTTAATTTAATTTTGGTAAATGGCCAATTACATACTGTATGGTTCAGCCTAAAGTAGAATTAACGAGCACAAGTGGATCAAGCATACTAGTTCACAGACATGAAAAGCACGTGTACATGTATTTCACACCTGTGCTCAATTTCTGGTTGAACATTAGATATGTATTAAAAAAAAAAAACAATAACTGAATTGTGATTAACACTAAGGCTGAAGTCAAACCAAACATTGAATAGACAAAGACCTGAAATGAACACAGCACTCGGTCTACATGCATGATATATTTAGATTATAGAACAAGTACTGTACAATGTATGCAAAATCAGTTGAATTCAGTGGTGTGATGGTGCATTGCAACTAAAAAAAAACATGGTTGTTATTATAGTGTAATTACTGTGTAGTTAGAGACAACTTAATTGAAATAACCAAAACTTCAGAAGGTTATAATTAATAGAAATTAGATTCATGTATGTATTTGAGACACATAGGTATTTCAAACTTCATTTGCATAAATCAGTGTTTCTCAACTGCTGAATATTGATATCTAGTATTGCTTTATATATTAGTTGTATTTTCTGAAAGGTGCAAACATTGCAAATATTACAAAACCAGTAAGAAACAACGCTGATGGACTTGCATTAACCTTCTTGTATGTTTATTTTGAGTTTTTTTTTTTTAAATGAGCAATGTAAGGTTTACATTGCAGTGGTCCTTGATTGAATGGATAAGACAATGATTCAGTCTCTGGTTTCAAAAAGGTTGTGAGTAGGTATTATATGTAACTGGGCTTTAAAAGCCTTTGAGGCAATCCTGTACAAACAATGCATAAAAGACAGGGGTCTCAACCTTTTATATCATGGATTTTGGGGCAGACATGCAAAGATTTTGCGAATTTATGCAGCTTTTATGCAACTCTGTTGCATTGCAAATATCTTGCATGTATTCGCAAATCTGTGAAATTCAAAAGAGTTGCAGGGAAATCTAAACAAGAAATGAATCGCAACTTAGACTACACCCAACTGATGCAGGTGTATTTGCGTATGAGGTAAGATTTGGCAGCTTTACTGATAATAATAGCTGGCAATGTCTTAGAAAATGAAGACACATTGTTTGGAAAGGGAAAAAACAAAAAATCCATAGGCTAGAAAAATATTTGGGCTAAATGTGAAATGTATTAAAAACTAAACCTTACAATATCTCTGTCACTAGTCTACATGTTAAAAATAATTATCATTATGTGAGTTTTCATCTTTTTTGAAATACAATAGAATACTTATGGACTGTGACAGGGAGAGTCCTGTTGCTAGTTCTTACGCCGATGTGTGCTGGAACGCGGAACAGGAGACGCATTGCTAGGCAACCAATTGAGCAGTTATGCTGATTGGGAGGTCCGGATTGGGGGGGGGGGGGGGGTTGCCCGGGGAGGCTATACACTGTATAGCCATACAGACGGGCGCTGAGCAAAAGCTTGCTCTGTTGACATCGAGGAGGAGAACATCCGCTCCATGGTGAGAACTACTACATGAAACCCTTCCACTCCAAGACGGTGCGCGTGAAAGCATTGCCCAGCCAAGGCCATTTGTAAAGGTCATTTGAAGAGGCAGCCGTCGCCGTGAGGATGCCAGGACTCCAGGAGCCCAGAAGTAGGTCAGTTTAGGGGATGTTGATCCCAAACAGTATGGAGATGATTTGCGTAGTGTTGTAGGTTCCTGGAGCCGGACATTCTTTTAAGTGGGACTAGTGCTTGTCTTGTGTGGCAGTCTTTTATTTTTAGCTCTGTTTTATTTTGTTTATTAAATCTGACACTAGGGCTACCATTGCTGGTACCTGTGTCAATTAAATCTGCGCATCTGTGCGGCGCCTATGGGTCAGCTCCCTAGGCCCATGCATCCAGACACCCCATCGCCCATTGACCCCCCAATCAGAAGAGGAAATAGCTGAATAACATTGAATGCACAAGCTTGCTGTGTTGACATCGAAGAGGAGACCGTCCTCTCCATTGAGAGAACTACGACACAAAAACCTCATGAAGGCATTGCCCAGGCGAGACCGACTAAAGAGGCCGGAATCGCTGTCAGGATGCCGGGACTCCAGGAGCCCCTGTCATGACCCACACACGTAACACTTTCCCCGTTACATGGACCAAGACAAAACTGCCCAGATGGGGCACTAATACAATGCAAAACATCTTAAAAGCCACACCACGTGTTTACTTTGTCACTATAGTATATATATTAAAAATAATTACCATCTTCATATTTTTTCAATCAATCAAAATACTCCCAGTTCAATACAAACCTGTCCATACAGGGCACTAAATCAGTCACAAACGATTAATCATAGTACACGATTAAACAAGTATGAGCCCATATAATGATAATGCTTTTTAATATATAAATGCTGAGTAATTGTCTGGTATAGTTTTCAAGATGTTTCACACTGGCAGTTTTATCTTTGTCCGGCATTTTGTCTCCCTAAAACGTAAATTATGTTTCAACTGTTATTATTATTATATATTTCTTAGCAGACACCCTTATCCAGGGCGACTTACAATTGTTACAAGATATCACATTATTTATACATACAATTACATTATTTTTTTACATACAATTACCCATTTATACAGTTGGGTTTTTACGGGAGCAATCTAGGTAAAGTACCTTGCTCAAGGGTACAGCAGCAGTGTCCCCCACCTGGGATTGAACCCACGACCCTCCGGTCAAGAGTCCAGAGCCCTAACCACTACTCCACACTGCTGCCCCTGTTCCACAGGATATAGATGATATGAAAAATGCTACCCAGCTCCTGGTCCAGGCCCTGGTACTCTCCCGCCTAGACTACTGCAACTCCCTCCTGGCTGGCCTCCCTGCGTCCGCCACCCATCCGCTCCAGCTCATCCAGAACTCTGCTGCCCGCCTGGTGTTCTCTCTGCCTCGCTTCGCCCATGCTACTCCACTACTCCGCTCGCTCCACTGGCTCCCGATCACCGCTCGCATCCAGTTCAAGACTCTTGTACTAGCCTACAGATGCCTTGACCAGACTGCACCCAGCTACCTCCAGACCCTCATCTCTCCCTACACCCCCACTCGACCTCTCCGCTCCGCCTGCACGAGAAGACTGGCTCTAACTCCGCTATGCTCCCCTGCCTCCAGAGCCCGCTCCTTCTCCACCCTTGCTCCGCAGTGGTGGAATGACCTTCCTACAGATGTCAGGACTGCCCAGTCCCTGACCACATTCCGGCGCCTCCTTAAGACTCACCTCTTCAAACAGCACCTGTAGAACTCCTCTGTTTGTATCCTAGGACACTATCACCCTTCATGTAAATGTGCTTTATTTTGCTCTTATCTGCCCCCTATTTTACTGCATTTAATCCTGTACTTCAGAATACTGTAATCTGCCAAGTGTTTAACCTGTAGTACTTTGTATTTAATCACATCCTGATGTAGCTATCACTATTTAATCATATCCTGATGTAACTATCACTATTTAATCATATCCTGATGTAACTATCACTATTATCTGCTGTATTATTGAATTGTGGTTTGTCACACTTGTACTTTGCTTGAACAAAAGTTATTGTATTTCTTGCTCTTATTGTATTACTTGTATTGTAACACTTGAAATGTATTTGCTTACGATTGTAAGTCGCCCTGGATAAGGGCGTCTGCTAAGAAATAAATAATAATAATAATAATGAAAAAAGATATTATGATTTTAAAGAAAAAACTTAGATTTGAAATTTGCCAAATCCACTGGTGGAGGACCTGCCTCAGAGCAGATCACTTTAACAGAGAAAGGAGGGCCCAAGCAATTTCCATAGAGGTTGTGGAAGACATTAGAGGCCATGACATTATTTGCTAAACCATCAGTGCTACCAACATTTGTTTTTTACCCATGAGTATCTGAAAACTGAGATGCTAAACTAAATCTGAGACATCAGCATCCCATGTTGGTGCAGTATATCTTTTTAAAAATGCAATCATAATTTAAACAAAGCTTTGTGTGCTAAGCTCCCTCTTGTCATTTTTGCATGGATGAGAACAAGCAATTTGCCACACAGGTTTTATTATTTTTTGTTTAAACATAATTCCAGCATGGTATTTTCTCTTTTTTGTCTTGTTGCTTTTGTACAGTCAGCATTCGAAAATACAAATCTTCACTAATTAAAAACATGCACACACTCAATCCCCCTTTTAATAGTATTGTCTGCAAATTAGTTAAGTAAAGTCAAACATTTCCCACTACATAATGTTCTTATACTAAGACCACTGCAACTACAATGACTACAAAACAAATAACAAACACAATAATAATAATAATAATAATAATAATAATAATAATAATAATAATAATAATAATAATAATAATAAATATTCGCAGAGACAGTGTGAGGCTCTTGCCAGTGTGAGGCTCTCACTAGTAGAATGTTGTTATATTTGTTATGCTTTGCAAAGGACTCTGTTTATTTATTTATTTATTTATTTATTTCCAAAGGGCTGAGTTTTTTTTTATTACTTTGAAGTAGGTTCAGTTTTTTTTATAACCTTGCTGATAAAAAAAAAAAATTACATTATAAAGCACTGTCATTTTAGATGTTACCTGCAAATAGCAATAATTTGAAACGTTGACTAAATGGTGTCACATTAAAAAAAAAATTAATGAAAAGGTCTCTAAACCCCTCGTATGCTTTTTTTCCCCTATTTGGTCAAAGAAGCTTGCCAGGGCTACAGTACTTTCAGATCTCAGTTGTTAATAAATAATTGCTTGGTACAGCCTTTAGTTATACCAGAAAGTTGCGTGAGGTTATGTCACAAATGGGATCTTCACTGCTGAAGTCTCGTGGGACATACGGTACAGCTTTTTTGCCATCCAAAAAACCTTAGCTTTTAGTCAGATTTTAGCATGAGAAGGCTATTTATCCACCGTTTTTAGCCATACATGGATTGGCAGCGCACTTGCTATAGCGTATGGAATGTAAGTGATATGTGTGAGCTATGTCACATTCTCACGACAATGGAGAGAGAATTTGCAGGTTCTAAACTGCATGTAAGCCAAGCCAATGAAGTTATACAAACAGTAAGATGTTTATAATGTATTCCCCAAAGTTTCCCAAAGCAATCCTAATTTTGTCTGAAATAATGGTACTTCCACAGAGGGGTGCTGCTATAGGGACTAATGTCTATGATACTAAAGCATTAATATTTTGTTTTAACTTCGTCCTGGGTTGGTCCGTCTCACTGCACGACTTGTCAAGCCTAAGAGAATGCCAGTCAAGCTGGTCTGTCACCTTGAGAGTTCAGTATCTTAGCAACATTGACTGTTTATTTTTGGTGAGCAAAAAAAGGTTGATTGGCTAATCCACAGTACGTGGTTGGTATGACATTTCAAACTGGGGAGAAAACATGGGTTAAAGACACAGAAGTGCCTCATATTATTTGGGAACAACATGTTATCAAACTAATAACATAACAATATAATTACAATTTTACTTAAGCATTGCATATCTTTATGCTTTAACCTACACCACTGAAGTTATTTTTGGTTATTATTTTGTCATCTAGTTATCAGTCCTGCAGGTGTTTCCTGCAGCCCTCAAGCTCTGATTTTATGGGCCATTTTACCAGACTAATTGCAATCTATTTGCCTGCAGAGGCTTGAGTGGCACAGCAGTACACTAGATGCCTGTGTAACCAAGTAGCAAATTTCTACCCCAGATGTTCTCAGCTAACAAAAATAAAAATGTTTCAAATTGCCAATTTTATACATTTTATCATGCCTAATTAAGAAAACAGCAGTCCCAAATATCAGTGTCAGTTCAGTCTGACAAAATAAATCTTATTAGGTATTATGCTGAATGCAATGCAGTCAATTTCAACGCTTAACATTTTTGAAAAATAACAACAAAATGTTATAATTTACAATTGATCTGTTTTACAAAGATTTTTTTTCAATATTCATTTAGTTGTAATCCTGTTAGTCAATATGCTTTGTCAATAATTTGATTCCCAAGGGTGAATTGCATTTTATAGCAAGTTGGATTGTATTGCTGGGAACCAAAGGGTTGATATGCAAGTCTGAAAACCCTGCAACACTAGAAGAGGTAAATATAACATTCTTATAACATTACTTTTGCTTTTCCTCTCACACAATATGTTGAAAATTGCACACTAGTGAAAACTGCTTTGACAAAAAAGAAACCTATGTAATCTACATTTACAAAAGGTGGAAAATTAATAACTTCAGCAAATGCAGGCCCTAAAAAAACGTTAGGTTACTTACCGTAAACCTGGTTCCCTGAAAGAGAAGACCATCACCAAAACATTACTTATGGGATATGCCTGCCTACTGGTAGGTATTTACTGTGCTCTCTATATCGGAGCTGCAGATAGGCCCCTTCCTGGATGACATCCTCGGTCCCACCTACCGAGGGGTTAAAACCATCATTCCACGAACCTGTGAGGGCGACCGATGCGACATCGCTGGCTGGTGGTCATCTTCTGTTTCAGGGAACCAGGGTTACTGTAAGTAACCTAACGTTCCCTATCAATTGGAAGAAGACCACCAGACATTAAGTATGGGATAGGATACCAGAACAGTCGCGAGGAAGAAGGAATGGCAGCATATGAGGGACGCATCAGAACCGCATAACCCAAGGTTAGCGGTGCGAGCGTTCAACCTCAAGGACCCTCGTGCCTAATGAAGTCAAGGAAGGATCTATCATGTTAAGGCGGTAGAACCTGGAGAACGTATGCAGCGTAGCCCAGCTAGCCGCATTACATATATCAGACATTGAGGCCCCTCTGAAGAGGGCCCAAGATGTAGCCAACCCTCGAGTGGAATGTGCGGTTACCCTTCCAGGTGGGGGTAAGCCAGCACCATCATAGGCAGTCGTGACTGTGTTCACAATCCAATGCGACAGTCGCTGCTTCGAGAGGGGCTGTCCTAGGGTCTGTATCCCATGACAGACGAAGAGCTGGTCAGAATGACGCAGAGCTCTTGTCCTATCCAAGTAGCATCTCAATGCCTGCACCGGGCTGAGGAAATTCAATCTCCTATCCTCCTCCGAAGAAAACGGGGGCAGATGGAAGGACTCCAGTTCCACAGACTGATTCATGTGGAAGGCTGTGATCACCTTTGGGAGGAAAGCAGGGTTTGTACGCAGTGACACCCTGCTGCCGTAATCAAAAATGCGCATACAGGATCTGTGCACCGACAGCGCCTGCAGCTCACTGACCCGCTTTGCGGAGGTGATAGCCAAGAGGAAGGCTGTCTTCATAGACAGATACTTCAACTCTATGGAGTATATGGGCTCAAACGGGGCCTTTGTGAGAGCCTGCAGTACAATATCTAGGTTCCATTCGGAGAGAACAGTCCTCCTGGGAAGGTGTAATCGCCGAGCGCCTTTAAGAAACCAGGTAGCCAAAAAATGCTCACCCGGAGATACCGAATCTATGGGGGCATGGCATGCAGAGATAGCTGCTAAATACACCTTCAATGTGGAAGGTGACCTACCAGCATCAAGCAGTTCTTGCAGAAACTGTAATATAACTGGCATGGGGCAAGAGACTAGGTCATTACTCTTAGTCAGACACTAGTTCTGAAAGTAATTCCACTTGTAGGTGCCAGAGAGTGCCTCTTGCCTGACTGAGGAGATCCAGGCAAAGCGGGATCTCCCAGGGCTGGCCTTGTAAGAGCTGGCACAGGGACGAGAACCAGATTCTCCTGGGCCACTAGGAGAACTGTCACCGTGCGACTTTCAAAGGACGGGCTTCCCACACTAAGCAAGCTTCCCACAGGAGAGACAGGTTCCCCATAGGAAAAATTGCACATTCCCCAAACTAGAAATGTGCTCCACACAAGGAACAGTGCTCCAGACAAGAGAAAGAATGCTCCCAACATGAGACCTAAGGCTCCACACAAAGTTCGAAACAAGTTCAAACTTTGACAATCAGGAGAAGTGCTTCTGAGGGGAAGTGGTGAGGTCTGAATTGAAATGAAAACTAAACTGCTCTGAAGAAAGTTTCTGAAGTCATGGGAGCATAATTGCTCTAATTCACGGAAGGCAAGAGAGAACCAGCATTCTGAAGAATGGCTAAAATCAGCTTTGAAGAGAGCCGTAGCTCTTTGCCCTATGAGAGACTGAAACAGTAAACGGGATACTGCATTAAATCGGAAAGCGGGTCTTGGTTTCCACTTCGCTCCACGAAACGGACAGAAGCATAGCCAGCAGCTGGGCCTAAGGTCATGTACTAGCCATACAGAACAATTGCAACGAGAACACTTCTATGAACTACATAACTTTTCAATTGCAACGCATTATCTGAACCAAGTCTGATCAACTGAACTATTTCCAGTTGGAAAACTGCTGACAACAAAGATAATGCTGCCAGACTATTGGAAATCAACAAGCTGATCGCTGTTATTGAAAATAACTATTTGTTTATTGCGAGCCGACACAACACAATGCGTACTTCAAGCAAAGTACCGTCTTCTTTCGTTGGAACTTCAGTTCCAGAGAGCTGCAGTGTTCATCAAAGTTGGTAAGTTTTCAGTATATTAAATATTTTATGACTCGATAAAATATGTCAAGTTAGTCAAGTTAGTGGATAAATTGTTCTAGGAATAGAATATGTACTGTGATTCTTGAAATGTATTTTTGTTTACGACTGTAAGTCTCCCTGGATAAGGGCGTCTGCTAAGAAATAAATAATAATAATAATAATAATAATAATAATAATAATAATAATAATAATAATAATATAACTTCCTGTTTTACAGTGTGTAAGAAATGTATTTTTTTTTGTAGAAATGTGTTATTGTCAAGGGAATCCGAGTTCTACATGATCCAGAACTTAAATATGGTATGTCTCATTTCTCACATTTTGATGTCCCTGAGTGGGTGACTAGAGACTAATTTATATTTAAATAAATTGTATACCTAATTCACTACATCGTAGTGCAAACAATTGCGACTGCAAAATCCAAATTGCCTAGTGGCCAGGTAATTATTTTGCACTGTGGCCTATGTAAGCTAAAGAGCAAAACAAGTTACTCAACACACACAAATAATGAGCTGCAATCATGATGAGGGTCGCAATGAACGCCACCTGTGCATCGGGCTATTTAGTGGCCACACTTACAGCCCAGTAGTGAGGTGACTTAGGAGTACAGAGAGCAGTAGGCGCTGTATGAGATTTGTGGAGCACAGAAATCAAACCAAACAAAATATGTCAAAAGAAGGGCAGCAAAGTCCTCTTGGCACACAGAAAAAAAAAAAAAAAGCTTTCTGAGGAGAAGCTGACATTCCTTACGGCTGAGGCCACTCAGCATGAAATTGAGTTATTTGGAAAAGCCTCAGCCAACATGAGTTATGCTACCAAAGAGGCCATATGGTCCTCTATAGTGGAGAAAGTCAATGCCGTCAGTGTTACCAGGAGGACAGTCAACCAGGTGATGAAAAGGTGAAATTCTAGGGTGGCCTGCAGAGTGAGATGATACGCATTACCACCGCATTCTCCAGCGTCAAAGTGACCCTGGGTTTGAATATGCAAGGTCTTCTCCGTCTTGCCCTTCTCCTACAGAAGGTGTGTCGCCAAATCAGAAAGTGTACCACAGCAGCCATCTTGAGGCCGATGACAGGTCTCTGGTGTGTGGTTTTATACAGCTGTTAATTTCTCGCTTCTACAATAGTTTGCCCCTTGTAAGATGAGGTGCTAAGTTTTTGGAGGGTCAGCAATTGCCCAAGTGCAATGCAAAATCCTTACATCTCATTATAATGTTTGTACCAGCTTAGTGCTAATTTGATAGCGGGTACAGAACGGCAGGTGAAAACCATTTTTTACATACGCCGCATTTTTAATGGCCGCTAAAGTCCCACTTTACGGCCCCTAAATACGGTTTGCACGTGCAAAACAAAGATTTTGGTTGCAATATGGGTGTTTTGTAGCCACAAAATTTTGCACGTATCCTTACATCAGCCCCTTTGAATCAAACTCCTGTGTGTATTGTGAACAGGCTGGCTTTGTGGTGGATGAAGTCAGACCAGGAAGGAAATCCAGAACACAGTGTTGTGAGTAACACTCTGCTACGCAGATTTAATTATCAATAAAAAGATTGAACAAAACACAAACACTTTTACAAACAAAATGGCACGGTGGCCAAAACAAACTGTGTGGTCCAGTGGTTAAAGAAACAGGCTTGTAACCAGGAGGTCCCCGGTTCAAACCCCACCTCAGCCACTGACTCATTGTGTAACCCTGAGCAAGTCACTTAACCTCCTTGTGCTCCGTCTTTCGGGTGAGACGTAATTGTAAGCGACTCTGCAGCTGATGCATAGTTCACACACCCTAGTCTCTGTAAGTCGCCTTGGATAAAGGTGTCTGCTAAATAAACAAATAATAATAACAAACAGATAAACAAAACAGACATGAAACGAAACCAAACAACAAGTACCGTGCTGGTGCTTCCAGCACGAGTAGCAATTGTTATCTTTTAGTTTAATTCTCTCCTCTGTCTCTCTCCTGTACCTCCTCACTCTACACCCAACCCCAAGTGAATGATTTGTGCATCTATATATACAGCTGTGCCGGGATTCAATTATTAATTAATCATTCACATGAATCCCAGCATGTGAACTAATTGTTCTAAAACTGGTTGTGCATTTCCCCATGCCTAAATACAATTATACATTTTACCGCACCTGTGCTACATAACCCACACTCTGTGCACCACTACAATAATACATATAACAAACAACATCAAACACAAAATACACACAGGGGTGGGACACCCTGCCACAGTAAGTATGTTGCCAGTATAGAAAAATAGAAAACAGGGAAAGAGGCATTATGGCAAGCCATTTTTTTTGTTTGTTTGCTTTTAGGCTTTTTTGATGTTCTAAATTATTATTTCTCTAAGGAAGCGTTTGACAGCTGATTCAAAATTGGTTTGTTAATTCGTGTCTGTAAGGAAATATTATTATTATTATTATTATTATTATTATTATTATTATTATTATTATTATTATTATGTATCTGGATCAAGTTTAATTTCCATTGTTTTAGGTGTTTGCTCGGTAGAATGTATACTCGCTAGACTAGCGAGCGACTTAAAAAAACTGTATGGAAAATCATCTAGCGAATATATTTTATGCGAGTTGGCAGAAAATGTTGCGGCATATGCAAATTGGCTATGACATCACAAAATGTCACAGGGAATTCCCTTTGACTCGCTAGAATTTGCAGTGGATGGAAAACCATTTTTTCGCCCTTATGTTACTATTTCTGTAGCAATTTTGCCCAGTAACTTATAAACTCGCTCGATAAATGGATGAAAAGGGGGCTTATGGGGCAGCCGAGGCATTATACTAATAATTATTTATTTAGGCCCTTTTAGACGTTGCTTTTGCCACAAAATAAAATGTATTTCACCCCTTGTAGTGTGCATATAGTGTGCACCCCTTGTAGTGTGCATTTGACTTTTGCATTTGAAATGGGATACTTCAAGGTTTATTTCAGAATGCTCTGGTAGTTGAGTTGAGGGTTGTGTCGAGTTCATTGGGCTGTGGTTTGCAAGGAGCCTTGCAGATGGTCAATCACATTAATAGAAGTCAAATGCACGTTCGTGAGTATAAGTCAGAACACAGCCAAACAGCCTATCAAATCGACTGGTCAGCTGAAAAGCTTGAGCTGCAAACCTCTGAACTACACACTGGTTATGATGACTCACGCAGCCAAACTCTCTCCATCTTGTCAACCCACTTAAGCTTATTTTATTGCTAAATGTGATTTTATAATTAATATCAAACAAAACTAGGTAGGCAAATACTCTTGTCTTCTCGGTATCTGGATAATTTTGCTGGCTGTACAATGATTGTTGTGGGTCCAGTTTTTATTACCATTTTCACATTCAATTAACATTTTTGTTTTCTTTTTCAATCATTTTATACAGCGGTATGATTAGCTTTGAAAATCGGTATGCAGTAAAAGGGTTTACAAATCGGTAGCCTACGCTTAAATTGGTAGGGCTGGTATTTATAATACTGAGGGTACATATCATTTAATCTGACAAACACATCATATGGCATTTTTTTATCATTTTAAAGTTACAAAACCCAAGAATTTGTTTGGAAATTATTTTTTTTGTAACTGGATAGCACTTCATTGAAAAGAAAATAAGTGTTCCTCTGAAGGGTTAATTGACTTATGTTTCCCATTCATATATTTGAACTATCATAATTTACTGTGTAATAACCAGGGGTTCACATAACAGGTACACAGGCGCACCAGTAAAAAAAAAATAATGTGGACATCCATGTTGTTTTTGAGACGCAAAGGCATACCGGCAGAATTTTTTAACAGGAAAGCATTTTTCATGAAGGCAGAGAGGGTGCTCACGTCTGCAAGGTGAAGCATATTATCTGGCTGTGACCCATAGCTGCCTAACCTCCTGATTTTCCCCAGAGGCTCAGGGTTCCAATTTAACTAACAAGTCTCTCCCTGCTAGTGCTAACACTTCACTTCCCAAACTGACCGCGATTGAGAGGAGTTTAAAAAAAAAAAACACATTTACTTAAGCATTATACTTAAAATAATATTTTTTCACCTCAGTTAAATACTGTTGTGCCATCAAGCTAACATGTTCAACAACACTAAGAAAGTGACAAAGCGTTTTGGTTCTTAGTTTTGAATCCCCAGGGCAGGGCTATGCTATTGAAATAAATAGAGAATACAGGTGATTTGTTAAACAATTGTAATAACCAGGAATACAGACGTGGTGGAGCTTGACAGCGACTTGGATAATGTCCCCTAATTTTGGTGCGTACCAAACCATTTTTGCTGGTACTCATGTGAGAACCTAATGATACAAGTTATGTGAACCCCTGGTAATAACCTAAAGCTGGCTGTTAAATGTTTCAATGATGCACTGCACTGCCCCTACTTTTCCCTGGAAACAAGACATTTAGTCTCAGTGAGTACGTTTCCAGGTTATGTTCGGTATCATTCAATTAAATAAAAAATAAATACTGCAGGCTGGGAATGATTTTACTTTTTAAGAATACACTTGTGTTCACGTGGCAAGTTCATCTACAAGAACAGCTGTGAAGTGCATTTGTTTGATAATGATAATGAATCCTCAGTGATAATAAACGCATCGCTGTCATAGTAGTCATTTGCCAAAGCATAATGAACTGTCCAAACATTGCATCAAAATCAATCACAAAATACAAAATGCAGCAGTATACATAATTTATCATGAAGTGAATAATTTCCCACCACAGCACCATACGCTTGTGTTTTTTTTTATTACTATTATTTTTTTATGCTGAATAAAGGCTTGAATTAAATGTTCTAAATACATTGCAGTAAGTAGATTCAAATACAATATTTTACTTGATTAACTTATGTGGAATTTAATCCTTCTGTTTTCTTGTCCTGTTGCTTTAGGATTAAAAATAGGTTCATATAAAGCTGTTTTTCAGGACTACTTAACACGATACAGTATATATTAAATGTCTATGATGTGATATGATTTACATGACCCTGCATCCATCTGAGGGAAAAAAAAGTCCATGGAGTTGCTAAGGTAGGATTCTATTGTAGAAAACATTAATGTTGTTTTGTTTTTGTTTTGTTTTTAAAAGCATGATTTTCACTGTTATGATGCATTGTTATTTAAGATTGATAAAGTAAATAATTAATTCTCTCCTGTGATTTTTAATACACACCATTTTGAAATTGGCTTTCTGTCGGGACCAGGTGTGAAGTAAACTGGCTTGTGATAGTTTTTAAAAGCGACAATAGACGTACTGCCCCTATTTGACAGAAAATATAATTCCCCAAAGTACTAACCATAACTTTCAAGAGCTTTGGCGTTCGTAAGGATTGACTTAATTCTGTGCACAACTGATTCATAAAGCACTGCACAGAGATACTGGCCTAGTATTTATTACCAGCTGTAATAAGGTATCTTTCTCACCTGTAGTACTGCAACAAATGGCCAAAAGGCTTGCTGCGATTATATCACTATAATGAAATATTTAGCATCAATGCGGTAACAGGTCATGCTTCAGAATTTCCTGGGCCCCCAGTGTTCCCAACTAACCAGGTTCACCCCAAAAGAACAGTAATACTTCTTAATGACAGAAAATAATGAAGGTCAACAAACTAAGTTTTAACTTTTAATTAGGCAGACCACCCTGATGGCAATAACACACAGACATCATGGAGTGCTGCAATTCTAATAAATTGGTAGTATAGTCTATGTAAGTATGTCTGAATAAAGTTGAAATGCTTTCACAGGAACTACCAATTACAGCAGTAGAGCAAAGATATGGAAACTGTAACTGTAGGAAAATATAATGTGATGCAGTTCTCCAAACTAGTATTCATACATAAACACCACTGATGACAAATAATTGTAGATTCTTGACCTCTAATTGCTGCCAGCACTTGCCCAATCCACAACAGAAACAAGAAGTATAGTTGATAGCTGGTACCCTTCTGCTTCATTAGTTTAAACCCAGCCCAACGAGTGATACTCTGAATAGAACTGGGAAGTCTATTACCACACACAAACAATTATTACCAGTATATTTAAGATAACTGTAATCAGTTTGATGTTGAGTGCAGAATCTGCTAATGACAGAAAATGTTAATATGCAGTATATGGAGGTCAATTTACGACTAATATTATTTCTTTTGTGTGAATAAGCATCATTCAGTCAAGATGATTTATGTTATAATTATTCTATAAAGTTTAATAAAGAAAACTTTTTGTCTTATTTACCTATCAAGCTTAGTCTGTGTTCAGTAACACAGTTTAAAATGTTTTGTTTTGCATTCAATTACCAATTAATTGCAGTATTAATTTCAGTGTGACGTTGTCATTTGTGTTAACAAAACCCTTACTTTGGCTATTATTATCTAATATTAACATGAAAATAAAATAAAATAAAAAAATCTCCTGTACTGTTGATAACACTGGGAACTATTATCAGAAACAATTATTTATTTTAAAATTGTTATGTAAATCAAAATGTAACTATTGCTTGGGTAGATTAAAACACCCAATATTAATCAAGAATAAGAAAGCATTAACTTTTTAACAGTGAATTAAAAAGCTTAAAGGATTACCTCCTTTCAACACTTTCATGAATTCTGCCACAAACATTACCTTTCATTTATATAAACCCTTGGTTAGACTGATACTGGAGCACAAGAGTCACGGTATTAAACATTGAATTCAATGCAAACGTTGCCTGCAGGGTGACTGGGGGTTACTGCCATTGTGATTTATCATACCACAGTATCTTGCTGTTTTATACACTAACCAGATGTTTTATTTTATTTTGCTTGATTTTTACAAAATATTTGAATTTTCTAACATTCCTGTGATCATGTCTCCAGTTTGCCCTGGAGGGACCATCCCAAAGAAATAAATTAATTTCTTTAAACAAATAGTTAAATTAAAATGATTTAAAATTAATTTAATTTGATGATGTGTTCAATTCTGTTCCAGTCCAGATTTGTATCATGTGTTCCTTTAATGTTGTTAGAAACTCCTTATTAAGGTTATTGGATTATAGGCATGTCGCAACAACACAGCTAAGTGTTATTGGGCATTGGGTGAAAATTAAATGGTTTTTATTGGTTTATTTTGTTTATGTGCTATTGGGATTTCTATCCAATTTTAAGCATTTATGTACACAATTGTGCATCTTGTGTAGTCAGTGTACTGACTCCAGCCAAGTTAAAATAACTGGTAGAAAAAAACTACTGCACAGAACCAAAAGTTTCAACAAATCTGGGGTATCGCCCAAATTGTTTCATGTTGAAAGGCCACTAGTAGTAATATAAATTACAATAAACTCATATAAATGACATTCTGCATTAACGGTGAGCACTGTGCCTTTAGTTTAGATAATTTGCCAATCATCAATTCAAGAAATGTAGTGATAGATGTAACCTTGTGTGGCAGGAATGATGAGTGGTGACGTCACGGCAGAAGCAGGAAGGAAACTGACACCAGGGAAGTACTGCAGTTAAGGCGGCGTTTGTCGTTTTTATTAAGCAAATAAAAACAAATAAAATATTTAAACAGAAACACTTGCTCACAGAACGAAAATAAAAGATTTAAACAAAACAAAATCATGAACACAAAAATACATAAACAAAGGTCAGGCTGGGCAGATTGCCTTCACTGTTCCTATGTTTCTTTTATGGTTTCGTTTTCGTTTATACTCGTCGTCTCTCTGCTCTCTCGTTCCTCCTCTGAACTCCCACCCCGAGTTAGAGAACTGCTGGCTTTTAATAACAGGTGACCATCTCCCGATTAGCAACAAATTAAATCACCTAATTAATTCGGGAGATGGCCACCTTCTGCACGAGTTTTTAAATAAATGCTACGCCGTAAAAATACAAAACAACCGGTGCTTCGCCGTCATATAAATACAATAAATCATAATAAACAAACACAAACTAACACAAGGGCGAAGGGGGAACCCCCGTTCTGAAAATAAATAAACAAATGAATGTACAGGGCACCTCACCCTGTTACACCTTGACTGGTGTAAAAGCGGTAACATGTGCAACACTGTTCTTTCAAAATCTTTGTTTAATCATTTTAAAAGCTAAATTCCTTCAAATGTTTGATACAATCTAAAAGAAAACATTGTTTCACCTTTGGCATTGTTTTATAACTTCCTTTTTTATAACACATTTCTGAATATCAAATTATATTAAAATAAAGATGGATTTGTAAAAAAAAAATGACATGTTAGCAAATATCTAAATACCAGAAAGAGAACATAGGTAATAAGATACAACAATTATTATTACTTCATGGCACTAAATTCCAAAGGGATATGTTGTGTCCAGAAGGCAATGGAGTCATGTGCAATACAAGTGCCTAGTAAACTAATCTTAGCTTGCATAGGAGTTAGTGTCATTAGATAATGGAGCCACATTAAGTTAGAAGCAGCTAGGGAAAAGGACATAACATTTATACACTGCAAGACATTGAGATAACACAGATAGATTGGGTATTCATGGGAGTTTAGACTGTGAGCACAATTATAGGCAGTCGTCTCTTCTACAATAATTAATATAGACAGCACAAAAACTAGAGTGTCACAGCCTGTTTCAATTTGTTAAATAGCTTTGCATAAAATGTTACAGCAACCCCTTCAATATTAGAATATTTATTAGATGTGGTTGTTTTACCTACTGTAAATGGTTTATTGTCATCTGGATTTCATTGTGTGATCTATTCCTTATCCTGCCAACTTTAACATATGCCTCTCATTTTTTAGCATTACAAATATAAAAATTCTCATGAATGCTATGTTGTTTTGTTGTGCATCCTTTTTCCAGACTTTGACATTTTTCATACCCTTCTACCTGTTCCCCTCCTATGTTACAGGTGAAATAGCACCACCTGACCCCACACAAATGCCTATGTGTTTAATATCTGTAACAGAGGAGGTGGCTGGAAGTGTCACGGAACGATAACTGGGCATCAAATGTGAATTCTTATCAGTCGGGTTAGCTTTGTTTTGAAAAAGTAATTAGGGCAGTAATGTCATCTGAGTGACATTATTGTCTGATAACAGTAAATATTTAGGGAAATACTGCAAAATGATATGTCAATACAGTCGCCACAACTTACACCATACAGGGTTATTTCGGGCAGACGTTTATATCGGACAAATAGCGCTTGCCGTTTGCCATTCCCATTGATTTCAATGACAAAGGCACTGTGTATACCGTGTTAAGCACACCGTATATTTCGGGCAAACTCAGCTGTTTACAAACGAGAGGAGGCCATTCAGCACATCTTGCTCGTTTGGTTGTTAGTAGCTTATTGATCCCGGAATCTCATCAAGCAGCTTCTTGAAGGATCCCAGGGTGTCAGCTTCAACAACATTACTGGGGAGTTGGTTCCAGACCCTCACAATTCTCTGTGTAAAAAAGTGCCTTCTATTTTCTGTTCTGAATGCCCCTTTATCTAATCTCCATTTGTGACCCCTGGTCCTTGTTTCTTTTTTCAGGTCGAAAAAGTCTCCTAGGTCGACATTGTCAATACCTTTTAGAATTTTGAATGCGTGAATCAGATCACTGCATAGTCTTTTTTGTTTAAGACTGAATAGATTAAATTTTTTTAGCCTGTCTGCATACGACATGCCTTTTTAACCCGGGATAATTCTGGTCACTCTCCTTTGCTCTCTTTCTAGAGAAGCAATATCCTTTTTGTAGTGAGGTGACAAAAACTGAACACAATATTCTAGGTGAGGTCTTACTAATGTATTGTAAAGTTTTAACATTACTTCCCTTGATTTAAATTCAACACTTTTCACAATATATCCGAGCATCTTGTTGGCCTTTTTTTTATAGCTTCCCCACATTGTCTAGATTAAGACATTTGAGTCAAAATAAACTCTTAGGTCTTTTTCATAGATTCCTTCTTCAAATTCATTATCTCCCATATGATATTTAAAATGCATATTTGTATTGCCTGCGTGCAGTACCTTACTCTATTAAATGTCATTTGCCATGTGTCTGCCCAGTTCTGAATGCTGTCTAGATCATTCTGAATGACCTTTGCTGCTGCAACAGTGTTTGCCACTCCTATTTTTGTATCGTCTGCAAATTTAACAAGTTTGCTTACTATACCAGAATCTAAATCATTAACGCTTTGCGGTCCTATGTCGGACCCAGTCCAACATCATCAAAAAGACACCAAAAACAGGTCTCTAATCGTTTTTTCTCTGGAAAAAGCCAAGAAAACCATTCAATGGCCGAGTGAGATCGATAGGAGCCGAGAGAAGCCGAAAAAAAGGGATAGGGAAAAAATCTACAGATAGCCTTGGTATCACAGACATTTGCAGAGCTTTTTTTAGATGTTTTAGTAATAAAATAATGACTTGGATCACATTATTGAGGAGTTTGGTGATAAAATGAGTGATCAGGAGATTATTTATCTGTATGCACTACTATCAAGAGGTATGTGAAAAAAACAGCGAACGAGGGTTGGGGTGGGGTGGGGTGGGGCAGGGCTGGAGATGCAGTACTGAGTGTCCTGTTGATATGCAGTGCCTTTTAAACCTGTTTTACTGTGAAAAAATACTTTTAAACAGCGCGTCTAAAATAAACTGCACTTATGAAAATAAATTGGACCTGACGCGTTGAATAGATGGACCGCAAAGGGTTAATGTAGATTAGGAATAGCAGAGGACCTAATACTGATCCCTGTGGTACTCCACCGGTTACCTCGCTCCATTTTGAGGTTTCTCCTCTAATCAGTTCTGTTTTCTACATGTTAACCACTCCCGAATCCATGTGCATGCATTTCCTTAAATCACCTACTGCGTTCAGTTTGAGAATTAATCTTTTAGGCGGGACTTTTTCAGAAGCTTTCTGGAAATCTAAATAAACCATGTCGTATGCTTTGCAATTATCCATTGTCGATGTTGCATCCTCAAAAAAATCAAGCAGGTTAGTTAGACCTGATCTCCCTTTTCTAAAACCATGCTGACTGTCTCCCAGGATATTGTTACCATATAGGTAATTTTCCATTTTGCATCTTATTATAGTCGGTATTACATTTGGAATTTTCCAGTCTGTTGTTACAACCCCTGTGTCAAGAGACTGTTGCATGATCTTGGTTAGCGGTTTGTAAATAACTTCTTTCATTTCTTTGAGTACTATTGGGAGGATCTCATCCGGCCCAGGGGATTTGTTTATTTTAAGAGCTCCTAGTCCCTTTAACACTTCTGCCTCTGTTATGCTAAAGTTATTTAAAACTGGACAGGAACAGGTCGACATGTGGTGCATGTTGTCTGTATCCTCCTGTGTAAAAACCTGTGAAAAGTAATCATTTAATATATTTGCTATTTTTTTCTCTTCGTCTATGATTTTGCCATTTGTATCTCTTAGACGTTTAACCTCCTCTTTGAATGTGTTCTTGCTGTTATTGAAAAAAACATTTTGGAATTGGTTTTAGCCCCCTTAGCAATGTTCATTTCTATCTCTCTCTTGACCTTTCTAATTCCCTTTTTGACTTGTGTTTGCAGTTCCATGTACTCTTTCTGTGTACTTTGTTTTTGGTCCCTTTTAAACGCTCTCTGAAGTGCCTTTTTTCGCTGAATATTTTTTTTAATTGATCTATTAAACCATTTGGCCATTTTGTTTTAGATTTGTCTACTTTTGGGATGTAATTGTTTTGCGGATGTTTTTTCTATTTTACTCAAATCTACTTCTGTTAGTCTCTGTTTCACACCTTCATAGTTTGCTTTTCTAAAATTGTAGACCTTAGCTTTAGTCATTACTTTTGGGGTTTTAAAAATCACTTTAAATAAGACCATGTTGTGATCTGAGTTTGCCAGTGGTTCTCTGTTTTGGTTATTCTGTCTTCGTTATTTGAAAAGACTAAATCAAGGCATGCCTCCCCTCTAGTTGGTGCTTTGACAAATTGTGTTAGGAAGCAGTCATTTGTCATTTCCACCATTTCAATTTCATTCCTCGTGCTCCCCATCGGGTTTTCCCATTTTATACGGGGAAAGTTGAAATGTCCTGATTTAACACCTGGGCTTCAAGACTATTTCTTATGTATAGCGCTACCCCTCTGCCTCTTCTGTCCTGCCTGTCTTTCCTATACAGTGTATGCCCACTAATATTGTATTCATCTCCATCACTCTCAGACAACCAAGTTTCTGTAACACCTATAACATCGTAGTTATTTGTTAGTGCAGTAGCTTCAAGTTCTAACATTTTGTTTCTGAGACTTCTAGCATTAAGATAAATACATTTAATAGTGGTCTTACCTGAGTTGTTGTCCTTGTTTTGATGTGGTCTCCCTTCTGTTTTTTTGTAGATTTTTTCCCCCCCTTCCTTTCTAGTTTAAATGCTTCTGAACCTCCTCGAGGATCGTTTCTCCGAGTATATTGGTACCCTTTTTTATTTAAGTGCAGTCTGTCCCGCCTATATAGATTGTCCTGTTGTAGAATGTGCTCCAATGTTCAAGAAAGGTGAATCCTTCCTGTGTACACCATGATTTCAGCCATGCATTTTGATTATGTATTTCCAGTTGTCCGTATGCTCCTTTGCAAGGTGCCGGTAGTATCCCAGAAAATACCACAGTTTTGGTCTTGTATTTTAATTTCCTTCAATTTCCTTCCTAGCTCTCTTGTTTTGCAGGGATCTTGGCCTGTCTCTTCCAATGTTGTTTGTACCGATGTGGACAACTACTACCGGGTCATCTCCTGTTTGTTCTAGGAACCTGTCCACGTTCTCAGTGATGTGCATGACAGAGGCTCCTGGAAGGCAGCACACTGTTGTAGTAAGGGGGTCCAAACTATGAACTGAACTTGCTGTGTTTCTCAATATGGAGTCCCCAACAATCATGACCTCCCTTCTTTTTGCTGCCTGGCTAGCACTGTTTATAGGTACATAGATACATAGATTTCAATAACAAACACAGTGCTTTATAGTATAGTAACCGCTCTTACCTTGCCATTCACATGGATTTCAATAAAAAGGCAGCACTTTACTGTACCTTGGCTATTTAATCCCTGTACGCAGTGTTAGGTTTATTTACATTTTTTAAAAATAGCACTGACTGCAACAGCAAGCAAGCATGGCTGGAAAGAGAAAAGTGATGAGCATCAGCACGAAAATTCAATGTAAATAAAATGACTCTGTTAGATGCTGTGTGCTTGCTAAAGCATGCTTGGAACTCTGTCAGTCAGCAAACAATGCAACGTTGCTTCAAAAAGCTGGGGACAATGTGGGAATGGACCTGGTTATTGACGGGGAAGGGGATGGGAGTACTCTGTAAATAATGTGTGTTTGTAAACTGTGTTATTCTTGTTAAGATCTGTTAGCGTTCTCTGTTTTTTGGTGCTTGTGTGACTAGAGCTGCAGACTCTTGTGTGAGTGCGTCACTGAGGGGGGTGGGAGCAGGTCTGACATGACCAGTCAGAGATAGGGAGTGTTGGACCAATGAGTGAGGAAGGGGGAGGGACTTGGGTGTGTGTGAGGAGATGACAGTTTGAAAGAGAGAAGAGGATCTGGCAGTGGGAGAATTCAGAGAGTTAAGAGAGGTTGAGTTTGTGAGTGAGATGAGAGGAATGGAAGCCATTGTTCACTAAAAAAAATAATAAAGACAGTGTTTTCCTACTGCTTTGAACTGCAACTGTTGTCTGTCTCATTATATACTGGAAACTACAATATGTAAATAAATCCTGTTTGCCTGCGGGGTGTATCAACTTTAACCACTGTCTCGATCTCCTGCCGCAGCACAAAGGAACATCCACTAGAAACTGTCTTCAGGGCATCAGATGATTCTTCATGGTTAGGTAGTGGTTAGGGTTAGTTTTTAGGGCTGGAGTTGCTTAAGGTTAGGGTTGGGGTTGGGTTAGGATCAGGTTGAGTTGATGTCGGAGGGGTGCCGAGCTCTGGAAGTGAAAGGTGGGAGTGTTTGGCAAATGCCGTAGAATTATCTGATGCCCTGAGGACAGTTTCTAGTGGATATTCCTTTCAACGGCATCTCCTGCCTGTCAGTGAATGCACGCATACACATGGCAGACGGCTACTCTGTCACAAGCATTAATACCCTATATCTTTCTAAACAAGGGATTTAGGGGAGCTCACTAATAAAAGCTGAATCTCAAAACAATAATAATATAGTACAATAATTGTTACAGCTGTGTGTAATGGTATTTAAAACAGGATTAATTTATCCGCCTTTTTACATCTCCACCCTTACTCTGGTCCCATCGCAGTCGGATACGCGACAGATTATTGTACTTTATTACATTCATAGGTTTTAATACTTTTTTTTTTTTTATTAGTGTAACGATATTATGAGTGACTTAATAAATATTTTCAACCACATACACGCGTGTGTGTTTTAATTACTGTACTGGTGGTTGGGGGACATTTTGAATGTGAGGTTATTGTACCGTCCATCGCTGACTGCGGGTGAATCACGTTAACACAAATTCACTTGTTCTAAGAGGTGGCGACTGTATCAGCATGCTATAATAAAGCTTAATGATATACTTCAAGGAAACACTTACATTTTGTCATCAACCAAGTCTCTTCTCCCTACATATACACATACACAATTATTATCTAGTAGACTGTATATAGGCAAAGGCTTCACGGCACACAAAAGCACTTTATAAAATATGTGATGGGACTAATGTATGTTGCTCATACTATGCAAGTTATTGAAAGCATCAAAAACAACTAATTGAGACATATTCCCAAACACAGTCAAAGTTCCCTTAAAAAACACATTTGCTGTTCATAAAGTACATTGTATTGTATTGTAAAATGTACTAAGGAAGAAAGCTTTTTCTGAAAGGTTGTTTCAGTCGGTGAATTCAGATAATTATAATATTCATGAAGTACTTTGCATGCAATTGGCAAATAGTGGTAAAGTTTCACCCAGACCACACACAGCCACGGTTTCTGTTCATTGAACTGAAAGCTAAGAGGGTTTTAAATTCCTGTTTGCTTTATGATAGTACTAGACTTTGGGCATCCTTTCCAGTCCATAGCCATTTTTGCTTTCACAATGTGCATATTTATGAGCTAGATCTCTTCATTAGATACACAGAAACATTATCCTACACAAAGTACACATTTCAAAGGCTTGTGGTTACTCTTCTGTGGAATCAGTATTTTTATTATAATTGACATCTTATTCTTCATCTTTAGGAATAAAATGCAGAGATACAAAATAGCACAACATAGGTATACTGGAGAAAAGTTGCTCTGTCGTACAGTACAGTACTATAAGAAAAACAAACACCACTAATGTGTATAGCGCAGATAAACCACAGGGTTCAGTCCTGAAATAATAATACTAATAATGACACACGCTTTATACACACACAATCACAAGTCAGTAAGTGCTCCTAGTGCAAGGGGTGATTTAATACAATAAATCGTGACAACAATAGTGCAGTTCGGGTTTGATGTTGGCTTAGCGCAACAGCTCCCAGATATTTAGCCATCTAGAATAACAAATAACAACAGTTAAAAAGACAGATAAGACAACACTAAACACTCACGGTACTTTTTCATTTGTACGTCTTTTACAGGTCTTTCCGTAACCATAACAAAGGAACAGATCGCTCGGCCACATCCTCTGATATACCTTCAGTCATAAGAACGTAAGAAAGTTTACAAACGAGGGGAGGCCATTCGGCCCATCTCGCTCGTTTGGTTGTTAGTAGCTTATTGGTCCCAGAATCTCATCAAGCAGCTTCTTGAAGGATCCCAGGGTGTCAGCTTCAACAACATTACTGGGGAGTTGGTTCCTGATCCTCACAATTCTCTGTGTAAAAAAGTGCCTCCTATTTTCTGTTCTGAATGCCCCTTTATCTAATCTCCATTTGTGACCCCTGGTCCTTGTTTCATTTTTCAGGTCTAAAAAGTCCCCTGGGGCAACATTATCAATACCTTTTAGAATTCTGAATGCTTGAATCAGATCACCGCATAGTCTTCTTTGTTCAAGACTGAATAGATTCAATTCTTTTAGCCTGTCTGCATATGACATGCCTTTTAAACCTGGGATAATTCTGGTCGCTCTTCTTTGCACTCTTTCTAGAGCAGCAATATCTTTTTTGTAACGAGGTGACCAGAACTGAACACAATATTCTAGATTCTAGATGAGGTCACATCCCCTTTGGTAGCGAGTGCAATCACGTCTCCTCCAATCCATGACTGACACATCGCCTACCGCAGTAAGGTGCTGACTTCCAGTATTGTGACTTCGCCCCCTTCCGACTGACCCTGGAATGAACTGTCAAACCATCCAGTCCGGGGCACACTGTTCCTGTTATACCGTGCCTTCACAGGTCGGGAGGGAGATTGTTGACTTGGATTCATTCTCTCTCTGTCACAACCCTTTATTACAGTATAAAATAATCTTACAGTACAGCCTTTGAAAGCCGTTCATTTTGTTACAACTCAAGGAACATCATCAAACACTTCAGTAAACAGAAAATTCAAAATCAAATTGAGTTTGGTACCATTTTGGTTTTGAAAGTACAAGGTCTGCGTGCGGTATGTTGAGAAACGTATCAAGATCAATTATTTTTGTTGTAGTGCTGTACAATATGACCACACTGTAATTGTGGTTACTGTGGATAACATTTTTGTTCCTTTGATAATTCTTGGACAATTCACACATGTAAAAGGGAGCTTGACAGAAGTTCACAGGTTGTAGCATTAAATGACTATCTCTCAAAAAACCTCTAAATATCTGCAATAAGCAGCAAACACTTTTGTGTAAATGGGATGTCCTTCAAATTACTAATGATGTGTTATGTAAATGTAATCCCAGGCATACATCTAATAATAAATATTGTAAATCAATAACAAAACATCATGTCTGTCATACTTTGATAGGAGGTGCTTTGTTAGCATGTGTTTGTTGATCTAAGGGGTAGATTCAGTATATATATATATATATATATATATATATATATATATATATATATATATATATATATATATGTATTGCAGTTGCAATATATTGCCAGAACAATAGATTTTCTGTTTGCACATTGGCCTTCCAAGCTGCAGCTGGATAAATTATTCCTGATTGATCAACCTTGTTCCAACAGATTTTCGGAGTTGTCTATTAAATTGTATTAGGCAAACGTTTTGGGGAGGATTATATAGATTGTCACACAGGGGCAAGAGAGGAGTGGCGTCCGCCTTGTATTTGTGTGTATTTTGGTTTAATTGGTTCATTGTTTAATGATTATTTGTTAATGGATGTATTGTTTCATTGCTTATTTGTTCATTGTATTTAATTGCGTAATTATTAGTTAGTTCGTGTTTAAAAAGACAGCAGTCCCACAGGAAGGGGCTGCTGTGAGTGAAGAGCCCGGTTGCGGCAAGGCAACCATATTGACGTGCCGAGAGGGTACGTGAGTGTGTGTGGGGTTTTGTTTTAAGTGTGCCGGTAAACAGCTTAGCTGTCCGGATTTAGTTAGTGTCAAGTGTGTGTATTAGTTAGAGCTCGAGAGGAGCTGGGTGTTTTGTTTTGTTTATTTTATTTCTCATTAAAAGTGCGCGAAAAAGGCGTTGAAAAACAAGTGCGTGTCTGTTCTGGGTGTGTTTTAAAGGGGCAACGAACGGTGAAAAAGAGAAGATCTTTTACAAGATGTATAGGGAAAACATAATATAGATCTGTGAATCTGCAGTGAAAAGGGTTAGAATCGGTACAAGACTATGTAGCAGCATTATAAATCATCAGATTTATTACCAAGATAAATATGAACTACCATGTCTCCTATTGCAATAAAAATATATATTTAATCCACCCCTAAGACTGTACAAATAACTGATGTTTATGAGAAACAAGAGTGAGGACCATTGGGCCATTTCAGAGAATATGCTTTGCTTCATATTTCCACCTCATCGAGGAATAGTCACATTTCCCTTGAGAACAATTTAAACACCTTGCAAACTTTGTCAAGTAGAAGCAGGACTGTTGTGACTTTCCATGAAGGCCTCATATTGTCTCCTATTGACAAGGTTTTGGCTGGTGCATTTTTTGTCCAGTTTCCTAAACTTAAGTACTATTATTATTTATGTTCTATGCTGAACTAATACAGCTATTTTTCACTTCAAAAAATCATTTATAATTGCCAAAGGAGATTTCAATTAATTTGCATAACACAGATCCCTTTAAAACCAATGTAAGGTTAAACTCATAATACATATCTTTTTTGTCAAAGCAAGCATAAATCGTTTACTTTCATCATGTTTTGTAATGTTTTAATCTACAAAATGAATTAACATGCAGTGGTGTACATTAACAACCTTTCAGCTCAATTCCAATCTTGAGAGTTTTTTGAATTGTTATTTGATAATATCAGGATCTATACATGTTTACTATGATTTTGAGAATGAAAACATGTTCAGAAGAACCAACAGTTTACATAGCAAAACAGTTGGTCTCATTACTATCTAACTAATACAACTAACAGAGCCTTTTGTTCACAAAGGTACTCTTTCTGGAGATTTCTGTGGAGAAAAGATACAAAGAGCAGTAGCTGTGTAGTTAGAGCCAGTACAGTGGGTGTGTTATAAGTGTAGTGTAGATTAGGGGTGTTCAGAGAACCCATTGCGTGCACTCACACTGTTACTCATAAAACAATCCTTGTCAGATACTCGTACCTGGATGACATCGACAGAAGTGCCATAAAATCAGTTTTACCCTGATTTGCACCCATACAGTGCTTCAATGATGATGTAACAATTATATTGTATTTGAAGTCCTAATGTGCCATTTTAATTCTTATTTATTATTTGAATTTTATTTGAGCATTTTAAGTATTTATTGGGCTAATAGCTGCTTATTGAATCGGCAACCTCAGAAATGCATAAACACATTTTCCAGAAATGAAAAAAATTGGTAAATGTAACGTGTTGCTCTTTAAAACAGTGCACACAACTCATACAAAAAACAAACAAAAACATTATTACAAATATCTTTGCCAAAAAAATTTGCTAATGCTTTTCAACAAATCAGACAATAGCGTGTGTGCAAAGTAAATTAAGAGGATTTATTAATAATAAAAATAATAATAATATATTTTATTTTTATATAGCGCCTTTCATAGTGGACCACCATCACAAAGCGCTTTACAGAGGTAGGCTGTGAACTATGCATTATTAGAGTCACTTACAATAGGATTTTGAGTTAACATCTCATCCGCAGGATGGAGCACAAGGAGGTTAAGTGATTTGCTGAAGGTCACACAGTGAGTCAGCCAGTGGCAGTGATGGGATTTGAACCAGTGACCTTCTGGTTACAAGCCCTGGACTTGAACCACTGGACCACATTGCCTCCTCCTCAGTTATTTTGCAGAGCCAATATGGCTGTTAATCAGCCAAACTTACAGTAAAAGTAACGTGCTGGTAAAGCCAGTCACTTTTAGCTCGGGGAGGGATAAAAGGCAGAGTGATTTATTGTTTGAGAAGAGGAATACAGAGTAGATGAAAGTTGTTCGCTTAGCTTGTTAAGGGTTGCTTTACAATACTGGTGAACTGTGTTTGGTTCCCTTTCAAGTACAAAATGTAACCATTACCGAATGGGTGTTTACCTGCTAAAGATCTCAGCGCCATTTTTCCTATCAAGACTGACCTGACGGAGAGCCTTGTTCAGAAGCTGCTTATATCTGTATATATTTCGCATATATATATATATATATATATATATATATATATATATATATATATATGTATATATAAATTATTAAAACACGTGGTGAATATCATTCTGCAACAAGTTAAAAAAAAAAAAAACGATATGTAGCTGTGGAGGAGCTCTTACAGCGCTCCCTTCAGCAGCGCGAAGCATCTCGGCAGGTGGCCGCGTTGTTCCCTCCCCGTGCTAGGTCGAGCCGTTGGCAGGCCCCCTGGGCGCATACCGTCACAAGGACGGTCCCAGTGCCCACGGCCCCGTTGGGTGACCTGAGACATTGCCTACAGGCCACAGCGGCTATGGGAAACCGAGCCCCTCCACACAGCATGAGGAACGTAGGCAGCAGTGCGTCCACACAGCATTGTTCCAAGAGGCAATTCTAGGGCCGTTGACCAAGGCACCCGCCGCAGAGTGCTCTGTCCCAACCTCAGCAGCCCCGGCAGAGGCCCTGCTAGCTTGCGGCCTCAGACCCACCCTTTCACCAGACAACAGCTGCAATATTGGCGCGCTTGCACCTCGGAAACCTGGGTGCTCGCTAACGTTGAAAACGGTTACATGCTGCAGTTCCGTTTGGGACCTCCCCCCTTCCGAGGAGTCACAAACACCTCCGTGTCAGACCCTCTTCAGGTCTCGGTACTAAAAGAGGAAGTGGTCGACTTGCCTTGTAAGTGAGACCCGGCTGAACTCTTGTACAATGCGCGCATACCTGTCAGATGACTGAGTAGCAGCTAGTCAGGGTTGCCTTTGCCTGTTTCAACAGGGATCGAAGGTCCCCTTGGTGCGGTTCTAAAAATTGTTGGGTCTGATGGCTGCAGCCGTATCCGTTTGCTTCGGAGGAGGTGGAGGTGTTACATGGATAGGACAAGAGCTCTGCATCATTCTGACCAGCTCTTTGTTTGTCACGGTTTACGGACCCTAGGACAGCCCCTCGCAAAACAGTGACTGTCCCACTGGATTGTGGATACAGTCTCTGCGGCGTATGAGAGTGCTGGCTTGCCCCCACCTGGGAGAGTAGCTGCGCACTTTACTAGAGGGTTGACTACATCTTGGGCCTCGCTGTCTGATATATGTACGGCGGCTAGCTGGGCTACGCTGCATACATTCTCCAGGTTTTACCGTTGAATGTGTTAGATCAGTCCTTGCCTTCAATAGGCATGAGGGTCCTTGAGGTTGCACGCTCGCACCGCTAACCTTGGGTTAGGTGGTTCTGATGCATCCCTCGTATGCTGCCGTTCCTTCTCTCTTGCGATGGCTCTCGTATACATTATCCCATACCTAATGTTGTTGGTGGTCGTCTTTGAATTGAAAGGGAATATTAGGTTACTTACAGTAACCCAGGTTCTCTGAAAGAGAAGACGACCACCAACTGCAAGGTCGCATCGGTTGCCATCACGGGTTCGATGCAAAAAGAGAAATGGCTTCCTCAGTATGATGGTTTTAACCCCTCGGTAGGCGGGACTGAGGGCATTACCCTAGGAAGGGGCTTATCGGCAGCTCTGGTATAGAGAGCTTAGAAAATACCTACCAATAGGCAGGCATATCCCATACCTAATGTTGCCGGTGTTTTCATTTGTTGTTATTATTATTATTATTATTATTATTATTATTATTATTATTATTGTTATATATTTATATTGTATTTTTATGCAGGCGGACGAAGCCATCTGTCTTATTTACTGTTTGAGACCGGCGAAAAAGCTGGTCTTATAATGTGTCGTCGGTGGGGATGGGGTTAAAACCCCTTCCCTAGAACCCTTGTGGGACTGTGGCTGGAGCCTTAAGGTAATTATTGTATTAAATTAGGTAATTAAGGCTCCAGCCACAGAATTAAAAAGATGCACTCCAGGCTTATTAGGAGGAGAGTGTCGGAGGAAAGACGTGAGTCTAAATTAATCGAAAAACAATTGCTACATCGAAAATATACTTGTTTGAAAGTGTTCGTGTTTGTTTTACTTTGAACAGAGTGCCCTTTGCTTTGTGTGTTTTTTGTTTAAACTGTATATTTTGTTTAATTATTAAATATGAGCACAGCGCGCCGTTTTGCCCATACAAAGCTTGTTATTGTTTCATTTCCTGGTCCGTGACGTCACCACACCTGTGCACTGCAACCACTCTGCCACAGGAAGTTATAATCCCACCCACCTAGAACCACCAAAGCCGTCATTTTGACTGCCTTTTATAATACATGTTTTTATTTTGAATAAAACCTAAAATATTCTATTTTATTTTTATACACAACCCTGTTATCTCTACTGGACCTGGCAGCCATCAATTCCTTCGTTTTGTACAAGGAATGCACCAGGGAAAATATCAGTAGGAGAGATTTCATCTTGAAGCTAGCTACAGCACTTCGGTAGAAACATTTCAATCAGAGAAAACATATTACTTTCGTTTTAAATTAAAAACGACTTTCATTTTTACAGTTTTATATGTACATACACCTGTTTAGACACTAGTTTCTGTTGAAGTGTTTATTTTATGAAGTTGTGCTTTATTATTATTATTATATATGTGTTAAGTTAGAAAATAAACCCTGCTATGTTTAATTGTTCATTTAAATATAATGTTTCAGCTGTGCAGATGTTTGATATCATGTGCTTGAATAAAACTTTTGAATTGTATCCGATAGTTTGTCTTTCATTTTAATATTGAGGTTGTTTAAAATGACTGCCAGCGGTGGTATAACACTGCGGTTCTAGTGTTAATGCACTCAGGAAGCCTTAAATATGTATCATTTAAAGTGGCTTTCTTGCTTGCTATCACCTCTGCAAAGTGCGTGAATGAGATGCAGGCATTCTCTATTGCAAAAGCCTGCTTAAATTTTACAGAGACCATGTTCTGCACCAATCATGCCTTCTTGCCGAAGACTATCTCTGTGTTTCATGTCAACCAGTCTGTGTAATTGGAGGCTTTCCATCCACCTCCTTTCCAGTCTGACAGGGAGCGACAGTGCCATATGCTCTGCCCAGTCCGGGCCCTTGTCTGCTATGGGTTGAAGTTCCATGGTCAAGCCCTGTCTAAGCAGAGGCTGTCCAAGTGGATAACAGACATGGTCAGGACTGCCTATGAACTGGCCAACTTGCCCCACTCCAGAAAATCTCACATAGATACACATTAGCCATTTTAGGGCAGCAGGATCCAGGAAAGAATACTAGTATTGAAGAATACTATATCAAGACTAAACTGCAATTACTGTTAGATTTAAAGAAAAAGCAGATTTTGTTATTTTATTTCTTACTTTAATGTTTGACTGTTGTTTGATTAAATTGTTGTGATATAATAGATTATGTCATGTAACATTCTTGAAATGCTGAATCTTGAATTCTTGAATGGCTAAAGGCATATGAAGGTGGTACAGAATCTTAACCAAGGCCATTTTGTTACACATTCTGAAGGTCACCTTCCACCCTATTCTAGAGGAATTGAACCTTTGCTGCCACTAAGACCAGGCTAAATCAAGTAAGTCTGAAGGACTAATGAGCATGTGATGTGCATGGGCAGCTGTGTGGAGTAGTGGTTAGGGCGCTAGACTCCTGACCGGAGAGTCGTGGGTTCAATCCCAGGTGGGGGACACTGCTACTGTACCGCTAAGCACGGTACTTTACCTAGATTGCTCCAGTAAAAAACAAAACCAAAAAACAACTGTATAAATTGGTAATTGCATGTAAAAATAATGCAATTGTCTAAATCTTTGGATACACAGAATCAAAAGTCAGTATTTTGGAATCTCTTCGGAAACACACATATTTGCTTTCTATTCATCAAAGTTTATATAAATAATCAAAAATAGTCTGCACTGTATCACGTTATCAGTTACTTCCCATCGCAGGATAATTGTGTGCCATTTAAAATGTTTACAACATCAAAACATTAACCTCAAGATAAAACTATAACTAACAATGATAATCTTTTTATTAAAGCCAACATGAGAGACAAAGGGATTGGTATAACTGAAACATTAGCAGTTATTACAAATACAAAATTAATTGCAGAAAACAGATACATAGCTTTCACTGAATAAACTGAAAATAATTAACATTAAAAGTTGTTAGGTCTTGGATAGCTCATCAATCCTTGGTACGATGTCAGAAAGATAAACTCTAATCTCATCTGTAACGTCTTATCTTGCTCTGTGCTTTGTTTTAATAGCAGCAAGGCAGATAATCCATACTCACATAAATATGTAGTTGCAAAAGGTGGTAGGACTTTCATTGCTTTCCCAGTAAGATCTGGATATACAGTTGAGATATCCAACAAAAAAAATTGACGGGAAAATACTTTCATTGCTCAGTTTACAGCTTGTCCTTTTCATTAACATTTAAACTGTGCAACATTTCCTCATTGGTAGCATTTGAAAATGGATCACTGATCCAGCCTCGATTGATTTTTAGACTTCAATTCACTGAAGTGCAGGTTGAACTGAGCAACAAGCTCTGTGAAAGAGCTATAGATTATGTCTGAGATGTGTCCACCACTTCAGATTCTCCATCATCGAGGTCAATTAGGCAGGTGAACATTGTTGTGTTCCCACTCTCACTCATTTATTTCATTGTTCTGCTTTTACCGTGAAACCTTTGATTTTGTCACAGAGATCTATGACATTAGTCTCTGGTCCCCGCATCTCTGAAATAATCTACCAAAGAAGAATTCTGCTCCATCAAAAAATAAGTTGACTCTGCTCGCAAGTCAAACACTCTTCATCTTACAGATGCACAGGAAATCTTTTCAACTTGATTTGCTTGCTCGCTGCCAAACATCACTTCACAATTGTTCACTACAGCAGGAATAATCAAAGATTTGTCTGTCGTATGTGCTTTCTTGCATTTTTTACAAGTCAGAGTCATATGAGATACAAGGTTTCAGAGCACTTTCACAGACTTTCATGGTACGAGTTAAAAACCTTCTTCTGCTGTTTGAACATGTTCAGCTGTCTTATTCAGTAGGTTTATCTTCTTGGCCCATACATGTAAATCATAACTGCAGATAGACATCGCTGTACTTACAAACTTTCTGACACTTCGCACTTTCTGTAGACTCTTGTGTTTTCTTCCTTCGTTTTTCTTTTGCAAGTGAGAAATGTATCCATTTATGAACAGTGGTTTAGAGATAATATATAATACCATAAAAATAAAAAAAATTAAAACAACTCATGAAGTATCCCCAGGGGTATGAGTACCCCCAGTTGAAAACCCCTGGTGTATAGTATTTCCAAGCTGTTTTACTACATTGATAATGTTGTGACTGGTATGGTTCTTTTTCCCCAATATTGAGTTGCCAATGTATTTTCATTATAACAATTTACAATATCATCATTGTTGTTCATCTTACCTGTTTCTATACTATACTGAGTTTGGAGAAAACATAACTGAAAATTAAATATTAGCAATTTTTAGCTTCGGTTAGTTAAAAAAAAAAAAATATATATATATAATGCCTCAGCAACATGTCCCTTTTCCTGGCAATGTTATTGTGAACCAGATGAGCCATAATTTAAACTTGGGCCACTGCAGTGAAAAGCAGTGCCTTTACTCACCAGATCATATATACTACAACAAATGAGTAAATCAGATTGTACTGTGTCAAGGGCAAATGGCAGGACTGTTTTCCTTGAAGTCCCTTGTTTCCCTTGAAATCTATACCGATTGAAAAACAAATATTTGTAAAGAGGAAGATATTCCTTTTCATTCTTTGTTTGAATAAAAAATAGCCTTTCTTCTATTTGATCATCCTGTAAATTGGTTTACTTAGTTAAAATGAAAAAAAAGTTTTGTAGCACAGCTACATAGTATTAGATCATGTCAATATTAATATAAAGCTTGGGCCATTCCCCAGGCCGGTTAATATATTAATTTAAAGTGGGAACTGCTTCTTCTGACTGAAGTGACGCAAAACCAGCCACCCCACTTTGTGCATGCTGCTAATAGGTACTTTGGAATGTAACACTTACTGGGGTCTATTCAGTTGATCTAAATAGCTACAGACCGCCATCATTTAAATTATGGAAATGATAAGCTTTCAAAGGTTGTTGTTTTATCAGACAGAAATACACAGTGCACAATAATAACATGCACTGTTAGATGTTTGATCTTCATAACCTGGTCTATTGTCTAACATAGGCTGTATTTAGATACATTGCCATTTAAATCAATGTAATATACCCCACTATCTTTACTTCACCTCCATTATATGTAATATTTAATGCTCTGCTAACAGTGTGTGCCATTGCACAACATTTGAAGTGCAGCGAGTCAAGTAAGATATGCTAAATTTATGGACAGTATGAGCATTCGTGTGCTGTCAGAAAATGAAATCAACTGTATCAAATAAACATACCTACATTATTTAGTTAAAGGGTTCTGCAATCATAAGAGGTCTGGTGGTTACAGGAAAGGGCTTGTAACCAAGACCCCCGGTTCAAATCCCTGCTCACTCACTGACTCATTGTGTGACCTTGAGCAAGTCATTAACCTCCTTGTGCTCTGTCTTTCGGGTGAGACGTTGTTGTAAGTGACTCTGCAGCTGATGCATAGTTCACACACCCTGGTCTCTGTAAGTCATCTTAGATAAAGGTGTCTGCTAAATAAACAAGTAATAATTGCAAATACATACTTGTATATTTTTATTTAAGCTTAGAGACAATAGAAAACTCTGGCATAGCTTTTAATTAATGTTCAAAGACTAATCAAGACTGCACAAAACACAATTAGGATTAAACAATGAGGGATATAGTAAACAACATCTTAAAAGTGGTGGTTTAGTATCTTTTCTGAAGTACAGTCAGTGCTTTATGCTATAAATTGCTACCACTCCTTTCCAGTAGCAGTTCTAATTACCATGTGTTGGGGTGTCTGACTTTGTTTCTGGGCTTTGCCAAAACCAGCACTGTCATTTCCATATATTTTAAAGTAAACAGTGTCAAACAAAATCCTTGCAAGTGCCTAAACAATATCTATCATTTGGAAGTTTTTTTTAACAATTCACTTGTTCATTTAACGAAAAATATCAATACAGTATATTCTTATTTATGTATATTAAATAAACACACTGTGCATTTCCAATATTTGGTGTCTATGACAAATTCTCCTGGAACAATGAGTACTAATACACATGAGAAGAAAAAAGAAAAAAAAAGAAATATATATATATATATATATATATATATATATATAATATGCATTATTTTTTTACTTGATTTTCAGTTCTGATGAATCTATTGTAGGCTTGCTAAACAGTATTAAATCATTGGTTATTAACTTATGGCTGTTCACCACAACTTTTATCCATCAATCAGAAAAAGCACTACCACACTAGCTTTTAAAAAGTGAAAAGGAAAGATTTGTAGCCCTCAAAACACTGTTATATTTCTAAATTATAAACCTGACACATCATCTGAGACAACAGAACGTTCATTATTCCACATTAGAACCCCCACACTGTAGTTTTTAACATATTGGGCAAAATCACACTATCAGAACTGATTAAGCTGAACAAAAGTATGAAAGAACATGCATATAGACCCCTCAACTTCACTACAGTTATATATATTTTTTTTTACTGCAGTGATTAAAAAAAAAAAGGAGAAAAGAATAGACAGGGAAAAAACACCAAACTACCACCATAGTCAATTATCTAACTGTAATGACCGCTGCGTCAGACATTAATTCTTAAAAACCAGGAAACAGAAAGCATGCTGTCTCAGCAGACACAATGTTCACTTCACTATGTGGTGGACATTATGGCATTATGTCAGCATTCATTGTGTCATTGGAAACTTCATTTAAAACAAGTACACACTTACAGTACTACCATGTTTCTTCAATTCCCCTGGGGCAATATGCTAATGTTGTACTGTTAGAGAAACATCACAGCAATTTGAATATTTGTCAGTTTTAATCTCAAAGCAGTTTACTGAGACAATACAGTATTTTCTTTCCTTCATGGGTCATTCCCATTTGTAAGACTAGCATAATAAAACTAATTGCTTAGACTTCCATTTAATTGTTTATTTACTCAATAAAACATTTTATACTTGACAGCATGAAACATGAATTATCTGAAAATGCCTGATGCCTGCTCTTAATTTTTACTTGAAACTGAGGATTGCTTTTTCCTAATTATAGAAGATGTGGGTCCGTAGAAGGTGATAGAACTGAAGTATCCGAGTGGACTTATTTTGATGTCTTTGCTGTTTTACAATAATCTTAAGCTTTTTTGTTTTTTGCTTGGGAATTATATAGTACAGTCACTGCCACTTAATTGGGACACTGATAATCAGGATTTCTTCTTAGAATGGGACAAAACTGATAGACTGTTCCCAGTGCTATTTATGCAATTTAATTGGGACGTCACTTCATTTAATTGGGATATTTTCAAAAGATGAACAAAGATAGCTTTTCAGAGCTAGACAGGTTTGTGCAGTAACTTGCGTAAATTACTTAAACCAGGTTGAACTCTTGAAGGAGCTAGAGCCTTGCAAGCTGCAACTCACATAGTGATCCAACAAAGCAACCATGAAGACCAATGAGCTTTCGAAACAAGTCAGGGATAAAGTGGTAGAGAGGCACAGAGCAGGAGACAGGTACAAGAACATTTCAAAAGTGCTGATTATCCCTCTCAGCACAGTGAAGTCCATTATTAAGAAGTGGAAGATGCATCATACCACCAAGACACTACCCAGATCAGGTCGCCCTCCCAAACTGAGCAGCCGGGCAAGCAGGAAACTGGTTTGGGATATCACTCTGAAGCCAACAATGACCTTGAGAGATCTGCAAAGTTCTGGGTCTCAGGTGGGGGTCAATATTCACACATCAACATTAAGCCAGTCCCTACACAAAGCTGGCCTGTATGGACGGGTGGCAAGAAAGAAGTCATTACTCAAAAAAGCCTCATCTTAAAGCACGTATGGAGTTTGCAAAAAAGCATGTAGATGATACTGCAGACATGTGGAAAAAGGTTTTGTGTTCAGACGAGACAAAAATGTAACTTTTCATTCTAAATTCCAAGCGTTACAATTGGCGCAAGCCCAACACTGCATATAGGAGGCTGTGTGGTCCAGTGGTTAAAGAAAAGGGCTTGTTTTTTAAAAAAATTTATTTATTTATTTATTTTTTATAAATTTAGTCGTTGCCAATTAGTTTTTATTATTTTCTCCCCAATTTGAAATGCCCAGTTTTTTAGGGGCTCAGCTAACCGCTACTACCCCTGCGCTGACTCGGGAGGGGTGAAGATGAACACACGCTGTCCTCCGAAGCATGTGCCGTCAGCCGCTCGCTTCTTTACACTCTGCAGACTCACCGTGCAGCCGCCTCAGAGCTACAGCGTCGGAGGACAACGCAGCTCTGGGCAGCTTACAGGCAAGCCCACAGGCACCCGGCCAGACTACAGGGGTCGCTGGTGCACGGTGAGCCGAGGACACCCTGGCCGACCTAACTCTCCCTCCCCCGGACGACGCTCAGCCAATTGAGCACCGCCCCCTGGGAGATCCCGTCCACGGTCGGCTGTGGAATAGCCTGGACTCGAACCGCCGACGTCCAGGCTATAGAGCGCATCCTGCACTCTAGCGAGTGCTTTTACTGGATGCGCCTCTCGGGAGCCCCAAGAAAAGGTCCCTGGTTAAAATCCCACCTCAGCTACTGACTCATTGTGTGACCCTGAGCAAGTCACTTAACCTCCTTGTGCTCCGTCTTTCGGTGAGACATAGTTGTAAGTGACTCTGCAGCTGATGCACAGTTCACACACCCTAGTCTCTGTAAGTTGCCTTGGATAAAGGCGTCTGCTAAATAAACAAATAATAATATCACACAGTCAACACCATCCCAACTGTCAAGCATGGTGGTGGCAGCATCATCTTATGGGGATGCTTCTCTTCAGCAGGGACTGGGAAGCTTGTCAGGATAGAGGGGAGAATGGATGACGCAAAGTACAGACGGATCCTTGAGGAAAACCTGTTTGAGTCAGCCAAGACTCTGGAACGGGAGAAAATTCACTTTTCAGCAGGACAATGACCCGAAGCACAAAGCCAAAGCCACACTGGAGTGGTTGAACAAGAAGAGAATTAATGTTCTTGAGTGGCCCAGTCAAAGTCCTGACTTGAATCCAATCAAAATTTATGGCGAGACTTGAAGATTGCAGTCCATCGACGATCCCCAACAAACTTATCAGAACTGGAGCAATTTTCCCGTGAAGAATGGGTAAAAATGTCACCATCCTACTGTGCAAAGCTAGTAGAGAATTATCCAAAACAACTCATAGAAATTATTGCTGCAAAAGGTTCTTCTACCAAGTACTAACTTATGGGGCTGAATACTTATGCAACCAGTAAATTTCATTTTGTACATTTTCTTTGCAAGTTTTGCTGACATTTAACCTCCTCCTCATATAATAGTGTTCAGTTTAACCACTACAGCTTTGAATAAAAAAAAAAAAAAAGTTTGTTTGAAAAACTGTGCACACATTATTTGTAATTCAACAAAATGTGACATTATTGGTAGGGGGTGAATACTTCTGCAAACCACTGTATGTGTTACTTACGATATAAAGAAATATCAAGAGCACAACACTGTGTATAATGCATGATTATTGTACCGAGATCTGGTGGCATTGTGTTAAACTGTATTACAGAATAATGCAGTTTTGATAGAGCTCAGCTGACAAAAATATATCTGGGTTTGTTCTGTGGAAAAGGTGGCAACCCTAGCAAAGCCACATCATGAAAAAACACATTTGTAGGTGAAAACGCTAAAATAAAAGTCGCTACATTTAAAAAATATATACACATGTAAACTTTTTGGTCTACTAAAATAAATGGCTTTACATAATAAGTAAGAAATTGCAGTGTCCAGTGTGAAAACACAACAAGAAATAATAAATGAACATCCAAAGTAGCACTATAGCATTAAAATGTTCAATACAAAAAAAAAAAAAAAAAAAAAAAACGATGCCTGAGTTACAAGCTCTTGCAGTGTCTAAAATATTTTTGTATAACAATAATCCAAAATATGGATTGTAGCATAACAGGAAAGTGCACAATATTTCCTCTCAGGCATTATTTGTGCATGGTTATTAAAAACGGAAATGAATGGTCAAAATTGGACTTTCAGCTAAAAGTTGGGGTGGGGCGATTGTTCAAACTGGCAGAATCCTGTGTATGTATATGTGTGTGTGTTATATATATATATAAAAAATCAGAAACTAAAATGGGATTTATTTGTTTGATTCCGTGTGTACAGAAAACCCTTTTCAATTCATTCTAAGAACATGTGAATTTTGCTGCCAGCTAAGTTGTATCCTTATTTATGTTTCTTTTGGGAATCTCATTTTTCCTAGGAAATAAAGTCTGTCTAGCCCTCCAAAATAGGAATGCTCCTGGTATTGCTTGAAGTAACCATAGCTCAGCAAAACAGATATTAAAATGAGATCAACTTTTTTTCAAAGCACTGCTAACACTTCACGGGAAACACCCACAGAGCTGCTATTTTTAACATATGCATAATAGGAAGCTGGGTTTACAAACATGTAAAAAAAAACTACAGTATTTTCGTTGGAAGCAAAGCCCCTTCCCTTTGGTTTAACTTTCACTTTAACTCATGTATCTGTAGAACTGGTTGTTGAATGGCATGGGATTCCTATTATTCAAGATCAAGAGTCTCTCATTAAGTTTAGATCACAACACTCTTTTCTCTACAGTTCTATGATAATATCTGGCAGTCCAGTCTTGCACAGTGACTTCCATAGATTAGGTGTTCGAGGTCAGTCCTGATGACTATCGGATTCAATTACCTTCACCTAGTTATCTGCCAGACTTGATCTGTAGAGAATCTGAGCTGAGTGTGTTTCAGATAGAAAGTTAAAAGCAACATCTTTACAATACATACAGTATTTTTTTTACATTACTCCTAACATCTGTTTATACGTAACAAAACATTTTTATATAGTGTAAATTATAATGTAATGTTTTGGTACACTATATAGCAGCTAACATGTTTTTAGCTTAACACATACTTTGTCTAATCTAAAAAGGAATATAATGAAAGGTGTTATGCAAAACAATCTTCATGTACACATTACAATTTATCAAATACATCTTACATAAAATATTTACTTAAAATCGTAAGGTCTGGATAAACTGGACAAAATATACTTCAGGCTTCAAAATGTCTAAAACATATGAATTGTCCACCTGTTTCTAAGCAGCAAGAGCTAACCCCCATACCTGTTTTAATGGTAAATGAAATAAATGCCACTATTAGGCCAAAAGGGACTTGCTTTTAGAGAAGGTAGGAATTCATTCCTTTTGACTTTTACAAACGCTAGAATCAGGTACTGCATTTAAGATACCGACAGGTTTTAACTGCTCGCTAAATAAATGGGTCCTTTCACATACACCTTTAGATATACATTGAAAATACTTTTGACGTTCAGTCTGTGATAAAACTACAGCACAAAATAAAAAAGGAGAGGCCTAGTTGGAAGATATAGGTTTGTTGTGGCTGCTATAGACAGACAATAACAACATAAAACATGCACTGCTTAGTTTAAAGCATGGGTCCACCTGCTTCTTTTAATTCCTGAACATGCCCAGTAATGTAATCAATGGAGCTCTGTATTACACCAGATTTCAAGTAGAACATATTTTAATTACTAAAAATGGGTCTGGCTGTCAAAATACTGCAATTCCTCAGTGGGGCCCGGGAGCTGTTTCACAAAAATTACTTTAACCTATGCTCATCCCCCTTCAACGGCAGGAGTTGCAAAGGGTCCGTATTCGCTCCTTTCCTGTTAGGAAAGTGCAGCAATCTATCCATATATATAGTTTAATATATATCACATCGTGATAGCATCGTAAGAACTACTTTTGCAAACTCAAACTATGCATCTCCAGATGACTTTGAACTGTTATTCAAGTTCACAAGTGGTCTGGACTAGTCGTGAGATATTCGTGGAGATTTACTGTGACACACATTTATTTATTTTTTTATTTGCTGAACAATTTCTTAGTTATTAGATGCTTGATGTTTAACTAATAACTATACTTATGCCATACATTTGTAATAATAATTCTATTTTTCCAATAATAATTTGTTTCTCAATTACACCCTTAAGTGAAACTTGAAAACAAATGATGCTCATGAGAATCTCTGAACCAGCTGAATTTTCGCAAGGTGTTTTGGAAAACACGTCAGGTTTTGACTGGAAACACTGTACTTTACTTGAAAGAATAATATTGAATTCACAAATACGACTGTTATCGGGAAATGGCCTCCTGGGCAGTCCTGTTCGTGCTTTTCATGGTGTAAGGTTCATTTTGTTCTCAAACATAAATCAGACATTCAGGGAAGTTTAATCAAAAGAGCTTTTGGTATTCGAGCCATGAAATACCTGTTACAAGCATTAATATACCTACCAAACACCTGCCCACTGGGAGTGAAACTCCACCTAGAGGGTGTGGAAATTCTCTGCTAATGAACAGAGTTGGCACCCCTTCATAGGAGTTGTGTGAGTAGGCATTCTGTGACGCGGTACCAAAAGCGTGTCACTTTTTGCAGAAGTTTGTGGCTTAGAACTAGTTTGATTGTGGTTTGTACAAACTACTTTTTGTAAGCAAAAACAAGGGTTTTTATCATCCGTCCAAGGTCACAGCTGCACTCTGAGTTATGAAAACAAGTACTTATCAAGATCCCTATTTACAAGAATACATAAGATAGTCATATGCATATAGACAGAAAGGCTTGCAGAAATGTAGAGGCAGAGGTTACTAGAGTGCATTCTTACAATGGATTGACCACTTGGTATTGTAGCCGAAGCAAGCTTCTGCTCAAAGAAAATATACATTTCCCATTTGTTTAAGAAGGGAGGCCTCAAACCCAAAGGGCATCTCTTCATTTGGATAAGCAATACTGGCTTCAGTCAGTGAAATATGAACTGTGCACCCAGTAACCAAAGAGGGTGTTTCCTAAATGGATATGACAAGTCAACTGGTGAAGCTCAATCAACCTCCATGAAATGAATGTGAAAAATATATAATTAGGTGAGGATTGCACTTTCTTCCACATTAGGCTGCATAAATAATGCAGACTGATTTTTGAATTGACAGGATTAATGAATTTAAGTCAAACCCCAGGGGCTGTGTGACAGTAAATGGCAGAGAGATTAGAAACAATGTTGTTGAGAGGGATTACCAACAGTATATAAAAATAAATAAATAAATATAAAATATGAAATACAACGCTTATATCTTAATCTTAATGGTTCACAAGACTTTATTTGTTACAATAAAATATGACCTTTAGAAATGTAAAGTTTTCAAGGACTACTCAGAACAGCCATTTGTTTTATGGCAAACTTTATATTTGGGTTGGAGGTCTCGGTAAGACTATACTACAGCACTATGTGCACAGCTGGAAGTGTATAAATCATCAGCATTCATGGACTTAGAGAGCAGTGGTGTATAGAAGCACATTTCACCACACCGTCATACTGAGCAATGGGGCATACAGCCAGTGCCTCTTTAGTTAGATCTTTCCATTGCCTTTCCACTCTGCATTCTCAAGAGACTGGGATGTGAAGTCAGCCGGCCTGTGCAAGAATTGTCAATTTCCTCTTAAAAAAAAAACAAATAAATAACTCTCGTATTCTGAGATTGGCAGTTGTGCTGTGATTCACTGTAGTCTAAAATATTGAGTTGAGTTTGACAGATACTCTGGAAAATGCTGAAACATTCCTCCAATTAGTGATCCCTCTTTTGAAGTAATTAATAAAGGAGTCAGGAAATCATTCTATGGAGTTCCTCAAGTTTTTGAAATATAGTTTTCTTTTTTTTTGCTTACATGCAAAATAGGTTCACTGTTTTGCTGATAATTTGTAAAACTTTTTTTTTTAAATATCTAACTAATATATTAACACAACGATTAATGATTTCATTAACTTGATTCTGATAGGGAGGTTAAACATGAATGTTATTTTTGAATCTTTTTATAGTTCTAGCTGTCAAAAGGAAAAACTATCCAGAAAATGTGGAAATAAAACACAGTGAAGAAGAAGGAGTCATGGCTAGTTATTAATAGATTGTGTCTACATTTGTTATTTTGCGTCTACATAAATGCAGTAACAAGCAGTAAACAAATGTCAATATAAATCATTGTGTTAATGGTGTTAAAGCACTGTTTAAAACACCGCAAAATACTATGGTACATGAGAACTGACTCCACAGGAACATTTTGTTATGGATAAATCCATGCATGATATCAAAATGAATGTGCTCATTCAAGCATATTTCTGGACACCAATTTCTTTGAAACCCAAAAATTAATACTAATTAATATTAATACTAACACGACTATGGGCCGGACCAAATCAAAGTTAGCAAACGAGGACGCAAAAGCATTCACGGTAATAAAACACAAGAACAATTCCAAGCGAAATCTCACGGAACCAAAACAAGCCCTTTTCGCCCTTCAAAAAGCAGCTATCGCTTGTTGACTTACAAGTGGGCTGAGAAGGGGGAGTGGTTTGCTATTGTCCAACCAAATCTACTCAATTCCAGCTATAAAATCACACTGCAAGACTTTCACAGGACCGGATTTTATGGTCAACTTCGAACTTGTCAAAAGCTATCATGTATTAAGCAAATAGTAAAGAAAACACTAAACTAAAACACAGAAAATAGCATTTTTCATAATAATCACGTATTGTCATAATTTGCTAATGCTGCCATTTTCTTCAAAAGGCCTTGGGCAAATGTGAAATCTACTTCAAAAGCTTTTTTTTTTCTTTTTTTAATCTTCGTTCTTGTGCAGTTGCTATACAGCCTTGTGCACAACAGGGCTGTGGGCAGCACTGTACCAGTCAGGTATGAGGATGCTGGCATTGCATGGTGCTGACTCAAGCCAGGGAACGGTATGGATTTTTACAAAAATCATGAAAACTATTTGGCACGCTTTCATAACAGTGACAGAACAATGCAGCGCGATGCTGCAGACATCGTGGAAACGAGGTAATTGCTAAGGGCGTGTGTTTTCTTTCAAACTCGTGTCCATATTTTTCAATATTTTACGCAATAAAAATAAAAGTAGATAATTATTATTATTATTATTATTATTATTATTATTATTATTATTATTATTATTATTATTAAGTGTATTTGTATTATTATTACTACTCGCAGTAGTAGACAGCAGCGCTTTAACTAAAACTCTGGTGCTTTCAGTTTGGTCTACTGCCGAGGTTGCTGTGGCCACTGACTGTGTACGAGGTTTCTTTGACAACTGTAGAGAAGCTGGAAGCTTTAATCAGTTCACACATCAGGAAATGGTTGGGAGTTCCACGCTGCCTCAGCAGAGTGGGACTTTATGGTAAAGGAATACTGCAGCTACCTGTCTCCGCTCTAACCGAGGAGTTTAAGTGCGCCAAGGTCTGACTGGAAATGACATTAGTAGAGTCACATGACAAATGCGTAAGGGAGGTAGCACCTGTGTTGAAAACTGGTAGAAAGTGGGCGGCAAAGAAAGCTGTGGAGGATGCAAAGGCTGCCCTTCGAATTGGTGATATCATGGGGCAAGTTCAGCATGGAAGAGGGGGTCTTGGTCTCAGTTCGGCTCCTCCTACATGGCACAAGGCAGCCCTAGCTCAATGGAGGAAGCTGGTAGTCAACAAGGTGCAAAAGCAGGAGGAGAGGATGAGGTGTATAAAGGCCATTTCCCAGGCCAAGCAGGGAGAGTGTGGAACAAGGCAAGATTGGCTGGCAAGACCTATGGTCAACATATGATGTTCTCCCATCACCACAGAACCTAAACCTCTGGGTAGGAGAGGATCCCTCATGTCCTTTGTGTTCATCACCTGCAACATTAAGGCACATTTTGACAGGATGTAAGGTGGCTCTTAGCCAAGGACAGTTTACTTGGCACCATGACCAGGTGCTGCGATGTTTGGCCTTAGCATTGGAAGACAAGCGTAACATGACCAATAAGTTGCCACCTGTTCCATCAAAACATTACACACAAAAAGACAACATTCCTCCGCCCAGGAGAGCAACCACCAAGAAAAGGTGTTAAAACCAATCCTCGCCCAGGACAACTGGAAGCTGCTAGATACTGGAAAATTTTGGCAGATGTTGGTCAACGGCTTATTTTTCCACCTGCGATTGCCACCACTAACCTTCGACCAGATATTGTCTTGTGGTCTGGATCAGCACGCCTTGTTCACCTGGTAGAGTTAACAGTGCCATGGGAGGATGCTGTGACACACTCTACAACCCAGTTTCTCAGAGACGCTGGATTCAGTGGTCAAGAGTTGCGTCGCACAGTGAAGAACTTATCTGAAGCAGCAGAGAGGAGCAGCAACTGGCTGTGGTTGAGACGGAAAGATTCTGGCTGGGGATCTCAAGCACAATAGAAAGAAAGATACGCTGATGTACGGGTAAGTAAGCTGGGCTGAGTTGAGTGGGGGACGGAGTGGGGTGATGCTGGGACGCCAGCACGTCGTGGGCTAGTCGACAAAACACAGAGGATGGAAGGTGCCCACTTGAAGACCCCAGAGATGTACCCTACCTAGTTCAATCCAGATGGTTGTCATTCTGATGCGCTGGGGAGACTGTACTATGGTTGATCCCCGGAGCCAGCATTGCAGCCGTTGTGTGTGCTGATGCGCTAGGGAGGCAATAAGCTGATCCCTGGAGCCAGCATTACACTTCAGCCATCAACACCAGACAGAAGGATATCTACATCATCATATGGAAGGAAGCACAAATGGATGGAGACACATATGGATCACATTAGTTTACTGTGAAGCTACGTCTTAGTTGGTGCTTATCTTGGCGAGAGCCGAGTTCAAATCAGCATGAAGTTTTAACATCTACTCTCAAGGAGGCTGTGTGGTCCAGTGGTTAAAGAAATGGGCTTGTAACCAGGAGGTCCCCGGTTCAAATCCCACCTCAGTCACTGGCTCATTGTGTGACCCTGAGCAAGTCACTTAACCTCCTTGTGCTCCGTCTTTCTGGTGAGACGTAATTGTAAGTGACTCTGCAGCTGATGCATAGTTCACACACCCTAGTCTCTGTAAGTCGCCTTGGGTAAAGGTGTCTGCTAAATAAACAAATAATAATACTCTCATGTAATGGAAATCATTATGTAATAGTATTCATTCACTGATATTCAAACGAAACAGTAGTATAAGCACTTTTATTTTATTTATTTTTTTCTGCCCTGGCTGTCTTCACCTGCCTTTTTGCATGTTACCGCCTTGTTTCCGCCCCTTCAAAATGTCACAAATACCGGCTGGTGATTGGTCAACAGCTGTTTTCATGTTGCTTTCGATGGTCCCTCCTACTCCTGCAAAGCTTCTCTCCACCCATTTCGCGGATTGGAAATGGCTAGTTTTGGTTTGATAAAGTAAATGCGATATGGAAACTAGCGATATTATCGCATAAACACTCTTTCGCAAAAGCGATCAGGGTTTGATTTGGTCCGGCCGTATGACTAACAATAATAATAATAATAATAATAATAATAATAATAATAATAGCTAGTATATTGATTTAAAAAAAATACATTTAGTTTAAATATTCATATGACAGTTCACCCAGTGCTTGCTGACAATACCATGCACAACCATCCAGTAAGGTCATAGCTGTAACATCCAATTATCATTCAATCCGTTTAATTGTATCTAATTAGATTGCAGCTTCACATTAACTGATTATACATGCATTACTTTGATGAATCGAGAATCAAGAGTTATTTTGATGTTGGCCATTTTAGTCTAAAAGAAATGACCTCAAACAGTTGTAAGTATGTTTATTTATTTATAAATTATATCTCAAAATGCTTTGCATGTCCATAAAAAAATTACAATACAATTAATTGATCCAATTAAAAAACGTGAAAAAGTTATAGTAAAATGAATCAAAACGCAAAAAAACCCCACACCAATATTAGTAGAGAAATAAAAAGAGAAGAAGAAAGAACACTTTTAACAAAATAGGACCTGATAAACTCATGACAATATGGGATTTATATAAGCTTTAATATGTAGAGCAATACGATTAAATCTAACCTATGATAAAAAACATATTTCCCATTAACATACCAGATGAGTAGTGGATCATTTTGTTAATCAGTTGCAAAGGAGCGATATTATCTAATTTTGATTATAAATCTGATTGTTAGCAGTTTTTGTATTGGTTGGAAATTATTATATGAACAGTTCAGCACCTAAAAACCCAGATTGGCAGCAAGTCATATTTGCGTTTGTAGAAAAATGATTTTGTGCAACATGTTGGTAATGCTATTACTTATAAAAATGGTCTCACTCCTCACAGTTTTAACAGACTAAGGATTTTTATAGAAGGAAGATATGAGAATATATTTATATTGGTAACTTCTCACTCTCCAGACAGCATGGAGACTTCTACCCTTACCTCATAAGAAATCTCAATTAATGTTAAAAAAAATAATAATAATAATCTGAAAACCATATAATGGAATGAATGGAGAAATAAATTAGAGTAGTCAATAATAGTCACAAACAAAATAGATTTTAAATACCATACAAGTTGCTCAAATGTAGCATTTAAAACTTGTTAGCCTAGACAAATACACATATTCAAACTGGTACAGTTCACCCCAATAAATTGTACTGGTGCAAAAGATTCCTACAATCCACAGAACATTTTTTAACAGTGGTACTCCAAATATTTCTGAAGATCAATGGCTATGTTTACAACATATTTCAGCAAGCCAAAGTTTGTGAAAAGATATTTCCAAATCACTTCATTGTTGAAATGACTGTGTAAAATTAAAATTAAAAACCATTGCTGTGCCCTACATTATCATTTTAACTAAAAGAAACATAAGTGTCTAAGCTCAACGTTAGCATTATATACAATATTATATATTATATACAGACCATTCATTTTGGGCTTTAAGTATTTAATAGTCCCCCAGTGTTTTGTTGTTGTTTTTCTTTTAATCACAGCATTTCCAATAATGCTTCTGGCAACATACAGAAATTTGTACGCATAATGAATAGTCCCCTGTTAATACAATTAATGTTGTTCCAGGGAATCCAGTAATTATCATATCAAAGAAAAAGTACCTGTTTATCCAAGATTCATGGGCGTCCTCAGCTTTTTGTTGGGGAGGGGGTTCTAACTTAATTGGCAAGGGAGCAAAGTCAGGTTGCAAGACGGGCGTTGCAAGATATCTAATATAATGAGAAATTATTTGTCTCTTATCGCTTAGTTACATTATTTAAGGTACATTCATGGGGTTTCCATGCAAGTTTTTTTTTTTTTTTTTTTTTTAACTTGAGACATTTACATGAGAAATGTCTCGTGTAAAATGTTTTTTTGGGTTTCTGCTCGCTCAGTTTATTTTACTCCAGTAAACCGGGCTTTTCACCCAACGTCATGCAAATGAATAGGAAAGGTGGGGGTTGATATGTAAATTAACTATGCGTAAAGAACATGTGCTGTTTCTAAAGGTTACTAGTGAAATTTTGTGAAAATGCGGTTTCCATGCGCAGAGAACTGGTACACGAGTGAATCTAAGCTGCTGTAATAAAGCAAAATACCTAGTGCCGGGTTGGTTAATAATGTTGTTTTACTGCTCTTGCCCAAATTGTTTTTCAAATGTTTTTAGTGGGGTGTCATTAGTAGTGAATACTGTTTCAACTCATTAATTAAAAATGAAAATGAGTATAAAATGAAACTGACCAACAGGTATTGCAGATCACCATGGCTGGAAACCGGCAGAGATGTTATATATATTTCCCTTTCATTCAGGCATCAGGCATTATAGGGAATCAGGTGATGCTGCGTATAGTACCCTGGCTTAGAAACCCCACCCGTCCAGACGGTTGACAGCTGCTGATGAAGCATTCAACACCACGCTTGGGCAAATACGGGTAGTGGGCACGGGAGGTGGCAGATACTGATGAAATGGACAAGCATGAGTTTGTTCCCAAAATTGCCACTGCCTGCTGTATCCTGCAACAAAATGAGGTGTTCAGGAATCAGGCTCCCTGTGAGACACACAGGGAAGGTTACCAGAGCTGCCAAGTCTCACGAGAAAAAACAAAGCGGCACTGCCTTTCAGAACAAGCACAAGACAAACGCAACCCATGTTACAGTATGGGTGGTTATGCAAAATCCAGCCCGCGACTCTCAAAAAACAATCCCAATCCCGCTTGTTACAAGCAGACTTGGCAACTGGGAAGGTTACCTCAGCTGCCAGTTTCAATTGGACAGCAGCGATCCGAAGCTTGTGCTGTCTGAGATTCTCTCCTTTCTTGTAAAATTGTGTTGGATTTACTGTTCTGTTAAATATTAATGATGCAAACAAATAAAACACAATCAATACATTCATTTGCAATTTTATTATGGTGAGTTCTGAGAGGGCATCATCGTCTTGGATGCTGTTGTGCTGTTTTGGGTGATCGAGCAGGCTCATGACATCCAGTTCACTAACTATATTTATTAACGTGGATGGCAGACACGCGTTGTCTTTGGACATAGCTGGGATCAAAAAAAGGATGGGAATTCATTCAGTTAGACATTTAAGCAGCTCACTTGCTCTTCGTGTTTAACTTTAGCGTAGTTTTTACAGCAAGGGTATTCTCATCCAGCTGCTTTAATACTATAACAAGGGCATAACGCCCTTGTTATAGTATAGAACTGTAAACCCACAAGAGATATACAACATGACAGACCAGACACAGCAAAAAACAATAATAAAAGTCATTTTAAGTTCAGTCATTTACACGAGTAAATGAGATTTACCCTATCCCTCTCTTTGGCCGTTTTTCAGCCACAAACCTGATTTACCCGAGTAATTCTCCCAAAATGTGCATGTGCATCGCCATTTCATGTGTAAATTGACCCGCATGGAAACCCCATGATTGTGTCAGTCTCGTCACAAGATTTTCCCTGTATTAAAAGTAAACGTAGCCTACTAGCAAAGTGGGTCAATGAATGGCAAGAGTGTGGGCAAAACCATGTTCCCTGCAACAAAAAAAAAAAATCACCAAAAATGACATTCTAGATCCATAATTTCCATAATCTCCCACCAAAACACATTACTACTGTTACAGTGACCAGAGGCTCTGTACCTAATGTAATGGATACAGGATCATCCTGTACTAAACTTGCAAATAAGTGACTGATGTTTTATGTGTTTTTCTTTATTCTTCTTGGCAGATCTCATGACTTGGGACATTTGCCACTTTTTAAAGTAGCAGGGAGATGCATGCTGTTAAAATCACATGTTTTCAGCACCTGCTAATTGTGAAACCACAATAAAACACTTAAATTCAGTCAGGTCAGTGCTCACTCATGGTTTCTTGCAGAATATTCCAGATGCCAGTGTTTTTCACTGATGTTGGCTGAATGCCATCCGCTTTTTGATCGCAGGCCTGTATGAGGTATGTTCTGACGACTTTGAATGATCTGTAGGTCACCTTCCTGAAGCCCCAAAAAAGTTACAAAATAAAAATGTCCTCTGATTCGTTTTGCACATTTTAGCATCTGGATTGGTAGGAAGATGTGCATGTTTCTTATTTGGTTCCTCGATATACAGACCAACCCCACAAAAAACAAAAGATCAGAGAAAAGCAGGGAAAGGGTTTATATTTGGTACAGAACTATAAATCATTAAATGTTGCACTGAGATACATATGCAAACTATTCTGCTCCTTATTGGGATTTAATTTACTCCTAAAACCATGAAAACATTTTTTTTTTAATTGAAGCACATTAGTTCATTTTAGCAACTGTACTGTATTAATGCATTATGCACACAACTGTATATGCTTTAATGCATTTAACACAGGATGGAAATGCTTGTTACTGCTGAGTCTAATTCCTACTGGCATATTTTAATGCTTTATGAAAGAAATTATAATTGTAACTGTGAAGTTCTTAGGAGGAGTGTGACTATTGAGTATGGGTTTTATGGTAGTACTTTAATCATTTAAAAAATGAATAATAATACATTTAAATATTGGGGTAAATATTAAAAGATTTTGCTAATGTATGCAACTGCAAATCTGTGAAATTCAAAAGAGATGCAGGGAAAATGCTAATATTGCAAGGCTGTGTAAATTAATACATTTAAATGTATCTGAACAGGAAATGAAGCACAACTCAGATTGTACCCAACTGATACGTAGTGATGTGCGGTAGATGCAATGTCTGGATAGACATTACTGTCAGGCAGCATTATTGGAAACACATTGTGTTATTTAAAAATGCATGAAGTATAAACCTGTATTGTTCTATGATACTGTTCTTCTTTATATATATATATATATATATATATATATATATATATATATATATATATATATAATTAGTTTAGGTAGTCAAGAATTTTAATTGGCAATACAAGCACCACATGGTAAAGAATATAATAAAATAAATGCAAAAATAATAACTAAAACATAGTAGCTACTCAATATTTCAATATACCGTATAAGACAGTTACGCTTATGGTTTCCATATTAGGACATCGTCATTTCTCACGTCTCAGCGTCAGTTATCAGGAATTTCTTTGTCATGGATCATTTAGTTTGGCGACTATAATTAATATTAATTTTCGATCCACTGATCTTTGGCAGAAAAAAAATGAAAAAAGTATTTCTTAAGGCCCCAGTTGTAGCATTCAAAAGAGAAGCTAATATAGGTGACATTTTAATTCACAGTAAACATAAAAGAATCATTGACAGAATAGGCAGCAGTGTGGTGTAGTGGTTAGGGCTCTGGACTCTTGACCGGAGGGTTGTGGGTTCAATCCCTGGTAGGGGACACTGCTGCTGTACCCTTGAGCAAGGTACTTTACCTAGATTGCTCCAGTAAAAACCCAACTGTATAAATGGGTGATTGTATGTAAAAATAATGTGATATCTTGTAACAATTGTAAGTCGCCCCGGATAAGGGCGTCTGCTAAGAAATAAATAATAATAATAATAATAATAATAATAATAATAATAATAATAGGTTCTACAAATACTTGCACTTGTACATGTAAAGTGTGTAAATACATGGACAAAAGTAAAAATATAATTAAACATAAGATCAACACATATCCACTAAAAACGAATACCTACTGTAAAAATAGTAATGTTGTTTATGGAATAGACTGAGACTGGAACAACTTTATATAAAATAATTCAGAACCACCTTTCATTAATTAGAAATAATATAATAATAATGAACCAATAGTACAGCACTTCACCAGTCAAGGACATGACATAAATTATATAAAGTTTGTAGTATTAGAACAGCTAAAATTAGACAATGTGACATATAGAAGAATAAAAGAAAGTAAATGGATAAATAGACTGGACACGATTTATGTCAGCGGGACTCCACAGAAAAGAATGAACTCCAATAAACATTTAAATAAGTAAATGAACTAAATCCATTCAAAAGTTGTGCATGCTGATGCACTGGGGAGGCCAAATCAAGGCTGATCCTCAGAGCCAGCATTGCATGATAATATAAATACAAGTTTATATAAAATAATGTTAATTAGAATTAATACAGATGGGGATGTTTTGTTTACAATTTCAGTGCTTAAAATCATTTTCATGCTGAAATTCCATATACAAGACTAAAGAAATTAATCAAAGTAATAGGAATGTTAAACAAAACGAAGGTAAGCTCTGTTTTGCTAAACCTCTTAATATTCACTTTCAGACTTTGCTCCACCTACTAATGGACAACATGTGGTGGTAGGATATTTTCCTGTAGTGCATTCTAGAACTACAGTAAAGTATGCAGTAGGCAGCTGTCCAGGCATTTTGTTAACTGTTCAGGTGTACTATCTGAGAAACTGAACAACCTTTGTATTCAGGTTATTAAATAATTTTAAAATATAGCTTCTGTTTTTGGCACACTAAAACTGCAAAGCAAGGAATATTTAGTTTTTGCAGATTACAATCCATTTCCATTTAATGACAGAAAATGTCACCAAAACCAATTAGCAGTTTCTAATTTTAGATGATTAAAATGAATGTAATTACATTCTTGGACAATAGAGCATGCTGCACATATTACCTGCTGGTGCTCAGGATTACCATTAACAAGTGGTGTTTTCTTTATATTTTTAGAAAAAAAAGATAAAGGAGAGGAGGAAAAAAAGCATTTGTCTTACCTAAAGACACAGCTAAGAGAGCTTTTGTGTTTTAAAATTGTTTTTAGAAATGGAAATAAGGCTTCTGCTTTATTGCCACAAAAGACATAATACAGAGGTGACTTTAAAAACTTGATGAATTAATTTGTAAGGTTTTTAAATTACATGTATGGGATTAATTGACTTTGATGGATATGGCATTATGATTTGGCCAAAAAAACATTATTGTTCGTAATGTGCATATTGAATGTGACCGAACTTTAATGAAGATAAGGTTTTATTTGTATAATGATGAAGGTGGACTTGATGGCACAGACAGATAATTTATCACCCCCTCTGCTGACAACTCTAAGCTTTCCAGGTCACGCTTCGTGTAGGACATTGACACATCTCTCTATCTCAGAATTAATGCGTCGCAGAACAGTTTTCTTAGAATGCTACAACAACTCTTATCTCCACATGATAACCAAAAAACGTACAGGTTATATTTGTAACATATTAAAGAGGCAGTATCACGTCTATATAAGTTAAAACATTATCTGGGAGGTGTATTATGCTATGCTATTGCTCTCTTTCCCTGCTGTTTCACCTGAAATAGTTTTCAGTACTTTTTGGGGGACTTATGGTTTTATCGTTGTTGAGAACAGGGAAGAATAAATATCTACTAAATTGAATTACTAGTCTATTCTATATATATTCAATCAGTATTAGCAACTGTATCATTGCACTGTCATTTCAATAATGTAAACATCAGATGAAAAGAAACAAATACAGACTTAGCTAACAGACACATTCCCTCAGATCCTGCCAATACAATTTAGTTAATAGAAGGTCTGATATTTATTTATTTATGTATTCACTGATCTCACAGTCATTCATCTCTGCTGCCGCCTGCCTGCCCGCCCGCAGCCTTTTGAGATTTGTATCAAATTTATTATTATTATTATTATTAGTCGTAGTAGTATTATTATTATAATGTTTACCTTGTCCCTGTTCTTTGGTAATTTTTATATTATAGTGTAGTTTTTCTATGACAGTGTCAGGGAAAATAAATGCAGACCGTTACAACAATAACTGGGATAAAATATCAACCGGATTGTTGTGAGGATTCATCTTTGAAACACTTAATAGGCATGTGATGTAACAGAGAATTAGCAAAACTATAGGGGGGCAGATAGAAATCTTATTCGTAGCACTGTTGCATCTCCTATGTCAGCCGTTCTAGCAGATGTCTACTGAATGTGTCGTCTTATGCTTAATATAGTGTTTTCCCAGGGGTTTCTTTTGCAACTCAAGTGACTCAGTATTAGTTAGAACTTAAGATATGTTTGGAATCTTCAAAATATTATTATTTAGTCATTTAGCAGACGGTTTTATCCAAAGCAACTTAGAGACTAGGGGGTGAACTATGCATCACTGCTGCTGCAGAGTCACTTACATATTAGTAGTTTGATATCTAAAGTTGATTTAAGATCATTAGTGTTTTACAGTCTTTTTCTGACTCTTTAAAGCAGAATCTCTGGAATGAGGTGATTTATGGATACATTATAAAAACTATGGTGGGAGTTAAATAGAAAATCTATATACAAATCCACAGAAATTCAGCTTTTGGGAGTCTTTTTAGAAGCAGATTCAGAGGCAGAGAAGTACAGGTCTTAAAGACCATACATACAATATACTTTAACCTCAATGCTCTTTACATTTTTAACTCTGTCAGCACTGTCTAGGAAATATAACTCCACTCAAAACAGATGGATGGAATTTGTTTTGCCTTTTGGTTATATTATATTTTGCATGATCATCAAGCTTCATCATCATCATATATACCCACCAATCCAAAACCAAGATATTTTTCTCTATTTTAAAGACTCAGTTTGTGGAACGTTTTATATTATATTAAAACTTGTCAGAAAGGCTATTGTATCACCCATTTGATTCCAGGCAGGGCCTTAAAGTGCCTGAATACACACACAATTTCAAGATGCATGGATACCTGAACTGTTTACAATATTTATTCACATTTTGAAGATTACCCTTTATTAAAAAATTTTAAGGAGTCAGCTATACAGAGCAATAATGTATTATTTGCAGCTGATTCATATTCAAAATAAAACATGGGATATGTTTTGTGGAGGATGTATTCACATTTGTTATTATAAACTATTAATATATATTTTTATGCTTGACTAAGAAACAGATAAAGCTTTGGGAAACCAGCATTATTTTGTAATGTATCAAATCATGCCTGTTTTTGGCTGCCTGCCTGTTCAGATAAAATACACCAGATGACAATATTATGAGGTGAATGAGGTATTGAAAAGTAGAGAAAACTCATGTAAAAATAAAATGTTATAGCTGGGCTATCAAATTGTAGCTGTGGGCTTTAAACAACCACTAACACGTAATATGTTGCTTCCTTCCATTATTACACCATTTGTCAGAATTGCATCTTCTATTTTTGGTACATGTTAGCTTTACATCTGCTATGAACTACATAAGGCACTGACTTACAATTCTGAGGTTGAAAAAAACACCAAGTACATGACTTGGTATAAGCTGAAATAAAAGCAACTTGTTCCAAGGAAGGATTAGTCTTGACATGTATTTTGAGATAAAGAAGATTGAGTAGAAACCACTAACAGTGCGGTCTAAGATTCGTTTTGCTAAAAGAGATTTTTCCACTACAAAGTTGCTCGAAGGTTACACGTTGGCTTGTGTGAAGAACAGGAGGCGTTTTGATTAGAAGTCTGAAGAAGGTAGAGGAAGATAGAGGAAGTGCCGCATGACACCAATATTTAAAAGATTCATCCCTAAGATACTGTTCATATCTCAGCTGCCTTCAGCAGCTTTTTACAAGTAATCAATATCTGTCATCTTGTGACAATATTCTGAACACTATCACTGCATCAAATATTCATGTTTTCAAAACTAACATTGTTTTACCACTCAATACACATATTTTGTAATTGCTTTTTGGGTAACAAATGTGGTATCCCCAGGTGTTTCTTAATGATGAAAAAAGAAAATCATGTTGATACCTTTGTATTTGTTTTTTAGGCTTTAGTTCAACACTTTTTTGGCTCTAATGAGAATCATTTAAAAACTACAATGCATACACATTGTAAGACGATTTCTGCACACTCCACACAGGCTGGGTTTTATAAGCATGATTTGTGGTACTCAAGTTTTCACTAATCTGGTTTTAAATAATGGAGGTATAAGATACAAGAGGCAAGTGTTAATAATAATAACAATAATAATAATTATTATGGTACTGTTTATTACTGATATTAATAGCAAACATCAGACATGACATGGAACCAGCTGTATATTCCAGCAAGGATCTGTACTGCTGTGTCCTGGTCAGAGCTGGCAATGCTGCTTTTCATTTCATTGAGCTTTTTCAACCCATTATTTGTAAGCAAAAGCAAAATCAAATAAGAGAATATAAATACAGTAAATAATTATGTTTGAGAGTGATTTCGACTAACAGCAGTTAAACTTATAGTAAAAGTGTTTGCTTATAAGAGTAAATTCCATTAAGAGCAAGTAGCAAGTATAATAAATGGATAAGAACGATTTCAAATAAGAGCAATTACAAAAAACGGGAATACGTTTACCTTTAGGAGTAAAATCAAGTACAAGATACAGCAAATATAATTATAATTGAGAGCAGTCGTTGTTATACATTGAGGGCTATCACAAACATATCATTTGTCTCTAATAAGCCACTTTTTTCTTAAACCAGAGAGGTAAGTATGTAACACATCAGAAATGTGTTACATACCTTTAAAAAGAAGAGACACAAATGCAACAATATATTCAGTATCTCTGAAGAACTTCAGAGTGAGAAGCTCTGTATCACAGCAATGAGGCATAACACAAAGTGTTATTTCTGATATTGGCTACTGGGAAAAGGGGCTTACTTAATTTGAGACAATCACTACTGTCCAATAATGGTCTGTCTTGACATTATTTTTCTACTTGACAGTTTAATACCCATTAGCTTGCCTTGATTTTTGACAAGGATGCAAAATGTCTTCAGCCCACCAGACTGGTTTACATTAATGCTCTAATATAATGATCCTGACCTAGTTGAAACTCATGTTCATTTTATATCAATCAAGAAAGATGTTTTTATTGGACAACATTATTTGATCGACTCTGCATTTTAATATATTTTCATGACAAAGGAAAATTGACATTGCCTATTAATTATAATAGTTTGGGGATGTACTTTGCTGTCAATTAGCCTATTGGTGGGTACACAACCAGCCAACAGGCGGTGATGGCGAGTCACTCTAGCCATGCCTGTTACAATATTTATAGTCGACCACCTATTTGCATATTGGCAAATTGCATTAATCGCTTAATTGCATAGCATGCAGCTGGTCCCGTTTGTTAGTACAACATTGTATATGATGTATGATACTGTAAAATGCATAATGTGCTTTATTGCATGAAGCTGCGCGGTCCCGAAGTCCATTATGCATTGCATTTTAATTTAGATAATTGCATAATGCAAACACCATTCGAGTGTTTAAGAAAAAAAAAAAAAACACATTTGAGAGTTTCAGCAATAGCAGTGATGTAGAGCGAAAGCACCGGCATGACAGCGGGGAAAAGCTGGCAGGAAAGACACATACTTCCATCAAATAGTCACAAGATCTATAGTAATGTACTGTACACACCTGTTTAACTTTTATGCTTTACTGTAATGTATTACAATTAGTTTATTTGGGTTGTTAGATACTGTACATTATTTTACTTTTCATATTGTGCGTCGTCAGAGAATAGTGTTGTTTGTATTGAGTGCATAGCGTATATCAAGTTGGTTTATTTATTTTTTGAACTTGTACATTATTTTAAGTTACTTGTAATAAATTAAGGGAAAAATTAAATTATGAATCTGATCAAAACGGGCAATCCTGGTATTAATAGAATGCCACAGGTTAAATGTATCAACCTGTGCCACCTAGTAACTGTCTAAATTGATACTTTGTTGTTGTGTATAATTCCTATAGTCCACAGATGGAAATGCCTGACAAGCTAAACAGCTTGACATTATAAATAGGTTTGGTAGTTTTTGACGTATATTCCTAACGAAACCACTTGCCTTCAAATGTCATTTTAAAAAAATCTAATCGATTAATAGCAAGATTGACTTAATAAACTTAGAAGAAAACGTTTTACAGAAGCGCACAGCACACAAAGTTAAAAAAAAAGTCTAATTTCTTTTTCTTTTTTTCTTGTTTTTCGACAAAATGATATTCCTTTACCTTGAGTAAGATAATGCGCTTCTCCACGCCGCCTTTCTGCACAGGGCACAGCTGTTCGAAGTTTTATTTTTATTGCACTTGCCAACCTGGCATTGGCGTCTCTTGCGGCTCTCAGTGGGGTTGCCAGCTTCAGCTGTGGGTACACACTTGGCAGTTTCTCTGTGTTCCAAATGCTTATTGCGAAGTTCCTGTGCGAACTGTAAAATATATTCTCTCCTTGGTAAATTCCGCTCCGTGCATTCTTTGTAAAGTACCGAATACATTGTAAAACACCTTAACAGGCCACCGTTGGGAGCCAGCTTTCACAGAATACTTCCGTGCCATCTGATCCAAACATCAATTTCATATTTTGTTGCGTTGTAAAACTCCACGGTCTCTGGTATTTATTTTCACTAGTCCTGATGCTAATTGACTGACCAAAGCAGCGCAGCTGGCAAGTAGGCGCCAGCCTTTCAAAAGGCTGATTGAAAAACAATAGACTGTCAGTCATTCACTCAGGCAAAGAGTAGAGACTAATCGAGTTATAGCTAAACACATTGTGGACTGGTAAATAAAAATAATAAAGAAGAATATTTTCATTCTGTATAATGAAAATACAATTATTTTATGTGTGGCCGTCAATGTGACTGCTTTTAGGTATAATGTAATATATCTCCTTTATTTCTGCACTCCCGTGTTTCATGCTTTGTGAGAATATTTAATACATACGGACACAAAAGTACAGGAACGCACAGCCCCATATGTGTTACACGACTGGAGAAAATTACATTTTAAAAACAAAAACCGCCAAAATGACTGCCGCGGGGCTTCTAGTGTTAATTAATTGTCTAATTTAATCACATAATTATTTTTTTTCTAAAGCTAGTCTATGTAATGTTACTTGCCACCTTTTGGAAATGTCTGGCATTTACTCATTAATATTAACAAATATGTGTAATAACGCAAAATATAATTGTTAATATTGTAAACATTTTACTTTCATTTCAAGAAACAGAGACGAAAGCTTGGTTGACAGCCCTTAATTATATATTCAGGCTTGTGACTGACTGGATGTCATGGGCAGCTCTAAAAGGATACAAATAAAAATAGTTGTAGGATTATAAATTGATTATAGTTATTTTAGGAAATACATATGTGTATTATTAGTTATTAGTATCAGTTTCAGTATCAGTATTATTATTAGTATCAGTTGTTGTGAGATATAGTGGGTGTATTCAGGGAATAAATATGCCATCTAGTCTGCCATTATTTATTTTAATACATATCTTTTGTAACATGGGTTGTTGATAAAAAGCTTGTGCTGTGCATTGTGATCAACATGTTTTATGTCATATAGGCCTACACCTCATACTTCATAATATGCACTTATTATTTATAATTATTATAATACAGCTTTTAGGACCTCTAAAGTGATACTATGCAGGTAGAAAGTCATAGGCCTACCGGCTTCATTCATTGTAGTTGTGTTCTGAAAAATTCTAACACACAAAAACTCTTTTCATAAATAATATAAAGCCTATACTACATACCTGTGTGAAACATGTATTGCAGATCTTATATATTTTTTTATGAGAATCTTTTCTTCTTGTGTCGGATTTTAAACATACTGAAATTCTGAAAGACCTCACACTGCAAATGACAACCTGCAACATGAATACTTTAGAATTAGCAGTAGTTAGTACACTGCAGCACGCTAGGGTGTTCTCTACAAGAGCATTATATGCTTACAAATGGAGGTATTTTCAGACGTGGTGCATGGCCAGAGGCCATGACCCTAGCTACTGCCCCAAAGCGATTATTTTACAGGTTCTGCAAGATCTGCTAGAGGTGGGCAGGTCCCCCTCTACGCTGAAACTGTACTTGGCAGTTATATCTGCATGCCACTTCCCTATAAACTCAGTTTCCCCAGGAGCCCATATTCTGACCCAGCTCCTAAAGGGTGTTTGGCAGCTACGTCCCCCTAGAAGGGACACCCTCCCCGAGTGGAGTCTAGACGTGGTACTGGAGGCTCTCACTAAGGCCCCGTTTGAGCTTATACATTCCATAGAGCTGAAATATCTCTCAATGAAGTCAGCCTTTTTATTGGCTATCACCTCCGCTAAGCGGGTCAGTGAGCTGCAGGCTGTGTCTGTGCACAGTTCCTATATGCGTGTCTGGGATAATGGAAAAAGGCTATTGTCATGCACAAACCCTGCGTTCCTACCCAAGGTGATTATGGCTTTCTACTTGAATCAGTCAGTGGAATTAGAGGCTTTCCATCCCCCTCCCTTTGATTCGGAGGAGGATAGAAAGCTGAATTCTCTCTGGCCCACTGGATTGTGGTGGCCGCGCATTCCAATAGAGGGGTGGTCACGCCATGGGCGTTCTTTCGAAGCGCATCATTGACTGACATTTGTACTGCTGCTAGCTGGGCTACTCTGCATACATTCACCAGGTTCTACCAAATTAATGTGGTAGATCCTTCTACGCCTTCATTAAACACAAGGGTCCATGAGGGTGCATGCACGCACGCACCACCAACACTAGTTGGTGGTAGCGAGGAGCCCCTCATATGCTGTCCGCTCGCGCTCCCTCGCAACGGCTCCGGTATACAGTCCCAAAAGTATTGGTTGGTGGTCGTCTTCGAATTGAAAGGGAACGTTAGGTTACTTACTGTAACCCTGGTTCCCTGAAAGAGAAGATGTCGCAACACTCACATTCGCGGGTTCAATGCAAAAGAGGAGGTGAGCTCCGCAGAGCGACTACTTATTCCCTCAGCAGGCAGGACCGAGGATGTCACTCCACGGAGGGACCTGTCGGCAGTTCTGACAAAAAATGCTCAGTGAATACCTACCTAAGGCAGGCATATCCCAAAAGTATTGGTTGGTGGTCGTCTTCTCTTTCAGGGAACCAGGGTTACGGTAAGTAACCTAATGTCTTTCTTTTCTACTGTACAGTATAGGTAGAAATTATAACACGCAGTGTTTGACAGCAAGTGGCTATAAAAGTTAATGTCACATTATATATATATATTTTTTCTACAGAAGTGTTTTTACTAGTACAAATGCTAAATGTTATTTTTGTGTGACTGTTGTAAAACAAATGTAAACATTGCTGTCAAGCACACTCTATAATACTACGTTATTCTTTGTATTCATTTTCTGAAGTTAATGCAACAAGTAAATAATACCTGTTCATTGTTGTCATAAATACAACAATTAAACAATATATGTTCATTTTTAACATTTATAATTATAAAACAGTTTAAATATAGGCCTTGTTCTAGCTAATAGAATAGCTTACCTTCACTCTATTATTGGCCAGTATAGGTGTGTGGGTGTTTATGTGTGTTTGTGTTTGTGTTTTTGACCAGCCCTGCGTAGCATATGTGCGACAGTGACAAGACACTTTCCTTGGAGTTTGCTAAAGTACGTCATTTCCACAACTTCCTTTGTTGTTTGGAATGGTTAGTTTCCAAGTGAACTGGAATATGTTTGGTTTCACCTTGCAAACAGCTGAAAATGAGCAAAGTGACAAACGTACCGAGACGACCATTTCAAATGATCTCGGTTCATTTGGTTTGATGTGCATCCTGGTACAATCACATGGTTCTCTGATGGTTCACATGTAAGTCCAAGTGAACAGAACCGCACTTCAGTCCGCATCAAATAGTCAAATGGACTAGATGTGAAAATGCCCTAAGAATACTGTAGCTCCCCAAACACATATGAAGGTACTCTATGGAAATCTATTACTTTTTACAAGGCAATACAGATCAGATAACACAGAGCTTGTCCTTTGATATTATTAATTTATTTGGCAGATGACTTTATCCAAGGCAACTAACAGGTGTTACAGGGCAATACAAGGTTACAGTGCAAAAACAATATTTAAATACATTGTAGTTTACAGTAAGTGCAAATACCAATAGAATATAATATGAGATAAAAGGTAACAATTTAGGATTAAGACCATTTGTATCTACAATGACATACTAGCAGTGCAATAATGCATCAGCTGAGCATCCAGTAACAAGAGATCTACAAGTGCAGTCTAAACAGGAGGCAGCAGAAGGCAGTGAGAGACTGAGCAGTCATGAAGTTTGCATGTAGCTGGTTCCACCACAGAGGACCTAGGGAATAAGGTTGTGTCAAAACCTTATTATTAGTACAATATGTTTGTATTTTTTCTTAAGTACAACCTTACAATTCCACCTTAAAACATAGCTAGTGTAACAAAATAGCATTTTCTGGTAATTCACAGACTACAATCTTTTTGTGATATTCTGAATTCTTCCTCATGTCTTTACCCTTAATGTTGTAATTTTCCTCAACTGCTTCTCATTTAGCTCAGTTGATGTGCTCAGTGTGAATGATGAGGTACTGTATGAAATAGACTGCTTGGACAAAGGCCATGTCATTTTAGCTCTCCTGACTCCTTAACAAAGGACACATAGCCCTTTTAATATGACCTTGTTTGTCTACTCTTAATACATCACAGTTACTATACAATTCTAATTATTTATGCAATCTTTAGTCAAAAATAACTTTTCTACTGAGCACAAATGTGTTCTAGAAACATCCTATGAATTAGAATTCTAATCATTAAACAGTATCATTACTGTCATGCAGTAATGAGGTAATGTTGCCATGCTAATGGAGTATTTAAAAGGAAAGGTTATACAAAGTAATAGTTAACCTTAAAAGGACATTTAAAGGATACATTGGCTTGATTTTTATTGGGTAATACAATGTAATGTGTCTATAGTATAAAAGCAAACATACAATACCTGCATTGTGAGATAATGTAATTACAAGAGTAAAATTTGCTGAAAGCTTTCTGTAATAACACTAGTGGGAGCCTTATGTTCCTTATTATAACATTTTATTTCTAGGAATGATGTACAAGTTTTGAAAAGTTTGTTACATCTTTAAGGCTAACCCTTTTAGATTACATTTCATATCTTTATACCTTTTATTCTAACTTTGCTGTTTCAGGGCATGAAATAAATAAACAATTGCCGCAATGCCTCTCAAAAAAAAAACACACACACACACAACATACAGTTGCCTGTAAGCCTGCCTGTCATTGCCGCTGGTGTCCCTCAGCACCAGCACATCTGATCTACAACCCATTCACAAACTTGCCCAGAGTCAGCTGGCCCGTTCTGTCACAATTCAATTGACTCTATCATAATGTATTATTGTTGCCATTGTTTTTACTGTGCACTTCCCATGAGAAAGACGTATTGTATCATTGGTTAATGACGGGCAAACAGAGGGAGGGACGCTGTTAGACTGAGCTCAATATGACCGCACTTCCAGGAATTTTCAATCACATGTGTTCACTGTGTGATTTTTCCATCTGTGAGCCCCAATGCCAACTCAAAAGCATTTAAAAAGAAAGAAGGAAGAGCTGTCTAAAAGCAGCAGTGAAGTGTTCTATGATTTACCTAATATTCAGGTAAGCAATGGGTGCACAACAGTTTGCCGCCGATGTCTTCAGTGTATCAATTGCTAATTTATATAAACATTTCAATGACCGTTGCTGTTTTGTAATTCAGTGTTAGGTCTGTAAGGTCTGGATCTATTAAATAACAGAATGAAGGAACTTGGGTGCTCAAAGAATGTCAACTACACACAAAGTAAAAATCAATAATCTTTATTTGATAGTCTAGTTAAAATCTGAGATTGCATTGCTTTAAAATATATCTATCAATAATCACAAACAGTAGCAGCAATGCAAAGTGACGTTGTGCAATCAAGTCTCAGTATAGGGGAGGTTAACGCACAGAATAGGTGTGGGCACACACAGGGGGGTTTAACAGGGGAACTAATCACAACTAATAATATAAGAAAACTCAAGACTAAAGTGCTTGTTATATAAACTAAACTCAGAACATAATACAAATCATTGTGCAATACAAAACAACAACTCAAACAAATCTCAATAATAAAGTACAAAACTCACACACCTGCAAATCCCTGTAGCCTGCGCCAACTCCATTAATTCTGATAGTATGCTACAAACAAACTGCAATAAATACAGATTATAAACATAACCCCTTTAAAATGCCCCACCCCATTAAGCTAAGGTAAAATATATGGTTAGTGTTTAAAAATACAGTTAGCAAGCAGTACTATTTGAAGTAGAAAGTCAGAACACCGCTACAGGGAGAGAGAGAGGTTTTGTCTTATTGAAGTGATTGGTCTGAACTTTAGCTGCAAAAAATCCACCCAGACAGTCGACTGAGTCAGAATTCGCTTTCGGTCCTCTAGACGCTCCAAACTGCAAGCGTCCAGATTCCAAACCTTCAATATGCAGTGCACTGCAACATGGGTCTCACAGCAGCTTCTCTGCTTCAACACAGCACTCTCATTCCTGCAACACCACTCTCTTTCTCCCATGTTTCCGTGTCTTTTTTTCCCCTCCTAACAAGCAGATAATTTACTTAATTAGTTAACTTGACAGAACAATACAAAACCTGTGCCAGACATTACATGTGTATGATTAAAAACAGAAAACCTTTTATTTTTTTTCCCTAAATAGAGTGTCCAGCAATGCACCACAACAAAATTGTAATCCTTTGCAAATGTAAATGTAAAGAACCATGAAACTATATAAAGTCTCTCAAATGTAAACATCTAACATTTACAGTATGTACATCCAGCTGTTCATCATGGTGACGCAGAGGACTCCATTTCCTGACGTTGTTTGTACAGGTTACAGTTGCGCAGACACTGCAGTCAAAACAACTAATATCATTATTAAACTGGGCAGCAGTGTGGAGTAGTGGTTAGGGCTCTGGACTCTTGACCGGAGGGTTGTGGGTTCAATCCCCAGTGGGGGACACTGCTGTTGTACCCTTGAGCAAAGTACTTTACCTAGATTGCTCTAGTAAAAACCCAACTGTATAAATGGGTAATTGTATGTAAAAATAATGTGATATCTGTATAATGTGAAATAATGTATAACGTGATATCTTGTAACAATTGTAAGTCGCCCTGGATAAGGGCGTCTGCTAAGAAATAAATAATAATAAAATAATAAACTCCAGTCATGGGTACATTTTTAGCCAGTTTTCCTGAAAATCTATATTTTTTAACTTTCCCTTTACTGACATCACATATTTGTGCTGTTCTATCACTGAGGCTGTATTTTTTAACAGTGAACATGGATTTCACGATTTCCATGAATTAGGACCAGTGTCATGTAATAATAATATCCAATTTGCTGTGAAAATCTTAATTACTGAAAGACTACTATTTTAAAAATTTAAAAATGCATTGATTAAACGTTCGCTTCACCAGCGGACAACCTGTTATATGAAATCCAGATGAACTTGCTTACCCTAAATTATGAAACACATGGCATAGAGGGTTTTTAAAAAGCTTTAATTACTGGACACAGACAGCACTATATTTAGCTCTTGTTGACAGGCTAACCGAGTTTCGTAAAAAAATATCCTGAATATTTATTTTTTGTCAAATTACCCTTTGTGTTTTTTCATTATGAAAGTTTATGTTTTTACATTTGGATTTTATACCATTTTATTTTTACAATGGAAAAGTGACCAATATTTTATTTCTGTAACAATTACTATGTGAAACACTGCTTTGTATTTGTTTGAATTACAATTTCATCAACATAATAGGCTCTCTTCTTTTTTGTTGTTTTATGAATGAGTATGAAATCGCATTGGTGCCCTTGGGTTGGATTTATGTTTTGCTTTTATGCCCCCTAGAACTGCCTTGGTGCCCCTGAATCTTCATGCCCAACGAAGGTAACATTGCCTTGCCCTTCATATCATGCCCTGCTGTTTATGCACGTGAAGTGTGTTTTTTTTTTTTTTTTTTTTTTTATAAAATTTAGTCGTTGCCAATTATTTTTTCCCAATTTGGAATTGCCAATTTTTTTTTTTTAAGCTCAGCTCACCGATACCACCCCTGCGCTGACTCGGGAGGGCAAAGACAAACACACGTTGTCCTCCGAAGCGTGTGTCGTCAGCCGACCGCTTTTTTTCACACTGCGGACTCACCATGCAGCCACCCAAGAGCTACAGCGTCGGAGGACAACGCAGCTCTCGGGTAGCTTACAGGCAAGCCCGCAGGCGCCTGGCCAGACTACAGGGGTCGCTGGTGTGCGGTGAGCCGAGGACACCCTGGCCGACCTAACCCTCCCTCCCCCCGGGTGACGCTCGGCCAATTGTGCGCCGCCCCCTGGGAGCTTCCTTCCACGGTCGGCTGTGGAATAGCCTGGACTCGAACTTGCGACGTCTAGACTATAGAGCGCATCCTGCACTCCACGAAGAGCGCCTTTATTGGATGTGCCACTCAGGAGCCCGCACGTGAAGTGTTTTGGCGCATTTACTAACAACTGATACAGTGCAATAAAAGACAGCATCTAGGCTTACATACAATACAATACAGAAATATAATTGAGCTTATACTTTACAACAATGACTCAGATAGAGGCTTACAAGTCCCATTAATATGTGGAAAATCACTGAAACACTGGAGTCCAGTTTTCCCATTCAAAAAAAGAAGTTATAACCCACTTAGGAACAAAATCAGACATTTTTCCTGTACACTTCTGCCATGTTATACTCCTGAAAATTAATACTATCTGACATGTAGCTGCTACTGTTATAAAGAAAGTCATTTATCAAGTGTAGGATATTATAAAAGATATACATTAAACAATGGATTAATATTACAATGACAAATTGGAGGGAAACAATGTTGGCATCTTGTGTAGAAATTTGACATGGATGGATTTAATATCAAACCAAACCAACCAAGAGATACATGTAATCCAAACATTAAGAAGCAGGGCAAAATGAAAGTGGCTCTATCTAATTAATTGTAAGCATCTAGGAGAAACACATAATAGTAAATGTAATCTGTCATCAGTCTACGTAAAATATCTTTGTCTGCGTTATTATGATTGTTTCAAAGATTGAAATTGTGCTTGCTTGCAACTTGTGCTTGCTTGCAACTAATTGAATTTGAAAGTAGGTCCCTCTAGAGGAGACAAGTAGATAGCACTAATCTGTTATTTACAGAAGGTTACAGTAACTCTATCTATTTTGGATGCTGTACATGGCTTCTAAGCTTGAAAGAAACGTCTGCATCCAAAGAACTGAGCTTCTATTGACATATCTGGAACAGTAGTATTGTTATTTATCTGGTTTCATGGATGTCTGTGTGCCAGCCATGCATAAAGCTATAGAACTAAAACTGAATTACACTTGGCTTCATCAATAATCCTGACAGTGTGGCCCCCTGTCCCTGTAGCCTTAAATGAAGTATTGCTCATTTGCTTTCAGGAAGGGAAGTAAAGTATAGAGACAGCACAGTTTTCTGACAAACTGAGAGTAATTAAAGAGTCACTGTGTTGTCTATTTGCTTTTGTGATTGCTTTTAAAGGAAAAATAGAATGTAAAATGTGCAATTGTCTTATTTTTATCAGATATACAAATATGTTCAGAAATTATTTATATACCAGATGAGTTTTGTCTTATAAATCAGAATACAAGTTTTGATGTTCTATTCAAAATTACATAAATTAGATTTTTTTAAAGCATGGTTTCATACAGAGCACCTGAAATTGAAAAGAAAAGCAGGTTTTTGACAGTTCTTGGCTTGCAGAAACTCTTTGAACACACAGTACATTTTATTATTCTATCATGACACCATTTTAACCTTTGCAAACTGCCTGCAATTTAAAATGTTGAGCTGGATTTCGAAACAATATTTGAAAGGCTTCTTAGTATAATGCTGTTTCTGCATTTGGGAAAGCTGTATGTGTTGTTTACAGATATGATGCACAGATTTTGTATTTTAGCTGTGGTTAGCAAAAAGTCTTCACAGCATAAGGTTACACAGTTAGATTCTGATTAAAAACCTAGAAATTGTATTTAATGTTCAAGCACACTGTAACAGATGTGGCTAGGTGATATTGATGCTACATTTTTAGTCATACCTTTAGAGCTACTTAATAATATTATCTGGAGCACAAGGTTGTCCAAAGAGGGAAGCACTACTGCAAAGCATGAAACATTGGGAAAATTACCCTGAAGTACTTGGAAGCTTTTTCTTCCTGATAACACGTTTGTATAGATTTTTTATACTGCAGAATAAGGCCAAAGGACTCTTGTATTTTAATTCAGCACCTAGAAACTGGTATTCTTTATCAGTTGCATGGCAACGGTTGTGCGGTATAGTTTGAAAAGTCATTAGCAGTCTGGACATGTTGGCATTTAGCAGATGTTATTATTTGATTTTTGTTTCTGTTTTGGAGATTTAATGCTGGCTCTGTGGGCCTCTTTAAACCACGTCTGTGGTTTATGTTTTGAGGGCAACTGAACTGCATTTTAGTTTTTATTATTAAGTACCAAAAGAGCTATCTGAAATAAAGATTATTCACTTAGTCATTATCATGCTAACATAGAACCAGCACATGAGCCTGAGCTAATTTGTGTCATGCAAGGGTTATTATGCACTGAAATGTTTCTCCCTAATGCTTTTCCTTTTGTATCTCAAGTGCATATATCCCATGATTCGCTTTTAATATAGACATAATGACAATTGGAAAACTTGTGTACATCTCATTATTAATGTAGAAGATGTTCACCTTTTCATTACTTAAAGGGCAATCACCCAGTACATCATTGTAGCTTAAGTACATTTTGTGAGTAGTGATATGTGAAGGGCAAAAAACATCATCAAGGAGCAAGACTTTAGAATAAAATAATAAGGAGCATCATACATTAATTTACAGTAGCTCACATTAATGTATAACAATGGTTTAAAGGCATTTGATTTCTAGAAACTTGTAAAAGTTTTTTTTTTTGTATAATGCTATTACAGATAATGTTGACCCTTTATTGTGAGGTAATGGAAGCATTCCCTTTTGTACAGTATAAATGGACAGTCCTTCACATTCATTATTTGTATTAAAAACTGACCTTATTGTTGAACGTCAGTTTTGGTTACAATTGGCAATAGAGATGTGATAGACAGCTGATACCGGGAACTTGGTTGGTAAGTGATTCTGTGTGCAAGACAAATTAGCAATGTTGTTTGAGGAAATGTCTGAAATGGTAGTAATCCCTGAGGAATGGTCACATATAGCTCCTAAAACAATTTAACCCCCTTACAGGCTCATCATTTTAAATCACTGCTGACCCTTAGACTATTGCTAGTGTTGAGGCAAGTGTTTGTTCTTTGCTGGTCTTTCAACAATTTGTCTAATATTATGCTTCATCAGGATTGAAAAAGCATTAGCATACACCAATATTTTTTGCATCAAAATCATCTAATAATTCTTTGATCCAAACATTCATTTGGCCCCGCTCGTTGCAATAGCCATTTATATTTATATTAAAAAAAAAAAAAAAGTAAATCGAGAGATTTAGAATTGGTCTCATCACATAAACCAATAACTCAAAGTTAATGAAATCCACAGTGGAACAGAATTACAGTGCCAATGCCTGTACTCCTGGTAATGGATTCATATCCATATGCATAATGGTCCCCTGCCTTAGAGCTTCACATTGCTGGAATTGCACCAACACTGCCCTAGTTCTATACAGTACATCTCCCTCTACCTCCACCCTTGACATTAACATTGCCCATATAGCCCTGTGCCTGTGACTCCTCCATGTGTCAAGCATGAAAGAAGTTACCACTCAAAAAGTATTTTATTATTTAACTTCCTCAAGACTTATGCAAATGTTATGGAAATAATCAGTGTACCCCTTACTATTTGATCAAGCCATACAATCCAACTCAGCATGACAAGGTTAATCCTAAAAGCCTGCATGTTTATAAGTAGATAATCCTGAATTAGTCAATTAACATTGTAGTAAAATTAAACAACAGTATGTCCAGTTAAATATTAATACATATTACAGTGGTCTATATTTATTACCATTACTAACCAATGACATTTTATAACCCAAAAACAAAATCAACAAATCAATTTTTTTTTTTTTGTATCCCAGTGAAAACTAAACAACCGTTCCTTTCCAGGGCAAAATTGTAATAATTCTGACTGACATATTCATGGTCTTGTGACAGTGTATTATTTGTTTGCCTTATTTACTCACTTTGCAGTATATTAACATCCATCAAAGTGCCTCAGCTGAAGATACTGTACAGTAAATACAAAGACCTGTAGTGACGGATAATTCAAGTTAAAGGTACATGATTTTGATTTGGAGTTGATTTAAGATGACATCCTTAGTCATCTACACATTCTATTCTGGAAGAGAACATGAAAACTGTCCTGGTGGTTTTAACTAGAGGTCCTGAGAATTATTTTTGGAGAACATCATTTGTATGTTAAATTTAATTTAAACATAGTAAGTGTCACAGGCAAAGTGCCTGAGCACTGAGTACGCTCTTTTTATGGGCATTACAAATAAATAATGTCTGGTTAAAACAAAAACATAGACTATTGTTAGCTCTCCAAAATTGGTGCTCTTGGCTAATGATAACAAAATACAGGACTAATAACAAGAAAAAAAGTGCACTGTACTGTAAATGCTGCCACAGGGCTGATACTGAAAACTAAATCTCAGTAATTTGACCTTGTTAAATTATTTACACAAATTAGTTGCCCACACATTTTTTGTATTTATCTTTTTTATATGGGGCTCCTGGTAACACTCTTAATTACAATGTAAGATATTCAGACATGAAACTTACAGTACAATATATCAAAGACAAAATTGAACCAATAAAAAAAGTAAATGTTTTGTTACATTTTTCAAGAAAAAGACATACCTTATGAAGACACTATAGGGGGGATTTTAAAAAAAACAGTGTTATTGTATTGAACTCACAGTATAGTAACGACAGCTTTAGTAGCAAGTGATTTTCAAATAAAATTTGTTAATAAAATCAAACCGTTAATGCTTTGAAATTGAGTCGATAAGGTCGTTAATGAGCACATTTCTTGCTAAAATGCGTAATTGTCGCAAGTCACGTACATCACTTCCTGTCTCAATGACTAGATAAGGGGAACTCATTAATCACAATGCATGTTAACAAGATCAAGAAACATGAATGGAAGCATAATTCGCTGTTATGGAAGTGTGGCAGGATGGCTCGCAGTGGTGAGGTGTGGTGACGTCACGGACCAGGAAGTAACTGAAACCAAAACAGTGGATGGGCGGGTGAAGCTGAATGCTACTGCACTCAGCGTTTTTAATGAATAAATAAACAAAACAAAAGATTTAAACAAACAACAAAACACAAAACAAAAAGGCACAAGGGCCAAATGAATAAACAAATACTGTTTAGCAGTCGTTTTTTTAAATGTCGTTATTTCTCCTCACGCTCTCTCTCTCTCCGCTCCCCGTACTCTCCTCTGTACACTCCACCCTGCAGTACGGACAGCTGCAGGTTCTTACAGTCTGCACGCATTTGGTAAGGATGCACGACTGTCAGCTAGTTAAATAATCAGTAGCTGATCAGTCATGCATCCTCACTGGGTTTTTAAATATAAATATAAAAAACAATAACAAAAGACGCAGCGCTTTTATCCGCGCCGCAAACAAATACAAATAATAATAAATAAATACATAGGGGCGGGACACTCCGCCACAGGAAGCTACTAGCGTACAGGGAGACGTCTCTCCCACCAGAAAGCAGCAGCCAAATGAAAATAAAAAATAATGTGAATATCTATTTTGTGTATAATTTGTAAACTTCATTTAAAATTGTGCATTTTGTCATGCAGAATATACATTAATTTAGAACAATTAGCACATAAAGTGCTGATTTACGAGTGGGAAAAAATCAGACGGCACAGATAAAAAAAAAAAAAAGAAAAACCTAAACCCCACTAGTAATTTACCCTCATTCAGGGGAATATCGTCATATTTCAGCTTACTATATACAACTCTTTTAATGTGCGTTTTGCAATCTTTTTTTTTGGTTAAAAACAAAAATAAGTTTTTTTGTTGTTGTTGGATGGGGCGGGGGTAAGCCATCAATGTGTAGGCTTGGTTGGAATTTATTTTCTTATGTTGACATCTACTTTTGTATGTATTTTAGCAGTACAACAAACGTTCCCTAAGGTTACAAATGGTTAAAAGAAGTTAATAAATCTCATTCATAACCACAAGTATAGAAAAGGGCTAAAATATTTTCATAAATACAAATATTAAATTATCTAGGTAGTCTATAAAAAATTAACTCTGGTCCTCTCTCGGTATCGTCGGCGTCACAGCTGCGGTCTGTTAATTTTCTGTTTCAAGGTGAGTTAATTAATTAAAACCCTCTTTTTCCAAGTGCAAATTAACTCTTGATAAATTATGACAATTAACATGGATTTCCTTTTAAATTCCCACGCAAACAAAATAAATAGTCGCAAGAAGCACTGCTCGTTAAGATATTAAGCCAAGATATTAACATTATTTTGTAATTCAGTTTGATAATAATGAGTTATCAGGTTACAAAACAGTACTGTATCCGTTGTGAACGAATCGCTATAGGTGTCAAGAAGGTGTTCTTTTAAGCTAAGTTCCTGTTCCTTTAGCTGAAGCATTTACAATGGGGAAAAATAAGTTTCACCCAAAGTGTTTCCTTAGGCGAAGTGTTCTCGTAAGAGGTGTTCTGCGGAGACTACTGTACTTGTACAGTCAGAAAATGCTGACTACTGGCAAAAAAACGTCCGATTGACAACTGCTTCTCCACATTGTTACAGACACTGGTCTACGCCAGAAACATCTAAAAGTAAATATCCTTCTTAATATTGCTGCATGAGCCAAATATGAGGCTTATTGCTGCTACCTACAGGACTGGAATTGATTCCAGACAGTTTTTTTAAACAAGCACGTATTTTACAGTCATGTTGCTGCAATGCAATAGATGCATGTCTGCATCCCGTGAACGCAAGACAAAATATTTTTCCATCTGTGAAAGGGTGGTGGGCAATTCACTGACACAGAGGAGACAGAGCTTTATTTGTAACGCCGCTCAGGTGCACTGATTTATTTTTACCCGCAGAGGGCGCTGTTGTCCATGACCTCAATACTGGCAACAGTAAACAGGACCACTACTACCAATACTAGTATACAGTCCAGTGCACATACAAGTGCTCAAAAATAATAACGAAAACAAAAGGCGCAAGAAAAAGGGAAAATGAAACACAGTAATAAAACTACAAAATAAAAGTGCTGCTTACACAGTGCTCCCACTGCCACTAAGCCGGTCAATACTATTTTCTATACACTGGGGTGGCCAGTTCCCCCTATAACTACACACGTCCCCTCGGGTACGTAATTATTTATTTTATTCTTTTGTTTCTTTTAAGGCAGGCTGTCTATTAGATAGGCCTCTATTTCAATATCCTTTAATTACTTCTTGTGGGTTTAACTGGTTTGTTTTTCATATATTTAGCACAATAAAATGTATGTACTGAAAGGACATGCTTTTTCTTTGTGAAAGACAACTAAATGAAGTCCTGATTTAATTGCATTTGTGCAGCATCAGAGTGGGTCATAATATCAGTCTGTGTATGAAATTAACAGAATTGAAATATAGAAAGGGGGGTCCTAAGCAATTCTCTGTGTCTGCTTGGTTTCTGGTCACAAACTCCCCCACTGACAAAGAATACTTTTAAAAAGAGTCATAAACTAAATACTGAACAAATGGCTTATCTGCACTATCGCTGAATGAATCCTTTGGCGCCAGAAGCCAGACAGTCTTGAGTGCTTTGACACCTCGGACAGAAAACAGTACCCCTCATAAATACAGCGGACAGGGGAGAAACAGCGGACCAATTGAGAACAAGGGGCCGTCTAGGAACAAAAACAACCATTGGGAAACACTCCATGTGGACTCTGACACAGGCCAAAATAGACAAACTATGCAATCACAGGGGTAAAGAGAAAATTACAAAAGCTTGAGCGCGACACTCAAACAGTGCTGTCGACACGAAATCCAAGGTTCTGGATACACAAACAAGTCTAAACTGTGACAAGCTGAAGATCTAGCCTGCAACCAACTGGAACACTCTAATACGAGATAACTATTCTAGTGTTGGCCTTGGTGTGAGAGTCCGCCGCGTAAGACGTCTAAAATCCTGTAAAGTACCTGTAATCAGATCTCTAACTTAGCCCCGACTGATCACTGGAGAAAGAGTTGGATGAACATTTGAAGTCGACATAAATTGAAATATAGTCAATATACTGAGCTAGCAGTGCCAGAGTTTTGCGCTGAAATACCCTAGACATAACCGGACAAAGAGTGCACATATTGGTGGAGGAATTGCTGTATCAGTGGAATACCTAAATAGTTAATGACTCTTGTTCTTTGCAAAGACCTGTCCTTGCCAGCAGGAGAGCCTTCGAGCGCCTGTATTGTTGAAGACATGGATCAGCTGGAGGAGGCAGCGAACGTCCATTAAGTATTCAATGAGTAGTGTTTTAATCCTTATGAACTCGAGAATAAGCAGACCATTAAGCAGAAGTTAACGTTTTGTTTTAGGTAGAATGTAAGAAAAGTATTATTGCTTTCAATTCATGCTTTGAGTTAATGAATACTATAGTATTTGTTTTTATGTGATTTATACAAATTGATGTGAGTTTCGTAAGGCAATTATCATTCTGTGTTTGAGGCTAGAATCCAAATTTAGCTGTCTTGATAATAGATAATTATCGATAGGTTGTCTGGATGTAAAGATCATCTTTATCTTGCAAGAGTGAGAATTGCCTTCTGAACCAAAACTATATATATGAGCAGGGGTCTACTTAAATCACGGTAAATTTACCTATTTTTCACAGGTATGTTGCGGAATAAAATTAGGATTTCGCGGACATGTTTAAACATTAAATAAACCTAAGTAGACAGTATTTCAGAACACTATAATGCCTAAAAATAGTGGTACTTGCTTCCTTACTAAAACAGAGTGCTGTCATTTGTTAAAGGTGAGCATGCAGCATTCTCCTGCAGTTTACTTGCCCATACATTGAGACTGCATCCATTGAATTGGTTGGAAGTTAAGGCAAAGCTTTGCCAAGTTATACAGATGTGGTAATCGATTAGAAACAGCCCAAAAACTCAGTTACACAAGGGCATCTAGCATACTTTAATAAAGGCAATATATGCAGCACATTTGTTGTCATGTTATTTGGCCCACCCAATAATTTATTTTATTAGTAGCGAGTCAAAACAAAGGAAATGTGGCTATTCTGGTCTAAAATTCCAACTGCGAAAATGTAAGCAGCAGGTTGAAGCGAGGTGGCTGTGCTGGATCGTTTTAGTACTGTTTAACTTGCAGACAGGAATACTTTTTGTCTGGGCTGACTTTCCAGTTTGGTTTCTGAAAGCTGTTTATTTTATGTTCTGTTCAGCAGCCTCTGTAGTAGCCTTTTGTTTAATGTGTGATTCTGAAGCTAAATAGCGATCGATCGTATTTTCTCCAAATACACATTAAGATATGGAAAACAATTACCTCAGTCTGCATGTACAGTTTCTTTGGGAAATATCTTGAAATGATCATCAGCCGAAATATACTATTTTACCTCCAATGCTGAAAACTAGATTTTAGCAACCTAAATCAAAACAATGCAGCACCAACACTGTCCTACCCCCTACTGCAGAGTACAGATCACATAAAAGCAGTAAAGACGCACTGATAGGCTGGTTAAAACTTTGTCATTTGAATAGTAAACAAGAACATTAACCGCTTTGGAGAATTTATTTTGTAAAAGTTGTTTGTGGACGTTTTTTGTTTGTTTTTTGCTTAAGTGCAATGCACACAGGACGGCGAATTAATAAAAAAGGGCTATCTACAGAAGAAGGACACATAGTTTGCATTGCTTGCATTGTGCAGTAGTTCATTTAAACGAGGTTTCTTTTTTTTCCTCTCCGTACTTGTTTGTATGCATTGGCCCCTAAGAGGTGAATTTCGCGGTGACCCCTCAATTTCACGATTTCCGCAAAATCGCGATTTAGGTAGACCCCTATATATGAGACTCATTTAACGATGCTTTGATTATTAAATATTAACAAAAGTAAATATTTGCGTTACTAACGATACCCCTGTTAAGACTAACCTTCGTCTTAAACAGTCGTCAGGAGTGCAGTTGTAACCTTAAGGGAATCTCCCATAGATTGCGTTGGATCGCTCATCAACCAGCGGGAGTGGGGTTTCGTTGTTTAAACTTTCTTTTCTGTACTGTTTAGTTTAGTTAATTCTTCATTTCTGTATTATTTTAGTTTAGTTGTTGCACCTTTTAATTTTTCCTTTATTTAGTTTTATTTCTAATAAAACTGTTCCATTGCATTCACTAGAAACATTGTCTAGTCTGATTATTTCGATCAAGGTGGGTTCCACATGATTTGAATTCAAGTAAGGTATTTTATTATTATAATTTAAACTAGTCCAAATACAAATATACCTTGCACACTATATCTGTTACCATAAAGTGGAGAACTAAAACTGGTTTCAAGAAATAGTAAATATCAGAGGTGTCTGTCTATGTGTTAAAGAACTTGTCATTCAGCAGATTCATCTTTTCAGGTCAGTTCTACAGCTTTAGTGCACCCTATGGACTGATCTTTGAATGCAGTTTCGTAAATGGGTATTATGCTATTCTTTGAGCTATAAATATGTGGAACTACAGGGTATTAATATTGTAGTAATGTGGTGGGTGGTCAGGGTTATAGGTCAACAGAAAAAAACTGCACCCTTAAGAGTACAACAGATAAAGTTAGTAAACCTTTATCAGACTTGTATTCTAAAGGTCCTCAACCAGAGACACGCATTGTTGGTTGGTAATGCCATGCTCCATTTTTTTTTTTTTTTGGTCAGTTAATATTCTTAAACATAATCTGTTGGTAACACTTAAAAACAATTAATATGTCTTCCAATAAAATTCCATAGGAATAACCTCTGAACAACAGATATTTTTTTGTTTGTTTCCATAGACATTTTGTTATCTCTGCAGTGAATTGTAGGATTGTAGTTCTGGGCAAGATTTAACCTCTGATTAAACTCAATAAACAAATACATCTCCCAGTATATGCAGCAGTAAATAATTCAGTCAGAGTGATTAGCTCTTAAGATACATCTAGGAAAGGGTTAGGGTTAGGGTTAGGGTATACGACAAATCAGTGGCATTTGCTAATTTTGTGACACGTTTTATGTCATTTTACGGAAGGAAGCTTAACCGATTTCTAAAAGGCTTGTATTATTTTCATTTAATATCGGCCAAAAATATATATTTTAAAGGGAATGTAATGCCATTGATATTTATTTTTATGATTTAATGTGTTAAGGAATTAATATAAATTAGCCTCCATTGCAGAATAGGTATCAGACAGCAAAGAACAATGTTGGATCCTTCTTTTCCATTCCTCTGTTACTAGAATGCAGCAACATTACTTACAATGCTATTTTTGTCATTAGTTGTGCTTCTGTTTAAAGAATACATCTGAAGAAGCTGTACATATTGTACATTTTTCAGAAGATTGTTAGTCCAATAATTTATTTCCACTATTACTCCGTGTTTATATGAAACATGTTTTTTGCCTATCAGTTACTAGTAGTTAATCCCTTATTTTATGGCTCCAAAGTATTTCAATGTATCACCAATTTTGATTAAATGTGCAGACCCCTTTCAGATTAATATAAACATACAGCAGCAATTTAAATACATTTATTGTAGTTTCTGTGGAAAGACTACAACTGCACACTATACATTATTCCCTAATGCACTGGGTTGTCACTGACTATTAGTACCTGAAGAGGGCATAGATTAAGAGGTCTGTATCACACTCAGTTTTGTACACAATTTGAAATGATGAATTTGAAAGTCGCCTCACCACTTCAACAAATGTAATCATCAGGAGGACTGATGATCAACATGCTGAACCTAAGCAATATATGTTACCAAGCTCCTAAATCCTGCAGAGGAGTCCCAGTTAGGAAAGTCTCTGCCTGGACTTCCCAAGACAGGTCCCACCACTAAGCCAATCACCTGTCCAGCTCACTGTAAGGGCCGTTGTAACGTGGTAAGGTCACTCAGTCCCTGACGATTTAGCCTCCCTAACCCATGGGAGAATCTCTGTGGAATCTCAGTGACTTTACACTGCCAGGACATAAACCTGCAGTCACCTGATTGTATGACTCACCCTGGACACCACATGCTCATGCCTTTTACCAGGGGACTCCACATCATGTAATACTGTGCGGAGAGCACTACCTGTTCTGTGTCTTCCAGGTTGTCAAATCCTAAAAAATATAGGTTCAAAAATCATTTGTACATGGATCAGTGATCTAGTAGGAGCAAAAAACATTGAACTTTGCTAATTTGCTACATTTCTATAAATGTGGGTGCATTTATTAACTAAAAATATGTCGTCTTCTTTTTTTTTACAATTTTTTATTTTTATTGTAATCTTTACAATGGGGGTGGGGGGGGGGAGAGAAAAAGTTGAATACACAAAGGGCAGCAGTGTGGAGTAGTGGTTAGGGCTCTGGACTCTTGACCAGAGGGTTGTGGGTTCAATCCCAGGTAGGGGACACTGCTGCTGTAGCCTTGAGCAAAGTACTTTACCTAGATTGCTCCAGTAACAACTCAACTGTATAAATGGGTAATTGTATGTAAAAATAATGTGATATCTTGTAACAGTTGTAAGTCGCCCTGGATAAGGGCGTCTGCTAAGAAATAAATAAATAATAATAAATATGTAAAAATACATACATATATAAAACATAAATAAATGAAGCGTAAAATAAATATACATTAAAAATCATAAAAAAACATAATACAAAACACATTATATATATAGTTGTACTAAAAATATGTCATTGTATGTTCAGGTGTGGATTCTTTAACTTTGATTTCCTCCGTCTAATTTCTTTTTCTTTCCCAGTGTGACAGAAGCATTATGTTGTCTTTTAGTCTGTCAGTCCATTGAGCCCACTGTATATCTTTCTGTCAGACTGTCAACATGCTAAGTTAAAGTATGTTTGCCCAACGTATTTATCTTCAATACTTCTTGTACAATTACCAGCTGTATGTAATAGATACGTACTAGACCTTGCAGATTAAAATCAGTACTACATGGTTAAATATTAGTGCTGGGACCAACATGGAATTTTCATGTTTGGATATTCGTTCAAGATTTAGACATTAGTTTGGATATTTGTTTTCAAAATGTTATCAAAGCCGTTACTATATGTAACACTGTATTAAAGTTGAAAAATATCCCATAAATAAGAAAGGCCTTACTTTACCCTCTTGAATTAACTACAAAACAAAGAGAGCAATATAGTAGTTAAATCTAGTGTGTATTTCAAGTAAAAACAAAGTAGACAATGCATGTTTTTTTTCAAATAATCCCTGCCATTGTTGTCTTTGCAATAAACAAAATGGCCACAGACATGTTTTTATAAATAACATTAGTTTAACTTAAATAAACACTTCAAATAAAATAAAACGTGAAAAAGGGGGGCGTTGTATAATGAAAAAAAAATGTACTCACTGTTTTATTACTCTTTTTTTGCATTCCACTTTGCATCATGAAAGAAAATTAAAACGTGGATTACTATACTAAATCAGTATGACCTGTATCATAGTGCAGACAGAAAGGGACCCCGATTGACTCGCTCTATATATATATATATATATATATATATATATATATATATATTGGAGCGGCGGTAAGAATCCAAGCATACAACTTATATCTTCCAAAACAGATAGCTCTTTTATCTAGCAAATAGTGAACAGCAACACTCGCCAGCGCATGGAGCTGACAGTCAGAGCGCACCAGGAGACCGCCCCCAATTCCGCGTCTGCCAATGGGGCGCCGGCAGGACACCGCCCAATGTTAGATGAAAGTATAAAAAGAAATGTTGGGCAGTGTGGAACCTGCAAAAATTGTAACCAGAGTCAGTCCTTGTCAAATGATGATTAATTCATTCAACTGAATTTGGTGTTATTGTCTGGAATTACCAGCTCCTCCATTTCTCCCACCCCCATAATATTATGTCCATAATATTTTCATATTTACAATATATATATATATATATATATATATATATATATATATATATATATATATATATATATATATATATATATATACACACAATAAATAAACAATTAAGATGACTGAAACGCTCTCTGTCAGGAACTGTTGCATAACATTATGCTGGAGAGTAGATAATATTCAGCAGCATGCAGAACTGACAGAAATATCCCTCAGGACTTAGGAGAAAGGAACTTGCCTAATGACATGGAAGAGAGCAATCATTACCCCTTATTAAATAACAGTAACCCTAATGAGCTTAAAAGTCATTGACCATTACTGCCTTTGGTGGCTAAATTCTTCGAATGATTGGTATATAACCAGAATTTAATCTGGATGATTGAGACTTCAGGTCAGGTCACTTCAGTCAACTGTGCTGAGTGTAACAAAAAAATGGTGGGCACCAATGTCGATATTTTGATATGATATCAATATCATTCAAGCTAATCTATATGGCCAAAGTAATCGATCTTTTTTTTTTTTTTTTTTTTTAAGTAAACAGCATGGTCTAGTATTTTGCTGCAAACACCATTCAGAAACTTTTTGAGAAAGAGAAAGCTGTAGTTTCAGTCGATTTCCTGTATTGCAGAAAAAAACATAGAAATAGAGACGGAGAAAGAAACCAGCATCACAGTATAGCCTATTCTGTTTCACTTCCTCAATTTCTGTTGGCTACTGCCAGGCTAAAAACACTCAAGCCACTCACGTTCATTATTCAACGCTGGCATATCAGCCCAGTACTGAGTCAGGATGCTCCATTTACTGGCCTGTTTCACTCTCTCTTACTCAAACACAAACCCCATATGGAGCTTTTTAAGAACAAGGATTTGACAAATCGAATAAACACATGCACTTTAATAAAAATGCCTGCCGTTTTCTTTAGAAACTATCACTGAATTCCCTTCTGACACTGCAAGATTTTTCTTTTTTACGGATAGGTTTTTTACTGATAGGTTATAGGCTATATTGCCTGTCCGCTTTAAATTGGCACATTCCCGGAATCAGCTCTGTGATTCCTATTCATTCGCGGTATAGTTTGTGTTGAATATTATTTTTTAATACAATATAGGCCTATATATATATATATATATTTTTAAAATTAAGGACAATGTTTTGTGCTGTTCCAGCTTGCGGCATAAACCAATTTTGGTAGTTTTTCTTTTTAATGTAGGCTACAGACTCCTTAGCCTCCACGTATTTTTTTCTGCATGTTTACAGTTAACTCGTTTGTATTTTGTGTAAAAGAAAATGTTCTTTAAAAAATCTAGTTTTGTTTATTGAAGAGATTGTGAAGATAGCTGTTTCTTGTTTTGATTTAGAGGGATTCATTCGTCAACGTGTTATTTTCTTTTGATATTTCGCTGTTGTGGATGTACGCCAGTAATCACCAAAAATAAATCTTCCACTTCATTTTCCAGGCTAATGCTGTTGATTACAATGTCTGGCAGAACGGTGGCACTGCATAGTACCTGGACTCCACAGTGGTTCATTCTCATAGTGACTCTGCATGCGTTCAAGGAGTTCTCTTGCAACTTTGGTAACAGATCCGACTGCTTTGTGCAAATGTACAATTTGCCGTTTCAGGCTGTTAATGCTTTTCCGTTGTTTTTCGTTCTGCAGCAGAAGCTTTTTCAGAATAGAGTTCTTTGCCGGGTGAGCAGGTACAATGTGGGTTGGCTGCTGCATAGGTGAAATGCGGTCAGGCAGTTGCGGCGAGGGAGCAGTAGCACACTCTTTCCAAATCGCACAAGCTTGAAAGGGAATTTAATGTTTAAAACTGAGTTTATTTATTTTGGAGTTGAAGTAGCCCAATACAACCTGAGCACTACATTTAGCCTACATATTTTATTGTTTTTCGTATCTTTTAAAAATGTTGTACCACACAAGTATTAATGTGTTGTTTGTTTGTCTGTTTTCCAGGACCCCCTTGTAAATGAGGCCTCGGTCTCAAAGGGTACATTTCGTGGTAATATAAATAAATACAAAATTTGTAGCCTATAATATCATACCTTTGGCTTATTGACAAGCTTCCTCTTTTTATCTGATGGCAGCTTTCATTGTTACAAAGCTTCATTTTTCTTTTCTTCTGAACATCATTTTTGATCTGCTGTCTCTCCAACTCTGCTTTTGATTTAGTGAGTTTATCGGCATCTGGTAAAATAAAAAGTACAAAAAAGATTAATGAATTGCATCAGTACATCACAAAAAATGAGAGCTTCCCAGTATTCAACAATAAAATATAATTTGGGAGCAAAGAAAAAAACGCTTACCACCAAGCTTCATAATTTCTAAGTTTCCTTCTCTTTTCACTTTTGGAGAACCATGTTGCTGCCCTGCTTCAATGTTCCAACAATATCTTTAGTCAAGATGATGTCAGCCTTGTTCGGTTCATATCCAATGTAGGACACAAAGGCAAACTTATCACCACAGTTTGAGAAGAAAGACTAAGGGATGTGTGAGAAGAAAGACTAAGGGATTAATTCATCAACGTGTTATTTTCTTTTGGTATTTAATTGTGTTCTTGTTTTTACCCAAAATATCTCTTTACAGTCTCAATGACAGTTTTAGATAGAAGATTAGCCAACTAATGATTCATAATGGAACATTTAATGTGGAAATGTGAAAAAAAACATGTCAAATAATGTGTTTAAAAACAAAAACATCAACACTTAGGCTACAGGTACTTAACATTCTAAAAGGTATTGACAAGGTCGACCCAGGGGACATTTTTGACCTGAAAAAAGAATGAAGGACCAGGGGTCACAAATGGAGATTAGATAAAGGGGCATTCAGAACAGAAAATAGGAGGCACGTTTTTACACAGGGCAGCAGTGTGGAGTAGTGGTTAGGGCTCTGGACTCTTGACCGGAGGGTTGTGGGTTCAATCCCCAGTGGAGGACACTGCTGTTGTACCCTTGAGCAAGGTACTTTACCTAGATTGCTCCAGTAAAAACCCAACTGTATAAATGGGTAATTGTATGTAAAAATAATGTGATATCTGTATAATATGAAATAATGTATAATGTGATATCTTGTAACAATTGTAAGTCGCCCTGGATAAGGGCGTCTGCTAAGAAATAAATAATAATAATAATAATAATACACAGAGAATTGTGAGGGTCTGGAGCCAACTCCCCAGTAATGTTGTTGAAGCTGACACCCTGGGATCCTTCAAAAAGCTGCTTGATGAGATTCTGGGATCAATAAGCTACTAACAACCAAACGAGCAAGATGGGCCTAATGGCCTCGCCTTGTTTGTAAACTTTCTTATGTTCTTAACATACTGAAAGACGCAATCGCCAAGCCCTGGTTTGTATTTAAAAAAAAAAACTCAACTGTCAACTTTAAAGTTTAATAACTTTGGATGTACACATAATAGAAGCAAACTGTAAATGGCGCAAGATCCCAAAATTATATCCAAATGATTATTATTTTATTTTGTATCTTTTGTCTGCAATGTGTAAAAATAAAACAATTGCGTTGCATGTTCGGTTTAGCCAAGGTCGTAATATTGCTACTGCATCATAAAGAAAACACTGCTGCATAAGGATTTTCTTTCTACCACATAATATGTTATTAAAAAAGTCGCACGAGAGAAGTGGCTTCAAAACAGTAAGTACAAACCTTTCTTGTGATGTTTATTTTAAGTTAAAGTTGCCAAATGTCCTGGGAAAATATAAATCAAATGATGTTACGTGTCAAACTGTAGGCTACCCCGAGTTTTGTTTTATTAGCTATTAGTACTGATATAAGCAAATATTTGTGGAATGGTTTTAGTAGCCTACCATATATTTTTGTTTTCTTAAAAAAAAAAAAAAACTTACTTTTTATGATAACTAGGAAAACATAAAACCACCTTCACGTGCATATTGTATGTATCCATTTCTTAAGAAAAAGCATGCTTTAACTTGATATATGCTACTGTACAGTTTATTTATTTTGGGCTATTGCCTTACACAAAAGAGTTTACTAGAAGTTAGCTTTGCCCTTTTGTTATTTGTTAGTTTTAGCATGTGACCCTGCTATTAATCTAAAGTCAAAGCAGTTTCTAACTAGGTATTGCCCTCTAGCGGTCACAAAGATGCTTAACAAGCCCCAACGAAGTGACAACGTACAATAAAATGCACAAAATCGCGTTGTCGGTGGAAATCATAATGACTGCACCTGCACTTTGAAAGTAATATATCTAATATGTACATATCTTAAACAACATTTCAAAAACTAAATAACTGCAATCGGAAACATTGTACTGAATGTAAACTATAAAACTTACTGGTGCTTAAACAAAATTAACTTGCTGCTTTTCCAGACTAGCTTGCCAGTGGCAGTGTCTGTGAACGACTTAGCCAAGTGATGTAGCCTGATCTTGGAGAAGCACCAAGATCTACATTTAATCAAGGCAAATACATGATTGTTATCAGGCTCCGAATCAAACATATGCTGGAATAAGCTATCAAAGGTGGTGTGTGCAACCTCCGCCAAGACTGCATGCATTATAAAAGATGGAATTCCAGGTCCCTGGGGAAGACCTGAATTGGCTGAAATCAACAAACGTTGGAAACATCTTTCTGTGGCTTCACAAACCTTAACACTTTGCGAGGGCTTCACACTCAGGACAGTGGATCTTCTTGTTCACCATGTAGACAACAAACCCAGCAATGTAACCAACAGCAGCTTTCTTGTACAGCGATAGGGCAGGAATGCTGGGTACTGCATCTAAGTCATCCGATTCGGCAGCAGACAGCAAGGTGTTGTAGCGCCTAGAAACCAGGATATCCAGAGACATGTCTGGCACTGCATCTTTCAATTTAACTACTTGTGCTGCCTGTAGGATCTTGGTCATGTCCAGCGCCAGCTCCTTTCACATCATGCCCCACCAGCATCCTCTTGTGTGATACAATGAACTGATGTATGGTTGGGTTGTTATTAAAACCATTTGATGATCTGACAGCAGCAAAAAACAGCTCAAGATGATCCTGGCTTAACTTGTACATCAATAAGTAGGACAGTTGTGATCCATCTGGCTTCACATATTCTTCATAGATGGCCTTGAAGGCTGTTTTGCATGTTGTGCTGGTAATCCACTTTCCACTTGGATCCTTAAGTGTTGCATTATATTGGTAAGTGTCATACAAGAACAGCATCACAGAGCTTTCATTTGCCAGCTTCATGGGTGCCTTGTATTTATGAGAGGGTTCCTGGAGTTCATTATATCAAAATAACCTGTCAAACAGTTCAATGAATCTGCAGGTGGGTTCACTGTCAGCAAACTCCTCCAGCTGTAATTGCTGCCAACAGAAGCGAAGAACATCAGCAACTTAGTGTCTGGGCTGCGAGATTAACCTTCATCTTCTGTGCCTTCCGTGCAATGTGAGCTGGCTTGAGTTTGTTCCCAAGACGGAGGCCCTCACCTTGTTGCAGTTTGTTGAGGCCCTCTAGATGCTGCCATCTCACCAGACTCATCAATAATGATGCCACATGAGCCAAGGGTGTTCCTGACCAGCTTCAGCATGTTGCAGACATCTAGCAGGACATGAATCCATTGATCGGATTGAGATGGGTTGGGAAAACTAGGGTTTACAGGATCCATGGATGTGCCAAGCTCTTTCAGCATTGAAAAATGACATGAAGGTCCATCACAAGTGGCAGAAATAACCTTCACACCAACATCTGTCAGCTTCAAGATACACTGACACACCAGGTTAGCCCCTGGAACCTTCCAGTGATCATGAACACAGACCACCATGAAGACCAAAACCTCAGTTGCCAATAGTGCTGAATCGTCAATGATGCCAGTGCCGATGTCAAAATAGCCTAGCATCTTCTCACCATCCCACTCAACATGATGGCCATCTCATCCAGCATCAATGCGCACAACACCTCCTTGCCATTCTTCTTGGCTTCATGGACCTTGGCCTCCAGAGATTGAAGCACCTCTTGACTGAGGCCTGGACTCCCATCAATCCCACTGTACCACTTCCTGATGGTGGACAGATGCGGTAGTACGTTTGCAATTCTCCAGTCTGTCAGTACAACCCCTGTGTCAAGAGACTGTTGCATGATCTTGGTTAGCAGTTTGTAAATAACTTATTTCATTTCTTTGAGTACTATTGGGAGGATCTCATATGGCCCAGGGGATTTGTTTATTTTAAGAGCTCCGAGTCCCTTTAACACTTCTGCCTCTGTTATGCTAAAGTTATTTAAAACTGGATAGGAACAGGTCAACATGTGGGGCATGTTGCCCGTATCCTCCTTTGTAAAAACATTGAAAAATAATCATTTTATATATTTGCTATTTTTTTTCTCTTCGTCTATGATTTTGTCATTTGTATCTCTTAAACATTTTACCTCCTCCCTGAATGTTCTCTTGCTGTTATAATATAATATAATTTGAGCTCTGCATGGAGTCTACAACATTTTGCAAGGACTCCACTTTCTTCCTCAACCTCCTGTTTTTCTGTTGACCTAGCTTCAACCTTTTTTTGCAGGTCTGAAATGCATCCACAATCTGTTGAAGCTTGCTCTTCATTGACTAGGTGCTGGCTGTACAATACTGATGGTCTGCTGCCTTGCCATTGTCTGGTGAATACTGATGACTTGATTCTTCTCGTGGATTTGAGTGTAGCTCAGCAGGTTGTGTTCTTCCAGGCAGTTTCCGACTGTCAGCTTTCTGAAATCAGAGACATATAAAGTGTAATTTCATTATAAATAAAACATGTAAAATCACCATCACTCTCTGTTTTTTAAAACTAGACTTAACTTATGTAAAAGCCTTTTCATAATCAAGTATACTTTTAATCCTATTTTACTGTAAATTGTGATGATTTTTAAAATTACTTTTTTTCTTCCATCTATATAACTGTTTGTATTTTTATGTATTTTTATTTTATCTTTATCTTTAAAAGAAAAGGCAGCCCACGGCTGGGCCAGATTTAGACCGTCGTTGCAATCTGAGACCACATGACCAATGTGGTTGCATAGCTCAGTAGACACTCCTATACTGTCACACGCGCTAAAAATGAATAGAAAGCTGAATGCTCTGCTAGCCAAGACAGCAGTGGGTCAGTATTATTTCTACACCATACAACTTTAAATATAAAAATATTAAATAAAAAAATCGGGGGGTAACATTCAGGTTGTTTCTTTCATATAATATATGAGCTGCAGTGCATTCATAATTATGCTTAGCTTGTCACAATTACCTTTTCTTCCTGTTATTTAGTAACTAAGCGATAAATATAAAAACTGCAGGATTGTGGATCTCAATGATAACAAATAATGATGGCGACTTGGCATATTCAGCCACCATTGTTTATTTTGCAAGCAATGATGTACATAGCTACAAAATCGTCATTCAGCAAGAGCAAGAGTCTAGAAACAAACTTGCAACTGACTTTAAAGGTGGATCAGGATGCGTGTGTAGACTTCTAGCCAGCAACGTGCTGCTGAATGAAAACCCATCTCTTTCAATAGATTATTAAACTTAAATAAACGGTACCATGAAATCCATAAAGTAAGCGTATTTAAAGAAATATTTCTGAATGTGATAATACAAGGCAGCAAAGTGGGCCCAGCTGCAAGACTTTATCCAATAAGTCCTGCTGTAATCAATAAACCTGCTGAAGTGTCAGCATTAAGATGAGTTTATGGTATGTATGGGATCTGTCACAGCAAATTGATTGTACTGAAGTGAATGATGTTTGGTGTGTAAAGATTTCATAGTGAGTAAATTGACTGCTATTCAGATGAACCTAGGCATCGACTCAGCTAAAGCAGTTTAGGTGAAAAAACTAAATGCATTGCAGTTCATAGAGAAATGCAAATTAGGTTCAAAGTGTTTACACTGCATTGTACTTATGGTAATGTGTATAACTATTTATCAAGCGTCATTATGCACATGTTTTGTGTAATAATGAGCTGAACAAGGCACTTGGACCATATTTATGAAGTATCATCAGGCTGGTAATTTTCTGTCCCATTCAGTTGGCTTTGTAAATACTTAGTAAAGCAAGTAACACATTTGCTCAATAATCAGTCTATAAAAGTATAAGTTCAGTATAGGTTAAGTATATTTAAACAATGACTTTAGGGCAGGTTAAGTGTATGATAAAATATTGTAGGATATACCAACTTGGAATCCATATAGGAATAATTTGGGCAGTCAGTTTAACTACTTAATACTACTTAATAAGGCGTAATTGTGTGTACAACCACAGTGGCCAATAATGGTTGGTAGTTTATTCATTTTATTTCCCTCAAAACGTGCTTATTATACCCAAACGATTCAGTCCTGCTCATCTCTCAGGCAAATTATGGCAAAACTGTGTGGTGGTTGATAAAAAGAAAAAAAGACAAGTGCACTTAAAAAGAATGCATTCTTCTGTATTATGATGAAGTTTCTTGATGGAAAAACCAATTGGCATCCATAGCTATACCCTATGGACTTACATCTCAGCAGTACATCACAGGCAGCCACCCACTCTCCACCCATGAAAGCACACACTCACTCACAGATTTGGATTTTGGGAAAGCCAGAGAAGTAAAGGTGGGGAGGGAGGGGGTGCTGCTTTTTTGTTTTGCTTTTCATTGACAGAAAGTAGGCCTGCTGCAAGGATGGCAATGTAATCAGTGCTGGTTCCATTATTCATTTTTCAGAATAGGTGGTGCACAGTAACCACTGGAATGAGCAAAGTTACAATGAAGAACACAGGATTGAAGTTAGATTATTTAAGAATAAAACAAGCTAGAATTGCTGTAGGTGCATTTGAACTTTTCAAGCAAAACATTGTCATGAAATATGTAGGCTAATAGAAAGGAAGATGGCAATCCAATACGGTATTTGCAATCAATGTCTAACATGGTACTCGATAATAATGTAAATAGATTTAAACAGATGCTGTATTTAAATTGATATTGTTGTGTATCATAATGTTAATAGACTGAAATAGTGGTGTACAATTTACTTTCAGGCAAGTGAGTTTACTAGAAACCCTCAGACATTTTTCCTTGTGACACCATATTAGAGCTATAAAATCATTGCAACATACCCAGGACATGGATACATTTTATTGATACCTACTGGTTACCCAACTCTGAAAATACCATGTTTTATAAGGTACATTTACACACCACACATGTGATGTAAAGAACAACAAACAGTAAGTACCTTACTACAATAAGCTTCATTTCATTATAGTTATCTGGTGAAGGTATAGGTTAAAACTTATTTAATTAGTGTATTTTTATACACTTCATCTTCACCTTTGAAGAAAGAAGTGGAAAGGCCTCTATTGGCTCATCAGTAAAAAGGTCAAGAGATTTTTTTGAGATTTGCCATTCTATCACAAAATATACAATGCAGCTTAATTACACACTGTCTAGTTGGATATTAATTATGCATTTTATGGTTGACCTTTAAAATAGAATTTTAGTTTTCTCTGTTTTCTTCATAAGATCCTGCTCAAATGATTGCAATTAATAAGCATTACAAAGAAAAAGTGTTTTCAGTTATCCCACCATGGGCTGCCAGAAGGCCTTGATTTGATGTGGCAGTAAACTTGTTTTAGAAGGATCCATGCCTCAAATTCCTTCAAAGTTGAGGTTTGAAATCTACAGCACAATTTATTCTCCAGATGGGCCCATTGAAGTATAATAACATTCACAGCTGGTGACTTGGTAGGCCAGAGGAGATGACAAAAGTCTTCCCCTTTCAGACCAGTTGTCATCCACAATTTCCAGGCAGTATTTTCCTTTGACCTTTTCCTTCAGAGGAATGATTAAAACATTACATACCTTATGTATTCTTTGGGCTGCTGCCACACAGCTTATTGGTGGTGGACTTATCTGGCAATACTTCAGAACCTGTGTCTATGTTTAACACAACACATTACTAACCTTTATGGTAGTAAAGGAGGTATGAGATATGAAACTTTCATGATGAAGAATCATGTATATGTGTTCCAAGCATTTTTGAGATTATTAATTTATTTTCAAATTTTAAGTACTTCAAACAATGTTGCACGTTTTATTATCTGAATCATATGTGCCCTTCTGTAGGCATAGAAGTGGCAGATATTCACCTGATTATGTACAGACAAAAAAGAGCTTGTTCAGAATCAGATTCCAGGCTAACATGATGTTAGAATGCACATACAGTGCTACCCCATTATAATGTGACCTGTTATAGTACAGAATTGGGTATAACACAGTATGGTCGTGGCTCCCATTTCCACCATAATGCAATTTGACTCACAAATGTTGGGTGAACGTTCCAGATATACAGTACGAAGCATGGCAGACAGCAACAAACGAAAATCTTTCTCTGTTAAAATGAAATTCGATGCAGTGGACAGAGTAAGAAAAGGTGAAACTCAAGCAGCAGTTTCAAACGATATAAATGTTGCAGAATCTACATTGCGTGGATGGCTAAAAGACGAAGAAAAACTAAGAGGTTTTCTTGATAAGATTGACTCCAAAGAGGGCTTCTGCGCTAAAGACAATGAATTAGACAGTTTTATTCGCTTGGTTTCGGCAGGAACATCAACAGGGAGGCGGGGACATGAAAACATATGGTGGGTGTCCACATCAGCACGGGCAGAGCCGAGTGAGACAAGCTGCAGTGTCAGTTTGTTGTTTTTGAACAGGAGCCGGAAATAATCGTCCAGTAAATCATGGATTTGAGTACCTGCAAATTGTGTGCGTGTCTCCTTCCTTTATTTTCCACCGTACGCTACAATATTAATTTGGCTTGTGGGCTAAACACAAATAACGCGGCCTCCTAATTATGGACCCCAACAACCGCATTATAACTGGGTAGCACTGCATATGTTTTTGGTCTCAAATATTAATTTAAAGAATGTTTTATAAATACAATAAAATGTTATGTCCATGAAAAACGTTTGCACTGCAGTTGGCTTCTTTACAGTTTCATGAATAGCAAACAATCAGGAATCAATCAGTACTTTATTTATATAGTGCCTTTCATACAAAACGTATATCAAAGCGCTGTACAGGATAAAACAGAAGGAAAAAAAAATAATTCATGTGTATAGAGATTAAAGAAAACCAGAGTTTAGAATTCAGTTTAAAAAGCTGATATCAAAACAGAAGAAAATCATAATACATTTGTGTAGAGACTAAAGGGAAACACAGTTTTAAAAAATCTAAAAAAACGTAAGTTTTCAATTGATGTAGCACTTCTGATATGAGGTGGCAGTGCACACAAATCTGTGAGCATTGTTTCCCTTTTTTGTTTACACGTGAGAAGGTATATATGTGACTAGAAGCTCCTTTATATGATCTGCTGCCATACCTTTAAGTGCTTTATAAGTCAGAAGTAACATTTTAAAATCAACTCTAAACTTCAAGGGAGCCAAAGTCAGCATAGGTGCTTTTGTTCTGCTGAGGTATTATAGTATCGTACTTTGAAAAAAAGCGTTCTTAAAACATTAACAAAGATAATGATCTTCATCAGGCTGTGTTAGGTTGACATCAGTGTGTCATTAAATCGATTTTTTATTTATTTTATTAGACTTCTGGACCTTTCTTTATCTTGTACTTTTTGATGCAATCCTGATCTGTGGCATAGCTGACTGTCTTAAATAGTTTTGACCTGAGTCATTAAATGAATCATTTCAAAGCACAGATGGAAATCAACCACTGCCTGTGTAATGTCATTTCTATTAAGAGTTCAACAGTGTCACTGGGAAAGTTATCAGAATAAAAAGCCTTTCTGCCTCATAATGAAAATAGTAATTTAACTGCCTAAAATGTTACTAAAATTAGAGATGTTCTTGTGGCATTTCTTTTTACATTAGCTTGAAATTCAAATAACAAGGCACATTAATCTCAGAAGCGAAAAATGAAACCGCTGTAGTAATTGTAGCAGGCAGAGAAGTATTTACCTGAAGATAATTATTCTCTCGCTTAGGTCTCTGCTGTTTGACTGAACATGAATGCCATAACCCCAATCGACTTGAACTGTCAAGGTGTCCTATTGAATTGGGCAGACAGATTTAGTGTTCAATTGGGGGTGTAAAATCATTACCTAGCTCCAGAAAACAACTGGAATGTTCGTAACTGAAATATTTCTAATAATACATTTTCCTTTTGCAATTGTCAAACTATTCTCTAATCGTTCACAGCTCTGAAACAAAGTCCAGTCTGATCTTCCTATTCTCCCTGAATACTCTAATAAAAGTTACATTTGTGTTTATTCTAGTAATTTAAGGATTTGTGAACATAAGATTCATGACAACACTGTTCGTGTTACATTTAACAGACGGGAGTCTATTTTAATTAACCAAACTGTGGCAGATCTTAATTCAATTTTCAGAAGCTTACCATGGCAAATTTGCAGTTATTTTGAAGTTTACCATGCTTTTCCCCATGATTATATAATCAATTTTGTCATGCTTAGCCATACAGTATCTCTAATTTACCTTGAATGTATTAGCTTATATGCTTATTTATTTGTATATGCATTTGATGTTGTAAACTACAATATTTATGCCCTTCACCTTTACATTTTGAAAGTTAATCCTTTGATTATGCTCACCCCAAGTCCTCTGAGGTCCAACGTAACCATGTTCAACCCCGGCTTTAGAAACTGCTATTCGGCTGCATTCAGTACTAAAGCCTGGGGCTTCACAGGCCACCCAATTTGACTGTAATCAGTGCATTCCATAGGTGTAATCAAGACACACCAGGCCCATTTCAATAGTCTATGTGGTTCCCCCATGAGGTCACATGGGGTCCGTAGGTGATCATCAACGCATTATATGATGTTCACATCGAGACAGGCTGCACCCTGTACTTTTTAATTATATTTGTGTGGCAAAATAATGATAGAAACATGTTATACTCAACCCAGAGACAATTATTATTAAACATGAATTATATGCTTGTGTGATAGTGATGGCTGCAGGTGGGTGAAGTCAGACCAGAAACAGACACCAAAACAAACAGTTAATGATGGGGCAAAACTGAAACGCTATGGCGTTTATTGGGATTATTATAGTTGTATGTTGGGATTATAGACACCATTATAATCCCAATATACAACTATACAATCCAATATACAACTACCATTAAAGTGACATACACCCAAAATACTTTTTTAAAAGGATTGCTTTGAAATTGGGCATGCGTCACTCATGCTGCTACTCTGATCACAAAACACTTTGAACGGATATTATCCTGGATGAAATTATTTTCAAACAGACCTATCCCTTAATATATAACAAGAGAGCGATAATGGTTGTGTTTACAACAAAAATAGAAGTAGTGTGCTATGATAGTTCCACTATTATCCCAACATTGAATGTTTTATAGTTATGGATGAAATACCTACAGCATGTATAACTTGACTTTCACTTAGCACTTTTGCTTCATGTGGCCCAGGCATATACAGTACTGTATTCAACACACTGCACCCTATGCCTAGTAAATATGCTCCCTGTTTAACATTTTCCTCAGAAGGCTGCTTCTGTCTAAGCCAAGAGTGTTGGGATGATGGATAGAACTGTCAAGCTATTAATCAAATTACCTATAAAGTTCAATATGTAAGCCTAAATTAGTATTAGAAAATTCAATTTCATGACTAAGGGCTTGATTTACAGTCGTACTCAAGTAAGTACAATGTGCAGCGCTCGCCTTTTGATGCCATTTCCCACTGTGAACCCCTGCAGTGACAGATCAACAAAGCGAGAATTCTTTTACCCGAGCTGCATACTTACAAAAGTGGATGTTGCCAATTAAAAATGCAAGTGTTTCTTTTAACATCACATTTTTCTTTGTTCTTCAGGATTAACATACAGAACCTAATAACATACAGTATATTATTCATCCCCTCCCACTTCCCCCTCCCCCGGCAACCTGTCAACTTCCCTGGACCCATAGCTATAGCAAAAAAAAAAAAAAAAAGGGAAAAAATACAATATGTTCACTAGATCTTTAAGCCTGCAGTACTACAGGTTTACGTTCTGTGTTATCGGCAATATAATCCCCTTTTATGTTTGTATTTTATTCTAAACATAGAAAACTGTGTTGTGTTACATGGGGTCTTACATTATTACTTTCATCAAATTTATAACATTGTGTCTGGATAAACTGACTTACTTAAAGTGAAAATGAAATACCTATAACAAGGTGAGAGTATTGTTATGCCAATAAGAGGTGGGAGAATCATTTTTAAAGTCTTGGTTTATGTGATCCACAGCAATGTATTTCTATTTTCATTAGCCTATATTTATTTATTAAGCTTTATTTACCCTGTCTATTAAAAAAAAAAAAAAATGTTTTGAGTGTTCATCTTGTGGCTGCAATATTAATGATAGATGTCATTGTGGGTGGAAATACAGTCACATGGTTCACTGGTGGATTGCCACACTAGTTTTATCAGCAGAATCTGACATTGAATGTGGTTTTCTGCATGACTGCACTGTCATGTTTGACACAAATGATGGATTGCTTTACTGAGCTAGCCGTCAATACTTGCATACCAGACATTCAGCTAAATTGTATGTTATTCCAGCAATTCAATAACATTTCTGCTCATAATTACAGTTCAGCAGGTGCTATCTCACAGTTTAAAGTGGTCCAGATATCGATCACTTTCTAATACACTGCCCCTTGGGAGGCCTGATTCATTAGTTATAGCTTGTAATCACTGTCTGATGTGGGTCTAATATTAAAAGAATGTCATACATCTAACCCCTCAATCTTGCTGTAAACAATAATTTTCCCACAGCAAATCTGTTCAAGTTGTTATTTTTTTTTTTAAATGCTGTTGTATATATAACCAGGAGAAAATAATATTTCACTTTGTTTTTTATTTGCTGAATATAGCATGAATGAAATATATTTGTTTTCAGTATTGTGTTTATTTAAAACAGTTGTATCTCTGTTGTATATATATATATATATATATATATATATATATATATATATATATATATATATGTATATATATATATATATATATATATATATATATATATTATTTAGTGCTTAATGATATTCTGCACTAATAGTTGGTCCCACCAGATAATTGATCAGTTCTCAGATTTGATGACCTGAACCTCTCAAACGATGCAGAACTATAATTTGTGTGTTTCATACACTGGCCTTTCTGGCTGCATCACACTTCTGACAGATGCCGACAGAATGTCAACCAAATTGCTGCTGTTCTTAAGCAAAGCAGACCTAGCCCTTGCTTAAAAGTACATACAGTGTACTAAGAAGTTCATAGGTTGTCCTTCTTGTCTCTTCTGACAGCGGTAAGTTGAACTTTAAGCAAAAAGAAAGCTAGCAACTGAACTAAATCATATTGTGGTACTTTTTAGGGTCTTCATTAAAAACATGGAGACACTTATATGCTGATCATGTCCATCTGTCTGTCACACTATAACTGGGTGAATATGATAACTGCCTGTCACAAGATGGCTTGAGCGGTGACATCAGAAACACACAGTACTGTGAGGTGAAATGGTGAATGTGCTTGCTTGCGCCCATTTATTGCAAATAAAAGGTTTAAATAGAAAACAAAACACTGAACAAAACAAACGGCGTGGTGGCCAAAACAAATAGACAGACTAACAAATGGTGGATGAACCCCAAAACAAGTATCGTGCGAGTCCTCTCGCACTAGTAGCATTTGTTTTTCTTTTAGTTTTTTTTTCTCCTTCTCTCTGCTGTTCTCCACGCCCGAACACAAAAAGTGAATTGTGCAACAATTTATACAGCTGTGCTGGGATTCAATTACTAATTAATTATTCACTTGAACCCCAGCACGTGAACTAATTTGTGCATTCCCTGTGCTCACATATTAATACACATTTTATCTACAAGTGAAGTGAATGTACAATCCCCGTGCCTAAATACAACTATATATATTTAACACTCGTGCTAAATATCCCACATTATATCCCATGCACCAATATATATACACCAACATTAACATCACACGCAATAGATAACACATAATACACACATGGGTGGGGCACACTGCCACACTGCCTTACATCAATTGTCACCAAACTTGTGTCATATATACTTGCCTCCTACAGATGTTTCGGATTGCATTTTACTATAAAACGATAAACCTTCGATTTTATATAAATATTTTTAACCTGTACATGCACTCACTCGCTTTCTTACCTTAAGCAGTCAAAAAGCATGACATCATCATTTCTACGCTGTATAAAACATAAAACATACTGTAGAGACTAGAGAGCTGAAGTCATTATGTTACATTAGTGATAGAAGGCTGTGTGGTCCAGTGGTTAAAGAAACGGGTTTGTAACCAGAAGGTCTCTGGTTCAAATCCCACCTCAACCACTGACTCACTGTGTGACCCTGAGCAAGTCACTTAACCTCCTTGTGCTCCGTCTTTCGGGTGAGATGTAATTGTAAGTGACTCTGCAACTGATGCATAGTTCACACACCCTAGTCTCTGTAAGTCGCCTTGGATAAAGGCGTCTGCTAAATAAACAAATAATAATAATAATAAAAATAAGTAAAATGTACTGTTTATTATATTTCAAGCCAGGGGAAGCTAGTTAAGCATCATTTGATGCCATTTCCAGGAGAGTATTGGTTAAATAAAAAAAAAAAAACTAATAAGGTGCCATGAGTATTAAAATAATGTTTTGTAGGAGTCTTTTGAGAGAATAAAATGCTATGCATTTTATAAAAAACCTGATGACTCAGACAGCACAATTTCTTTGGCACAATTTTTTGTCATTGAGTGTTTGAATGTGAGGATGATTAGGCAGACTGGATTCAAGAGACTATACCCTTGTGAATATTTTTTCAAAATGCAGGTTTACCAAAAGTTTGGAACGAGCCCAACATATATGCCCTTTATTCAAGAGGGTTATGTACAACATAAGAAGATTGCAAAAGATTAGCAATCTGGAAGAATTCTTGGCCATAAAAAACATGGTACATTAAGATCTCAATGGGGAAAAACCATCAACCCCATTATCAGCAGAGTATTTCTTTAATTAATGCACAATGTAACTATGACGCACTCTTTAGAAACAGGAATGTTTGAAAGAAGCTTCATACATCTGATGTTCTTATCTATCAATTCTACTTTGCAATTGGTTGATGAAGGTGTACTTCTTCTAACAGGGTGATACAATCACTGTTCCACTTTCCATTGAGAGTCAGCACAAATGTACTGAAGGCCATGCTCTACTCAGATGCACAGTTAACAAAGGGAAATGGAATTCTGCCTGCCAGTCGTTTTAAGCAAATGATCAAAAGTAAGTCACAGAAACAGGATTTGACCTTCAGACGTGGAATGTGCAGAGATGCCAACTGCGATTTGGTCGTAGCAGTTGCTATTTTGGAGGTTCTGCTACGGCACAACGTCGAAGGGGTATAATACTACGATTTTTATTAAATAAATGGACAACCCCTGAACGTTTTTGAATTATTATTTTAATACCATGTGTGTGTTTTCCTGTTTAATTTTTTTTAATGAATTAATGGTTCAAGGCCATTCTACTGTTTGAAGACAACTGTGTAGTAGAGTAGCGTGAATACCGTGCTTACTACGAAATTACTACAAAATTGTCCGTGAAATAAAATGCGACGTTTACCAGTTCTGGAAAAACATGGAAACGAGATTCCCAACACTTGCTGTAATCATTTTCTGCATACAAAAATGTACTTCAGCATGACCAGCGCTCCAGAAAGGCATCAAATATAAAATAACTTCAAACTGTACCACAGCAGAACCAACAGAGGCACACAAAGGGACAGTCTTTCAACTTTTTAAAGGCATGTAAAACCCACAGTTTTTGTTTGCTGTCCTGTAGAAACCCCACCAAATGTAAAACGAACATTTTTGTTTATAGTTGTGTATGCTTTGAAGTTTACCGATTTACAAAAAAAAAATAATAACTTGAACCTGATGTTGTGAAAATCTTAATAAATAAATATTTAGATTCATTTTCCCTTTTTCCTACTTCTATAGACAGACTAATTTTATGTTTATGTAGGTACTGAGTGTTTTTATTTAAAAAAACAAAACATATGTTTTGTGTTATGTCAGAAATATCGAGAGGAATTTACTACAGAATAGTCACGCATTAAAAGAAGTGGAGTGTCTCAAACTCACGTCTGCTGTGAATACTGCCAGACAGACTTCTCTGTGAAACATGGTGGGCATCATGAATGTATCACTCACATAGGCCAAAGAAACACCAGCAATAAGCAAAATCTGACACTCCCCATTACTGTATGTTTTGTGCAAATGGGTTTTGAGGTTTAGCCCTTTGCGGTCCATTGTCGGACTGGGTCCGACATTGCAATTATTCCTCTCAGGTCCTTTGTCGGACTGGGTCCGACATCATTATAGCAATGCAAAAAACGGGTTTCTAGTCGTTTTTTTCTCTGGAAAAAGCCAAGAAAACCATTCAATTGCCGAGTGGGAGCGACAGGAGCCGAGACAAGTCGAAAAAAAAAAAATTAAAAACAATAAGGCGTATCTCATGAATAGTCATACATGGCCGTTTTATCAGATAACGGGGCGGGTCGTAAATAAACAAGCTGGCTGCCTGTGAATCAGCGCACAGAGAACACGGACATTTGCAGAGCTTTTTTGAGATGTTATAGTAATAAATAATGACTTGGATCGCATTATTGAGGAGTTTGGTGATAAAATGAGTGATCAGGAGATGATTGATCGGTATTATTTTTATTATTATTTATTTCTTACATAGGTGAAAGCTATAGCGAACGAAAGGGTGGGGCGGGGCTGGAGATGCCTAGTGAGTGCTTTGTTGATATGCAGGGCCTTTTAAACCCGTTTGACTGTGGAAAAAAATACTTTCAAAAAGCGCGACTAAAATTAACTGCGTGTGTGAAAATTAATTAGACCTGACGTGCCTGACGCACAATTAATAAATGGACTGCAAAGGGTTAACTCGCTTTAAATAGTTAATTAATTATTGGATACTTCACAGCATTTTGTGTTTGGATAGTTGCAGAGTAGTAAATATGTAAATAAAAAACATTATGTTAAATCTTTCTTGATGTGTTGTTATTTTGATAGTTATTTTTTTATAAAGTTTTGAGGTTGAATATTTCAGTCCAGGTTTAATAACGCTTATGAGATCCTAAAACACTCTTCATTGCTAATATTTAAATTCAGAATAAATAGAATTCCAAAAAAATAAATAAAAATTAAGTGTTGAAGTGTCAAGTATTTCTATTGGGTTTTTTTAAATTTCTAAATGCTGTCTGTTTACAATTACCAAAATTATAGATTGAACAGCAAAAAAATAAGGTCCTTGGCTTAAAATGTCCTTGGACCTTTTAAATTTCTAGGGTCTAGAGCCACTGGCCTATCTGCTACTATATTTCTACTACCATGCTACTATTTTCTTCATTCATAAGTTGGCATCTCTGAATGTGTAATGTGAAATTAGTCATGCATCTTAGTTAGGAATGTTTATTGCAGATAAATGTAACTTTTGTGTGTATATGAAAAAAGTTCAGATCAGCAATTATTCAATTGATATTGTTTCTCTTGTGATTTGTAATGCTTGTGTCAATAAAGTAAGAAATTTAGAGGTTTAAACTTTAAGATATCTGAATCCTCTTTTTTAAAAAAAAGTTTTTAATAAGCTACTAGACTGTGCTATAAAGGGTGTGCCAAGGACCCATTATTTACATTTTCTTCTGCTTCACTTTCGGAACACCTACATTCAGATCTGTTTAGATTCAGACTTAGAATTCGGAAGTTGGCTTAAAAGCTTCTTGGTTCTTCTAAACACAATTAAAGTGTCTAGAGTAGGCGGCGGATCTGGTTTTTTTTGTATACAAATTAAATATACAATTAATAATAACTTAACAAGCACTGTGGAAGTGTGGGAGAATTCACTAACACGGGAGACAGAAAGTTATTTTTGAAACACCACTGGGGTGCACTGATTTATTTGGTACAGTAGATGGCGGTGTTATGCTGTGGTCCCAAATACAGACAACGGTAAATGGGGTGGCACGCAGTGAGTACCAGCAATGGTATATTTTGTTTCAGTCCCGACTGCACTCGCAGGTGCTGAAAATAATAAACCAAAACCAGAAGGCGAAAGCAAAAAGGGAAAATAAAACACACAGTAACAAAACTACAAATAAAAGGTGCTGCTCCTTCAGAGATACTCTGTTGATCCCTCACTAACACTTTTCCCAATATTCCCCAGCTAAACTGATCACGTCCTACTCAGGTACGTAATAAAATAATAAGTATCAGCTGTCTTTCGCAGCCTGGCTTGCTTGCTCCTCTCTGTTTCTCCAGACACTAACGTTCTTGTTACGGTCTGCCGTCCAAGTTTTCAAACACCGCTCCCACTGTCATTCTTCCTAGATGGGCGGGCGAGTGAACAACGGAGCGTTATTTTTATAGGCCAACCGACACCCCAAGACCCGCCTTCCAACTACTCAGAGAGAGAGAGACAGACAACACATCCTCTCCCAGCCTCCCCGTGTCACTGCCATGATTGACAGGCGGATCCTATGGGGCTGCCAAAACTGTCCGTGTTTATTTAAATGAACAACAAAAAAAGAATAATAAATCTAAAAAATAAAGCAGGTCACCCCTATACCAACGAAGGTATAGGGGAAGCACACACGGCGGGTTTCAGGCCTAAACAAAAACAAAAAGTAAACAAACAAGACACTCCATTAACCACAATTCCTCCGTGCACGAAACTGTGCTCTAGTGCGGGTGTCTGTGGATGGCAGGTGGTTCGCTGTGCTGTGCTGTGCAGTGGAACGGTGAGTGGTAATAACGCTGGTTTAGTGGCTGCAGCTCCGTACTCCTCTGCTTCTGCGAATACAAAATAAACAAACATAGGCTCCGGCTGCTTTGATTTAGACATTCAGCGTAAGGGGCTGTACTCACGCAACTGCATAAAATTCCTCCCTGCAATTAGCCCTTTGTCATGGTTTGTCCAATCGCTGCCTGACCTGTATCTAATCGCAATGGTTTCCGCCCACCGTTGAGACGACATGTCCCGTCTATGGGGAAGTGTACTACTAACCTTACCCGGCGCCCTTTCCGATCGGGAGGGAGATTTACAGCATTGATTCTTTCTCTCTTTATCACATATCTCTCCTCTCAGAGTGATGCCGAAGGAACACTCTGCCAACTCTACATTCCCAATGGTCCCCCCTCCCTTGAAAAAAAATCAGCCACAGAGTTATCCGGACGTTGTTGTCCTTAATCGTGTGTAACCACCTTAAAGGAGCATGATCAGTGACAAGGAGTAGTTAATCTCCCTAGCAGCCATTTTTTTTGCTCAAATAAATGATCGATTGACTGATTTGCCTCCTCAATAAGTACTCTTAATTATTATTATTATTAATTTATTAGCAAATGCCCTTATCCAGGGCGACTTACAATTGTTACAAGATATCACATTGTACATTATTTCACATTATACAGATATCACTTTATTTTTTACATACAATTACCCATTTATACAGTTGGGTTTTTACTGGAACAATCTATGTAAAGTACCTTGCTCAAGGGTACAGCAGCAGTATCCCCCACCTGGGACTGATCCCACGACCCTCCGGTCAAGAGTCCAGAGCCCTAACCACTACTCCACACTGCTGCCCCACCTTAACACCTATACCAGATGATAATTTATAAATGTGGAGTATGTGCTCAATGTAACGGTACTTTGAAATGTCATTCTTTCAAACATCCATTTACTGGCAAAATGATTCCTATTAAAGGTATAATTTCTTGCTCCACAAAGGGAGTAATATACTTGATCCAATGACCTTGTGGTAAAACATCTTATGTCGGTAAAACTAAACATGCTGTTAAAACTAGAATAGCTGAACATCGTAGCACAATAAGATGTAAAAATGAAACATATCCAGTTGCTGCCCATTTTATAGAAACCAAACATTCGATTTCATCTCTTAGATATTCTGCTATAGAAAAGGTTGAATTTTCGAGGAGGGGTGGTGATTGATACTTTTCTCTTAAAAAGAGAAGCTTTTTGGATCCATAATCTAAAAACTCTTAATCGTAATGGTATGAATATTGAATTTGATTTTAGACCGTTCCTTTATATTATTATTGTTATGATTATTATTGCTTTTCTTCTATGATACATTTTAATTTTATATATTTTTGGGGGAATTTACAGATATGAGTTTAGAAATTTCAATAATAAAGATTGTGTTTTTGTTAAATTGTTAATATAATTTTGTTTTTTGGGTTTTTTTTAAAAGCTAATGATTAGGTGTTACAATTATCCATTATAAAGTGGGCAGCAGTGTGGAGTAGTGGTTGTGGGTTCAATCCCCAGTGGGGGACACTGCTGTTGTACCCTTGAGCAAGGTACTTTACCTAGATTGCTCCAGTATAAACCCAACTGTATAAATGGGTAATTGTATGTAAAAATAATGTGATATCTGTATAATGTGAAATAATGTATAATGTGATATCTTGTAACAATTGTAAGTCGCCCTGGATAAGGGCATCTGCTAAGAAATAAATAATAATAATAATAATAAAGTATAATTGGTTATATATTAGCTTTATCTTTTGCATTATTACTATTGATGAATCACGCAACATTATCCAAGTGATTCTATACTTATCTTTAATTAATAACTAGTTTCAATCTATGATGTTTTTATACATCTATCAATTTCGTAAACTGATTGTGACTTCTTCATTTGTTAACATCTGCTATTTTGTCTATTAAAAAACCCCACTGTATTAGTGGTTCTCTATACCCTGAAGCTGAAACGTTGGTTTCTTTCTCAATACACTTTGAAAACTTTTCGGAGTGTTTGTGCGTGCGGCTTCCCCTTTTTCTTTGTTGATTTAAGCTTTGCTCCGTTGCCCGGCACCTCAGCGATGCTGCTTGGGTGTGCGTCTACTCTGTTTTTCTAGGGTGTTCTACCCCATCAACTTGTTGAGACAGGACCACGCCCAGACCAATGTGGGAGGCATCAGTCTGAAGGATGAACACTTTACTGAAATCTGGTGAAATCAGAGCGGGAGTCTGACAGAGTCACTTCTTAATCATATCAAATGCCTCCTGACACTGCACTGCCCACTTAACTATTTTTGGAGCAGCCTTTCGGGTGGGATCTACCAGGGGGTTGACTATTGTGTCATACTCAGGGATAAAACGGTGATAATAGCCAGTTAACCCCAGTAGTGATCTCACCTGTGGCTTGGTTCTCGGGATCGCCATCTCCACCAGTGCCTGGACTTTGGAGGCGATCAGCTTTACCCGGCCATTACCCATAATGTAGCCAAGATAGTTGGTCTCTTGCTTGCCAAATGCACACTTGCCCAGCTTGGCTGTTAGCCCTGCCTCCCTTAGAGACTGTAGGACGGCTGAAAGTCTAATAATATGCTCCTTTGAGGTGGAGCATATCCTCCACCTTGTGAGCAAGACCCCTGCGGCTTTCTGGGATCCGGTACGGTCTCTCTCGAACCTTGACACCTGCTGGAGTAATAATAGTATGTTGAGTGACATTAGTTCTACCGGGCAAGTCAAAAAATTTTGACTTGCCCGGCTTTTTTGACGTCCCGGCTCTACTTGCTGGCATTCCAGACACTCCGCTACATATCTTGTCACCTCACTAAAAACTCCCATCCAATATAAGAGCCAATATTCGTTCTCGAGTATTGTCACTACCTAAATGGCCAGAACATGGGACATCGGGAGTCAACTGCATGATCTCACATTGAAAAGACTGAGGAACGAGTAATTGTGTTACAATCTGACGTGCTTGTGGCTTGGGATACTCTATACAGTAAGTGCCTGACAATAATGTGATGAGGATATGTAAGCAGCCTGTTATCCTCTACATCCTTCCTCTATATAGACCGAACCTGCCCCCAGATGTGAGCCAGCGAAGGATAATTTTTTTGTTCCAATGCTAGGTCCACATCTCGGTCCCAGAATTTCGGGATATTGAGCGGAGCTTCAGCACTGGGGGCCTCAGTAACCCAGGTCATCCTGGGTCCCCCATCCCCTTTCCCCAACAAACCCCAGCCTTGTTTCATTGACATTAGTTACCATTTTTCAACCCTTTGCTCTCTTATTGTTTTTTTTATTTATTTATTAGCAGGGTGCTCACATCAACCCGTACATCAACAATGCAAGGCCCCTCCCAATCACTACCCCTGGACTTACCTGGTGCTGATAATACGTCATGGCACCGGTAACAAGTGGGTGAAAGAGCGCCCACGGAGCCTGTATGTCCCGCTGCCGGTTTGGCAACAGGGAGGTGTGCTCTGCTCTTGCCCCGCTGGGGGTCGACCTGGCTCTCCACTAATGTGGAGGAAGGCCGTCCATGGGGTACCGATGAGGTGTTGATCCGTGGGGGAAGAGGGTGAAGTGCAGTGGGGGTCCCATCGGTCTGGGTCGGTTGGAGGGAGGAGTGGGTGTTGTGACCAGTGGGGTGGGAGGTGACCAATCAGACTGCCACTTCCAGCATGGTGGGATGAAGTCGGATGACCCAGCACCTTCATGAACTGCTCAATGACGACCATCTCAGCCACATTCTCTGCATTATTGGTGCAGAGCCACCGGATCACATGATCTGCCCGCTGTTGCGCCACCACGCACGGTCGTTGGTATTCCCAAAACCGACAACAGTGCGTCTTCTCCGTGATGTCGAGCCGCAGGAGAATGGCCTGCTTCACTTGATCATAACTCAGGGCTCCCTGGTGGGTCAAGGCTTGGTAGGCTGCTTGGGCATCCTTGATCAAATTGGCGCCCAACTGGGTTGCCACCATTCCCACGGCCACTGAGCTGCTGTTGCCTGCCTTTCAAAAGCCACTAGGTAGGAATCAGGATCATCCTCCAGCAGGTGTGTCATTTGCTATGAGGGAGAACTGGGGGAGAACCATCAGAGCAAATGACACACCTGCTTAAAACTGACAGCAATAGAATGCATTTGGTGTGCAATGTCCCTTTTAAAAACCTATTTGTATGTGTATTTGGCACAGCTTAAATACACAGGCCACATACCACAGCTTCTGTAAGAAATACAGTATTTCTACAGTATGTAGTATATTACATTACCTTGCATTTATAAATTAAAGAAAATAGTTTGCTGTGCATATGTTCTTTGGGGATTCATGGTTTGGTTAATGTTGTTTACCATTGTATTATTCTCTCTCATTAGACTGCAGAAATTCATAACTGTAATATTGTTATTTAGCTTATTTAAAAAGTGTATTTTATCTTTTTGTATTAGCATGTGCAGTGTATATAATGGTCTATAAATTATGTCTAAATTTAGAAAGTAAATGATTTAATAATTTGTGAAATGTATTGTGTTTTGTCTGTAGCAATCCGAACTGTAGCATGTTATTTACTATTAATAGTATTGTAAAATGTGATGTATTCAATAAAGATGGTTATCTAATGAAGTTGATTAAAAAAAATGTTTACAACAGCCATTCATATCTAGATATGACTCTCACATATAGCACAATAACATCACTGATAAATTGTCTGTCATGGGCTATAAAAAAGCTTAAAAGTGGAAATGCCTTCTGGTGGCCATTAATCTCTTTTTGAAGTTAAGGTTAGAGATGCTGTGATATCAAAGCTGATCTCACTGTATAACAAATACTAAGAGGAGCTTTTTGCCATACAAAAAATATATTTTTCATGGATTCATAAAGGGCTTTTTTTTTCTTTTGTACGAGCTTCCTTAGGCATTAGGGCAAACATTCATCTTTCAGATTAGTGAACTCTTTATATCAGACCAAAGTATGTTTCTCTGCATTTTGTATGTATTGTAGATCGCTAGTATCCTACAGGCAATTCAGCAACCAAAACCTAAAATGGATGAATACAAAAGGAAAAAGTGAGCAATTGTAAAGAATTTTTAAAATGAAAGAAACTGCACATCTTTGCTTTTTTAAAATACGTGTATGATATTAGAGAAAAGAACCTAGAGTAATTGCTGATCATTACTAAATCTAAAATTAAATCTGATACCAAACTTGTGTTAACTGTTCTTTATATGTAATAGAGGCTTAGCCTAATTATACATTATGTATAATACATACCGGGCAGCAGTGTGGAGTAGTGGTTAGGGCTTTGGACTCTTGACCGGGGGGTTGTGGGTTCAATCCCAGGTGGGGGACACTGCTGCTGTATAAACCCAACTGTATAAATGGGTAATTGAATGTAAAAATAATGTGATATCTTGTAACAACTGTAAGTCGCCCAGGATAAGGGCGTCTGCTAAGAAATAAATAATAAAATATTAAAAAACTAAAATATCCATACAAACTGTCTGCACATTGAGTTACTGACATCGAATAGCTTTGGCTGTGACTATGGCTAGTATTGGTTGGTACACATATTACATCAACATCCAGTGACAGCGAAGAGGCAGCGCCAAGCACTGTGCGTTGCTCCATGCTTCAAGGAGTATCATACGCTGAAGCATTAGACACTCTCACTCCCTCTGCCCCCACAACCTGTTTACCCGGATATGATTTACTCTCTCTCTCGCCCTTTTTTTTGTTAGGACGTGTTGTTGTGGTTGTTCCACCCCGTTGTTTATTGTTTATTGCCTACATGGTATTTTTTAGTCAAAACCTTTCCCTATGACTCAATAAAAAAATATTTATTTGTTTTATTTATTTACGGTAAAAATGGATTTGTCTGTATTTCATCAGTATTCATTACATACATACAAACACATAGCTTACAGCTTGTTTGTACGCTGTACTCGTAATAATCAAGCACATGCAGAAACTCACTCCCGTAGGACGGGCAGTGCATTTTAGAGCTCACTACTCAAAGAGTTAAATACATTTCAATGTAAATTCAGTGCCTCATCAGTAAAATACAGGAATTGCTGAAAACAGCTTTCTGTCAATCAATCAATTTTATATAGCGTCTTTCATAGTGGACCACCATCACAAAGCGCTTTAAAGTTAACCAACATGTTAAAAAGCAAATTACTTTTTTTTGGTATGACTTTTATGCTGGTTAACTTTGTTGTTTAAAAGTACATAAGCATGACAACACACATTTAGAAAAACAGCCTTTAGGGCAAATAAAATGTCCCACTTTAATGCAGAATACTTTGTTGCTGCTAAGATTGTTTACAGCACAGTTTTCAGCCATATAATAATTTTTGGACCTTCGAGTTGTACTTATTATATTAATAAAGTATTGACATTTATGATCTCGGTGCCCAGGGCTACACATTTGTTATTTTCCATCTAATGGATAAAGCTACATAGACGGGACATGAAAATAAACGCCATCCATCTTTCATTATTATCTGTGATATAACATTAAAATAGTATATACATCATATGAAAGGAAACATTAACTTTGAGAAGCAATGTTTTCATGGGCTTTATAGAAACACTACACATATTATTTTAGTAAAGTCATTAATTTTGTGTCTGCCTCCTTTTTTCTTTTTACCAAATCACAGCTGTATGTCACACATGGGGAATATCAGTTTTATTTTACTGGTTTAGCACACCAAAAATCATCATGAAATACACAATGCCATGTCCTGGGATAATTTTATAAACCTTATAACTCATTCAGTGCATTTACATGAACATAAGAATTCCGATATTTCTCAGAATACATTGTTTTCTGATATCAAAAGTCATGTAAACACAGTTTTTCAAAAACGTATCAGAAAATTCCAAAAGTGAGTTTTCAGAAAACCACCTAGAATATTCCAACAGTATTCCAAAAACTAACATAATTTATGTCATGTAAACACACTTTTCAGAAAACTTATTCTGATAGTGTACTGCAAACTTTAACATCATTCCAGCGCACATGATTATTAAAGTAACTATATCCATATTTTTGAAGAAGAAAAAGGAAAAAAAAAACAACACAGTGTTAATAAAGATTAAATGTTTTGTACACACAGAGACAAGACTTAGGGTGTGTTCAAACTGGGTCCATTTAGTGGGTTTGGTCCGCACTCGGTATGGTTTGGTATGTTTGGTGTGAGGTATGAAATCCTCTTGAGGTGGTCTGGTTCACTTGCTAAACCTCAATGTGAACAACTGCTGGACTCTGTCTTTTTGCACACAGGAAACAAACTATACAAATTAACCTGACTTGTGTGTATTTGAGTTTATATTCCGAGCAAACAACGAGAGCAAAAAACTAAAATGTATCTGGGAACTACATTAGGGTTACAAGACACCCTGTGAAAACTAGGATTGTCACAGTTTCAGCCTTAATTTGTTGTCCCTGTCGGAAACAGTAAAATTGTTAATAATCCCAGTTTTGCTATTGTATTTTTTAAATGTCTTTATTAAGTACAAAACTGCCTCATTGTGCTCTACAAGTTAGCAAAGTAATGTATTAGGATGTGTTAGTGCAATTCAAAAATGAAATAAAAAATCTTATGGATTATTTGTTTAATCATTCTGATTATGTGTATACCATATGTTTAAATGATAATAGCTGATCTATTTATTTAAATCTGGCTTTTGCACATTTAACATGTTTGGACTAGATGACAATATAAAGAAAATAATTAGTTGTTATGATCTGCAATATAAAGAACATAATTAGTTGTTATGATCTGCAATAAATTCACCCAATAATAGTTCAGTTTTTAAACTATTATTGTGTTGTTATATACTTTTATTTTATTGGTTTCAGAGTTGCTACGGTCAGTGAATTACAGAAAAAAGTTTTTCACTGTGGAAATCTGGACAGTGGGAGAAATTGAAGCTCTGAAAGAAATTTGGTGAGACACCAAAATCCAAGCCGAACTGGACAAAACTCACAAAAATAGTAAAATATATTCTTTTCTTAAATGACTTTGTTTAACGCCGATAGTAGGAGAACCATGCAGAAATGTGTAAACTGCATTATTCTCCTACTGTAGGCTTTCAATACATGTATTAATTAAATTAGCGAAGTGCTCCATCAATAGCTGCCATCTTTCAATATGCCTTGCAGGACATTGTAAACATCCGGTTCACACACACCATATAAACAAATTGAGTTCACTTGAAAACTGCATAGTGAACACAAACATACTCTGTCCTGAAAAAAAAGGAAAAGGACCATAGAAACAAACTTTAGTTCACATCCAAATGAACTTGGCCCCTTTGTTCGCAGATAAGTATAAACAACAAGCACGTTGATGCATTGTTTCAAACTAAACAAACCAGACCGAGCCCATTTAAAATGGATCCAGTGGGAATGCAGCCTTAGTACTTGAACAATGGGAGTTGGGAGAACGAGTTTTATTTTGTTACATTCCTATTTCAATGTTCATACATCAAAATGTTGTGGACAGTAGTGCTTTTTGACAGGACACAGGGATGCCATCTGGAGGATGACTAGTGAATGACGATACGTTAATTATTGTTATTTCTTCAGCAATGGCTGTGCAATGAATACTAATGATCCTTTTGAAAATTTTTAAAGTTTCAACTCCAGTATTTAATTATTAATCTTTTTTTTTTTTTTAATGAAATAAAAAATTATAATCATAGAAACTGGAAAGGCTGTATGTAATATAATTCAAGGCCTTTTAAGCACGCTCAAGTTTGTGTCTCATTCTACTTAAAACAAAATATAGTTAAGGTGTTAAAGAAAAGTGTTTTTTAAGTGTAAGTATCGCCTGCATAGACATGAAGAGACCTGACAATGCGTATAGATAAGATAACTGAAAGGTAACGTACTGTATAAACAATAAATCAAAAGCAAGAGTCAAGCCAGAGGGAGTTATAAGTCTGTCTAACCACCAGAAGAGGAAGAATGATCACCAATGCCAACAAATTGCTAAAGGAAATGAAGGCACAAATAAAACCATTCCAGAGGTTAACCTGTGACACAGACAAGGCTAGACAGAGGGGCCATTATTTATGGTCAGTGGTGTAGCAATGACAAAAATCTATTATATAACATATGAAACTATAACAAACTATGGGATTATTTTCAATAATATTCCAATTCTTGGATTTATATGCAGGATTAGGTTTTGAATATCTGGGGACTGATCCGTGAACTTGGGCATGTTATTTGAATACATGTGTACAGATTCATGGACTGAGAATACCAATATGTGAAGTCTCTTTCATGAACTATTATGATTTGAAAACATGGTATGTTATTTGCTTACATGTGTACAGATTTGCCTCATGGAACCATGCAGTCTTTGGGGTATTGTGTGGTCTTCTGGGTTTGTCTTTGGCGAGATTAAAATCTCTTCTGCTCATCTCAGCCATGTTCATTGATGTGAAAATGCAGGGCAGGATATTGATCTTAAAGTGCTGTTGAGAAACCTGTGTTTTATAAGCAGTGAAGGGATAGGCATATTACTTTTTTTTTTTTTTAATCTACAAACCTGGATGCTAATAGACCTTGGAATTGTTCAAGTGTTCTCCTTAATTGGTTTCACTAGAATCCCCTAAACAGCTATGGTCAAAAGTTTTGCATCACATTTTCAACAAATCAGTAAATCAGCTTCTGTTTATGTTTTATTACCAAGACAAAGACAGATAATTATTACAGTGCACTCCATTTATAAGGATCACTGATATAAGAATGAACCGCATATAGTGATCAAAACCACTGGGACAAAATCATTCCTATACTAACCATGCTAAAAATACTCCGCTTGTAAGAATCAAGCAGTCCGCTTATAAGAATAATTTTGGGGCAAACTGACTACATGTAATACTGTACTGTATCATGTGTTTTTGAATTTGATCACATCTCGCGTGATTAGGCACGTACACATTGTGGATCATTGTGGATTGTGCAATGATGCAGGAAACATTGCATTGTTTGTAACCAGACAGTGAGTGCACCTATGCATTGTGCAGGTATGTTTTTGTGTTCTCTATAAGTGAAAATTTGTTTAAATAAAGTAAATACACATTCATTGAATACATATTGAGTACAGCAGTGTTACTGTGTGATATGCATGTAGAGGGAGTGGGATTGCAGAGCGGTGAGGAGTAGGGGGATTGTGGAGCTTTGCATCTCCGCTTAGTGATGAACTTTGAGGTTTGTATCGCAACTGAAAATACGTAAGCCACAGATGCTTAAATGCAGTGGTAGTCCTGATAGTAAAATACTGTACTGTAATGTCATTTTAATTCAAAGGCCATTACACGTAACACCGCACGGCAGTTAAACTAGGCACCCTCACGAGAGATCGCTTCTCAAGGATACTGTAGTAAAATAGGATTCTGCAGCCTTGAGTAAACATAATCGTGATCATATAACAAGTTGCTTACTCACGAGGACTTGTTTTGTTGTATTGTCCTCAGTGATTGAGCACCATTTACATTTGTATGCTGTATTTAAACTGCTGATGGAGCTTAGTTGGAGCACTAACTAAACAATACTTTGCGTGGACCCTGTCTGACGCCCCCCCCCCCCCCCCCCCCCCCCCCCAAATCGGGAAATTGAGGGGACAATGCATACCGGACAAGTACGGAGAGAAAAAAAGAAAAAAGTTTAAATGAACTACTGCACAACGCAAGTGATGCAAACTACATATCTTCCTTCTGTAGATAGGCTTTTTTTTATTCCTTCGCCGTCCTGTATGCATTGCACTTAGGCAAAAAAAAATAATTTTAAAAAAACCTCCTTAGACAAATAACATTTACAAAAAAATACTCCAAAGCGGTTAACGTTCTTGTTTACTGTTCAAATGACAACAATGTTTTAATCGCCTATCAATGAGTCTGTACTGGCTTTTCTGTGACCAGTACTGTACAGTAGGGGGTGGGACAAAGTCAGTGCTGCATTGTTTTGATTTAGGTTGCTAAAATGTAGTTTTCAGCATTGGAGGTAAAATACCAGAAATGGATGACAAAGCAAAAAAAGTATATTTCGGCTGATCGTGTCAGGATCGTGTGTTTCCCAAAGAAAACTGTACATGCAGATGGAGGTAATTATTTTGCACATCTTTAAACGAAAGGCTACTACAGAGGCTGCTGAACAGAACTTAAACTAAACAGCTTTCAGAAACCAAGCTTGAAAGTCAGCGCAGACAAAAAGTATTCCTGTCAGTTGTATCCAAGTTAAATCAGTACTACAGGTACAATCTAGCACAGCCACCTTGCTTCAAACAACTTGCTGCTTAGTTTTCAAACGCAGTTAGAATTTTGGACCAGAATAGGCATGTTTTCTTTGTTTTGACTAGGTACTAATAAAATAAATTATTGAATGGGACAAATAACATGACAATGAACGTGCTGCATATATTGCCTTTATTAAACTATGCCAGAAGCCCTTGGGTAACTGAGGTTTGGGACTGTTTCTAATCGATTTCCACATCTGTATAACTTGGCAAAGCTCCAATTCATTCTCAATGTATGGGCAAGTCCACACCAGACAGAGAATGTCAGCAGAAACTGCTGGGCAATGCTGCATGCTTGCCTTTAACAAATGACAGCACTCTGTTTTAGTAATGAAGCAAGTACCACTGTTTTTAGGCTTTTATATTGATCTGAAATATTGTCTACTCAGGTTTATTTAATGTTTAAACAGGTCCACAACAACGTCTGCGAAATCCTAATTGTATTCCATGGCCTACCCGTGAAAAAATACGTAAATTGACCATGATTTAAGTAGAACCCTGCTTATAAGAATCAAATCATCCGGGACCGATGTGATTCATATAAATGGAGTGTACTGTAATACTATAACCCACACAGACCCGAAAAAACTTTTTTCAAAGTGAATTAGTTGACAGTAACTCTGTTCTCCTCTCCTCTGAAACTGTAATAGATGACGTGTAGCTGACAGACCTTTGCTGATGATCTGTTTACCAATTCAACATTGAAGCATTGTATTAAGTGTATACTGGTTGTAGATAATTTGTGACACTTGTATCAATAAATTAGACTAGTCATGATTTAGAAATAAGGGTATGTGTCCATATTAGGACACCTTCGTGCATCAAACACACAAGTCATTCAATGCTCCATCCTCAAATTACCCTCCTCCCTGCTTCATCAGTCCCAGTTCCCTCCTCCCTGTTCCATGCTCTGTCAGTTATTAGATGTTATGTTTGATGTTTTGAGTGCAATCAGCCAATAATACAACCGTTTCCTCCCTTTCTACTTTTTCATTGGTTGGATTATATGTCAGTCACACGGCCTGAGGAAACTGCTGAATGTAAGTTCACAAAACTTCATCATTAAGAGCCGGAGCAGTAAGTTATTATAGTTTTTAAAAAATATATCACTAAAGCACAAGCTTCCACACAATACAATTTTATTTTGCATGGATGTAAAATCCTTGTACCCAAGTGTCCCTCGTAAAGAAACTTTAGAAGCTTGTCAAAAAGCACTAGATAATAGACCAGATAAATCAATACTAACAGCAGAGGTGCTAAACATGATCAATGCAGTTTTAGAAAACAGTTATTTTACATTTGTTGATAAGAATTACAAACAAAACGATGGTACAGCAGTAGGATCTAAATTAGGAATGCATTTTGCCAGTACATACATGGGGAAATGGGAAGAACAATTACTTAGAAAATCAGAGAGACAAACTTTAGAATACATTTGGTTTGTATATGGTATTTTTGGGGTTTGGACACATGGAGAAGAATCTCTTTTCTAGTTTCATAAAATAACAAATACACAGCAATATTAAAGGTAGACCTTCGATGGACAAGAAAATAAATAGAATCTTTAAATACCATAGTAAAACTTGAAGATGTTTTAATTGAGACTGACCTCTTCTGTAAACCTACTGACATGCACCAGTATTTACATATGTGCTCTGTACATCCGATACACACTAAAAAGGGCAATCCCAAAGGGTCTAGAAAGAAGAATACGAAAAATATGCTCAAAAGAAAGTGACTATGTAAAACAAAGAAATGTATTAAAAATAAATCTTAAAAAAGAGGATACAAAGAAAGAATTATAGATACGGAGTTAAGAAAAGAGATGATCTACTAGATTAGAAAAATAGAGATACAAAGGTCAAAAGAGTGCCATTAGTAATGACTTACTCTAAACTTTTGCCTAATATTTCTAAGATAGTTTAGAAACACTTGCGGATTCTACATAATTCAGAAATATTGAAAAAAGTATTTCTTAAGTCCCTAGTTGTAGCATTCAAAAGAGAAGCAAATTTAGGTGATATTTTAGTTCACAGTAAACATAAAAGAATAATTGACAGAATAGGTTTTACAAATACTTGCACTAGTACATGTAAAGTGTGTAAATACATGGACAAAAGTAAAAATATAATTGAACATAAGAACAACACATATCCACTAAAAACTAATACCTACTGTAAAAATAGCAATGTTGTTTATGGAATAGCCTGTGAAAAATGTGATGAAATATAATATGTTGAAGAAACTGGAACAACTTTATTTAAAATTATTCAGAACCACCTTTCATTAATTAGAAATAATATTAACAATAGTACAGCATTTCACCAGTCAAGGATGTCACATAAATGATGTAAAGTTTGTAGTATTAGAACAGCTAAAATTAGACAATGCGAAATATAGAAGAATAAAAGAAAATAAATGGATAAATAGACTGAACACGATTATGCCAGCGGGACTCAACAGAAAAGAATGAACTAATTAACTCCAATAAATATATAACATTTAAATAAATAAATAAACAAAATTCATTCAAAAGTTGAGCATGCTGATGCGCTGGGGAGGCCAAATCAAGGCTGATCCTCGGAGCCAGCATTGCATGATAAAATAAATATAAGTTTATATAAAATAATGTTAATTAGAATTAATACAGCTTTAAAAGATAGAAATAAAATTGATGTCACAATATATAGAACACCTTTACATCATGTAAGAATAAATCATGGATTTTAATATAAACAATAACAAGCAGTTGTGATGCCATCAAAAACCTATAAATACCTCCAATGTTTTAATTCAAACACATGCTCCCTTGAGAAAGATATGTACAACATATCAAAACATTGGGCAGCTGGCTCTTTGAGCTAATATATATATATATATATATATATTGTGAACGAGCCTTTGGCTCTTGGGTTTGTTTTGAACGAATTACTAGACCCAGTACAGGAACTTTAAATTTTTCAGAGTGTAGTTGCACACTTTTATTTACAATGCCTGGCCAATAACTGTCCCAAACATCCGTGCAGGAGTCCCCGTTTCTGTCCTGTTGTTGTCCAGACTCCAGCCCTGCAGGTAGGTCTCCGCTGATTAGTCCTAGACCTGAATAGGCAGATCCACACAGCCCCTGTAGCAAACAGGAATTTGCAGACACAAACGACTGACAGCTTTTCACAACAGGTATTTTTAACTCTCAGGCTCCTGTTTCTGGCTTAGATGAACCCAGACTGCTTTTAGGTTGAAGAGAGACACCTGACTAGCTGTGCAGGCTCTCTTTTACCAGCCCCTCATCAGCCAGGAATTTGGCTGATACAGGCTACAGGTGTGGGCCAATTAAGGCTAATGATATTATACCATGTTGAAACAATAACTGCCTACCTAACCGCACCTGCAGCCTGTTCGTCCGTTAACTCCTTGACGTCATGGCAGGCACGTACACCACCACAAGTCCCCCTGATCTTTCTCAGCAACACCCGTGGGCACACCCCAGCCTGCCCTGAATGCCTCCTGGTGGTGAACTTGGGAGCTGGCTCACAATATATATATATATATATATATATATATATATATATATATATATATATATATGCATACACACATGATATAAATGTTTGTCTCTTGTTCAAAATAAATACAAAGCCTATGATTATATTAAGACATGCTCAGCTGTATATTTCATTTAATAATAGTTGAGCTCCAAGTGATTCACTTCCATAAAATGTGCTATTAGCATTTTCTGACAAAACGTATGAAAGGAATTTATTATGGGAAAGAGGGTTTCCCTAATGGTGTTTTTTTTTTGTTTGTTTGTTTTTCATTCATAAAAAAGTTTCAATACATGCAGAAATAGGAGTTTTGAGTGGATGTTCATAAAAACGTATCAGCTTTCAGTCCTACACTGCACAGCTTATATCTCAAGTAAAATTGAAACCTTGTGGTGATTTATATATAGATGTCATTTATCATAGTATCTGTGATCATTTTTTTAATTTCTTACTGCTTTGTTTCTGTCTTGGTTTAGTACTATTCAGTTATTTTAGAACATAAATTGTTTAGTCAAACCCTCTGGAAGATCAGGGACCTTGTGTATTCTGTCAATAAAATTGATTTTTGTCCCATGGTGCATTATACCGGAACATTAATATTTGCTACCATACTATGTTAAGGAAAGCTCTCAGTTTGCTTCGTTTTAAGCCAGGTAGACTATTAAACATGCAACTTCCTAGGTCATTTCACCACAGTAAAAGTATGTCACTGGCTGCAAAGCATGTCATTCATTACTGGAAGCAGCTGGCTGGTTAATGACTGAATTTCTCTTCAGGTATAATGGCCTAGCAAATGCAAATATCATTCTCTGTACAACATACAGGGTTATTTCGGACAGACATACATCGTAATTCAATATAAAGACAGTTTCAGTGTCTGGATCTTTATGAGTGCTTTATTAGTTACTAATGTTAAAAAATGTATCTATTTTTGTAAGGATTCTTTGTCACAAATCATATCCTACTAAAGTCACTGTTATTTAGTTTTATTTAGTTTTAACAAGGCATGCATCAATATGCCATATGCATAATGGTATCTGGAGAGAAGGCTTTATGGGCAGTAGTAAAATAGTTATCCATCTTATGACTTTTAAGGCCTATGCACAGTAAGTTATATGTTCTCAGTTAATTTCTAGGAGGACATAAAACTATGGTGACATTGACTTAGTAATACAGTATGTGCTGCCCAAAAAGGAGCTTAATATTCACAGAAGACGCACTCAGAACAACCTAACCTCAGTTGAATGTGGTATTGCATCAAGAAAATAAAAAGAACTGCACCAATCTGAAGGATCGTACAAATCTCCAATAAATTGCAAGTGGTTTTTGAATTAATTATTAATTTTTAATGTCAATGTTTTTCAGAAGTGGCAGGATTTAAGAGAACGTATTTGATAGGAATAGGCACAATTGATTTTTTTTATTAAGACGGTCTTTAGTGAAATATGTGTCTCAGTAGACCCGATCCAGTAGCCAGAGAAAAGTGGAAGGTTTCTTAGACACTGACAGCTTTAAGAGTGTTTACCTCCCTTGTGTAGGAAAATGTGACCACGCTATCCATCAAACCCAAAACTTTTGTTCCCAGAACAGACTTTTTACTGTGGTAAAAAAGTTCTGTTTTTGCCAGGTGTCTCATATATCAACACTTTTTAAATTGTGATGCCTTTTATAAAGGCAAATTATAATTACTGATACCTGCTTAAAAAATACATATATATTACAATAAATCTACAATAAAAATAGCTTGACCTTGTAATACAATACCGGTACTACAAATGTGAACTTCTATGTTCTAATATAGGACTATCTATGTAAGTATTTATGTGTATATTTATGTATACTGTATAAAAAGGGTAAATAAGTGGACAATTCAGAACCACAGGTTCATATGCCTGCAGATATTTTTAAATGAATTCCAAACAGTACTGTTTTTCTTGAAACAATGTCACGGAAATAGTACTTTTCAGGGTGACAGAATGACAGCACATGCTAATAGCCTTTTTACTCTACAGCCAAGCACACTGCAAAGCTTCACCAATTTGACTTGATTTTGACCTGCAGGGACCTTTCTCTACAGCAGAAAGAATGCAATTCGTTTAGTCCAAGAATTATTCAACCCAATGCTTTATAAGGCTAAAGGCTATCAATATTGTGCAAGACCCGTATCACAGTATTCTAAACTGGATGACAGCACACAAGAGGCTATTCAACTGAACCTATGAAAAAAAAAAAACAACATTAATTCACAACTAGTTGCCAACTGTCTGGTTTTATACATCATTTTATTTATTACTACACCTCATTTTTTAAATGTTTATTTATTTATTTATTTATTTATGAATTTTTTTGGTTGAACAACACACTTCATTACCTCCGTTCACATACATTTTGTCCATTAAATGTTCACTTTAGGACACCCGCTTTTTTTTCCTCTATTTTTTCACTTTTTATTTATCATCCTTCCTGTTAATGTACTTTTACACGCAGACATTAAATATTCAGAATATTACACACATGGGGCATGTGCAATGACTGAATTATAATAAGTAATTAATACAATGTGGCTGCAACATTATTCCTTCCAATAAACTGGCAACTGCTTCATAACCATCTACTGCTGTAGAATCTGTAGTAAATCAAAATACAAAGCAATGAATATAGTATTATTAATAACAGTTAGAAGGGAGCTATTTTTTCTCTCTATTAATCTTTATAAACGTACTGTTTTTCTATTTTGTACTGCGGAATCAATCAGTCCGTTCCAGAAACACATCTGTAATTAATTAACAACATTTCAGCCCAAAATAAACTTTTCTTTTAACTGTAAGCTAAACCAAACAGTGAAAAAAATAGCTAGGATAAATTACAATCTGTATTATAACGTTTTAAACGTCACATGTCTGGGTAGGTATTTACGTACATACGTAATACATTCTTCCTGCCAGCAGTACAGATGTACTATTATTAGCGGGGCCTTCCCATACGGAAAAAAAAAATGCAATAAATATATTTCAAATATATATTTTAAAACGTATATTGAAATATTAAGAACTTTGTCCGCAAAAATATATTGAAATACATTGTCAATTGATTAATATTTTTGATCGGTTAATTTATGGGCATTTGTTGATTAATCTGTGCACATTTTTAATAAGGGCAACGATATTATAGCGGCTGTCCTGCATAGAAATACTAAAAAATCATGGAATCTAAAAAAAATAAAATACAAATAAGCCAATGAGAATTTGGTCTTTTTAAAAGCATTTATATTATTATTTTTTTTATTTTAGTAAATGTAACATCAGTTGTTTACATAGCTATGTACTTGGCTTCCTTCTTGTACTTCTGAATCTAGCAGAACCTGAGACACCGAAGTAACTAAAGCCCGCCGCACACACCCCGACTCAAGCCGTCCCGACTCATCTCATCTCAACTGGCCGTACAGAGTTTGGATGAATCGTATCAGTCAGTGCGTTTACATGAGCATAAGAATTCCGATGTTTTTCCGAAAACTAAGTTTTCCGAAAACTTATTCCGATATCAAAAGTCATGTAAACACAGTTTTCGGAAAATGTATCGGAATATTCCTTAGGTCAGTTTTCGGAAAAAACATCACCGAGAAATTTCCGATTCAATTCCGAAAACGAACCAAATGTATATCATGTAAATGCACTTTTCAGAAAACTTATTCTGATAGCGTACTGTACATGTGCAAACTTTGACCTTCATTCCTGCACGTGGTTTTAGAAAACAGAAAATAATAATAATATATAGTCAGTCTGCATCGATCCATTTGCTCCGTTGAATCGTATTTTGTCATATACTTGTACTTGCTAGAACCGAAGTCATTGTATTTTATCTTGCTCTTAATTGTATTAATACTTGTACTGTGATTCTTGAAACGTATTTTTGTTTAGGACTGTAAGTCAGCCTGGATAAGGGCGTCTGCTAATAAATAAATAAATAAATAAATAAATAAATAAATAATAGTTAGGGATAAAGTAATATTTGTCCGTATGTATTGTTTGAATAGCCCATACTGAAGCAGCACATGTTTTCCAGCTTTAAAATTATGTGATAATTTAAAATAATGTCTGCAAAATAAACTGGTAATATAGAACAGGATGAGCTGTTGGAAAGGCTGATTGCACATTGTGGGGAATCTGAAACGAGGTATAGGATAGTAATCTTTGAATTTAAGACCTGACACTTCGATAAAACACTTCTTGTTGGATTGGTCTCCATTCTATCGCAGAAAAAATGTCCGGTCTGTTCAAATCGTACTTAGGGTACTACAGTACTTTGCATGCGAAAATATCCTGCGTTTTCCGAAAACTTCAATCCATGTATACAGTTGAATTCTAATTAGACTTTCTATCATTAATCATGTAAACACAGAAAAGTGACGTTTTAAGAAAATCCGTTTTCTGATTCAGTTTTCCGAAAACACTTTGTCATGTAAACGTGTTTGACTTTTTGTATCGCTTGTCTACTACACTTTAGCCTGTGGTAAATAAAATCCAACCTGTTGATTTTTTATTTGACTTTGGCGTTTTTTTTTTTTCTCAGCATATGGGTCTAGGAGCTTGTGATTTGTGACCTATTGGAGATCGACACACTGGTTACTTCTGTTTTAGCGCAGTAAGAAAATATAGTCTGCCAGTAGATTGATAATAAAAAGGCAAATTGAAAATGTACCTTTGATTAGTAAACGCCTAAAAAAACCAAATTTTTGAATTCAGGACACTCGGAGCAATTCAAGACTAATGTATTTTTTACCTGTGGAACAAAAGCTGTCAATATTCCACCATCTTGTATGACAAGTTACATGACAAGCTACGTCACTTAAACCTGCTTCACCACTGATTGACACCCTCATGACTAATCGGTCTCAGTCAGTCTTGGTCGGCAACCGCTGCACACAGACAGACTGATCACATCTGAACAAAACTGCGTCTGAAAAAGATTCAACATGTTCAATCTTCAAATCTGAAGACATCCCGACTGAAATATGCATAATCTTGGTTTTAAGGGCACGCACACTGATATGATTCATCCAAACTCTGTACGGCCAGTTGAGATGAGATGAGTCGGGACGGCTTGAGTCGGGCTGTGTGCGGCGGACTTTAGAGGTACTCGAGAACACTGTGGCTATTGACTGTGATTGCTTAACATGCTGTTGTAGTCAGAAATCAGAGAAAGTAATTCCACATAATTATTTGAGTAATTAGTGCCTTCATCATTTCAGGTATTTCTGGTGTATACTGTACCTCCAATTTTTCTGAGAAAGTTCTTAGCCAATTCGTAACCAAATGGACTACAATGTCTCCGTTGTCGTATGATTTTTTTTTTTTTACATTTGTAAAAAGCAATTTGAAATATTACTTAGAAGTTCTCAATATAATTGTCAGTAACTGTCTCTATAATAAGCAATATCCTGTGAAATGTAGCTATGCTTACGCACTGCAGTGCACTGCACCCTACCCTAACATATTTATGTCCCGCCTCTGCTCACTAATGATTGGACAGCTGTAAAACCAGGACAGATCTTTGACTTTCCCATTGGTTAAACTCCCAATTATGTCCTGCCACTGCTCACTCATGATTGAACACCTGTATAACAAGGGGCAGATCTTTGACTCTCCCATTGGTTCAACCTACTAAAGACCTTCAACTGTTCATCCAACCTGTACAGCTGAGATTAATCACGATTAATTTGTTTAATCGCTTGACAGCCCTAATAAATACAAATTAATAATAAATCAAAACTGCAATATACAAGTGTTCCTTTGCTTTCAGGAAAGCAATATATAATATATAAAGTCTGTTAAGTAATTAAATTTAGACCCGGCATAACATTTTAAGAATTGTTCAAATGCACTAAATAAAATGTGTATGTTAGGGAAACTGTGTGGGCAGGCCACAGCATGCAAAGTAGCCTTTTTAAAAAATAATTTATTGCAATATATTGTAATGAAATCCAAAACATATTTTAAAATTCTGCCATCTATAAAACATATCTTGTATTCTTGTAGGAATGTACTGCAATATATTTTGAATATACCATTTATTTTAAATATATTTTTATTGCTTTGACATATACTGCAATATATTATTTTTCCATATGGGTTGGGTTATTAAATAGTATGGAGCTACGTTATTAAATGCCAACCGCTAGTTTTCTAAATACCTGACAATGATCTCACATATGTGCAGGTACAGAGGAAAAAAATATTTTGAATATGATGATATGATGAGCTAATATTTCACTAATAATCCATAAAATAATTCAGTGTTTCACATATCTTAATCTGAATAATCTTATTCTGAATACTGCTTACCTTTCTGAATATGCTGTTAACCTGACTATGCTGAGTATTTGGGATTGTTCTTAGTGGCCTGATAAAAGATGTGTGGATAAGCTTTTCAAGGCAAGGGTCAAGGCCACTCATCTCTCAGCAATACATTCCAATAATTTATCCCCTGAGAAACTATGTGCAAATGGATACAGGAGGACAGGGGAGATGGAAGAGTAATAGCAGGATCTTAAATTTAAAGAAAGAGAGTACCAACATAACCTATATGAGCATCAATATAGATTTGGATATAGTAAGTACCCCCTGTGACTAGAGTGAAAGCTTGAAGAAAAAGATTTAATCGAATTTACAGGGTCAATACACAGCATGTACTATAATGGTGAATGATATAAAAAACACTTACATTCGCGATAAGAACACATGGATTTCTTTGTCTTTACAAAAAGCTTTATCTTGAACAAAAACCTCATCTTGAGCAGAATGTTAAAAAAAAAAAAGTCATACAAATGTGGAAAATTTGGTTTCATCCTACTAAAAAAACTGAACATTTACTGACTTTGGAATCAATCTTCATGTAACACTTTGCATTAACCTCGAAGTAAGAAGTAATATGTTATAATATATTAGAATTAATTTTATAGCACTATATATTTGATTTATTTCTACAATGCCTCACTCTATGGATCCAAAGTTAAATATAATTAAACCTCTGTTGATACATTAAAACCAGATTCATAAATAGGTAGGGTGACCAGACGTCCCGGTTTTTCATCAAAGGTCCTGGTGTCCCGACATTTTGCTCATAATCTTGTTAAAGTTCTGGTTTTCAGCTACTTCATGTAGCACGACACACTCTAAATACCTTGTGTCAAAATAACGTGAACACCTGCTTTTAGTTTATGGCACATGCAGTGAAAAAAAAATAAAATTAAAAAAACAAGGTTCTAGGGTAATCGAGAACATTATTTTTCTAAAGTGATAAACACAGGTATGCATGCTTATTCCTTAGTGCGCCATACATTTTCATATATTCAATATGAATCTACAATTGTGTGTAATACGGTCATTTTGTAGCTTTCAGTTCTGGCAGGATTTAGCCCAGACAGAGCAGCAAGAGGTTGCAATCATCCGAATCCACCAGGTTAAACCACATCAATATCATCAATAAATGGAGCCTCACACAGTGAGTAAAAAAAGAAAGAAAGAAAAATGCCAAAATATAAATGTATTTTTAATGATTTAATGTATTATTAAAATAGCCTATATTTAAATGGTTTAACCCTTTGCGGTCATATGTCGGACCTTGTCTGACATCATCAAAAAGACGCAAAAAACAGGTCTCTAGTCGTTTTTTCTCTGGAAAAAGCCGAGAAAACCATTCAATGGCCGAGTGAGACCGATAGGAGCCGAGAGCCGAATAACACGGCACCACATAGATAACACGGACATAAACAAACAAGATAGCTGCTTCCGCATCCAGCACTCAAAGAACATCACAGACGTTTGCAGAGCTTTTTTTTAGTTATAGTAATAAAATAACAACTTGGATCTCATTATTGAGGAGTTTGGTGATAAAACGAGTGATCAAGAGATGATTTATCGGTATGTACTATTATTAAGAGATATTTTAAAAATATAGACGGGTGTCTAGTCGTTTTTTCTCCGGAAAAAGCAGAGAAAACCATTCAATTGCCGAGTGGGAGCGACAGGAGCCGAGACAAGTCGGGGAAAAAAAAAGGCGTATCTCATGAATAGTCATACATGGTATCAGGTATTAGATAACGGGGGCAGTCGTAAGTAAACAAGTTGGCTGACTGAATCAGCGCACTGAAAACACGGACATTTGCAGAGCTTTTTTGAGATATTATAGTAATAAAATAATGACTTGGATCGCGTTATTGAGGAGTTTGGTGATAAAACGAGTGATCTGGAGATGATCGATCGGTATGTACGACTATTATTATTATTATTATTTATTTCTTACATAGGTGAACGCTATAGCAAACGAAAGGGTGGGGCGGGGCTGGAGATGCCTAGTGAGTGCTTTATTGATATGCAGAGCCATTTAAACCCGTTTGGCTGTGGAAAAAAACACTTTTAAACAGTGCGTCTAAAATTAACTGCGCGTGTGAAAATAAATTGGACCTGATGTGCGATTAATAAATGGACCGCAAAGGGTTAAACCTGTTTTACTGTGGAAAAAAATACTTTTAAACAGCGCGTCTAAAATAAACTGCGCGTGTGAAAATAAATTGGACCTGACGCGCTCAATAAATGGACTGCTAAGGATTAATTAGTCTTATCAATTATTTAACACAGCTGTAACTAAGCAAAATAATAACTGGATTTTGGTTTTCTTTAAACATACATATTTTAACACATTATAAAAGCTATGTAATTATTAAATTAACTTGTTTTACAATGGTTCTTTTAAAAATAGCAAATGGGGGGGGGCGTCATTTGTTCTGAATTTTATTACAATAAATAAATACTGGTACCACATTAAACATCTTTTCAGGATGGTGAATTTTAAGGCCCGTTTATCTATTTGCTTTTTCTTTTAAATTAATTTCTTCGTAATGTTTTTGTTACGTATATGCTTAATATGTGTTATGAAACGGGCCTTTACATTTCATTGCTTTCACAGTAGTGCTGGTCCTGAAGGCTGCAGGAGCGAACAAATAAATAAGCACAACGCAGGGAAAGTGAACGACACAGATATGCCAAAAACGAACTGGTGACGCTATGGTGTTGGTTTGTGTAGAACCAGGTTCGAGGTCATTAAGACCGTTGCTAAGGAAGTGACATATTCCCTTTTTCACTGCAGAGGCGCATGCGATCTTCAGACTATGCTGGGGCGGGGGCGGGGGCGGTGGGGAGGGTGTGCTGACAGCTGACAAGCAGAGCTGCCAGATTGGCGGTTTTCCAGCCAAATTTGGCTTGTTTTGAAAACATCTAGCGGATAAATATTGTCTTTGGTGGTTTGGCTATTTTTACAGTGCATGTTTTTTTTTTTCTACTCCTTTTGATTACGAGGTCGTCATCAGTGCAGGACTTCAATCACCACAATGCCCTGCATACTCTACCATGCCCTCCCCCTGGGGCGTGACTTTGTTCTGAAGCTCAGCATCCAATAAAATGACAATTCACACAAATGCGCACACTAGCATTCAGTAAATCCAGCTGAAGAACATGGTGAACCTGCCTACTGCTTTCCTCAGGACTTGTTAATATGGGGATTCTTACAGATGATTGACACTTGTACGCATTTGACCGGGGTTCTTGTTTAATTGTAAAATAGCGAGAAATAAAAAGGCTTTTTTTTAATTTGTAACAAATTAGGAACTGTATCAGTACAAATATAATTAGAATTTATTTTTTTACGTATTGTTTTATAGACTATACGCCAACAGTTCCGGACAATTTAATTTTACTCTGAATAAAATAAAACAAATCATGGATAGCTTTTGATCTCATCACATAAGAAACAGCAGTGCTTGTACTGTAAACTGTGAAAAAAAACAAGCAAAGCCCATATATAAATAAAGAAATAGTTTAAAACATTACTTACCTGTGTTCTTTTGTATTTTAAATAAATATGTAGCACTTATGTATGCTTTTATGATATATATTTAAGTCTTAAATGTAAGTACAGGTTTTTGGTTGGTTTAATAAACACAATTTGGCAACTTTTTGGCTGGTTACTTCCAAAATTTGGCGGGGCGTTGCAAAAAAATCTGGCAGCGCTGCTGACAAGTGAGAACCACAGCACAAAATTATTACTCGAGTGGCTATGCATTTAAGTCATTTTTCCGCCCCCTACAGCTTTGCACTTTGGACGGCTGCCCCACTCGCCCACCCCTAGTTATGGCTCTGTTTAACAATGTGTCCCGATTTTGAGCTTTGAAAATCTGGTCACCCTATAAATAGGCAGCATATGCCATGTGTGCCCATCTGCAGCAGCAAATCATTTTAGTGCTCACATCACTGTACAAACAAGCAACCTGTAAAAAAAATACAGAGGCATCCATAGAAATAACTACAATAAAATGGTTTGTCTGTTTGTTTGTAGTTAAAATGATTATATATTTTTTTGGATCTGCAGATTTTTGATTAAGCAAATCAAGCTTTCTTCCATTAAAAACAACCTTCGTCAGCGTGTTGCTAAAGCTCCTATTTGAGCATGACTGACAAATCTACCAGGGGACACAAAAGTAAAGTTTTGGATCAGAATTTAGATTAGTCATTTTCTTCATGTTGATGTTACGGAGTAGCTCAGCAACCCAGAATGCTGCTCAGAGCTATTCGTGTCAAACTGGCTTATGTCTTCTTTATATTAAATTCCATCATTTAATTGTCCTTTTTTCCCCCCTGTAAAAACATAAATTGAAGCTGTCAGAATAATGTTGATGGGTTTTTTGAGAGAGATACTTAACTGAAATAATTTGTTTTTGTGTATTTACAGTATTACCAAGTCATACCTGTGGTAATCCAGGAGTAATTCCAAAAGGAACTGTCCATGGAACACGATTCAATATTGGAGACAAGATTCGCTACAGCTGTGTGACAGGCTATGTCTTGGAAGGTCATGCAGTGCTGACATGTATTGTGAGTCCAGGGAGTGGAGCATCTTGGGACTTTCCAGCTCCATTCTGCAGAGGTAAGAATCTAATAAATAAAATAGTTTCTTATATGCAGCTAAAGAACATAGCAAATTAACTGTAAAGATAAAAAGAACAAATGTCTTTAAAATGCATTCATATAGGACAAAGAGGCCAATCCACAAAACATTTTAAAGCTCATTCTGGTTAATAAAATCAAGTTTCAATACATCAGGTCTATGGTTGCTAGTAACTTGATTAAGACTCAGCCTTATGCAAACTCATAACATACCATACTTGGGGATAGTTAATTGTATTATGAAACCAATGTCTGTGAACAAATAAATCAATCAATATGAAAAACAAATCTCATTCAAATTGCCTTTGGCTCAAATAGTAATTTCCACTGGTTTTGCAACTTTGAAATCGTTTCTTACTGTGACTGCGACATGATGAATATTGTGAACAGTAAGAAACCATTTACCTTCCTTCACACTACATTACAGCACCACCTTGGACTGTTGACACCACAGTGGGCTAGTTGCATTGTTTAATTCACTATTATATGCATTTTTAAATGGGGTTAATTCACATTGTTTAAATAATAAATCACAGGCAAGCACTGGTCTTTCAAGGATCCCAGTGGCAAAGTGTTTTGTAGTGCACAGGTTCCGTGATGATGCGGTGCTCAGGAATGATAGATACAAGACAGTTCACGGTGAAAAAGCAGCTCTTTATTTGCTGACAAATAATAATACCTGGCTCTACACAATGATGTGTATCACTCAGGTAAACCACGGGATTCAGTCCCGAAATAATAATACATAAAACACAAACACAACATGGTCACAAGTCCAGAGTGAGTGCTCTTAGTGAAAGTGGTGATTTACAGGTTTATTCATGTACAATGGTGAAGTGTAGTCCGGGTTTAATTGCTGGCAGTTTAGCTACAGCTCCCGGAGGTTAGCCTTCTATAATGACAAATAACAGTGTGAATAGACAGGCAAAACAGCACACAAATCTCAGGGTTTCTTTATAAACACAGCTCGTCCTTATAGGTCTTTCCGTAACCATACCCAAGGAACAGATTGCTTCGCCACATCTCCTGATATCCCTTCAGTCACACCCCCTTCGGTCATTTGGCCGACTTCCAAATGACCCTGAAATGAACTGCTAAACCATCCAGTCCGGGGCACACTGTTCCTGTTATACTGTGTGCTCACAGGTCGGGAGGGAGATTGTTGACTCAGATTCATTCGCTCTCTGTCACAATCCCATATACATCTATGGCCAAAAGTTTTGCATCACCTACAATTTTTGAAGTCCCGTGCTGTTTAACCACTTCGACACCATGACGTACACACGTCAAGTTTCCCATTCTATTCTATGAGCGGTTTCTCAGTCTAGCGTTTCAGGTTTCATTCCCTAAGGCAGTGCTAGTAGTGTGCAATGTGCAATGAAAGTCGGGGGAGGATCAGGTGACATTTATATCCAACTGCGTGTCGTGTAGAGATTCCAATCTACCTGTGGGCGTTTAGAAGACAGATACATTGCAGGAAGCCATTCAGCTTTTACAAGTATATATATATATATATATATATATATATATATATATATATATATATATATATATATATATATATAGTGTTTTATATTATTAGTTTTACTTGTTTAGTGTAGTTTATATAGTTTTTAGCAAAAGCTAAACATGGCAGCGTATGTAGAGCCAAGAACAGCAGGGGACTGGATGTTTATTACTGATCCCTAACACGATGCCAGTCCTTCATCATTTGATTTTGCACCTGTTTACACAGATGTGCACCCCGCCGTGGAACTTGAGAGTTTGCATTCCATTGAAGTGCTTTTTGGCTTTTGTTCCCGAAAAGCTAATCACTTACCTTTGTGACTGTACAAACAAAAGAGCATGCAGTTACTTTACAGGTAAGCCAGCTGCAAACGGGAAGGTGTTTGGTTTGAAATGGCAGAAATGCTGTGACAAAATACTATAAAAACACAGTACTGGGTACAAGGCAGTGAAGCGGCAGCTAGAGTCATCACAATGCCTGCACAAAATAGCCCTGTACACGCATTTGTGACTATCCCTCCAACAACAAGGAAAGCAGAGACTGCAAAAAAGGTGCAGGGTCTGCTACGAAAATGAAAACAAAAGAAAGGACACAAGAAAAATGTGCAGTGGTTGCGAAGGCAACCCAGGGTTCTGTCGTATTGAACATTTCAATAAATGGCACAGACCAAGTCGATAATGGCACACATTTTGATGTTGTTTGATTTTTATTTGATAATTACTGCTTACTGATTATTATTGTTATTAGCTTAATTGGCAGTGTTATTCAGCGCGTCTCAGGCGTGTCAGGTCCAATTTATTTTCACACGCGCAGTTTATTTTAGACGCGCTGTTTAAAAGTATTTTCTTTCACAGTAAAACAGGTTTAAAAGGCACTGCATATCAACAGGACACTCAGTACTGCATCTCCAGCCCCGCCCCACCAATCATTCGCTGTTTTTTTCACATACCTCTTGATAGTAGTGCATACCGATAAATCATCTCCTGATCACTCATTTTATCACCAAACTCCTCAATAATGAGATCCAAGTCATTATTTTATTACTGTAACATCTAAAAAAAGCTCTGCAAATGTCTGTGATATTCTTTGAGCGCTGGATGCAGAAGCAGCTATCTTGTTTGTTTATGTCCGTGTTATCTATGTGATGCCGGGGCTATCTGTATTCATGAGATACGCCCCTTTTTCTTCGTCTTCTCTCGGCTCCTATCGATCTCACTTGGCGATTGAATGGTTTTCTCGGCTTTTTCTGGAGAAAAAACAACTAGAGACCTGTTTTTGCGTCTTTTTGATGATGTCGGACAAGATCCGACATAGGACCGCAAAGGGTTAATGAAAAACACAGTTTGGGTCATTTATTTGTGTCTTATTCATCATATGTTAACATTTTATAGCAATTACAGCTTTGAAAACATTATTATTATTATTATTATTATTATTATTTTCAAAATCTGGTACGTGGGAAGAGGTTTCATTTTTACATCTGGAGTTGAAGTCCACCTGTATTGTGCAGGGATGCCTATATTTGCAACATCAAGTCCCCTTTCTCCATCAAGCAACACCCTGGAACTTATCGGCACATATATATATATATATATATATATATATATATATATATATATATTAAGGTTCCAGTAACAAATAACAATACAGTGTGATTGGCATGGAAATATAAAGAAAATATTATTACTATTATTATTTATTTCTTAGCAGACGCTCTTATCCAGGGTGACTTACAATTGTTACAAGATATCACATTATTTTTTTACACATTATTTTTACATACAATTACCCATTTATTACAGTTGGGTTTTTACTGGAGCAATCTATGTAAAGTACCTTGCTCAAGGGTACAGCAGCAGTGTCCCCCACCTGGGACTGAACCCACGACCCTCCGGTCAAGAGCCTAGAGCTCTAACCACTACTCCACACTGCTGCCCTAAAGAAAATATGCACCTGAGTCGTTCATCCTAACATCTGTACAGGAACAATAAGAACAATAACAATATGCATTGATCTTTTTCAACATCCCTACCTGACTAATGTAAAGACAAAGGGCTGAGGACTCTCTCTAATCTGAAAGGCCTATCAATCATAATAGCCTTGGACTTGTGTTAACCTCATAAACATGATTCTGTTGACCAATGATTACAAAAAGATAAATCAACTCTTTCTACCTTTCAGCATACTGATCCCTAAAGTTTGAGGAATGTTTAAAGGAATGTTTTGTTGAGGACAGTTTTTTTTTTTTTTTAAAAGCACAGTGCGATTAATTAAAACACATTTCCAGTTCATGAAACAGCTCTGTCTTAGAGATATTTAAATGTTTTACCCAAGAAAAATCACTGAGAAACCTTAAAGAGAAAAGTTTTTGTGAGTTGTTGCAGCTCTTTGAGTTCTGTTTCTGTCATGTTTCATTGCAATGTCCCTGGCAACATTTTAAAGTATGAAAAGCACAGAGCTCTTTGTTAAGAATCTTCAGAGCAATGTTTTCATTAAACCTTATTCTGTTTTGTCACTTTATGTATGTTTTTTTTGGGGGGGGGGGGAGCTGTACAGTATATGGTTTTTTTAGGTCAAAACCTCATTTTCAGTTAAATCATATTTAGCGTGTTTGCTGTTATTAACATTTGTAACTTATAATTTAGTGTTTTAAAATTCATATCTGTTTTGCTTTATTTATTTACTGCTATATATTTAGTGAGTGGCCAAGAAAAAAAAAAACAACGCCCTTCCTTGTGAATATAATATGGTGCGGTATTATATGTGTTATTCACAAATAAATGTAAGAGTTTTGCAATCATTCTGAGTCGCTTTTATGGTATTTCTTGTGGCCTGCCATTGACACATGAAGCCTGGGCTTGTACAGCCAAAGCTTATTTATAGAAGTTAGTGGAATCGCCATCTAGTAAACAGCTACCGGTACTGTAAGTATTGCAGACTTGATCATTTGTATCTGTTTTCTAAAGACACTTTGGTTGATCTTGGGGATGTTAAAAGAAAAGTAGTTTGAAGCTACTTAATTGTAAGCCTGATTTATTTGACGCTTTTGTTTCAGTGTCCTATTTTATATTATAATTTGCACTGGTATATTGAAAACAAATGTACTATATAATTCACTGTATAAACATTAAAATATATATTTAAACAAAAGTGACATAATAGAAAAAGCAACACCTATTAGCAAAAATATTTCTTCTCCTTAGGCTTTATGCTTTCAGAAAAATAATTTTAATTATCATGGCATATATTGAATGTAAGTGTTTGTACTCAATGACGAGAATATTTATTAAGTTTTTAATTTATCATATAAATGAGCTGCATGGTTGAACTGTTTTGTAATTATATCTTTTATTATGCCAAAAGCTATCACTAGTCAAGCAACAACAAAACTCTTGGTGTTTTAATGGAATTTTACTGGAGATGGGATCTGTGCTTCTAAGTATCTTTCTGTTGTAAGCATTATAGCCCCTAAATATATAGGGAAGCAGTGCACTATACAGGTTTGAAAATGCAGCAACAGGATTCTATTGGACATTTTAAACTGGGGAGAAAAACAGTGAGTTTATAATTGATTGTTTTCCAGATTTGATTAATTTAAAATCTGCTCTTTTAGTGGTAATTAAAATTCTTACATTAGACGGTAAAAAACCAACAAGCATATTAAATAAATAAAAGCACATGTTACTATGTTATCTGGAAACCCCTATTGTTCACTTTAAAATGATAAATAATACATAGTAATATTTCATTTTAGACAACTAGTACATAGAATCAATTTGTAACTCAAAGAGAAGAACCCAAGTGCATGCCCTAATATACACAGGGTAAAAAAAAAAAAAACCTTTCTCATAGCAATTTTACAGTTTGGTTCTAAATTATATAGGAAAGTCAGAAATAATTACCTTTGCTTTTTAATGGTTCACAAATATACACTACTTTAAATGATCTTGCACTTAATTAGCAACTTATAGAGGAGGTGCATAGTATACATAGCAAATCATTAATTACACTGTGTAACAATTTTTTATTTTTTTTTTTGGTTCCTGGGTAGTAAGTGTTATTTCCTAATTGCTTATGCCTCAAAAGTATAGAAAATGACTATTATACCCCACAAACTTTGCTTTTGTGACCAGGACAGTGATATTTTGAAATGTACCTATTTTCCAGAACATTCCAGATAGATTCAGTGCTGAGTAAACTTGGAGTAACTTCTAGAACTTTCTAGTAATATAAATAGTAGTATAAATACAGGGGCCTTAAGCCCACCAGTTCAGTTTAGTTCCAGCTGCCTAAGTGGATACATATCTGCATTTTTCTGAGATGGCATCAAGAGGCTGCAAGCATCCGGCAGATGCATTTTGCTATGTCTGCGGCCAATTTATCAAGACAAGAGCGAAAAAGTACTCAGTGGAAGCATCTGCTAAGATGTGTGAGGCCTACAAGGCATATTTCGGCATGCCTGTCGGGGATCAAGACAAACCCTGGGCACCTCATTTCACCTGCGAGCACTGCAAAAAAACTCTGGAAGGTAAGATGGACAATTGTTGCTCAGAATTTTGTTATAAAATTTGTTAAAATTGTAAAAGTTTTTAATTTTAAAATGTTTTACAATTGTCAATGTTATTGAAAAAATATATCGTATATGAAAAATGTTGCGAGAATCTCTTACACATTAGTCATGGGTGAAATAAAAGTATTTTTGTAGGATGGTACAGAGGGGAAAAGAGAGCCATGAAGTTTGCTATCCCAAGAATTTGGCGGGAACCCACTGACCACTCAAGCAACTGTTACTTCTGCATGGTGGACCCTTCCAAACGTCGGACTGGCAAGAATGCACCTAATATCACGTATCCGGACCTTCCTTCATCCATCGCCCCGGTGCCACACTGCCATGAGCTCCCCGTACCCACTCCTCCGGAGAGAGTAGCCGTCTTTAGAAGAGAGCAGCAAGTCAGAGAGCGAGGAAGATGTTGTAGATCCAGATGACAATTTCAGAGGTGGAGCTGAGGAGAGAGACCCCATACTACCCCAACCAAAAAGACCTCAACGACTTGATTAGAGATCTTGGTCTCACCAAGTCCAATGCCGAGCTTTTGACGTCTAGGCTCAAGCAGTGGAACTTGTTGGATGAAAGTGTGCAAGTCGCAGATCAGAGGAAGCGTCACCAACCTTTTTCCAGCTTCTTCACCCGTCAAGATGGGCTCTGCTTCTGCCACAATGTGACCAGTCTGTTCGAGGCAATCGGAATCGCCTGTAACCAGAATGAGTGGCGCCTCTTCATTGACAGCTCATCCAGGAGCCTCAAAGCTGTGCTGCTCCATAATGGTAACAAGTACCCGTCTCTTCCCCTGGCTCACTTGGTGCACCTCAAAGAGGATTACAACAGCATCAAGACCTTGCTGGACGCCTTGAAGTATGATGAGTACGGCTGGGAGGTCATAGGAGACTTCAAAATGGTGGCATTCCTGATGGGTCTCCAAGGCGGTTTTACCATGTTTCCCTGCTATCTTTGCCTTTGGGACAGCAGGGACACCAAGGCGCACTACCACAGGCGGGACTGGCCACAGCGGACCGAGTTCTCTGTGGGGAGGAACAACGTCAAGTGGGAGCCACTGGTGGACCCCCGGAAGGTGCTGATGCCACCACTGCACATCAAATTGGGCCTTATGAAACAATTTGTCAGAGCTCTAGATAAGGAGTCGGCAGCCTTCAAGTACCTACAAGACTTCTTGCCTAAGCTGTCTGAGGCAAAGGTCAAAGCCGGTGTCTTCGTCGGACCACAGATAAAGAAGATCCTGGAGTGCAATAAATTCCCCAAGAAGCTCACTAGTAAGGAGAAAGCGGCTTGGAACAGCTTTGTCGCAGTGGTTCGGGGCTTCCTGGGCAATCACAAAGCTGAAAACTATGTGGAGCTGGTTGAGACTCTGGTGAAGAACTACGGCACAATGGGCTGTAGGATGTCCCTCAAAGTCCATATCCTTGATGCTCATCTTGATAAATTCAAGGAGAACATGGGAGCGTACTCGGAGGAGCAAGGCGAGCGCTTCCACCAGGATATACTGGACTTTGAACGCCGCTACCAAGGACAGTATAACGAGAACATGATGGGAGACTACATTTGGGGGCTGATTCGTGAAAGTGATTTACAGTATAATCGTAAATCTCGAAAAATTTCTAAATCTTTTGTAGTCATTTTTGTATTACTTTAGTATAAATACATGTTAATTTGGATTCATATGTTGTTTTTTTCTGACTTTATGTGAACGAAAAGACACAAATTCGCCCGTTTTCTCATTGGAAATAGGTAAATTTCAAAACATCACTGTCCTAGTCACAAAAGCAAAGTTTGTGGGGAATAATAGCCATTTTCTATACTTTTGAGGCATAAGCAATTAGGAAAAAACACTTACTACCCAGGAACAAAAATTGTGTTACATAGTGTTAACATCATTAACATGTGAGGAACAAGTTTAGGATCCTTGGAATACTTTATGTGAAAATCTTCAATTTTGTGGTTCGTTTTATTGACTTACTGGGCTACCATACTCAGTCATACAGGTTGTAAACGCATGTCATTGGATAGGGGAGGGATTGAATTTCACTCTCTAGTATTTTCTGGTATTTTGTGAGTGTAGAGTCCTTTGGGTAGCAGAATATGATGTTTTATACATGTATCTCTTTGAAAACCCAAAGTGGAATACATAATACTAAATATAGTGCTGAAAAAAAGATGTTTTTATGGTTTCTGAAGTACTTTCTACATTTCACCAAAATGTTTTGAAAAAAGGACACCAATTTCAAGATGCTACTTCAAAACATAATACTAAAAAAATAAAATAAAAAAATAAAATTATAGGAAGAAAGTCAAATACAGCCAAATAAACCCTGGTCCTGGGGGAGCATCCCACTGAAAAACACTTGGGTCTTAAAGGGTTATTATGCAGTCAATTTGTCCCTTCTCCTTCTCGCACATATAGTCTCTCTTTCTTTACACTTCAGAAAAAAAAATGCATATTCGGAACGGAGTCTTGTATGATCTGAGTACTCGGCACACTTACCATTAAAAAAACAATAGTTTCAATCTTCTGACTTAAGATAGGTTTCATTAATTGTTTTCTTGTTTATTTGTTTTTCAAGCTGAAGGAGCTTGTGGTGGAACATTAAGAGGCACAACTGGAACAATATCGAGTCCGCACTTCCCATCTGAGTATGAGAATAATGCTGACTGCACATGGAGCATACTTGCAGAACCTGGGGATACCATTGCCTTGGTCTTTACAGATTTCCAGCTTGAAGATGGATACGATTTTCTTGAGATCAGTGGAACTGAGGCCCCATCAATATGGCAAGTAGACACAACTTTCTGAGTGGTTTTTCTTGGCTATTTCTAAGGTTGTTGCAGAGCTGTTGTTTGAGTAGCGCCAAGGGCTGGTTGCATGAAAGTGGACTAGACAACTCTAGACTGGTAGCTAGAATACAAAAAAAATTGATATAGAATTATATATTTTTTAAACCTGAAATGTATTTCTAATATATTTTCTTAAACATGACATGTTGCTCAAATATATTTATAATATACTATAAATGTATTTTGTAAATCAACATATTCACAATACATTGTAAAATATGTTGTAAATAAATATATTCACATTAATATATTTAAAAGTGTATGCAGTGTTTTCAAACAATATATTTATATAGTGCATATAATGGGAGACTGCGACGGTCAGGCAGCACTAAATTTAAAACAAGAAGGCTTCATAAGTTTAACCATGTACAGCAGATAAAAACACAGACACTGTGATTTTAATTCGGTAAATAAGTTTATTCTTGACGGAAAAAATATGGTTGTTAATCAGTTTTTCTGCAGATACTGAAGTGTTACAGATAACTCATAAAAAAAAATAACTGGGCTAAGCGTAGTATTTAGACGAAGAATAAAAGAGAGGTCAATAACAATCAAGGACACAATAGGCTGTTCATATTTTAAGTCACCTTATATTTAAACTGTATGTCCACCAATATGAAAAAAGAATGAAATTGTACTTTTTACTTTCATAGCTCTATTTTCAGTAACAATTCCAAACACCTGTTGTAATGCAAACAGCCTTTTAGCATATGTAGAAAGCTTTTCATTTTTGTACTTGAGTGTTTTATATACACTGAATTTTTACAAAATGTTGATATATTCCGTTATGTTTAAAGATAGTAGTAATTTTTAAGTGAAATTGTGGAATTCCATTCCTTTCTTATTTATTTGCTTCATATCTGTTTGGTGGAACACATGCAAAATATGGTGTGTGACCTAAGATGACATTGGGGTTATGTGACTTTTGAAGTTACTGGTGCATAGAGGTAGTACACTTTGAATTACTGTCTTAATGTTTGGTACACAGCTGTATTCTTTGATTTTCTTAAGTTCAATTTTTAGTGCTGTCCGTTAAATATTAACCCTTTCACTGCTGCATTGCTTTAACCTCTGATCATATCCATGATACAGACCACATGCTTTGACAAAGGGTCTTTATTGTTGGTACACAGTTGTATTCTACGATTCTCTCAATACAGTTCCATTATAGCCATATTGATCTGATGTGACGTGACCCCTTAGATCATGCTACCGGGAATGCTTTGTTTGTGTTCAAATGTGTATTTATTTATTTATTTATTACATTTTTTCTTGTTGCACCATGTGACAGGATAGCATCATGGCCAAAGCTGTTAACAGGGAGGAGGGAGACTCGGAGACAGAGAGCTGCAGTTTAAAGTGTTGTTGCACAGGTTTATTGACATGAAACATGAACAAAATAAACACAGGAACAAACCAACAAGGTACAGGGACCCAGGATAAAAGGTTTAAACAAAACACCTCAAATACTTTTATATATATATATAAAAAAAAAAACTACCTTATTGGCTACCTTTATATAGCATGTGGTTGGGGCTTAATTGACCATCAATTATTCAGTCAAAGTCCCAGCCACATTCCCAACATGGATTCTGGCAGGGATGGAACTAACCCCATCCTTGCCAAACTTCAATTATTCAAAATAATCCATCTGTATTTACACTATATACACACAGGGCTTCTGCCCTGTCACACACCCATACATAAATATCGGTGTGAAACATATTTTTATCATTCACTTAAGACCTTTTGTTTGAGGCAATCAAAACAAAATGATATCTACCTGACACATCTGGGCAATTCCATGGGAAGGTCAACCCAAGGGGTAATTTTTCAAAATCATCCTGTCGTGGTGAACTTATACTCATTTTGCAGGGAATGTTGTCTACTTATAGGATTTGTAGGCATTACAAAATATAATTATGGATTACAGGAGAAAACCTACCTTTTTTATATGTAGTCTATTCTCTGGTTATAAAACTTCGTGGGAAATGGAGTAATTTCAATTTTTACATGTTACTAAAGAATAATAAATAAATCCTGATCATTCTTTCTAAAGTGGACTGTGTGAGGTTAATCATAAGGGCAAGCAGTTAATTTCCTCATCACTCCATTTTATGAAAGTGTTTACAATGGCACTGACTCCCAGTACGTCCGATACCGAAATTTCAGTTTGCTCCTGCTTTACGTTTTGAAATTAATTTAATGCTATAGGTTCAAAGCACAAATGGTACCATCAGCATATTTACCATATTGATTGCTCACCACAATCGCTAGTTTAGCAGAAATCCTGGTGTCGGACATACATTTTTTTGTACGTCCGACACTCGTACATCCGACACCACATTTTAAGTGTTAAATACCACCACCTGCTGTTCATGTGCAATGGGATATCACTTTCAACTTCCTAGTATGCCATCTTGTGTTCACAAATGAACACATGGTTGAACAGGTGGTGTGATAATCCTCACTCATCCAAGAATACAGGACACACTAAGGTAAGATATAATCATTGATAGGAAATACTTTTTTTATCATTCAGAAAGGCTCTTAGTATAGCCTATATATTATACCAATCATACTGATCATAAAAGAGCATGTAAACAAAAACAGGTCAATGAGCAAAGACATGACTTGTAATAGTAGCCCAAAAATAGTATTGCAAAAAGTTACTCACTCCTGTATCTGTGAGGCTTTCTGTAACTGATCATTTAGCATGTACACCTTCATGATCCATATCCTTGAGTCATTGAACAGCAAATATCCTGCAATGGAAGAAGTCAAGATCTTTTCAGATGGGGCTAGCTCCCAATTCAAACAGCGGTTCCTCTTCTCAAACCTGTATATTGCCTTCCACAGAGCAGCTAAGGGGATAAATCCAGGAATAGATGTCTGGTATATCTCAGTAGAGCAAATTGAAGAGGAGAGGAACATGCTTTGGTCTCACTGGGAAGTCACCATGGCAATTCCAAATACACAAAGAATTCACAGCGTTATAATACTCACCTCTTGCAACTGCAACAATTTATATTGTAATTCTACAATTGTAAACAAATTGTTGTTAATTTGTTTAAGTTCTATTGAAATAACATATATATATATATATATATATATATATATATATATATATATATATATATATATATATATTGACATAGAAATTGGCAAAATAATTGGGCAGCTGGGTAGTTAAAAGGCCTCAGCTGAATAATAGTGATTTAGAAGGATAGGATTACATGGTACCAGTCGTCTTACCTGAACACAGATTTCTGCCTGCAATGAATGATTTATTTCCTTAGAGGGATCAGTACTACCAAGACATCAATGCTCCTCGCCATAAATCCAGAAGGATAAGAGACTGGTTTGAAAAGCACAACAGGGAATTCACACACCTTCACAAGACTGCACAATCCAACTGTCACTGAAATTAAACACTAAAACAGTAGGTTACAATGTGTTATTCATATGTAATGCCTGCACCAGCCCTCTAGAGGGGGAATGAAAACTCTCCCTTGACCTCCCTTCTAATTGCTGCTACTGCTCCTGGGTCTCTGCTGCTAGTTGGTTGGATGGGCTTCAACCATCACCTCCTTTCTGTAGTGTAATATACCAACAGTGATATTGTACGATGCCTCCACTTTGGGGTTTGCGAGCTAACTGAAGTGGCTATTATTACCCTTAAGAATCTATTTCATTGTTTGAAACAACCGGTCCTTAACTGTCCCACCCAAATAACCAAACCAGACATCAGCTGCTATAGTATATAAATGACAGGGATTCGCACATATAAAATGTAATTAATTATACAAAATAGTAATTTTAAAATAACAATAATAAAATGTAAATACACTTAACAAAGGAAACTTATTACTAATAAAAAAATACAAATTTTCAAATATTAATTTGGAGAACAAGTGACTAATATATGTACACACAGAGATCTCACTAAGCTCATGAGCGGTTAGCTATACCGGAGAGATATTATGTGAGCCCAGATAGTGTAGTGAATATATAATTAGAGTTCAGTTGCAGGCCTGTAAGTAGGTTGTGTGCGCGGAGGTAGCAAATACCACTTCAGACATGTCATATACAAGCCCAGAAAGTACAACAAATAAAAACCCAAATTAAATGGGTGTTTAAATCAGGTGGAGATCCACACAGTACTCACTGCAGTGCGCTGTCCTTGTGAGCTCCACAGATGCGTTTTTTCCTAGGTGAAGCGAAACATAATAAAATATGTAAGTAATCAAGCAGATTAATATTTTATAGTATAAAGAATTGGTGTTAAATTCTTAGATGTAAACACACACTCCTCCACTGCTGCTGTCACTGCTTCTTTCTTCACCACCTACTCTCTCATTGTTCCCTGCAGCTTGACAGACAGGTCTGTGTTTCTAGGCTGTTTGTATTGCGTGTCTGCATTCGATTAATTACAAGGACAGCCAGGGCTACAGATATCCTTGGCGAGAAAATGTATGTACTGTACCTGACATTACAGTCAAACCTGCTAATAACACCCCTGCAATCTAAAAGTAATTATAGACAGGTGATTACTATATACAGGGGGTCAACAGAGTGGTCTCTAAAGACAAGATATGGTCCTTTTATACAGGTGTTCTTTAATACAGGTTGGAATTAGCTTGTTTTTTTGTTTTGTTCTTTATAAAAGATGTGATTCAAGGGAAATCCAAACCCCATTATTACAGTAGAAAAGAAACTGAAAAATAGTTTGAGACTGTGGGCCTCATTCACTGTGTAATTCACTACACAGTTCCCTTAGAAAAGATAAAACTTTTATATTATAGTATTTTACTATACTAAGGGGACAGTATATTTTATCGACACATACACCTGCCAGGATATGCTATAACTTGATTTGACTCGTGTTTTACAGAGCTGTGAAATACCCTTGGATCACATCAATCCTTGATTATTCCAGAATGATACCTTATTCTTGGTAAAAGGGCTGCCTTAGTTGAAAGGAGGGTGGCCGTTTACCTGTGGTTTTTATCAATAGATATACTGCTGCACCCATGTGTACTGTAAACAACAGATCTAGTAACAAGTAAATCAGAATGCTAGTTTAAAGTTAGTTGTCATTTGTTTTGTGACAAACTGTTCTGAACCCAATTTTTGTTTCATAAAATCAATTAAAAAAGCAGTTTAGTGCATTTAGGATCCCTTTAATTTAAAATAACTATTACTTTAGAAGCATGAACTGATACATGCAACTCCCTATAATTCAAGCTGTAGACAGCCCTCCCGCCGTGGCAAACCTACTGATGCAAGACACAAGGTATGGATAGAACACTATTCTTACACATGGAACAGTAATGCATTTTAATTAATGTTATAACAATTTTCCCATGCACAATGTCTTTTTCTGTCAAGGTACTTTGGAAAGACCTGCTATATAAACAGTCAATAATTTACTTATACATATATCCACAGCAATGCAAACAAATCTAAGCTTATATTTAAATGCAATAATATCTAATATCTCTTTTCTATCCGTATTATAACTCACCACCATTCCATTTCAAAGCGACTGCTAGTCGTGAACCAGAGGTACAATACCTTGTACAGGCGCATGGCTCATTAAACAACCATGGATATACTGGTATAGACAGCTCTACGACATAACAGAGGCCAGTTTAGCAAAAATCTTAAACATCGGTTAAAATGTTTGAAAAATATTTATCAAGGCTTGAATTGCTATTGTACGCTAAAAGTATTTTTTAAAGGCTTGGTTATTTATTACACCTTTATGTGCCAGGCAGTCTGTTGTGGAGAGTCAGTATAACATGAATGTTGGAAACTTGCTGCACTAGATAGTTGTTAGAATTTGATAATACAAAGAGAATATGTTAATTCCTTGCACTTATTTTATGTCTGTTTTTAACCAGGATTGTTTTGTCCATGAACCAAAATATTACCACATAGGTCCTAATTAGCAAACAAAGTGTGCATATAGTAATTCCATGAGTTCTGAGAAATAGGATATGGCAGTTGCAAAAACTTGGATGTTGCCCATTTACTTCTAATCCCAGGACTGCTGCCTTTGACACATTGTCATGATTCAGCCTCCTGTAATACAGAAACAGTATTGTTTTGCTACCTGTTATTTCTGCTTTTCGTCAAGCTTATATGGCTTTAAAGGCTGATTATACATGTCCTTGTACCTATTCAACAAAAAACTAAATGTGTTCCTGATGCTGTTCGAATGATTTCTCACACCTCTTCAACGCCTGTGAAAAACAAATGCTTTGTGTGAAATCACTCACCCTGCTGGTGCTATATGGAAAGAATGTATATCTTTGATTCAGACCAATCTATATTTATAACTTTTAACAGCTTGTTGAAATGCTAAATATTTTAAAATATATGTTTAAAGTTATTCAATTAAGCAAACGTTGTCCAAATATTTCATGTGGCGTAACTTGTTAACAGAATAATAAATTAATAAACACGTGTCACTACAAAACCATATGAATACAAACATTATCTGTCTTGTGTTAGTCGTTTCAGACCATTACAGGATTACATAAAAGTAACAATCCAGTGAGCCAGCATATATCTGTTCTAGTTGATTCGGCAAGCTATTTATATTTGGCAATGTTTACTGCAGCCATTTGTCTTTGCTTAAGTTTACTAGTCACTTCATTATGCAGCAATAGACCCTGAATTGCAACTGTAATTACAGGGTTTCCCGATTTGTTCATAAGTGCAACCAATAATTCAATTACTGCGGTTTCTCAGGCATACAGTGGTGGTAATGCTTACCCAGCTCTACTTCAAATGCATCAATTTGGGGAACATGTATAATTTGATTTTCTAATACTTCCCAGCAATATTTTTTTTACTGTTTAATTCTATTTATTTGTGCAAGATAAGCAGTTATAGCAATATAATTTGACAGAATCATTCGGGTGCAATTTCTGAAGGTTTAACAACACTGGAAAATTTAAAACAAAGCCATTAATGTTTAGCTTTTATAAAACAGAAGATAGTTGTGATGTATTTCTTGTAGCTTTGTAGTCAGTGGCCAGTTGAATGGTTGGGTAAAATGATGGGGTGTGGAGAGGAAGCAAACTATTTTATGATGTATTTCTAATATGGTGGTCTTCAAAGTATAGCTATTTGTACTGTAAAGGGCTATTCACACTACAGCGTTTATTCACTGCGTTTTTTACGCCCGACGTTTCGCCGCGATTTTTGTATTCAGACTTTAACCGTCTAATGCAAAGTTTTTCCATGCAGCAGCTTGCACCCGATCCCTGTCGCCTTCAGATTATATCCAAATTTAGCAGGCCATGGTTGTGATCACGGCGTTTTTCGTCCACAAATCGAAACTGTTTTGATTTTTTTTTTTCAGCGAATTTTGCATTTTATTTCACAGCGATTACGCTAAAGTATGAAAGGTAGTATTCAATTCCATAGGTGTCATTTTGTACCCTAGAAAACACAGCGAATAAACGTTATAGTGTGAATACCCCTGAAAGCTAAAGGTTAGAATTCATTTTTTTGTATAAAATGGGAGCCTAAAGTTCGGACCGCAGTGATGCAAAGTCAGCCATCAGAATTTCAAACACAATTGAAGTTGGTGCAATGTGCTTAACCGGGTATTGTGAGTTTTGCTATGTGGCTAGACACTGGAATTTGAAGGATTTTAACTGAAATAAGCTGTTCATGAGCAGGAGCCTACACCCCTCTTTTCTAGTGTAGTGGTTTACACTATATGGGGTTAGATCTTTTATGAACTGATTCTAGTGCCTCATGCAATTAACCAATATCACTTATCATCTCAATATCACAAAGTGTTTGTTCGTCATTACATTACTCAGGCAAAAAAAAAAGGTACATTTAAGTAAGGCTACTTAAATAAAAAATCTATCGAATAACCCACCAAAGCACTTATTCACACTTTGTTAGGAATAATACAAATGTGTATCTATAATATAATTTGGCAGTGAGGATGTAAAACTAAAAGCAGCCTTTACTCACATGCAAGAAATGAAGTAAATCCAGTATTACAATACCTGTTTGTCCACATTATCAGTCATCATTCATTTCCACCTAAATATCTTCATACACAGCACAGATCTAATCCATTCAATCTGAGATAATGTATTTTTTTTATTTATTAAAATGACAGTGCCTGAAAGCAGATTTGCATACCTACATATTAACTTAGGAAGTCTAATTACTTTGTAGTATTTGTATGTGCGTGTCATGAGATAAGAGATTGCTACCTAACACCCCCCCCCCCCCCCATCCAAGAAAATAAGAACAACAGGTGTGAGTAATGAGAAGCAACACATAACTGTAATGCTCTGTGTGATAGCAGACGGTCGCAAACTGCCTCCATATGCGTAATTGAAGATGTATCTTTGAAAATGCATATTTATTTTATGTTTTATTTTTATTGAGGGTGGGAAATTTGGGCAATGTCTTAAATTCGAAGAAATACGGTAGTTTAAAAAAATAAATCCAAGCAGTTTTAAAATATATTGCACAAAAAGAAAAGTGTTATAAAACAGTACATTCACAAATAGGGCGAAATACATGATTTATTATATATTTTTTATAAAGTAGTGACTAGTTGACTTACTTGAGTATTTTGACCTCAACCATTCAACTCTGTCAAATTAACTCTACCCATGCACTTAAAGGGGAACCAGAATTCTGATTCCAAAGTACCCGTTGAAAATGTAATATGGGAGATATGCAGAGGGCCAAATTCAGTAGAGCTTGTCTCTCCCTCTAAAACTAAACTCCTTTTGAATATCATCCCCTAAAGGTAACCACTATTCTACATGCCTCATTATGACAAAATTAATCTTTTAAAACATTTTTCAAAAAACAATTCTCGACATTGTCCTAGGAATGTTTTATTTGACTATAGCTCTAAGATATTTTATTTACTTTTGTATTTATAATTTGCTCACTTAGTTGCATCAAAAGCGTTTTATTTAAGAGGCTGCAGGCTTTATGTTGTCAGTATTAATGTTGATGCAGTCTTACTGGGTAAGAGTGTGTGCTTATAAATAGAGCCCCTAGCCTTAAGATACAAAAGTGAAGATAACCAAAGAGTATTTTGGAACGTAAAGCAGTGGGATTTAAATCCTTAGCGATTTGATAATTAAAATAAATATCATTTATCATTAAATGAGGTAAATATCATTATAAAAGTCCAACCACATAGCATGGAAAGATTAAATAAGACACTGTGGGCTAGTCTCTCAAAGCTCTACTCATGAGATGCACCCAATAAAGTTGCCAAACCAGAAATAAACAATGCAAATATTTAATTTAGGGACTTAAATTAGGTCGTTTCCTAACTGTTTCTGTAATTGGTATTTTTATCCTTTCAGAAAAAAAATACTGTTTGTAAATATATTTGTGTGTGTGTGTCTATCCCCTGGGCCAGATGAGATCTTCCCAATAGTACTCAAAGAAATGAAAGAAGTTATTTACAAACCGCTAACCAAGATCATGCAACAGTCTCTTGACACAGGGTTGTACTGACAGACTGGAAAATTGCAAACGTAATACCGATCCACAAAAAAGGGAGACAAAACTGAACCAGGTAACTACAGACCAATTAGCCTGACTGCTATTGTATGTAAACTTATGGAAACTATAATAAGATCCAAAATGGAAAATTACCTATATGGTAACAATATCCTGGGAGACAGTCAGCATGGTTTTAGGAAAGGGATATCGTGTCTAACTAACCTGCTTGATTTTTTTGAGGTTGCAAGTGCATGCATCGAATGGATAAAAACCACATCGAATGACAAAGTGCACACTGAATGGATAAAAGGCACATTGAATGTATAGAGCTCATATTTAATGTTTGATGCTAGTTTTGAACATTCGACTGTTGCAATTAACATTCGATGGTAGTATTTAACATTCAATACTTGCATTTAATATTCGATGTTGAATTGATTATTTGATGTTCAAATTTAACATTTGATGTTAAACTTTAACATTTAATGAATTGTCATTCATTATTCCATTTTTGTTACTTTCACCTCCCATATGTGTGTGTGTGTGTGTGTGTGTGTGTGTGTGTGTTTTTTTATTGACCCTCACTATAATGCCACCCTCACTTATTGCCCATTTTTGTCCATGGCCCTTAACTATATATATTTGAATTACTATTTGGATTAAATAGCTTTGAGAATCTAGCCCTATGTGATATTGTCATTTGGTTTTATATAAAGAGAAACAAAAACATACACTGCAGAAACACAAAAATTTGGGGGTCTTTGACATGAAAGGTAGTACATTTTAAATTAGGTTTTGTGAACACGATTCAACAATCAAAAATAGTTTCATACTCAGTTCATGCTTGTAAAGCAATGCAACATTTCAAACAAGTCACTCTAAAACACACCTGCAGGTAAAGCAGTCAACTAGGAAATCAAACTAAGATTAGATTGGATAAGATGGCAACATCAAAAGCAAAATCAGATGTATCTTTATAACATTTGGACACAATGAAGCGTTTCTTACTCCAGGGCCAAGATCAGAACAAGTTTTATAGGAAAGAATTCATTTTCAATTTATCTTACACAGTAGGGTATACATAACTTCAATTGTATTATGTTGCCTGCACCTTGGATATTTATTGAAAGAATAACAAATACTCTCAAAATGTGTTTTCCAGCTGACACTGACTGACAAATCTAAAACGTTGGTTGTTGTACACACTGCTACATAACAGTAAAGAGGCAAAACAAAACTTGGGTGTGTTGATAACATTATTCTCTTCTTGTCAGACCAGATGGTGTTTTGTGTAGCTAAAGAAAGCTCAGCAAAGATTTATTCCGCCCACTAACATAACTGTTTAAATAATGTTACAAGGAAGTCTCTACAGCGTTCCTCAAGTTCCTCAAAATATACCCCTCAAACGTTTCCTTTTAATACAAGTATTTTATTTTTATTTTTTTTGGTTGTGTTATGTTTGAGTGCTTTCTGGAATGAAGTACAGGGCTCTTACATGTGGAGTAGTGACTAAAATAGACAACATTTGGACTTAATCCTTTCAATGCTGGGTTTAGAATGCTATGCTGGAATACTGAGCCATGTTTTTTTTTCTTTTAATTTTTAAAGAAAATGCACACACTTGTTTTTAAGATTCATAAGTCATTCAATTTTTATCTAACCACCATAAAACCATATATCATTTAAAAGCTTAGAACTTGAAGAATATAATTCATAAACTGTTTACAGAATTCAGAAAATGGCAAAATGTAAAAGGTACAAAATTGACAGAAAGAAACGTTTACAAAGTTTCTTAAAAAAGCTTCCCCATAACACTTTATCCCCTTAATGACCTATTTTAGTGTTTCAGGTCCCAAATTATGGTGCTACAGATAAAGAATGTCCTCACAAGTGGTACAGTAGTAATCTGTCTCTATATTCAGAACTTTCTGGAATATAAAACGGCACAGAAATTACAAAGTAAAATTACAAACATATTTCAATAATTATGTATGTATTCACTTCATCATGAAGACCATAAACAGAACTAACTTTGACCTATTGAGGTCAAATAAATAAGTATATAACACAATAAATTATATATATATATATATATATATATATATATATATATATATATATATATATATATATATCAGGGTTCTCCCCAGGCCTTTTCAGCCAGGCCAGGCAGACTAGATCGTTGCTGGGTGACAAAAAAAATCTTGGAACCACATGACAGCTGTGTTACATCTTGACACAACATTTAACCAATCAGAGAATTGAAGGGGTGGGTTTTCTGTGTTAAGCACTTTGAGAGGCTAAAACGTTAGACAGCTAAAAAAATAACCGATTATTTTCAAAGCAAAAATAGTGACACTGAATGCAGGGTGTTCAAAATAAGCTGGCGATTGGTGCAATCCACCACCTAATACTATATTTGCGCCGGCTACTTTATTAAAAAAAATATTAAGATTTTCGGGTGTTATCATTCAGTCCATTTTTTGTCATATTATTGTACTGTAAGGTGATATATAGTACATAATAGCTATACATATGCAACAACAACAAAAAAAGCGTATTACTTTTGTTGTGATATCGTAAAAATATGTACCCAGGTGCTAATGAGAGATATTGGAGGTTCATGTATAGAGGCTGTATGTCTTTAAGAAGAAAGGCGTGATGGGATATCAGAAGGAACACTTGTCAGCTGATATACAAATGCTTAAGTGCAGAGGTGCTGGATTATTACACTCCGGTTTCATGCAATAGTTATGATGGTGATGAAACGTGTGTGAGTACTGTTGTGTAAAAAAATGGTTAAAATGAACAGTTGCATTCAAAAAATGTGGAACAGCAAAAGGTGTTTTTTTTTTGTTTTGTTTTATTGTGTGAACTCCAATGAACCTATGTTATCTTTCCCCAGCCAAATCGTAGAGTGCCTAAATAAGCACGGTAATTTACCATAATAAAAACAGTCATGAAAAAGAAAATGTAGAACATAAAAAAGAGCAACCAGATATAGTCAACGAAAGACAACACAGTATTCACATTCTTTATCGTATATATTTAAGGTAAGGCAAGTTTATATTTCCGTTAAAAGTGCTCCCGGCTATAATGTTCTGCTGTCCGGTTGTACAGAATTCTTGGGGAGAACTGAAGGAAATTTGATAGTCCATATTAATATATTGTTTGTATGGTACTTTCAATGGAGAGACATTGAGAACAGAGTTTAGGTGGGGTAGTCATATTTGCAGTTTCAGCAAATATGACCATTTATGGGCATTTGTGGAAAGGGTCTCTGTTCTGCTCTGCTTGCTAGCATGGGGGGATGGGAGAATCTCAGAGATAAGAGATGCAGGAATGTTTGTGAGGCTTGGTGACTGACCACGTACACAGGTTTAGGTGGGGAAGGGTATCAAATGATGTCATTATAGGGGAGTGTTCTATGTTATTAAAAAGTGATTGTAGCCATTGTCTGTGGCACAGATTCCATCCGCTGTGACCCAGAGCATTTGTCTCTGCTTTCTTCAAATAGTTCTATCCTTGTATTACACCAATAAACATATTTTTGACATATTTTAATATTGTTTTTCAGTTTTCATCAATTTATATACTGTATATGATTATATATATATATATATATATATATATATATATATATATATATAGTAGATGTCGCTTATTAGCAACCTCTTGGTTTCCAGCAAAAAGTTATTAACCGAACGTTGTTATTAAGCGAAAAGCCACATTTTCAAGTGTATATATATATATATATATATATATATATATATATATATATATATATATATATATATATATATATATGGAAAAACGATGTATACTACAGTTGCAGAAACAGCACACTGAAATACACGTCTTGGTTCATTGCAGTGTTAAAATCACCAAACATCATGTGTTAAACAAAAAGGTATACACAGTACTGTATTGTACACATAGTACTACAACAACGTAACTATCAATATCCTTAAAAACAGTAAAACTTGGTATACAATAGGCCTCTTACATTTAATACAGAAGGATCATTTGTAAAGAAGTAGTTCGCCACCTCCAGCTGTAAATCACTCTCAATTTGGCGTGCACCTTCGTAGCCAATTTCAAAGCCACGGTTCTGGCATATCCTGTGGAAAGTGTCCACAGCACACAACTGTTCTTGAAGCGAAGGTTCTTCGGGTTCACTGTCTGATACAGTATTCTCTTCTGAAAACTGATATGAATAGTGATACATAAATAGACGCTGCGATGAAATTGTAAAAAAAAGTTGTCATAAAGCAGCAGACAGTTGCTAATATTCGAAATCCATTAACATTAAAGTCAATGGGTTTCCGTGAAAATAACCGAAAGGGCATGGTCCTGAAGGGGAGATATGTGAGGGCAGAGATTTTGTTAGGACGTTGTCCTTTCACAAAATGGAGGTCCCAATAGGACTACAGTTCACAAAATGTCGGCCACCACAAACTACACTACCCAAGATCCTTATCAGGTAATTAAGGTATGTCAGCACACCTGCAGGTGATCAAGGGTGATGACCAGCCCTATAAAAGGAGCAAGCTGACAGCACCACAGAGGGGAGTAGAAGGAGTTTGGTTGGGTTGGGTTGGGTTGGGTTGGGTTGGGTTGGGTTGGGTTGAGTTGGGTTGGGTTGGGTTGAGTTGGGTTGAGTTCTTTTTGTGTGCATTGTTCCTCATTCAAACATATTTTTGCAATTTCTGTGTATTTTTACGGATGCGGAAGCCTATATCAGGAGGATCGCGGATCAGATAACGTTAAAGTCTTGTGGATGCGGATACATACATACATACATACATACATATTTTGCATCTGCGCAAGGCTTTACCTGTCAGTACACACAGATCACATTTTAAATGATGCAATTGGAAAAACAAAACAGGCAGCGCTGTGAAATGGCGGGCCTGGCCCTATGGTAAATCTTCCAGGGCCTAAAATATTCAGGCTCGGCCTTGAAAGGGTAGAAGAATTGTTTCCCCATCAGAAGAATAGGGTACGTTTATTTTGATGGAAAATGTTTATCAATAGGGAGAGTCATGCAAAACAAATCTATACATGTGTAGGAAACATTCCTTAGGGAGGTGGTCTGCAATACAGCTGGAGCTTGTTGCCCTTGAATTCTCTTTTTGGTTTACAGAGGGTAAACAAGATAAACAACATTAGGGTGACGTAACTGTTACTGTTTAGCAGTGACCAATAAGGCATCTCAACTTTATCTACTCCTTATTCACAGATAGAGGGATTTTGACCCTCTGGACTACTTTTTTTTGTTTTGTTTACCAGTTTTAGCACTTTTTGACATATTTTGATAACATTATTTTTCATGAATACACCCAAAAAGTAGTGTGGTGCCATAATAGCTTTAGTGTCACATACAATATTTATTTTTTTATTTGTTCATTTCATATTTCTATGATAAACAAAATATTCCTCTTAATAAATTACTTGAGTTTTTACAATGCTGAGTAAACTGGGGCCAGATTCAACAGCAGGAAACAGTTTATTTAGTGATGGTGGGTTGAAAGTTGAGTATTTTACTGCTCATGAGTGTTTAAACTCTTATGTCCTATTCTACACATTAAATACACCAAACAGTATGTTTGTATCAGTCTATTTTAACATTATTTTACAAATATGGTACCTAAATTGGGGAGAGTTAAGTTTTCTTGATCATATTGAAATACTTTATGCACACGGATATGGCAAGCTCATATTTACCAAGCTTTCTTAAACCTAATTGTGTACTATATCTTTAATTCTTTAAAAAAAAACATATTTTTGTCTGTCTCAAAATGATAACAATACTTTGTCACAAGGATTCATTTTTGTAATCAATTAAAGAAAAGACATCCCAGAGAAACTCATCTAACAGTAATCAAATACAGTTTGTTTTACAGCATCTGCGTAATAATAAACAGATCACATTGGAAAGAGGACCATGTAAGAGGCACATAAAGTATTTCAAGAGAATGTAAATACCTTGTGCAACTCCACTTTACAAATCACAAACATTTTGATATATGAAGTTAATGTGTGAAACAAGTTCCCAAATTGTGGGCAGTCGTTTTCATTTCATATAGCTAGATTTTGACATGGCTGTGAGGTCAGTTCGCCCACTGCTTTGCTGATACGTTTACAGTTTATGTTTGTTTTAACAGTACATGTCATAACACATGTTGGATTTACCTTCCTTCTTTCAGTTATATTCACATAATAAAATGTATTTTTTATTAAAATAAAAAAATGATATAGTAATGCTAATAACAAAAATGATCATATATCCAATTATGTGGTTCAATTTGAATCTTAATTTGATTGAGTTACCATAAAGTACAATAGATTGTACATCAATACACCATATAATTACTCTCACAAATCCCTTCTCCCCAGTCATTTTATAATATTATATTTCCACTCCTCGGGTATAGTTTAACTCCCCTCTCATTATAATACATTAGCTTCAGCTGGCAAAAAAAATATTATTAGGGGAATACAACAAACCCTAACTGCATTCATCAAAGCTTTTATCAATTCTTCTTTGTATCCTTGTTATTTTTTGCGCCGCATTTGTTTTCTAGCACTTGTCGTGATCAGCAAAATATCACCTTTTTTAGCTCTACTACTTTCAAAGTAGTGATCTGGGAACACTTAAACTAGAAGTTGATGGCATAGTTACAGTAAAGGGGAAAATATGTCTGATGTATTGTCACACGTGCGTTTTGCAGGCCAATTATGCTCAGAATACAAGAATAATGTAAATTTGAATGATGCATACTGACACCGAAATGTCTCTGAATTTCATGTTATTTAGAGGAGGGAGGGTGGGGAGGAGGGAGGGGGGGGGGGGAGGGTGGGGTTAGTATGATAGACTACATATCTGTAAGGAGTGCCGTGCCCATCTGTCCAACACCCAAATAGCTCTAAGCAGTACATCAAGGCAGAATCCCTCTTCATTCATTATATTCCAGGTACAATGACTACACCCATAAAACATACATCAGCTGTGATACTCTTTCTTTCTGGTTTTTTGATAAAATTATTTAGTGTACAGCTTTTCGTAATATGACACGGAAATAAATGACTACATGTGCCAGCTTTAGACTACATGATTCATGATGAGACAAATCTAACACACGGGGATATGAAGAACACTCTTTGTGCTGATATTTTGACTGCCTCTGAACATGTACAGTATGTGTACAAATATTAATATATTATGGTTTTTTTGCGGTTCATGGCAGGTATTAGTTGGGTAAATATGTCATAAGCTATAACACCTTTACATTTTTTTTTTGCCTCTTACAGTAACTAATGTAGTAATAAAGATAACAATACTACTGATGAACTTTGAAGTGGGAGAAATGTTAAAATTATTACATTGAGTATAAAGTATGCCTTTGATGCGCAGTCAACACATATTTCATCTTGAATTGTGCTTTACTTTGGACACATTTTTTATGTAAAGGAAAAAAAACTGACTAATGTTTAGGCTATTGCAATTTATTTTTAATTTACAATTAAATTATTATTATTATTATTTATTATTATTTATTTCTTAGCAGACACCCTTATCCAGGGCGACTTACAATTGTTACAAGATATTACATTATTTTTACATACAATTACCCATTTTTACAGTTGGGTTTTTACTGGAGCAATCTAGGTAAAGTACCTTGCTCAAGGGTACAGCAGCAGTGTCCTCACCTGGGATTGAACCCACGACCCTCTGGTCAAGAGTCCAGAGCCCTAACCACTACTCCACACTGTTGCCCTATATATATATATATATATATATATATATATATATATATATATATATATATATATATATATATATATATATATATATATATATACACACAGTACTGTGCAAAAGTTTTAGGCAGATGTGAAAAAATGCTGTAAAGTAAGAATGCTTTCAAAAATAGACATATTAACAGATTATATTTATCAATTAACTAAATGCAAAGTGAGTGAACAGAAGAAAAATCTAAATCAAATCCATATTTGGTGTGACCACCCTTTGCCTTCAAAACAGCATCAATTCTTCTAGGTACACTTGCACAAAGTCAGGGATTTTGTAGGCATATAGTCAGGTGTATAATTAAACAATTATACCAAACAGGTGCTAATGATCATCAATTCAATATGTAGGTTGAAACACAATCATTAACTCAAACAGAAACAGCGTGTAGGAGGAATAAAACTGGGTGAGGAACAGCCAAACTCAGCTAACAAGGTGAGGTTGCTGAAGACAGTTTACTGTCAAAAGTCATACACCATGGCAAGACTGAGCACAGCAACAAGACACAAGGTAGTTCTACTGCATCAGCAAGGACTCTCCCAAGCAGAAATTTCAAGGCAGACGGGTTTCCAGATGTGCTGTCCAAGCTCTTTTGAAGAAGCACAAAGAAACGGGCAACATTGAGGACCGTAGATGCAGTGGTCGGCCAAGGAAACTTACTGCAGCAGATGAGAGACACATCATGCTTACTTCCCTTGGCAATCGGAAGATGTCCAGCAGTGCCATCAGCTCAGAATTGGCAGAAAACAGTGGGACCCTGGTACACCCATCTACTGTCCGGAGAAGTCTGGTCAGAAGTGGCATTCATGGAAGACTTGCGGCCAAAAAGCCATACCTCCAACGTGGAAACAAGGCCAAGCGACTCAACTATGCACGAAAACACAGGAACTGGGGTGCAGAAAATGGCAGCAGGTGTTCTGGACTGATGAGTCAAAATTTGAAATATTTGGCTGTAGCAGAAGGCAGTTTGTTCGCCGAAGGGCTGGAGAGCGGTACACGAATGAGTGTCTACAGGCAACAGTGAAGCATGGTGGAGGTTCCTTGCAAGTTTGGGGCTTTGGTCAGAATTAATGGTCTCCTCAATGCTGAGAAGTACAGGCAGATACTTATCCATCATGTAATACCATCAGGGAGGCATCTGATTGGCCCCAAATTTATTCTGCAGCATGACAACGACCCCAAACATACAGCGCAAGTCATTAAGAACTATCTTCAGCGTAAAGAACAAGGAGTCCTGGAAGTGATGGTATGGCCCCCACAGAGCCCTGATCTCAACATCATCGAGTCTGTCTGGGATTACATGAAGAGAGAGAAGCAACTGAGGCTGCCTGAATCCACAGATGTTTGGGCCAACCTACCTGCCGAGTTCCTTCAAAAACTGTGTGCAAGTGTACCTAGAAGAATTGATGCTGTTTTGAAGGCAAAGGGTGGTCACACCAAATATTGATTTGATGTAGATTTTTCTTCTGTTCACTCACTTTGCATTTTGTTAATTGATAAATACAAACTATTAACATGTCTATTTTTGAAAGCATTCTTACTTTACAGCATTTTTTCACACCTGCCTAAAACTTTTGCACAGTACTATATATATATATATATATATATATATATATATATATATATATATATAGTGGTAAAAGTAGGTTTGCTAGTATGCAGCGTGAAGTGAGGGTTGCGAGTAACGCTGCATATTGGTGCAGCAAGCCAACTGTGTTACCACAGATCTGCCAGTATAACTGAACTGTAGTTTCTAGGTTTGAAAAATGTCCAACGCAGTAATGGCCTACCCAGAAATGCTATTGAAGTCAGGCAGAGTGAAAACTGGGAGCGTACATGCTGGGATTAAAAGACTGAGAACACTGTGTTGAGCTGCAACCTTTTCAAGAGGTAAATGAATTGCAAGTTACTTTCTTCCCCGTTGCTATATCAAAAGAAAGTGTTGACTGCCAAGTGAAGCCTGAGAGTTTATGGTTTGGAATTTGCAAAAACGTAGTAATTAAAGTTTGGTACAAGCCAAAAGGGCTCAATCGAAATACTTTGGTTGTTTTATGAACGGTTAAACGGTGTAGCTGTCCCGTGTGGTAGGCAGGGTGTTCCAGTGTATGTTTAGGTAGCTCCCCTACAGAGCTAGGTGTTTGTTTGTTTTATTTTTGTTTTACCACGCTGACCACGAAAGACAGGTTCAGTTGAGATGGATTGGCAGTACACAGTAAATAAAAAATTGCTCCCTGCCTGAATAGAAATTCCTTTTTTTAAAAGCACTTTCAGAAGCTTGTAAGTGGTCCACTCTTTGAAGAAAAGCTGAGCTGGAGAAGCATCCCGGGGGCAAAGGCATTTAGAGTGGTGGGGAGGATTAGTAGCATCAGAGGCCTGGCTGACCAGGACACCAGTATTATTATTATTATTATTATTATTTATTTCTTAGCAGACGCCCTTATCCAGGGCGACTTACAATCGTAAGCAAAAACATTTCAAGCGTTACAATACAAGTAATACAATAAGAGCAAGAAATACAATAACTTTTGTTCAAGTAAAGTACAAGTTTGACAAACCACAATTCAATAATACAGCAGGTAATAGTGATAGTTACATCAGGATGTGAGTAAATACAAAGTACTACAGGTTAAAAACTTGGCAGATTACAGTATTCTGAAGTACAGGATTAAATGCAGTAAAATAGGGGCTGATAAGAGCAAAATAAAGCACATTTACATGAAGGGTGATAGTGTCCCAGGATACAAACAGAGGAGTTCTACAGGTGCTCTTTGTAGAGGTGAGTCTTAAGGAGGCGCCGGAATGTGGTCAGGGACTGGGCAGTCCTGACATCTGTAGGAAGGTCATTCCACCACTGCGGAGCAAGGGTGGAGAAGGAGCGGGCTTTGGAGGCAGGGGAGCGTAGCGGTGGTAGAGCTAGTCTTCTAGTGCAGGCGGAGCGGAGAGGTCGAGTGGGGGTGTAGGGAGAGATGAGGGTCTGGAGGTAGCTGGGTGCAGACTGGTCAAGGCATCTGTAGGCTAGTACAAGAGTCTTGAACTGGATGCGAGCGGTGATCGGGAGCCAGTGGAGCGAGCGGAGTAGTGGAGTAGCGTGGGCGAAGCGAGGCAGAGAGAACACCAGGCGGGCAGCAGAGTTCTGGATGAGCTGGAGCGGACGGGTGGCGGACGCAGGGAGGCCAGCCAGGAGGGAGTTGCAGTAGTCTAGGCGGGAGAGTACCAGGGCCTGGACCAGGAGCTGGGTAGCATAGTTGGTGAGTATTCAGACTGTTTAGATTAATTCAATAGACCCCTTTGTTGTTTTTCATCTGATTGGAATCTAGCAGGCATAGAACGTGAAAAGCTAAGAACACCCTACATTTTACCTATACTGGGCTTTTATTTGCTATATAGTTCTCAAATATTCAGTTTGAGATGTTATAACAAGCATGTTTTTTTTAATCATTGTGAAGCACGTTGTTTAAATTCACACATGTTCAGTTTGTGTGATACTTCTAGAGCTGCAGATTTTTCTTGAAACTTTTTTTACTTGACAAATCCACAATCTGCCATGCAAGCATCATGCATTTTATCTTGAATGTTCATTATATCAGTTATTGTTGCCTTTCCAAGCTGTGGGAACAGCTTCCTCCCAAAATGTTCCTAAATTATTAATTGATTAGGGTAATGTAAAGTACCACCTTATAATTTTCAGATAGAGCACCCTGGAAATGCTACATTAAAAGGAGACTTTACCTTAACACAAGAAGTTTCAGTAAAAATTGTATCAACTATTGCCCAAAAGATGTTAAATTAGTTTCGTTGCAAAACATTAAAAGACGGATGTTTTTAATCTAAGATATTTTACTGTAAAGAGTAAATAGGACAGACTTGCCAAACATGAGTTTTAATTACAATATGAGGAATTCTGTAGCTTTGAGGGTGTCTTGGTTTGGCAGTTTTTAATAGTATATTCATTAATCATTATTAGAAAAGCACTGAAACACAAACACTTGCAAAGTTAGGTCAGAAGAACATGTGTTTGTCAAATATGTTGATGAAAAAATTAATCAGAGTCGGTTTAGCGTGTCATTCTGCAAAACGTGTCTCATATAAAATCTAATTATATGAGGGGGAACAAATCCATGGAAATAAGCCCCATTAATGTACCTTGAATATCAAAACTGGAGTTAGTATACTTGGTTACCCGTCTTGTATTTGAATGCAACTGAGCAAAACGCTATTTTGTGTGCTAAACATTTCACAGTATACATGTGTGACGGTGTGATGAGTGCAGTGGTAGAAATGATGTCACAAAGTCACGGGTTCGGTATAAACAGCCCCGGTACCAGCAATGGTAGTCGGGGTGTACATTATTCAAGATGGGCTCACAGGCCAAAGGAACTGAAATGATAAACAGAAGGCGTCCCTCTCAGTTCTGGGTGCACTTCCCCGGTGTGGTGAAAAGTGCTCATGCCCCAAGTGTAGGGTGTTCGGGGTCTAGGTCAGTGGTGTCCCTGCAGGTTTTTATTCCAACTGCACCCTAAAGTACTTTATTGGACCTTATTAGAAGCTTAATTAGTCCAATTAACTAATTTAGGGTATGGTTTGAACAAAAACCAGGAGGGACACCGGCCCTCCATGACCTGAGTTGTGCACCACTGGTCTAGGTAAACAGCTCCAGGATTTGGGTGAACTGGCAGTGGTGCAGCCGTTCCCTGGGGTCAGTCACTTCCCGGCCCTATTAACACAAAGCACAACACGTAGACAAACGGACAAATAAACGAAACACACAGCGGCTCAGGTTACACATTACGTCTAACCTCAAAGGGCTGCACTCATAAAATGACAGCCTTTATATATCGGGAGACTCTACCCAGTGATCAGCACGACTCGACATTCCTGCCCACTGTCTAATGCAACACAGCTGATCACAGTAATCTCGTCCCCTAATATGGACATTCCGCCCTGCACCAAGACAGTTGACTTCCATTTCTGCCCCAACCAAGCTGGCTGCTCTCAGCACAGGCTTGCAAGTACCTCTGCTTAGCGCCCTCTTGGGTCGGGAGGAAGATTTACAGCTCCGATCCTCTTGCTCCCTGTTGCAATATGTTTATTCATTGTTATGCTTTTTGCTTTTAAGGAATTAGTTTAGAAATATGCTGCAAGCTACAATTGTAGCCTATTCATACTGTAGAAGTTTGAAATCTACCATGCACAGTAATAATTAAAAAAACAGTGCTTAATGATTTGATTTCGATTTGACAATGCCATTGTACATATAATACAAAAACTAGATTTTCAAAATTTAACTGATGAGATACAAAAAAAATGTGTTCCCTCGCTAATAATGTGTATTTCTCATAACTGCTACATCATGAAAATGATGATAATGTGCTAAACACTACTGTGTGCACGGGAACTTCAGGGGTTTGGAATCGATTTTTTATGAAATCTCTTAATTAATCCATTTGTTATATTCTGTATCGTCTTATATCAAGGGAAATGACTGGTAATAAAGTTGTCTAGTGAATTCAATCAACTATATACTGCAATGCATTAAACACCCCCCCCCCCCTCCAAAAAAAAAGAATAGTAAGAATAATGCAAATTAGGAATACAACATTTTAAAAGAGCCAACAATGCCATACTGTATGTTACTTTAACAAGCACACTTTTATATAGATATATACCATGGGCATGCCACATCCACCCTGTGAGCCTTTTACATTGCGCTTGTGGAAGCAGCAGCTAACCGCCCTTTTGTATATCATTTGCAACACTAACCAGGCTGGCATTTTTCTAAATGGTAGCCTAAACCTATCATTTCTATCAGGCCAATGTTGTTTTATGTTCATACAATCTGAATGTTTTCAAACACCTGGAGATCGCTGGTTCGAGTCCAGGTTATGCCATCGCCGATCGTGGCCGGGAGTTCCCAGGGGACGGTGCACAATTGGCCGAGCGCCGCCCAGGTGGGGAGGGCTTAGGTCGGCAGGGTAAACCTCGGTTCACCGTGCACAAAAGCAACTCCTGTGGCCAACAGGGCACCTGCGGGCCTGCTGTAGAAGCCACTCAGATCTGTGTTGTCCTCCGGCACTACAGGTCTGGTGGCTTTGCTGTGGACCTGCAGCGTGAAAGAAGACGGCTTGGTGGGACACGTTTCTCGAGTTGGCGCGAGAGTTGCAGCGGTGAGCCGGGATAATAATAATAATTGCACCTTCCAAACTGGGAGAAAATTGGGGGTAAAATAATTGGAGATGCTAAATTTAAAAAAATAAATAATGTTTTCAAACAGACCAAAAGCAGTACATTGTCCTGCAATATGTCGTTATTCATTACAGCTGTCAGAGAATGCAAAATGTACATTATTCTGTAGTCTCTAACATGTTTAAAAAATGTATAGTTATGTTAAATACACTGTTTTTGTAATATTTGTTGGGAAGACCTGAAATTAATTGATAGTCATTTTTATTAAGAAGCAAATAGCATACTTATTAAAACTACATAGTCTGGTCACAGTCAACCTAAAAAATAGACAATAAATTAGCATACTGTGTTATACTCAAATCTGAATAAGTTTATAAGCCTTGGGGAACTAACTGATTGACTAATTGAATTAATATGTCTTATATCAAAGGTTAGCTTAAATTCAAAGTATGGTCAATTATTGCTGTTTTATATGTAAATGAACAGCGGTGACGACGAATCAGTGATGATATATTAAGGTCAGTGAGAGGTCAGTGATGATATATTAATCATTATATCATAAAAATATGGTTGAACAGTTACAAATTACATTTTCTAAAATGTTAAATGTAAAAATTGTGATGTAACAATTTATTTCAATAAGATATTAATAAATTTGCCATATGATGCATTCACTGTAAAAAAAGAAAAAGAGTGGGGGTCTTGGATGTGTTTTTTGCCCAGTTTATGAACATACCCATATTGGTATTTCCATTTTTTAAAGAGTTCAAACATATTGAGGCAACTAAACATGTGAATTGCTGTGGAGCACATCAATATTATAAAATTTGATATGTCACTTGATTGAGAATGCAGTGTATTTATTGGGCAACTGGCTATAAAATGCGTATAAGATTGAGCAGAGTTTGAAAGGGTCATGATAGTAGATAGTCGGATCATCTGTATCCCAGACAGGGAATGGTAACTGGTAAATCAAGAGCCACGGTTTGACATGTGTTCTGTATTTCACCAATGACCAACATTTTCTTAAGGTTTCAACACATTTCCAATACATATGCAGATAACAGAGATAATAGAACATTATATAAAAACCAACAGCAATAACTATGACAAGGTAACAACTGCGACCCATTAAGTCATACACCTTTGTACTGTCCTTCATTCATTTCTCTCTTCGTTTGTGGGTCAGGGAATACAGCCATACAGCAATCAAGCCTGAGTATCCAAAGTAGCCTATTATCTAGATTGCAAATCAAATCTTTTTTTAAAAATAATTTGCATCTGACTTTGTGGACTTTTTAGTAGGTCAAAGTAGGGGTTCTGAAAGTTCCAGAATTCGATTATGAATTTTATTTTAGACAGTTGATGGCATTATAAAAAAAAAAAAAAAAAAAAAAAAAACCTTTGACATTGGAAGTCATTTAATACGTCCAAGCTAATGTTCACTCACTTTTGTTCAACCCAAAGTCAACTCCTTAATGAATCCCTTCATTTTTATATAACTATAATAACAAGATGCATTATTTAAAGGTTGACACCAGAAATTAATTATCCTCACTTATTAACATGATAGGTGTTTTTAGGGCAATGGTCACCAACATGCATTCAGTGCAACAAAGGATGTCTGGTATGGTAATAGCGTGGCCACAATCTATTATGGTCATGTGACCTGTGAAAGCTGTGATCCTGGTCAACTTTTTGGGTGAGGTGCAAACTCTCTTGACCTGGTTTCAAATGCAATGTAGAGGAAACTATTGTTGGTAACAATTTCTCTAAAAAGTGATAGTGTATCAAGGCCTGGCAGAATGTGCTGTCATGCCACTCAACACTTTACATTGTCACAAGAAATACAAACCATCAGCAAAGCCAAAGGAGGTTCAAACATCCAACGAAGGGGTATCCACAATTCAATACCCGGACAATATACATAAAATAACCTTGGATTTTGGTTCTTTATGGGTGAGTTTGTAGAAATGTGACACAAGCATGTACCACAGAGCTTTGCCTGAGAGCAGACATTGTTTTCTTTGCTGAATATGAGGTGACTGATGTGTTGCCGATGTGCTGGATTATTGAATTTGCAGGTTCTTGGATAAACACGACCTACCTATACAGTGGTAGCCAGTCATTTATTTAAATGTTGCGATACTGTTGCGGTGCAACAAAGCAAAAATGTTGCAGCTTTGCAATTGTGTTTTTTCTACTAAATTAAATCTGCTGCACTTCTGTAGTCCTACCACCAGGTGGAACAAGGGAACAGAAAATGAATTAGACAAAACGATAGGTTACAGATGTAAACCCAGTGACGACCAACAACAAATAGTTTTGGGGTATGCCTGCCACAGGTCAGGTATTCACTGAGCATTTTATATCAGAGCTGCCAATAGGCCCCTCCATGGGGTGACGTCCTCGGTCCTGCCTCCTGAGGGATTAAGTGGTCACTCCGCGGAGATCACATTCTCTTTTGCATCAAGTGACGCAACCTTGCAAGGTTTGTTGGTCGTCTTCTCTTTCAGGGAACCGGGGTTGCATCCGTAACCTATCATTCCCTTTTAATTTTGGGAAAGTATATCAAAGTGTGAGCGGACAGCAGATAAGGGACGTCTCGCTACCACTGAACTAATCTTTGTGGCCTGCAACCTCAAGGACCCTTGTGCCTAATGAAGGCATGGAAGGATCTACCACATTGAGTCGGTAGAACCTGGTGAATGTATGCAAAGTTGCCCAGCTAGCCGTAGTACAGATAACAGTCAGAGAAGCACCTCTGAAGAGGGCCCATGATGTAGCCACTCCTCTGGTAGAGTGCGCGGCCACCCTCCCAGGTGGGGGTAGGCTGGCATTAGTATATGCAGTCGAAACTGTGTGCACAATCCAGTGGAACAGTTGCTGCTTCAAGAGGGCTTAACCCAGGACCCTTTCACCATATCAGACGAAGAGCTGGTCAGACTGACGCAGCACTCTCATCCTATCCACCTAACATCTTAACGGCCGAACCGTGAAGAGGAAATTCAATCTCCTCAGAAGAAAAAGGAAGGGAATGGAAATCCTCCAGTTCCACCGATTGATTCAAGTGGAAAGCAGTAACCACCTTAGGGAGGAAAGCTGGGTTCGTGCGCACGACACTCTGTTTCCATCATCCCAAACCCGCATACAGGAACTGTGCACTGACAGAGCCTGTAACTCACTAACCCATTTAGCGGAGGTGATGGCTAATAGAAAGGCTGTCTTCATAGAGAGATATTTCAACTCTACGGCACGTATAGGCTCAAACGGGGAGTGAAAAATGTGAAAAATGGATGCCTGTGTATCTACAAAGAATAAAAAGAGGAGATTTCTTTATTTATTTGTTGGTGTTACAGGTTGTAAGGAAGTCTTGTCAGGTTTGGTACTGGTCAAAATGACCTATTGAGTTTTTGTACCTACACTTCACAGATAATAATTCATATAACAGCGCTATACACCCGTGCCTGAAACTGGGGAAGATACTGTATATGACGTGATTGAAAATTTGCAATGCAAGTTTTCTGATGTATATGTGCTAGATAAAGACGTTAGCATTGATGAGGGTTTGAAGTATATCTGCTTTGAAATCTATCACATAAAAAATAATTTCTAAAAAGTGATATGCCTGCACAAGTCTTATAATGTTATTATAATGCTGCCATTGGAAAAAAAATGATGTTATTTATACTTATATAATGCTGCCATTGGAAAAAAATGGTTATGTTGTGATCTACAGTATTATGTTACAATTGGAAACACGTTGTTATTTTGTTATTTAAGTTCTATTGAAATACTGTATTTCCATTTATCATAATCACAATAAAAGTGTGTATTTTAAAACAATATAGCAATATTGTTTTGAAAACTGTTCAAGTTGCTTATTTGAGGACATTTTTAACATAGAAATTGCCAAAATAAATGGGCAGCTGGGTGGTTAAGTCCACAGTGGTAAACCAGTCGCCTGGCCAGACAGACTGGAGGATGCGTGACCATTTGGAACCTCCTCTCCCTCAAAAACCCGTTGAGGTGCCTCAGGTCTAGGATAGGGTGAAGGCCCCCGTCCTTTTTTAGCACTAGAAAGTACCTAAAGTATAACTCCTCTTGAGAGGTGTGTTCTACAAGGAGTATGGCTTGCTTGAGAAGTAATGTTTTTACTTCTTGCCTGAGGGCCAAGACCTGTAGAGGGTCGCTCACGGAAGTAACCATGATCCCTCAAAAGGGAGGAGGGCCTGCTCGTAACCGGTTTGAACGGTGGCGAGCACTCAAGAGTCTGAGGTGCAGTTGCGCCAGTATTGCAGCTGGTGTTGTATGAATGGGTGGGTCTGAGGCCGCAAGCCTTCAGGGGCCCTGCTGGGGCTGCTGAGGCTGGGGTGGAGCCTGCCTTGGGGCTGCCTAGGGTGGTTCCTTGGGAACTGTCTCTCGGCGTGCTGATGCGTAGAGGCCCCACATCCAGTGTTCACCCATCCCTGCGGGCGGCCCTGGGTGTTAGCTGCCGCGGAAGCCTGCAGACGTTGCCTCAGGTCATCACATGGGACCAGGTGTTGACTGATGGCTTTTTTGGCCCCTGACATAATGCAAGAAAGTGGGAAATCGAAAAAAAAAGTGAAAGTACTGTATAAAAAAATATTTTATACATCGTGTATAGCATAGTGTATACATATATGTGATACAATGTACTATACGTCATACGTCACTAGACTTAATATTTTAATTTATAAGTATTCTGTCAAACAGGTTTACAGATGCTGTCTGAACAGGTGTGTCTTGAGGAGGTGCCGGAAGGTGGTCAGGGACTGAGCAGTCCTGATATCCGTGGGTAGGTCGTTCCACCACTGAGGGGCAAAGGTGGAGGAGCGGGCTCTGGGAGTGGAGGGTGGATACAGCTAATTTGCCAGAGGTGGAGGAGCAGAGGGGGTGAGAGGAGATGTAGGGAGAAATGATGGTCTGGAGATAGGAGGGAGCAGAAAGGTCGAGACAGCGATAGGCGAGTACAAGAGTTTTGAATTGGATGCGAGCAGCGATAAGGAGCCAGTGGAGGGAGCGGAGCAGCGGTGTAGCATGGGAGAAACAAAGAAGGGAAAAGACAAGGCGAGCAGCAGAGTTTTGGATGAGCTGGAGCGGACGGATCGCAGAGCCAAGGAGGCCGGCCAGGAGGGAGTTGCAGTAGTCAAGGTGGGACAGTACCAGGGCCAGAACAAGGAGCTGTGTGGAGTAGTCGATGAGGAAGGGGCAAATTCTGCAATTCTGCAAATTAATACAGGTCACTGTAGTGATCCAGCTGTAGGCTGTTATAGCTCAATGATAACTTCTAACATTAGGATTTCCACTTGTATATATAACATTAACAGACACACGTATTGTAGCTTTCTTTTTTTTTACTTTTTACTCTCTTGCTTACATGAAAATGTGCAGCTCCCTTAATCCTGCTTCCTTAAAAGTTATTTGTTAAAAAAATGAACGATAATCATGAAAATGATTTTTAAAACAAAACAGAGGCATCACCTTAAAGCGACAATGGTATATACCTGGTTGTTGAAACAACAGGATTCAAACTATAAATAGGGTTATCTCACTTAAATAAACAACTTGGATGGTGAAAAACTAGGCCAGTCACACTAAATTGTTATTGATGAGTAAAATAGATAAAGGTATTGCCCTGCCAGAAATTAGACCAACATTTTCAAGTAAACTCTCACAGGGCATAATGTCAACATTGTCAGGCTGAGCCCAGAAACCATTTAGACAGACCATTAATTTGAAGGAATGCACTTTTTATTTCAGTGGATTGAAGATTATTACTTTGTGTAATTGTAAAGCCCACATGAGGTGTTAACAATACTTGTTTAATGTACCAACGCCATTGATTTATCAGCTGGAATTCAAAGTCTTAATGCATGCCAGTAATCTGTGCTGTGGCACTGCTTTCTCTCACCCACGACCAAGTATTCTGGAAACAGTTGCACATTGAACAAAATTAAGTGGACATGTTTGCTTTTAATGAAACAATATTTGAAGTTCCCCCGTGCTGACTATTCAATCCAATTTCCTGTGAGAACTTTTAACATGTTCAAACTTATCCAATTTCTTTGAAGAAACATGACTGAAATGTCCATATTTGCAGTGAAACGTAAGCTTGTTGGATCCAATTTCTTTGACTGTGAAAACACACCTTTAGAGAAAATTGCAAAAAAAATGGAATGGTTTGTTTGTATAGTGAAAAACAGAGTCTGTGATGTATTAGGAATTCTCTGATCACATTTAAAATTTGAAATAATTTTGCAAGAAATGTGACCAGACACATTCATACATCTCATAATACAAATGTTGCCATTATTTATGCAGACTCAGCCCCCTTAAAAATACTTTGATTTTAATTTAATTAAAATCTTCAAATTAAATATGGGAATTTTTTTTTTTCACAGTTTAAAAACAAACAAACAAATAAAGGTTGAAAATCTATTGGTAAAAAACGAACTTCCCTGTGCTAGTTTGACAGTATCTTTATGGCTCATCGTTTTCGGTTTTTATTGTTGGTCATGTGATGTCCCTTTAAAGTTATATTGAGCCGACTCTTAATGACTCATTGCAAAAATGTTATAACCTGTTTTGCAAATAATAGTTTCCTCTTAATTACGATTTAATTGAATCCATTTACCTTCACTTGCTGTTTGCGTTCAGTTTGAATAAAAAATAAGGAGATGCCTTTTTATTTGTACATTATCAATGAAACCGAATCATAGTCTCAATCATGTTACGGGAGAAAAAACTGTAGTGAACTTGTTTCACAATCAACACTTTTCCAAGAGTTAAATTAAGAAACGACTAAAAAAAAAGACATCAGGTGATCAAAAATAAAAACTGAAAACAAAGAGCCCTAAGTATCTTCTAGCTCTCCAAATGACGTGTCTGATAATCTTTGAATTCACTTTTCACATCATCCAATCCCCATGATCTCCATTGGGCTGCTCCCTAAATAAAACCACTATTGAGAGACAGTAGTATTTGCTGCAGTCAGGCATGGTACTGGCAGGTACCTGTCTATGCAGTTTCACATTTGCTTTGCTTGCTTTGTCTGCTATCAGTTCCACACTCTAGAACCAGTCTGTTGGGTCACTGCAATGAGGCAGCTAAATTAATACATATATACAACACAAACAGGGTAAAGACCATTTTAAGGATGTTTCCACTCATGTTAATATATAAGAGGACCCAAATCTGCTACAATATATTTATTTTTACTGTGATAAACCAATTTCGATAGCAACAACAAAATAATGACATGCTTAAATATTTTACCAAGAGGTGTACATTCTAGTGTTTAATATTAATAATGTTGGGTCAATTGCAACAAACTAAAAGAAGCGTACTAACTGGGAATGATCCTGTGGTGAGTAGGGAGGACGGTACTAAACCAGTATGCAAGTTAATACCAATTGCAACTAACTAAGCAGCTCAAGATAATCCCCAGCTGCGTATTAAAATGTGTCTCAATTGCAACAAACCCAAAGTAACTGCTGTTGCCCTAGACTCAGGATACTAAAACACAATACAAAGTTAGTCCTGCAATTTCTGTAGACTAAAGACTTGTGGTATCATACTAACTGGAACAAATATGAAAAATCCCCAAATGTATTGACAACTTTAATGAAACTTAACTATCCATAACCAAAAATTATATAAAATGATTTGAAATCTTGTGGAAAGCAACAAAATCAGTTTCATATTTATGCAGCTTCTTCAACTTATCAACTTAATGTAGGACTATTTTATATAAAAAAAATATATAATAATTCCAGTCTGACTTTCCAGTGGCTTTACTTTCAGCCTCTTCCACAGTGAAGGCAGCATTAAATCATCTTACAAGTGTATTCCGTGCAGTTGTGCGCTGCAGAATTGCTGTGGAATCCTTACGGCCATCCTCCAGTTTCAATAAAATCTTTTATACAGTTTTTGCTCCATTGTATAATTTTGCACATGACTGCTGGCCATGATTGCCTTTGTATTGATGTACTGAGAAATTAAGCTTTTATTGGCAATACTTGAAATATGTAATTAGCATTTCTGATTGGATTTGCACCTTTTATAGTCTACAATACACCTTTGGTACTATAAACGAATGCATTTGTTTTGTGTGTGAATTAAATAATGATGACAAATACAAGTTTTGTTTATCATCTAACACAGCTTGATAAATTTTGGTGGCGTTTTAGGAAAATTAGATTATACATGTGAATTTGGTTTAAGAAAATGTGAGAATATTTCTATGCAATTCAGCTTTAGTATTTACTTTCGTGCGTAAATACATTTCCGTGCATCATTTTCTTAAGTTCAAAACAATAATTAAGATGTTATGTTTCTTGAGCGAATAAAAAATAATGAAACCTATCGATTTAAATGGAGCAATGCACACCGCAGCCATAGCGAGCGATGCGAGCGAATTTAGAAATAAATGTGTTTTATTTCTATTCGAGCTATTCGTGTTGCAATGGACCAATCAAAAATAAGGTCAAAGGTAGTGCCTGTCAGACTGACTGTCTCGCTCATGCAGAGATTACCACAGAAAAAAAATGGACATCAATGAGACGTCCAGTGTCCGTGGTTATAAAGTCAATAACAATACGGATGACACATGGCAAGAAATAGCAGAACAATTGGAAATTGATGGCACGTAATCTCTCTTTATTTCACTTTAATTTTAGTCAAAGTGACAGGGAGCACCACACACCGGTCTCGTATTTCTGTAAAATGACGCTTCTTTGTTTTAATAATGTTCAGTTTTGGTGTGCATAGCCCTTTAAATATAAATAGCTGGAATAAATCCCTCAGTTTGTGAGCCCCCCTTCGGTTCCTGTTTGGTAGCACTCTACGATAAAGAGCTTAACCCTGAGCTCCATACTAAAGCTGGGGATCAGCTAGTCCCCAACTTTTGTTCCCCATATTTTTTCATTGCAATTGGTGCTAAGTTAGTACACAGCTGGGGATGATTCTGGGATAGTACCATATTAGCTAGTCCGCAACTTAGTAAGCAGCTCCGTACTAAATCTGCAAGTTCGTTGCAATTGACCCGATAAATCTGGTTTTATAGAAGACTGACGGGCTTGAAATTAAGCCTCATTTTGAAAACATGCTTACATACAAAAGACTACATCTGTCAGGTTTCAATTATAAATAGAACACAAACCAAGCAAACCTTTCATTTTTGACATTTTAACCTATCAATCAGTTTTGGAAAGGTCTTGAACATGTTTACCCTGCTTTACCCTATTATTTAAAATAAACAAAATGGGATTGCAGCATGGGAGCTCCACCACAACTTAAACTGATACTATCTATAAGCAACTTCATATTTTCAGTGTTTTGGTAACTCCTCCGACAAAATATAGCGGCACCCTTCACTGTGAGCTAGGATGCTTTTTTTGGTTCATGTGATGCAGGGGATGCTTTGTTTTTGTTCATAAACCTCCATTTCTTATTCTAGGAGGTCGGATGCAATATCTTTCTATTTCCAATAGAAAGATATTGATAGTTGTAGTGAAAGTCAAATGAGTCAGTATAAGGCACAGGTGTATCAACAGAGTTAGAACAATGTAAACAGTGGGGCGTTTCCCAAGCGTTGTGATTGTATGAAGAAAATATTAGGGTGGAGGATTGATTTTCTTTTTTTAGTTTAATGATCAAAGTAGAAAAAGCAACTGGGCAAAAGTGCATGCAATCACTAATCTTAGACTACCTTATTTTAGGAATAAGTGCTCAGAAAAAAAATGTAAACTCAAACACGTTTGTTTAAAATGCATGTTGAATTAAGTCTTAAAACATAACTACACCCCAGACATCATTTCAGTATATCTAACAACGATATGGCCAAATGTACAGTACATTGATACAAACCAACAATGTTTGATCTTTACTGTATTTAGCTAATGCTTGTATATATTTGTATAATAAAATATGATAAAAGCTATTAAGCTCTAAAAGTGGTTGTCAGCACTGCCTCACTGTTTGCTCTTCCCATCTATAAATACCATTGAAATTTAGACTCAAATATAGTCTTTTTAAGTAGCACTAAACTAGTATTTAGTATATACTATTAAATGTATCATTTAAGCTCACAAGATGAGAGTAGGCACACGCTGCTATGTATGGGAAGTTGGGACCTCATTTTATGCATGGTCAAATCATGTTTTACTTAGGCGAAAAGGCTTAATGCAAAACTAACATTTAATAGACATAACAAAATAGTTTCTGATGTGTTTATTTTGCTCCTTTAAATAGCTTGAAAGTGAAGAAAATCAATTAGTTCATGCTTAGTTAATCTACCAACACCTGCCAACCTTGCAAAACATCATATTATGTAAAATTGTGTTACTGGACAGCATCAAATGCTCCCATTGTTTTATGTACAGTTTATGGAGAAATACTTTCGCTAGAAAACTGATTCCTAAAAAAGACATCAATTCTTATCCATAAAAATACTTTGATCTGGTTTATATCACTTCTATTTTTGTCATATGTTGTTTTTATGAAAACTTTAATTATGGTGCAATGGATTTTATTGCTTTTTCTGTCTTTTTCGTCTTGTCAGTGCTTCATGAGGTTATCACCCACATGTCACTTTATAGTGATATAAAGTCAATGCATTATTGTAACCATTGGGTGTTGTTTAGGGATCAGGTGCAGGGGCTCCTCCCTAGTTAATCAAGCCAATCATATACCACACAGCTCTGCAGACTTAATTGTTTAAATATAATGTTTCAATTTAAAGCTTAAAGTAGATACTCACCCACTGCAGTTTTCTCTTTCTTCGGATTCTGGTGGTGACTGCTCCTACCGCTGATCTCCTCAAAAATAGAGGAAAAAACCAGCTCGGCTTTTCTATGAAGACTGGACAACTGACAAACTTTTGAAAGTTCTTTTTAAAAAAAGGAATTCCAATTTCTTTATTTTCTTTATACTGCAAATCCATCCGTCTCCTCCACTCGCTTCAGTTCTGTGAACCAGGCTTGTCAGCAGACGTCCCTCCCCCTCAGGGACAGTTTTCGATTCTGCTGCCTCGCATGCATTCCTACAGTCAGATTTCTCCCACTTGCCCTCCATTCAGCAATCTGATACTGAACGGGTTTCTAGTCGTTTTTTTCTCTGGAAAAAGCTGAGAAAACCATTCAATGGCCGAGTGGGAGCGACAGGAGCCGAGACAAGCCAAAAAAAAAAAAAAAGGGAGTATCTCATGAATAGTCATACTTGCCCCTGGCATCAGATAACGGCTGCCATAAGGAAACAAGCTGGCTGTGACTGCATCAGCGCTCAGAGAACATCACTGACATTTGCAGAGCTTTTTTCAGATATTATAGTAATAAAATAATGACTTGGATCGTATTATTGAGGCGTTTGGTGATAAAACGAGTGATCAGGCGATGATTGATCGGTATGTATGACTATTATTATTATTATTATTATTATTATTATTATTATTATTTATTTATTAGCATATGTGAAAGCTATAGCGACCGAAAGGGTGGGGCGGGGCTGGAGATGCCTAATGAGTGCTTTGTTGATATGCAGAGCCTTTTAAACCCGTTTGACTGTGGAAAAAAAATACTTTTAAACAGCGCGTCTAAAATTAACTGCACATGTGAAAATAAATTGGGCCTGACACACACTTAATAAATGGACTGCAAAGGGTTAAGGGGAAAAAAGGTTATTGAGAAAAAAATTATATATTAAAAATACAAAACTGAAAGATCATACTTGGATAAGTCTCCACCCCCCTGAGTTAATACTTGGTGGAAGCACACCTAGATTTGGCAATATTTGACCATTCTTCTTTACAAAACTGTTCAAGCTCTGTCAAGTTCCTTGGGGAGCGTTGATGGACAGCAATCTTCAAGTCATGCCACACATTTTCGATTGGATTTAGGTCGGGGCACTGACTGGGCCACTCAAGGACATTTACATTTCTGTTCCTTAGCCACTCCAGTGTAGCTTTGGCTGTGTGCTTTGGGTCGTTGTCATGCTGAAAGGTGAACTTCCATCCCAGTTTCAGCTTTCTTGCAGACGGCAGCAGATTTTCTTCAACGACTTCTCTGTACTTTGCTCGGATGGTGTTCTTTGGGTGATGCGCTATGTCGGGTTTGTGCCAAACATAACTCTTTGCATTTAGGCCAAAAAGTTCCATTTTAGTTTCGTCAGACCACGAAACTTTTTGCAACATTGCTACAGAATCTCCTGAGTGTTTTTTTTGCATACTTCAAACGGGATTCAAGGTGGGCTTTCTTGAGTAATGGCTTCCTTCTTGCCACCCTACCATATAGGCCAGATTTGTGGAGTGCTTGGGATATTGTTGTCACATGCACACTTTGACCAGTCTTGACCATAAAAGCCTGTAGCTCTTGCAAAGTTGCCATTGGCCTCCTGGTAGCCTCTCTGATCAGTCTCCTTCTTGCTCGGTCATCCAGTTTGGAGGTATGGCCTGATCTAGGCAGGGTCTTGGTTGTGCCATACACCTTCCACTTCTTAATAATTGTCTTGACCGTGCTCCAAGGGATATTCAAGACCTTTGATATTTTTTTAATGCCCATCCCCTGAAGTTTCAACAACTGTCCCGTAGTTCTTTTGAAAGCACCTTGGTGCTCATGGTTGAGTCTTTGCTTTGAAATGCACTACCCATCAGAGGGAACCTACAGGAACTGCTGAATCTATCCTGAAATCATGTGAATCACTACAATTTAACACAGGTGGAGGTGGAGGCCACTTAACTTGGTGCGTGATTTTGAAGGCGTTTGGTTACACCTGAGCTAATTTAGGATTGCTATTACAAGGGGGTGGACACTTATCCAACCAAGCTATTTCAGTTTTTATTTTTAATTAATTTTCTACAAATTTCTAGAATAATTTTTTCACTTGGAAGTTGTGGGGTAGGATGTGTAGAACGTTTTTAGTCTTGACAACTGTAACGGTCCCAGCTTCCCTGATAAAGGAAGGCAGAGCATTCCATAATTTAGGACCTCTACAAGAAAAAGCCCTACCTCCCGTGTTGCTCTTGTTGACCCTAGGAATAAACAGCAGCTCTGCATCCTGTGATCTCAGAGTACAGTTTGGAATATACAGGGTCAATAACTCCTGCAAATAACTAGGTGCTAATCCATTCAGGGCCTTGTAAGTTAACAGCAAAATCTTAAAACCAATTCCATACTGCACAGGTAGCCAGTGTAAAGAGGCCAAAACAGGGCTAATATGTTCACTTCGCCTGGTTTTAGTCAGAATTCTAGCGGCAGTATTCTGAACAAGCTGCAAGTGGGATACAACATGTTTTGGGACACCAGAAAAAAAGTGCATTTCAATAATCAATTCTAGATGAGGCACGCATTAGTCTCTCCGCATCAGCTACTGAAATAATTGGTTTGGCTATATTTCTCTAATGGTAAAATGATACTTTAGTAACTTCCCTAATATGAGTCTCAAATGATAGATCCGGATCAAAGATGACCCCCAAACTCTTAATTTCTAGTTTTGATGAGAGACTGCAAGGGTCCTGCTCATGTAATCCCACATTTCCTTTTAGTTGGTTCTGTGAACCCACTAGCATAACCTCGGTTTTATCTGGATTCAACATTAAAAAATTCTGTGACATCCAATGCTTGATGTCTGAAGGCAAATAGCTAATAACACCCAGGCAGAAGAAATTCCTGGCTTTCGGGACAAATATAGCTGGGTATCATCAGCATAGCAATGGAAGTTCACTCTGTGTCTGTGGATAATGTCACCCAGCGGTAGCATATATGATGAAAACAACAAGGGACCTAGAATGGAGCTCTGTGGAACACCACAGACAACTTCCAATAATGTCGATTTTACCTCCTCAGTAGAGACAAACTGAAACCTTTCAGAAAGATCAAATTTGAACCAGGATAGGACAAGGCCAGACAGTCCCACTGTGCTTTCAAGACAATTCAGTAGGATGGAATGGTCTACAGTATCAAAGGCAACATTTCGATCTAGAAGAATTAACCACCCAACTGCTTATTCCACGATTTCCACGTGGGGCGCAAGTGAGTCCAAATTTGTCACTCCTGCGAGAATAGCGTGCAGGGGGTTATATGTGCATCTGTAAAGTTTAACACGTCTTTTTGACGTGCTTCAGTTAATAAATAAGTTGACAATAGAGTAAAGTTGTCTGCAGTTACAGATGGCAGCAGTCCCTAAGAAATGTGCTTGACAGACAGGGTTATCTGTATATACACAGATGAGAGTGAAAAATTGATGCCTGTGTCTATCTAGAGAATGAAATGAGGGTATTTATTTATTTGTAACAGGTTGTAAGGAAGTTTTATTAAAATAATATATTTCCGTTTTTCATAATAACAATAAAAAAAGTGTGTATTTTAAAAAATGTAGTAAAAATTGCAAAAATGTTTTGAAAACTGTCCAAGTTGCTTATTTGAGGGCTGAAAATGAAAAATCGGGAAAATAAAATAACATGGAAATTGTCAAAATAAAAGGGCAGCTGGGTTGTTAAAACTAATGGAAAGCCCAAGTCAGAGCTTATCAGCAGATCATTCACAACTGGAGTGAATGTGCCATACAGCAGTGATCATGATAGTGACAAGCAAAGGTGTCAAACAAGCAGATTAACAATGGAAGAATAATAAATAACTCAAATTGAATAAACACAGTAGCTTAAGTATGCAGTGATATTGTCATTAATGATGACAACATGTGATGCCTAAGGCCATTTGATAACAAGATAGAAGAGAGGATAATTTCATTTGTTTTTTTGCAGAGAGAATAATTTAAAATAATAACACAAGAGTTCCCTGGCAATATTTTAATTAAGTTCTCGATATTGCTTTTTTAAATTTAACATAGCTTTTTAAGTCTTTGTTGCAGCTTGGATTTCCTGTCAGTATTTTATTATTTACTTTTGTTTCGAATCACTCAAGAAAAGGGAAATGTCCAGATTAATGAAATCAGGGTTTCCCTAATTTGTTGGCAAATATTTGTTCCATTCCTAAAATAAAATATTATATTATTAAAGAAATTTGTTATGAATGGAATACTTTACTTACTAATATACAACTGGCCACTGTTATTACTCAAGAATTGAACAGCAGATACTCAGATGACTGTTCTAAAAGCATTATTTACTAGTATTAATCTGCTTAACCATATTAGGTATGTTTAATAATTCTAAAACTGATAAAAATTGTATTTAAAAATTTTAAAAGCTTTAAAAATGTCTTGCCTTCATGTAAAAAATGTAATTTTAATTTAAATATATACAACAGTGTTCAAAATATAATTCATGAAATTGCACAATTTTAAACATATTATTTAGAAATCATACCACGAAGACATTTTAAAAAATCTAATTTTAAACCTCTGTGGTAACTGTAGCTAAAAAATAACAATACTTAATTTAATAGGAACAGGCAGTTATTCACACCCTGGTACTTTACAATTGTGGTCAAAGACTACCAGTATTTTGTGTCTTGGAACTGTTTTCCATTCCATAAAACACCTCAGTCTGTGAAGTACGGTATAGCTGTAATCAAGACATTAGATGCATTGAGGGTTTAGACTTCTTTGGAGTAGAATCCTAATCACAAAAGCAAAAGCTTTTAAAGCCCTCTGGTCATATGTTTCTCAAGTCAATCCAGGACCCCCATGGAAACATGATGGTTTTATCTCAAGAGTATTAACAGTTAATTGAGAGACCAAAAAATCCTTCCAGTGAACAAAAATAAAAGTTAAAATAAAGCAAAATATTATCTGCCACTGGCATAAAATAATCTTAGTAAGCTTATCAAGCAAATCGCCCTTTTCACTCACAGAACCTAAGTAACCTACTGATCAGTAGAAGTCCTTGAAGCATAAAGAAGTGCTTTTTTGCTGAAGGCCAATGCTGTGCTTCCTATTGCCCAAGTCCAAATTTGCAGCATGATTAGGATTCACAATGAAATAACGCATTAAGTCTTTTATGTGAAAGGCTCTCATACAGAAGAACTATTATGCTTCTCCATTTCAATTCTGTATTTTGCTCTGTTAAGACTTTGTACAAACCACAAATGTAATAGCTGTCCACAAATGTAATAACCACCTGCCCACAAATGTAATATGTCCCACAAATGTTACAACCATGTTACAAGTCTAAATGTGCCTTTGTGCCTTTTTGTCCCCGTGTCAAGCCTGCCTCTTTCTTTCTTTCTTTCTCTTTTTTTTCTTGTCGTTCTCTCATCGCTTTGTCACTGGACCACAATAAATTATTTTTGAAATTTTTTAAAAAAAAAGACAAAAACTAAAATATATACTGTATATGAATGCCCACAAATGTAATAATCACCTGCCCATAAATGTAATAAGTTCCCCCAAAAATGTTATACCCATCTACCAACTTTCAGTTATTATTTAAAAAAAAAAAAAAACAACATTTGTCATAATTAACTAGAAGAGTATATATTTTAATCATTGGGCAGCCATTAGTAGGGGTATGCAAATGGCTTTTTTTTAATCTTTATATCCAAAACCGGCACTAATGAATATTATTCATTATGAGTTAAACTGTTATTTAAATACATAAATAAACATGTACTAAGTGATTCATGGGCATTATCATGGATGCAACTTTTGTGGGAGACATTACATAAGAACATAAGAAAGTTTACAAACGAGAGGAGGACATTCAGCCCATCTTGCTTGTTTGATTGTTAGTAGCTTATTGATCCCAGATCTCATCAAGCAGCTTCTTGAAGGATCCCAGGGTGTCAGCTTCAACAACATTATTGGGGAGTTGGTTCCAGACTCTCACAATTCTCTGTGTAAAAAAGTGCCTCCTATTTTCTGTTCTGAATGCCCCTTTATCTAATATCCATTTGTGGCCCCTAGTCCTTGTTTATTTTTTCAGGTCGAAAAAGTCCCTTGGGTCGACATTGTCAATACCTTTTAAAATTCTGAATGCTTGAATCAGATCGCCGCGTAGTCTTTTGTTCAAGACTGAATAGATTCAATTCTTTAAACCTGTCTGCATATGACATGCCTTTTAAACCTGGAAAAATTCTGGTCGCTCTTCTGTGCACTCTTTCTACAGCAGCAATATCCTTTTTGTAGCGAGGTCACCAGAACTGAACACAATATTCTAGATGAGGTCTTACTAATGCATTGTAGAGTTTTAACATTACTTCCCTTGATTTAAATTCAACACTTTTCACAATATATCCGAGCATCTTGTTGGCCTTTTTTATAGCTTCCCCACATTGTCTAGATGAAGACATTTCTGAGTCAACATAAACTTCTAGGTCTTTTTCATGAATTCCTTCAATTTCAGTATCTCCCATATGCTATTTATAATGCACATTTTTATTGCCTGCGTGCAGTACCTTACACTTTTCTCTATTAAATGTCATTTGCCATGTGTCTGCCCAGTTCTGAATGCTGTCTAGATCAGTTTGAATGACCTTTGCTGCTGCAACGGTGTTTGCCACTCCTACTTTTGTGTTGTCTGCAAATTTAACAAGTTTGCTTGCTATACCAGAATCTAAGTCATTAATGTAGATTAGGAAGAGCAGAGGACCTAATACTGATCCCTGTGGTACACCACTGGTTACCTCGCTCCATAAACCATGTCATATGCTTTGCAATTATCCATTGTCGTTGTTGCATCCTCAAAAAAATCAAGCAGGTTAATTAGACACAATCTCCCTTTCCTAAAACCATGCTGACTGTCTCCCAGGATACTGTTACCATATAGGTAATTTTCCATTTTGGATCTTATTATAGTTTCCATAAGTTTACATATAATAGAAGTCAGGCTTATTGGTCTGTAGTTACCTGGTCTGGTTTTGTCTCCCTTTTTGTGGATCAGTATTACATTTGCAATTTTCCAGTCTGTCCATACAACCCCTGTGTCAAGGAGACTGTTGCATAATCTTGGTTAGCGGTTTGTAAATAACTTCTTTCATTTCTTTGAGTACTATTGGGAGGACCTCATCCGGCCCAGGGGATTTGTTTATTTTAAAAGTTCCTAGTCCCTTTAACACTTCTGCCTCTGTTATGCTAAAGTTATTTAAAACTGGACAGGAACAGATTGGCATGTGGGGCATGTCGCCTGTATCCTCCTTTGTAAAAACTTGTGAAAAGTAATCATTTAATATATTTGCAATTTTTTTCTCTTCGTCTATGATTTTGCCATTTGTATCTCTTAGACATTTTACCTCCTCTTTGAATGTTCTCTTGCTGTTATAATATTGGAAAAATGTTTTAGAATTGGTTTTAGCCCCCTTAGCAATGCTCATTTCTATCTCTCTCTTGGCCTTTGTAACTTCCTTTTTTACTTGTATTTGCAGTTCCAAGTACTCTTTTTGTGTACTTTGTACTTGGTCCCCTTTTAAACGCTCTGTAAAGTGCTTTTTTTCTCTGAATATTTTTTTTAATTAATCTATTAAACTATTTTGGCAATTTTGTTTTAGATTTGGATTAGTCTACTTTTGGGATGTAATTGTTTTGCACCTCTAGTACTACATTTTTAAAAAACAGCCATCCTTTTCCATGGATGTTTTCTGTATTTTACTCCAATCTACTTCTGTTAGTCTCTGTTTCATACCTTCATAGTTTCCCTTTCTAAAATTGTAAACCTTGGCTTTATCATTACTTTTTGGGTTTTAAAAAGCACTTCAAATGAGACCATGTTGTGGTCTGAGTTTGCCTATGGTTCTCTGACCTCTGTTTTAGTTATTTTGTCTTCGTTATTTGAAAAGACTACATCAAGGCATGCCTCCCCTCTAGTCGGTGCCTTGACAAATTGCGTTAAGCAGTCATTTGTCATTTCCACCATTTCAATTTCGTCTGTCGTGCTCCCCACTGGATTTTCTCATTTTATATGGGGGAAGTTGAAATCCCCCATTAGTATGGCTTTTCCTTTGCTACATGCATTTCTAATGTTGTTGTATAACAGATTATTTTGCTCGGCATCTCAATTTGGCAGTCTATAACATGCTCCTATTATTATGCCCTTCGATTTTTTGTTCATTATTCTGACACATATTGATTCAGCGTTGTTTTCTTCATCCACATTTAACACTTGGGCTTCAAGACTATTTCTTATGTATAGCGCTACCCCTCTGCCTCTTCTGTCCTGCCTGTCTTTCCTATAGTGTATATCCACTAATATTATATTTGTCTCCAACACTCTCAGATAACCAACTTTCTGTAACACCTATCACATCGTATTTACTTGTTAGTGTAGTAGCTTCAAGTTTTAACATTTGGTTTTTGAGACTTCTATCATTTAGATAAATACATTTAATGGCTATCTTACCTGAATTGCTGCCCTTGTTTTGATATGGTCTCCCTTCTGTTTTTTGTTGATTTCTCCCCCCTTCCTTTCTAGTTTAAATGCTTCTGAACCTCCTCGACGATCCTTTCTCCGAGTAGATTGGTTCTCTTTTTATTTATGTGCTGTCCATCCAGCCTATATAGATAGTTCTTGTTGTAGAATGTGGTCCAATGTTTAAGGAAAGTGAAGCCTTCCTGTGTGCACCACGATTTCAGCCATGCATTTAGATGATTTATTTCCAGCTGTATGTATGCTCCTTTGCAAGGTGCCGGCAGTATCTCAGAAAATACCACAGTTTTGGTCTTGTCTTTTAATTTCCTTCCTAGCTCTCTCAATTTGTTTTGCAGGGATCTTGGCCTGTCTCTTCCAATGTTGTTTGTACCGATGTGGACGACTACTACCAGGTTGTCTCCTGCTTGTTCTAGGAGCCTGTCCACCTTCCCAGTGATGTGCGTGACAGAGGCTCCTGGAAGGCAGCACACTGTTGTAGTAAGGGGGTCCAGACTGCGAACTGAACCTGCTGTGTTTCTCAATATGGAATCCCCAACAATTATGACCTCCCTTCTTTTTGCTGTCTGGTCATTACTGTTAATAGGGTCCTGGATGTTGTTCATTTTGTTCTCTTGATGTTGGTTTTGATCATCTAAATTTTGAAGTGGCTCAAATTTGTTTGATGTTTTGATTTCTGTTGGTTGTGTTTGACATAGTTTCTTTTTCTCCCTGTCTCTGCCTACCTGAACCCAGCTGTTTTGACCCTCTTCTAGCTCCCCAGTGGCTTTCAGTCTGTTAGGGGTGCAAACTACCAAGAATTGAGGGTGTTCCAGCTCCTCAAGCTCCTGTTGCTGTCTCATTTCGTGCAGCTCCATTTCCAGCATACTTATTCGTTTAAGCAAGTCCTGGATCGTGCAACACTTATATATGTGAACAGGTGGTTATTACATTTGTGGGAGATAATACATTTGTGGTTGCCTACTGTTTTTGATAACACAGACAAATGAATATAGCAGGCTGTAAAGACTTACTTGCTAAGATTATTAGTGACAGGCTGTGACGGGGTACACACCGCCCCTGTATTATTATTTGTATGTTTTGTATTATTATTATTGTATTTGTATGCGGGTGGACGAAGCTGTCTGTCCTAATCAGTATTGTGTTTATTTGATTTTTGAGTCCGGCGAGAGAGACGATCTTGTAATGTGTGGTCGTGGGGATGGGGTTAAAATCCCTTCCCTAGAACTCTTGTGGGAATGTGGCTGGAGCCTTAATAAGGTAATTTATGAATAGGTAATTAAAGCTCCAGCCACGAATATAAAAGACCCACCCTCGACTCAGAGGGGGTTGGATGTTCAGAGGAGGAACGAGAGCGAGAGCGAGAGCGAGAGCGAGGGAGAAAAAAAAAAAAAACATATACAGGATCAGTGAAGGCATTTGCCCAGCCTGACCTGTATTGGATGTTCATTTTGTGTTCATGATTGGTTTTATTTAAAATATTTATTTTTCGCTCTGTGAGCACAGTGTTTTTGTTGAAATATTTTGTTTTATTTTTGTATTTAAAATAAAGACAACACAAACGCCATTGCACCCTACCTGCAGTATCTGTTTCAGTTCCTGCTTCTGGCCTGACGTCACCACACACCTTAACAAGTAACATATAATAGATATTTCTAAAGGTACTTTCACACAGAGGAGTTATGACGGTTCAGAACCACCACTGTAGCGGCTTATAGGTCTGTGTGAATTGCTTATACCGCCACATAACCGTCATATTTTATACCGTCTCTAACCACCTCGCGTGGTTCAGAGACTGCACTGAACCGTCATAACTGCCTGTGTGAAAGGCTATACCGCCACTGAAGTGCTATAGTGGGTAAGGTTTCAAAGTCAACATGCCACGTCACTATAGCGTAGTGCTTAATTTGTGCCTGAGCTTGAGTCATAGTGCCGGTACCTATAGCTAAAAATCTCATAAAATGCTTTCTTTTTAAAATCTCAACACAGTTGCATTAAGTCTGCAAGTTCTTGCGTGCGTGTTAAAGAGAGACAGTCCGCTGCCACATTTGAGCCTACTTTAAATTACTTTACGATTTCAGCTTGAGTGCCTTTAAGTAAGATGACACTGGCTGCAACTCTATTCTTGTTTTTTATACACAAATAAGCTTACTTGATTTGAAAAACGATGATTTGATACAAGCAACTTCTTACACTACTTGGTTTGATTAAATGAGTAGTGTACAACAAAATATGAAAGCTCAACATTAATTTCAACAAAGAAGAACGGCAACTTTTTAATGAAAAAAAATATATTGTAGCCTATTTCAATAGGAACATTAGCCTGCTATATTATATTAAACCAAAACAATAAAAATAATAACAATCTGGTTTTCTTGCCTTTTTCCATGAATATAATTCAATTAATAGAGAATAAAACATACTAAGTTTACAACTACCTAGCCTAAGTTTAATTAATCGTTTTTGTAATCTACCAGCAGCTTCTGTTGCTTACACATCGCTGATAATAGTGCAAACCGTGGGTCAAACCAATGTTCGTGTTGGGGTGCGTTTTTTTGTCAATATCGTCCTTTTGGACTTTTTTTTATTTTTAATGTAGAATACTTGATTGTAAACATCTAATAAAAGTACGTACAATACTCTTTCAAATAAACGTGTTATGATTTTGAATATGCTCTTCTTAGAGTCGGTATTATTGTCATTGCTTGCGTCCCGGCACCTCTTTACAAATTAAGCATTGCGTGCATGTGTTAGATCTTGTCAGTGAACAGTCTGTTGCCATGAGAACAATCTGTTGTTTGAAAGTTGTACTCGCGTGATCTCTTTGGCTGTGTGAAAGGGTTATGACGGTATTACACTGGCATAGTTTGCGCAATTTCATGCTGTGTGAAAGGGTATTTTACACTTGTTAAAACGTTTCAGAGATGGCACAGTAGCTTTACCATTTACAGTTTATCCTCATATCCTATGAAAATAGAAAAATATATCTTCACTTTTCTGGCGTTTCCTGTTTTTTTAAAAAAAGGAATTGTTACACTAACATACTGTATTCCTTCCAATTTAAGACGCACTTTAACCATTTTTTGCTTCTCAAAAATAGTCCGCGTCTTAGCTTCGAGTACAGTATAGTGATGCCGGTATTAAAATCGCAAACAAAAATGTGACTACCCGAGTACAGAAACAGCAACGTGACTTACTGCCAAGAAAAGACAATCCAAAACGTTACTGCCCAATCACAAATCATCCATGACATACAGGCAGCCATTTTCAAAGAAGCGTCATTAGCTTCCTGAGGAATTCAAAAGATAAGCTTTTACAATTTCAGTGTTTCTAACAAACAGTACCAGCTTGGATAGATCAGAAATGCTGATCAGACCCCAGTATTTTTCGACATGCCAAGCAATACCACAGTTCACAAATTGGGAGAAAAACAGGTGTGAGTAATCCTGACTGGAAATGAGAAGCAGCACTGTGACAGGGAGACCATGTCGCTAATACTTGGAGTGCATGTGTGCCTTTAGGGAAGCAGCTGGGAAGCGCATCATGAGACATGTTGCTAAGCAACTGATTGAGCAGGTGGGCTGCCCAGCACTGAGCTGATCAGGTTCGGATTGGCTGGAGAGGTGTGCCCGGGAAAGCTGCGCAGAGCTCAAAAAGTGCCTGCGCTATAGCTTGCAGTGCTGCTGCATGGACATTGCTACACAGACGGGCGCTGAGTGAAAGCTTGTGTACATCGAAGAGGAGAGTGTCCACTCCATGGAGAGAACTACTACAGAACTCTTAAACTGCAAGGTGCTCGGGAAGGAACTGCCCAGCCCAGGCCGTGTGAAGAGGCCGGGACTCCAGGAGCCCAGTAGTATGTTAGTTTAGGGGAGGTTGATCCCAAACCGTGTATAGAGAGGGTTTTCGTAGTAGGTTCCTGGAGCGAGATGTCTCTTTTAATGAGGTTAGCGCTCGCCATTTGTGTGGCAAATTTATTTTTAGCTTTGTTTTGTTTTCTTTATTAAATGTGACACTAGGGCTACCATTGCTGGTACCCTAGTGTCAGCACCTGTGTTATAATTAAATCTGTGTGCCTGTGCGGTGTGTCAACACCCACTGCTCTGTGTCCACCTCAGTATTGTTTAGTGACAACCTACGGGTGTAACAAACCCCCCCTTGTTACAAGCACATAACTGTAATGTTCTGTGTGATAGCAGACGGCTGCAAACTGCCTCCATATATGTAACTGAGGTTGTGTCTTTGTAAATGCATATTTTTTTATGCTTTATTTTTTCCTCAAATTGAGGGTAGGAATTTGGGCTGTGTCTTAAATTTGAGGGCGTCTTAAATTCGAAGAATGTGATAGTTAAACCTGTATGTGGTGTAACTGTCATTGTTAGTTGGGAAGGTGCTTAGAGAATTAGCACAGCTTGTGGTTATGTGCTGGAGAATGTGCTTATTTAAGATCAAATGTGATTTTTTACATGCTTGTTTTCTCAGTGAGAACTTGAGCATCCAAAACAAAAATGGGAAATGTTATCAAGGTATTGTAAAGGGAATGTACAGACAATCCAGTTCATGAGAAAAGTCTTTGTAACATTGGGAAAGTGTGCAGAGTACCCATATAATAGGAAAGCACATGTTACGTGGGCAGAGGGAAGGCACAGGTTACCCTTTTTCTTTTAAAAGTAATTTTCTGAAAAAAAACACAACAAAAAATGTGCATTGGGATCTTTTTTATGAATTTGTCCCCTAATGTTTTTTTGTAAGTGTAAAGGGTTTTCATAGTTCTGATTAGCAATTATGTAATATTTGATCAGAGTGCGGTATGCTTAGAAAGCTGTCAGTTGCCTCCAGGGACTGTTATTTTATCAATTAAGAGAAATGTTGGTTTCAATGACAGTTTTATGAAACTACACACAAAAGTTGCCAGAAGCAATATTTTGAATGAGAAAACTGGTTTCATCAACTCTGATCTCTCCAACTAGCTCTCTACCAATAAAAATAAATAAATAAAAGATTAATGAGTATAGTACCGTTTTGCCTTCAATGGGTTATTCAAATATTTTTTTAATGCATGCAAATCTAAAACAGCATTATATTTTTTGCAGTAAAACACCTGTGACCACAATGCTTCATATTGTGTCTGTTTTTATAATTTAAATTGTTTTCTATGGTGATTCTTGAAAGAGGAACAGAATTACTATGACATATTGCTTCAATTAGGCTTTAAGTACCTCTTTCGTGTGTAAATTATTTTATCATTTCTGAAGAAAATGTAGCAGATTAAACTTCCCTTGGTTACAGACTGTAGACTGTGCTTGTTCTCTTCATTAGGGGGAATTACAGGAATAGCTTTTACAGTACTGAAGTGATTGGTCATTTACTGCAAAACCACACTACATTAAACGCCCATTTCTAGTATTTTAGGATATACTATATTAAATGGGAATGGGACTCTGAGACATTTTATGGAGTATAGACAAACAGTATAAATAGTATATTATAGTCTCTCTCTCTCTCTCTCTCTCTCTCTCTCTCTCTCTCTCTCTCTCTCTCTCTCTCTCTCTCTCTCTCTCTCTCTCTCTCTCTATATATATATATATATATATATATATATATACAGACGTGCTCAAATTTGTTGGTACCCTCCACAAAAAACGAAGAATGCACAATTTTCTCTGAAATAACTTGAAACTGACAAAAATAATTGGCATCCACCATTGTTTATTCCATATTTAATAGAAATCAGACTTTGCTTTTGATTTTTTATTGAACATAATATTGTAAATAAGAAAACAAATGAAAATGGCATGGACAAAAATGATCGCTAACCTAATATTTTGTTGCACAACCTTTAGAGGCAATCACTGCAATCAAACGTTTTCTGTAGCTCTCAATGAGACTTCTGCACCTGTTAACAGGTAGTTTGGCCCACTCTTCCTGAGCAAACTGCTCCAGCTGTCTCAGGTTTGATGGGTGCCTTCTCCAGACTGCAAGTTTCAGCTCTTTCCATAGATGTTCGATAGGATTCAGATCAGGACTCATAGAAGGCCACTTCAGAATAGTCCAATGTTTTGTTCTTATCCATTCTTGGGTGCTTTTAGCTGTGTGTTTTGGGTCATTATCCTGTTGGAGGACCCATGACCTGCGACTGAGACAGAGCTTTCTGACACTGGGCAGTACGTTTCGCTCCAGAATGCCTTGATAGTCTTGAGATTTCATTGTGCCCTGCACAGATTCAAGGCACCCTGTGCCAGGCGCAGCAAAGCAGCCCCAAAACATAACCGAGCCTCCTCCATGTTTCACTGTAGGTATGGTGTTCTTTTCTTTGAAAGCTTCATTTTTTTGTCTGTGAACATAGAGCTGATGTGAATTGCCAAAAAGCTCCAGTTTTGACTCATCTGTCCAAAGGACATTCTCCCAGAAGGATTGTGGCTTGTCAATATGCATTTTAGCAAATTCCAGTCTGGCTTTTTTATGTTTTTCTGTCAAAAGTGGAGTCCTCCTGGGTCTTCTTCCATGGAGCCCACTTTCGCTCAAAAAGCGACGGATGATGCGATCAGAAACTGACGTACCTTCACCTTGGAGTTCAGCTTGTATCTCTTTGGCAGTTATCCTTGGTTCTTTTTCTACCATTCGCACTATCCTTCTGTTCAATCTGGGGTCGATTTTCCTCTTGCGGCCACGCCCAGGGAGGTTGCCTACAGTTCCATGGACCTTAAACTTCTTAATAATATTTGCAACTGTTGTCACAGGAACATCAAGCTGCTTGGAGATGGTCTTGTAGCCTTTACCTTTACCATGCTTGTCTATTATTTTCTTTCTGATCTCCTCAGACAACTCTCTCCTTTGCTTTCTCTAGTCCATGTTCAGTGTGGTGCACACAATGATACCAAACAGCACAGTGACTACTTTTCTCCATTTAAATAGGCTGAATGACTGATTACAAGATTGGAGACATGTGTGTTACTAATTAAAGAAACTAATTAGTTTGAAATATCACTATAATCCAATTATTTATTATCTTTTCTAAGGGGTACCAACAAATGTGTCCAGGCCATTTTAGAATATCTTTGTAGAATAAACAATAATTAATCTCTTTTCACAGCTTCTTTGCTTTATTCTATGACATACCAAAGGCATGCAAGTATACATGATAAAATAGCTTTTAATTTCATCACTTTTCAGGAGGAATGAAGCATTATTTCAATGAGCTGTAAGGGTACCAACAAATTTGAGCATGTCTGTATATATATGTATACACAATGCCTATAGAAAGTCTACACCCCATTTCAAAATGTTCACCCTTTGTTGCCTTATAGCCTGGACCTGACGCGCTGAACAAATGGACCGCTAAGGGTTGAAATAGTTGTTTTTTTTCATTTATCTACACATCCTACCCCACAACTTCCAAGTGAAAGAAATATTCTAGAAATTTGTAAAAAATTAATTAAAAATAAAAACTGAAATAGCTTGGTTGGATAAGAGTCCACCCCCCTTGTAATAGCAGTCCTAAATTAGCTCAGGTGTAACCAATCACCTTAAAAATCTGAAACTGGGACGGAAGTTCACCTTTCAGCATGACAACGACCCAAAGCACACAGCCAAAGCTACATTTTTTAGTGGCTAAAGAACAAAAAGGTAAATGTCCTTGAGTGGCCCAGTCAGAGCCCCGACCTAAAGGTGCTTCCACCAAGTATTATATCAGGGGGGTGGAGACTTATCCAATTATTATCTTTCAGTTTTGTATTTTTAATATATAATTTTTTTCTCAATAAAAACTTTTTTCTCCTTAACAGTGTGGAGTATGATGTGTAGATAAGTGGAAAAAACAACCAAATGTGAAAAAGTTCAAGGGGGTGTAGACTTTCTATAGGGACTATATATATATATATATATATATATATATATATATATATATATATATATATATATAAAGTATATCTAGTCCTTTGTGCACTCTAATGGTAAAGCCTCCTGGTATGCAAAGGAATGGGATAAAAGGGAAATCTCTAAAGTCTAACAATACAGTTTCACAATACCACTCCTCAACAAGCCAACATTTTTTTTTATTATTATTTAATATTAATAAATAGCAAGCCAGATATGTCTGATGATTATCCAGAGCAATTGTTATTTGTATACCTGTATACAAAAAGTACGTTTCATGTAAAAAAAAAAAAAAAAAAATGTTATACAACAACAAGACATTAGTGCCTCTTCACTTGTACCATATGTGGCGTGGTGGTTAGAGCTCTATGCTCTTGACTGGAAAGTTGTGAGTTCCATCCCAGATAGGGGACACACTGCTTGCTTTACCTAGATTGTTCCAGTAAAAAAAAACAACTGTATAAATGAGTGATTGTATGTAAAAACAAAAAACATAACATCACAATTGTAAATTGGCCTGGATAAGGGTGTCTGCTAAGAAATAAAATAATAATTTTTCAGGACTGGTTGGTACTTGGATGGGAGACTGCTTGGCAATACCAGATACTTTAAACTTTTCTTCTGAGTTTTACTCAGTGCTGTAGTTGAGGGTATATGCAGGTAAATGGCGTTTATCCACTTTGAATTTGGGTAATATATTGTTTACCCACTTCTCAAATAAGGGATATAGAGTTTACTTACTTCTACTCTCCTGTGATGTGCAAATCCTGTGTTAAAGACAATATGTTTTAACGGCGAGCGTCTGTGTTGTGTTCAGAGAATGTGAGCGGAGCGAAGCGGTGACAATTCTGCTCACTGCTCATAATAATATCCTCTGCTCTTTCTTTCATTCCGCTCCGCTCCCCCGCTCCAGACAAAATGGTATTAAAATATATATATATATATATATCTATATAATATTAAGTACATAAACTGGCTGTTTTTCCCCCATCGTGTTGCCGATTGCAGATGAAAAAATGTAATGTACATTCAGAAAGGAATACCATTTAATTGTCCTTATTAATCGCATACTTGACTATGACCAACAAAGAAAAACACCAACATAAAGTGCTCAGAGAAGTTATCTAATTGAATTCGAAGACACTTTCTCATTATTATTGTTTGGTACTGAAAAAATGCGTATATTTCAAACTTTGCATATGATTCGTACCAAATTAGCTTTATACAGGGCTTATTTGTATCCGAATACCTCATAGGGTGCTCAAAGCAACCCACGAACACATATGAGTGAGTCGACGGGGCTAACGGACCACCCTGTACTATTGTATGAACTATCCTTAAGAGTGCAGAAAATATAAAACATGTTCACAGCTCTGTATGGTGCATAACCGTAGAACTGAATAAGAACAATAACCGCAGACAGATGGACACACACACACACGGATGACGTTTCTCACATTTTTATTTGGCACAAATGCAGCTCCACAATCGGGAATGTATATATATAAAGAGTTTAGATGCAAAACGCGATATACGCCATTCGCACTAAAACTGAGCTAAAAGCAGGATCATTCATTTCACAGTGTCTACTTTCTGTTGTTCAATGTCCTTTGTCCTCAAAACACGATATACACCACGTTAAATACAACTCAAATGATCGTTTCTTTCCATAACGCACTATATGCCAGGCTTCTAATTTAGCAAAATCTGACATATCCACTGAGCCAATCAGCATGCAGTATCGCAGTCGTGTGACCCTATTGGCAGCACCCAGGAGGTATAGTAGCGTATTTAATCTTGTAAATTGTGATTTTATGATTAAATGATGAATAATTAAAAACAAAATGCACAAAGTCAATTTTCTAATGGGGTGTAGCAATGGTGAATAAGCTTAGAAAACTGTCCCTCGATCGGAATTGTGAAACCTCCCTTCATCTCCCTTGCAATGCCAACTCCACTTAATGGTGTTTTACGTTTGTGTTCTCCCTCTGTGCGGGATGCAAAGTTTATCGTTTTAATTTACTGAAACGCGTTGCATCTTTAGAAGTAAGTGTAAAGTCATTTTACAAAAATGTGGAGATTTATACTTAGTTACGACATTGACTATTCATTATTTGAAGTAAAAAAAGAAGTGATATCTATAACAAAAACAATACAGCGATCAAAAAAAGGAGCCATGTTAGAAGCAACAATTGTGTGAATGTTGGGCCCCAGCACCATTCCAATTGTGCCTATTTGCTTGATGCTTGACAAGGTTGCCCCAGTTGCTTCTTCTAACTTGGGCTTTTGTGTTTGATATCACCACTTTAAACGGCTGTTGCGTTTTTCTAACTTGTTTTTTTACATTGACAATGATTTTGTTATATTCCATAATAGAGTAACAGCCTTGGTGCCCCATCTGCATCTTATTGCAAAGTTACTTTTAAACTGCCATTTTTCACAGGTTTAAGATTTATCCTGACAAAAGTCATTATTATTTCCCCTTGATTGTAGAAATTGGGTGGGCAACAACGTCCTAGAATACCATAAAATATGACAGATGGTATCAAAGTCTCTTGAGATATTAAGGCTATGAAAACTGCGGTGTATAGTATAAGGCAGTAAATGTAAAAAAACAAACAAAAAAAAAACAGATGCAAAGTATGCAGTGAATTTCCAAATAAATAATTCTGAACTTTACTATGACTAATTAGATGTATGCAGTCAGTAGGTTAACATCAATGAATGCCTGTAAGATGTTATAGGTAACCATATATTAGGTACCTACTTAGATCACTCGAATTCTTTTTTCAGAGAATGGCAGAATAATATTACCGAATAAATTAACAATTTGAAATCATTTAAATAAAGTATTTCTTGTATATAGGATAGGTTCCAAATGTGTTCAAAATCTTACACAATAGGGATTGTTCAGCACTGAGTTGGATAAATAGATAATTGTTACAAAGAGCCTCTTCCTGTTTCATGATGTACTGTATGGAATCAAAGATGACTTGATTGGAAGCTTTAACCTGAGTGTTTCTGAGTGCAGCTCATTGTGATGGTAAATATGTCTAGCTCTCTCTCTCTCGCTCTCTCTCTCTCTCTCTCTCTCTCTCTCTCCACATATATATATATATATATATATATATATATATAAATTTATTCTAAATGTAGAATCTTTTTTTTTTTTTTTAAATCTTATTTTTTTATAGACAGTATGTAAAAATCTGACTATCTTCCTGGATTTTGACATAGCATAGCATGCAACATCAGAAAAAGCCTTGTAAGCACCTGAAAACCAAAATCATCTCTGATCTTGTTGGTATAATTTGAAATGCACTTAATTATCGTCTGTTTGAAAAAATGAGTCATGTTAGTATCAATGGGACATAAGGATACAACATGAAGATTCATATGTACTGACTATTTTACAGTAGAATCTCAACAAAATAAACATACTCTAACAACGTACACTTCATTTGATACACCATACATATGTCAACAAGCAGCCTTGCCTCTCAAGCTGACAACATCTGAAGTCCATGCTTGGCTCCTTCATTCAAACTCAGCAGTATCAAGGCAAACTGCCTCCAGTAGCATGTCACCAGATAGCGAGAAAATCCTTTCAGACAGACAGTTCCATGTTTCACAATGACTAGGGAAAGCAATAAATCACTTCTTTTTTTAAAAAATTGCAACATGGTAGCTGTTAATGTCAAATTTACTGAACATATTTATAACCCCTCTCCCCCGCCTCTTTCCCACCTGGATATAACTGACATTTACCCCCCTCCTTCCCTCCCTTGCCTGAACAACTCAGATGTTCTTTTGGGTTACCTGGGTTCATGTTATGACATTCTCATTTGCTGTCTTCTAAAAAACATTTCTCACTTTTCTTTTAACTTTCTCTTTTATTTCTACCCTCTTCCTGTTACATAAGTAATTGTGCTCGCTCTGTGCACACAATATTAAGCAGGCCACAGTGTAATTATGGAAACTACAAAATATACGTACAGCGAAAACAGATATCATTGTCATTTTAATCAAATTAAATAAAAAGATCCAATAACAGAACAATGTTTCTTTACCAAAAATTCAGTATTTACTAAAGTATAAGTTATATAATTCCCAATCGATACTTTTTACAAATGCTGATAGGTATTTGTGATTTCATCTACTGATATTTACTAAACAAAACATTGAAATAGTAACGTAAATACACATCTTAAAATCTTTTTTTTTTTATTGGTTTGTTATTATACATGTTAAGAAAACCAGAAAACTTTAAAAATGACATCTGTTACAGTGAATGGTGTGCTTTCAGTCTACCCCAGAAACAGTCTGTGCCATTCTTATTTTGGTTATCTTATAATTGAATTCACGCTGGTTAACTTCACAAAACAAGAAAACTATTAAAAAAAAAAAAAAAATGACATGAGTTGCTGTCGCAGTCTATTATCAACAACTGAAGTGTAACATTCAGAAAGCCCCCCCCCCCCCCGGCTCCGGGTGAACCACTGAAACCAGTCTCATCAACAACACTAGCTTGTTGAAGTGAACAATCAATATTTCTATGTGGTTACACAGTCAACATCTTAAAAGTACACACTCACATTTTTCTTTTTATGACTCTCATAGGCATGAACTGTTGGGGGGACAAATTGTCGAGGGGGTGAATTGTCGCAGACTATTTATTGTCGTGCACCCAGAAAGGCAACTCAAGCATATAATGAAAAGCAAGCAACAGTCTCCTACTAGTCATGCACCTGTCTGAAATTCAGATGAGTCTTGGAAATGATGAAGCTGACTTTTTATATAATGCTTTAGCACAGCTGGGGGCACCTTAGTGCACCTTGGATGCCTATAGTCTATTACCTCCCACCCAGCTGGTGCTGCATAATTAGAGTGACAACACTCACTAATTTACAGTTTTTGCACATTCACCTAATTAAATAACTTGCATAGTCTGACCTACCTGTCCAGTGAAAGGTTTCAAACTTATCCTTTGCCTCATGCCGTTAGCCACCAGGGTTATTTCGAATTATATTTCAGCAAAACAGCACGGCCAGGAGTAAGTTGTTGTTTTTTGTTTTCTTTTTCAAACATTGACCTGTCCTTCCTTAACCCCTTGACTGCTATTGAACGTACCTGGTTATTTCACTCGGGGTTGCTCATCTAGGCGTTCTTACAGATAATATTGGGTCGGTGGTTTCAATTTCATTATTTCACATGGATAATATCTTCGATGTGACACAGTTGTTAAACTTAAGTTACAGCCTGCTTGAACGCTAGCACTGACTAGTACTGTGATACATCCAGAGTGAATGATCGATAATAGAAAAGTTTTCTTCTGATTAGGAGCTGTGTTACTGAGCTGTGTTTCATGAAATTAGCTTTTAAGTAACACATATGATTCGTTTCTGCATCTTGTTTTGTTGACGTGACGGTACAGGGAGATACTTCCTACTTCTGAGGCTGTCATAGCGACACCATTGTAACTTATCACGTGTGTGGGGAGGTAATTGAATTTTTATTGGTCCAGTGGTGTAAGCTCAATAATCAGAGGCTAAAACAAACATTAGGAACCACATCTTTTTTTATAACAGTTACTGTACTTGAAACTTTGTATCTCAGATTTTGTTGTGTCTGGTTGAGTTGGTGTTGGAGAGAAATGTCATTTAGCTAATATTATTATTATTATTTATTTCTTAGCAGACGCCCTTATCCAGGGCGACTTACAATTGTTGCAAGATGTCACATTATTTTTACATACAATTACATTATTTTTTACATATAATTACCCATTTATACAGTTGGGTTTTTACTGGAGCAATCTAGGTAAAGTACTTTGCTCAAGGGTACAGCAGCACTGTCCCCCACCTGGGATTGAACCCATGACCCTCCGGTCAAGAGTCCAGAGCCCTAACCACTACTCCACACTGCTGCCCTAATATTTGAGCATACGCAGATTGATCTACTTTACATAACATATCTTTCTCAGTTATCTCATTTGTAATCCCTGTGTTACACCCTTTTCTTACTTTATAATGCTATTAGATCTCATTTCATTTGTCTACCATTCCCCCCCAAATACGATTTACTGTATAATTGACAAACTTGTATTCATAATGGTATATTTCATCTGTTTTTTTCCTGTTCTACATTTTAAAAACATTAGATTTTTTTTAATGGTTTTGATTCAGATTTATTGTTGTTTTTTTTTACCTCTCCCCAGCCCCATGAAAAATTTTCAAGATATATTTTTTCTCACTACGATTTAATGGTAATTATTGATTGATTTTTTTTTTTTTTTTAATTATTTGATCAGATTTTTTCATATTCTACAATTGGTTAAAACACACACACAAAATAAGACTTTTACTCTATTTTACTATATTGATTAGATTTTTTCTCCTTTAAACCATATCCCCCAAAATGATTTGCAATTATTGGTTTGATTTTATTTTTCTTCTGCTCCATTTAAAAAAAAAAAACAAAAAAAAAACTTTTATATTACATAAAACATATATTATATTGCAATTTGCAATTCTGATTTAAAACAAACAAACAAAAAATAATTGGCTTTAAAATGTATTTGTGTTTTTTTATTTAATTATCTCATCTTCCCTCACAACACACATTGTAATGGTATAGCATGTCATTTTATTATTGCATTTTTTTATTTATAATTTTAACAACAGTGCAGATGCTGTTGTTAACCTCCTAACGGAGTCTGGCTCAGAGAGTGATTTTGTGCCATATAACTCAGTGAATTAGTGAATAAGAACCAGTGGCAAGAGGAGTTCAACAGTGGTCAGGAAGAGCGGCCTATGCAAACTGAGCCTGAGCCCCTGCCTGAACTGTACAGTAGGTGGGCCCGGACTGAGGGGTGGTATATTTCAGCCATTCTACAACTGTATCTCCCCTAACATCCCCTAATCTAGTCTCAAATACCCTCTTTTTCTTGCACACAAGGTACCAGTGTGAACACAGCTGGGTTTCCCACAATTCACTTTTTTTCAGTTGTTCACCACTGAAGACATTTTTGAATATTTGGTAACCCAAATCAATTTGTATACCCAACAATATCTGGTACAGCATGGGAACAACCTGGGGCCACATTCTAGGGTGGGCAAGTGGGTCTCCATAAATGTTTTTGAAATGAAGAAGTTCTGGGGCTTATTGCTTCAAATGGGACTAGGAAATAAAGAATGACAATGAGCCGGGACAGATTACAGTTAATATTAAAGTTTCTCATTACAACGACAATTCTAAGGCTCTCCCGAGGGACCATCTTCAATTTGAAGAGACATATGCAGCTGGCCAAAATATCTGTGGATGAGTCCCTCTTGCTGTTCAAGGGGAGGCTTCTCTTTAAACAGTATATTCCCATGAAAGGTGCCATTATGGGATTAAACTGTACAAACTCTGAGCGTTCCACTGGGTACACTCATTAGTTCAGAGTGTACACAGGGAAGGACTCTCAGATTGAGATGCCTGGCTGACCCCTATGTTTCCAGACCACTCAGAAAATTGTGTGTGATCATGTTTTTCCCCTCCTAAATCTTGGCTACCATTTCTATCTAGATAACTTCTACATAGGGATACCTCTGCGTAAGGCCTTGTACACACCACAAACAATGGCTTGTGGTACAATAAGACCCAACAGAAAGGGATTCAGATTTTTTAATGTATAAAAACGACAGACACGCTGGATGTCTGAAAATCCAGAAATGTGAGTCCTTTCTCTGTGTCATACATAGGTACATTACATTGATGTTATAGGAGGTTGTGTGGTCCAGTGGTTAAGGAAAAGGGCTTGTAACCAGGCGGTCCCTGTTCAAATCCCACCTCAGCCACTGACTCATTGTGTGACCCTGAGCAAGTCAATTAACCTCCTTGTGCTCCGTCTTTCGGGTGAGACGTAGTTGTAAGTGACTCTGCAGCTGATGCAGCGTCACTTCATTAAGGTCTTGCTGCATTTTCTTGCTTGCGAGTGCCTGATGATGTAAAAAGCAATGGGTTGTTACAGCATTGTTTGCAACTTCCTTAAATCTTGCTGTTACTCCACTGTGTTTGCCAGTCATTGCTGCAGCACCATCCATGCACAATCCAACACACTTTTTCCATTCGAGACCCTCAGATTTAATGTAGGTATTTAAGCATTAAAAAATGGTGGCACCTGTGGTTCTCTCCTTGAGCTCTTCACAAATAAAACATCTTGAATAACCTCATCATGCCACATGTAACATACAAAAACCATGAGCTGTGCACATTTGGCGATCATCAATTTGAAGAGCGAACATGCAGCTTTCACAAAGCTGTTCAGTGAGCTGAAAACTTACATTGCCTGACATTTATTCAATATGCCTTTGTACAGTATTATCTGACAGTGGCACACATTGGATCTTTTGTGTGGCTTCCTTACCTAGCATTTGCTCAACGATGTCCAAGCATGCAAGTCAAACCAGCTCCTCCCTGATTCAGGCTTTTTTTTTATTTTGTCAATGTGCAGAGATGCAAGATACAATGCTTTCAGGGCTTTTTCAGGAACTATGGCATTTTTCTTAAAACACGCAGCTTGGCGAATATATTATTTTTTTTCTAAGAAAAAAATCATGGCCTTTGTTTGCGCATTCGGGGTGTCGGGTAATTAAATGCCTTTTTAATTTTAAAGTCTTCATACTTTATTTTGCAATCATTTCTAGGCACAACACCTTTTCAGGTGGAGGCATTGGACTTGTACTTAGATCGCTAGTACTCCCTCGTTTTAAAAACGTATCCATTTTATCACATCGTATTTGTACATTGAACTTGAGGTAACATTTAATTGGTAATGCATGCATCTTGCATGCGACTTTTAGGCTATTCCCCCTTGATCAGTGCTGCCATTGGCGTTTTTTCCAGCCAAATTTGGCTGGTTTTGAAAGCATCTAACAGGTAAACGTTGTCTTTGGTGGTTTGGTTATTTTTTGGCTATTTTTATCATGCATGTTTATTTCTATTCCTTTTGATTTATGAGGTCATCACCAGCGCAGAACTTCAATCACCACGATGCCCTGTATAGTATATCACATCCTCCCAGTCTTTTTTTCTGGAACGCTGCAATAAAATTATGAATCACACAAACGCTCAATTATTTTTATTCGTCACCAATTTAAGAGCTGTATCAGGACAATTTGAATTGTTTTTAAATGTATTTTTAAAGACTATCTGCTGACAGTTCTGGACGGTGTAAGCTACTGGTGCTATGTGCTATTTTTCAAATGTATTCAGCATTCATTATCCTTACCAACACCATGTGCACTCAATCTGAGCATGCATCACAATCCACAATAGCAGTCTGTGGCAGTACAGCAAGTAAATGCAAAGCGAATTGGGAAGTAGATCAACTGGCATAGCAGTGTCATTGCAATAGAAAAGCTAATACAGTTTTGTGACTTCATTCAGTGGAGTAGCAATCAAGTTGTCAGTAGACTTTTGACCATATTTATATGTTTGTTGTTGTTTCTCCATTTCCCAAGGACCTAAAAGTACAACAAATATTATTTGGGGAAATAGCTCTGTATTGTTTGATCTATAACTCTTGTAAGGTAGTTATTCTATGCTAATTTCTATAAATTCACATCTAACATCTCCAGTATCATTACAGAAGTATGGGAGGGGGATTTAAATGGTGGGGAAGAATCTTCATTTCAGTGGTCATCATCTTTACTACAACCAACTGTAATTGCCAGACAATACTACTCATCAAATCTGTAACAATTAGAAAGACATAACCAAAAGGTTAATATAAAATCAACGGTAACATACACTAGAATAGGAACCAGTACCATTGGCTAACAAATGTCCACAAATGGACAATCTTCCAAAACCATATTCTCAGTAATGTTCTTAGGGCTCACTTCTCGCACGGGCTCCGTGGTGACAGTCCTTGCCCATTTAAATTAAGTGGTCTAGAGGTCTGCATACATTGTACACTTGTTTTAAAGTCAGACAATCCCAACATAACATCTTTGGTTTTAGTTGTATTTTTTTCAAATATAAATAAAGGCTGGACTGTAGCACCAGCAGTTGCTAACATGTTAGTATTCATCTATTTTGTGACTTACAGTATGATGAACATGCTCATCTCCTATATAATGTGCAGTCTGTTTATATGACAACACAATGCTTCTAAAATGTATAATTGTAAGTGTTCATTTAATATTTTGAAAACTACAGCAATTCTGTCTTGTTAAGTGTTAACATTTTAAACCCGATGTTGATTCCCTTGCACCACTAAAAGTTACTATGCATGTTAATTAAAAATCTCAGTTGGCAAATAAATCAATTTACTTTTATACCAGTGTGGTCCAGTGGTTAAAGTCCAGGGCTTGTAACCAGAAAGTCAACGATTCAAATCCTACCTCTGCCACTGACCCTGAGCAAGTCACTTAAACTCCTTGTGCTCCATCCTGTGGATGAGATGTTAAATCAATATCCTATTGTAAGTGACTCTGCAAATAATGCACAGTTCACAGCCTACCTCTGTAAAGCGCTTTGTGATGGTGGTCCACTATGAAAGGCTCTATATCAAATACATTTATTATTATTATTATTATTATTATTATTATTATTATTATTATTATTATTATTATTATTATTATTATTATTATTATTATTAATAAAAGGAAATAGTGCAGTAAAAGGGTTAATACAGTCTGGTCAATGTTTCTCTGTGCTGAAAGAGAGTTCAAAATCATGAAAAATGTTCTATTTGCATCACCTTTCATCCCTTGTGTAGTTCTTGTCCTTCACTTCAACAGCTTTTGTGTTTATCCCTCACATCAGTGCATTTTTATATACCTAAAGGTTGTGGCAAAACAGATTTCACACTGCTCAAAGTCTCCCTTTGTCCTGTGTACAGTGTTTTAAGTAAGCAATAACTCACAACAGGGTGGAAAAACAGCAACACAATAAACAAATAAAAATAGATTTTAAACTCTAAATTACATTTTATTGTATGTAGTCTTCTGCCATTATTTCCTAAAATAGTTATTATACTTTGTCTTTAGAGGCTAGAAATTGGCTGGAAGAATGTATTACTTGTTAACTATATTATACACTTTGATAAGTGAAGTTGATGTTTAAAATCACTGTTTCAGACTACTATATATAGGAAGTCTTAAACATTGTATGACTTTAACGTGTGGATAAATCGTCTTCTTACACTAAAAAGCCGTACAATTGACCTGGAAACTTGCATGGAAACATGTCCGGAAGTCATACAATATGTTTATGAGACTTCAGCAGTGCAAATCCTGTTTGACATAACCTCACGCAACTTTCTACTATGCCAAGCAATACTTTATTGGCAAGCTTCTTTGACCACATCCAGTAAAAGAAAGTATACAGTATGAGGCATTTAAATATCTCATTCAGTATTTTATTTTTATTTATTTTTTTACTTGACACCATTTATTCAATGTTTCAGATTAATACCATTTGACTCATAAAAAGTGCTTTATAGTTAAGTTGTTTTATAAGGAAGTTTATGAAAAATACTGAAGCTACTACAAATAAAAAATAAAAAAAAACCTTTGCAATACATAACAAGGCCCTTCTTTACACTTACTTTTGTTATCTTCGTCATTAAGGAGTCAGACATAGGGCATTGGCTGTTGCAGATTTAATTAACAACAGGCCTGACGCTAGGGTACCACCAATGGTAATGCTAATGCTGGAATTAATAAAGAAAAGAAAAAAAAGAAAACAAAGCTAATAACATGGCGAGTCACACATGGCTGGTTAAAGTCTGACATTACCTTTGTTACATCTGGTGTTCCTCAGCGTTCTGTTCTGGGACCTCTTCTATTTAATATTTGCATGCCCCCACTGAGTTAAATAATTAGGCAGTATGGCATTCAGTTTCACTGCTTTACTGATGATACACACATCTATTTTCAGACTAAACCGGATGTTTCTTTGGCTGTTTCTGTACTCAATAACTGTCTGACTGATATAAAAACATGGATGCAGCAACATTTCTTGCAGTTAACACTAGAAGCCCTGCGACGGTCATTTTGGCGGTTTTAGGTTTTAAAATGTAATTTTCTCCAGTCGTGTAACACATATGGGGCTGTGCGTTCATGTACCTTTCTGTCCATATGTATTAAATATTCTCACAAAGCATGAAACACGGGAGTGTAGAAATAAAGGAGATATATTACATTATACCTAAAAGCTCCGGGAGCAGTCATGTTGACAGCCACACAGAAAACAATTGTATTTTCATTATACAGAACGGTATTCTACTTTATTATTTTTATTTACCAGTCTGCAATGTGTTTAGCTGTAATCAGATTAGTCTCTACTCTCTGCTTGAGTGAATGACTGACAGTCTATTGTTTTTCAATCAGCCTTTTGAAAGGCTGGCACCTGCTTGCCAGCTGCGCTGTTTTGGTTAGTCAATTAGCATCGGGACTAGTGAAAATAAATACCAGAGACCGTGGAGTTTTACAACGCAACAAAATATGAAACTGATGTTTGGCACGGCAGTATTCCGTGAAAGCTGGCTCCTGATGGTGGCTTGTTCAGGTGTTTTACAATGTGCCTAGCAGCAATCAGCTCCTCGGTACTTTACAAAGAATGCACGGAGAAGAATTTACCAAGGAGAGAATATATTTTACAGTTAGCAGGATCTTCGCAAGAAGCATTTGGAACAGAGAGAAACTGCCAAGTGTGTGCCCACCCTGCTGAGAGCCGCAAGAGACGCCAATGCCAGGTTGGCAAGTGCAGACGCCTTTTGAACTGTGTGCAGGCTCCCCAGGCATGCCCTGTAGCCAATCAGGACCTCTCGGTCAGCTCACCACTGGGCAAGCCTTTCTGCTCAACTGGTTGCCTAGCAACACGTCTCCACATGTCCCAGGTGCTTTCACAAAGGCACACATCCACGCAAGAACCAGCGACTTCGTCCTCCCTGTCACATAGGTCATAAGTGAATCCACTCTGTGTATGCAGAAGAGTGATTTCAATATGTTGATGAGATAATGATTACCGCAGCACCTGAAAAAAGACACGACACTGGCAGGCATTCTAGTAAGATTAATTCTCAAACTGAACATAGTAGGGATTTAAGGAAATGCATGCACATGGATTAGGGAGTGGTTAACATGTAAAAAACATAAAGTACTGATTAGAAGAGAAACCTCAAAATGGAGCGAGGTAAACAGTGGAGTAGCACAGGGATCAGTATTAGGTCCTCTGCTCTTCATAATCTACATTAATGACTTAGATTCTGGTATAGTAAGCAAACTTGTTAAATTTGCAGATGACATGGGGGCTCCTGAGTGGCACATCCAGTAAAGGCGCTCCTCGTGGAATGCAGGATGCGCCCTATAGCCTGGAGATCGCAGGTTTGTATCCAGGCTATGTCATTGCCGACCGTGACCTGAGGTTCCTAGAGGGTGGCGCACAATTGGCCGAGCGCTGCCCGGGTAGTGTGGGATTAGGTCGGCAGGGGAATCCACGGTTCACAGTGCACCAGCGACCCCTGTGGCTGATAGGGAACCTGCGGGTCTGCAGTGGAGCCATTCAGATCTGTGTTGTCCTCCGGCACTATAGGTCTTGGCAGTAACGCATTTCGGAGGATGCATGTTTCAGCCTCCGTTTACCGAGTCGTCAGGGGGTTGCAGCGGTGAACCGGGATAAAAACAATAATTGGGCATTCCAAATTGGGGAGAAAACCAGGGTAAAAACCATTTTCGATGACTAAATAAAAAAATAATAATAATAATTGCAGACACCACAAAAATAGGAGGAGTGGCAAAACCCGTTGCAGCAGCAAAGGTCATTCAAAATGATCTAGACAGCATTCAGAACTGGGCAGACACATGCAAATGATATTTAATAGAGAAAAGTGTAAGGTACTATACGCAGGCAATAAAAATGTCCATTATAAATACCATATGGGAGATACTGAAATTGAAGAAGAAATCTATGAAAAAGATCTAGGAGTTTATGTTGACTGAAATGTCTAGGCAATGTGAGGAAGCTATAAAAAAAGGCTAACAAAATTCTCGGCTATGAAGTGAAGTGTTGAATTTAAATCATGGGAAGTAATGCTAAAACTTTACAATGCATTAGTAAGACCTCATCTAGAATATTGTGTTTAGTTCTGGTCACCTTGTTACAAAAAGGATATTGCTGCTCTAGAAAGAGTGCAAAGAAGAGCGACCAGAATTATTCAGGGTTTAAAAGGAATGTCATATGCAGACAGACTTAAAGAATTGAATCTATTCAGTCTTGAACAAAGAAAACTACACGATGATCTGATTCAAGCATTCAAAATTCTAAAAGGTACTGACAATGTCGACTCAGGGGGCTTTTTCAACCTGAAAAAAGAAACAAGGACCAGGGGTCACAAATGGAGATTAGATAAAGGAGCATTCAGAACAGAAAATAGGAGGCACTTTGTTACACAGAGAATTGTGAGGCTCTGGAACCAACTCCCCAGTAATGTTGTTGAAGCTGACATCCTGGGATGCTTCAAGAAGCTGCTTGATGAGATTCTGGGATCAATAAGCTACTGACAACCAAACGAGCAAGATGGGCTGAATGGTCTCCTCTCGTTTGTAACCTTTCTTATGTTCTTATGTAATTTTCAGGACTGGCATTTAGAGGGTTAAAGCTGATATTGTTGGTTGCAGGTATGTTTGACAGTGCTTATTACAACTGTCATTCCCTGCCTGCATTAGTCAGCAGGTCTCCTTATTTGAAAGATGACCCATTCAACAGTAGAGCAGATTTTCACACCTAATCAGCTCATCTGCAGTAGACTACTACCTAGTCTGTTGCTGTTTGCTTTGCTGCTGTTTGGTATCCTGCTGGGCAATAAGCTACCTGCAGAGGGAAGGCATGTGCTACACATTTCATAAAGAACTTGAAGCATCCAGTGAGGTTAAGGACTTGCTGTTTGCATGCTGGTACTTCAGAAGGAGAGTGTCTTCTGTAGACAGCTTATTTTGATAACAGGAACACAATTCATCCTTTGAAAGCAGCACATACATGTCTTGTTTTAGAATAAAGTTAACTTTAGCAGTGAGACAGTGTTTTACATCAGCCAGCCCCTACTTTTGGATGCCCTTAAAGGGTACATGAAAGACAAAACATTAACTATCCCAGATTGCTTTTCCGAATGTATTTAGTCATTGTATAATAATCTGTATGCGCCCAATATCTGCATAATGCCACACTGCTATGTCCAAAATCTCTGTTCTCGAGCATCTCTTCTGAGCCAAAAAACATGACTTTGCCCCGCATTGTCTGTTTGTGTACTACTTCCTGGTTCCTGAAGTCACCATAGTTTGCCTTTCATTTTAATATTGATATTGTTTAAAATGTAACCGTCATAATAACTGCCAGCGGTGGTTCTAGTGTTAAGGCATGCTGGATTTCGAAATGCCACAGTTTTTCGTTTGGAAAAACTACAAAGCGGTATGTAATGACAGACAATATTTCAACATCAGATTGTTCAGAAACTGACAGGGAGATGGAATTTGTGGCCGAATTAGACTTTCCCACTCGACGGTGTGTAGACGATTGTGCATGTGTTGTGTCAGGAAATGCAAATGAAAACCAAATACGAAGGAAGAAAAAATGCAATATTTCTTTTTTTAGGTCGTTTCATCCTCAAATTCCTTTCGGAATCCTCATTCCGAAAGGAAATACATCGTTTCCGAATCTCATTTGCTAGTTTATTTGATACATGTCATTCCGAATCAGCTGGACCTATATCTAAGACTTTGGGGACGTATATTGAAATAACACAGTGCTGCTATAATTGTGGGTAGGTCCCTTCAGTAGTTGGAAATGAGAATAACTCCATCTTGGTTTTCTTTTCCCCACAACCACTTACACAGCAAGATGTCTACTACACAAAACGAAAGCAGATACAAGTTCATTTCTTATGGAAAATTAGACTGACCATGTTTGTCACACAGACTAGTGTGTTTCAGTACATGTGGAAGTCATGTTTTTTGGCTCAGAAGAGATGCTCGAGAACAGTGATTTTGGACATAGCAGTGTGGCATTATGCAGATGTTTGGGCGCATGCAGATTATTATACACTGACCAAATACATTCAGAACAGCAAGGTGGGATAGTTTATGTTTTATCTTTCATGTAGTGCTGATGTCTTTAACTTTGTAAGCCCTTTAGAATTATATTACACATAATGCAAAAAACCTGTGTGCGAGTGTGTTGAGTAGATCTTGTGATACAATAGTAGTTGGCTCAGAATCAAACTCTTTTCAGAGATATATTACTTTTAAAGGGATTTTAGAAGGGATTTCCTAACAACTTTTCTAAAAGAATACCACTTATGCTCGACTGTGTAAATAATTGTATTTTCTTTTTTCAAAGAAAAAAAAGAAACTACTCGTGTATAATTTATTTAAATGTGCTTTTGTGTTGGATTTCAGGATTTTTTTGTGTTTTTTAGGATCTTCTCTGTGTCTTGCAATAACTGCCATTTGGTGTGTCTGTATTGTTTTATTTATGTTTGTTTTTTCTTGTCCAGCGGTGTCTCCCTCTCCTTGTTTTAGTTAAATCAAATTAATGTAATCATTTTTAAGAAGGTGTTTTTCGTGGGGGTGCTTTTTTTGGTTTTCATTTTCCTTGTTGTTTTATTTGAGATCAGGTATACGATTTAATTTTGTATTGGCAGTACTGGCACAGGTATATACACAGACGAGACTTAAGCTAAAACCCTGTTTCCATGGACAGTCGACTCGAATTGGCATGAATTCTCCTAGAACTCAACTCAAGCTGACTCGAGCTGGTGAAAAGGGTGACGTTTCCATGCTTTTCCAAGTTATCTGAGTGTGGCAAAGTGGTAAGTGGTAGCAGGTGTATTGCAGGTGCAGTGCGGATAGAGTAATTCCAAGAACACACAGACAACAAAGTACGGGTGAAAATTATTGATTTAATGGTGTATAATCCAATGGTCTGATGACCAGCCAGTAAATAATAAAGAGCTGGCAATACACAACAATGTGTATTGCACAGTAATGAAACAAAGGGTTGCAGTCCCGCAAATAATAGACACGGTACAAAACACACACAATTAGACACACACGATCACTGTTCCAAAGTGAGTGCTCTCAGTGCTTGTGGTGAAGTACAATATAATACGTGCTATTAGAGAAACAAGTGCTGATAACAATGTTTATTCGTGACGGTAGTGCAGTGGTGATCCGGTTGCGTGCTGGCCCTTAGCGACAGCTCCGGATCTGTGTTTAGCCGTCTAGTGATAACAAACACAGACAATTACTAAACAGACAAACAAACAAAACACTCACAAACTCCTTTTGTTAATTATTTTGGGCAATCTCCCGGTCCTTCCGGTTCCCTCGTAGCGAAACCCAAGCGAAGGAAAAGATTTACAATTCTCCAGCCCCTTTTATGCGATTATGCATGACCCCTTGGTAAACGATTGCAGCTGATTCTATTGCCTGCAGCTGCTACCTCGTTTACCTTCCAGGTCAATATATTCTCGCACTGGAGTCTCGTCTTTTTCCAGGCTGACTGACTTCCCGACCCAGCGAATGAACTGTCAGGACAACCAGTCCAAAGCTTTTCCCTTTCGCTACTTCGTATCCTCACAGGTCGAGAGGGAGCTTTACACCCAGATCCCATTATATTTCCTTCACACTGAGTTATCACGTGAGTTGGACAGGAAATACTACGGATTTCCCGCAGAAATACTTGCAAGTTAAATGTCAAGACGTGAATTAGCTGCAGACGGTATTAGTCAAATTGTCAATGATTTAAAAGATAAATCCATCTAGATATTCTTTCACATTTGTCAAAGCATTTGACAAAGAAAAACCTTATACTTGTATTAATGTTTTCAAATCTTTTTATTCAGTAAAAATGGTGTATAATTACCATATAACGGGACATTTTGGTGGAGAATATATTTTGGCTTTATTGGCAGTTTTGATTGGATCGCCAATAATACTTCCACCAATCAGATGACTGCATACAGTTCTCGTAGCGATCCCACCCTCTGGCAGACTGGTATGCAAAAAAGGTTAAAGAAGCGTTGGACAGGGGGCTCCTGAGTGGCGCATGTAGTAAAGGCGCTCCGCGCAGGATGTGCCCTATAGTCTGGAGATCGCAGGTTCGAATCCAGGCTATGTCACAGCCGACCGTGACCGGGAGTTCCTAGGGGGCGGCGCACAATTGGCTGAGCACTGCCCGGGTAGGGAGGGCTTAGGTCGGCAGGGGAATCCACGGCTCACCACGCATCAGCGACCCCTGTGGCCGATAGGGCGCCTGTGGTTCTGCAGTGGAGCCGCCAGATCTGTGTTGTCCTCCGGCACTATAGGTCTGGTGGCATTGCTGTGGATCTGCAGAGCGAAAAATGACGGCTTGGCAGGAGCACGTTTCGGAGGACGCGTTTTCCAGCCTCCGTTTCCCGAGTCGGCGGGGGGGTTGCGAGCGGTGAGCCGAGGATACAGATAATAATTGGGCATAATAAATTGGGGAGAAAACCGGGGTAAAAAAAATTGCCGATGACTAAATAAAAAAAAATAAAAAAAAGCAGCGTTGGACAAGGAAAATAATGTGTCAGATGTCAAAGTGGATATGAGACTAGATCTGATGCGTAAACTGCGCCTGCTACAGTAGTAGGACTTCTGTTTTATGTTAAGCATTTTTGTGTTTCTATTATTTTTATTTTTATTAAATAACAGCCAAAATTGTTTATGCCAGACTTGTTATAAAGTATATAACAACATATTTGATTGTAGATAAGACTATTACTGAAGACACCCATATAGTGCAGTATCGCAAAGTCCACAAGCAAAACAAAACGCTAAAATACATTCGTTCTGCACCATATAAAACTGAGCTGATTTTACTAGTGCTTGCTAGTCTATTAACCCATTTGAAATTATTTAGAAGCGGATTAAAGCATTTTCGTTTTGGCTTTATATTGTTAAAAGTTTTCACACGTGGCAGTACTGTCCTACAATTACATGATACTGTGACCATTCCACTGTGTTATGTTGTGAACCATAACTAAGTTTTAAAACTGAGAGATAGCAAATGCTTATTTTAAAATTAAGGGCCATATAAGAACAACAAATACTGTAACTCAGTGGTTTTTAATCTGTGGTCAACTGCTTTTTTTCACTCTGCAGGCCTGCCATGCAGCCACCTCAGAGCTACAGCGTCGGAGGACAACGCAGCTCTGGGCAGCTTACAGGCAAGCACTCAGGTGCCAGTCCAGTCTACAGGGGCCACTGGTGCGTGGTGAGCCGAGGACACCCTTGGGAGCTCTTGTCCACGGTCAGCAGTGGAATAGCCTGAACTCGGACCGGCAACCTGCAGGCTATAGGGCGCATCCTGCACTCCACTCCTTTACCGGATGCGCCACTTGGGAGCCCCTATACTATAGCAACTCTGTTTGTAATGTTTGTATATTAAAAAAAAAATTCACCCTTATTAAAACGACAGTAAATGCAGGACCACGTGGTTACGTAATGGGCAGCTAGGCTGCGTCTCCTCCTAAGTATCACTTTCGGTTCGTATGAATTACTGTGATTTTAGCGTACCCAGACCAGAATCACTCTGACTCAGACTCAGGTACAACAGAGTTTATTTTCGTCTCATCTCCTGCAAACGAAACCAAGTATAGCAGACAGAGATCAGCACACTATTGCACAGCCGGAGCCATTTCACGAACTAATCCCAGTGTGCTGATGTAAATTACCCACATGGAGAAGAAAAGGTATCCTTCCTGCCAGGGAAACAGGAAGTGTCCCAGAATTCCCTACCAGTTTGTAGTTCATTTGCTAACTTGTTAAACTAGCTGGCTACATTTGCAAACGACATATTGCTGTCTGAACTTTATACAATTTAAATCGATCCATAACTTTAGAAATATTTAATTCCTAGATTCTAAGATAAAACTTATAACTTATAAAATGTGGTCAAGCAGGCAAACAGTTAGAGCTTTGATCAGTGGAATGCTTTTTATGGCTTATACCCCCTTATCATGTATAATAATGGCTTGTCACCAGGAGGTCCCAGGTTCAAATCCCACCTCAGCCACTGACTCATTGTGTGACCCTGAGCAAGTCACTTAACCTCCTTGTGCTCTGTCTTCCGGGTGAGACGTAATTGTAAGTGACTCTGCAGCTGATGCATAGTTCACACACCCTAGTCTCTGTAAGTCGCCTTGGATAAAGGCATCTGCTAAATAAACAAATAATAATAATAATAATAATGTGTTAAAATGCTATATGTGGGAAATATTGTAAGTACCAGTTTCTTACCATGATGAGCAGATCTTGCCGATGATGTAAGCAATTCATCCGTGATCTCAAAAATACTTAATCATTACACTAGCGAACAATATTTGTCTGCTTTACAGACTGTAAGGCTGTTAAGTTTACCTTTATAATCGGTTAACCAGATTTATAATGATTTGTTTTATGCTTTATGCAAGAAATATATTGTTCAAGACTTAAAAGCTTACTGCCCTATATTTGTCAGATAAAAACAATCTTCAGGATATGAATTATTGTCTTTCAGAAGCACAGGGAATTACCTTAACCATCTGTCTGAAATAGGTATATATTTTTGTTTCTTATGTACTTGCCCTCTGGTATAGCAGTTCCCTGATCTAAAAAAAGTGAATCATTGCAGACATTTTAAGTAAGTGTTTAATATCAATGCCAAAAAATGTTCTTAGTCTTATTGTACAGAAATGTACAAAAAGTCTGTGCGGCTGCCTATATATAGCACATGATTGTAAGCTGTAAAACACATTCAGTATAAATAACAAGAATACTACATTTATATGTTTATCTCTATGAAGACTGTGGAGTGCGATATAATGTACAGGTTTTTGTTATGTGCGGCCATACATACTCTAATGAATTCTGTCTGGTAACAAACTGAGTTGGGTTATATAAAGTTGTGACTGCCTGCCTTGAAAATGGAGGTTGTCTCTTTTGTCTTAGCAGACAGCTTGCTGGTCTTTGAGCCTGGAAACAAACTATAAGAAGGTCAATTCTGCACTGCTCTAATAAAATATATACCAGTATTATATGTTTTTTTTTTATTTTTTACCATGTTTACTGTCATTCTTCAAGCAACTGCTATTAAACTTCAAAACATCTGCATGGGTTTGTCTGGAAACCAGGCTAACAATCAAAGAACATTCAAAATGACACAGACCTGGCATCACCAATCTGAGTAGAAACAGTGATGATTAGTGACAGTGATGACAGCCGGAGAGAGACTACAGGAGAGAATTCTATATTGTTACCAGAACAGACAAAACAATATTCCAAATAAAAACAACAACAATATCCCCAGCAAGTATTCTAAGACAGCTTTTTTTCTGTGATTCGTCACTGGAAGACGAGGGGCTTATATAAGGGATGGCATACCAAAATATAACTATTATTACAGTGTATGTTCAGTCACAGTCCGGAAAGTCACTGCAACAGAGCAGCACAACAAGGATCTGTTTTGTCATTTATCAGATTCTCAAAGGTGGGCCATATCCTTTCTTTATTCACAACATTAAGGACAAAAAACGTGGGTCCATGACTGACAAAATAGTGGTGGTGGTGATGTGTTTACATTTTTTACATCTGGTAAGGATCCTGGCAGCGGCATTCTGGACTAGCTGCAGTCGGTTTATGGTGCGTGCCGGGAGACCACATGAACTACATTATTGTTTCACATAAAATGTAATGCCATGCTATATCTGAAATCAGATAACAGTAATGTGTAACACATAATGCATTACTCCCCAACACTAGATGAAAATAAGTTTTTCTCACATAGCTAGCTGTATTGTAGCAGACGTTTTTGATTCTACCCAAGATTTTTTTTTTTTAATAATTCTCAATAGTATGGTTATCAAATCTTTGCTTACAATAATGTTAGAGTATCTGTTGTATGTTTATTAAGCCAAAGAGGGTAAGCCAGTTGCGGTCATTTACCACTTGGTCTCAAAGGACGACTATATCTTGATAAAACTATTGTCCACTTGTCCAAGAGAACAGCATAGCCTTTAGAACTGCAATGCCAACTGAAATCTTATCTGACAGTATTGACAGGTTAAAACATATTAAGATCATGGATTCATTCACTTTGGATATTATTTATCTATTAAGTGTCTTGGGAGAAGTTTTGGGGACAAAGCAGTATACCATTAAATAGAAATATGGATTCTGACACATTTTTATGTCAAAAAGGCTGTATATAGATCATATCAAATGCTTTCAAGCACATATTTTGATTTTAATGTGCAACTCATTAAAAATGTATTAACATGATTATGTTTAATATGGTATGACGTGACTTTATTTAATGCAGCAGACTCATTATGTTATAACAGGAAAGCTGGTCAGTTAGATTTTTACAGTGGCTCGTTTGATCTTCCACAATGTCAAAGTGTCTTAAAGAAAACAGGTTTATTCCAATGATCTTCAATGACAATGTAGCTATAAAGTCAATGCATTGGTTATGTACTAAAGGGCATCTGTAGCAAATACAATTAGACAAGCCATTGTAAAATGGTACCAGATTGGCAAATCCACTGTGCGGCATGCATGGGTCTCATTATGCTAAGTGAGATGCTCATTATGGGTCTCCTTAATCAAGTTGAACCGAGTCCTGTAAAAAGACCCCACTCATTTGCCTTTAAAAATTAAGTCTGCAAAATATTTCCCAGCCTGTTCGTTGTCTGTTAGTTCAGAAATACCTAATTTATCAATGTCAACATGTGTAACATGATAAATATGTTTCTTTTATCTTTGGACTATTTTGAGTCAATGTCAGAAACTTTTTTTCTCTTTATTTTGGAAACTGAGGGGTTTGGTACACACACACACACACATATATATATATATATATATATATAATCTCAAAGAACGAAATACTTTCCACCATTTAAATTTTTTGGTGACCAGTGTCATTATTGGACCTCATTGAAAATGTGGCCATAAAGTCACCAGATACAAATGGATTTTCTGTCACTTTATTTAGGTTAATCTTTGTTGGACTCTCTGTTATCAATGTCTCCTACTTTTGTAGGGGAAGTTTTCTTAACTGGAGATTCAGAGAAGTTAAGCCAGTTTGTTTGATCAACTACCAGGGAGTAGGTACCATTCATATTGATGCCAAATCTCTGTCAATTTTGTGAAATTACTCAGAAGTTGCGTGAAGTTGAGTTGATTGACTTGGAAGGAAGTTCAGTTAGGGGGCATTTAGTAAAAGTACTCCTCTGTAGGGAAGTTGCTGATCGACTTACCTACAAACTAACTCTCTCCGTAATAATGACCTGTGTTTTTTTTTTTTTTTTATAGCCCAAAAATAAATATGCAAATATTTCAACATTAATAATCTTCTAGAACGCAGTCTGCAATATAGCGTGTACCCTTTGTATAGAGCAAATTGGTTTGGCAGATTGGTAAATAGCCATGTCCTTGAAACAGTAAAACTGCAGAGTTGCTAATTACTTTACCTGGCACTGGCCAACAGCTAAGCAGACCAATCAGAAACACTTATTTCAGACCTCCCATGGCAGACATTTTTAGCATCGTATCAGGGACGCAGGTGCGTTTATAATGTCATACAGCATTCTTTTAACACCAAAAACAACAAATGGATCATACTTCTGCACTCTATGTTCTACTTTATAGTTTCCTTAAGCCTTTAAGCTTTACAGAATAGTCTTTTCCCACAGGCATCATTCATCAGCTTTGAAAACCATACCTTTGTGTAACTGAAGGATGATACCCTTTGATTTGCCATCCAGAAAGCTGTGATGGTTATTTTTTAGTGTGTTTTGTTTTATGTCTGCACAACTTAATAACAAGCAGTATGTCTCCCAGCAATTTGTAAAACTGTGTGTGAAATTAATATTACTCACTTGTATCTTATCACATCCCATAATGTTTCAAGTACCGTATAATTTCTTTATATATATAATTAATTTAATTATAATAATCATAATAATACAGTAATAATAATGATAACAATATAACTTATTGAATCCAAAATGTGTGTTGCACAAGGCGTAATAAATATTTTATTTAACATTTTATACTTTTGGTTATGTAAAATGTATTAATGAGGCATGATAAAGTACATTATAAACATGTGAACGTGTGGGTTGCAGTGTTTAGTGATAGGGTGATGCAGGTGCTCCAGACAAGGACAAACACAGAGTTCACGGTTCAAGTTCTTTCTTTTAATTTCCTTATGGTCTCCTTGATCGGGTTTAAATAATAAAGGGGTTGCAGTCCCAAAATAATAATTACAAAAAGTACAGACACAACACATACACAGACATGGCTCCGGACAGTGCGTGATCTTAGTGCAGGTGCGGTGAGAAATAGCAATATGTCATCAGCATATAAAGAGATGTGACATTTGGAGTTTTGTACCTCTATGGGGGCAATATTACTACTCAGTCTAACTTCCTGTGCAACAGGTTCCAAAGAAAGGTCAAATAGAGAGGGGAGAGAGAGCATCCCTGCCTCATACCCCTGCCCAACGTGAACTGAGAAGACATAATCAAGCCAGTTTGAATGTGAGCAGTAGGGCTGCTATACAAGGTGTGGATCATATCGGTAAACGGCTGACCAAATCCAAAGCGCTCAAGAACAGCCCATAGATAATTCCACTCAGCTCAATCAAAGGCTTTCTCTGCATCCAGGGAGAAAACCCACACACAACACAGGCTGAAGAGAGGCAGAGTCAATGATATGCAGGAGATGACGCAGGTTATCAGAAGCCAGTCAGCCCTTCATAAAGCTTGTTTGGTCATGGTGTATCAAATCCCCGATACAAGATTCTAAGCGTTTAGATAACACTTTGGCATATAATTTTATTTTAGATTTCAAAAGTGTAGAGGTCTATAACTGGTGCATTCCAGAGGGTCTTTCCCTTTTTTGATAAGAGCGGATTTCTGATCTCTATGAAACGTGCCAATCTTTAGCGAATAGTTCACAGAGTTCAGAAGTAGAGGGCCAACCATACCCCAAGCAGCTAGTAACAATTCAGGGACAATGCCATCTAGACCAGGGGATTTGCGCTTCTGCATGGAGCAAGCAGCTGTTTTCAGCTCCTCCAGTGAAATAAGGGCATTAAAAAGTCCAACCTGCTCCACAGAGATCTGAGGTAACTCCAATACATCTAAAAATTCTGAAATATTATTTGCACTACCAGTAACCTCCGATTTATACAGACTAGAATAGAATGTTTTCAGGACTTTAACCTTCTTTGGCTCTGAAATAATAGTACAATTAGAATCTTTAATCATATCAATGGAAGCCAGGGGCCGGTTGCACAAAAAAAGTCTTAAGTCTTAGACTTAGTTCAAGTCCAGTGAAATTGGTCTAACGTAAGACCTTGAGATAAGTCTGTTGCACAAAGCAAAACTTAGCAGGTCTTAGGTAAGACTGGGCTTCAGCTACTGTTGCTAAGCAACGAAGACCGGTCTTATTTTTTCGAGTCTGTTTGAAAATTATTTGTATGTTACTTGAATGATAACCCTTTCTGTTGATATATATATATTCTCATTCCAAAATGGAGCCTGAATTTGAATATGTGTGCCATCAACCGCACCCACAACATTTGGAAATCCAGCAATCTCATAAAACCTTCAAGTTTCCGCAGTTTGGACGGGTCTGTTGAAAATGTAATGAAGTGATTCAGTTTTCTTTTCAGCGACAGATACGCGGTGGACAATCCTGATGGCTGACGATTTCTGAATCCATGTGAAGTCTCCAACAACATTTAAAAAACTTCCAGTGGCATAGAAACGAATTGCCATACAAACTTGAATGGCTGCGGGGATGCTGTGGATTCTGTTAGTTGCAGGCTCCAAGTCATCTTTTAACATTTCCACTAAAGTTAATACGTCCTCATTGTGGAAACGCAGTCGTTCAAACACAGCAATGTTATTTAAATTCTCTAAGGGATTGTGTCTGTCCTTAAATACTCTTTCCCAACGAAATGCACTTTCATTTAAAAATTCAGCAAAAGCTATTAGTGCTGCTGCCATGTTGGCTTCTATAGCAACAGATACCTTTTTTCCCCCATTAAGCCTAGTGAGAGGGAGGCTTCAAAAAGGACTTAAATTTAAGACCAGGCTCAAATTAAGACTTTTTGTGCAACGGGTCTTATTTATTTGGGGCTTAAATTTTAAGTCTAAGTCCAAGAAATGGTCTTAAATGCATTTAAGACCTTTTGTGCAACCGGCCCCTGATGTTCAGATTGTTTTAATCTCAATGGCAGCAATCTACTAGTCCTTTCTGTATGCCCATATATAACTATCTGGACTTCTTTATTAAAAATTCTGCTTTAAATTCAGCCTTTAATGCAGCAAGGTTTTTAGCTTTGTTTTCAGATAATAAATATTTTTAGTTCTGTTTCTAATTTCAATACTTCTGTCTCTAATTGAGAAATGTAGACAGTTCGTTTATTAACATTAGTTTGTCTGTTACTTTATTATTATAGTTCATTAACATACACTTGCCTATTGTTTTTCTCATTTATTTTATTCATTTCATATGTTGATGCATATGCATCATGACAAGTAATACATATTTATTTATTAATACTGTGTCTGGTGGTCAACTCCGTCTTAAAGAACACTTCGGCTAAGAGAACACTTCACTTGCTTCCCAAGGGGTGTTCTCTTAGCCGGAGATTACTGTACTCACCAATTTAATGTGAAGGGTGCGCCTGCTTCTCTGCGGACAATTTATCAATTTGCCAGGTGATTTTGGAAACAGACATTCTGAGGTTGTCCTCCACTTCCAGTCTGGAGCGGTACTTTGTATTTAGCACAGCCAGTGAAGAGAATCTGATCTCACACAAATAAGACGTACACTTTGACAAAGCTGCATATTCTGAGCCAACTTTCAACCACAATCCCCCCAAAGACTGGTGTTTAAATTGAATTTCTAGTGACCTGTCATTTGAAAGATGGGACAAGGACATTGCCTCAGCTACAAAGGGCTGGATAATTCAGTCATTCATTGGTGCATTTCCTTTGGGAAAATACTTCTCAAAACTGTCTCAGAGAAGTCAAATGAATCTTGATTGGCTCCACAACACTGTAGAGTTCAGATTCTGTTTCCACAATAGCATCAGTTAACAATGGGAATGGATCACTTGAACCAGTCTTGATCTTTGTTTTCCAGAGATCCAGCTTTCTCTTCAATACAAATATTTTGTTGTGCAGGTCAAAAATGGTACTTTCCGCTTTTTGCAGAGAGACATTATGAGAATTCAGTTTGTCAAAAACATCAGCAAGATAAGCCAAAAGCACAAGCCAGCAGGCATCACACAGTGTCTCTGCATTGTTGAAATTGTTATCCAACAAAAAAAAAAATTTAACTTCATTTTCACAGTTCATAAATGCTTTGCAACAGTGTTGTCAAACACCAAAATAATTTTTAACGTCTCTGCCGCACTGTCACCAAGCACTGTCCTGCAAATGTCAATTGTTGCTGGGAGAATCATTTTTCCCTAGTCGTGTAAGGCTTTTTATTTTTAACAATGTGATTTGAGACACATTTAACACTAGAACCGCCAAAATTGGACTAGTTACAACCGCCACAGCGGTTCATTTGGCATCTATATTTTAAAACAGCTTCTATATGAAAATGAAACAATCGGATTGAACTTAATATTTCTATTTATGAACATCATATATAACATTTGCACAGCAAAAACACAGTATATTCATAAAATGATAAACTATAATAGAATAAACATTACACAATAAACTACTGTGTAAACAGGTGTAGAAAGCCGTATGCACATACAAAATTATAAAAAATAACTAGCTATAATAAAGCATAAAACAAAAATATAACATAATAAGCAACGTGAATGCACTTTGAGGGAAACAGTGATCAAAGGCACATCTATTACAGCTGTCTAATTAGTACAATCCACACAGAAAACACGCTTTTCAACTTTACCAGTGCATGTACCACAGACTTCCTTTTCACGGGCGCAGACATCAGAAGTTCTGTTTTTATTGCATTTAGCAACCTGGCATTGTCTTTTATTCCGTGTGCCAGTGGGCGTAGCGCTGGCTGAAGGTTGAGGGCCATTTGCAAGCTGACTTGCGCTTCTCTGATCAAAATGTTTCTGCCGTAGCTCCAGGGCTAGCTGCAAAATGAAGTCCCTCCGGGAGATTGTGTTCCCGGTGGACACCTTGTACAAAACAAAAGCCAGGTCCAAAACATTATAAAAAATTGCCACAGGCCACCTGCGAGAACCACCTTTGACAGAATACTGCTGCGCCATTTGATCAAGTACATCCACACCATACTTTGTTTCATTCTAAAATGCAACAGTCTCTGGCTTTCATTTAACATCAGTCCCAATGGTCACTGATCTGTGCAGAGAGCTTATAATAATAATAATAATAATAATAATAATAATAATAATAAATCATGTGTAGAATGACTTTCATCAGTGGGGCAGTTTACAAGCAAAAACTGAAACGTGCGACAACAGATCTCTCGCGCTTTTATGGTCATGACAGTTCTGCTTCCACGTTTACATGAGAGTTTATTTTAGAGAGAGAATTTAGTCGTCCAAATGCAAACAACTTCATTAATAATAAAATAATGGGAGGGTTTATTGAAATATCACCAAACGCGCTTAAGAGATGCTGCGATATCGTTCAAATAATGCACAGGGGTTTACATGAGGCTTTACGTCCTAGGCAGAGATGAAGAGAAGGTTACCCCCCTATCTGTCTAGAATGCAAACATCTTGCAGTTAAAACGGTTCATGCTGCCAAGAAGAAGAAAATAATAATAATAGTTATTACTATTATTGTTTAGAATTAATTGTTCTAGAAATGGTAGAAGTATCATGTGTACAAAAACCGACAGCACTCAATTCCCATTACTGCTACTGATATCCTTTCACACACCCATATATATATATATATATATATATATATATATATATATATATATATATATATATATATATATATATATATTAGTATTAGCCAACTGCATAACTGTTAATGTGCTAAACAAAAGGATTATGCGTTCAATAATCACAAATATGCGTTAATGTGGAACAAATATTAAAAACAACTCATGATGTGTTGGTTTCAAACACAGGTTGTTAAAATATTAAAATTAATTATGCAGAAAATGTGGAAACTTACACAAACGCTGTTAATATAATAAATACATAATGTGAATGTATTTGCTAATTAGTTATAAGGGTATATAAAATCATAGGCCTACTTACAACGTACTTGCGACAAAAATTGATGGATGGAAAAGACGCAGACAAACACTGGCTAGATTAAGTCTTATATGGGAAGAACTCCTTCTGCAATGGGTTCGCAGGAAAGGAATCGTATTGTGTGCAGAAATTTGGCGTGCAACGCAACCACATCTTGGTGCTGTTGATCAGCGTGGTCCAGCCTTTCCAAAAGGTGGCTGTATTGCCGATCCTGCCTGACAGCGGTGCGTGCAATCAGATGGTAAATCCTTCTGTACTCCAGGCGCATTAGACGATGCTCCTGGATCAGCAGCTACAGCGTTCAAACCAACTTAAAGAAGAAAATTTAAAGAACCGTTGTGTATTTCTCAACAGCTTTTGTTTTACATGTGAATCCTAAGAATAATATGTGAAAAACAAAACATATGGCATATGCGCACACTTAGCCCGATATGCGTAAAATGGCTTGATATCCCCAACCATTTGTTTTTTTCACAAATTATTATTAGGATTCACATATAAAACAGAAGCTGTGAAACAATTCACAACTGGTCTTCTTTAAATTAAAGTTGTTTTGAAAATGCTAGCTGTTGTGGTTGGGGAGATAAAGCCATTTTATGCGTCAGGTAGGCTGTGTGCGTATATGCGGTATGTTATTGTTTTTCACAATTTGTTTGATTCATGTAGCACCCCCCTCCAAAACACCATTCAATAGTTAACCAAGGATAACGACTTCGGTTAGCCCTATTATTTAAATTGACTATCTTAAATAACCAATTAAGTAGAATTAATGACTACGCCAATTTGAAGCTAATACAACTCCAAATAAATAACAGGTTCTTTAAAAATCAAGACAGCACAGTGTGTAAAGTGAGGACAACAAGCTATAAAAACGACAAGAATTTTATTTAAACAAAATATCACAGCTTTTACCTATAGCAGCAGATTTGATAGCAGCAACCGTTAAACTATAGCAGCAGATTTTTAACCAAGAGCGATCCCATCAGAAACTAAGCACTAGGATACTTTAAACTAAATAATGTCACACCAACACTTCTAAATAAAAAAGATAATTCACAGCACAATAACACTTTTAAATAACAGCCTTCAAAGCAAATAGTGATTTCCACAAACACAATCCCAAACGATAAATTAACAAACCTTAAATAACACACTAAAAAAAACTAATAAATCAGCGATTTTCATTAAAAAAAAAACCAGAAAACTTCATGCAACCTAAAAAATGCCTAATGCTTAAACCCTCCAATAGCTGCTATTTTAGTTAATACACAGATGGATAAAGTGCAGGTGTGCAATCAACAGTTAACAGGCCTCTCATAACTATACATTGTAAACACATACACAATTACAGTTAGGATAATCAGGACAAAGACGCTACTCTAAAAGTCTAAAACAACCAATAACACAGAAAAGAAGTTTGTATGCAGCGCTCAAATATTACATCAAAATTCACAGGATCGTAGTTACCAACTCAGAATACAAAACAATACACATTCTCTTTTGTAATCAACCCCATACAATTGCGACTGACGTCTAAGAGCACGGGGGATACTTCACTGAAACCACTCCAATATAGAGCGGACCAAACTATTCAATATGAATAGTCGTAGTTTACCATTAACTTTTAGCGCTTCAGCCAATTCACATCGCCTCAGTATTACACTTGAAGAGTTACAATCCTTACCAAACAGTAATTCCCAGACCCAAATCTCTCAAACCCGGTCGCTCTCCCTACTGATTAACCCCACCTGTTTTTATACAGCTGGCCCCATTACGAATAAGCACTGCAATTACTATGGAGACCAGTAGTCTCCCTGGGCTTAAAGGGACAGTGCAACAGTAAAAATGATAAAAATCACACAATAAAACTCAATCTTATTACATTTAAAAAAAAAAACATTACATCCATTGCACATCTCTTACATTCACATGTAAAGGAGAGCTTGTGAAACAATTCAGAATTGGTCTTCTTCACATTAAAGTTGGTTTGGACGCTCTAGCTACTGTGGTTCGGGAGATAAAGCCCTTTTACGTGTGGCTGAGGCTAAGTGTGTGTATGTGCGGTATGTTATTATTTTCCAGAAATTATTCTTAGGATTCACATGTAAAACAGAGACTGTGAAACAATTCACAATTGGTCAATCTGGTGTTGCGTGCTGTTCAGAAGGGGTAGAAGCTTGAAACATCCTGTGGGAAAAAAGCTACATTATTCGTAGCATTATTATTATGATAATAATGATGGTAATAGTTCTCATGCATCGTTCATAATACACTGAAATGAATAAATAATGGTATAAATCAACATCTCTATATGCAATTTATATATAATTTAGCCGCGACCCTCATCAGGAGAAGCGGTTTGATAATAATGGATGGATGGATATTTAACTGATTTGTATTAGTAAGACTGGGATAAGGAAAATCTTACTTATGCTACAGAAGAAGACAGAAAGACCGTATCCCAGAGAAGAGCGTTCTTTTACATAAGGGAAGTGGAGGAGGTATCGTGTTATTTCATGAAAGTCTATCGTTAAGTATTTTGCACGACTATGGAGTGTGTTGCTATGGGACTAATGAGGCCAATTAGCGTGCACTTTACCATGCTTTACCAAAGTGTAATGACACTTGAGTCACACACTTTTTTTGCCGTGCACTTTTGGAATGAGCACACTCATGCGTCATTTACGCGTGACACGTCATGAATGCACTATAGTAGCGCGATTAAAACTTGCATGTAAACACCATGAGTGTTTCAAAGGCCAGACTAAATTGTCAGCTATATTGTATTGATTTTAATATGCGGTTAAAAAAGCTGCTCTGGTGTTTTAAGGAGTAAGTGCTTATAACTTAATAATTTTTACCATTCTGCAGCTGAAATACCGTATTGTTGTTTAATTCAAATATTTAGTAACACTTAAGAATGGACATGTGCGGGAAATTCACAAACGCAGAGAAATTTAAATTGTAATTGCTAAAACGGTTCAGAAGACTGTCATGGTGGTTCTAGTGTTAAAGCTCTTGCAGGGATGGATACCATATTTTTCGTCCTACTTTTTAGTTTGGTAATTTCTTGTAGCTTTCCTTCAAATAAAATCTCAGTTCTTCCCTCCCAGATTTCCATGTTTTGTTTCCAAATGGCATTTTAATTTAGTTGGCTTCAGGCTACCATTTGCTAAAGTTACTGTACACACTATACTTTGGGGCCTAATTTCTCCATTGACCGCAATGGAAGTGAAACCGAAATCCAAATATGCTTCATCATATTTACTTGTTTTTGCAGATTCTTTTTCTGTGTCATTTGCCGTTTCAGCTTCTGCCTTTCGTTTCGGAACACTACAATCTCTAGGCAATAAGTACCAATCCATTTTTCACTGTGTAGTAATATCAAAAAGAAAATATCTGACTCACCAGCGGAATGGGCACTGCACTTACAACTGCTTGCTTGTAATGATACTAAACCAAAAGGGATATTTTTAATGTATTAATGTATTACTGTATTATTAATACTTATAATTACCCACCTTTCTCAATTTGTCAGTGAAGAAGTAAAAGTACCTTCAGTTACACCATAAACAAGACAAAGAAGCTTCCATGTGTTATTTTGTCATAACATGTAGCCATTTTAGCTAGTTAACTGTATATATTATTGTCTCTAGCAAACAGATTTACTTTGATATATTCAATGATCTGTCTATTATGTGACTATCATTGTGTTCCTCCCTCTCTATTTCATTGTGATAAATAGTATGATTGTAAACCAGCAATGTGGTCCAAGCTGTAGTCTTTAGGTAGCTTATATCTTTAAAAAGGGTGTATTTGAACTGCCTCTGTCTTCATTTCTGCTGCCTTGTCCAAGCAACACAATTAGGATATGTGGATAATGTCATAGTAAATACTTGTACCTGACCAAGTAATGCATTAGCTACTGCATTTCTCTGTATAATACAGTGAATTGTTTTCACCAGCATTACCCTGAACTCATTCATGTCATTTACATGTCATGACATCTCATATGAAATTAACTGAGATTAAATTAGCATCTTCAAAGGTCTCTTTTCCTTAACTAAAGAATGTTATTGCACATTTGTAAGAACATTTTGTTTTACAAATATGATTTTTAAAGAAGTCGTCTTTGTATGATGACTACCAATATGCTTGTTCTGTACATTTGTACAATTCTGTTCATCAAAGAAGGAAAATAAATATAGCTAATTCTGCACATCATTAAGGAATTACAAAAAACAAGCCAAGTGTTACTCAGATCCAATTGATATCATCACTGGATCTCAACAGTGGATTTAATATGCCTTAGTACGCACAAAAAGTACATCCAAAAGGAAAAAAAAAATAACAGTTAGTTTTAGTTTTACAATCCATACATATATGGATTGACTCTTGTCTGTATTTTTTTTTTTATCTAGCACAGAATGTAGCTTTCCTAAGTTGAGTACAACATGCTGTGACAAAAAGAGCAAAAACACACTCCCCTTGATGTTATTACATTGACTAATGGCTGCTGATCAAAGAAGCAACCTGGAGCCATGACTTACACGCAACCTATGTATATATAACTCAAGTGCCAAATGGTGGAAAGCTAAAATATAAATGTGTGAATACATTATATGACAAGATTCAATTAAATGTGCAATCTGTTATCTATCTTATTTATGTCACCCTTTGATCTTTTGGCCGATTAATTCCGACTTCTGCAAACTTTGCATATCATATACAACGTACGTCTTATGATTCTGCACTTTGTGCTACAATTTAAGAGACAACAGCGAAGTTGCCAACAATGTTTAGATTGCTAAATCATACTACTGTTTTGCATCTGTTTTAATTGAAAGTTAGTCAAATTAAAATGTTATACATGGATTTCCATGAGGGTTAACAGAGTTTAAAAAAACAAGTATTAAACGAGATCCAGAGTATTTTACCATAACTGTTTTTCAAAATTAAAAATGTATTACCAAAGTAACTTTCCCTTTTTAATTATTAGACCTGTCTCCCAATGGCTCCCTTAACAACCATAAGCAATTTCATCTTTCTATGCCCTACCGTTTGTGAGATACGGTGTGTTGATGTGGTAAGCTTACTTTCTAATTACAGTCGATTCTTATCTATCAAGATGTTTTATCTGTAGAATACTGATCTTGGCCATAGAAAAATGTTCTTAGAAAATGCAAAAATGGGTCACTGCCCTGTTTTTGTCTAGCTGCACACTAAAGGGATAAAAGGCTGTGTTGTTTTGCTGAATAGTAAATTGTCAATAATTGCCCTGGTGCCCTATTTGGAGCCTCACATAGCTGGTTACCCAGAAACACATGCTTTCCTTGCGTGTATCTAGACTAAAAGTCTTCCATCTGTATTTGTTTTGTGAGGTGAAAAGGCAGAATCTAATGCAAAATATGTCTTCTTGCTTTTTAATAATAATGTCTCAGTGCAAATATCATTTTAGTATGTATAATTTTATGTTCATGCATGTATTGAGTTATATTTTGGCAAGAATCTACACATCCGTTTTGCATCTTCTTAATGAAAACTAAAGTGGTCTGAATTAGTTGATTATTGTTGATTACTACCAGTCTGATAATCGATTAGGAAACAGTTTTCTGATTGCACCTCTAGAATAAAGTTTAGAGATATTCTGCCTTTATTTATATCAGATGACAAGACTTTGTGACTGAGCTGTGAGCCAATCTGAGGTACAGGAAATGAAATGAGATAACATTCATTAAACTAATAATGAACAAAAATAATTCAAAACCTGAATCAGTTTTCGTTTTCTCCATGATATATTTTGAAGTTGCAATTTTGTATTGCATCACCATAGAAGCATGATCAGGTCACTCTAATAGAACAGTTTTTTTTTTTTTTTACACTTATGTATTGATGCCGTATTTATTACAGATGATACTTTGGAATCCCTTGGTAATGTCAAGTGATACAGATAAATACCATGAAATTACACAAAACTGTAGTCACAACACGATGAAATATATTCGTGAGAAAAGAAGTGAAGGCAACTGAAACCTAAAACTGTTGAAATAAGTATTTCATTTAATGATGTTTAAATAAAAAAATAATCCGAATTTAGGTGCAAATAGCACAGTACTATACTGAATCGAGAAATCTAAATATTGTATTGAAACTGTACTAACTTACATGGGCTACTGCTCTTTGCCAGTTTCTACAGATTGACTGTAGCACTCGGTTATAGCCAAGCTAATTTGAAATTCTCGGTAAGTAATTTCACTGCCTCCTTTGCTTCATTGTGATAGATATCTGAAGATATCAAGAAGGACAAAACACATTATCATGACCATGAAAGGACTGGCATCTCATTAAACAGATTCTCTTCAGTTAACTTATGACCCAGGGAAACAAATAAAGAAAAACAGCTTTGTTTTACAAAAAGAAGTAAGGAATCAGTGTTGCTGTGAATATTGTTGTGCAGTGTTTTCTATTGTAGTTGTTAATGTTGGGATATAACTTTCTTTTTTATCAAAATGAATTGGTGAGAACTGTTTTACAAATTGAGCTGTATTCGCCAACATTAACAACAGTCTGCAGTTTCAAATATACCAAATTCAATTGAAGAATTAAAAAAAAGGGCTTACATCCACTGTACAAATCAGGGGCCTCCAAAAGTAAATCACTCAGATAGAGTTTTTAAAAAATGTAGCTGAAGAACACAGAAACATTGAAAAAGTTACAACAAAAAATGTTATTTCAAGATTTAAATGTTTAAAATAGTATTAAAGTCCTGGTTTACTGGTTTATAATCACAATAAAACCTGATTCATCTTTCTGACGCTGCCAATGACTAGATCACATTTCATGGTTTCAAATGCAGCAAAAGTAGTATGTAAGCAACATGGTTTAATTCAGACTGGGCCTTAATACAAACTATATGAACCCATAATATCCAGAGTTTAACTATCCCTGGTTGTATCCATAATTAAAGTAAGCACTTACAATCAACTGCATAATTTTGCCACTATATTACTTTTGAAGGGCAGTTCACTCTCAAGGTTTAAAACCTTGCTGAAGGACAGGGAGATGTCCACCTGTCCATTACGCTCGCACTGTTAATTCTGTCACATCTGATTTGATTTAACAGGCAAATACTTTTCTTTAGATGAGGAATTCAATTGGATTACATCAGACTGGCTATAACAAAGGTGAAATACATTTGTACTTTGGAACAAATAATTAATCATTGTAAATGTATCATCACAGCGCTTGAATTCTTTTTTTAATGTGCTTACAAAAATGAAAGACGTAGTTTGGGGAATTAGTTATGAATATAATCAATTATAATTTAATATATTTGATTTCTTGTGTCATACCGCTATATATATATATATTATTTTACAAGGATTTGTTTTCTCACTGGCAGCAATAAAGAATTATCTTTGAAACATGAATATTGTATACTCCAAAAGGCCACATTCAGATTTACAGCTTGTCAGTTGTGTACATTATTTATGATTATGAATGAACTAGTTGCTTGACAACAATAAGGTATTGTTAAAAAAAAAAAAAAAAAAAAATCTCTGTGGCTCTTGGAGATGAAAACCTACTATTGCATGGCTGTCTATCATTATTCTCATTGTATTTGGATGTAAATGATTTCCAGGATTTGTGTTAAAGTGAAGGACTTTGTTGGTTAAAATATAACCAAGGCCAGCCTTAGGGCAAGGCGAGCAAGTTGACAGTTTAGGGGGCTCCGCGCTCAACAGGGCTGCCCTGAGATTTAATGTGCTCGTTACGTGCGCGTAAAATGCTCAGAGGTGCAAATTAGGTTTACCTCATATAGCGCCAGCAACTTTAAAACCTGGCACCAATAGACATGCTTAGTTTTTTGTATTGTTTTTTTATTCCTTAGGAACCATAGAGGATGATAGTTTCTCATTGGGTCTGGACTATTCACATGACCCACCCACACTATCCACATACACATACACAGGACAGAAGGTTCAGGTTGTGTGGGAAAGTGGTAGCAAACATGTTGCAGCGCACTTTTACACAGTTATCAATTATCAATCGGTTGCTACTGTAGCATTCATTCAATCATCACCGCCTAGAGCTCCGCACAGCCTAAGGCTGGCCCTGAATATAACCAATACTGGGATGGTGTATTTTTTTTTTTTTATAAAATGATCTACTGTCTGTACTGTCTTATTTTTTATGAATTAATAAATACATTTAGACTAATTAATTAAACCTTGTTTTCTGACCATTAGGGTCTGCTCTCTCACATTGAGGTGAAAAAGACCCTGATGATTTTACCTCCCTGTAACAGGGGAGATCTGTGCTGACTGTCTGGCGCATGCGTGGTACTGCAGGAAGGGGGCAGCAGTCTCATAGATCTGCCTGTCAGTCATGGCAGTGACATGGCGAGGTGGGGAAGAGGGTGTGTTGGCTTCCCCTCTCTCTGAGTGGCTGAGAGGCGGGCCTTTGGAGATTGCTGACCCTATCAGCCTGCCCCTCTAAGACAAAACGAGCCAGCTGGTGGAAGCTCTGCTGCCGGACCGAGCACAGCTGGAGTAGAACGAGCACAACAACAAATTAATTAAAAAGAAAAAAAAGAAAAGGAATTTTTAGGAGCGGGGAAAAACATGGGCAGAACCCCAAATAGTATCAACAGGTTGAGGGAATGGGTGAGCGTAGGACGGAGACCCGGGCCGTGCGGATAGTGACGGTCGGGGTAATGCTGCCGAGTGCAGCACCTTTATTTTGTAGTTTTATTACTGTGTTTTATTTTCCCTTTTCCTTTCACCTTTTGTTTTCATTATTCTTTTCAGCACCTGTGAGTGCAAAACAGTGGACTGTACCTGTATTGGTATTACTGTGGACCTGACTACAGTGGGCGGTATTCAGGCCACAGACAACAGCGCTGTCTCCCATGTGTCAGTGAATTGCCCACCACCCTTCCACATTCCCCAACTCACAAGAGCACCAAGATTCCCAGCTGACTCACCCTGCATGCCATTTGCAGTTCTTTTTTCTTAACCTTTGTTTGATTGAAGCCTTAAGGTGGCCCTCCATGGTTTAGTATACATATAAAAAAGTAGTTTTACAGACCTTACATTCTATTGCACAGGTGTAAACTTAGAACATGCTAGCCCACAAAAGACTATAAGTGGGAATTGATAAGAGACATGAGTCACAACAACTAAGAAAAATTTTTTATTATTTTTATTTTTTTTATTTTTAAGAACCATTTTGAAATGTCATATGTTGTAGGTGCCACATTTTGAATGACAGGGCATTTTACTGAGGCTCCTAACTTTAAGTTGAAACCTTCAATGAGTATATATAAACTGATACATATGCAGCCAAATGTGGTGGGTGGAGTAAGAATAAGTAAAATAGCACAGGCTGTTTACACAGACCCTGATTAACACTGATTTTGGACCACTTACTGGTCTGTTTTACAGTATGTCAATGTTTGTTTGTTTGAGTTATTTGTTTTTGCTGTTGCTTGGGTTGGGTGTGGATTTTTTTGGTGAGGCTGTGGACAGGATTGGATTAAGATAGCGTTGGTCATTGACATTAGCTTTAGGGTGGGCAATTTGTGATGGCCAGATGGGACTCAGCAGACACTGACTTGAAACAGAGAACTATAACATGCTCTAGCAACCTTATGTTTTTCTTAATCCATGTGTGAATATGAGTGTATGGACCAGACCCAAATATTAAATTAGACTATTTTTGTGATATCCAGCATTGTCATCAGATGTCACATTAGGGATAGCACTTAACTAAATCCATATTTATACTTTTTTCTTTAAAATCAATATCAATTTTACCTGGTTCTAAATATACCAAATATCATTAATTTTTACTACATGTAGTTATTACTAATTCAATTAAACAACAATTAGATGTTGGCACAGTTACCCATACATGCCAACAGTCCCTATATGGTCAGGACAGTCCCGATTTCCTAGCAAATGTCCCATGTCCTGATGCATAAGTCCAGATATTTACCTATAGAAAAAAAAAGAAAATCATTTATTCTGCACAGTAGATTTAGTGAAAACCACACACTGTGCTCTTCGTGCGGCTGACACATCTGCTGATCACTAACTTATACAAAGGTAAGAACGCTTCATTATGTCTATTTTTAGTGTCATGATGGGCGTGTCGTGTTGAGTTGGGGGGGGGGGGGAAAGTCTATTATAGGATAATAAGTATTTTTTGCATATGACTCCTCCCGTGTGTATGATGCGTATGACCCCCCCGGATACGAACGTCCTGGTGAACAGTTTCCAAATGTTGGCAAGTATGGATACTCGAAAACCTGACGCTACCCTGGTCTCCTTTTACTATCCAGGTTTCAATTTATTAATTTGTAATTGCTACGATAGTTTTTGAAAGCAGAAACACCCTTGTTACTAGAATAAAAACGAGAGGGTACTATCAAGCTGTCTAACATAACACATTCACTGTGACAATGCATGACAGCAATACACCTATAAAACTAAATTATTTATATTCTACTAGGAGACAAGATAGAAAGGTGGTGACGAAGTGGTCCAGGTTGTGTAGTTGTCACTTTAAGGATGGAAGGAAAGAGAATGGTCCATCTTTGAACGCTTCAAAAGAAGTTTTTCCAGTTTGAGAGTCCTTAGAAGAAAAAGTAGTTACTTCATTTTAAAAATTACTTAAAGCAGCACATTTAATGCATACTACTTGTACTACTAATAATTATAATATGAAGTAGATTCTTGATTTTATATGAAGTCCCATTGTTCTTAGTTAAATAACCACAGTTATCCATAGTTTGTGTAATGCAGAGTTAGATTAAACTAATTAAGTAAAATATTAAATAATCACAATTACAGTTGGTAAAAAATCATCAATTACAACATTTCAAAAGTTCTTATGTTATTATGTAAAAATGCTTTTTCTACTTTTTAAATGCTATATTTTTTTTTGTACTATAGTGCAGAAATAAAGATAGCTTAGCCAGGGCAGAATAGATGGAGAATCAGGTCAGGTCAGAGTAGGTGGAAATCCAGTCCCAGAAAGCAAAAGCTGAAAGATAAGGATCAGTAAAGTTATAAGAGTACACATTTTACATTTGCCAGCATAAGGGGCAATGATACGTTGGTAAACCACTACACTGGACTGCCAACTGCTGAGACCTTAGATGTCGTAAGTGGTCTATGTTTACGTTTTGACATAAATTATTATGAAAGTTGGAAGATGGAGTGTGTCACACCTGAAGACCAGCTCTTCATGTGCTAATGAAATTACGTAGGGACTTCAACCACCTTGACCTTGCAACACGCTTTAACGTGTCAGAGGCTACTGTAACCAATATCACAGTGACATGGTTGTCTGTCCTCCATGAAATATTGTACAAAGGTATGCTAAATGAGGGGATTCCCTCACAACTCAAAAACAAAGGATCCTTATCTGCTTGCTTTTCTAGCTTTACAGGGTGCAGAGTTGTGTTTGACTGTACTGAAATTCAATGTACAGTTCCATGCTCTAATATGTCTCACCAGAATAGTCATTATAAATAATGCAATACGTTTATAGGCTTGGTTGGTGTGGCCCCCAGTGGAGTGATCACATGTGTTAGTGAATTGTACCCTGGTTCTTATTCTGATAAATAAATAGTTAGACACTGCAAAGTCCTGACTCAACTACACCCGGGTGATCTTGTGCTGGCTGATAAAGGATTCTTGCTACAGGAGATGATACCTGCTGGCATTCACCTAAACCTACCCCCCTTTTTGGTAAATCCCCAGTTTACTCAGGATCAGTGTATGGCCACAACCCACATTTCCCGTGCTTGTATTCATGTATAAAGAGCCATTGAGAGGATCAAGAACTATACAATTCTTGATTTTATACCACATTATTACCGTTCTTTCAGCACACAGATTTTTCAAGTCTGTGCTAGTGATGTAGTTGTCACTCCTCAAAGAAATAGACAGCATTAATTAGGTGTCTGTCTAATGTACAATTATGTCAGAATGGTACAGTGTATACTTTTTATTTCTACAATATAATTGTTCACAAAAAAATGTAAGTATCAATCATTAGGGTCTGTATAAGATTCATGAAGTAGATCATTGCTTGAGTTCTATTCAATTGCCATATGTGAATACTTTTTACCATAAATGTATGTACGTGTATATATCGTTTTTTCAGAGGAGGCTGATCTGCAGTGTACAAAAATGAAGGTTGATAGAATAAAAAATAAATAAGTTGATGTGCACAAAGTTTTTAAATTATTTAAAAGTAATTTATTCCAGGACTTTTCAGGCAAAAGCCCTTCTTCAGCTGTGTAGAAAGAAAAGTAAACACAGTGCAGGAAACTTTTGATTGGTATTACATATATATATATATATATATATATATATATATATATATATATATATATATATATATGTATATATATATATATATATATATATATATATATATATATATATATATATGTGTGTGTGTTTATGGCAAAAACTATGTTTAAGTAATATGTTATGTATTTAATATTTTGAGCATTTTTTATGTCATTTTTTAAGCTACTCATGCCTCCCTCCACAAACACAGGCAGAAATTGTGTTTTATAAAAGTTTTGCAAAAGTGGTACAATTGTACACCATTCAGGATCGCGGTGAATTGAAATCACAGACTTGTCATGGGGAGACCAGGCACATAAGTCACATTCATCAAGCTGCGTCAGGGGCAGATTTGCTTGTTTCTGGTGAAAGTATTTAAACCCAGTTGCATCAGTTTGATCCAGATAGACTTCATCACCCCTGGGCTGTTTATTTTTTCTGTTATTCCAGACAGACGGGCATTATATGTACACTTCCACAATTTTAGGTTGTCCTCTGACTAAGCCATCTGGTGACGCACCAAATGTCCTGCTCTCATGCAGCCAGATACCAGAAGGTATTATCTGGTTACCAGTTGCCTGACTGTACCACTCGAGTGCAGTCTGCTCATGAGTTTTGACCCATTGTATTGCCCGGATGCTACTAAGGTCATACTGACTGGGGAGGGTCTTCATCAGCGACTGTCCTGGTTTCGGATTTTTCATAATGCACTTTATAACAGCGCCGATGTTGCTGGCTGTTAATCTTCCCTTACGGAACATGCCCCAAAGCTGATTGCTTGACTGGCCCACTGTCAGCTTCTGTACAGCTGCTGCTTGGTCTCCAGTAAGTGGTATGCTGTTCAGAATGAATTGGACCTTATCATCGGCTTCAGTGAATCCTAGTGAAAGAATTATAATTGTGTGCCTAACCACTCCCTATCCTGGCTGTCCACTGCTCTGCTAAGTGCGTTGTAAGGCCTGCTAGGAGGGAACAGCTCACCTACAGTTTTTGTCTCCCTTTCTTATGTGGTCTGTTTTATGCACTGGCACTCTCTGTCAGTGCAGCTGACGTTAGTCACAGCATGAATCATGACAGCTGCCATGTGGTGACACCTCCACTGCCCTCGGGGGCAACCACAAAATGTAGACTGAACACCCTTGTCATATGTAAGCCATATCTGTAAAGAAAAAATACACCCATTCACAGCAATTTGAGCTATTCCAGATTTTATGATGAGCTTAATCATTAAAACATAATTAAGTTTGTTACGAATTAATATATTAATTAACTTCAAAGTAAACTCTGAAATAGAGTAACTCAAACTTATATGAAACGGATGACTTTTTCTATTCTTCAATCCAGTTATGCTTTGCATGCATCAGTGATTTTATAAAATGATTATGCTTCCTGATAATTCATTTGCCAATTTAACTTTTAAAGTTTAAAATGCTCAAAACACCCCTAACCCATTTTCCCAGAATTTGAGGATGTTCGCAGGGCACTGCCACAAATCTATTAATAATTCAAAGGGGGGAACTTTCATTTCACAGGCTGGCTTCACATACCTCCAATTAGCAGTAATCAGTAAAATTAGCAGTGAAATTAGTGCTAACCATGGTCCGTGAAACTAGTAAATTCAAGTTGTTTATTTTTTTTTAATGACGTTTCTTTGTCTGAGGAGTAAAGTAGAAGCGCCGGAGTCTGACCTCCGTAGAACTGTAGTAAACTGTAGTAAACTTCTAGACCACATTTTAGGGCAGCAGTGTGGAGTAGTGGTTAAGGCTCTGGACTCTTGACCGGAGGGTCGTGGGTTCAATCCCAGGTGGGGGACATTGCTGCTGTACCCTTGAGCAAGGTACTTTACCTAGAGTGCTCCAGTAAAAACCCAACTGTATAAATGGGTAATTGTATGTAAAAATAATGTGATATCTTGTAACAAATAATATTTCATAAACAAACAGAAACAAAGCACTTTCACCAAATAAAAAGGCACAATAGCCAAAACAAATAGACATCTCTCACACAGATGCTCTCTCCTCCAACCAGCCTTGATCAGCGGCTGATCTTCTCTTTATATATATGTGACCATCTCCAAATTGGTAATCACTTAATTAATTTGGAGATGGCCACATTATGCACGCATTTAGCTGGACGGGGAATTTTAACTCTATCCATGCTGTAAAACAACAATAACAAAACAACTTTAAAAAAAACACACACACACACACACACAAAAAAGTACATTTAAATAATAATAATACAACAAAATACAAATAGACACAGGGGCAGGGTGTACCCCGTCACACAGGCTTTCAATACATTTTAGTCATTGTGGATTATGCGTCCACGTACCCAGAAGCCATTCCTTTAAGGAATGCGAACGCTAAAGGTATAGCACAGGTGCTAGTCCAGGTGTTTTCTAGAGTTGGTTTACCCAAAGAGATTATTACTGACCAGGGAACCCCGTTTATGTCAAACGTGATGAAGGAACTGTGTCAGTTGTGGAATGAAAATAAAATGAACACCAGTTTATCACCCGCAATCCAACGGGCTTGTTGAAAGATTAAACAAGACCATGAAACACATGCTAAAAAAAAGTAATTCGGGAGAACAGAAAAGACTGGGACACTCTGCCTTACCTGATGTTTGCAATCCGAGAAGTTCCAGAGTTCAACAGGCTTTTCCCGACATAGCAAGGGAGACTTGGGAGGAGAAACCCACTACAGGTGAAAATATAGTTGACTATGTGTTAAACATGAGACACTGTATGTAACGTGTCACTCGATTGGTAAAATAAAATCTGCTTAAAGCACAAAGCCAGCAGGAAAAAAGTTATAATGTGGGTGCATGACTGAGAGAGTTTAAATTGGGTGATAAGGTCATTGTGTTGTTGCCATCTCATGAACATAAATTTTTTGGTCAAATGGCAGGGGCCATATCAGGTCGTAGAAAAGATAAGTGATGTAAACTACAAAGTTTTTCAGCCGGGGAAAAGAAAACCTTACCAGGAATATCATGTTAATCTGTTAAAACCCTGGAGGGAGAGGGAAGTATTGACAACTGTAATAGAACATGATGATGTTGATTTGGGTCCTGAGGTCACCTTGGCCATAGGTCCAATAACAGTTCAATTGGGAACACATTTGGAGGGTGTTAAAAGCCTAATAGACAAACACAAAGAGGTGTTCTCTGATTTACCTGGCTGTACAACAATAATTAAGCATCACATTGTTACTGGTCCGGGGGTCAGAGTAAACAAAAAAAAAACATACAGGGTACCTGAGTCTAAAAGAGCTGACATGGAAAGGGAAATAAAACTAATGTTAAAGTTGGGTGTCATAGAGGAGTCCGTAAGTGACTGGTGCAGCCCTGTGCTCATGGTTCCAAAACCACTCGGTTCGATACTGATTTTTATTGATATTGAAACCTGACGGTTTTGTATTGATTTTTGTAAATCTCAAAATGTGATGCTTACCGGATGCCACGAGTTGACAAGTTGTTGGAAAAACTAGGTAAAGCCAAGTTTATAACTATCCTAGACTTAACTAAGGGTTATTGGCAGGTGCCTTTATCAGTTAAGTCTAAGGAGAAAAATGCCTTTTCCACTTAGGAGGGGCTCTTTCAATTCACAGTTCTACCATTTGGGCTATATGGTGCACCAGCCACCTTCCAGAGGCTAATAAATAGTATACTGTAACTTCACAGAATACGCTGCAGCATATTTAGATGATGTAGTGATCTACAGTACGGATTGGGTATCTCATTTAAAAAAAAGTAGGTGCAGTATTAAGTTCCTTAAGGGAAGCAGCCCTAACTGCTGACCTAAAAAAATGTGCATTAGCCATGCAAGAAAGTATCTGGGGTTCACTTTTGTGAAACTTATAATTGTTGGCGCTTTGAAAGAGGCACGGCAGTTCGAGTGTGGGGAGAGAGGGAAGGAGAAATCGAGCCAGTGTGTAAGGAAACGATTGAAGAAGGTAACTTACGTGTTTACTGGGGTAAACAGGTTTAGCCTGTCCCTGTTGAGATAGTATTATATCTGTTTAGTTTATGGCCTAAAGAAGGGCTAGATTCTGTTTTGTTTATTTGGTTTCTTGTTGTAAACAATAAACATATGCTACCGCGTTTTTTCAGCATTTTGGTGTCTTGAATACATTATTGGTAGAAGCACAACATCTGCAACAGTAGCCATACTAACAAGGACTGACTTCATTACCATGTATATAGTGTTCATCATTTTGAAATTAGGTGCAAAAGTCAAAGGCATTTGCAAAATGTTATTTATACAAATGATGTAAGTATGGAACCAGTAATAATAACCAGTAATAAAACCTTAAGCAAGAACTCTACACACTAAGCAACACAACAACGTTAAGACTGACAGCAGATTTCACTGCCTAGGTTATAAAGTGTTCTGTGTGACAATGTCTTAAGCACACTTTGAGTACAAACATAAATATTCATATGATTGGCGGTAAGCCCCTTGTACATCTTGCATCTTCCCTGTAACTAGGTGTGGGTCTGCAAAGCGGATGTTTGTGATTATATAGGGCTCGCCTTGCATATTCTGTTCCCACCCCTTTGAACCTATGCCAGAGCAAGCAGGTAGGACAGAAGAAACAATCAAAATGCTGAACTTTGGGGGAGGAGTTAGGAACCCATAAAATGTTTCTGATTGAACCGGTTGAATTCCAGCAGCAGATGTTGTGAATTCAGAAGACCGATGCACAACAGAAATAAAAACAAAAAGAACTGGTCAAAAGTGATTTGTGACCAGAGATCACAATGATGTTGAAAAAGATATTGCAGGAATATGTACAATAAAAGTAGGAAGCTAGGGAAAGTAATGTGTTGTCTTTTAAACGCTACAGCCTGTTTAGTAATACTTTCACCTGTTTTGAGATTATTCAGAGAAGTATGTTGTGAAATTCCAAATAATGTATTTTTGACAGTTGTGGGGAAGCACAGATGTAGTTCTGTGCCCTTTCTCTGGTTGGAGACTGTATTTCTGAATCGGTAAGATGATGATTCTTCAATTAGTCCCTTGAATTTGACACACTTTGACCCATGGATCGATGTCAGTGATACCAAACAGACATTGGCCTACCCCCTCCATACATTCCATAATGAACCTATGCATTACAAGGTACAGTAGAATAGGTTATTAATACAATACAAAATGATTTGATTATATTAGAAAATATGAAGGATTGCGTATCCAATTGCATATGTCATTTTAACAATAACAATGAATTTATGTTATGTAGTAGATACAACACAACATTACATCTAAAAATGTACATTTGTTGTGTCGGCCAAATGTCTGGTGCCAGATAGCATTAATAGAAAGGGGGGGGGGGTATACTGGGGTGAATTGGGGGGACGATTTGTTATAAATACCTGTAAAGGTGCCTGTTTAGTTTCCTACCATTATGAACCATTTGGAATATGTGTTTAAATAATATATAGCCATAAATGCTAGGATAACCAGTCAAACCAATCTTACTTGAACAAAGTAAAATGTCATTTTTTTCTAATCATTTTATATTCCTTAAGCTTTCGCTTAATCAGAAAGATTGTACAAGAAAGTAACTGAATGTGGTTCCTTGGTTTTACTACTACAAAAAAGAAAAAAAAAATAGGGAAAATACTGAACTGCAAGAGTACTGTACCTTCCACACAACTGCCTGGGCTGATAAGTCTGTTTTATCATATTTCTTCAGTAATACATGTCACACAGTTTGTGTAACTCTATTTGGCAACTGTGTCCCATCTTTTCACCTTTTTTCTATTTAAGTATATGATGAGGTTTAGATCAGATGAGTGTATTTTAAGCCTGGGTATAAGCAGTTTCCTGCTGTTTATAATCAAACATATTTGTCGGTATCATCTTAACCCACTGTTTTGTTCCTAGTGTTATTTCAAGGTAAATATGTATCACTCTAGGAGGAACCCAGCATTGAACATTTATTTCTTCAATAATTTGAAAAAGGATAAATCTATAAAAAAAAAATAATAATTCTTAAAAAAGTTGTATCACACAGACTGGCATCAAACAGAATCTGAATACATGTTAACCTCTTGTCCAATTATCTTGCAGTTTGAATCGCTGCCAAATTAAGGCTGTGTTCACACTGGGTCTGCTAGGGGGTTTGGTCCGCTAGACAGTTCGGTACGTTTGGTGTGAAGTGTGAACAACAAAATCCTCTTGGGAAACGAACTGTACTGAGTCCACCTAAAGAGGTCTGACAAACGCACAGATTCTAGTTCGCTTGCTGAACCTCAATGCGAACAACAGCTGGACTCGGTCCTTATGCACATGGGAAGCAAACTATACAAGGTAACCTGACTAGGAAGTAAACATTTTGCCGGGTTTCCAGACATCCTGGGAAAATTGAGATTGTCAACAGTTTTCAGCTTTTTGTCCTGGTCGGAAACAGTACAATAGTTAATTGTCCCGGTATTTCTGTTGTTTTTTTTTTTTTAAAGTACAAAACTGTGTCAGCGTGCTCAGCAAGTTAATAGCAGAGTAATGTGTGTTAGCACTAATAAAAAACAAAATAAACAATCGTATTGATTATTTATTAATCATTCTAAATGGTAATAGCTGAGCTGGCTTTTTGTACATTTAACATGTTTTGACTAGATGACCATATAAAGAGAATAATGAGCTGTTATCATCTGCAATACAATTCGCCCGATGTTTAATTTTTTAACTATTATTGTGTTATTTTATACACTGTTATTTTTGTTAACGGCTTCATAATTGCTACGGCATCAGTGAATTGAAGAAGAAAAAAAAACTCCCCGTTTTTCACTGGAAATCTGGTAATCCTAAACTACATGGACCGGGCGGGAAACTGAAGCTCTGGTAGAAAATTTGGTCAGACACCAAAATCCAAACCGAACTGGACAAATATATATATATAGTCTTTTCTCAAATTAATACCAACATTAGGAGATTAAACTGTAGGCATTCAAGAAATGTATTCATTAAATTAGCGAAGTGCTCCCCTAGTGCTTTCTTCCACAGCAACATGTAAGAATTTGAAACATGTTATATTAAAAACTGGAGCAATACCAATACAAAATCAGTAGCTGTCTTCTTTCAATATGCCTTACAGGATATTGTAAACATCCAGTTCACACATCCTATAAACAAGCTGAGTGCACTTGCAAACTGCATTGTAAACACTAACAAACTCGGTCCTGAAAAAAATGGAAAAGGGACCAAAAAAACCAAACTTTAGCTCGCATCCAAACTAACTTGTCCCTTTGCTCGCAAATAAGCGAAAAAAAAAAAAAACAAAACCTTTTCACTTCTTTAAACCACTGACCGTATCAATGATACGTACTTGTATTTGTTTACAAACTATTCCATCAGAGATTCAGCTATTGCCCTTACATTATGCTTTTCTTGTAAAAAAAAAAAAAACATAAAAAAGCTATGTCAATCGAATAGTAAGGTGCCAATTGCTGCTGTTTGGTTCATTTTTTTTTTTTTTTTACTGCTCTAACCATAACAGTGTCATGCAAAATAATTGCATTCTGGAATACATTTAACCCGTTATCAACTGAAATGATTAGCCCCTGCTAGGTAAATGATCTGTCTTTATTCACAACCCCCAAGGGCTATTTCAATTTGACATTCTGTAGGCATATATTGGTTTCTAAGGTCCTGAGTCAAAGGTCATGTATAAACATGTCTTTTAACCACAAAAAACAATTCAATGTAATGTACATCAGACTTTATGATGGGGACAGCAATGTTCGGTCACCCTTGAAACACAGCATAAATTGTACTCTCTTTGTGAAAATGAACGTTACATAGAAAAGATGGACTGGGATGTCTAGGGATGCCAAATTGACCTATCGCCTATTGACAATATATATGGATTCATGTTATCAGCCCATGGCAACCATAGCACTTGGTGGGTGACATTTTTATGTTAGGCATGGCTTGCAGGAAGGGTTTTGGCATCCATTGTGGTGTTGAAGTCTGGGGTGACATTTTGATTTTAACATTACCCAAGGTATATCTGTGTGGAAAGTGGCCAAGGTCCTTTGATCAAAACACTGTCAACCTAAAATACAATCCAAATATTAAGCATGTTATATGGATTAATAAGCCTAAACAAGAAGGTTTTCAGTCTCCTAGTAACTCCTAGTAAGAATACTTTTTCATGGATGGGAAATCCACAGCTTCAGTGAAAAGTAGATGTGGGCTCTGATTGGTGTGTCTGCAGGAACATACCCCTAATGTTGGGCCAGGTCAGCACTTGGATGGGGAACCGCCATCAGAATTTGGGTGCTGCAGAAAATGGAGTTGGTGGTAGGGTGACCAACTTTTCAAATTGCCAAATGGATTATTTATTACAGTTTTAACATGACTGGCCTTTGTAATGTTTGCACTGGGCTGCTAAATTCTCAATGTTGGATTCTGAGATAAATTAACTTGATCATTGCACTGCGGCAGCTTTGGTGAAACACACTTAACTTTTAAGCTTTAAATCCAATGATGTTAGCAGGTGTCTGTGCTGGGAGAAGGGGATTACATTTCAATGTCATTAGCAGAGATGGAGTCTCGAGACCTGGTCTCGGTCTCGAGGCTGATTTCGAGGCCACATTTTAAGGTCTTGATCTTGGTCTCGGGCTGTGTGGTCTTGGTCTGGGTCTCGGCATGTTGGGTCTTGGTCTGGGTGTCTTTCCTTTTTTTATCATATATCCTTTTTATCCTTCAAAATTCACACATTTATTGGTCTTGGTCTCGGTACGTTTGGTCTCAGTCTCGGTCTCGGTCTTGGTACGTTTGGTCTCAGTCTTGGTCTTGGTCTCGGTACGTTTGGTCTTGGTCTTGGTCTCGGTACATTTGGTCTCGGTCTTGGTCTCGGTACGTTTGGTCTTGGTCTTGGTATGTTTGGTCTTGGTCTCGGTACGTTTGGTCTTGGTCTCGGTACATTTGGTCTCAGTCTTGGTCTTGGTCTCGGTACATTTGGTCTTGGTCTTGGTCTCGGTACGTTTGGTCTCAGTCTTGGTCTTGGTCTCGGTACATTTGATCTTGGTCTTGGTCTCGGTACGTTTGGTGTCAGTCTTGGTCTCGGTATGTTTGTTCTCGGTCTTGGTCTCGGTCTGGGTATGTTTGGTCTTGGTCTCGGTTTGGGTACGTTTGGTCTTGGTCTCGGTCTCAGTCTTGGTCTCCGTACGTTTGTTCTCGGTCTTGGTCTCGGTCTCGGTTCATTTGGTCTCAGTCTTGGTCTCGGTACGTTTGTTCTCGGTCTTGGTCTCGGTCTGGGTACGTTTGGTCTTGGTCTCAGTTTGGGTACGTTTGGTCTTGGTCTCGGTCTCAGTCTTGGACTCGGTACGTTTGTTCTCGGTCTTGGTCTCGGTCTCGATACGTTTGGTCTTGGTCTTGGTACGTTTGGTCTTGGTCTCGGTCTCGGTTCATTTGGTCTCAGTCTTGGTCTCGGTACGTTTGTTCTCGGTCTTGGTCTCGGTCTGGGTACGTTTGGTCTTGGTCTCGGTATGGGCACGTTTGGTCTTGGTCTCGGTCTCAGTTCATTTGGTCTCAGTCTTGGTCTCGGTACGTTTGTTCTCGGTCTTGGTCTCGGTCTGGGTACGTTTGGTCTTGGTCTCGGTATGGGCATGTTTGGTCTTGGTCTCGGTCTCAGTTCATTTGGTCTCAGTCTTGGTCTCGGTACGTTTGTTCTCGGTCTTGGTCTCGGTCTGGGTACGTTTGGTCTTGGTCTCGGTTTGGGTACGTTTGGTCTTGGTCTCGGTCTCAGTCTTGGTCTCGGTACGTTTGTTCTCGGTCTTGGTCTCGGTCTTGGTCTCGGTCTTGGTACGTTTGGTTTTGGTCTTGGTCTCGGTACGTTTGGTCTTGGTCTCGGTCTCAGTTCATTTGGTCTCAGTCTTGGTCTCAGTACGTTTGGTCTCGGTCTTGGTCTCGGTCTGGGTACGTTTGGTCTTGGTCTTGGTACGTTTTGTCTTGGTCTCGGTCTCGGTTCATTTGGTCTCAGTCTTGGTCTCGGTACGTTTGTTCTCGGTCTTGGTCTCGGTCTGGGTATGTTTGGTCTTGGTCTCGGTCTCAGTCTTGGTCTCGGTACGTTTGTTCTCGGTCTTGGTCTCGGTATGTTTGGTCTTGGTCTCGGTTTGGGTACGTTTGGTCGTGGTCTCGGTCTCGGTTCATTTGGTCTCAGTCTTGGTCTCGGTAAGTTTGTTCTCGGTCTTGGTCTCGGTCTGGGTACGTTTGGTCTTGGTCTCGGTCTCAGTCTTGGTCTCGGTACGTTTGTTCTTGGTCTTGGTCTCGGTCTTGGTACGTTTGGTCTTGGTCTTGGTCTCGGTCTGGGTACGTTTGGTCTTGGCCTCGGTTTGGGTACGTTTGGTCGTGGTCTCGGTCTCGGTTCATTTGGTCTCAGTCTTGGTCTCGGTAAGTTTGTTCTCGGTCTTGGTCTCGGTCTGGGTACGTTTGGTCTTGGTCTCGGTCTCAGTCTTGGTCTCGGTACGTTTGTTCTTGGTCTTGGTCTCGGTCTTGGTACGTTTGGTCTTGGTCTTGGTCTCGGTACGTTTGGTCTTGGTCTTGGTCTCAGTTCATTTGGTCTCAGTCTTGGTCTCGGTACGTTTGTTCTCGGTCTTGGTCTCGGTCTGGGTACGTTTGGTCTTGGCCTCGGTTTGGGTACGTTTGGTCTTGGTCTCGGTCTCGGTTCATTTGGTCTCAGTCTTGGTCTCGGTATGTTTGTTCTCGGTCTTGGTCTCGGTCTGGGTACGTTTGGTCTTGGTCTCGGTTTGGGTACGTTTGGTCTTGGTCTCGGTCTCAGTCTTGGTCTCGGTACGTTTGTTCTCGGTCTTGGTCTCGGTCTCGGTACGTTTGGTCTTGGTCTTGGTCTCGGTACGTTTGGTCTTGGTCTCGGTCTCGGTTCATTTGGTCTCAGTCTTGGTCTCGGTACGTTTGTTCTCGGTCTTGGTCTCGGTCTGGGTACGTTTGGTCTTGGTCTCGGTTTGGGTACGTTTGGTCTTGGTCTCGGTCTCGGTTCATTTGGTCTCAGTCTTGGTCTCGGTACGTTTGTTCTCGGTCTTGGTCTTGGTCTCGGTACGTTTGGTCTTGGTCTCGGTCTCGGTTCATTTGGTCTCAGTCTTGGTCTCGGTACGTTTGTTCTTGGTCTTGGTCTCGGTCTCGGTACATTTGGTCTTGACTACATCACTGGTCATTTGGCAGCTCATTGTCACAGTGTTGAAAGATTTAGTCATAATCTTTACTGTAGTGCACAGTTCATAATACCCAAAAGGTGAATCCAGGGAGAAGCAAGGAGTCACACATTTTTCTACTACTACTACCTTGTATTATTTCTTTGTAATTTACAATTTTACATGTATAATTTTAAAATGTAACATCAGTAGTGTCATTATTCTAGAATACAACCATGTCTGCTGCTCTCTCCCTAAATTACAACAATAGAAATTCTCATTAGCAAAATACAGAGGACTTGCATCCTCCATTATTAAAATACTAATACAAAAAGGTTTTCAGATGACAATAAACTATGCACATATATGGTGAAGATTTGTCACTGTTTGCCAATTGAATAAGAAGATTTCATGTGTCATCAGTTAACGTTCAGTTGTCCCACACTTTGGGGATATACTATGCATGTATTGTTTCTCTATTGTAGGCCCACTTCACATTTGTGTTATCTTCATTCCATTATTAAGGTAGAATTTAATCTCTACATTCCATCATTGTAAAGCTAAGTGGACCTAATATAAAGAGACACTAAAGCACACATTCCAAAATATTTCCTAGACAAGAAAATCAATCTCTATTTATGAACTGAATAAATGCTAACCTACAGCAAACTGTATGTTCTTACATTGGAATGTCAAATACCATAGTGAAAAAGATATTGAGAAGTTGTCAGGAGCTTTTATATAATGAAGTTATCATTGATATAACAACACATTTAAGCTGTAGTAAGGGAGTTGAGTTTATAAGACTATACATGTTTTATACACTAAAAAAGCGAGGGTGGAGGCTGAGTTGTTCATTGTGCCACATTACATATAACAATATATAGTATATAGTGGCTGGTTTGTGGAGTTGGGGATTACAGTTTAGGACTACAGATAGGAAGCCTTATGGAGACACGTTCATGTCGAAACGCGTGGTGCTGTACGCAAATTATTTTAACATTAATAAAATATCAATTTTAATTTAAAACTTGTTCCTGTCATCTTATTCAAACTGCTCATTATTTTGAAAGATCTATACGAGTGTGCTGCCACGCCTGCCTTCTGTTGGACCAAGTGACTTTATCAAATACTTCAGAGACAATCTGCTATTAACCACAGTACTAGCAGTAGCAGTAATGTGATCTGAGCACAGGTTTTAATTTAAGGCCAGATTTTTTTCCCCTCGGAGGAGACAAGTCTCCATTATAAACTCCTTTATAACCACACTCAGTACAGTACTAGCAATGGCAGGTGACGTGATCTGATATCTGCTTTCAATTGGAGGAGCAGCTCATACCCTCCCGCCCCCTGCTGAAGCACTGCTATTGAGTGTGCTCAATTATGAGTTTAGTGTTGAATATCATCCAGTTCCGCATTCAATTTTCTGAAGATTTTAAAAAGTGACCAGGAAAAAAAAAGAAATCCATCATAGCGGTAGATGTAAAAACATCTTGACAGAAAGTAAAATACGAAGCCAGCATGCGTGGATGACAAGAGTTGTAGTTTTCCTCTGCATTTCTGCTGATTGGAAACGCCTTTCAGCGTGTACCATATAAACTACTATTCCCAGAAGACACTGAAGCCCGTATGCCCAGCTCATTGTGACACCACTAGCGTCAGTAAAGTGAGATATATTTTCAGTTTCATATTAGGATATCACTTACTTTCTATGGGAACGAATTCCCAACCATGCCGCAACCAGGAATTTTAAGGCCCGGGACAAGTCCTTTGAAAAGGGCCCCCTCTTAATCCAGCAAGCGCACATTGACAGGATTTGCCCTGTAAACACCCTTCATTTCATACATTTCCTAATGTTTTATATATACTGTTAACAGTCATCATATGTTCCATTATATACAGCTATGGCCAAAAGTTTTGCATCATTCTAATTAAGATTTAGATTTAATTAAAACTATAAATAACTATATGAACATAATTGAGACATTACAAAATTATATTGCAAAAGTCTACTGGAAGCCATAAGTAGTATTTCATGTTGGATTTTGAATTGTCACATTTTTCAATTTTTGTCAATTTTACGTTAAGTATATGGAAAACTACAAAGCGGTATGTAATCCAATACGTAACATTATTCAGCAGGTTTCGTTCGACATTATGAAGCAAAATGTGTTAATTCTATAGGGTGATGCAACACTTTTGACCATAGCTGTAGAGTCACAATTAAAATATATGACCCTCATGCACCATATGTAAAATTTCCCCCTAGCAATTTATAATAATAGCTTGTGTAAAATAGGCAAAAACTAAAATGAATGTTTTTCTTCTGCAGATCTACATCAGAAACCTAAATGTCTGCTGTTATAGCAATTACCTAGTTATTCTAAACAAATACACAAATCCTGATGCCACTGAAAAGTTCTGCGTTGTTTATTAATCTTAGCATATACATTCACCGTCAGTTTGTTTTAACCTTCAATGAATCTCTTAGGACTAGAGTTACTCAGAAACCACTCAAGAATTCAAGTCAAGTTGAAGAACGTCACTGCAGTTGGATACAGTTTTTGTTAAGAATAGGATATTGTTATACTGTTAGTTAGGTTAAAGAAAGGTTGGATGGCAGATGGATATGAGACTTCTATGGCTATTCTAATAGCATGGCACTAAAAGGGTTACATCTGTTATTTTCTCTGGCCACATACCTGGGTCATTTGAGTAACATTTTGGAGATGGACTCTCACTGAGTTGTCTTGTTTTTCCCGCGGTGAGTGACTGTCAGATTACAACAAAGAGATAAAGCTGTACTTTGACCAGGCTGTCAGACCTGCTGTTAAATTCTCCTTCTGAAAGGACGTCATTTTTGGCTTGATTTGCTGGAGTTAAAAAATACTTAAGAAGCTGCTTGGGTGTCAGTTGTGATAACTTGTTTTCTGACTCCCTTTTCTCTTTCTGATTTTGAGAGCCAGATTTATGGTGATTTTTGAAAAGCCGTTAGCCTCCAATAATTACTCACCTTTTGTGCACTGCAGACGTGACAACCCGTACGTGAGGTCTGTCGTTCGCACACTGCAGCAAACCTGTTCTGCGCAAACTATTATTAGTTTAGCAAATTAAGTTTACAGTATAGGATGTGCTTGATTTTTGTCTGCCTTTATCCTGCAGTAACAACTTTATTTAGAAAATATGTTTTGCAAAGTATGTTAGCAGGGTGCGATTTGACAATGGGTGTCCCTGGCTCTGCTTTTTCAATTTTCATCCCTGGCAGGGAAAATAGATTTTGTACTGTCAATGTCTTTCTGCTGTAGAATTTCATTCATACAGATGATATTCAAACATTTTGCATACAGTATGGCGATTCAGTATACATACATACAGTACATCGTCACTCCATTTTTAGTTTGACAAATTTTGTTTGTAGCATTAGCATTAAGTGTATGTTGTTATTGCCTTTTAGTTATTATTATTATTATTATTATTATTATTATTATTATTATTATTATTATTATTATTATTATTATTAATAATAATAATAATAATAATAATAATAATAAATACAAAATAACAATAACATTTGCATGGTGGCAGATGTTAGCATATTAGTGGTGTATCAAAGTGATGTATCTTTACTAGAGGATTTCCTACTGTTTTGTAGTTTGTGTACTGGTTCCAAACATCAAGAATCTAGGGACTTGTAATAAGTCTAAAGTTGTTTTATTTTATTAGCTGTAAGAATGAAATACATTTGACATGCCCCAAACACACAGCTTTGTTTGCCCTGGGTATTATAATAACCACCAACAAACCACAACTTTAAGAAAATACAGACTTTTTAATGTGCAATCATTGAAAAAAGCTAAAGCCCTCTGCTCAGCAGTAGTTACATTAATTTGGTAAATAAAACTACACAAATAAGTCATCTAGAAAATGTTACAGTGTGCAAAAATTGTCAATCTGAACAAATAGCAACATCATACAGTCGATCTGTTGTACTGGCGGACAGCTTTTCATTTGCAACATATAATAAAATAAGTTTTGATTGACAAACTACATCAATTTGGAAAACTGTAAACAATAAAAAGAGTTTCAGTGTGACTGGTAATCTAAAATTCTCAAGTGTGAACAATATTACTGTAGAGCTAAGCATCACATTTAATGCTGTTCAGGTTTTAACATGCAGTTTAAAGCTGCAAATATTTTGACACAAACACTTTGCAGGCTTTTGTTTCAATTTTGTTCTGTAGGTACTTCTTCTGTAAAGCATCCCGGGATTCCTGGGCATGAAGGATGCTATACTTGAACATATTTTGAAATTGCTTTAATTTTTGATTAGCGTCTCTAAGCATGAATAGATAGGCGCATTCAATGGCATTTCAATTCTATGTTGACATGAGATAAGCAATAGCTTTATGTGTTTTTCATAATATTCAGCTTTTTATTTATATCATTATTACTATATAATATAGGCTGTAGTGTTGTGTTTGTGACAGCCTGGTGTCAAGTTGAAGGAATTGAGAGAGTTGTAACCTTTTATTAATCAGGTGTAAATGAGCTTTGTGTGTGTGTGTGTTTTTTTTTTTTTTCCGTGTTGCCATCAGGGAATGCCCACTTCAAAGATCTGGTGAAAATTTGCAGTGGCAAGTAATACAGAGTAATACTGCACTGATGAAAAATACATGTCTGTGATTCCCTAGCCACAATTAGGTTTACTGTAGAATCACTCACAGAATATCACAGGGAGTTTATTTATTTTGTGACTTTACACACAGACAGGATGGTGAAGTAGCAAATTTGAAACAAAACAAAACAAAAAAAAAAACATGCAGTTACTGGAATTCTAGTTTCTGCCTAACCAATTCAGATACTTACTTACAGATATAATGGAACATTTTTGAGACATACAGTATGCAACCATTTCACAACATTCAAAAGAATCTGCTCAGCACAACTGTCTGACTGTTGTGATATGATGCTCTCATTAATTTGAGGTGAATGAAAGTGTAAACAATGGGACTACATGGAGTGCCATTTTAACGAATATAAGAACCAAGCAGAGTCAGAAGCCCAAGACAACATATTTGAAGTTGAGAGATTACTTCCAAGTCCTAAATTGCTGTGGAATGAACCGCCATGACTCCAGAACAATTTAATCTTTAATGAGAAGCAAACGTAACCAACCCCTACATTGTGCAATGCTTTTGTAATATTACTATGAGCTTTAAAACAATTCTAAAAATCAAATTATTTTACCTGCAATTGTCACTTTTTTTCTGAAGATAAATGTTGTTAAGTATTAACAGAACCGAATTTACTGTAGATCAGCTTGTAGCTAAACATTGGTTCTTCAAAAACGTAGTTCTTGTTGCAACACAAGATTACTCCACTAAAATGAGAACCTTATTTTCTTTCAGGCTGACTGGCATGAATCTGCCCTCCCCTGTAATCAGCAGCAAGAATTGGCTTCGGCTGCATTTTACATCTGACAGCAACCACCGACGGAAAGGATTTAATGCCCAATACCAAGGTAAGGGAATCAATGTGTGGAGGTGGAAGGCAAAACTCTTAATTCTAAAGTTGGTGTCAATAAATTGGCAGTTATGCATGTTATGTTATGATACAGATATTGCATGACATCTACCATTGCTTTAGCACACTGAAAAAAAACTATGTTCTTGGTGTGCAGTGGATTTAGCTTTTCCCACCATAAAACCAGACTATATAACTCATAAATACTTAGAGAATTTGAAGATTATGAAAAAAAATAAATTTATAAGACTACTGTTAAATCAAATTTTGTAAGTTTTAAATATATATTATTGGGTGCATTTTTACCCAAACCAAGAAAACAGATTTGCAGTACTGGGAAAAATGAACCCAAGTTGAAGGGGTGCTTTCTCTATCAGCTAAGCTATAAACAGTGTGATGAATGCTGTATGAACCTGTGGTATGTGGTATGAATTTAAATAAGCATGGACAATTATATCATTTAAAAAAAGGAAATTAGCCTCATTCATATATTCATGTTTTTCTGAGCAGATATAAAATTGCAACGCATGACGAAAATTACATAATTTCAAACTAAATTGCATAGTATGTACTGTTAGTATACCGAGCATCAAAATAAACTTATCACTATTATAACACATTTGTTTTCGAAAAAAAAAAAAGGTATATAAATGATGGACATTGACGAAATGTTTTTGGTTTCTTTTTAATCACCCGATCATTCATCCTTGACCATGACACGCTTGAGTGTCTATGACTGAAGCATATGCACTTAATCACCTAATTAGTGAGACAGTTGATTGGACACTGGGTATGGATTGATTTCAGCTGTTGAATTGCAAGGTTGAATAAAAGCAATAAAGAAAATCACAGAAAAAAAACAAAACAATATACTATGTCTGTCCAGAGAGAAGCGCCTTCGTGCAATCGGCATGTTGGAGGCTGGACTAGGGCAGCGTACTGTGGCTCGCCATCTCGGGTGCTCACAGCCAGCAATTTCAATCCAGGCGAGACAGTATAACCAGACACACTCTGTCAATGACAGGCCACAAACTGGGAGACCAAGAGTCACAACCTGCCCAAGATCGACATTTTGCAGCATCTCCGTAATGTCAATTGTTAATCAGCACAATAAAAAGTCACTGCACCTGCTCTAAAACAGAGTTTGTCATTTTTCGATCACATCTAAAGAATTTTATCCAAATATAAGTGATAAGTTTCTTTTGATGCTCAGATATAAGTGATACATTTCTTTTGATGTTCAAATATAAGTGATACATTTCTTTTGATACTCAGTATATATACATTTAGGATTTAGATTTACATCTGGATGCAATTTATGTTTTATAATAAATGGTTGTAACAATAAAATGCGATGACAACCTATTTATAAAGAAATATATACACAGATCAATGGGCCAAATTTACTAAACATGTGCTTCAGTGTAGTGTTTTTTCTATGTATTTATTTTTTAATCGAAAATGTGATATTTTTTACATTTTCAAGGGCATTTGTTATTTTTGCTTGACTTATAACGTTACTAGTTTTACCCTTAAGAAAAAACTGGTGCAAATGTCCCACTAGAATATTTTCTTAGTGAATTAGGCCCATAGAGTTGTAGAACTTGTTTCTGCATGATTTCCATGATATATCAACCCTATACTTTTTTTTCCTGAGTTACTATATTGTTCTATTTATTTCATTTGTTACCACAGCCATTGCCAATATTTAATATAATTTAAACTCATCTCTTATGTAACATCCTACTTAAAAAAAATAAAATAAAAAATGTACACGTGTCCAGCTCCCTTGTTAAAACCCACTTTTTAAAAAGGAAGTCAGCATCATGGGAAATAAATTAATGAAACATCATATGGAACAGTCTGCTACAAAACCAACATGATTGCTTTATTGTATTCTGAACATGCTGAAGGCATAAGGATTGGTTAAGATGTAATACTGAAGTTCTTGTGAACCTTCCTTTTAAGCCTGTTTCACTTGAAATTATTACTAGTAACTTCTCTGAATAATTTTGAAGGCTGGATGTTAGCACTGAAACACAAATAATCTTTGTGCTTCAGTGTGTATCAACTACTCATCATAGGTACAAGAGCCCCCTTCCATAGAGAATAAATATAAAATGCAGATCGACAAAGCAAGCACAACTCACTGAAAAAAACAAGCAGTCTCTTGGTGGCATTATTACAAGTATGTGTTGTGAGTAGAAGACTTCAAAACATTAGAGACAAGTCACACTTGCACATTCAAGATTCATGCTCAATACCCTTAAAACTGCAAAGTATACATCCCGTATATAGTCAGGTAGTGACCCGAATTAGTGGCGGACAGTCGTTCAGTCTAGCTTTCAGTTCTTATTTTCATAACTTGCAGAGACTCTTCAAAGATATGACAATAAGAAAAATACCACTCTTACAGTATAATCACTTAAAATTCTACAGAAATTCACAACTACAAATGTTCTAGGTATTTCTTTCATGAAACCATGACTGGCCTGTTCATTTCAGTCATGTTCAACTTTAAGGAGGATGAACGATGGCTACTTTTTCTATTAGTATCACTATTATTAAAGACAAATTTAAACTGACAATCTTTCAAAAACACTGAGAAATAAGGTTAATTTAAGGCCTCTGAAGTCAATGGAAAAGGAATTTTGTGTAAATGTCTACTGCCAGAAGGCCATTCGAGGGTAATTGGAGACCACTGCAGAATCCATACTGGAAAATAAAAAAGACTACTTAAGCAATCTGTAAAGCAAAAGATAATGTCATATTCAGTAGCCCTGTTTAATTGATGGTACGATGATGATGATGCTGTGACAGCTCAGGCAAAAAAAAACAAAACACACTGCCCGACCTAAGTCATTGACCACTGTACTCAATTGACTAAATTGTTAGAAACTGACTAAGCTCATCTTAGGTGAAATAAGTCTTGCAGACTCATCCCATTGAATATTGATGTGGACTGTTAGGCTTTTCTGCACCATTGGCTGGGGGATGGAAAATGTGTCAAGACAAAGAAGCTGACCATCCAGTTTGGTTTCAAGGAGCATTTTGTTTCTGTTTGAAACAAACGAAATGTCATCATTCTGTGCACGAAAATCTATGTTTCTTATTTCCAAAAAATGAAACTTGGCAGGACTGTCATTTACAGTTAAAAAAGCTGATCTATCTTAGTCACTAAACTGTATGACAAATGAATAGTGGGCAATGTTTGACATGCAGTCACGGAATTCCATGTTTTTAAAATATGTGCTTAAAATTACAGGAGACAAAGACTTTCTGTGCCTGTGTTGTCAAACAATTTTCCATGAACGTAAAGCATATCAGGAATTCTAAAACATTAACCTGAAAAAGCTCTTCAGTTACATTTTATTTATACTACTTTGTTGGTGATGACACTGTTAGCAAATTAGTACTTTATGGAACTGTAACAACACAATTACTAAGTTGTTATATTGTATTAATTTCACACATAAGAATATAAGAACATAAGAAAGGTCACAAACGAGAGGAGGTCATTTGGCCCATCTTGCTCGTGTGGTTGTTAGTAGCTTATTGATCCCAGAATCTCATCAAGCAGCTTCTTGAAGGATCCCAGGGTGTCAGCTTCAACAACATTTCAGGGGAGTTGGTTCCAGACCCTCACAATTCTCTGTGTAAAAAAGTGCCTCCTATTTTCTGTTCTGAATGCCCCTTTATCTAGTCTGCTTTATTCAAGACTGAATGATTCAGTTATTTTAACCTGTCTGCATATGACATACCTTTTAAACCCAGGATAATTCTGGTCGCTCTTCTTTGTACTCTTTCTAGAGCAAAAATATCATTTTTGTAGCAAGGTGACCAGAACTAAACACAATATTCTAGATGAGGTCTTACTAATGCATTGTAAAGTTTTAGCATTACTTCCCTTGATTTAAATTCAACACTTTTCACAATATATCGTTGCCTAGATGAAGATATTTCTGAGTCAACATAAACTCCTAGATCTTTTTCATAGATTCCTTCTTCAATTTCAGTATCTCCCATATGGTATTTATAATGCACATTTTTATTGCCTGTGTGCAGTACCTTACGCTTTTCTTTATTAAATGTCATTTGTCATGTGTCTGCCCAGTTCTGAATGCTGTCTAGATCATTTTGAATGACCTTTTCTGCAGCAATGGTGTTTGCCACTCCTCCTATTCTTGTGTCATCTGCAAATTTAACAAGTTTGCTTACTATACCAGAATCTAAGTCATTAATATAGATTAGGAAGAACAGAGGACCTAATACTGATCCCTGTGGTACACCACTGGTTACTTCGCTCCATTTTGAGGTTTCTCCTCTAATCAGTACTTTCTATTTTCTACATGTTAACCACTCCCTAATCCATGTGCATGCATTTCCTTGAATCCCTACTGCATTCAGTTTGAGAATTAATCTTTTATGCAGGACTTGGTTTATTTAGATTTCCAGAAATCTTTTGACAATGTCATATGCTTTGCAATTATCCACTGAAATCAAGCAAGTCAGTTAGAAATGATCTCCTTTTCCTAAAACCATGCTGTCTCCCAGGATACTGTTACCATATAGGTAATTTTCCATTTTGGATCTTATTATAGTTTCCATAAGTTTACATATTATAGAAGTCAGGCTTGTTGGTCTGTATCTACCTGGTTCAGTTTTGTCTCCCTTTTTGTGGATTGGTATTATGTTTGCAATTCTCCAGTCTGTCAGTACAACCCCTGTCTTAAGAGACTGTTGCATGATGATGTTTTAACACACTTTTAATTTCTTTTGTAACAGTGAAAAAAGCAATTGAACTGAAGTCCAGAGGGGTCAAGATGCTTCCAAGTAAAGACACCAACCACAAAAATACTGTCTGTAAGTCCTCCCCCCTCCTTTCATACCTTGTAGAAATACTATTTGTGTAAGTGTCATTGTTAAAACACTGTACATGGTACAAATCACTTTCTGCTACCAGAAAGTATAGTATCTTGCATTATGTAGGATATTATTTGCATTATTTGTCAATGCAGATAATATTATTTCAGTATTTTAGTTTTTCTGCATTGTGATTAAAGCTCTCACTAAATGTACAATATTAATGTAAATGTTTGTACAAGGATACACATGCAAACTGATGCTTTTAAAAAAAAGCACAAATAAACAAGGGCTATGAATGGTAGACAGAAGATTTACAGTAAATCTACATTTTTTCATATGCCTTTAATACGTCTACTAATTATGCAATGTACTGTATAATATGCAATACTGTTGGTCCCTCAGTTAGCTCAGAGTTCTCCTATTTTGGACTCTAGGGTTCAGTGGCTGGGTAACATGCATTCTTTCACATCATCATTGACAGTGGGGCAAGTTACTTTTAAAAAGTAATCTGTTACAGTTACTAGTTACATGAACAAAATTATAACTAGTTATAGCAACTTATTATTTAGATTTGTTGTTGTTACAGTTAACAATAGTTACTTCAGGCACAGTTTACATTATACAGAGATATATATTTTTCCAGTTTGGTCAGGCTGCATCTCGAAATATTCTTGCTATCAAACCTGCCATTTTCTTGTAAGATGATATAAAAAGCATGTTCATGTGACATGTAAGGTTTGATTTGCACTGTTGAAGTACTTTCAGATTTCATGACAGTTACAATTTATTGAAAAATGTAATTAGATTACAGTAATGCGTTATTCCACAATACAGCCTGTTGATCTTAAATCCTCTTAAATCCTCCAAGTTCAGTCATGAGTTGCATTATTTAAATTGGGGAGAAAAAGGGGTGGCGGTAGAGCACCTGTAGTGTGGCATCACTCTACTTGTATTGTGTGTCCTGCAGAACTGTCAGATATGAAAGTGGAGCTATGGCCTTCTAAGAAACAAAAACAACCCACACTTTTTTACTTACATAACAAAACAAAATCATTGACTTTGTCTAATTAAACTGGGTTAAAACCCCTCACAACCGTAACTCACTGTGGAGATACCCAAAACCAATACAATTTAATTTAATGTTGGGATCATGACTGCTTGTATGGCTATGGTGAGAGTGGGGATTATGGCCGCTGTCCTGTCTGCTAAGGGGAGAAGATGCAGCCACCGCCCTCTGAAAGAGGAACTGATCTTGAAATGCCAGGTGGCGGGTAGGATTACAACTGGGATTGCGACGGTAATGCCCAGGTGAGTTTATATAGCATACGAGGAAGTGATCTAATGAGAGAGCAATTATTCAATAATTTTAATGAGAGAGCAATCATTCAATAATCCCTCCACCGAATTTCAGGCTAAGCTTCTAAAGAAAAAGGCCTTTCTTCATTAATACAGGTTTCCTTAACTTAAACACCCTGAAAACAAACACCAGTCTCCAGTTCCCATTACTGCTGGCCAAGCCTACAGTATGTATGGAAAGTAAAAATAGATTTTATTAAAACTAGTTCACTGTGCAACATTTAGGTACATTGAATTACAGTATTTAAAAAAGACAGACTTCACAATGCTATAGGTGATCTGCTGCTAAAATACGGACTTTAAAAAATGATCAGGTGTTTGTAACGTGATTTTTTTTTTTCACTTTAACTGCCTGTCTTAGTTTGTTATTTTGTTAATCAAACAGGTTTTCATACAATACCTGATTAAGGCACCAGGGAGGGTTTTATGTGGAATATATTTGCTGGACTGAAATTAATAGGTGGTTCATATTGCTGGACAATACAATGCTGGACTTGTTAGATATATATCGTTACGTTTTTGGTGAACCTTTGTAATGCAAATGTATTATAAGTGTTTCCTTGAAATTCATACAGCTCCATAATAATAGAAAGGTCTCTAAAATTATTTCCATTTTATTTTCCATATCCTCTTAACAAATAACTACAGCTGGCAGTGATGACCATACCCATTGTTTCTGGAGGGGTTGAGCTTGTACTGGATTTAAACTTCTTGGCTTTCTTCTATTTGTATGCTCATTTTATATATATATATATATATATATATATATATATATATATATATTTGCATTCTCTTGGTATTTCCATAAAAAAAATGCTGTGATGTTTGCAGCAGTCAAATGGAAATTTAAAACACACTGGAGGTTTAATATACAAAATACAACAATAACTATAGCACATTATAGCATGCCAGCTATAATGAGTTTAATATCATCTGTTTGTGAAAGACCAGTTTCCTGTTGCTGGTACAATAAACATATAACATGTCATCTGTCACTGGACTAATCTCTATTCAGTGTAGATCTGTAGATTCTTTGCCTAGTGTATGCAATGCCAAAGTTTTAGCAAGGGTGTCACAGATGTATGTGATCTGCAGGATTTATATATATATAAATTCAATGCTGTGGATAGCCTCCGAAAAAAATAATTAATTACAAATACTGTATATCTAAATGACGAACAACATAAAATTGCTGGTACAAAAACATCTTTCGTGGATGTAAGGGGTCCTCCTGAAACTGATACATGAAATATAGCAGTACCAAATGCCACAGGGCATACTGTAATCTAGTCTATTTTCTCAGTGCAGTTAGTGATCGTTGTATGCCGTGGTTAGATCTTGGTATGTCTGACATACTTATCTTTTATTTTTCATGTTGTAATGTAATACAAATATGTTGTAATGGAGTCAGAATAGAAGCATATCATTATGTTAAAGATTATCATCTATACCCTTTCAGAGCTTATCTGAGTTTTTCAGAACGTCAGAGCACATTGATTTTATTCCCATTGCTTTTTATCAACCATTCTTTGAGATTATACATTTCTTATAAGAAAGACTAAGACTAGATGGCGATACTCCACCATAAAATCTAAAAGCATAGTCATCATTACAACACAGCATCAGACATCAATCACTCCCACAACCAAGTAATCCCTTTGTGGACTATTCAGTTGATCTAACAGTCAGATCTAGATACTGATGCAATTTAAATTATTACAACTGTACTTTTAAGAGTGGGTGATGCTTTTCCATGCTGGTGCATGCTCCCCTACATTTTCCTGGTCAGACATGTATCAGGGAAAGATGACACAATATTCACATAAATCATATACCATTTTTTTTTTTTCAAGGGTTACCCAATTTGTCCCATAACTGTAGAATGGTTAATCTACAAAAAGAGGGTGAGCTGTTAGTTAGGTCTATTGTGTCTTGTTTGACTTAGAAATTTGTATATAACATCTTATAGCATAATTTATACAATACATAATATTATATATTTTTGATGTTTTAACAAAAAAAAAAAAAGAATTGCAGCTCTAAGTAATGACTGTCATTCTTTTCTAGGTATTATATCATTAGGAAAAAGACTGAGGATGAGAATTAATTTAGAATGGTATTGCAGTGGAACTGTGATTGCGCCTTGTTATTTGTCTGTTATTTTGCTGCCAAGCATACTGTCAGAGACATTACCTGAATAGCAATGTACAGGTTTATGTCCTTCATGTGGTAGGAGCAATAGTCAAGATTTAAAATTTTGGAATTTAAATGCCTATTCACTGCCACATCAGTTTTTTTTTCATTATTCATCAACTGCATATGCAAAATCCAACCTGGAATTTGTTGAACTTTTGATTGCTTAAAGGGACCAGATAAATTTGATTCTAAACAAAAAAGTGACCAGATAAATTTGATTCCAAAGTGTTAATGTCTGCAGACATTGCCATTTAAATGTGGTGCTGTATTTCATACTCATCGGCATTGCCTATGATTCCTGAGTTCGAAAAAGGCTAATATTGTCAGATTGTATTTGCATCATGTCTGCGAGCCATAGTGCTCATTCACTGTCAAGTCTTTGCTGGTTTGCAAACTCGTCAATCTTAACGTTAAGATCTGACAATTTAATGACATGCTCCCATAAAATGAACTTCTGGGTCCTTCCTTTTCCTTGACCTCCGGGCTAAATTTGACAAGGACTTTTCTAAGGATTTCATTTCTATATGATTTTCATAAAATACAAAAGCTTCTATCAAAGCAGGAAATACACTACTGTCAAGACACATTGTAGAAATGTACTGTAGCTGTGAGGTCTGTTGTGAACATATATTTAATATCAAAGTAAATAAATACTCCTGTTGTAGGAGAAATATATATATTTTTGATGGATAAACTTCTAACCTTGTAATTTTTGGTAAACACAAGAAAAATGCAATCTAATGTAATGTAATCACATCTTTATGTGTACAAATGCTTGAAATACCATTCAGCATGCCCAATAAAATATGCTAGAGTATTTGCAATATACTAATTTATAATTTTATATGATTTATATCTGTAGGCGGTAAGGGTAGACAGTACCGATAAGTGTTGAGAACAGGAGAAACAAAAGTCAATTTCACACAAAGTATATATTTACAATTGTATTTACAATATTTACAGGGGTTAAGAGGTTTTCATCTTGACACAGAGAGGCCTGGTACAGTCATACAGGTCATGATATGGTACACTGTTCCTTCTTCAGCCCTGGTCACAGGAACTCTCGGGCTACCAGTCCTGGTTACAGGAAATAGCAAGGATTCTGCAATCATTAATCCCACATCTGTCCTCTCCTCTCCTCTCCTCTCCTCTCCTATCCTTGGAACTAACCTTCTCATTTGACACAGTTCCCTATATGCTCCAGACTCTGCCCTATCAATCCAGCAACAGCCAATCTCTAGCACATTGGTTTATTATTTAAACCTGGTATTGACGGAGTGGAACCAGGAGCACCTGTATATTTGCCCTTATCAAGATGGCCAACACAACCAGGCTATAGACCTATTTCCAGTTCCATATTGTAAAGGGCAAATAAGTTAGCTTCAACAGCATCTCCGTATGCTGGGAGGCCGCACTTCACTCCTTCAAGCAACCCTCACCCTCCCACATTAGAATTTAAGGAAAATTGAGCAATCCATACAGACAGATGTTTTAATATACAGTTAATCCATTACAGGACAATCTAGTGTAAAATTAAAATATCAGGTGTAGTAGGAACATAACATAATTCAATTAATAGTTCATTTGTATTCATGTTTTATTTCAATTTGTTAAAAAAGATACTTAAAAAATGACTGTACTCAACATTTCGTCCAACAACGAGACAGTTTGGCCCATGATGGCTAGTCCCTTTCTAGTACACCATTTAGTACTAATTGTTTTATTTTTATATCGTGCCCTGCGATGGACTGGCGTCCCGTCCAGGGTGTAGTCTCGCCTTGCGCCCTGCGTATGCCGGGTTAGGCTCTGGCTCATCGCGACCCTGTAAAGGAGTAAGCGGTTAATGATAATGGATGGATGGATGGAAGTTTTATTTTTATGATAACACTATTGTAGCTGTAATAACTGCACCCAGAAAGCTATTATATTATTATTATTATTATTATTATTATTATTATTATTATTTATTTTTTAGCAGACTCCCTTATCCAGGGCAACTTACAATTGTTACAAGATATCACATTATTTTTTTTACATACAATTAAAATTTTTTACACATTATTACATACATATATTGCTACTTCATTACTCAGCTTGTTCCCTCTCGTCTTACTCTCTGTCTTAAGTATAGCAGATGCAGATATTCTTCAATTTGTCAAATGAAATACCAGTACAAGCTTTTGACAAGTGCAGTACTTTGCCTGACTTGTTGGAGTACAGGAGTTGATGGCTGGAGGTTGAGGTTAAAGAAACATATAACGTACCATCCACATCTCAGTTTTTTGTGTGCGGTTAACAATGCTGATGTTTTAAATTTTGAACTTTGTTACACAACCTTGAAATCATGCGGATGTTTGATATATACATACAGTACTTTCAATTGTAATTTAAGTAGGAACGTTATTTGTTTTCTTTTGATTTGTTTTATTAACCTTGGACAAAAAATGTACTTACGTACAGTGGGAATTTACGTTAAAAAGGAAATCTATTGTTTTCTATGGAAATATCTCAATTTGTTTACAGTGTACAAATAACCTGCTTCCACATTTTTTTTTGTCACAATTGCATTAGTAAATGTACCCGTAGTAGGGGCTTGCTTTAGCTCAAGTTCATTATAAATTGACACAATTCTACCTCATGGATTCAGTTATATGGATTTGGTGAGGTATTCAATGTACTGTAGATAATGAAGATTATCTTGCCTCATGCAGCCATTTACTGTTTATGTTTACAATGATGCAGAGTAATGTAAATCTTTATTTTCTAAGTTCATTGGTAACACCCTGCACTGCTACTTCATAGCTACGTTGTACTTCTTAAGCCTTTTTTAAATCATTAACACTTTTAGGTACTGATGCAGATACCCTAGTATGAGCTTACTAATATGCTTTCAACGGGTATAAGCTATGGGGGAAAAAAAGGAAATATGTGCTATGTAGTTTGTATGCAACCTCAGTAAATATGTCTTGGGTTTGACAAGTCCTTGGATTTGCCTCTTGTAATAGGCAGTGTGTTGGTTATGTACATATTGCAGTTTGGTTTTAACTCAGGCTTGCCAAAGGGTAAACATTCCCATAACCCTTGTTTAACCATCATGGACTGTATTTAAGTTCAGTCCTTAAAAGGTTTTGAGATTAAAGGGATTGTTTGTAACTGAAAGTTGGGAATAATTAGGTCAGATACCGCAAAGGGACCAAAAATTGGACGTTATATTGAGTGCAAACCTTAATATTAGAGCTTAGTATGTTTGACAGATCTCCACACATTACAGGACATGCTTTCTTGATTTCTCCAACATAAACACATAATACTGTTAACTGGCTCACTGATGTGAGTCTTATTTTGTGGATTAACACTGAATGATTCATTCAATACAACACTTAGTCAGTTTAATACTATTACTTTATTAAACATCAAAATCAGCATGCAATATGAAAAAGGCATTAATGAGCATAATTACTTATTTTGGAGACAACAGAGTGTGCAGTCTGTATTCCTCTGGTCCAACAAAGGATCTATAAACAAGACGTTTATACTTAACCTTTGGTTACATCATTCTTCAACAAGTATTTCTTTTGTAACTTTTCTCCATTACAGCTGGGTATCCTCTTGGTCCTTCTTATAAACATACTCACAATTGATGCATTTGACACACTGTGAATGTGTGGGTTACAGTGTGTATGTGTAGGGGTGATGCAGGTGCTCCAGACAATGACAAACACAAAGTTCACAGTTCAAACAATTATTTGTATTTTCTTTCTTGGTCAGCTTGACCGCTGAAATAATAATGCTGGCACCAAGGGGTTTCAGTCCTGAAATAAAAATACAAAAACACAGACACACAACACAGATACAGACACATCTCCGGACAGTGTGTGCTCTAGGTGCAGGTGCGGTGATTTAACTGTGGTGTTTGTTTAAATACAGGTGCAGTGCAGTCCGGGTTTTGCGCTGGCTTGAAGCGGCAGCTCCCGGGTTTGTATTAGCTGTCTAGCAAAGACAAATACAGACAGTTACAAAACAAACAAAACACTTCACTCACAATTACAAATTGATTGTTTCCTTTCTCGGTCCTATCGGTAACCACATCAAAAGGAACAGATTGCTGGGGCCACTTCCCCTAAATACCCTCCATCACACCCTCTTTTGGTGGTGCGGCCAATCAATCACGTCTCCTCCAATCCGTGACTGACACATCGCCTACCGCATTAAGGCAATGACTTCTGGTATTGTGGCCCCGCCCCCTTCCTGGATGGCCGGCTTCCAACTGACCCTGGAATGAACTGCCAAACCATCCATTACGGGGCACTCTGCTCCGATTATACAGTGCCCTCACAGATTGGGAGTGAGATAACTAGGATTCATTCATTCTCTGTCACACACACACCCACACCCAGCTAAGAAGATATATTATTACAAGAGATTGAAAGACAGGAAGACAACCACCATATATAATACCTAAATAAGGAATGTGTCCTTATCAGTAACATTCCACAAGCTTGCCTATACATTTAGAAAAACAGATAGAAAAACTTATAGAAAAACAACACACTGGGACCTATTTAGCAAATATGTGCGCAGCCGCTATCGCTAGGGCAAAAATGACTTCGTTTGTGAAGCGCGACGAAGTCGGGTCTCATGCATGGGCTAACTACATCAAATAGCAAATTATGTGCCCAGCCAATAAAAGCATAGTGGGGGAAGTAAGGTTACAACCAATAAGGATTCAACATTCCCTTTAAGAAGACCTGTGCGTTTGCGATAGCGAACGGAGGGAATTTTGAAACCAAAAAAAAAAAATAAGGAAGACATATGCGCCTCAACAAGGCTACATTTTTATAGCAGTCTGGGGGGACAGTTAATACTTACGAAATAAAAAAAAAAGGAATCTATAAGCAAAATGAAGTTATATAAATATTCTTTCTGTTTCACTTGCTGAGCGAGCGAGCGAGCAACAGGGTCGGGGTAAAAAAAATTGAATCAGGTGTTTTCCTTAAGTTAGGCATATACAGCTCACCTTTGAACCATGAGCACTGTCGCTGACTTTATTATAAATGCTTTCCTGTTAAAAATATACTGATGGTACGTATTTGCATCTTATACATCATAACAAAGTCTGCATTTTTTTATTGGTCTGAATGTGTACCTGTGAACCTCTGTCTAAAAGGCTTTGTCTGACCTGCCTGGCACTTGCAGCATCTGCAACCTCCAACACTGGTGCTTCCTTCAAACCCTGCAATCTTTCCTCTGTAAGTTCAACATCCATTACGGAGGGCTCGTTATGTAAAACCCAACAAACCAGGATGATATTGCTAACCTTCTGAGGAGTGTACTGTAGTGTTACCCCAGAGACATCCAAACATTGTAATCACATTCTGAGGATTCCAAATGTTTGCTCAATTACAGTATGAGCACATTTAAAACGTACGATTATACCTTCAGCAGGGGTTGTGGAGTTGAGCAGCGGTCTGAGTAGCCACCGCTTCAGTGGCTACCCGTTGTCCCCTATCAACAAGCTTCTCAGACTGTCATACCGCTGAAATGCAGCTGCCACCTCCGAAATTGGCGAGGATAAACAAGTTATGAGCAGAGCAACGACAGTTTGCATACACATTTGTGATGTAGTTCTTTGCATCACAGATCACACACTACTTGCACGTTGACAGAATAGGTCCCCTTACGATTTACGCAGAAGTGCCTATTCTGTGTTGGTGCGTGTACTTTAGTGCTACAGGCAAACAGTGTGCTCTCCGTATGTCTCCTTCCAGGTCAGCCTGAAGCAGTTGGCAGATGTCAGTGACTGTTTGTCTGTTGAGGCGAAATTGCTGTATACATTGTGTGTCAGACAGAAAAGACAGATGACTTTTAAATATTTGGGGACGTCTCCTCCTCCACTCTTTGTCTGGCCACATAGAAATTATTATTATTATTATTATTATTATTATTATTATTATTATTATTATTATTATTAATTTCTTAGCAGATGCCCTTATTCGGGGGCGACTTACAATTGTTACAAAATCACAGTACAAAGTATCACATTACTATCACATAAAATATCACATTAATCCAGTGTGCAGTCCATATTTCTTTTATTTCTCTTTTTTCTCTCTCTCTTTTCTTTGCCTGCTTCATCAGTAGTTTCACCGGTATTTTAGTGGACCATGTAATTTGCACACAGTTTAGACCAGGTTTTCACATGTCTACTGAAACGTTAACGTTGTTCATGGTTTGCTAAATTGCTACATTTGTATTTAAATGAGGACACTCCCCAAGTTCAGCCCATGTCAAGCGTTGATGCTAACTTGCCGAGTGGGCATGAAAACATGTGTTGCTAAATCACATATGTGGGCAAAGTCTGTTTGCCCACACATGCGCCTGATTCTGGTGCGCTAACTGTTCGCAAAAGTGTTTTGCGATTGCCTTAGGGGTTTGCGAACATTGCTAAATAGAGCCGTCTATCTTCTAACAATACTAAAGCCTTAATGACTACAATGGGGGTCCTGGTCATTAGCTGTCAGTAAAAGACTGAAATAGAGTCTATTAATAACCTGAATAGTTTGGTTGTATTGTCAAAACAAATGGTCATATTTTCTTTTTTATCATCCATTTATGCTTTAAAATAAAATATTGGGTGATGACTGCATAAAATGATGTGGTAGCACTTTCTTTTAAAATCAGTATTAAGTTGAGTTTACTGCTGGTGGTTTTACACGTTTACAGAAATAAATCTGAACAATGTTTGTGTAATACACTTGTTGATGCAATTGGCAAAAGTTGGAAGACGGTATTGTACTGTTGGATATCATTTTATTGATGTTTGTTTCATCATCTTGTCCAGAGACTCTCAATGCTGTACTATTCTAGGTATATTTTAAATTCTAAAACATACTCTACACTTGTTTTGAATTTCAGTATTTCAGTCACATATTCTAAATCCACATGTGTACAGGCTAGCTACTTTTCACAATTTCTGTTTGAAGTCTGTTGGGTAACTTTGCTTCACTACAAACAAGTTTATTTATTTTACTAGCCTGAATGAGGCATTGGTAACATCAGACCCTGATCTGTCACCTATAGTGGTCAACTATAGATAATGGACATGTTCTTCCCTCTAGAGGACCTAGCAGGATGTCGAAATCTCCTGAAACACAGTTCCTAGGGCCCATGAAAAACAAGGGCGTCCCATCTCTCACTGCCACTTTCTACATCAGAACACATTTCAATGCAGTTTTCTAAATGCTGTTGGAGGGTGTGGTTTGTTTAGTGACTGTTGATATTTAACTCATTTGGTACCAAACAGATGAAGGCAAGGTTTAAATAAACAGTTTGGGGTTTAAAAAAAAAAAAGTTCACATTTGTAACTAATCAGTATATAATTTACTCTTCCAGTAAGGTAGAAACAAATTAGCACATGGCTCATCTAAAGAGAGGAGCTTACACTTTTAAAAGTGGCAGACTTAGTTTTGATTGTATCCACTCGTAAGATTTGTTCTTACCAGTAGGCCTATGTGTAATTTAAATCAGTTGCAATTATGACCATTTCTTAATCTAGATTAGAATAGTTTAATTCAGAGATAATGTGTCCTTCGCTGGTTTGCATAGATAGAACTGCAGATTAATACAATGTGGAATGTAAATCTCCTTCGTTCTGCTTGTTCATTTGATTCTGCTGTTTGAACTGTCCTTGAATCTATCTGAACTGATTAGCACTTGCCAGTGCCAAACCATTAGCCTATACTTTACAGTGCTCGACAATGCAATGTAAGATGTATCCAGCGCTCCAGATAAGGTCATTTACTCTCCAATTTAGACTCTATGTGAGTAAAATGTATTTTTGGGTGAGTAAAATGCAACATTACCTTGAAGTCATAAGTACTTTCAATAAATACTGTACATACGGCTTTCCTTATTTTCCACCTGAAAAATCCCAACAAGGTCTTTTTTGCAGCCATTTAGCCCAGCTTAATAATATTCATAATATTATGTCCTGGCAGTTGCTACTCCTGCTGTAGTTGGTCTCCCACTTGTAAATCTTCCTTTCTTAGGGGTAGATGTCCTAAGATGGGCCAGTCACAGCGCAAACATAGCTCAATTTGCATTTTGTCGTATGTACTAAGAAAATATGTTAATGAAGAGAGCTGCAATATACTAATTTAAATATGTCTTCTTAGCAAAATCTCTAGCATTATACATTGTGAGAGTCGTGCAAAGTTGTTCAAGTAAATAGCGGCAGCTGAGTTGTGGTTTGCTGCAGCAGAGGTTGCCTGAAGGATAACGTCTATACATGCAAGGGTGCAAGAATCAATACATTATAAAAAATGAAAGGCAGTTTAATCCCATCAGATTGTATAGTGGGGCCCCCAACTTCACCCCCAAAAAGCTTTTCATAATCATACAGTAGCCCCTCGCTAAACCGGTGTTGGAGGCAGAGGCAGCTCCTGCTGCTCTGCTCCTGGCGGTGGAAGCGGTGGAGGTGGGAGCAGCATGAAACGTGCATCTATATATACAATTGTTCTGGGATTCAATTACCAATTAATTATTCACTTGAATCCCAGCACGTGAACTAAATCTGTGCAACCCCCGTGCTCACATATTATTAAATACTTTAAATGCACGTGAATTGAAGTGCAATTCCTGTGCCTAAATACAATTATACATTTTAAATAACTCATGCTACACACACCCATTTATATCCCGTACAGCAATATCTATACACCAACATTAACACACCACACGCAACATATAACACAGAAATGCACACAGGGGCGGGGCACATTGCCACAGATCCATATCTAACTACCGCATGCAGCATATTCACAATTGACCATTGAGATGCCAGGAGCCAACAAATTCCAAGAAACTTGACAACATGCAAACTCAAGCTGTGCAACTAAATTGCAATGCATATTTAAATATTATACTTAATTAATATTTTTTTCAATTCTTAACACACCCGTACGCAGCTTATCTGGAGAGCTGGTGTATATGTACAGTTTCTTTTTCAATTACTGTTTTTTGTTTTGTTTTTGCTTTGATGATTATAAAATATATATATATATATATATATATATATATATATATATATATATATATATATATATATATATATATATATACCTTCTTGGCTTTCTCATGAAAGGTACCAAGTAATTGTCATTGTTCTTTACAACAGTATTGTCAAAATCTGAGCTGGCCAACCTCTTTGGTAAAAAGAGCCATGCTGACAACTAGTGGGCTCAGAGTCAGGTGCAAACACAAACTGAATAAAATATAAACAACGCAGACTGTAAATAGGTTTAGTTTACTCAAACTATAAAGCTGACTAAATAGTAACACAGAAACTGCTAAGATGCCGTTTCAGTATTATTATTATTTTTTGCTTAACATGTTAGTGTTGTGTATTTTGACTGTATTTTCCACCAAAGACAAACATTTTTTTTGATCCCTTGCAGCCTTAAATTGTATTTGCCTATAAAAAAACCAAAAAACCAACAACAACAAAAAAAAAAACAGTTCTCGCCTATTATTCTTGTTTAACAATGAAATATTGAAAATATTGACCTTTTTGTCTTATGTGAGTCAGTGTCCCTGAAATTAATTGGGCGGATATAATATTTTTTTCCTAGCTTTCATTGAAACTAATGGTCCATGATCTTGTTTGAACATGTAGTCAGTATGTATAGACTCAATCTGTTAATTGTACATATACTGTTTGTCACCATGCACTGTACATGCCAGCACATTCTGATATAATGCCTATCAATATCTTTGTATCATCCACCTTTTATTGTCTGGGTAGAATCTTCTGTTTAGATTGTTCTAATTCATTTTAGAATCTTTAACTTAAAAAAAAAATCATTAGGTTGATTTTGCAAACGTTGTATATGCAGAAGTAGCACAGGTTGGGATTGTCACTCATTTTGACAGATTGACTAATCTCCTACAAAGATTTAACTTGGGTATCATTTGTATAGCATTACATGGGATTGATTAGGAAACTGCTTATTTATTTATTTAATGCATTTATATAGCACTTTGTATACTAAAGTATCACAAAGCACTGTACAGTACACAGCAGAAAAAAAGAACAAACCACAATACCTAAACTGACCCTAAGGTTGATATTGACGTACTGTGTATTTTGTTGTCTTTCCTGCAGTGAGTCAAGGTGGAATAGCAGTGGCTGCTGATATTTGTCCCGACCCGGGGGTCCCAGAGAATGGGAAGAGGACAGGTTCTGATTTCCAGTAAGAAGAATGTTCATTTTCTTTCTCTCTTTCCTCCTGCATTGTGTCAATCTTGGACTACCTAATGTTGCTTTATGACAGGTAATCCAAGATTAGTGCTAAATTGGGTGAGTGAAGCTTGTCTTTAATAATTCCTCTTGGACTTTTAAGCTTCTGGGTTCTGGAATGCAAACCAAGTACAAATTTTACATGAATATATATATTTTAAAAGTAGAAATGTTACACTCTCAATAATATGCCTCTTTGATATGCTGCTATGGAGTGGCAACATGCAAGTGTAGAGTATTGGGTAAAATGCTTATTCGTTGCAGAAAACTATGTTAAGATAACAAAACTAGGGAAATCGGGCTTACGTTTTTACACTACAGCAATCTTAACTTCGACAGGGTCTACCTAGGCACTGCAGCATAGACAAGGAAAGTGTGGTCTCTTCAGGTACCCACATGTGTAATAGTTGGCTTATGTATGTACACACCACATGTAAAAAATATATACATTTCTAATTTCACATTCTTGAATATCTTTAAAAACGTTGACAATGTAAATATATCTCTTTATTCAGACACAGCTGTGAGACACCTGTACTGTCATTCACTTTGGAATATCAGCTGTTTTTTCCCTTGACTCCACTGGGGAAGCAGAGTGCACCACCTGCTGCTTTCTAAGATCACCATGCCAAGCATTGCTGATTGGCTAATCAGACTCACTATGGAGAAAGAGCATGCCTTGAGTTAGGCTACATTAATAATACACATCAATATTTATGGTCAAAGGCTCTACATATGCATTTATTTTACAATGTGAACGTAACTATATTTAAATTGTCTTGATGTAGAGATCTCAAAACACATATTTTGCTATTTGGTTTTACATATATGTACACTTTAATAATGGCGGCAGACCAGCTATTACACATGTGGATACTGGGGAAACGGCACACTTTCCTGGTCTGTGCTGCAATGCCTGGCTAGAACTTGTATCAGTTAAGATTGCTGTATTGTAAAAACAACTAAAATTTCCCTAGTTTTGAGGCTTTGCTTAAGATAATCTTAACAATTTTTTGCAATGAAAACCTTGCAAATAGATAATATAAACACAATAACAACAACATTGTTCTAATAGGGCTAATTTGCATTGAAAAAATTGGTTCTTGCTGCTGGGATCGTTAAAAACGGGTGCTCATTATAAGAAGTGTTTGTTATAGTGAATTTAGCCTGTATATATATATATATATATATATATATATATATATATATATATATATATATATATATATATATCTATATATATATATATATATTTCATGGGCGGGAACCAGGGCTGCGAGAGGAAGGGAGTGTTTTGCAACTTAGGATTCGAGATTTGGCCTCTAGAGCAGGGGAGAGAGAGAGAGAGAGAGAAAAGGACGGGCCGGACTCCAATCGAGAGAGCCTTCCCTATGGAGTCAAGCCTGGCCCTATCGGCCTCTGGGCCCCTGAAAACACAGAGTCCTCTGACTTCTGGGAGTGTCGTTATAGGTGTTGCCTCGCGACTGGGTCCCAGTTAGCGACCGGGTTCATCCTACAGAGAACTGAAAGGCTCATATGAAACCTTGACATAAGGAAGAGAATCTGAAAGAACACAAATAATTGTTAGTTATGGGACTTGAGCACTAAGAGTATGATGGCCATGTCCCAGAAGGATCAAAGTAAGACAGAGCTTTCTTTCTTGAGGCAAGATATAGCACATGACCAGTGAAAGAATAGTGTGGCCGATGGTCCCTTCTGACCGCACGAAGAACATGTGGAGTTATGGGAACTCTAGGTTAGGGAAGTGAGAATCACAATGCCCCCAGAGGAGACCGACACAGAGGCATGCGGCATATGAAAAAAATGAGGAGGAAGAGGAGGAAAAAAGCTAACGCAAGAGAAAGAGCTGAGTGACTGGGTTTAAATAGGGAGTCAATGATGATAGACAGGTGAAATTAGGAAATAGCGAAGTCCTGGTTCATGCTCTCTGAATTTCACCAAATTTAACATATAAAATACATGGATGAAGGCTATATTTGCACCCTAAGCCATTCGAAAAAAAGGCATAATACCACAGTAGTGAAATTAAAATGGCATATTCCTCTAGAAGATTATACTTGACCTTTGACCCATATTTGACTCCTGTGCACCCCGAGACCACTTTCAAAAACAAAATGTCTCCTTTTCAATCACTTGACAACATCCACAATTTGTTGTTTTTTTAGGCACTTCTAACAAATCTCTGTGAAGATTTATTCACTGTAGCCCATCTATTATACAGTATATATATATATATATATATATATATATATATATATATATATATATATATATATATATATATATACACACACTACATTAGTTGCATATATTCAAAACTCATAAATTGTTCAAATGCAGAAGTCAAATGTATCATATTTAAACTTAAAAACAGTCATATTCCTGTAAAATACATTATACCAGAATAAACACGATTTTTTTTAACAATTAAATATATTGAAATAAGCATTTTGCTGGCACAAATAATAATCAATGATACCAGTTTAAGATGTAAGCATCAGCTATTCAATATTTCTGTTGTACTTAAAACTATAAATAACTTGCTTCTTTCTTTAATGCACAATTATCAAGTTAGAAATATTTTACCTTTGTATCATATTTTCACTTTTATTTATAATAATTAATTAAACCAAAACCTGCATCGTTTCAAACGACAGCATATAATGTTGTCAAACATATTTCTAAACTCACATAAAATATAACAAAATCAATCAATTGTTTTGTACCCTGTATTGCATTTCCCCACTTACACAGTACAATCTTAACATAAAATGAGCTGCGTAACTTAATTACACATATATTTTTAGAAACAAATATTAAACTACAAAATTTTATAGTTATGGCCAAAAGTTTTGCATCACCCTATAGAATTAACGCATTTTGCTTTATAAAGTCGATTGAAACCTGCTTAATAATGTTACAGTGCCTTGCGAAAGTATTCAGCCCCCTTGAACTTTGCGACCTTTTGCCACATTTCAGGCTTCAAACATAAAGATATGAAACTGTAATTTTTTGTGAAGAATCAACAACAAGTGGGACACAATCATGAAGTGGAACGAAATTTATTGGATATTTCAAACTTTTTTAACAAATAAAAAAATGAAAAATTGGGCGTGCAAAATTATTCAGCCCCTTTACTTTCAGTGCAGCAAACTCTCTCCAGAAGTTCAGTGAGGATCTCTGAATGATCCAATGTTGACCTAAATGACTAATGATGATAAATAGAATCCACCTGTGTCAAGTCTCCGTATAAATGCACCTGCACTGTGATAGTCTCAGAGGTCCGTTTAAAGCGCAGAGAGCATCATGAAGAACAAGGAACACACCAGGCAGCTCCGAGATACTGTTGTGGAGAAGTTTAAAGCCAGATTTGGATACAAAAAGATTTCCCAAGCTTTAAACATCCCAAGGAGCACTGTGCAAGCGATAATATTGAAATGGAAGGAGTATCAGACCACTGCAAATCTACCAAGACCTGGCCGTCCCTCTAAACTTTCAGCTCATACAAGGAGAAGACTGATCAGAGATGCAGCCAAGAGGCCCATGATCACTCTGGATGAACTGCAGAGATCTACAGCTGAGGTGGGAGACTCTGTCCATAGGACAACAATCAGTCGTATACTGCACAAATCTGGCCTTTATGGAAGAGTGGCAAGAAGAAAGCCATTTCTTAAAGATATCCATAAAAAGTGTCGTTTACAGTTTGCCACAAGCCACCTGGGAGACACACCAAACATGTGGAAGAAGGTGCTCTGGTCAGATGAAACCAAAATCGAACTTTTTGGCAACAATGCAAAACGTTATGTTTGGCGTAAAAGCAACACAGCTCATCACCCTGAACACACCATCCCCACTGTCAAACATGGTGGTGGCAGCATCATGGTTTGGGCCTGCTTTTCTTCAGCAGGGACAGGGAAGATGGTTAAAATTGATGGGAAGATGGATGGAGCCAAATACAGGACCATTCTGGAAGAAAACCTGATGGAGTCTGCAAAAGACTGGGACGGAGATTTGTCTTCCAACAAGACAATGATCCAAAACATAAAGCAAAATCTACAATGGAATGGTTCACAAATAAACATATCCAGGTGTTAGAATGGCCAAGTCAAAGTCCAGACCTGAATCCAATCGAGAATCTGTGGAAAGAACTGAAAACTGCTGTTCACAAATGCTCTCCATCCAACCTCACTGAGCTCGAGCTGTTTTGCAAGGAGGAATGGGCAAAAATTTCAGTCTCTCGATGTGCAAAACTGATAGAGACATACCCCAAGCGACTTACAGCTGTAATCGCAGCAAAAGGTGGCGCTACAAAGTATTAACTTAAGGGGGCTGAATAATTTTGCACGCCCAATTTTTCAGTTTTTTATTTGTTAAAAAAGTTTGAAATATCCAATAAATTTCGTTCCACTTCATGATTGTGTCCCACTTGTTGTTGATTCTTCACAAAAAATTACAGTTTCATATCTTTATGTTTGAAGCCTGAAATGTGGCAAAAGGTCGCAAAGTTCAAGGGGGCCGAATACTTTCGCAAGGCACTGTATGTTAACATATTGAATTACATACCGGTTCAAGTTTTCCATATACTTAAGGAAAAACTGACACAAAATAAAACACATTCTTAATCTAACATGACTGTTCTACTATTATGGCTTCTGGTAGACTTTTGCGATATCATGTTGTAGTTTATTTGATTATATGATCTTACATAAAATATCTAAATTATGTTCATATAGTTTTCTTTTTTGATGATATTTCAATCCTAAGATTCAAGGTGATGCAAAATCTTTGGCAATAGCAGTAACAGTATATACTTAATACTTCTACCACATACCGTACATATCTAATGGAAATTGTACAAAATATTTACTTAAAAGTCAGTGTGACTTGAAAGGGGAATTATTAAATAATTAGCACACATGGCTCCTGGGCAGTTTATTCTGTTAAGTTCTGCAGTGGAGTCATACCTCCCCCCACAGGTCACAAGCTGCTCTTATCGATTACAGATCCTCTTAGGCTCACTAGACTCAATTAACAGAGATCAAAATAAATAGAACACAATAATTTCATATGATATAGTAGTATCTTACACATGGGGTTGAATATACTTCAGCCCCTTACATTACTAGTGAATATTCATTAGTGTCACTGTCAGCAACAAAACATTAGCTTTAATGTATTACTTTACTGTTTTATATCCTTCACTTATACCGAGACTGATGAGTGACAGGGTTTCGTTGGGTTTTGACATATTTATAATACAGTGTTTTTGATGCATCATAACACAATGTTTAAAGGTGTGTTTCATAGCAGGATTGAAGCTGGTGGATGCTTGTTTGTATTTCCCACAGGGTTGGTGCCAGTATCCAGTTCTCATGTGAAGACAGCTATGTACTCCAGGGTTCAAAGAGCATCACTTGCCAGAAAGTGACGGACACTTTGGCTGCATGGAGTGACCACAGGCCAATCTGCCGTGGTAAGTGAGTGAGGACACATTCCAAATCTAGACACTACCATGTAAGGACAATGTCAGATAGTGTTAATAAAGATGGATTACAGAGCAACTCACTATGTTCGTGAAATATGATTTGTATACATTCACTTTGTATTATTTTAAGTCAACACATCCTCTTAGAAGTTTAAAGATTCATTATGGCCTCTAGCGCTCCAAGAAAAATGTCTAACCTTCAAGTTCATTTGGTACTATAACCATTAACCTGTCCCCCTGCAACAGGCTGTCTTAAATGGATGTAAGAACATCAGTAAGAAATACCTCATAGATTAAATGTGGCATCCACTAGGGACAGGGTTTTTCAGACAGGTTACCACGTACATGGAGATTAGAATTATTCTGAGAGTAAAATTGACTGCATTTACAATGAAAATAGAGGTAGCATGCTATGATTGTCATGTTATTATTCCTGATAAAAGCAGGAATTTTTTATTTTGACATGGGTTTACAACAAACATCTAAGTGGTGTCATGTTATGGTAATTAAGTAGGGGCTATGCTAATATTTCAGCATGCATAGTAATAATTAAAAGCACGTTGCATTGAATAGGGTGTTTACAATGATTTTGTAAGGTTTTTGAATATTATATTACAGAAACATTCCAATGTCACTTACCTAATCATGGCCATCTGGGTATACAATAGATATAACTGGAGTGTTCTTCTGCTGGTCATGTCAGTTTTAAACTACATAAGTTAATAAGTGCTTTGTTTTTTTATTGCTCAGCATTGCAAATCAGAATTGCTATACTGTAACATAAACTTCGTAAAAAAAAATGTGTCTGGTGAAAGATTTTTAAATTTTAAATCAAATAATTTTTCAAAGGGCTTTAACTTTTATAATTACTGTAAGAGTAGTATTTAGTATTAATAGCGGGATTTGATGCTATGTTCCTAAGGACCGTAAGCTAATGGTTTATTGATTAATCTAAACAGAGATCTGACTCCGCTTGTTGCTGAGATTTCAGTGACTTATCAGCCAGTCTGGAGGTATGCATATCGACTTGCATATTGCATATATATATATATATATATATACATACAGTGCCTTGCAAAAGTATTCAGACCCCTGACCAATTGAAATTTCGTTCTGTTTGATATTTTATTTTAAAAAACTGAAACTCAAAATCAATTATTGTAAGGTGACATTGGTTTTATGTTGGGAAATATTTTTAAGAAAAATAAAAAAAACTGAAATATCTTGCTTGCATAAGTATTCAACCCCTGTGCTGTGGAAGCTCCCAATTTACACCGATGAAAGAAATTGCCCTAACGAGGACACAATTACCTTACCATTGGCCTCCACCTGTGAACCATTAAAGTTGCTGTCACATTTTCTGGATAAAAACCCCACTGTTGAAGGATCATTGGTCAGGCTGTGAATCTGAAGGAAAATGAAGACCAAAGAGCATTCTACAGAAGTTAGAGATAAAGTAATACAAATGCATACATTAGGGAAAGGGTACAAAATAATATCCAAGTGTTTGGATATCCCAGTGAGCACAGTTGGATCAATAATCAGGAAGTGGAAGCTGCATCACACCACCCAGGCACTGCCAAGAAAAGGCCGTCCCACAAAACTCAGTGCTCAAACAAGAAGGAGACTTGTGAGAGAAGCCACAGAGAGGCCAAAAATCACTTTGAAGGAGCTACAGAGTTCAGTGGCTGGGAGTGGAGTAATGGTGCACCAGTCAACCATATCAAGAGCTCTGCATAACACTGGCCTGTATGGGAGGGTGGAAAGAAAGAAGCCGTTACTCAAAAAGTACCATCTGAAAGCACGTCTGGAGTTTGCCAGAAAGCATGAGAGTGACCCAGCTGCGATGTGGGAAAAGGTTTTGTGGTCAGATGAGACCAAGATAGAGCTTTTTGGCCAAAACTCAAAGCGCTATGTGTGGCGCAAACCTAACACTGCCCATGCCTCAAGACACACCATCCCTACAGTGAAGTATGGTGGTGGCAGCATCATGCTGTGGGGATGCTTCTCATCAGCAGGGACTGGGCATCTTGTTAAAATTGAAGGAAGAATGGATGGAGCAAAATACAGGGAAATACTGCAAGAGAACCTGCTTCAGTCCGCTAAAAAATTGAAGCTTGGGAGGAAATTCACCTTTCAGCAGGACAATGATCCCAAGCACAAGGCCAAAGCAACACTCGAGTGGCTCAAGAACAAAAAGGTGAATGTCCTACAGTGGCCCAGTCAAAGTCATGATCTCAATCCCATTGAGAATCTGTGGCACTATTTGAAAATTGCGGTCCACAAGCGTCGTCCAACCAACCTGAACAACCTGGAGCAAATCTGCCAAGAAGAATGGGCCAAAATCACTCCGACACTGTGTGCAAAGCTGGTACATACTTACCCCAAAAGACTTAAAGCTGTTATTGCAGCGAAAGGTGACTCTACCAAATATTAATGTGTGGGGGTTGAATACTTATGCAAGCAAGATATTTCAGTTTTTTATTTTTCTTAAAAATATTTCCCAACATAAAATCAATGTCACCTTACAATAATTGATTTTGAGTTTTAGTGTTTTAAAATAAAATATCAAACAGAACAAAATATCAATGTACCATTTGTAATTCAGTAATATGAGAGAATTGGTCAGGGGTCTGAATACTTTTGCAAGGCACTGTGTATATATATATATATATATATATATATATATATATATATTACAGGATTACAGGAGATAACGAAGTGCATTTCGCTCAGTAAGATGACGATTCTACAGTTTGTCCCTTGAATCTGATGCATTTAGTGCACTGGTTTTGGGATATGTCCTCTAAATCACTGCAGGGAGATTGATTAAAAAAAATACTAACAACAAGTGCTCTGGATTTTCTGTTCTGTACAACATCATGGATCATTATTGCTGTGTTACCTGTTTGACAATGTGGGCAATAATCCTTACACTATCAGTGCACCAGAGCGAACATTTTGAAAACAGCCTTGAAACAGATTTTAAAGTAAAAAGTGTAAAAAGTTGTCAGGATGTTAACAATGATGAAAAATGACAGATACATTATTTAAACAGTTGTAGAAACACATGGGGACGTGTAATGCTATATTTTCCGGAACCCCGCTACTTACTCTTTAATAGAGATAGGAATTGACTCAAATATGTATAATAGAAGTACATGGCTTTAAAATAAACCACTTAATTGTGCTACCTCTACCCTTATACTGACTTGTGTGCAGTTATTTAATTCTGCCACTGTATAAAATTATGAAAAAGCACATCAATTATCGCTGCCATTATTTTTAAAATTTGAATAGTATACAAATGTATTTTGTTTGGTAGATTGAAGATAGATCTACCAAACTACTGCAGCTAAAAATAAAAATGCTTTGAGGGTTTCCAAGATATTCAATACAACTTTCAAACTTTTCAGTGCACAAGGGTTTGTTCAAATTACAGTCATTTGAATTAAATTAGGCAACATGTCACACCTTCAACAGCTATAAAATAAATATTTCTTGGCAGCATTTCTACTGTTTCATAATTGACCTTGATGTATTTTCCTGCATCACTGTATAACCTCTTTTTAATATCAAACTGCTTATTAATGATTTTTTTTTTTTTTCTGATAAGTAACATACCATACAGTAGGGAGTCAATATCATTGGCAGTCTGTAATGCCAGTTTGAATTAAAATGGGTGATCATTGCTGGTTATTTAGCATTAATTATAGACCTGTAAATTAAGGATGTGTTCTGATTTACATCTCTGATGTCCCTTTAGAAGTCTCTAACTCTTAAGTAATTAACAGGCTTTTAGTCCTCTGGGGTTTCTTGATTTAAAGCATTCAATAATTTGCAGGGAGATGGAACTCATCCTTGACATCGTTTGTACATGTGAATGCTTTAAAAATTAGCAGCAGTCTAATCTGTTGCTGATAGCGAAAATGTACACTAGGTAATTAGGTCTTGCAGTTAAAAAGCATTGTTCTTTTCTGCTTCATACTGTAGGTCAAATGATTTATTTATTTTCAATCAGAATATGGTTTATTGTTTATTAATCGCCCTGTATAACAACAAACAGATTCCAGCTTTAATTCACATTGGAAACATGGAATAATAATAACGATCATGTAGACATATAGTTTTCATAGTATAACGCAGATCCATTTGCATATTATTGAGGATGATCAAGATGGGTGTGCAGAATGCATCAAAGCGTGTTATCTATGATTTAGTTTTTTTTAAATTTGGCACGTTTCCTGTGAACGTGCAACAAACACGGATCCACATGTTGCCTGCAGAGCACAAAGCAGGCAAAGATGCCACTAAAGCTTTAATAATATTGAAATATACAGGTTTCCTGAAAAGCATGTGTGAGAGCTTCTGGTAGTGGAACATAGTATTTAATTTCTGCAACCAATAACATGGATCATACCTCCCCTTCTTATCTCCATCCCCTCGTGTCTCCTTATATTTCCTCACACCCTCTCCACTCATCCTCTACTGGTTGACTTTTTTATGCCTTCTCTTCACTCTCCTTCCTCCGGTGCTCACGCCTTCTCTTTCCTTGTCTCCCCCTGTGATGGAACCCGCTACCATCACAGGCTTGGCTCCTCAGGACTGTTCAATTTTCTACTGCTTTCCACCGTCTTCTCAAAACCCACTTATTCAACCTTTATTTGTAAATTCCTATTTATATATCTGTTTGTATATTTTCATTTATTTATATTTATGTTTAATATATTGTATATGTTTGTTTTGCATTTCTATTGCCTGTAACTTATACACATTTATATTTTGTTTAATTTCAGTAAGTCACTTTGGATAAAAGCGTTTTTTAAATAATAATAATAATAATAATAATAATAATAATAATAATAATAATAATAATAATAATAATAATATAGAATAAACAAATGTACTTTTGTGCAATGTTTTATGTTTGCTAATAATACCATATTATTTAAGCGACAGTGCTTGTCAATGAGTTGATCATGACTGGAGTTATCCACCCCTATCTGAAGGCGAGGGCGCTAACGAAAGTCAAGGTCAATACACAGTAGAGCCTTCCTCGAGAGAGCACTATTGCTATTACAATTTTTTTTTTCTCTCTCATTATTTTCTTTAAAAAAACACTTAAAAACCTACATTTATCTCAAACTTGTGATGATCCATCAGGTACCCTTCCTCTGACAAGTTCAAGGTAAATGCAATGATGACAAAGGAGGAAGGAGTTGCATTACATTTAAATGTAGCCTTACTATTCATTTCAAATAGGATTTTTAAGCTAAATATATTTTTCTAGCACATTTTGCAGAACACAATTCTAAAAATCTAAGTGCCCCATAGTGTGTTGCAGACTGTGTGCTTGATCTGCTTTTTCTTGAACTGTGGCAGAGTAAGTAGCCTACTGTACTCTATATTGCTTGCATTTATGTGAAGTATGCAGAGGAATGTAGCGAAAACAGTGTGCATTACCCATAGGTGTGTACAAAAAGTTTGTGGAATCCATCTGAGCACGTTTTAAACCGGTGTGGCTATACATGATAATTACATAATATCCTAGTGGATATAGCACTCCATAGACATTGTTCATGATAATGTTGAAAATTTGATATTTCCTAAACATATTAAAGGAAAAGTAATCAATCTTTTTCATTCTATTTTTTTTTTATACAGCAAGAACATGTGGGTCCAATTTAAGAGGGCCAAAGGGTATCATCACATCTCCAAATTACCCAGTCCAGTATGAGAATAATGCACATTGTGTATGGGTTATTACTGCAGCTGCTTCTGACAAGGTGAGTTTAATTGGGGATTGACATCAATTCTGATGTACAACTCCCTGCTAGGAAATGTTTCTTTTCTCAGGCATTTGATTACATTTGTATGGGATACACATATAAACAAGTACACCATGGATATGAATAACAGTATACTGTATGCAAAAGTGTACTGTTACTAATACTGACATACAGTCATTCTGTGTTAAAAAAAACACTTACAATTAATAAATAAATAATATTTCAACCTGATCCCTTAAAGCACTAACAGGTACGCTGGAAGCAGTCACCTAGCAACATGACAAAGCAATAAAAACACCATTATTAGGAAGATGGTTGTGTTCTATTTAGCTGGGCATCATCTGTTCATGGATATTTTCTAACATATAGTTATAAAAACGAGACACAGACCCCCATGGCAACTTTTTTTTTTTTTTTTTTACTGTGTTCCTTTTGAAGTTTCTAACTCTTAAGTAGATGATGTTCTACTACATCTGACAAGACTAAAACTTTCCCAATTAGATAAAAACAAGGCAACACATACCAGAATAAGGCAGTGTCTCTTTACAGAATCTTTAGAGAATTTTGGAGGGAAGTTACACACTGAAAAATATATTTAGGACAAAGCCTTTCGTCATAGCTAAAAATAGACAATTTCACAGAATGATTACAGCTACAAACTTTTAAAATATATTTATTAATGTAATACATTTAAATATGTTTGCTAAATAAACATATTGAATGTATTTAACATGTATTTTGTGTTTTCATTTATTCTTTTAACACACGCTCCTAATCAAAAGTAAAGAATGGATTTTTTTCGATTTTTTTTTTTTTTTTTTTTTTTTTTTTTAACCGTAGCCTACCTTTTCAAACAACCGTAACAGGAATATTTCATTTTTAAAATACATGTTCTGGTTGTAAATTGAGAATTTTTCATTTTCGTTCATGTCTATTTAACACAACTGTGGTTTTGGTATTACAAGATGTAAATTAAAAGATTAGAAGGATAGATCTGCATTTACACTATTGTCAGGTAAATCGGGGTTTCATGCATCTCCAAAACTGTAAACCGCCCTCCATTTACATTTATCATTATCAAGGGTATACAGAGAAATATTTTCTGCACAAAAGTTAATTTGTTTAATTCTCCTTTAAAGCTGTTCCCTCCAATTTCATTAAATTGTTTGTGATATTGCTGTGCTAGTTTCTTAGAATTTAATTTTGCCAAATGTCTTTGTAGTTCTGTGTTAGTGTTCACCTTTATTTGACATTTGCTTACCGCTTTAACTTTGTACTGCCGCCAATTCAAAAGTCAATAAATGTCAAAATTAATGGGTTCCATGCAAGCCGTGTTCACCATGACTTTCCAGTGCTTCTGAAGCTTACCAGAAAGCCATGGACTCCATGCTATTTGGCATGCCAGGTGCAGTGTGGTACATGGACAATGTTGTTGTCTATGCTGGAAATGAAGTAGAACGAGAGCAAAGACTTCGGAAAGTTTTCAATCGGCTTCAAGACAAGGGACTAACGCTTAATAGGGATAAATGCTGTTTTGGATTGAAGGAAATTTAAATTCTAGGACATCTTGCAGCAGAAGAGGTCAAGCCTGACACTAAAAAGGTAGATGCTGTTATCAAGGCACCAAGACCAGAGAATGTTGGAATACTGCGCTCATTTCTAGGAACTTGTGGTTTCCTCATGAAATTAATTCCAAATTATGCTAGTATCTCAGAACAACTCTGTATGCTCATGAGAAAAGACATTGATTGGAAATGGAATTCCAAAGCAGACTCTGCTTTCAAACAGTTGAAACTAGCCCTAACTAATGAACCACGCCTTGCTTAATACAAACTAGGTGCACCAACAGTAGTAATAACCGATGCAAGTCCTGTGGGGTTAGGAGCTATACTGTTACAAACACAGCAGGATGGTTCCAGAAAGCCTGTAGCTTGTGGCAGTTGTTCTCTTACAGCCACAGAAAGACGTTATTCAAAGATAGAGCGAGAAGCACTTGGATGTGTTTGGGCTGTAGAGCATTTCCAAATGTATCTCTGGGGATGCAAATTTACATTACGAACAGAACACAAGCCCTTGATTCATATGTTTAACCCAGAAAAGTCAAAATTGAACACATCGTAAAAAAACAAATGGAACTGACTCCTTGTCATGCTTACCATTGCCAGAGACTGAATCATGTGACATAGTTGAGGACTATGTGCATAAAGTACTTTCCATATGTACGAGTGATTAGGAAGCAATGTCTCTAGATGAGCTGAACTTTGCTTCACAACAGGACCCTGTTATTAAACAACTTTGCTTGATTGTGGAAACAGGACAATGGCCAAAAACCTTACCTGAGCACATGTGGTCAACTGAGCTTTCAACACGTGAAGGCTTGCTTCTCCGAAGGAATTAAATTGTCCTACCAACTACTAAAGACAATCAAGTGTTACAGTTAGCACATGAAATGCACTAAGGCATTGTCCGTACAAAACAAAATCTGTGCAGCAAGTTTTATTGGCCAAACGTGGACTTAGACGTGGAATGTTTGGTTAGAAATTGTTGTGCTTTGCCCGGGTAGGGAGGGCTTAGGTCGGCAGGGGAATCCACGGCTCACCGCGCATCAGCGACCCCTGTGGCCGATAGGGCGCCTGTGGTTCTGCAGTGGAGCCGCCTGATCTGTGTTGTCCTCCGGCACTATAGGTCTGGTGGCATTGCTGTGGATCTGCAGTGCGAAAAATGACGGCTTGGCAGGAGCACATTTCGGAGGACGCGTGTTCCAGTCGCCGTTTCCCGAGTCGGCGGGGGGGTTGCGAGCGGTGAGCCGAGGATACAGATAATAATTGGGCATACTAAATTGGGGAGAAAAACCAGGGTAAAAAATTGGCGACGACTAAATTTATATAATAAATAAATAAATAAATAAATAAATAAATAAATAAATTGTTGTGCTTGTGTGCTGAATCAGCCTTTGCAAAACAACCAACCCGTGCAACCACTGGACTTACCAACACGTCCTTGGACAAAGCTAAGAATCAATCTTGTTGGTCCTATAAAACACAATTATGTCCTCACAGTAATCGACTACTACTCTTCATATCCTAAGGCAGTTGTAGTTAAAGACATTTCTTCACCAGCGGTTGCAGCAAGGCTACAAGAAATCAGTTTGTCAGTCATGCCTTTGAACAATTCCAGAAAATAATAATAAGCAACAAAGTAAATCTTTAAGTTCATTTCTGTGATTACTATAAAGGGTTACAACAGCCTTAGTTAACAGTTGAAAATTGAAAGAAAATAAGTATGTTAAAAGAAACTTGCACACTTGCTCCCTTTCAGAGAAACACATTTATATTTAGCCAATGTTTCAGTACCAGAGTACCTTCAAAATAACACATGAATAAAGGTGAACAAACAAATATTTGTTTTCAATTCATTATTTTCTGTTTCTCCACTTTGACTGTCTCAAAGTAAGACATTCCCGGTGTTACGCAGAATTCTGTATCCCTGCATGATTCCATCCCTGTGCAGATGCAGTTTTTCAAAGCTGGACATGGATGTGTGATATTCCTGTGCCCGAGTCCCACTGTGTTCTCAAGCACTGCCATTGAGTTCTGCTGCAGTTTGCAACAAATATTGAAAACAAGACCAAACTAATTCTGTAGCAAAATAAAACAGCACATTTAACACCACTGATTTTCTACAGTATGCTCAGCCTCCTGCGTTGCTTAATACACGAAACCCTTGATTATAAATAACCTTATAAAACTGTATTTTTCTTTTAAAACACATTTTAATTTTTTTACATGTAGCAATCTTGATCTACGCAGGCGTCAAATCTAAGGGGATACAGAATTCTATGGGGATACAGAAATCTGCGTAACACCGGGCAGCCTCCCCTCATCCTACAGAGACCCACTGAAGATGTAGCTGGTGCCGGCTGCTGCCTCCTTGGTCGCTGTCATTCTCACAAAGTGAGAGCCGGACTACCTGTCCTTTGGAGTGTCCATATACTAAAATAAAGGGTGTGCAACACATGCAGCATTTCGCATGCTATGATGACTGGCAAATGAACCATTTAGCTCGCCTTATTCATGTATATTATTATATTAGTGAATAGAGCGGGCACGCCTTCCTTTTTGCGTGCAGTATGGATTTCTCTTACCACACAGTATTTAAGGTAATTTACCACCGTTTAATGCATGAGGCCCTTTATCTCTAACAAAGGGAGGGATGTAGTATAGTGATGGCTAGAGACACCTAGTGGTGGGTGGAGTTAATGAGAGAAAAGTAAGATGGTGACTACCATGTAGATGGCAAGTACCATGTAAACCATTAGAATGTGTTCTAGCATAACTATTTACTTGTTACTTTTATAGGTATTAATAAACTCTTGTTTATACACTCTAAGCGAGTGGTTTATCCAGAACACCACAGGTATTGGGAGGGACAGTAAAAGGATGAGACCTGAAAATGTTTTTAAATTTGTTTATACAAAATGCCAGTTCAACATAGATACATATTTAAAGTTTGGGTATTTTGCTAATTTACTATTCACAAACATTCATATTTTTTACCTCTATTTCTTCTAACGCGTATGTATAGATTTGCATGACAATTTGTAGGCTCGGGAAAGAGAATCCGTGGGCTATTCATTTTCTTATCAACTCTGATTGTAAAATCGATTGAAAATAAATTACCAACACTAAGAAGTGCATGCCACAGCAGCCTTAATGTCCCTCATTTATTCAAGTTTGTAAGCGTATCATATATGGAGTCATGACTTGTCCAGTCTTGTAAAAAAGAAAGTATAATATAAAACTGTGATTATACAAAGAATTGGACTCAAAGAAAGATAAGCATCATCAAGCTCTGATTATATAATCATTCTTCTGAGGAATAATTTTTAGTAAGCTAGGTGCGGATTCTTGTTTGGTAAGGTTATTATCTCAAATAAAAGCAAATTATTCATTGCTGGTAGCGTCACATGGGGGGAATCTGTGTATAAATAATCCTGCGTGCCTGCGGGGCGTGTCAATCCCAACCTTCTGTCTCCATCTCCTATCAATCTAGCAGCGAACACGCATCCACGTCATCCAGAGAATTCACTCAGTCATTCATTGCAACTACTCCTTACATCACGAGTAGCAAGACTGCTGTTACACAGCCTTAAAAGAAAATGACAGCAGTCCGCTTCTTTTTTTATTTTCTCTGTTGCAACTTTCTTTTGCCTCAGTTCTAGTTTACAATGTCGTTGAGTTAGCGTCCTTACACATTCAGCATAATAACTTAATGCAATGTTTGTCTGAAATAAACTCTGCAGCTAATCGAGATTATGGCTCCATCAAATATGCCACTTACTTGTTTTCTCCGTTCTGTTCCACCTTTCAACTTTGTGGTGTTTTTAACTTAATTTAAAAAAAAAATCATTTTTGTTCATGGCTCTACTCATCTGCCATATATTTGAACATGTACCATGTAATGTAACATGTACACACGTGCATTTTTTCTACATACTTCTTTTGGATATGACAATGAAAATGAAACATTGAACAATTAAATCATGAATCGTTAAATGATTGCTAATACGACTAAATACATTTGTTATACAATAAACATTGCTGTTTTCTCTTAATATCCAGCAATATAACTAGCAAACCTCGCTTGCCACACATACTTTTACAGGTTGTTCTCTGTGTATATAAGTTTATAATAAGTTAATAACAGTACCCGTTTATTTTGAGCGAATACAACGTGGATCCAGGATGTGGCTGACTGCAAGGTGGAAGTCTGAACTGAAGGCAAATAGTGCTATTTGATTCGCTGGCTGCTCCGAAAAAGCAAGCTAAATGTAAAGTTGAATTTGATTAACTTGCTGTGATGTAATGTTTTATCATTGACCACTGAGGTGTAAGACCGTGGGAAGAGTGTTTTTTTTTTTTCAAATTATTGTATGTTTGAAAACATACAGACAGACAGAAGAGGCTGAAAAAAAAATAAAACTTTGTTAACCGATAAACAAAATCTTTTATATCGTTTTTATTCCACAACGTAATAAATTAATTGTTTGGACAGTTAAAAAAAAAAAATGAGAAAAACCACAAAGAAAGTGATTTCTATCATTTCTAAATTGAAAGTTATAAATTAGAGATTCAGCTTTATAATAAAACAACAAATGATTACATAACATGCATAAAATTAAAATTATACAAAAAGGTATAATTCAAACAATGCGCAATATGGGCTGAAATACCCCTCTAATTTCTAATGTACCGGGCACTACTCTTAAAAAAAAAAAAAAAATGACTTGGCTATTTCAATCTCCATTGTATTCTCTGAAATCCTCCCCATACTTTCCAGACCCTGGGTGCTCACCTACAACAGGAACTGGCTATGCTACATTGATAATTAGAACATATATCCCTGTTATTTTTTATTTAATTTTTTTTACAGATTACTTATCCTACAATATGCTTCTCTGCTGTGTTTCTGTGTCGATGAATTATACCACGATCTATTCCAGAAAAAGATGAGTACATTTCAGGCAGTATAAAAGTAGACATCAGTTGTTTTTTTTTTAAAATCACTGGCAGTGTGGTTCCTACACAATAACAAAGTGACAAATTACAAATTTTCATAAAGTAATAGCATTACTGTGGTTTACGTATGCCTTTACACACAAGTGCAAAAGCAAATTTCACTGAAATAAACTGTACAAAAAGGGGCATTAAACATTTACATTCCTCATAACAGAAAATAACAACAGAACAAAACTTTTATCACTGTACTTAACATTTACCTTGCATGTTGGGCCAGTGTTTGGAAAGCGTAAAACCAGACCTGCATCTGTATCCCGATTCTGACTTGCTTACCAAATCCGAAGCAGCACTTTACTTTGTTGATCCTGTTTTTGTACGTTAATCCCTACTGTCCGACACATCACTTTCCATTTCATAAATCGGTGCAAGACAAAGCACGTTGTGATAATTATTTCAAATATTTATCAACTGTGTAATTTATGGCGGACACGAACATGAATTGTTGCCTTCACGTGCAGCAATGGTTGTTCAAATATTCAGAAAATTTCTCCGAAAAATTAATAATTACTCCTTTCCGCTATTTTCATATCTAAATTCTTCTCTCATTGATCAACCAATGAGCATCGACACAAAGCTATATGGGCAGTGATTTGTGACGCAAGCCAAAATGAAATCCAATCAGAATGAAAGCTCAGCCAATCAACATACTGTCATTATACTGACTTTAATTGTGGCCAATAGCTAAGAGAGACAGAGACGCAGTATTAGGAAACAGAATGCCAGCTGCATGAACTGTGCTGAATGAACACACATTTGAGAAACGTTGCGCTCGTGTGAATGAACGGAATGCAAGTGCAATGGATGAAAAGCGGATGAAATAAGACCCGGTACCCAGTACCGGTATTAAAATATGACCCGATACGGTGTACCGGTGAGTACCGGCAGAATTTCACCCCTGTTTAACACAGATATGAGTCATACAGTTTGATACACTGCGCACTATTCTTAGTAGTGATAAGTCATTTTTTTTTGTTTTTGTTTTTTTATATAAAATAAAATGTACTTACCCCTGCAATGATTGTTTTTGTAAACTTCTTATTATGTCCCAAGTTGAAGCATTTTTGTTCATTCATGCAAGCTCACCCCTTCCCATTATGTAAGTAATGTAATTTAAAAAATATGTATTCTTTTTTTATACTGTTGGCTGTAAAAATAAGTAATTACTATATTAGTTTTGTTGATATTGCTTTATAATGCATGTTTTACTTATCAATACAAACTATTATGCAGTAACACAAAGTAATTTTATTTTGGTAGAAGGGGGTCGCAGTACTGCAAAGTTTGAGAATCGCTGCTATAGAGTGTTTGTTGTCTGGTTTAAAATGTTCTCCTATGACAGGTTTTTTTCAGATGTGACTCAAGTTCATTAGTCTACATATACAGTTTATATTTGATTTACAAATATTTCTCCCAATTGGAAGTTTGGGAAATTATTTTTCTAAAACAAAAAGAAAACAATTAAGGTTGCAAAAATGTAAAAATCAGATTGTTTAAGACCTATTTTTTTTTCTTTTTAGTTCTGTATGATTTTTTTCTTTAAAAAAAAATCAACTAAATTATGGGGAAGCTTTACACTGTAATTAATACTTAATGGATTGTCAAGTAGAGTTAACATACTTGATGGTAAAAATAGTAACTGTCAGTAACATTTCATTGTCAATTATCTTCTATTTTATTAAATGAACACACTATTCCTGTATATGAACATATATTATCAATCAATCTGAATTTCTAAAGCAATGTTGATGCTGAAATTGTAATAGAAACACTTATCTTTCACTATTTGAGTAACGTTTAGACTTTTCTGCAGAATACTTTGCAGTGTGTGAGTCTGGGAACATGTCTAATACAGGTTTGCTGAACTAGTCACAACATATAAAGGTCTCTGCACATGTAACTTTCTTGATTTCTGTCTTTCCTTTAGCAATGATTGATGTTATTGAAGCGCTGGTTTTGTGAGCGTCACTGGCTTTTTGGTGTTTTTGTGATCTCTTGTGCCACAAACATTCTTGCTCCCACGTCCCACTGTTAAAATCAGTCCTGCAGAGTTTACAGAAAGTATGTATTTTTCCAAAGTTACTAAGAATTATGTGAGAATATGTTGTAGTCCAAGAACCTTGAAATTTGCATCTATCTATCTATCTATCTATCTAGTTGTCTTGGAGAAGTCTAGGTCTACATAAATCCGTATTGTTCCTAAAATTAACAAGTGGTATGAAACCCTGCACCCCTAAATGCCGCCCCTGCTTAGAAAATTATTCAGTACCATCAGCCAATCAGCTTCAAGCTCTAGCAGGCTTCTATCAGACGGTAGATGCCCGCTGCTACGTCACAGCATCAACTGTCAATCAAATTTAAAATCAATCCACACAAGTACCAGTTTTTTTCATTTTGACTTAATGAAAGCTCAGTTCACATCTATGGGAGAGCAAATGCTAAACGAAGATGCAATTGGTCGAAATATATTTTATTATCCATCACAACCACCCTTTGCAACAACATCTTTCAACAACATCAAACCGAGACATGGACAGTTCAGTAATATTGCTTCATGCAGAAATCTGGCAATGTCCAGTTAAATTAAACGCAACTCTGACAAGTAAAAGCTTATTTGTTTAATATATATATATATATTGTAACCGGCTGGCACTCACGGTCGTTCGCTGCCCCTTTAAAAACAGGACCCAGGACACAAGAAATTGATTTTTAAGCGCTTACGCGCTAATTTTAATACACACAAAAATAAATAAACAAAACGAAACAAAACACCTAGCTCCGTTTTGAGCACTAACTAAACATTTCATGCAGGTCCCTGACTAGCTCGCAGGACGGCTAAGCCGTTTACCTGTCATAAAAACACTGGAAACCACAGTTTAATTCAGCCTTTTGACTGCTCGGAAGCAGAGCACCTCTCTATTGCTTCCTTCTATTCAGCAGCCCTGTGCAGACATGCTGCACGTCTCAAATACCCCGCTCCTGGCATTAATTTACAATAAATATCAGGTGCGGGTGATAATTAAACAATAAACAAATTACCAAAATAATAAAACAATTAAACAAAATGTGCATACGCACATGTTTTCTTCAGGGAGGATACTAACCCACTCCCTGATGTGTTACTATATATATATATATATATATATATATATATATACAGTATATATTCTCTCATTAAGTATGAAAATAGGAACAATGTGACATGCAGTGGTTATTTTCTCATTTGATTTGAATGAATGCAAGAAAGATTCCAAATAGCATGAATATTTTCTTGACCCTGATAGTTAAAAGTACTATACCGATAATGTTTAGTCAACAATTATACATTTGAGTAGGTTTAAAACACTAAGGTGATCCCCATATTCAAAAAAGGTTGGGAACCACTCATGCATTGGATTAAGTTTGGACCATGCTGTGCTGTTACATCAGCTTCAATCCATAAAAAAATGAGCGGCAAAAAGGAGTTAAACAACATATAATTGCAATAGGGATGTTACTAAAAGTAAAACAGAAGTCAACAAGGATAACTTTTCATACTTTCTGTGATAAAAGGCATATCAGTGCTGACAGCGTATGCTAGTGGCATACATTTATTTTACTCCCAGTGGAAACAGTTTAAGTTTTTCTAATGTATTCATCATAGCACAGTGGGTAAAGACGTGATCCACTCGGGAAAAGGGATCAAAACATTCCCTAATAATTACACTACGGTATTAATGTGAAACCAATGTTTAAATTAGCATACAAATGACATTGGGATACAGAGTGCTAAATTATCATAAATGTGAAAGAAAAAGTATGGTATTTAAAGATTGTCCACTTACAGAGAGAAAGAAAAAACATACCTACAGTAAATGATGAATCTATTATAATAAAACTTTCTGTTTTCAGTTATGATTTAAGGGTCAAGTCCAAAAAGCTAAAAAAAAATAAAAAAATGCACAATGGCTCTTGGTTGTAATAGCTTCCTTAGTTCAGTAAATTACACCAGAGTTGTTTATACTTCAGAATTGATTGTACTGTATTATGTGGCAGTGAGGTTTTAAAAAACCAAACCTGTGGATGATCTAAATACCACCGCCCTTTTAACACTAGAATATTCCTTAAGGACCTCGGCTTGTTGTGTTGGATCCCTAGCAACCACTCTTTTTAATGTCAGTAAATACGCTCTCACAACTTACTAGCCTAAATCTAATTTACTTAACTCAAAATTCACTTTTTACATAGCTGCTAGTAGTGCCCTTTATCATGCAGAGAATTAATTAGCTGCTTAGACTTCCTAAATTGGAGGCACAGGCCTATGAAATTACATTAAATTAATAATCTGTATTTCTCCTAATTAAAATAAAACAAGCTACTACAGTATTTTCCAGTAAACCTATGTGCTTTTTAACCTAAAGTATCCAGTAGTACTGTAACTACACTGACCTACCAAATCTTCACATTTGGCGTGAGAGTAGCACATTCAGCACTAATCTCTAGGGGAAAATCTCCCACACAGCTTCACTGTCCCAGTTTTTAAACAACAATCTTGAAAAATACATTTCACTGCAAAAGTAGGGTCTTGTTCTTGAATCTGATAGGAGACTTCCCAGAATCTAATATGTTTAAAACTTCAAAGCGGAAGTATTAGAATTAATTATGCCATAAACCAGAAGAGTTCACCGATAGACCTAATACTTATTGTGATAGGTAACAATGATCACACGTATTATCTACACTATCAAAATATGAAATGGTCAAGCATGTTGAGCAATACGTACCAATGCATTTTTGCATTGTTAAATCCTTGCAGATCCGTGCAACAGTTTGCAGAAGACAGTTTACAAGCAGTTCTGGCAGCACAAAAATAAAACAAAATGTTAGTAACTGTAATTTAGGGTAGTCCCTAAGCAAGCAATACACAATACCAAATTCACTGAAGCTACTGATAGAACACAGTACACACATTTCTTATCTACATTTAACACCATGGCTAGAAACCAAAAATAAGGGACAATTCTATTTATTTATTTTTTGCAGTATAGCACTAATACAAGTTGTGCAGAAACGGTGTACTGTTTTATAAATGGAATGTTCTGTATGACACATGGCGACTATAAAGCTTATACTCCTCACAGAAGAAGGATACAGCGTACAGTAGTCATCTGTTTCCCTCAGGCTCCTTCTGTGTTTTGATTTTGTACGAATGTTTTTTTTCAATAGTCAAATAAAAACTTTATGTATAATCCTTGATACAGTGCACTCAGCAGGTGGGGGGCTTTAGGTTCTTACTTCTATAAATAGCTTTTCTTCCCCAAATGGTTTAAAAAATGTATTTACCAGTGTACAATCATTTTGATAAAACAGGTATACTTATTTACTTATACTTACCTATTTTTTATATATTGCTAGCATTTCTTCAAATAGGATATTATTTTTGCATTGGCCACAGCCTCTGCTGTAATAATATTAATTTATTAAGTCATGTTTAGTCTTTCTTTGCATTTATCGGTGCACGTTTTGGTATCTACAGTATAGCCCATACTAGACTATCTCTACTTTCAGCACAGTCACATTTAAATACACAAATTCATTGGACATATGAAACATTCTAACAAACGATTGCCACCACAAGTCGTACAGTAATATGGTACAGTCACCATATCTTAAGGGTGTTTTTTTTTAATTAGACCAACAAAAAAAAAAGCTGTCACAGTGAATAACCATTGCTGTCTTCAAATTATCATCACAACTGATTTTTTTTTTCTTGTATATAATATAAATGAATAAGTAAGTTTCGGGTTAAACCCATTAGGGTGAATGAGAACAAGTATGTTAACATAAACGTGCCTGTGACTTTTTGGCTAAGCCTGATTACCCCTAAAATTAATATTCATTATTTATGTGTGATGGTTTAATGATTTTCTTTCACCAGATCAGAAACGTAAAAAGCATATCCATGTTGGCAATAGATAAGGCATAGAAAGGATATTTTTGAAACAGGTGCTCTACTATTCAAATCAATAGCACAACATTGATTGAAATTGTGACTGTGCAAAGAACAACCACAACTTTCAAGACGATTCAGTTTACTTTTAATAGTATTTAGCATCTATCTTTTACTATATGGTAATCAGTTCACAAAAGCTCCACACACTTTGTTTAATTGGTATTATATAACAAACATTCAAGAGAAGACATGGTTAGTTTTTAAGCATTAGGCTAAAGCATAATAATGTGAGACTAGCAAACGATTATGCTGTTATCGTTTGGTGGTTTGATTTAAGCTTTAAGAACTGCACTATCAGAGAACATTGTATGACTCATAATAGTAATTCATTTGTAATAATAAATTAATTGATGAGTGTATGATAAAAAGAAGCTCCATTGGTGTAACTGAAAAGAATTGCAGTGATCACTATACTTACTAGATTGAAGTACTACAATGCTGTTCACATAGAAAATACATTTTACTTATTTGATCTTATATTACCGATCACCATAACAACAACCCCCTCACATGTGGATTACTATATTTAATCCTGTGTAGGAACAAAACTAATCTAAAGCTCATTATATAAACAAAACGTAGGGTTATTCATAATTAATACATTTTTTTAGCTGTTTTGGAAAGTTTTTTCTGGAGATTTCTGTGTCTCCATGGCTACCATCAGTGGTTATTTTGTGCCGGATCCCAGCTCTGGTAGCTTTTTGTCTGACAGATGAGAATTGTGCAGTTTGAAAATGATGAGCCATATGAAAAACAAAACAAAAAACTGTGTTTTTGTTGCAAAAAAGAACTATATGTACATAACATGTACAATAAAAAAAATTAAAATACATTTCACAACCCAAGTGTCGAAAGCCCCCCCAAAAAAGTGCTAGCTGCTCCTGTTCATCAGATGAGTACATTAAGAAGACAGTAAAAAATACTTCAAATTTACTTTAAAGCAACTACTACTAATAGACACCAGTATAGTTTTCAAATGTTTACTACATGTCACAATGGTCTTTATTGCCTTTTATGCTAACTATGTCTATTTCTATCTAATCCCACTACAGTAACATCCTCACTTGCTATTGTACAAGACTTCCACCGGCTACAAAGATATTTGCCTTTGTGGGCTTGATTTCATGATCTTGTCATTTCTCTCTGTCCTCGTCAGCTATAAGAACATGAGAAAGTTTACAAACGAGAGAAGGCCATTCAGCCCATCTTGCTCGTTTGGTTGTTAGTAGCTTATTGATCTCAGAATCTCATCAAGCAGCTTCTTGAAGGATACCAGGGTGTCAGCTTCAACAACATTACTGGGGAGTTGGTTCTAGCCCTCAAATACAGTACACAATACTCCATATTTCCCATTTTTATGTGTCGGTACCTCTTTTCAACCTTAAGGTCCTATCACACAAAGTGTGTCATGTCAAAGCTTTATTTTGTAGAATACCGTACATCTTAAGGAGGTGTTCCCCTTAGTTTCGTAATAGAAGAGTCACATTATAGGCTATGCAGTGTTTGTAATGTCTATTGAGATGTGAGGAGTGGACAGTGTGAATTTTAAATTTCTAAGAGCCCCTGAAGACATGCTTTCTTGGGGACAATAATTTCCACAGCTGTAATAAACAGTATATCCAGCTGTGGAAACTGGTGTTCCTTGTGCCAGGGGTGCACCATTAAAATTGAAGGCAGTCCATACCATTTAATGTAAACTTTGTAAGAAACCATTTAAAAGTGGAAAACTCTGGGTGAAATTCTTAACAAAAGAGTGCAGGTACTCATAAGCACAGCTGGGTGGAGTAGACCTGTGGTTTACTAATTTTTTTCCTACACATAAACATTAAACATAATTTGAGTGCCAATTAATAAATACTTCTAAAATGTATAGATATTGGTACACAATACATTTTATAACCTATACAAAATTATAACCAAATCACCATAAACAAGAAAGCTTAAAATATTACATATAAAACTAATATTCCAGTTTACTTTGCACCGCTGAATTAACTAATAGAGGAACATTTTGAAAGTTTTATAATGTGTGTATTTCAGGCAGAAAATACATCACTTTTTTTTTTTTTTTAAATCCCTGCCATTGTAATTTCTTCGCAATAAACTAAGTGGCAACAAGACACATTTTCATAAAGTAATAGCATGACTGAGGTTTACATATGCCTTTTGTTTTTAGCTGTACACGTAGATGAAAACTCAGATTTAACTTAAATAAACTTCAAAAAATGAATGTGGAAAAGGGGGGTATTGTACAATGAAAAAAAAGCTCACCATTTTGGTTTTTGTTTATTACTAGTCTCCTCATAACAGAAAATAGGACCACAACAAAACAAAACGTTGATCATTATATGTAACATTCACCTTGGAAGTTGGGCCAGTGTTTGGAAAGCGTGAATCATACCTGCATCTGTATACCCAATTCTGACTCATTTGCCAAATCTGAAGCAGCACTTTGTTAATCCTGTGTTTAGGTATACCACGCATCACTTGCCATTTTAGAAACTGTTGTGCAAGTTCTGACAAAGTGGTAAATCGGTGCAAGGCAAAACACGTTGTGATCCGTATTTCTAATATCTATCAACTATTTATGGCAGGGACACAGACCTGGATTATTGCCTTCGAATTAATATGCAGTAATGTTCGTTCACATATTCAGCTAGTTTCTCTGCACTAAAAAAAAAAAAAAAAAACTTAATACCACTGTTTTCACCTCGCTTCTCTCGTTGATGAACCAATGAGCACTGATACAATGTGAAATGCGCTATGTAATTGTCCCATATGCAGTCAGTATTTCATGTTTAGAGGTTGTACTAGTGTGTTTTTATTTTAGGAGTATGTTGTTTCTGGTGGTTTTCTTCTATACACACTTCTAACGTTGAATGAGATTAGACAAAGACCAATGTTTGGCACTGGTCTGCATTTTAAATCAACGGCAAAGCTGACATTGGAAACTGATATCTTGGTTCTCCATCTTTTCTTTAAAGTGTTTTGTTTGGCTGCTTGCCAGTGCTGAAGTCAACATATTCACATGTTGGGGTTTCTGTTACATTCACTGTTATTTACTTTTTTTGTTTTGTTTTAATTCCGTTTTCTCCAAAACCACATAATATGTGTGCACACCCTGGTTTCCCTCAATACATTAAGAAAAGGTGTTTTAAACTTAGACGGGATTCTCAAAAGATTTGTAAAATATTTATTTATTGGGATGCTAATAACATACATAATAACAACTGATTAATTGGGGAGTTATATAAACTTTTTTGTATCTTTGTTTCAAGCAGGGAACGTGTCTATATCTGTCGTCTGTTACCATCGACAATATCATTGCAACGTCTTGAGTGAATGTTCTTAAAACCACTGGAAACTTGGTAGAAAAAGATACAACGTTGGTCCAAAACCTAAAAGCAGTTGGATCACAAGTTTCTAAGTGGCACTACAGATCTTACTGCAATGACTTGGTCGTTTGCTCACAAAACAACCTCAAATTTGGCAGAAAGTAAGATAAAACTAAGGTCCAGAATCAGTTGGATTCTCTCAGAGTGGCCATAATTAAAAACATTTTTGCATTAATAAGGGAAATCAGCACTAAAAGAGTACAAGATAAACACCATCAATGTTCATGTTGTTTAATTTTAATAAACAGTATTTTTTTGTAAAAGTATTCTTAACACAGCAGGTACATCTGTTAGCATGTGGCAGATTAAGCATACATTTGTCAGACTGTGACATTTATATTAGTTTAATGCATATTGACTACATAAATCAATCTAAATGAACCATTGTCTGACGTTAGTCAGGAAATCTGGTGTGGGTGTTGTGATGTTTGAAATTGACAAATGTTCAGATTAACATTTAAAATGGTATTTTGTGTGTTGTTAAACACCTAACAAGATTAATCAAGTAAAGTGAAAGCAAAAGAAGATAAATAGAACAAAACTATTTGCACAGACTTGATTGATGACTCATTTTGGTGAACAGCTATTTCCACTTACAGAATACTGTAATTTAGGAGGCCCAAAACAATACATATTGCCTAGAATTTATGTAACCCCTGTAGGGCCCTTTTCAGTCATACAGATTTACATATCTGTTTTTACAGGCTTGAATAATCCAGACCCGTTCGGTACTAGTTTCTCGAAAAAGATATTTCCCTTCAAGTGGTTATTAAATTAAAATAATTTGCCTAGGAATCACAGAAATATAAATATGAATGTATTTTTTCTTTATAGTGTTGTGGGAGGGTGTGGGAAATTCACTTAATCACACGAGAGACAGACAGTTCTTTGAGAAATCGCACAGGCGCACAAGATTTATTATTTTGTTTTTACCCCGGTGGGGTGGCACCTGGGAGGTTTGTCAACAATGGTATTCCTTGCCAGGGCGTGGAGACAATTTCTTTTTAAATAATAATCCAAATCCAAAGGTGAAAATAACACAAGAAAACTAAATACTTTAAATAAGGTTAGGCTACCCACAGTGTCTCACAGCTTCTGCTAGTCCACAAGGCTCAATAATTAATTACAGTTCGGTCTCCCCTCACTATACTGGAACGGGGTTGCCCAAGGGTGGCGGGAGCTAGCTAATGTCTGTACATCCCAGCAACCATCCGCCTTCCGATCACTCAGAGAGAGCCATGCGACAAGCGGGTTCTACAGGACTTTCGACCCCCCCCCTGCAGAAGCACTCATGCGCCCGATAGCCAGCACAGATCTCACCCTGGTACAAATGTATATATGGAAGAAATGACATTAGCAATGCATTCTGGTTGCTAATATGTACGAATAGCAAAAGCACTACAGCAATAGTGATACCAAAAAAATGGCATGCATGATTTTATAGTCCCCCTTCCTGTGATTGTCAAGGACATGCCACATTTATTTTTCATAATGAGTAAGACTTTCATGTCATTGTGAAATTCACAGGTCATGTCCATAGCATCTCTTTATGATTTAAGTGTTACAGCTGTGTTGTTAGTCTAGAGAATGTATAGAATGTAGATTGTCACCCATACAGCAGAAAGGTCTACATAGCAACCTGATTATATTTAATAGGCCTTCTCTTCAATGTATTATTTATGCAATCTTACTTTTGTCAAATACTTAAAAACATTGTTTGATAATGCACCTCTGTATACAGTTGCAAAAATAACAACTTCTCTGAAACCATTCAACTACATTTAAATGTTTGCAATAATAATAATTCATATCTACAAATACCCAAGGCTCCTTGTATTTCATTATATTCTTTTGTGTATAATGCCACAGTCAACCACGTTTTAAATTCTGAACTAAGTTAGCACAGTAGTTAAATAAGAAATAGCATTTTTGTTCTCAACCTTGGTGAATACACTGTATATATAACCAATCTCCTGGTACTGAAAAGATTCATTGTGATATGGTTGTATTTTGATGCAGTTTTTCAACTGCAACAACATTGTGATGTTGCAGTTTTTCAAATGCAACAACAGTGTTGTATACTGTAACTACTCTTTTATTCCTTTCACAAACAGCACTAGAACAACTGTTGTATTATTGAATAGCAAGGTTTAAAAATATGACTATTATAAAAATATATCTATTTCCCAATGTGATGCTCAATTAACATGCAGGGATTCATTTATCTGTTTATTGGGATCAGATAACAGAAAAAAAATAAATAAATAACAGAATTAACAGAATAACAAATGACCCACAGGTATTATCATCAGAACACATTTATTGCATAAAGTATATATTTTTCCTGAAATAAAATATAGTGTATGTTAAGTTAAATATTGTGAAATAGTCTCAGAAATGTAACATTCGGGAGGGATTAGAAATTCCACTGCTTAGAACCCTCTGCATCTTGAGGGAAGAACAGTGTCTCCTGCCCAAGAGACAGACACTGTCTCAATATAAACACAGATTATATATATATATATATATATATATATATATATATATATATATATATATATATATATATATATATGGTAAGTGGTATATTTAGTTTTTTAGCTATTGTTTTGTACCCATTGCCTGATTTATGAAGATCAACAACCATTTGTCTCTTTTCATTTGTGAGTTCTTTGCCTTTCCCCATGGTGATGGATGACAAATGGATTTCATATGCGTGTTACCTCATTTTTATACCCCAGTGAAACAGGAAGCCATGGAAGGCCACAATACAGTTCCTTAAGATTAAGATGAACTTAAAGAATTAGAATGTTAATGCAGATTTAATTTTGTTTGATTTTATTTATAAGAATCTTTAGGGGTGCCAATTCTGACACATATCTTTTTGAGAACATTTTTTATTACTTGTTAATAAAAAACGTTTTTCTCTGAGCAATTGTATTAAAATAAAAGAATATGGTTTTCCCATATATTTGAGCATAAAATATAGCTCATTACCTATGTTGTTTATTTTATACCGCCTTTTTTGCTCATCTTTATCAAGGGTGGCAATAATTTTGGAGGTGACTGTGTGTGTGTGTGTGTGTGTGTGTATATATATATATATATATATATATATATATATATTTATACACACTATATATATATATATATATATATATATATATATATATATATATATATATATATATATATAATCCAGGGTGGCAATGGAACGTGAAATAAGCAACATGATTGGCTGAGCAAGGTTCCAGCTGTCCGTATATATATATATATATATATGCGCTGCCTCACAGAATTTACAGTACCGGCAGCCATCTTGTTTACAGTTACAGCAACTATAAAGCTGAGTGACCAACTGCCTGAAAATATGGATGTCTCTAAAGATACTGAACCACCAAACAAAATCCCAATAGTCGTAAGTAGACATGCCGATTTAGATGAATAACAACTAGATTAATTGGAACATAGTAAAACGGAGAAATACCAAAACATTACAAAGTGGGTAATTGTCGTCTTTCAGGACTGGCTAAAACAGAAACAAATTAAAATACAATGTCTCTGAGAAGCTGTGTTGTGGCGTGTGCCACAAATCCTCGACAACCCACCTCCACTGGGTAAACCTGGACTCTCCATCCTCGCTGTTCCGCTTCAGCAGCTAGTTGAGCAAACCGAAGTTTCTTCGTTTCACACGCCTCATCCAGAGCATCCTGCCATGGCACTGTCAACTCTACCAGGTGAACAAGTCGTGCTGATCGAGACCATAAGACAATATCACGTCAAAGGTTAGTAGTGGCAATCTTAGATGGGGAAATAAGCGGTTGTCCAAAAACTGCCAGCATTTTCCAGTGTCTAGCAGCTTCCAGTTGTCCTAGACAAGTTTTGGTTTTAATACATTTTCTTGATGGTTGCTCCCCTAGATGGAGGAATGTTGTTGTTTGTGTCATATATTGCTGGAATTGGTGGCAACATGTTGGTCAGGCTGCGCTTGTCTGCCAATGCTAAGGCCAAACATTACAGCACCTGGCCATGACACCAAGTAAACCATCGTTGTCTAAGACCCACCTTACATCCTGTCAAAATGTGTCTTAATGTAGCTGGCGATGAACACAAAGGACACAACAGATCCTCTCCAACCCATAGATTAAGGTTCTGTGTTGATGGGAGAACATCATTTGTTGAACTGATGAGGAAACTAATCCTGCTCTGTTCCATTGTCCATAGATCTTGCCAGTCAATCTTGCGTTGTTCCAGACTCTCCCATCTTGTCCATTCTCCCTGCCTCTCCTCCTGCTTTTACACCTCATTGACTACCATGAAGTATTATTATTATTATTATTATTATTATTATTATTATTATTATTATTATTATTTATTTCTTAGCAGATGCCCTTATCCAGGGCAACTTACAATTGTTATAAGATATCACATTATTTTTACATACAATTACCCATTTGTACAATTGGGTTTTTACTGGAGCAATACTGTTGGTATTGCCTCACCATTAATGTAGAACATTTTATCTACTACTATACCTTTAATTATAGAGATGCTACTTGACTTAGTGGGCTCGAATTGCATTCATGCCCATTAAGTGTTGTTGATTAGTTTGCCCAATACCCGATTAGTGCAGGCTACTGTTGTCATGTTGGTCATGTCATCCATGTGTGGTGGCAATTACATTCCAGATGCCAGGCATTCTCCTCCCACTACCCATTTTGATGCCCTAATAATTACTTCCATTGTCATGGTAAAAGCCAGAGGAGAAATTAAGTATCCTGCCATTATTCCAATATAGTAGACATTGCCGTGTAGTGGTGAATTCTGAAGTTGAAAAACAAAATTGCAAATTTCCAAAGTAGGCTTTCACTAAGTTTTTGTTATTGTCCTCGGTACACTGAAAAAATCAAATGCTGGCCAAAGAAGTTCATGTGATCCTGAACCATATGCACTAGCTAAATCCAGGAATGTCACATGGAGCTCCTTCCTCTACTTTTTAGCTGTTTGAATTTGCTGCCAGATCACGCTGATGTGTTCATCCTGGGAAACCTGGAATACCGGCTTTTTGTACTGAAGTGTCAATGAAACAGTTCTTCAGTAGATAAGCTGACAATCTCTGAGCAACAGTGGCTGAAGAAAATCTTCCAAGTTTAACAAGGAAATCGGGCAAAAATGATTTGTAGAATCTTTTTCTTTGGGTATAAAGACCCATGTTGTTGGTACAACCTGTTTTTCCCATGCTACTTTCATCAGTTTCCACAGGATTCATAGAACACCAGGGGCACTCTTGTACACTCTGTACGGAACTCCATTAGGCCCAGGAGATGATGACGCCCTTGCCTTTTTCACAGCTTGCTCTACTTCTTTCCGCTTAGGTCCGCAGTCCTCCATTTGGTATTCTGGTGGATTGATAGGTGGGATGTCTGAAGGAATAGACATAGACTCCTGCTTTTTTAAATCAGTGTGTGTTTCCTCGAGATATCTCTTTAGCTCAGACTTAGTTGCTTTTAGTGTGCCATTTTTCTCGCTGGTGAATAACTTCTTTGTAAATTTGAATGGGTATAAAAGTTAGTTCTCGCACGCGCCTTCTTTTTGCAGCGTTTTCGTAGGTGCTCAGCTCTGCGCAATGTTGCAAGCTTATCTTTTATGACCCTTTTTTAATAGATCTGACTGTGTTCTGCTCTTCTCCATTGATTCTTCAGCTGCCTCCTTTCTCTAACTAAGCGCGGAATCTCCTGCTGCCATCTAGACTTTACAGGAATAGTTTGTACTCTTTCCTTTTTTTTCACTTCCATATGGATAGATGGTATCCCCAAATGTATCCAATGCAAAACAGAGATCCGTGTTTACTGTGTCCCACACTGTTTTCTCAGAAGCTCTTGGCTATGTAACTCCAGGCTTGTGCCCATTGAGGTTCTTTTCTCTCTTATGCTGGTTCATCTGGTCGGGTTCACAAGGATCATTAGGTTAATCACTAGTTGTGTTTACGCAAGTCCTCCTCTCATCTATGACAGGGATGCTGATATCCTGCGAACTGTGGTTTGCTTCCTGTCGCTGGATTTAATTTGACTGACTTCGTAAAAAGTACTGATTAATGTGAGGCCCTTGTCCCTTCTCCCTCAAGCATTTCATTCTCCCTTGATCAATGTTCAAACCCCTAAACGTTGTCACTTTGCTCCAGCCACAGACACAAATCTGGAGCTCCATGTCTTTGCTAACTGCAGCTCTTGAGCTAGTCCTTTGCAAAGTACTCTCCGTTCTCATATCCGTTTCCTTTCCTAAGTCGTTAACTATGTTGTCAATCCTTGAGTCATCTTCCGCCCCCGCTCTTGCAGACTCTAGGGGTATTTTTCTCTTTAATTTCTTAGAAGCCTTGGGTGGGTGTCTCTTGCATCCTGTTCCATTTGAAAACACAGAGATGGATACTGCCAGCTAGGTTGGCTAACCTCTGCCAGCCCTAATGGGGTCTATTTCCTCCTGTCAGCTGTCTCTCCAGGCTTTCCCTCATCGCCAGCTGCATTATTCACAGCAGTCACTGGGCATATCCAGATGTTCATGATTTTCATTACATGAGAGTAGATGTTAAAACTTCATGCTGATATTGGACTCCGCTCTCACCAAGATAAGCACCAACTAAGACATAGCTTCTTTTACTGTAAACTAATGTGATCCATCTGCGTGTCCTTCCATCTGATGATGTAGATATCCTTCTACCTGGTGTTGATGGCTGAAGTGTAATGCTGGCTCCACTAAAATGGTGATTAAAACGCCACTGTCACCGTTACAAATTCAAACAAATTCAACTCAATGATGTAAACAAATATGACGGCAAGGATATAAACTGGATTATGCAGCAGTCTGCAAGCCAGATGAGAGCTGTATGCTAAAAAAACTTTGAGAACTTTGCAGTATAACATTTTCTGTTATGTATTTATGTTATTTATCTATTTGCTTATGCTGTTTCAGCTACATTTAAACAAAATATATAAAGTCAACCTTGCCTCACTTATTTTCTAGGCTGATTCATATATTAAATATGTACTGCAGACTCAGCTAATAGTGGAAAATTAAATGCCCCTCAGGAAGACTATTGTTACCTCCAGGGTGCAATGCCCTCAGCCTTCCCTCAGGGCAATAATTTTCCACTGTAGCCCTGCTTTCCAGTCCATATTTACTATATATATATATATATATATATATATATATATATATATATATATATATATATATATATATATATATATATGAAAAGGGGTTTGGGGGATGTACACAAAAGGTTTAAATGGTTAAAAAGTGAATACAGCTGAAGAAGTATTTATTAATGTGACACATTTCATTTAGTGTGGAATGTGTTGATTTTCTTAAATAAATAATAAATACACTGTAGCGTCTTTTTGAAAAGTATGTCACATTGCACTGCAGGGAAAAATCTGCAGTAGCTTGATTTTGAGATTCCATTTCCATTTTAATGCAGTTTTTAGAGAACATTCTCATTGTATATTCATTACAGATGATGTCTAAGTGAGCAGACAGAAAATGTTCTGTTTACCAGTGCATACTGACTTAACTTTGAATTACTTCCCAGTGTGTTACATGGTCTAGTAGTTGTTCTCCACCATACTCTGCATATGTTTTAAGACATAACAATGCCACAGTACCATCTCTGAAATATACCTGTATTAGTAATGTATAGAGATTATTTTTGTTTTATTTATAATCTTTCTTTTTTAACTTAAAATTGAATTTTATATTACCTTGATAATTTTCACTGTAAAGAATAAACTATTAGAAATTGACATTCACAGAATCTGTCAAATAGTTGTGCAGTAAATAACATTGAACTCTGCTGAGTTTTTTGATAAACTGATGTCAGTTCAAGTTCCCGAGCTGCCTGTTAGCAGTTGCTAGATATTTTTGTAATTACTTTGTATTACACATGTTATTTGTATTCACAATTTAATAACTTTGTACCCACATCGACTTAACAGTGTAATTAATGTGTCCTTAAAGACACTTAATATAAAGTTACCTTAAGAAATAATACCCAATAGTCGGGGTACTACCTTCTAGTTAATCTACAATATATTTTACGAACGTTTTGTAGTGCGTGAAGAATTTTTTATAAATTTGTTTTTTTTCTTTCTGTATTGAACTGCTGTTATATTAAGTAAACTAAAATAAGGTTAATGGTGTACAATGGTTAAATACAAAAAATGAATAGGAGTCTAAAAGGTGGTAGAGTAATTATCAATAGTAATTTATTGAATGTATGGTAGAAAATGAAACATACATACTGTAATTGTATTCTAACAAACACAGCTTTGTACGTCTAGTCAAATATTAAAAGCCGCCAGTTTCTCAAACACTCATTTTATTGAAGGTTGGCTGAGGCTGTTTTTATATGTGCTATTTTTTTTGTTGCCAAAAGTGCTGGAGGAAAATATTGTTAATTCTGTCGGTGTAGAACAAAATAAAGCAATCAATACAGCCCTTTAATATCTGCTAGTCAAGCCTGTTGAAGAAACTATCACCATGATGTACTGTCATGTTCTGATTGTGTTTGTATAGGCTTTAAGAGGTTTTGTTTATCTTGTTGCAAAGTCTTGTGCAAAGAGCATATCGCTGTGTGACAAGGTAATTTGTGAAGGTTATATTTTAGCCTATTAATATAAATTCTCATCCAAACAGCCTGCTTCTCAACCAAGTTTGACATGTTAACCACTGTGCTTGTGTCAAATGCTGTGTTTTTTTCTATTTAGTTGAACATTTACTTTTGACCAGTAACAAACATGGTGAACCTCTCAACACATTTGTTATGATGTACATTTAAGAAAGACATGCTGACAATAGCCAACAAGAAATGGAGAGTTTAATTAATTAAACCAGAGCTATTGGTTTTTAGTCAACAATGGGGAGGGGCATATATGAATAGTCTGAAATTACTTATCTAGTTTTAGTTGTAAATTTGTGATATGTACTGCGGTTGCTTTGATTAGTTATTTAAACTGCAAACTAGAGTGAATAACCATACCTAGGTTCATATCCAGTAAACAATATATATATTTCCAAAACCATTTAAATATCTATTTCTACATTTACTTCCATTTAAAAGTGATGAGTTATTTTTCCAGCATCAGCCAATTTATTACATTTCCTCCTTTCCAATGTCTGACCCCTGCATGTGAGTATTTAGAACATAAGAACATAAGAAAGTTTACAAACGAGAGAAAACCATTTGGCCCATCTTGCTCGTTTGGTTGTTAGCTTATTGACCCCAGAATCTCATCAAGCAGCTTCTTGAAGGATCCCAGGGTGTCAGCTTCAACAACATTACAGGGGAGTTGGTTCCAGACCCTCACAATTCCCTAATATTTCTTTGTGTACTCATTTCTTCCAAGCCTTTGAAGATGGGATTTAGAATCTGGCAGTGTCAGTCAAGATAATTTTAACTTGGTAGGCTAACGTGTCTGTCTATTATTATTTAACTCCACTCAAATGAGCCTGTCAGAAAGGTTCATTTTCAAATAATTATTGGCTGCTAAAAGGAAAATAGTGCTAGGGAATCACATATTGTAATGTCGCTGTTGAGAAATGACAGGCTTTCTATTTAATATTGTAATCATAAATGACAGGTTGGTATTTAATTGCTAATTTATGTCTTGGATTTCACAATATCCCTGCACCTTATCTTGAGCTATGCAGAGCCTGTGTGAGTAACTAAACTAAATGTAGATGGATTTTAGTTAATATTGGGTTTGTTTGACCAAAAAGGGCTACTGTGCTCTAAAACTGAAAACAATCATGCATGTTTGTTTCATGCAGTGGAACATTTTGTTCAACTGAAGAAGCATATGCAAATGTCTTAAAAGGCATTTTAAAATTGTGTTTTATGGCCAATACATGGACATTTAGACCTATACCATCTTCTGTTTATCACTCTCGAAGGAGAAAAAATATATGATAGTCCTTCTAAATGAGTTGCTTTATCCTGGTAGTATGCCCTTCAATGTTTTATGGCATTTTCCATTTCGCTCCCCAAAATTCTAACCATTCTGTATATTTCAAATCACAGAATGTATGAACAACAAAAAATATCTACAGTTAAGCTATTCTGACCATAAATGTCACATTGCTATGTCAGGCTTTTTGCAAAAACGTAATAAAATATAAAAATATTGCATTACAGTATAATATTCTTAAACAACAAAGATAGGTTGACTAAGCTTGAACAGAGTTGTTAACTACCGATGTCCTAGGAAATAAGTTGATCAAGCTCTAGAATTTAAAGGGGAGGTTCCATTGTTTGTAATGTCTACGAGCTTAGGCTGGGAAATAAGTGGATCGAGCCCAGGAAATGTGAATATCGCTGTAGATCAGATATATTAGCCTAACAAAAAATAACTAATTTAAAATTAATTGTGTAAGTGTAATTTATATTAGTAAGTAGATTGGATATATTCGACAGTATGATGCTAGATAAGGGAATGTGAATATCGCTGTAATATATATTAGCAACAAATACATAATTTAAAATGAAATTTGTAAGTAGCCTGTGATATTAATGTGTAGAATGTGTATTCTGTTTGTGTAACAAACGTTAACTAGCAAAATGTGTTAGATAGTTAACATTATTTTGCATTTCTGGAGGTGTTCTTGTTTTGGGAAGCACTACCGTATGGACAGCAAGCAATTTTCCAAAAGTTAAGCATGAGTTTCAGTCATGGAAAAAATTGAGCTCCATGTGATTACTAACTAGGCCATGGTGCATCATATGATGTACTTGAAAAATGTTGCTTATACGGTATCTTTATTTTGTTTTATGTGCTTTGTTGTTTCATTTATTTTTACATACACATAATTCCCAATCTGAGAACACAACACAATTCCTTTCTAAAAAATAAATTTCGTCTGGCTATTTGTGGTTAATTTTCTTCACCCTATTCTAATTTAAAAACCACAACCCTAAACCTAGAACCTTTTTTAAATACACATAATTAGTGATGCAAATAAAACAGTCAGATAAAAATAAAAAGCCATGCAGTGAACCTCCCCTTTAATCAAGGTGTTGTCCCGCCTTACTTTTGCCTACTTTTGCATTACTGAACTTGCGCGATCCACTTATTTCCCGGTCAACTTATTTCCAACGACACCAGTATTTCAACTGGACATAAACAGCCTATGGAAAGACAAATACTCAATTCACCTCATTTATAATAAAATGTACAGTAGCCCAAAGGTTAAGAGGTGTTCTATTGGAAATAAGGACACATAAGATAACGGATGAAATACATTAAAGTACATGACTTTTAAATTATATTTACAGTTATGTGTGATTATCCCTGGTAATACTTATCTAGTGGTTCTATTTTGTAATTCCCTGATCATTCATAGAACTTTCAGTTTTAATCTAAGGGACAGTTAAGTGACAGTTATGAATCTGCCACTACAGGACTTTTTGAATACTTTGTCATCCTATGCAATTTTTTATTTATTTTTTGTATCTTGGTCGACATCTCTTCTGACAAGCAATGTGTTTATTTTATTTGGAAAAAAATGTAAAAACACTTTGTTTAAAAAAGCCGCATCTATGACTCAAACGCCCTTTTTGGCTTATAAGTTTAGAAATGTACATCTATTTATAACAGCAATGAACTTCCCTAACTGTAAGCTTAATTACATCTAAGTAGCCTGAAGATGGAAACTGAAACTCTGAAACTTACTATTAAAATAATGAGCTATCGCTTTATTTATTACTTTTAGTAATTATATAGGTAGTGTATACAGTGGTGCCCAAAGGTATGGGCACCCTCTTACATTTTTCCAATACAGTAGTTCACTAAAGTATTATATACTTTTTAAATACTACTCACAATTTTATGATTTAAATGTTTGATGTGATAATAATTATTCACCAGTTCTGGTAGAAATTCGTGAAAACAAAATGAAGTATGCTCACAAAAGTATTTGGCCAATTCTTTACTAAATATTTTAGTAGAACCAATTTTTATATTTTGTTGGGACTAGCATATATTTCCAAGAGACAGTTCCTTCTTTTTTTTAGGTCAACAGAATTAGCTACTAAATTTGTTCCACCAGTGTTTTCCCTTAATAATTAAATTGTTATTTTTGTGTAAATGTATTGTTTAATGTTTAAATTTGACATTGTAATTTGACCAAATATTTTGATCCTCTTGAAGAAGCATGGGAGAGTATCCCTGCCTTATTATGCAAGAAATGCAACGAGACAGTTTCAAACAGACTTAAAATAGTTATTTAAAAAAATAAAGAACAACAAAATATTACAATTGTAAAGTAACCAACATACTTTTTCTGAAACAAAGACATTAAACACTGAAACAATACAAATAATATGAAAAATATCACAATATACAGTATTTAACACAAAAATAGCATGATAAGGTAGTAGTCTCACGAAGAAGTATTTTTCTTCAGCTACATTATATAGATGATTTAAATCAGTATAAAATTACCAATTAAAAACAAACAATTAGAACAATCACTGACATTATGTATTTAATTAATGCATTGTCAAGGCAAACCATTTCTGTCTCCCTTGATGATACATTATTATTTAATTATTTCAGAAACATCGACCAATCAATCTCATTGAGACCCAAAGGGGATAAAGTATCTAATTTATCTATCCAAAACGTTTCTCTTTTCAAAAGATTGTTATCCAAATCACCTCCTCTACGTTCCAGTGACACATTTTCAATCCCTATACATTGCAAACTGGAAATCGGATGGAGGTGTGTTTGAAAGAGTCTTGAAATGGAAGATGTTTCGTCTTTACACCTAATTGCATTTCTGTGCTCACTAATTATAGTTTTTAGTTGTCTGCATGTTTTACCTACATAGCCCCAACTACAAGGACATTTTAAAAGATATACAACATGTGTTGATATACATGTAATCCTACTCTATGTCGAAAATACATTACCCATTCTAGGGTGCGAAAATGTATTAGCCTGTATCATATTACTGCACTCTGCACATTGCCCACATCTATAAAACCCTGGTTTCGGCTGAAAAAATGGTTTCGGGGGAATATATGAATCTGATCGGACCAATTTATCTTTTAAATTCTGGCACCTTTTGTACGAAAATAATGGCGGACTGTCGCATAATGGACCAAATCTGGAATCCGACGACAAAATATTCCAATCTTTCATAATTATTATCTTAATATTTTCACTATGTACTGTATAAGTGGAAACAAAAACTGTTGAGAAATCTTTTTGGTCTTTTTATTTAGATTTTAGTAACAATTTCTATCCAAATTATGTGATCTGACCCTAGCTTTTAAAAGCCATTTCTCTGGATAGCCTCGGACCCTGAATTTGTTTAACATATCATCTGCATTGCTTTTATAGTCCTTATCAGATTCACATATTCTCTTCATTTTGTACAATTGACTCACAGGAAGACCCTTTTTGCAATGTACAGGATGAAAGCTGCCTGCTCTTAGTATATTATTCGTATGTTGTTTTCACAAATGCTGTAGTTGATAACAGTACCCCTCTTGAAAATAGTTAAATCCAAAAAATTAACATTCTGTTTATTTTTAGTTATTGTGAATTTCAAAGATTCAATCTGTTTATTGATGGAAGAGGGGGTCTTGGTCTCTGTTCAGCTCCTCCTATATGGCAAAAGGCAGCCCCAGCTCAACAGAGGAAACTGGTAGTCTATGAGGTGCAAAAGCAGGAGGAGAGAATGAGGTGTGTAAAGGCTGTTTCCCAGGCCAGGCAGGGAGAATGGATGAGATGGGAGAGTGTGGAACAAGGCAAGATCGGCTGGCAAAACCTATGGACAATGGAACAGAGCAGGATCAATTTCCTCATCAGGTCAACATAAGATGTTTTCCCATCACTACAAAACCTAAACCTATGGGTAGGAGAGGATCCCTCATGTCCTTTGTGTTCATCACCTGCAACATAAAGGCACATTTTGACAGGATGTAAGGTGGCTCTTAGCCAAGGAAGGTTTACTTTGCGCCACGACCAGGTGCTGTGATGTTTGGCTTTAGAATTGGAAGACAACCAGAACATAACCAATAAGTTGCCACCATTTCCATCAAAACATTACACACAAAAGATTCCATTCCTCCACCCAGGAGAGCAACTGCCAAGAAAAGGTGTTAAAACCAACCCTTGCCCAGGACAACTAGAAGCTGCTAGAGACTGGAAAATGCTGGCAGATGTTGGTCAATGGCTTTTTTTTCCACCTGAGATTGCCACCACTAACCTTTGACCAGATATTGTCTTGTGGTCTGGATCAACACGCCTTGTTCACCTGGTAGAGTTAACAGTGCCATGGGAGGATACTGTAGATATCCTCCCATGGCATGGTGTATGAGAGGAAGAAACTGCGGTATGAAGCGGAACAGCGAGGATGGAGAGTCCTGGTTTACCCAGTGGAGGTGGGTTGTCGAGGATTTGTGGCACACTCTACAACCCGGTTTCTCAGAGACATCGGATTCAGTGGCCAAGAGTTGCATCGCACAGTGAAGAACTTATCTGGAGCAGCAGAGAGGAGCAGGAACTGGCTGTGGTTGAGACGGAAAGATTCTGGTTGGGGATCTCAAGCACAATAGAAAGAAAGAAACACTGATGTACGGGTAAGTAAGCTGGGCTGAGTTGAGCGGGGGACGGAGGGGGGTGATGCTGGGACGCCAGAATCACCGTCGAGCCCTCTTGAGGTGTCGTGGGCTAGTCGAAGAAACACAGAGGATGGAAGGTGCCCACTTGAAGACCCCAGAGATGTACCCTACTTAGCTCAATCCAGACGGTTGTCATTCATTTTGCGCTGGGGAGACCGACTGTGGTTGATCCCCGGAGCCAGCATTGCAGCCATTGTGTGTGCTGATGCGATAAGGAGGCAAAATAAGCTGATCCCTGGAGCCAGCATTACACTTCAGCCATAAACACCAGGCAGAAGGATATCTACATCATCATATGGAAGGAAGCGCAAATGGATGTAGACACAGACGGATCACATTAGTTTACTGTAAAGCTACGTCTTAGTTGGTGCTTATCTTGGCGAGAGCCAAGTTCAAATCAGCATGAAGTTTTAACATCTACTCTCATGTAATGGAAATCATTAATATAATTAAAAAAAAACAGCCAAGTTCATCTTCTTTACCTATCCAAATCATTAAAATGTCATCAATATATCTGCCCCAATATTTAATTTTCTCAACAAAAGGGTTATTGGTGTATATACTATTTTGTTCAAATTTAAATATGAATAAATTTGCACAATTCAGTGCCATAGTGGAACCCATAGCAGTACCTTGTATTTGTAAATAGTATTTATTTTCAAATAAAAAAAAAATATTCTGTAAAACTAATGTAGCCATTTCCAATAGAAAATCAGTAGGTGGTTGTGTAGTAATATCTCTTTTACTCAAAAAATACTCCAATTTTTGTAAACCCTTTTCATGTGGGATATTTGTGTAAAGACAGTAACATCTATCGTTATCAATATGTCATCCTGTTGAATATTCTCAAGAAGTTCTAATTTATTTAACAAATCAGTCGTGTCTCTAAGATATGCAGGTAGAGAAACAACATATGATTTAATATGAGAGTCTATAAATGTTGATAGTGTTTCAGTCAACGATCCCGATTTGAGTATTTTGGGAACTGTATAGATAATCGGTCTAATCAAACCATGATCTTTACCATTTACCAAAACCAAATCAATTTCTTTCTTAAATTGCAAAGTCGGATCAATATCCAATCTCAGATAGAATTTCAAATCTGTTAATTGTCTTTCGATTTCACTATTATAATTAATCTTATCTTGAATGACAATTGCTCCCCCTTTGTCTGCGGGTTTAATTATATTTGTATCAGTTTAATAATATTTGTATCATCAATTAGAGATATCTGGTGGTTAACCTCCAATTTCCTCGACCTCTTTCCCCTCTTTCCTCTTTTTTTGGTCTGGTGTTGTATGTCCGTAAGAAGGGTTGAGTTTTGTTTTTTGGTCACGTTCCTAAACTACTCGGCAAATACACAACATAAAACAGAAGTTTTCTGCATTAGCAGCTGTGCCTAACGTGTTGGGAGCAATTGATTACACACATATTGCACTGCAAGCCCCTACACAGAATGAAGTTTTGTTTAGAAACAGAAAGCAGTTTCATTCTATGAACATGCAGATTACGTGTAATGCGCAATGTAAAATAATACACATGGTAGCACATTTTCCAGGCTTCTGCCATGACTCCTATATTTTACAAAATAGTAGCATGTCAGTATGGATTAGGGGGCACCCAGAGGATAATGATTGGCTTTTAGGTAAGTATATTATTAACCATATGAACACCTGTATATATATATATATATATATATATATATATATATATATATATATATATATATATATATATATATATTAGCTCAAAGAGCCAGCTGCCCGATGTTTCGATATGTTGTACATATCTTTCTCAAGGGAGCCTGTTTATAGATACCGTGTTTACTCAAATTTAAGTCACCCCTGAATTCAAGTCGCACCCCCAAATACGGACACCAAAAAAAAAAAAAAAAAGTCCCTGAATGCAAGTCACATTTAACTCTTAATGAAAAAAACACAATAATTAACGGTTACATTTCTTTTTAATTTGTAGGTGCCAGCAGGGAACACTATTACTGTACATTAAAGCATCAGAGTACGTCACCTACTATATTACAAATGCAAATGGAAAAAGAAAATATGTACGGTACTGTACCGAGAGTAATGTCTGTAGTGGGCAGTACTGTGTATAGTTGGTCTTGTTCAAGCTCACCAGAATAATTGACATGTGCAAATGTAAACTGGTACCCTAACTAAAAACCCCAAATTTGAAGCATTTATTTTGGCCACAAAAGTGCGACTTAAATTCGAGTAAATATGGTATAATATATATATATATATATATATATAAATGGTGCGTATAGAAAGTCTACACTACACCCCCTTGAATTATATTTTCACATTCTGTTGTGTCAGTGCCTCAGAGTTTCATGCATTTAAATGAGGATTTTTTTCCACTTATCTACACACCATACTCCACACTGTTAAGGGGAGAAAAGTTTTTATTGAGAAAAAAATGATATTAAAAATACAAAACTGAAAGATCATAATTGGATAAGTCTCCACCCCCCTGAGTTAGCACTTGGTGGAAGCACCTTTGGCAGCAATTACAGCTGTGAGTCTGTTGGGATAGGTCTCTACCAACTTTGCATACCTAGATTTGGCAATATTTGACCATTCTTCTTTACAAAACTGTTCAAGCTCTGTCAAGTTCCTTGGGGAGCATTGATGGACATCAATCTTCAAGTCATGCCACAAATTTTCGATTGGATTTAGGTCGTGGCTCTGACTGGGCCACCCACTTTTGCTCCTTAGCCACTCCACTGTAGCTCTGGCTGTGTGCTTTGGGTCATTGTCATGCTGAAAGGTGAACTTCCGTCCCAGTTTCAGCTTTCTTGCAGAGGGCAGGAGGTTTTCCTCAAGGACTTCTCTGTACTTTGCTCGATTTATTTTCCCTTCTATCCTGACAAGTGCCCCAGTCCCTGCCGATGGGAAACATCCCCATAACATGATGCTGCCACCACCATGCTTCACAGTAGGGATGGTGTTCTTTGGATGATGTGCTGTGTTGGGTTTGTGCCAAACATAACGCTTTGCATTTAGGCCAAAAAGTTCCATTTTAGTTTCGTCAGACCACAAAACTTTTTGCCACATGGCTACAGAATCTGAGTGTTTTTTTGCATACTTCAAATGGTGGGCTTTCTTGAGTAATGGCTTCCTTCCTGCCACCCTATCATACAGGCCAGATTTGTGGCGTGCTTGGGATATTGTTGTCACATGCACACTTGACCAGTCTTGGCCATAAAAGCCTGTAGCTTGCAAAGTTGCCATTGGCCTCTTGGTAGCCTCTCTGATCAGTCTCCTTCTTGCTCGGTCATCCAGTTTGGAGGGACGGCCTGATCTAGGCAGGGTCTTGGTGGTGCCATACAACTTCCACTTCATAATAATCGTCTTGACCGTGCTCCAAGGGATATTCAAGGCCTTTGATGTATGTTTATACCCATCCCCTGATCTGTGCCTTTCAACAACTTTGTCCCGCAGTTCTTTTGAAAGCACCTTGGTGCTCATGGTTGAGTCTTTGTTTTGAAATGCACTACCCAGCAGAGGGAACCTACAGGAACTGCTGAATTTATCCTGAAATCATGTGAATCACTACAATTTAACACAGGTGGAGGCCACTTAATGTGGTGTGCAATTTTGAAGGCGATTGGTTACACCTGAGCTAATTTAGGATTGCTATTACAAGGGGGTGGACACTTATCCAACCAAGCTATTTCAGTATTTATTTTTAATAAATTTTCTACAAATTTCTAGAATATTTTTTTCACTTGGAAGTTGTGGGGTAGGATGTGTAGATCAATGAAAAAAAAACTATTTTAATGCATTTTAATTCCAGGCTATAAGGCAACAAAAGATGAACATTTTGAAAGGGGGTATAGACCTTCTTATAGGCACTGTATATATATATATATATATATATATATATATATATATATATATATATATATATAATCATCATCTTCAGCCTTTTTCAATCCACTGCTGGAAGAAGGCCTCCTCAAGATTCTTCCACAGAAGCCTGTCTGCTGCGTCCCTCATCCACTTTGCTCCGGTGTGTTTCCTCATCTTGCCCTCTTCCTGTTCTTGTTGCTACATCTCCGGCCCACTGCCATTTCAGTTTTTTTTGCTTTTATAATAACATGGCATACTTTTGTTTGCACTATATAATGGAAAAAACACATTTTCACTCATTTCAAATATCATTTTAATGAATAGAACATGGACATTTGAACCGTACTGTGACTGCAAAAAGCAACTGGGCCCTTTCATACCTAGTTCATTTGGAGAGGGTAATTCTCACTAGAGTTCAGTTAACACCCAAGTTCATATAAAAAGTCAAAAATATTTGTTTCGCTTCAGAGTGTGCACCAAATGATGGGACTAGGATTCACTTGAAATGGTGGTCTAGCAATTTCAGACAGTGTGAAATCAATTGCAGTATTACAAACGCAGCTGAAACCGAACCAAACAATAACACTATGTAACACAATTTTTGTTCCTGGGTAGTAAGTGTTATTTCCTAATTGCTTATGCCTCAAAAGTATAGAAAATGGCTATTATTCCCCACAAACTTTGCTTTTGTGACCAGGACAGTGATATTTTGAAATTTACCTATTTCCAATGAGAAAACGGGCGAATTTGTGTCTTTTCGTTCACATAAAGTCAGAAAAAAACAACATATGAATCCAAATTAACATGTATTTATACTAAAGTAATACAAAAATGACTACAAAAGATTTAGAAGTGAGTAGTTTTTCGAGATTTACGATTATACTGTAAATCACTTTCACGAATTAGCCCCCAAATGTAGTCTCCCATCATGTTCTCGTTATACTGTCCTTAGTAGCGGCGTTCAAAGTCCAGTATATCCTGGTGGAAGCGCTCGCCTTGCTCCTCCGAGTACGCTCCCATGTTCTCCTTGAACCAGCTCCACATAGTTTTCGGCCTTGTGATTGCCCAGGAAGCCCCGAACCACTGCGACAAAGCTGTTCCAAGCCGCTTTCTCCTTACTAGTGAGCTTCTTGGGGAATTCATTGCACTCCAGGATCTTCTTTATCTGTGGTCCGACGAAGACACCGGCTTTGACCTTTGCCTCAGACAGCTTAGGGAAGAAGTCTTGAAGGTACTTGAAGGCTGCCGACTCCTTATCTAGAGCTCTGACAAATTGTTTCATAAGGCCCAATTTGATGTGCAGTGGTGGCATCAGCACCTTCCAGGGGTCCACCAGTGGCTCCCACTTGACGTTGTTCCTCCCCACAGAGAACTCGGTCCGCTGTGGCCAGTCCCGCCTGTGGTAGTGCGCCTTGGTGTCCCTGTTGTCCCAAAGGCAAAGATAGCAGGGAAACTTGGTAAAACTGCCTTGGAGACCCATCAGGAATGCCACCATTTTGAAGTCTCCTATGACCTCCCAGCCATAATCATCATACTTCAAGGCATCCAGCAAGGTCTAGATGCTCGAGTGAGCCAGGGGAAGAGACAGGTACTTGTTACCATTATGGAGCAGCACGGCTTTGAGGCTCCTGGATGAGCTGTCAATGAAGAGGCGCCACTCATTCTGGTTACAGGCGATTCCAATTGCCTCGAACAGACTGGTCACATTGTGGCAGAAGCAGAGCCCATCTTGACGGGTGAAGAAGCTGGAAAAAGGTTGGTGACGCTTCCTCTGATCTGCGACTTGCACACTTTCATCCAACAAGTTCCACTGCTTGAGCCTAGACGTCAAAAGCTCGGCATTGGACTTGGTGAGACCAAGATCTCTAATCAAGTCATTGAGGTCTTTTTGGTTGGGGTAGTATGGGTTTCTCTCCTCAGCTCCACCTCTGAAATTGTCATCTGGATCTACAACGTCTTCCTCGCTCTCTGACTTGCTGCTCTCTTCTAAAGACGGCTGCTCTCTCTCCGGTGGAGTGGGTATGGGGAGCTCATGGCAGTGTGGCACCGGGGCGATGGATGAAGGAAGGTCCGGATACGTGATAGCAGGTGCATTCTTGACAGTCCGACGTTTGGAAGGGTCCACCATGCAGAAGTAGCAGTTGCTTGAGTGGTCAGTGGGTTCCCGCCAAATTCTTGGGATAGCGAACTTCATGGCTCTCTTTTCCCCTCTGTACCATCCTACAAAAATACATTTATTTCACCCATGACTAATGTGTAAGAGATTCTCGCAACATTTTTCATATATGATATATTTTTTCAATAACATTGAAAATTGTAAAACATTTTAAAATTAAAAACTTTTACAATTTTAAAAATTTTAACAAATTTTATAACATAAAATTCCGAGCAACAATTGTCCATCTTACCTTCCAGAGTTTTTTTGCATTGCTCGCAGGTGAAATGAGGTGCCCAGGGTTTGTCTTGATCCCCGACAGGCATGCCAAAATATGCCTTGTAGGCCTCACACATCTTAGCAGATGCTTCCACAGAGTACTTTTTCGCTCTTGTCTTGATAAATTGGCTGCAGACATAGCAAAATGTGTCTGCCGGATGCTTGCAGCCTCTTGATGCCATCTCAGAAAAATGCAGATATGTATCCACTTAGGCAGCTGGAACTAAACTGAACTGGTGGGCTTAAGGCCCCTGTATTTATACTACTATTTATATTACTGGAAAGTTCTAGAAAGTTCTAGAAGTTACTCCAAGTTTACTCAGCACTGAATCTATCTGGAATGTTCTGGAAAATAGGTACATTTCAAAATATCACTGTCCTGGTCACAAAAGCAAAGTTTGTGGGGAATAATAGCCATTTTCTATACTTTTGAGGCATAAGCAATTAGGAAATAACACTTACTACCCAGGAACCAAAAAAAAAAAAAAAAAATTGTTACACGGTGTAATCGTAATCGTTCTGTTTTATTATATTTTAGCCGTTATCTAAGTTATTAAAAAAAAGTAGGCATAAATACACCGTTTCTCATATGAAGAGCCGTTTCAGACAAAAGTGTGTCAAGGCAGAGAGAGAGAGACCAAGCCATTTATATAAGTAATATGTAAAAATATTATATTTAGGAGACTGTATAGCACCTATAAATAAGTGTTTGGGATGCTCTATCACCCACTGAATTGAAGCCTATGTGAAATGTATATATGTGCATACAGTCTTCCTACAACATATTAAAAAGTTTTTATTATTATTTTTACATGTTACATATACTGTATAAGTGGTACTGTTCTGGGGATTACCACTGTTGCTGTCTCCATATGGCAACACTTGCAAAAAACATTCAGCTGAATATAAACAGTACTGTAGAACAAAATAGAAACATACATTTGAAAACACAAACAAACAAAAGGCAGGCAGTCTTCCCAGCGACAGCGTGTGGAAGCGACATCGTGGGAGAAGTACAGTCATGGACAAGTACAATGCAGTTAGAAGCAGAAAGGAGGAATTACATCTTTAAATCTGGAGTTGCTTTAATCAGAAAACATTGCAGCTTAAAGCCTTACAGCTGCGTGTATTTTTCTGATAACAAGCTGAAACTCGGAGCAGCTGATTCAAATTCCGCGGCGTTCTGAGACACGAGGGAGGGGCGGAGCCCGCAGCACAAACGCAAACAAACAAAAGGCAGGCAGTCTTCCCAGCGACAGCGTGTGGAAGTGACATCGTGGGAGAAGTACAGTCATGGACAAGTACAACGCAGTTAGAAGCAGTTTGAAAGCAGGTTGACAGCTGCAGAAGCTAAACTAAACTTCCACAAAAAAAAAAATACATCATGGTCTTCAAGCCAGTAATCTGTGACAACTGCATGATGTGGGAAATCCGAGAAAACCCAACAGAGCTCAACCAAGTTTGTGTAAAGTGCCGCACGATCCAGGACTTGCTCCAACGAGTAAGTCTGCAAGAAAAGGAGCTGGAGGAAATGAGACAGCAACAGGAGCTTGAGGAGCTGACACACCCACAATTCATGGAAGTCTGCACCCCTAGCAGACTGAAAGCCACCATGGAGATGGAAGAGAGTCGAAACAGCTGGGTTCAGATAGGCAGAAGCAGGGAAAAAAAGAAACTTTGTCAAACACAACCACCAGAAATCCAGACATCCAACAAATTTGAGCCACTTCAACATTTAGATGACCAAAACCAACCTCAAGAGAATGAAAGAAACAACATCCAGGAACTTATAAACAGTGCTGACCAGGCAGCAAAAAGAAGGGGGGTCATGATTGTTGGGGACTCCATATTGAGAAACACAGCAAGTTCAATTCGCAGTTTGGACCCCCTTACTACAACAGTGTGCTGCCTTCCAGGAGCCTCTGTGAAGCACATCACTGAGAACGTGGACAGGCTCCTAGAACGAACAGGAGATGATCTGGTAGTAGTCGTTCACATCGGTACAAACAACATTGGAAGAGACAGACCAAGATCCCTGCAAAACAAATTCAGAGAGCTAGGAAGGAAATTAAAAGACAAGACCACACAGGAAAACGGGAGACAAAACCGAACCAGGTAACTACAGACTAATAAGCCTGACTTCTATTATATGTAAACTTATGGAAACTATAATAAGATCCAAAATGGAAAATTACCTATATGGTAACAATATCCTGGGAGCCAGTCAGCATGGTTTTAGGAAAGGGAGATTGTGTCTAACCTACTAGACTTTTTTGAGGATGCAACAATGAAAATGGATAATTGCAAAGCATACAACATGGTTTATTTAGATTTCCAGAATGCTTTTGACAAAGTCCCGCATAAAAGATTAATTCTCAAAGCTGAACGCAGTGGGGATTCAAGGAAATGCATGCACATGGATTAGGGAGTGGTTAACATGTAGAAAACAGAAAGTACTGATTAGAGAAGAAACCTCAAAATGGAGCGAGGTAACCAGTGGTGTACCACAGGGATCAGTATTAGGTCCTCTGCTATTCCTAATCTACATTAATGATTTAGATTCTGGTATAGTAAGCAAACTTGTTAAATTTGCAAACAACACAAAAATAGGAGGAGTGGCAAACACTGTTGCAAATGTCATTCAAAATGATCTAGACAGCATTCAGAACTGGGCAGACACATGGCAAATGACATTTAATAGAGAAAAGTGTAAAGTATTGCACGCAGGCAATAAAAATGTGCATTATAAATATCATATGGGAGATACTGAAATTGAAGAAGGAATCATTGAAAAAGACCTAGTTTATGTTGACTCAGAAATGTCTTCATCTAGACAATGTGGGGAAGCTATAAAAAAGGCCAACAAGATGCTCGGCTATATTGTGAGAAGTGTTGAATTTAAATCAAGGGAAGTATTGTTAAAACTCTACAATGCATTAGCAAGACCTCACCTAGAATATTGTGTTCAGTTCTGGTCACCTCGTTACAAAAAGGATATTGCTGCTCTAGAAAGAGTGCAAAGAAGAGCAACCAGAATTATCCCAGGCTTAAAAGGCATGTCGTATGCAGACAGGCTAAAAGAATTGGATCTATTCAGTCTTGAACAAAGAAAACTACGCGGCGATCTGATTCAAACATTCAAAATCCTAAAAGGTATAGGCAATGTCGACCCAGGGGACTTCTTTGGCCTGAAAAAAGAAACAAGGACCAGGGGTCACAAATGGAGATTAGATAAAGGGGCATTCAGAACAGAAAATAGGAGGCACTTTTTTACACAGAGAATTATGAGGGTCTGGAACCAACTCCCCAGTAATGTTGTTGAAGCTGACACCCTGGGATCCTTCAAGAAGCTGCTTGATGAGATTCTGGGATCAATAAGCTACTAACAACCAAACGAGCAAGATGGGCTGAATGGCCTCCTCTCCTTTGTAAACTTTCTTATGTTCTTATGTTCTTAAAAAGTTGTTTATTGCGAGTCACTTTAGTTATTCCTGCCAAGTTAGAATATAGTGTAGTGTTCTTACAGGAGACAGAAAACAGGAGAAGACACTTGCTTTTCTTTCAATGATTTTATTTACCAGAGTCCACAGCTCTACCAGCTACTCAGGTTTCAGACACACAAATTTCCGGGTCCAACCCGGTCTTGCATTTAGGCAGACAGGGTACGGGAGCTTACACACATCCCATTGGCTCTCAGCCTCACACTAGGACAAATGGGCACAGACAAACAACAACCAATTACAGGGGACACAAACGGCAGAACACGCAGGCTAGGATTACAGAGGTAAACAAACCAACAACAGGAAATACAGAGCGGGGGGTTACAATTACAAACAGCAGGAATGACATAGACCTAGACAGCATGTAAACACACACAGCAGGAATTACAGTGCATGGATCGCTACAATAGGATGGAGGGAAAACTACTGCGGCTATTATAGGGCCATGTTTATGGGAAAACTAAGGTATTGCTACAGCAATCCCAGAATATTCAAATAATGTTTCTAAATACCTCTAAAAGACTCACATACAAATCAATGTTGTGATATGTGTAAATATTAGGAGACATAATTGGGACAAACTTGGCCCCCACAAGTTTGCCCCAATTGAATTTTGTTTAACTACAGATTTTTGGTAAATAACTTTTTTTGTCGAGATCTTTATGGTGCCTTTCATTTCACATTTTTTTTGTTTTTGTATGTGAAATGTTCTGTACGCTTTTGATATTACTGTATGTTAATATAGTTACAATCTGTATCAATTAGGTTGAGCTAGCAAGTTAATGCAAATGCAGTTTGGCATTGCTTATTGGAACAGTTGAATATTACTTGATGTTGCACAACACTACTTACTGAATTGTACATTATTCTTATTTAATTGTTTCTGCTTCATTGCACTTTTCTTTTTTTCAACAGGTCATCAAGCTTGCTTTTGAAGAGTTTGATCTTGAAAGAGGCTATGATACAGTAACTGTGGGAGATGGTGGGAAGATTGGTGATGCAAGAACAGTGTTGTACGTGTAAGTACTCCAAAATACAGAAATGTACATTTTTCCAACTGTTTCCAAGTTTTGTTTTGTTTTTTTTTCAATATGCTGTCAGTGTTAACATGATGGTGTATATTCATGGAAGTTCTCCATTTTTTTTCTATAAAATAATAATTATAAGAAGAATTGACAAGAAGATGGAACAATTGAACCTGAATATAAACAGCTGAAAGGGTCAAGAAGCCAAACAAATGTATCAAATAGAAGAAACATCACAGGAAGTAGCATTGATCTCAAATCTCTTTCCGGGGGATGAAAGGTCATTGCACACCAGGTGTCCGTTTCTATTCAGTCTATTGGTAAATATGTTATAAATGACAGCAACCAATGCTATTTGTTAGGGAGACACTGGCCCTTCATGCAGTAGTAGAGTTCTTTAAAGCCTCTTTTGTTTGCTGAATGTATGTTAAATCATCTGGTGTGCAGTCAACTTACACATGAAATTTACAGATGGCAGAAGGTAACTGATGGAGCAAATTTACTGTGCAATGGCCTCAAGTCTATCTTCCTTTTTTTATTGTGGCACTGACTGGACTTCAGCATGGCCCACTGGAAGATGGGGAGATTGAAAGTGAAATGATTCTGTGGCTCTCATGGAGGCAGTTTTTTTTTTTTTGTTTGTTTTAGGGTTTTCAAAGTAAAATAATTAGCTCTTTACTTTAAGCTTTCATTGCTACACTTCTTCTATCCAACCCGCCCCCCCCTCCCCACACATATTTTATTTTTATTTATTTTACATGTATAAAAGAATGTAACTGTAATAGTTAATAACATATCTTTTTTTATAATGAAGTCTCACAGGTTCCAGTGTTCCTGACCTGATTGTGAGTATGAGCAATCAGATGTGGCTTCATCTTCAGTCTGATGACAGTATTGGATCTCAGGGTTTTAAGGCAATCTATGAAGGTTAGTCCATTTATGCACATTTCTTTTTTAATTGGTTATGAAAAAGCTAAACTTGGGATATCATGTGCATTTGCATTTGTATTAGTGTTAACTTTTACAATTAGTTTTTTTCTTTCTTTCACTAGTGTATGTCAAGTGAGTTTACAAGTTTACAGACAGACAGAAAATACCAATCACCAAGTTAAGTGGTGGTCACAACCTTTTCTAATCTTTGATTTAATGAAACACAATTAGCAGAACTTCCTGAAAATTATTTTAAAAAAAAACCCCAAAACCCCCAAAAAAACGTGTTATATTGATACTAAAGACTGGATGAAAATAAACCCAAGAACAGATACAAGTCACCTACTAAATCGCTAAAATTAACACCATGAATAAAAGATGGTATATAATCTCATACTGTACTACGATCGATCGGTTGGAAAAGGGCATCAGAAATACTGATGGACTCGAGTGGTTCGAAACGCAAGATGTGCACTACATTATTCTGAATTTGAAGTCTTTAATTGCTTTTTGCAAAGAAAAGAAGTTTGACTCGTATCAACAGAAAACAAAAGTAGCAGTTAGGTTATGTGTTTTGCTTATAGCCACCGGTACACTGCAAAGTTGTCCATGTAAAGTGTGTGCAGTATGTAAGGTACTGTATAGTATCATATCATGTTAATGCGGCACCATGATCTATTTTGTTTTAATTGTGTACTAAGTAAGCTTATGTGCTAAAATAGTTTATTTTCAATTTAACATTATGCTTTATTGTTTCCGCATTGTACAGTATGCGTTCAATGCAGCAGCATGATTTATTTTGTGTTACCAGTAGCCTATAGTCTAAAGTAAAAAGTACGGTAGGTATTCATTATATTTTACTACTGTGCTATATATGTCTACTGTGCATATTTATTGTATATTTTTACATCATGTTATGTGTACAGAGAATACCATAATGCTATTTCAGTGCAATAATTTATACATTTCAAATAAACCGAGCACTATAAATGTGTGCGTGTGTGTGCCCTTTTTTTCAAACCTGACATCTTGATATTTCGGACAAAACACGTCTCTTCAGAGATGTCCATTAGCCATAACATGACGGTGTAAACAGATAGTGTATGCCAATGACGTCTTAAGTAGGGGACACAGCTCATTTGCATACCTCTGACAATTGGTTAGATACAATCTGTCGGTAACCATCCGTGACGGTAAATTACATCTAAACCCATTACTGGCTGTTAAAAAAAAAAAAAAAAAAAAACAGGCAGTAGTTTTATAAATCGCAGTAATTTTCTTTAAAGGCTGGAAATTACTGCCATCTTTTATGCATATGGCCCAAAATGTCTTATGTAACATTATAGCCTGCTGTGAAAAATGGCACTTTACATTGTTCAATTAAAATCTTTATTTAAGCATACATTATTGATATACTCCAAGAGAAAACACATTTCATGCGGTGATAAAGAACATATTTTGGACAGTATCAGAAACCTGTAGCAGGTATATATATATATACAATATATATATATATATATATATATATATATATATATATATATATATATATATATATATATATATACAGTGCCTTGCGAAAGTATTCGGCCCCCTTGAACTTTGCGACCTTTTGCCACAATCCAGGCTTCAAACATAAAGATATGAAACTGTAATTTTTTGTGAAGAATCAACAACAAGTGGGACACAATCATGAAGTGGAACGAAATTTATTGGATATTTCAAACTTTTTTAACAAATAAAAAACTGAAAAATTGGGCGTGCAAAATTATTCAGCCCCTTTACTTTCAGTGCAGCAAACTCTCTCCAGAAGTTCAGTGAGGATCTCTGAATGATCCAATGTTGACCTAAATGACTAATGATGATAAATAGAATCCACCTGTGTGTAATCAAGTCTCCGTATAAATGCACCTGCACTGTGATAGTCTCAGAGGTCCGTTTAAAGCGCAGAGAGCATCATGAAGAACAAGGAACACACCAGGCAGGTCCGAGATACTGTTGTGGAGAAGTTTAAAGCCGGATTTGGATACAAAAAGATTTCCCAAGCTTTAAACATCCCAAGGAGCACTGTGCAAGCGATAATATTGAAATGGAAGGAGTATCAGACCACTGCAAATCTACCAAGACCTGGCCGTCCCTCTAAACTTTCAGCTCATACAAGGAGAAGACTGATCAGAGATGCAGCCAAGAGGCCCATGATCACTCTGGATGAACTGCAGAGATCTACAGCTGAGGTGGGAGACTCTGTCCATAGGACAACAATCAGTCGTATACTGCACAAATCTGGCCTTTATGGAAGAGTGGCAAGAAGAAAGCCATTTCTTAAAGATATCCATAAAAAGTGTCATTTACAGTTTGCCACAAGCCACCTGGGAGACACACCAAACATGTGGAAGAAGGTGCTCTGGTCAGATGAAACCAAAATCGAACTTTTTGGCAACAATGCAAAACGTTATGTTTGGCGTAAAAGCAACACAGCTCATCACCCTGAACACACCATCCCCACTGTCAAACATGGTGGTGGCAGCATCATGGTTTGGGCCTGCTTTTCTTCAGCAGGGACAGGGAAGATGGTTAAAATTGATGGGAAGATGGATGGAGCCAAATACAGGACCATTCTGGAAGAAAACCTGATGGAGTCTGCAAAAGACCTGAGACTGGGACGGAGATTTGTCTTCCAACAAGACAATGATCCAAAACATAAAGCAAAATCTACAATGGAATGGTTCACAAATAAACATATCCAGGTGTTAGAATGGCCAAGTCAAAGTCCAGACCTGAATCCAATCGAGAATCTGTGGAAAGAACTGAAAACTGCTGTTCACAAATGCTCTCCATCCAACCTCACTGAGCTCGAGCTGTTTTGCAAGGAGGAATGGGCAAAAATGTCAGTCTCTCGATGTGCAAAACTGATAGAGACATACCCCAAGCGACTTACAGCTGTAATCGCAGCAAAAGGTGGCGCTACAAAGTATTAACTTAAGGGGGCTGAATAATTTTGCACGCCCAATTTTTCAGTTTTTTATTTGTTAAAAAAGTTTGAAATATCCAATAAATTTCGTTCCACTTCATGATTGTGTCCCACTTGTTGTTGATTCTTCACAAAAAATTACAGTTTCATATCTTTATGTTTGAAGCCTGAAATGTGGCAAAAGGTCGCAAAGTTCAAGGGGGCCGAATACTTTCGCAAGGCACTGTATATACAGTGTATATATATATATATATATATATATAGAGAGAGAGAGAGAGAGAGAGAGAGAGAGAGCAAATTATATTGTAAGACATGTGCTTAATTTGTTTGTTTGTTGTTGTATATTTTACAAAAATGTTAAAATGTTACATACCCTATCATGTCTGTCTGTGATTACAACATGTTAAAGCGTTCTACTTCTTATCCTACTTTTTATAATCTTCCTGAGAGTGGTGAATATGTAATTATTTGTTTCTCATCTTATTCCCTCATAGCACAAAAAGTAGTATTATGCTAATACTATAAATACCATTATTTGGCCATGTTTTATAAATATATGTTTTGTTTCATGAAAAATAGTTTGAGCTACCCCTCCTATATCAGGTGATGTGCTTCCCAGTGTAATTGCCTCAGTGTTGCTGGATAGATATGAATAAAGTCTTTAATTCAAATCAAAGTTCATCAGGCAAAAGTGATGATTCTTTACTGTAAACCAATGGAAAGCTATAACTTCCATATTATATGCGTTTGTTTTTTAAATTATAATACTTACTATCAGTGGTGTGCGGTGACCTTTTAGCAAGACATGCAGCAACATTTAGATGACAGATAAAAATGTTTTCTTATAATCAAAGATCAAATACCACAGATCCATTCACCACTGTACATGAAAGAGTTGAAATCGCTGAAATACCATTTCAACTCTTTTCTTGCTTTTCTGTAAGTATTTATTACTTGCAATTTTGGTTTTGGCCTTCTGTTTATAATTTCTGTTTTTGTTGCAAAGTCTATTGCACTAAACAGATTAGTCAACAAACATTTTCCATTTTGATTTTGATGACAAGAATTTGCATGCCTCTCAGTTCAGTCAAGGAGGATACAATTCGACAGTTGCATGCCTTGCTTATGTTTTCCAGCACACGGCCACCAGGAACCCGATGCAACTTGGAGTGTTGCATTGTTCAAGAAACGTACTCTCGAGCTGCCTCAGAGGAGGTGGATGATCAGCTGGTCCTCCCATCAGATGATGCGGAGTCTGACATGCCAGTGGCACAGCTATTGCTTTTGGCCAAGCTTATGCCTTTAATGCAGCGAGCGACTGCAGTGTTACAGTTGCCCTGGCCTGCAGCGCAGACAAAGGCACTCTATTTGTGATGAGCAGCCGACAGTTACCCCTGCTGCCTTTCCGGTCCACCCGGACTTCCTGTATGAATTACAGTCCACCTGGGAACATCCTGCCATGGCTGTGGCGGTTTCCCGTTCAATGGATGCACTGTACAGGGTTTCTGGTGCTGACAAGCTGGGTCTTGCCCACTTTCCACCAGTAGAGGCCCTCATTGCTTCACTTGTTCAGCCTGCTAACTTGTCCTTGCTATCCCAGGACACAGCATGTCTAAACAATCAATGCAGAGTGACTGAGGTCATTCTCAAGAAAGCATATACAGCTAGTGCTTTCTCTGCTAGGCTGGGAATCTACAATAGCATCCTTGTAGCTTACCAGGCTCAGGATACCACCTTATCGGGTCCGTTTGCTGACACCCACAAGCCCTCGTCTCCAGTTAGACGAGTTGCGCTTGATATCAAGTAACCTGCTCAGGATGTCCAAGCTTAGTGGACAAGCTATAGGCAGGAACCTGGCAGCGCTGGTGGCTGCACGCAGGCAGCTTTGGCTCTCCCAGGCACGAGTGCTGGACGGGGATAAAACGGCCTTGCTGGACGCTCCCGTCACCCCAGGCAACACCTTTGGTCCGGCGGTAGACGAAATGCTACAGCAGTCGCAGCGTGCAAGGGAGTCCACCAGGGACGCAAGCCTGCAGCACAATGACACCCTAGGCCACAGCCTGTTACTTCTTTGGGTGGCCCCGTCTGGAGACAGCCTGCTACTGCTTTCCACGGGAGCAGGCATGCTTTTAAGCGACCTATGCCTAGACAACAGACACAAGCTGCTGTCAGAATTGCATGTACTCTATGAGCACACTCTTAAACTCATGGGAGACGTGGAGGACGTTTTAAACTGTAAGTGGTTTTGTTCATGCACTGGGCTTGCTGTATGTCCAGACAACTTTTTAATAATCAAGAAAACCACACAGACTCATTTAATTTGAAGTTTTAACAAATCAGAGCAGTAGTAGTGCTCTTTCGGTTTATTAAATGCTTTAAAAAGTGGATTGGTTGGTTGTTCAGACCACCGTAAATCCCAAGTAATAAGCAATCTGGGCGATCCAGTGCCTTTACAGGTTTAACAGCATTAGTACTTCAATATGGTATTATAAATATGGCTATGATATGCTTAGCCTTCAGGCTAGCCATGCAAAAAGCTATAGCACCCACAGCTATGTTCTAAAACATTCAATATACCACTCTCTTAAAACTAAAACATAATTTATATACCTTATAGCAATGCATCCAATATAAATGAGATATGAATTCAAATATATGCTTACCTTCCAGTATATGGAAGTGTAGTGTAGGATATATGAAAAATAAGAACTGTCTTCAAAAGGCAGAGACTTCTGGTTTCGACCAAACAGCAATCAGTTTTTCAGAAACCCTCAGAGCATGGATTATGTCAGCTTGCAAGATCAAGTTCAATGGTATCGAATGGGGTCTTGCTCTGGGTTTATATAGAATTTTCCCACTTAAATCTGATCATCAATCTGCCTTGACAGTTCTTATCTTTGAGTTAATGATGTATTCTAGAAGGATCTGGTTAACTATTTTTAAAACTAATTGGAGTTATATAAAAACATTCAAAATTAACTGGATATAACCTTTCCAAAATATTGGAACATGATCTCATGGTTCTCATTTTCAACCTCTCCTTTCTCTAAAAGGATAGATGACCGAAAGTTCACAGGATCCTTGCTACAATACAATACAAGTTTATATGTGTATTAAAATAGATGCTATTTTATATAAAAGTAGTGAGTTATAAAATGCACTGCTGGTCCTACGGGAGTGAGTTTTTCTTTATTCTGTCTTCTGCATGCGCTTGATTATTAAGAGTACAGCATGTATGTAATGGATACTGACGAAATACACAAAAATCATTTTTACTGTAAATAAATAAAACAAATATATTTTTATTTAGTCATAGGGAAAGGTTTTGACTAAAAATAACATGTAGGCAACAAACGATGGGGTGGAACAACGACAACAACACGTCCTGACAAAAAAAAGGAAGGGAGTGTGGGGCTAATTACTTTAGTTTGTTTAATAATTAATTTAAACACTAAATTAACTTGTATAATTAATACAGTTCAAATTAACATGCGTTAATCAACTTGAATGAATACTATATGACCATTACCATATTAGATCACCGACTAAACACAGACAATCTATTAGTTATCTGTTAAATAATCTGAATATTCATTCACGTTAATTAAGACCTCATCAATATTATTGTATTTAATGATGTGTATAAGATTGAGGAATTACAATGAACACACAAAACACCCTCAACCACAACAACATAGGTTAAGATATTGTAGCGGTTTATTAGATAATAATAATAAGGGTACAGAAAGGAAAAACTTAGAAAATCATCATGAGGTAACAGTTCACATACATATCAATGCAGCATCAGTCAACCCCTATTCTTTGAATGCATATGCTTAGATGTCGTTTTCAATAATGCAATTAACTACAGTACAAGTAGAATCCTATTGCTCTCCTAACATTCAGTATAGGTTCAACATCTCATTCTAACACAGTACATCAACTCGTCTGTCTCAATCTCAGTACGGGCTGCGCAGATCTGCCGGCAGGTGATAATGTCACTCTGCAGACAGTTCCCTCGGCTCAACTTACACAGACAGTGGCCCGGTGCTTATTGCTCACAGGCAAAATAACTTGTGAAACACAAGCACTTATTATTGAAATGCAAAACCAATTTCACAATTATAATTCTTCTAATAACATATCACAGCTATGGCTGGACTACAATTGTTTACTAACAATTACACAAGTATACTTTTACAACACTTCATATGACAATATGAGTTAATCAACTTAGTTACTTTTTAACAAGGTTCATACGTGCGTTAAAAGTGCAATTTAAGATAACTATTTTATCAATTGCTATGTCTTGTAATTATCATTAATTACTCTAGTTCCACAAGGGAAAGGAAAGGGAATTTTGCTCAACGGTTCCTTGAAGAAAACCCCAAAGTCTGCTGAACACCTCTTCCATTGTAGTTATATTCTTGCTTAGTCCCGCAATTCTTCAAACCCAAGTTGTTATACTGTTTGTTTCTTCTTTGAATGCTTCGCCTTGCAGGCAGACACAGTCTCGTTATGCTGTGGTTACGACTGGGAACAGAAGCTTGTATCTGAGCCGGGAATGGTTCGTTTTGACGCGTAGATAAACTGACTCGCAGCCGTCTCTTCCTATTAGCAGGAGTCCTGAACATGGAGCTTTCTTTTACGTTCGTTTATTGCAGGGTACAGAATCTTCTTGCAGTCAAGAGGTATAAGCTTAATGCTATTTTCTCTTATGAGCCATGTGAGACTCAGAAACCAGGTCAGACCAACTCTGAAACCAATTCAGAACCAATTCAAAGTTCTTGCTGCAAGTTGCCAGTTCTTATAGGATTTTCCCCTACAACTGTCTTCCGTTGTTTTTGGACTAAGATTGACTCACCCTGCATGGGATGACTTCATTATCTAATTTATGACTTCCTTCGGTTGTCTCCAACTTTTGCTTCCTCAATAAATCCTTATCTCGGGCCCCAATCTAATTATTATCTTGTAGAGACTCTCGGTGTTAGGTTCAGCTAAAATCCCCCGATTCTCAGCTCATTAACCCCCCTCCTCCTTTGTGTAGGATGTTTCAGGAATTTCTCCAGCCAAAAGTCCGCAAGCTGCACTGCATCCTGCGTGTTGAAGAATGAATCCAACAGATTAGTTCAGATATGTCCTTATATCAAAAATAGTTATTAGTTCCAGGCAATTGTGCCTACAGGAGAGAGAGAGAGAGAGAGAGAGAGAGAGAGAGAGAGAGAGAGAGAGAGAGAGAGACATGAATAAATCATATCCGGGTAAACAGGTTGTTGGGGCGGAGGGAGTGAGTGTCTAATGCTTCAGCATATGATACTCCTAGAAGCATGGAGCAACGCACAGATCTTGACGCCGCCACTTTGCTTGATGTTGATGGTAAATAGTCTTTGCTTATGTCTTCACTGACACACTCGCTGACATCCGATTCAGTGGAAGAATTGTATGTACAGTATTTGAATCTGAATTCAGTATTATTACTAATACTTATTTCTCACTGAGCGATTTTTGCTGGTTTACAAACACTGTTGACATTTTTGTGACTGGGTTTATTATATGTCATTCAGTCAATATCTGGCAGAGGGCACAAGAGACCAATAAAAATTGTTACATAACCTAGTGTTATAATATTACATGATCAGGAGTTTTATAGGCTCAGTAATTCAAGTTTAAAGTTGCAGAACGTACCGGTATGTTCGTACTCCCTGGGGACCAGAGATCAGGGAACATACCGTTAACCTGGATCTACAATATAGCAGCATATCATTTCACCTTTACAGATTAGTTTACTTTCATATACAGGTGTGTGTTCATAGGAATTGTAGGGAGTTTTGCCCTAGGCCTCTGTTATGAAGTCATTTAAGCTTTCAGTGGAAGGTCCAGTTATTTTCATCTAAATTCAGGCTACTGTTAACATATTAGAATGTAATAGTCTTACAGTGACTGAACTAAGTCTGACCTCTTCTCTGTTCATACAAAATCCAGTTGAAGCAGGTTTTAAGACAACCTAGCCTCTTGCCAATTTTAGTGTTGGTTAATATGAAACATTACCATAAGCATTTTCTAATACTCATTATTTTAAACCAAATTCTAGCTTAATTCAGTAAACCGTCCTACGCTTTATGCTCTCATCTCTTCTTGCCAGGTTCTAATTAATTTCTGTGATATATAGATCCTCGATCTCAGGCAGGTGAAACTGTATCTGAGTCGGAGACAGTTCAAGATGCTGACTTCACAACGGCTGTTGCAGTCCATCAGGCTAGGCGACTGGTTCACCACAGTGGATCTGAAGGACGCCTATTTCCACATCCCAGTAAAACCAGTGCACACGAAATAGCTGAGGTTCACCTTTCAGGAAACAGTGTACCAGTTCTGTGTCCTACCGTTCAGTCTCTGTCTAGCTCATGCATTTTTATGAAATGCGTGGAGGCTATACTAGCCCCATTGAGACTCAGAGGCATCAGAGTCCTCAATTATCTGGCTCATCTGCGCCGAGACTCCAGCAAGGGCACATGAACACACAAAGCTCGTCACCAGCTACCTACATCGGTTGGGTCTGAAGGTAAACCATGCAAAGAGCCAGCTAACACCCACCCGGGTAGTAACCTATCTGGGGGTGTGCCTGGATTCAGGACGCATGTTGACAACTCTGTCGGACGACAGAGTGCTGAGAGTAACCACCTGCTTAGAGCTGTTTCATCTTGGCTGGGCACTACCAGTAGTGGTTTTCCAGAGCCTTCTGGGCTTGATGGCAGCAGCATCAAATACCCTCTCACTGGATCTTTTGCATATGCGCCGCCTGCAGGTTTGGTTGAACCGCATGGCTTGTCAACCGGTTTTGAATCGCAACCTTCTACTGACAATATCCAATCGCTGTCTTCAGGCACTCTCTCGGCGGAGACAGCCGGCCCATCTACGTCTAGGTGTAGCGCTGGGCAGCGTCACCAGGAGAGAGGTCATCACCACAGACGCGTCCACATGAGTTGGGGCAGAGTGTGGAATGACAGGGGTGTACAAGGGGTGTGGCAGTCCCCATAGAAGGGTCGCCACATCAGTATTTGGCAGGCAGTGTATCTGTCCTTGCAGGAATTTTTGGAGCAGGTTCAGGGGAGACACATGCTCGTCTGCACGGACAACACGACTGTGGTGTCCTACATATGATTTACTTCTTAGCTGACGCCATTATCCAGGGCGACTTACAATTGTTACAAGATATCACATTATTTTACATACAATTACCCATTTATACAGCTGGGTTTTTACTGGAGTAATCTAGGTAAAGTACCTTGCTCAAGGGTACAGCAGCAGTGTCCTCACCGGGGATTGAACCCATGACCCTCCGGTCAAGAGTCCAGAGCCCTAACCACTACTCCACACCAGCAGGGTGGTTTGTGGTCACCCAGTCTCCACTGTGTGGCCCACAAACTTCTGCTGTGGGCAGAAGCGAACCTCCTCTCACTCCAAGCCGTTCACCTGACAGGGGTGATCAACTAGGCTGCAGACCTCCTCTCGAGGGGGATCCCCATCGGTCAGTGAGACTCCATCCCGAGGTTGTGAGCCTCATTTGGGAGAGATTTGAGGAGGCAGAAGTAGACCTATTTGCCTCTCAAGAGTCGACACATTGGGTGCTCCTAATAGCCCCTTACTGGCCCAGGATAGTCTGGTTCTCCTCCCTGATGCAGCAGCTGAACAGCCAGCCGTGGGAACTGTCGATGCGACGCAACCTACTCAGTCAGACGGGGGGCACTCTTTGGCACTCCAACACATTGAGCCTGCAGCTCTGGGTTTGGCCTCTGAACGGCTACATTTGAGCCGCCTGGGGTTATCGAACCGGGTGATTGACACCTTGCAAAACGCCAGGGTAGCCTCCACCCGTTCCCAATATGGGAACAAGTGGGGTGTGTTCCAGACGTGGTGCTTGTCTCGTGGGTTGAACCCACGACATGCCCTATGGCAGTTATACTGCAATTTTTACAAGACCTTTTTGATGAAGGGAAATCTCCTTCTACTCTAAAGGTCTGTTTGGCAGCCATTTCAGTGTGACATGTAAAAATTTGATTCAGTCTCCCCAGGAGCTAATTTCCTTTGAAAGGCGCCCGACAGCTTTGGCCACCGGTGAAGGATTTAGTTCCTCGCTGGAGGTTAAATGTAGTGCTTAATGCACTAACAAAACCTCCATTTGAGCTCATGCATTCAGCTGAGCTCAAATTCGTGTCTTTCAAGACGGCTTTCTTGCTTGCCATCACTTGTGCTAAGCAGGTGAGTGAAATGCAAGCATTTTTAACCTCAAAAGCTTGTCAAGTTTTTTAAAGGCCAGAACGAAGGTCACCCTTCGTACTGACCCAGCTTTCCTGCCGAAGACCATCTCGGTTTTCCTCATTCATGTCGTTGGAATTGGAGGCTTTTCATCTCCCTCCTTTCCAATCTGACAAGGAGCACCAGCTCCATATGCTTTGCCCAGTGCGGGCGTTAGCATAATATGTGGAGAGGACAGGCACAGTATACACCGTGTATGAACTGGCCAATCTGCCCCCGCCTGAGAAGCTCACCGGCCATTCCACTAGAGGTCAGGAGACTTCATGGGCATTGTTCCACGATGCATCTATCCAGGACATGTGCAGTGCAGCGGTGTGGACTTCCTCCCATTCATTTGCCAGGTTCTATCGGCTGAATGTCGTGGACCAGCAGAATCCTGGTTTTGGCACAAGAGTACTGAGGGCGACTTCCCAGTCCACCCTCACATCACAACATTAGAGGTGAGTCCATTTTAATGTTATGTTGGAATAGTACCGCCACACAAGCGGTTGCTAGCTTGTACATTGGGTTGTATGCCATGTTCTTGCGACAGCTGGGGTCTACTCACCTATTTTGTAATGGTTAACCCTTTGCGGTCCATTTATTCAGCGCGTTTCAGGCACGTCAGGTACAATTTATTTTCAGACGCGTAGCTTATTTTAGACACGCTGTTTAAAAGTTTTTTTTTTCACAGTAAAACAGGTTTCAAAGGCACTGAATATCAACATGACACTGCATCTCCAGCCCCGACCCACCCCTTGTTCGATGTATTTTTCACATACCTCTTCATTGTCCTGCATACTGATAAATCATCTCCTGATCACTCATTTTATCGCCAAACTCCTCAATAACGCAATCTAAGTCATTATTTTATTACTGTGATGTCTCCTTTTAGTTTAGTTCAGTCTGGTTTTATAGTAGTAATGCCCTAAGTGCTTTTAATCTACGATCATTGAAATTTAAATTTGTTTATACTTGTGAAATAAGGTACACTGTATTAACAATACTACAATAATAATAGTAATAAAATCAGTTTAATTACATGAGCTTTTAAATCCCCCAAGTCCTAAAAGCTGAATAAAGAACGAGAAAACGAGGGTGCAAAATTAATAAGTGACAAGTCTTTATTAATGTTAGTGCAATTACGAATAGTAATTGTAATGTTTGTCCAGCTTCATTTTTTATTATAGCTATTATAACTTTATAAACTATTTATTTAATAAAATGTTGCACTCTCGTGTCTGTTTTCTACATTCTGCATGCAGTAAACCCCGTAAATTAAAACTAAACGCTAAGACCCCTTCTATTTGTAAACTGCAGGTGTAGAGCGAACCAGAATCTCATGGGACTGAAATCCCTTGCTTAAACAATACCCAACTTCCTGAAAATGGTGTGTAGTGATTTTTATATAGACTATATATATATATTGTGACTTTGTTATTTGGAATGTAATAAAGGAGAACCAAAACTGTGAGTTTTTTTCTTTAAGGGTTTAAAGTTAAATTTCAGTTTTCGTTTGCTTGTTCAGCTACAAAAAGGCACAAGTAAACCTGATGTTATTCCTTTATGAAAATGTGTCTATGGCCACTGTGTACTGTGAAGAAACAGCAATGGCAAAGAATGAAAAAAAATAAAATGCATTGTCAACTTTTATGTACTATTTATTTTGGGAATAAACAAAACAACATTTAACTTGAACTGTTATTTCTGTCATCCTTTGTTTTGTAGTTAATTCACTGGGGTAAAGTAAGTCCTACACAACTTATTCTTTACTCCTGGGATATTTTTCCACGCTCCCTTGCTGCTATGCAGTCTCTGCCTGCGTTCAACACAATATAATGGCTTTTATTACTTTTTGAAAAATGAATGACTATCTGAATGAATATTTAAATTATGAGCAAATATTTGAACATGAAAATCCTGTGTTCATCCCATCCCGCTGCACTTTCAAATGAAGGAGGGCTGGGCGATAGAATTGCTGAGCTACGATAGGTCTGAAATGACACAAACTCTGTAGACCTGGATTAGTCAGATTTAACAAGGGGTTGGTCAGATTAAACATGATCCCCCATGGGTCACTCATCCTGGAGGCCCACCGAGTCTGCCATTTACCGCAGAGCTTTTACAATCGCCAGGAAGTCAGAAAAAAGCATTTTCCAGCAGGTATTGGCGCCCCCCTAATAACCTCGTCGGGCCCCCCCAGGGAGGCGCACCCCACAGTTTGAAAACCTCTGGGCTATACAATAGAATAGAACAATTTAATGTTGTACTGTATATCAACATTACCCCCATCTTGTGGGCCTCAGTTATAGTTTGTAAACCATATATCTCTTCTGGATCCTTAGGAACATAGTAAAGCTATATGTAATGTAGCAGAACACAGAAGTTGGTTCATAGCAAAATAAACAACTTTTCATTGACTTAAATGGGAGCAAACTATGCTGGATTAACAGTTTGTGTCTGTTTTTTATTTCTTTAAAAAAAAATGGTATATACATTGTCTGTGAATGGACACGGATAATCATTGAGGACAAGCTTTAAGGTGTGTAAATAAATGTAGAAATCATTACATCTGGCTGCCACATGTAGCATTTTATACTTGGCATCACTGACAACCTGTACATTGTGAGAATGAAATCTGTTTAGATTCAAATATGCTGCTTTTTTTGTTAATTGACTCCAATTGCAGTCTGTGTCTCAAATATTTGAAAAACTAGCAGCGTACGAACTGAGTTTAATATGCTGTTGCTTCTTCGGAAAGCATATGTAGTGCCTAGCAGGTTTTACACTGGCATCAAAATCCTGCTTTGCAGTTTTTGACACAGACAAGTGACTAATGCCTTCTAATCTAATACCCATAAAGGATGTTGAAAGCTTCCTGAGGCATGGCACTACAGGGCTATCAAGAGACCACGAGACTCATTAAGCCTGGCAAGGCATGATTTGTTGCTCTGAAACTAATTCACCTTGAATTTCCTGAAGAAGATCAAGAATAGTTTATTTCCCCTCCCACCGCTTTGTGCTTAATCCGTAGTATATACTTTAAACATTACACTGTCCACATTTATAAGATTAGGAAGTAAAACTAGTTCAATTTATTTTCACTCTCAGAAGATGCTTTCAGTTGCCTTTGATACCCTTATAATCCAAATGATAACAAGCTGAATAATTTAATTTCTAGAAACAATATAAGTAATAATTTTCCTCTTGAATGTAATAATCCTCTTAGCTTTTAAAATAGAATGGGTTACTGTGAAAATTCTCAATTGCAAGATACATGAAAGGAACAAAAACCCTCCCAGCATTGAAATGTTCGTATTAGCTGACAATCAATATTGTTGTCGATCAGTTATCCTTTTTTTCTCTTTTCCATGTAGCTTATGCAATATATGTATTAGAGTTGCTGATTATATTTAAATGTATGCACCTGCTGTAATGTGACTGATGATGTAAATAACGAATGTTACTAGGTTTGTAACATAAAAATAGGGAAATTGCACTTTGATAAATCAGGCCCATAGTTTGTTACAATTGTAGTAGTTTAGCCTCACAAATAGTATTGTATTTTTCTTGGAGGGATATATATATATATTTTTTTAAGTAGGCACAAATTACAGGAAAAGAGCAAGAACATTTTAACTAACAAAATCATGGCTGAGATATGAGCATTTAAAGAGTTTTAACATCTTTGCTGCCAAGGGTAGTTGCCACCTCCCTGGCCACAGGTTTTCTACAATTTTTGCAATACATTCCCTTAATCATGATTACTATATCCACCTTTTAGTGTGTCCAAGCAAACCTATATATCATTTTGTTCAGCACACATTGAACTTTCCACTGGTGGAAACCCCATGTGGCTATCTGGTAAGATGACCAAAATATTGAGCCATAAGTGCAAAAAATGGGAAATTCATACATTATCATCTCGGTTTTGTTCCAGATTGATGAATTGGTAACACTTTATATTAAGGTGCTGCTTACTAATGTTTTATAAATGTTTTATAAATACATAATAGATGCTCAATAACTATGCTATAGAGTGTTAATAAAGCACTGTTGATGGTTTATAACCATGCACTAGGCATAGACGGAATTAGTTTTATAAAGGGGACAGTTTTTAGCCACCTATTATACTTTGGGTTGTTTAAACATAATTTTGTCTATGGCTTTTGCATGGTTACAAACCATCTATAATGCTTTATTAACACTCTATAACATAGTTATTAAGCATATATTATATATTTATAAAACATTAATTAGCAGCATCTTAATATAAAGTGTTATCGTTGAATTTGTCTTTCAACATGCTTCAATCGGTTTCTAATTTACAAAAAGCATGTCTGTAACCACAATATACAACAAACGGAAAGTTAAAAAAAGGGTAAAAACACACACACCATAGTGACCATGTGCTCAAATAAACTGTCACTGATAAACAACTGGAAGAAATCAATAGTGTTGAAGCTGCTTGTATTTACCTGGGGTCCTGGGTTTGCAGTAACAGGGGGAATGATGGGTGTGTACTGCTTTGACTGGTAAAATGGTATGTGTTCAGATTTAGGGTGCTGCTCAGGCAGCTGCAAACTGGATCCAGACTCGGGCTCACCACTTTCACTACTGCTAGTCTCATTTGGGATGTCAGAGGGCTGAAACTCAGATTCAGAGCTGCCTCATGCAGAAATCTCAGGCTCTAAATCTCCACTGTCCAGTAAATCTAGGACTTCCTCTGCCCTGTAACTCCTTGCCATTTTTTTAACTGCAGTACACAATACTCTACTTTACTGTATAACACCTCACAGCTAAATATAAATTACATAGGTATGGAAGATATAATAAATATGAAAGATGTATAAAGTTTGTAAGTTAACAATTTATTTTTCTGTAACTTCAAAAAGAGCTTCCCAAAATTATTTCTCAAAAATAGCTAGGCTGTACGTATTATTTGAATCTCGGTGTGTTCAGCCAAATGTGAGGTGCAATAAAACTTGATAATCAAAAGTAAAATATATAAGCAAGAACAAGAAAACAAACAAAAAAACCTGAGGTGAAACACTGGCAAAAAAGGGCTTCCCAAAATGATTTCTAAAAAATGGTTTTACGTGTTATGTAAATTTGTATCTTGATGTGTTCAGCCAAATGTGAGGTGTAATAAACTGGGTAATCGAAAGTAAAATAAATAAATAAATAAATAAAAAGGAGTTCAATTTGAATGACACACATATGAATGTCAATTGTGGAAAAAAAAAGAATATAACGTATTGATAAATATACAGAAGACGTTTTTAAAAGTTAAGCAATGAACAGCAGTTTTAACCACTCCTCCTTGTCTCACCACAGAAACTACAACAGAGCGCTCTCGTCACACCTCCCAAACTTTTTTTTTGCATTTTTCCATCATGCATTTTGAACCACTAAAATGATCAGAAAATGTTCCAGCCCCGATCCCATGGTTCAAGCATCGAGTGGTGAAGGGCATTAAAAACATATTGTCCACTGACAAACAAAACGGAAGTTATATACAATTACATGCATGTGTTAGAGGCATTCACGGCCACGGACACTGATAACTCTTGCCACGGACAAGTTGCCGACCCGTCACCAGGTCATCTTTAATCAGTTGTGCAACCTGTATGCTGAAGTGAAGACTCCAGGCACCCCATGAAGCTCTTACTCACATTACTGAACCTGACAAAAAATAAAAAATAAATAAGTTGAAGTACAAAAGAAACAGACAAAATCCTTTTAATTAGGAATTTATTTAGATTTTTTGAAAGAACTTTTAAAACTTGTAACACATTTATATATAATTATTTTCCCAGTAAAACATAACATCTTAAAATGGAAATATTGTTTCCAAAAAAGGTCAGATACATTCTGCATTCCTAAACCAGATACAGCACCAACTGGTGAAATGTATAATGTGTCATTTTTTTTTTCTAAGGCCATCAGCAATCTCTTGTAAAGTGATAACATATGCAATAACACTGAAAATGTAAACAAAGTACTATTTATTTTTTCCGTATATGTTATTATTAGCATTACAGAAATTGGGATTTTGAGCGTGATTTCTAACATGATTTTCAGCTTTAACATCACAAATTAGCATTAACAGTTAGGGCCCTATGAAAACCGTTTTATTATTTTCTGATGAGAGTTTTTACCTTTTTTAAAAAAAAAAAAAAAATGTAATTAGGTTGAATGTAATTAGGTTTAATTGAACAACACAAAACCGTAAATCTACAGGTTTATATATATATTACATTCGGTGTGTGCATTGGAGTAAGAGTCGTGTTTTATTGAATTGTATTGAAAAATAGTATTAACTTTAAAAACGGGTTGTATAAGTAAAAAGTTATTTTTTCCTTTTCCACTCCAAGCAAAAAAAAATAAATAAATAAAAAATAAATAAATGTGTCTCTGTATTAGTCATCAGTTATTGTGGTACACAAATATGGAATATGCAGTTAACAGAATACCACATCAAGCCACTATTACAAAGATGAAATAAATAAATAAAAAATAAACATTGATGATTGTCGTAAAATACTGGATTATTGTATTAATATGTGGACATTTTAACACAAACTGCAGTACGGCCGTATCATCTGACATTCACACAAACGGAGTAGGTAATTTAAATGTTGTTATTTTGGATATAAATAACTTATATTTAATGAGAGCGCAACAATATACATGTACACATCTTAATTGAAGGTACATGTCACAAGTAACAGTTATTTCATGACATGTGCACCGTTTTTGCCAGGATTTTTAAATATACTTAAAAGTAAAAATAATGCATTTACTGTATGTTTTTGTGTATGACGTACCAAATATATATATTTTAAAAAACATGTACCTCAATAAAATAACTTTTCATAACACAGATAGACTTGAACAAATGTTACAGTGCCTGTTGGTACCAAGTATTGCAGTCTGACCCAGAGTTATTTTTAAAGTTTGCCTCCCTGTCTCCACACTCTTCGTCAGATCTCCACCATTCTTCTTTGCCATCAGCTGACAAGGGATCTGCTGATATCCCAGCATGCCTTTCTTCTTAAAGGAGACAGCCTCAATAACTCCCCAATATTTCATAACAAAAGGAATACGCTGTTTTCATTTTTTGGTACAATAATACCCGAAAATAAATCGTAATATTTGAGCCTGCTACTTTTATATAAAAATATTGCGATATACTTTTGTATTATTGTACCAAAAAAATGAGAAAAAAAACAAACATATTCCTATTACTATTTTTCAATACAATTCAATAAAACACAACTCTTACTCCAATGCACACAGCGAATGTGAAATATATATATATATATATATATATATATATATATATATATATATATATATATATATATATATATATAATATCTATAAGCCTGTAGATTTACCGTTGTTCGCTGCGTCTGCTGTGTTTAAATCAACCTAATTACATTTTTTAAAAAAGGTAAAATCTCTAATCAGAAAATAATAAAAACGATATCCATAGGGCCCTAACTGTTAATTTTAATTTGTGATGTTAAAGCCGAAAATCATGTTAGAAGTCACGTTCAAAATCCCAATTTCTGTAATGCTAATAATACCGAATATGGAAAAAATAAATAGTACTTTGTTTAAATTTCCAATGTTATTGCATATGTTATCCCTTTACAAGAGATTGCTGATGGCCTTAGAAAAAAAAAAAATGACACATTATACATTTCACCAGTTGGTTCTGTATCTGTTTAGGAATGCAGAATGATATCCATGTCCACTTTGTTTTGCTGTATTATTACCAATGTATTAATCATATACAAGCAGCTAGTAGGATCTAATATTGCCAAGAACAGTCTTCACTTCAGTGTAAGGCATGCAAATCCTTTATTAATGTCCAGTAACCTGTTAGTAAGGCATGTTTGAGAATAAGCATAATAAGTACCTAACAGACCCTTATTATGAGGTGTGAACATGTGGGTTGCAGTGCGTAGTGAAAGGGTGATGCAGGTGCTCCAGACACGGTTCAAGTTCTTTATTTTCCTTGACCAGCGTTTAAATAATAAAACTGGCTGTACCCAGCAATGGGTCTTGCCAGCGTAAAAACAAGGGGTTGCAGTCCCAAAATAATAATTATAAAACCACAGACACAACACAAACACAGATACGTCTCCGGACAGTGCGTGCTCTTAGTGCAGGTGTGGTGCTGGAAACAGCGATGTTGGTTAAGTGCAGGTGCGGTGAAGTCCGGGTGAATCGTTGGCCCTAGGCTGCAGCTCCCAGATCCGTGCTTAATCAGTCTGGCGAAGACAAAACATGTTTGCAAACAAAAACAAAACACTTAACTCAGGTTCCGAACACTCCTAGTTTCCTCCCGTCAACCACAACAAAGGAACCGATTACGGCGTCACGCCCCCCTAAAGTACCCTCAGCCCCGCCCCCTCCGATAGCTATCACGTCTCCTCCAATTCATGAATGAAACTTCGCTTACCATACTAGAGCGATGACTCCTGGTACCGTGACGCCGTCGCTTTGCTGAATGGCCGGCTTCCGACTGCCTCCGGAATGAACTGCCCAACCATTCAGTACGGGGCACGCAATTCCTGCTGTACAGTGCTCTCACAGGTCGAGATGTAGATTGTTGATTCAGATTCATTTGCCCTCTGTCACAGGAGCCTATACATGATGTATTATGTGCCAATTAGTTACAAATAAGTACATCATAAATGCCTAATATGTAGTGCTTAAAATAAAGTGTTACCATATATTCTAATAGTGTTGTTGAGGCAAATAACCTGACTGTTCTGCTTCATTTGTATATAAACTATTGGAATATAACATGTGTAGTGTTAAGTAAGCTAGACAAAGTGTTTTTTTCTATGTTGATGTGAGCACATTGTTTTGAAAGTGTTCACATTCCTGACACTGGGCATGTACCCATTTAATAATGTCAGTTCACAATACATGTGCTCAGTTAACTGCATAAAAAGTATCACCACAGTGCAATAAAACAGGAATACACACACTATATTACAGTTAAATGGGGTACATGCAGCATTGGTAATGGTTTTGGATCCTGGAATTGTATATATTTAGGCAGCATATACACTTAAATTATATACACTAAGTGCTGTAGACTGTATATGTTTAAAATATCACAGTAAATAGTAATGTATTCTTGTTTTTTTTTTGTTTAGAATCACTTTGTATGTCATTTTCTGTTGCAATCATCACACCCTGGTGACTTTTTAAAACACTTAAGTTAAAAGCTTCCCTGAAGCCTCTACAGAGCTTTTATACATTATTTGTGTGTAACTGTGGCAAAGTGGCTTGCAGTGTACAGGTGCAGGAGTGATGTGATGATTAAATGAAAGGCAGACAACGGTAATCCAAGTGCAAGTGGTTTTATTTATAATCCAGGTCTGGTGACTGTAAATAATATTTCCCAGGCAATGGGTATTGCACTGTGCTAAATAACGGAATTGCAGTTCCAAATAATAAACACAGTCAATAGTACACACACAATACACAAACACGATCACCAGTCCTGGGTGAGTGCTGTAGTGCTAAATACAATTATTTGTGGTAACAAGTGAAGTGTTGTCTGGGTTGATGCTGGCCTCTGATGACAGCGCCGGGCATGTTTAGCCATCTACTAAATAACAAGAAACAATTAGAGACAAAACAAACAAAACACTCACGATACGATTTCACAAAACACATGTCCTTCCAGATTGTTCTTAACCAAAACAAAGGAACAGATTACGCTGCGTCACCCCCTTCTTGTACCATCACACATGACCCCTTAGTAAAAGATTGCAGCCGCTCCTCCAATCCGCGGCTGCCACATCGTTTCCCTTCCGGGTCAATGAGTTTGTGCACCGAAGCTCAGCCCCCTTTCTAGATGACCGACTTCTTTTTAACCGTGGGAATGAATTGTCAGGCCAAACAGTCCAGGGTACTCTGTTGCTGTTACTTAGCGCCCTCACAGGTCGGGAGGGAGATTTACCACCAAAGATCATTCTATTTCTGTCACAGTAACCTGTCTCCCTACAATGCAAACTGCCTCCTATGGATGTAAGAAATCCCACATATATATTGTATTACTTACTGATGTATTTCTTATACTCTGTTGTACCAGCTGTACTTAAGAAGGAGACTCTTAAAAAGTCACCAGGATGTGGTGATGACTGATACAAATGATGTAGCAGTGATAATTGTGATATTTTAAAAGTTGCTCTGTACACTTGTAATTCCAACAGTAGCTGGTCAATAATACCATTGTGTCATCTTGCTTTTCAAATTTTACACTTACCGGTAATTTACCTTTTAACTTGTGTTTTAATCCCTCTGTTGCCTCTCATTAACCAGATTTGAAGCAGCCCTTTTCAATTACTTTACCACCACCTCCCCTTGGAGGCTGTATTAAGTCTCAAGGGCAGTTCCCTTGAAGGATGGGAGACTGGGCCCTGGGCCAAATCGTAGCCACACAGTCCCAATTAATTACCATGGTCCTGTCTCTTGAATATCATTAATGGTCACAACTGCATGACTGATAAAAATCTCTCTTCTTTTTGTAAACTAATTATTTGTATATTTTTAGTAAATATTGCATTTCACTGTTATAAAATTACACCCATTTTCAATGTGTTCATCTTATTGCAGCACATGTACAAATATACTAAGAAAAACATTATAATACAATTCCTTTATAAGACTGAACACTTTTGTTTTATAGAAATTGACAGAGGAGGGTGCGGAGATCCTGGAATACCAGCCTATGGTAAACGTGCTGGCAGCAGTTTTTTACATCGAGACACACTGACATTTGAGTGTCAGGCAGCTTTTGAATTGGTTGGAGAAAGGACAATCTCTTGCCAGCAAAATAACCAGTGGTCTGGAAACAAACCCAGCTGTGTCTGTAAGAGCTATTTCAAAATGCATTAATGTAATTAATCAGCACTGCCATAGAGAATGAGTAATTAGACATCCACAAATCTACCATTTAGATGACAGTTATATATATATATATATATATATATATATATATATATATATATAGAGAGAGAGAGAGAGAGAGAGAGAGAGAGAGAGAGAGAGAGAGAGAGAGAGAGAGATGTGTTGATTGACAGGTGGAAAAGTACTTTTCAATAAAATATTACCTGCTAGGATTTAGTGCACGTGAATGGCTTGTATGTTTATATGCTCTCAATGTTTTGTAATAATAATAATAATAATAATAATAATAATAATAATAATAATAATAATAATACCAAACCCTGCAGTACTTTTATTATATTATTAAACATGGAAATAATACAGCCCATTAAGTAGTGCTTTCATTTAATTTAATTTAGCTTTTGGTGTATTTAATGTGCACACCGGTTGTTAATGTTGTTTTTTAATCATAGTGCTAATTATGGGAATAATGAAAATTCATTTTGAACAATTATCGCTGCCTACAACCTCTCTCAACCAGTGCCAGCGCTAGGATTTATTTTCCAACAAAACATATTCAAATGTTATTTGATGACTGTGAGCAAAACAGTAATCAATCAAACAAGTAACAATATATCCAAACCTGTTAATAAATCAATTATGTAAAAAGATTAATCAATTTGATTAATAACTTGATTTATATAACTGAAACATATTAATAGCTTCAAATTAGTAACAAAAACGTATTAATCTTAGGCATCAAATGTTATCAAGTACTAAAGTTAGTATGAAAACGTTTCTATAAAAAACACGTCTGCATCTCAAAACTTAGCCCATAGTACAAATTAATTCAAAACAATTCATCCCACCTCCAGATAGACAATCTCTTAGCTCTTATTTGCGAATTTGTGTTTTGAGTCTGCCACAATACTACCGTGTTTATATTTCTAATCCTAGTAGATTAAACGGCACCTGTATGTTCTTTAGTAAATGTAAAAAAAAAAAATGTTTCTATAACTTATTCCGTATTTATTTAGTCTTATTTATTTTGTCTTTATAAAATTGTTTTCATCTATTATTATTTTTCTAATGAATTATGATTAAGTCAAAATTGCAGATATAAAGTCATAGTAATGTTTTAAATACATGTTATCATTCAATTGTCCATGTCTGGAGGAATGTCACAGAAAAACATAATTGCGTATTATGTAGTCATGTCAAGTATAATTTGCAAGGTTGCCTAAACTGGGTGAGTAAAAGTATGAACTCACAAGATTTCTGAAACTGTGTCATTTCTTCCTTTGTACAGTCTCCTGCTTTTTCAATTTCACGGCTCCATCAGGAATTATCCTGTCTCCCAACTACCCAGAGGAGTATGGAAACAACATGAACTGTGTGTGGCTGATTATTGCTGAACCAGGAAATAGAATCCATCTCATCTTTAGCGATTTCGAAGTGGAGCCCCAGTTTGACTACCTAACAGTAAAGGATGACGGGACGTCTGAAGCAACAACATTCGGAACTTTCTCTGGCAAAGATGTCCCTTCTCAAATTGCCAGCAATGGACACATAGTGCGACTGGAGTTTCAGTCTGATCACTCCAACACAGGAAGAGGATTTAACATAACATACACAAGTAAATATAAAAATGTATACATATATTCTCCTCAAAAGTCCATGAAATAACCAAGAAGATTAATTATCTTTACCCATTATATTTTATAATGCTGAATATATTTTGCAATTGGAACCTATTAAAAAAAAAAAAAAAGGCGAACAAATGAAGTTATTTAAGATTACCACAATGTTTGGCTAATAAGATGCAGACCCATACTGCATTCAATGTTCTTAAACTGTCGATTTATTTTAAATGTGGGGAACACTTATAAAACAGATATCACACAATTTTAAATCAGGTATATGTATAGAAGAATCATGAACTTTACAGAAAAATGATGCATGCTATATACAAACAATTATAGTAGTTATTTGTTAAGCTGAAATTAAAAAGGAAGGTATTGTTGCTTAGTTTTCAGTGGTTATTATAGCTGGAAACTGGATGCTGTGTTTCTACTCTAAAATTGTAGGCCTTTTTTTAAAGAATGTGACAGCTGTGGTGTGTAGTTAGCAGCCCACTGACAGCATTGTGAACATACTTGAGGTTCAGTCTCTCTGTGGAAAAGGATTTTTTTTATTCATTGCACATCTGTGTCCAGTGGTTTCTTGTCAAAGAAGCAAAGAAAATGATTCGGGATGGTATAATAAAATGAGACAGGGAGTCCCACATTTGTGCATCCCTAATAGCCTTAAATCTTGAAAGTTCATTTAATGTTTACAATGCCCTATCAACACCCCTTTTCTTTATTACTATACACTACAAATAAGATTAAGCAGCTGGCAAGTCTGTATCATTTACATTGCACTGCATCCGCATACTTACATTTTGCAAATCTACTGGTGAAACTGTTTTAGATTTGGTATAGCAGATTTACTTGTAGATTTGCAGATTGTCAGATTATCCGCATCATTCTGCGATGTAAATGTATTAATGAAAGTAAAATTGGTATGTGCTTTACAGAATGCTTTGTAGTGTATACCACCACAGAATGATTTATTTTAACTAACTGACTGGATGACTATTTTTTTTAATATACCTTTTTTTTTTTCTTGAAATAAATAAATAAGCTAATAAATAAATAAATAAATAAGAAAAGACCCCACCCATTGTAAAACAGTTGCCATTTAGTTTACTGCAAGTGGTTTACGCATTTACAAAAAATGTTGTGGTAGCCTTACTATTGATGTTTCCTCTATAGTTATAACAAAAACACCAATTTCAAAATTAGGCAATCTGTTTTGTATTATTACACTATGTAACACAATTTTTGTTCCTGGGTAGTAAGTGTTATTTCCTAATTGCTTATGCCTCAAAAGTATAGAAAATGGCTATTATTCCCCACAAACTTTGCTTTTGTGACCAGGACAGTGATATTTTGAAATTTACCTATTTCCAATGAGAAAACGGGCGAATTTGTGTCTTTTCGTTCACATAAAGTCAGAAAAAAACATATGAATCCAAATTAACATGTATTTATACTTAAGTAATACAAAAATGACTACAAAAGATTTAGAAGCGAGTAGTTTTTCGAGATTTACGATTATACTGTAAATCACTTTCACGAATCAGCCCCCAAATGTAGTCTCCCATCATGTTCTCGTTATACTGTCCTTGGTAGCGGCATTCAAAGTCCAGTATATCCTGGTGGAAGCGCTCGCCTTGCTCCTCCGAGTACGCTTCCATGTTCTCCTTGAATTTATCAAGATGAGCATCAAGGATATGGACTTTGAGGGACATCCTACAGCCCATTGTGCCTTAGTTCTTCACCAGAGTCTCAACCAGCTCCACATAGTTTTCAGCCTTGCGATTGCCCAGGAAGCCCCGAACCACTGCGACAAAGCTGTTCCAAGCCGCTTTCTCCTTACTAGTGAGCTTCTTGGGGAATTCATTGCACTCCAGGATCTTTTTTATCTGTGGTCCGACGAAGACACTGGCTTTGACCTTTGCCTCAGACAGCTTAGGAAAGAAGTCTTGAAGGCACTTGAAGGCTGCCGACTCCTTATCTAGAGCTCTGACAAATTGTTTCATAAGGCCCAATTTGATGTGCAGTGGTGGCATCAGCACCTTCCGGGGGTCCACCAGTGGCTCCCACTTGACGTTGTTCCTCCCCACAGAGAACTCGGTCCGCTGTGGCCAGTCCCGCCTGTGGTAGTGCGCCTTGGTGTCCCTGCTGTCCCAAAGGCAAAGATAGCAGGGAAACTTGGTAAAACCGCCTTGGAGACCCATCAGGAATGCCACCATTTTGAAGTCTCCTATGACCTTGATGCCATCTCAGGAAAATGCAGATATGTATCCACTTAGGCAGCTGGAACTAAACTGAACTGGTGGGCTTAAGGCCCCTGTATTTATACTACTATTTATATTACTGGAAAGTTCTAGAAAGTTCTAGAAGTCACTCCAAGTTTACTCACCACTGAATCTATCTGGAATGTTCTGGAAAATAGATACATTTCAAAATATCACTGTCCTGGTCACAAAAGCAAAGTTTGTGGGGAATAGCCATTTTCTATACTTTTGACGCATAAGCAATTAGGAAATAACACTTACTACCCAGGAACCAAAAAAATAAATAAAATTGTTACACTGTGTTATTTTTCACTTGTACTACCTTTTGGGTAAACAATCTGGAATTTCTTGCTGATATAAAATGAGTTGTAATATGTCCGAAAGACATGATCACTACTGTTTTATAGGTAATTCTGAAACTTATATTATCAGGAGCTATAATAATGGCTTCAAGAACTTCTCATCAAGTTGATATGTGCTTGTATTTGCTAGCGTTTGGGCAGAATGAATGCCATGACCCTGGAATACCCATCAATGGGCAGCGATTTGGTGCCCGGTTCCTGCTGGGCAGTTCTGTTTCTTTTCATTGTGACGAGGGCTTCATAAAAACCCAAGGTTCTGAGACAATTACGTGTGTGATGCAAGACGGAAGTGTGGTCTGGAATTCAGCAGTGCCCAGGTGTGAAGGTAATCATTTTTTTATTTTTTTGTATTTGTGTGCTTATGTATTTATTTTATTTGTATTTTAAAGCTGTTTAACCCAAATAGTTAATATTTTACACCCTATCAAGTCCCTTTGGTCTGGAGATCAGCTGGTCAAAGCAATAATATATACATCAATGTAAAGTGTTGTTTTGTGATATATTTATTTGCATACAACAGCTATTACCAAAAGTTTCACATCACCTAGAATTTTAGGATTGGGACATCATTTAAAAAAACAAAACCTATATGAACGTAATTTCAATCTTTTATTTATCATTTAATCAAAGAAACTACAAAATGAAATCGCAAAAGTCAAGTACGGTACAGTACAGTATTTCATGCTAGACTTTTGAAAATGTAACAATTTTTTAATTTTTTTCATTAAGTATATGGAAAACTACAAAGCAGTATGTAATTCAGTATATTAACATAACATTATTTAGCAGTTTTCATTCAATTTTATGAAGCAAAATGTGTTAATTCCATAGGGTAATGCAAAAATCTTTGCCACAGCTGTATTTAAGGTTTATTCAGGCTTTTTTTTTTTTTTTAAATAAATGCAATTAAGGCACATTCCAGTTCACAGTGCATGTTTTTTGAAACTTTTAAAACTGGTAGGGGTTTAATGCAAAAGGTTGAGCATTCTAGGGCAATTACAGAAACTGATAGCAGTCTGATTGAATAAATAGATTGGTTACAGGCATAACTGCATTATGAAATCATTCATTCTCTCTAAACAGCCATTTTAAATAGTTGGGAAACCTGCCAACTGCATTTATAGTTAGTCAAGTTTAGCAGTTATATTAGACGATTGTTGCTCTAAGAATGAATATCATCTGTTGTAGATATGGTGCATACCATACTAAGCCTTGTTTTTAAGGTGATTTCTTACCCTGAAATGATCACTACTGTATTGCTTGTGAAGATATTTGGCTTTCTCTACTTTAGGTGAGAAGTGGCTATCCGCATGCAATGTAATTCTGTATTTTTTTTTTTTTTATATTCATTTCAGAAGTAGGGCCTGTAATCAGTGCTTCTCGGAAATGTCCACAGACACAGTGTGACAATTAAGATGTTTTGTTTTTGTAGCCGCTACGCCACTGGAGGAATTTCGCCTCCAGATATAGTTTAGATTCAGGTTCTTTAAATTTGGGGGATCAGCACCAGTGTACAACCACGAAGACAGAAATAGATTTAGAAATTATTTATTTCAGATGCCTGTAAAACAAATTAAAAGACAGCCGCCGTAAAATGAATAAGAACATAAAATACCTAAAACTAAACCCTAAAATAGACAAAAAGACAACTAACTATAACCTATTAAAATACATATTAAATCTTAAAAGTCCCAGCCTAGTCCCTCTGCTGACCTATGCTCGTCTTCACTCTTTGTTTCGATCCACATAGGCTGCTTCCAGTCTCAGCAGGGAAAGGGAATGACACGTTGCATTGAAAATAAGATGGAAACAACAACAACAACAACAACAATAAAACGCAGCGTTGTGGCCTCCAAGAGTTTAAAAACACACGCAAGCAACAGTTTAATATCCAGTTTTGATTCCCAACTGCTAAAAAATAATTTAAAAAGGCACACTTAACTTCTGGGAGGGAGTAGTAAACACGACTATCAGTCCATCTATCAGTCTGTCCACCCATCTGTCTGTGGTGCCACAGCTGCTCCGCTCTCCTGTGTGCTCGCCTGTCCAGTTAGGAATCTTGTAGGTTAAAACCGGTATCGATCGCCCCACGGTAAAACCTCTTTCGCTTTCATTGCTGTCGCTGTTGCTGTTGCTGTCGCTGTTGCTGTTGCTGTTGCTGTTGCTGTTGCCGCTGCTCAGTTGTTGTTTCCGTTCCTGTTGTTTCAAGCATGCTTTTAAGAAGGGGAACAGTCTCGCAACCAAGCCGCTTCAGGTGCAGGTAATTAAGGCAATAGTTTCAATGGTTAATTGGTGATTAGTTTCAGTTATGCGTGACAAGTCCGTTATACAAATTAAAGTGCAATAAAAGAAACACACAATCAATTAAAAAAAAAAATAAAGAAAATCAAAGTCACACGTGCAAATCATAATTGAGATTAAGTGAAAAATAAATCAAAGTAAATAGTGGTTAAATAATAAAAACAAAAATTGCTAAATTAACTATACTTGTCACACCCGTGACAACAGCTTTAAAATGTATAATAAAGTCAAAATAGTTTTTGTTTTTAAAGACAAGGATATAGACTGAGGCTGTGCAAATCCATTTAAGATGTTTTAAGTTGTTAAGTTGGCCCGGGTAAAAGGAAAATTAGCTTCTAAGCGGGTATCAAATCATTCAATGCAGAAGTTAATTACCACTGATTGATACTCAAATTGGGAAGGTGATGGTAAGACAGTTTTTCTTGTTGTGGAATTGCCTTGATATATTGGTATCAAAATACTTCCACCTATATTAGAACAGTCCTGTGATGTCTTCAAAAATGTTTGTTTTTGAATTGTATATTCATTGACGAATGACCCTAACGTAATAGGAATGCAAAAGAATCAACAATGCAACACACAACCCATATCTGACAGATTTTCTTTTAAAATGATCCTGCGATATGGAAGCACAGATGTACTTTCATTTTTCTTTTTTTCCAGCCCCCTGTGGTGGTCGCTTAACTGCACCAAATGGAGTGATCCTGTCTCCTGGCTGGCCAGGATCTTATAAGGACTCGTTGAACTGTGAATGGGTGATTGAATCAAGACAAGATCATGCCATCAAAATATCATTTGACAGGTCTTTACAATCTATGTATCTTTTACACAGCATTTTTAAATGATTTTAGTTGTCTCTCTCATTTAGATGAAGTCCCTTGTCAAAATCAAAAGTAAACTCCCTCTTACCTTTACTAGCTGATAATTCTTTTTAGAAATGAAAAAAAGTTACTGTTACAAGAAGAGTAAGAGAACACAGGTGTCCTTAAATGATTTTTTTCATGGGTGAAAATGGCCAATGATCATTTTGACAAACTCCTGGGGAAAAAGATATCTTTAGCTGGGCTTGGGGCGACGCTCTGGGGTTGTACATGCTCTCAGATGCATTCTGAGCCATTTTGGACCACTTTCAGAAGAACATTTGAACTTGACTCTAGAAAAAGAAATTCACATGAGGCTAGTTACAAACATATTTTTTGCTCACATACATTTTTATACATTTTCTTACTGTTTGAGGGCCAATTTGGCCCCCTACCAAAATTTTAGGGGGATATTTTCTTTAGTGAGGAGGTCAGTATGTTTTATGACTTAGAATTCAACACAACTACAGTATTTGTATACTGACCTTGTGTTTCTAAAGAACAACAAAAAATAAATTTAAAAACCATGTTTTCATTTAGTCAGTAAGAATGAGGTCTTTTGAAATGACCTTGTTAAAAAAAGAAACGGGTAGAAACACAAGTCACTTTTTTGCAGCTGTTGTGCAGAAGATTCTTTCCTTTTCATTTGTGAACTTTGCCAGGGCCTTTTCCCATAATCAAACTTCTTCCAATGAGGTCCCTCAACTCTTAGACACACATATTTCCAAATTACATTATAAACCTCCATTGTAAAAATGAAGTGCAATAAATAAAAACAAAGATATAACGTATAACATATAAATCTTCTATATGCTCCAAAAACATAAAAATAAATAAAAATTACCACGCAGTCTGTATTGTTAATATGTGAAGTAATGTTATTAGAAAAATAATTAGCATTAGTTAAAATAAATAAAAATAAATAAATAAAATGTCACGAATAATAGCCTGAAAAACTACATGTTGACGTACATTAGTCATACAAAAGTAAACATGAAGTTTTAAAAAAAATGTACTGTTTTTAAAATGAAGGCGCTGGAGCTGTGGCTTTCATTTCATGACTTTTACTGCACTTTAACGGTAAGTATACACATTAAACTAAACAATAAGTAGTACGCATTTCTCACATTGTCTTGCTCTGTCACTCTCTCTCCAGTTCAAAATTAATAAATCACCGCTTGACAATTCAGGCATAACTAATCAGGCAGGCATGACTGTTTTGGTCTAGCAAACAGATAAGTTTACAATATGTCTTACTGTGTTTCATTGTCCGGCATTCTCAAGAACAGCATTTTGTTCTGAGGTAGATACATTTGGACACCCGACTGTGAATGTGTTTTTTTTTTTTCTTAGAAATTTGGCAACACATGCTGTCCTCATCAAAAGTCGTGTTTCTGCTGCCATTCATGCTGAAAACGGCTTTGCATTAATCATAGCACAAGCCATTTTACTGCTTTGGAAGTGTGAGTGGAGCTGGGATATCTTAATAGCAGCGCTCCGGTGTCATAAACCGGAATCATGTTCATAGAGTTTGCTGATCTAAAAATAGTTTATTTGTGCATGAATATCATCTGAATAAATTACATTTTCCAGCAGAAAGACATTGTCAGTGTAAAATCTACTTCCCTGCCAGGGATGTAAATCGAAAGTGCAAAGCCTGAGAAAAAAAAAAAAAAAAACAGACAGGGATTTCCCCCTCCCCCCACCTGTCAAATCGCTCCAAATGAAGATCATTTGAACTGCATAGAGATACATACATGTCAATGAAATCCTTAGTTACTCTTGTAATTCAGCTTGCAGTAACACACACACACATATATACATATATTATTTATTTCTTAGCTGACGCCCTTATCCAGGGCGACTTACAATTGTTACAAGATATCACATTATGTTTACATACAATTATCCATTTATACAGTTGGGTTTTTACTGGAGCAATCTAGGTAAAGTACCTTGCTCAAGGGTACAGCAGCAGTGTCCCCCCACCTGGGATTGAACCCACGACCCTCCGGTCAAGAGTCCAGAGCCCTAACCACTACTCCATACTGCGCTATATATATATATATTAGCTCAAAGAGCCAGCTGCCCAACATTTCGATATGTTGTACATATCTCAAGGGAGCCTGTGTTTGAATCAAAACATTGGAGGTATTTATAGGTTTTTGATGGCATATAATTTTAGATTTTACTTAAAGTAAACCTTGATTGAACAGAGACTATTGGACTTCATCGCCTTCCTCATTAAATTGATATACTACTGTATATATATATATATATATATATATATATATATATATATATATATATATATATATATATATATAATTACAGTAACATGTGGCAACATGTTTTAAGTAATGTCAATCATTCACTACTCTCTTTCTACATAAAGAAAAAGACATTGCAACTGACCAATCATTAATTTTGTGCACTACATAATATGTGTCATTTTACTTAGCAACGGCTTAATGACCGCAAACCCAAACAAACCAGCAACATGGCATCATGGTTTTATTCAGCAATTAACCAAAAAAAGTTATTGTAAATATAAAACTGCTGTACAGTTATGCTTCTACTAATGCATAATAAAGTATATCTTGTGTACAATGACTGCCTAATTATTATTATTATTATTATTATTATTATTATTATTATTATTATTAATATTATTTCTAATAACTGATTTTGCCAAATAATAATAAAAAATGGTAACACCCCCCCCCCCCCCCCGAACTGGAAAAAATAAAAATAAAATAAAATCTTCAAACCCTAAAAACGGATGATTCATGTCTCCCAATGTTTTACAGTCTTACAAGGTTGCACAGGTACACATCAGTCGCGTTTTATGATCTTTGTATTATGAATAAAATCAACCCCCATTATATATATGTAAAAAATTAATGTACTTACCCGTCACACGCGACTTTCGACTCCCGACTCCGTCACCAGTTTTCTGATACAAAGCCCATCTCTTCAATGTTAAAATGCATTTCATTATCCGTCACAGCCTACGCTTTTTTTGTGTGTGTTGTTTTTTTTCGCAAGCGCAAATCCGTCCCTGCACATAGCAGTGCATCAGCGCCATGCTCCAGGGCCGCAGAGATACTCTGTTTACACGGAGCTTCAGCGAGTTTACCTGACAAAAATGCAGCAACAAACAAACAAGAAGAGCGATTCCTGCTACAGAAATGTGAAACATTTAATCAATAAACAGTTTTAGATACCAATTTTTTTTTTTTAATATAATATCTTGCTTGTGTGCATTTTCATTTATGTGCACTATGAAATTAGAGCCATATTGAGTAGCACATGCAATTTTGAATACTGTTTCAATTCTGGATAATGTTTTGTTTTTTTCTAAATCTTTTGATAAACTGCATTGCCTTTTACATTTTATGCAATTCTGTGCATGGGTAACATTTTGATTTCATTTTGCTACTGGGTCATAATGTGGAATTTTACATACTGCTACAAATGAATACCTGCCAGATTTAAAAGAATGTACTGTACAGTCCACATGTCTACAGTCATGATATTTTCAGAATCATATCGTCCTGAATTAAAATACTGTTGAAAATATAGTACTGTGATCAACTACAGTACATCTAAATGGAAATCTACTTATTTAGTTTTTTCAGCTTTGTATTTGAGATCTTTTTGTGTTTGATAAAAAACAGACAAGGGTTGAAACGGGCAAAAATGAAATAAATATGCATCACACTCTTTTAACCATCACTGAAGTCAAAATTTCATGAGGTCAGATATGTGCTGACTGTAGCTATGTTTCCATCAACAAGACGAACAAATTTCTAGCGAACTTGCAAAATTCTGCACAAAACTATATGCGAATCTTATCGTACAAAAACAGGTTTCGATTCAACTGAATTGTAGCGAATAAACAGCTGTACGTAATGATGTCACAAGCTTAAGAAAATTGTTATCTCATACATTTTCTTGATCTGAACCAAAAAAAAGTTTGATGCATTCCCATCCAAATAACCAACCTGAGCATTCTGGTTAATAACATGTTGCTGGACTGGAAATGGACCAAGAAGGAACGACGTGTGTGTGTATATATATATATATATATATATATATATATATATATATATATATATATATATATATATATATATATATATATATATATATTTACACACATACAAATACAGCATGCAAATTAAAAATAATTTCAATTGTACAACTTTTCATATTTTTTTTTAAGCTGTACTGTTTCCCTCATGTAATTTAAGTAATTGTTACAACAACAACAACAACAACAACAATAATAATAATAGACAGAATGGCAGTCCAGTATCAACTACCCTCCGGAGATAGCTGCACCGAAACCTAAAAGATGATATTTCAGTCCTGCTTGGGAAAAGGAATATTTTGTTTTTGAATGGTCCAGGGGTGGAATTAATATATACAGTGCCCAGAGATCATGCCAAGAAACTGTGTAAAAAGATGACGAAAATATTAAACATGTCTGTAGCAGAAAATATGTTAATAAGAGAAGCAAAAGAAAACAAAGGGTCAGGGATATGTCGGCATTTGTAAACTTGGACCAAAAAGATGTATAAAATGATCTCTGTTGTTTTGCCTACAGTTTGGCAAAAGCTGTTACAATTTATAAAACAGGTAGCGTCTTTAAAGAAATCGCCACAAAAATTGACTACAATTTCTCAGCCTTCCAAAGATTGCACTGTAGTGCAAAAACTGTTGCCAGAAACAATGAAAAATTTGGCAGTAGATCTGCCCAATGTGTGATGAAAGCACGGTCCAAAGTGACACGAGTCAACTTATTATTCACCATCGTTTTTTTAGAAATATCTGGACGCTGTAATGCAGAAAATATAAGTGCAGCCATATTGAGTTGTTTAGGAAATTAACAAAATAATGATCCAGTACAGAAAATGGTGTGGCTTAAATCAGACAGTGCATCAGTAATGCTGTCACAGCATTATGAGGTATTTTATTTTATATTATAAGAATGTACGTAATATTAATGGACAGTATATATGATCATATCCTAGTGATGTCAGTATTTTGTAGTGACCGTCATGTAATATGACTGTGCCGACGCTGTAGTGGAAAAATAAGCTGACAAATGTTTTTTTGATTAAAAAAACCACTTTATATACAAGAAAGATATACATCCAATACAATCATATAAGCACAAGTTACAAACTGACTTCGGACCAGGCCTAAGTACAGCTCAGTGCATATGTTTGTATCATAAAACACAGATATCTGCAGAGTCAGTTCAAAAGAGATTAAAATACTAACAAACCTTTTACAAGATTTTATATTTATACCTTCGTAAGCAACTGGTGATTTCACTCCCATTGTCTTACTTAAAAACAAGGGGAGATAGGGCTATAAAAACGGTTGCTAAAACTGGCCTGACTATAGTTCTAAACTAGTAGGAGTTAAAATACTGCTTAGCAGTAACACTATAAAAGCACTTCACAAAATATGCTGCTTCTAAATAGGCTGGCTTTTAAATGCAGTACAAATGCAGGCAAAAATGAATAAAACAAGAGAAATACAACCGGATTAAAAAGGAGATGAAATTATATTAATAAAACTTTCGAGGGGGAAAGTACCACACTGCTTTCCCCCAAGCTCATCAGCCTCCACTGTAGAACGCCATAGGACCGTGTAGCTCTCAAGGTGCTGCTCGCTGTCACCGCCCGGCTGCAGGTAAACAGGATACCGTCTCGTCTCGTCTCGTCTCATCTCATCTCGTCTCTTTTTACAAGTGCCAGAAAGAACCAGTCAATTCACTATTCAGACATAAAAACTAAAATCCCCTTTTTTTGGTCATCTACAGAAAGTGAAAAATACAATTCTAAAAATAAATGAACACAGAAAAATAGAAGCCCAGATTATTTCTATTAAAAAAAAAGATTAATCATTGAATATTTAAATAAGCCTGTAAAAATGACAATTGATCTTAAATACGCAGAATGTCACTACTAACAACTAACACTAGCTAAACAGAAATTAAACGTAATTTACAGACACTTATATATCATTCATCAGTTAGTACTCAATCCTTTATTCTAATGTGAATGAGTTAGTTTTGAATGCAAGGTATTATCTCAGTACCAATCCATGCTGGCCCTACTCCAGGGCACACATACACTTATATCATTGTCAATGTTGTCAATATACGATACAGGGTAATTAATGTACAATATAAAACAACAGTTTTCTCTCTTGCTTCTGTTCTGCCTTTTCTTTTTTAGTTAATAGGGAAAGATGATCTGTAGAATATAAATAACACAGAACATCTAGAACCAGATAATAATATATACAATCAGTTAATCTGTTTTTTTTTTTGTTTGTTTGTTTTTGCTAGTTTTAATTTAGTTTCCAGTTGATTAAAAAGTGAAGCAAGTAATTGCAAGAATACAAACAATAGCCAGCAATGATAAGGGCAGCAGCGTGGAGTCGTGGTTAGGGCTCTGGACTCTTGACCGGAGGGTTGTGAGTTCAATCCCAGGTGGGGGACACTGCTGCTGTACCCTTGAGCAAGGTACTTTACCTAGATTGCTCCAGTAAAAACCCAACTGTATAAATGGGTAATTGTATGTAAAAAAGTAATGTGTAAAAAAATAATGTAATTGTATGTAAAAATAACGTGATATCTTGTAACAATTGTAAGTCACCCTGGATAAGGGTGTCTGCTAAGAAATACATAATAATAAGCATAATGTATTACCCATTAAACTGGATAAAGTGATTGATTAAAACTAAATTGCATTTCAAGGTATTTATTTATTATTATTATTTTATTATTATTTTTTTAATAAACCACTAATTAACTCAACCTTTTTATTTTCAGGTTTCAGACTGAAGTTAATTATGATACATTAGAAATACGAGATGGACCTGCTAACTCATCACCATTAATTGGAGAATACCATGGTACTCAGGCTCCCCACTTCCTTATCAGCACCAGCAATTACATGTATCTTCTGTTCACCACTGACAACAGTCGGTCCAGCGTGGGCTTCCAGATTCGTTATGAGAGTGAGTTTTCTGTGTTTCGTTGGGATTTATATTCATCCGTGGGATGGCGTTATTATTCAGCTAAGAATAATATTACTTTAATGTGATGAATTAATCATTTTGTACAGTTTTATATACAGTATATTTCATAAAATGACTGGTTTACTGCGGGGGTAGACAACCTTGTCTCTTCCAGTCCACTGCAGGACCGCTAAATATCTTGCCTTTCAGTGAAAGTTCACACACCATCAAGGAAGGGGATTGGATCAAGACTGAACTGTTCCTTGAGACATGCTCCACTATCTCTGATCTTTGGATAAAAGAAAAACTTACTCCAATCTCCAATACTGCCTAACCAGCAACTTTTATGAAATTTAATGCAGAGAGGAAAGAGGCTTGGCTTACATTTAAGAGATTATTACTGTACAAGAATGTACCTTCATTTAAATTGTTCTCTGTGGGGATTATTATTATATATTTGTTTTTGTCATGTGATGCTTTTTCAAAGCCACTACAAGGATAGTCATAATCCTGGGGTATAATGAGTACCTAGGAATATTTAAAAATGTAGTGGATTGTGTAAGTATTGTATATAATAACCTCTCTTGTGTCTGGTAAAACTGCTTATGATAAAATCTCACAGGTCGTCTCAGCCAATAAAGTTCTAAGTGGAGCACGCATTATCCTACAAAGCTTTAAACTGTTATTATGTTTAATACAGCCACATAGCATCCAGTACAAAAACATTAAACTGTATTTAAATTCATTAACAAACACATAAAAGTTAATAATATCACAACTATGATCCACAGTGGACCCTTCCTAACTGATCTCATTGTTCGTAAGATTGTTTATTGCATGTGTTCTATTTTCCAAAATGCTTACAGGCAATTGGATGGGTTCCTTAATATTATTTAAAGGTACATTGCATATTATAATTTATTATAAATGATGTTTCTGTCTAAAGAAATAATAATAAATAAAGCATGCAATACAATATATGGGACTCTAAATGTATGCTGCAGAGGCCAAGATTTCCTGCTGCAGAATTTCATGATTGCAGCTGCAAAAGATCCCTGGATCCCTTTTTTTGTCAGAAATGAAGCTGGAAATGTTGCCGTTCTCTTTGTCAATATGCTGTGAATGTGGCTGTTAAATGGAAGTTTCATATTTAAAACTGTTGTGAAATATTGTTATGATAAACAGACAAACATGTATGTTGCTTTTTTATTCTTTTGGGATGTACTATATTCAAGAGCTACATATTGTTTCTGTGATGTATTTCATTTTTAATATATACTGCATTTTAATTATTATATCTTATCATTTCAGTTGCATACCTTACTTTAAACCCTTTTTCCTTTCTATTTTTCATATATTCTTCTTTCATTTACAAAGGACTCTTACAACATATAACTGATTTTATTATCTTTTTATTGGCATGTTTGGCCACCCAGCAGTTCAATAATTTGTTAGGTTTCTGTATTAAAAAAGGCTATTATTCTTTGTCTAAAAGGTTAAAAAAAAAATACTTAAAGTGGACCATTCACATCATGGAAATCCCTACAATAGTAAATGGTAAAACTGTGATACAACTGCTTCAAATGAATAACAAACATGCATGACTGATTTAAGACTGAAACATATTTGTAAGTGAGCACCTTGAATAATATGTGATCACTTGTAGTAATAATACAATGTAATAGTACTGTTATTTTCTGCTGGGAGCTTCAGGCAATTTTATTTGGCAACACAGAGCATGGTGAATATCAATATACTGTAGTAGTGTTTTCTTTAAAATGCAATTGTTTTTAAGCACATGCCATGGCTTCAGATGCTGGTGCCTCTACATCACATATTATATCCCTTTCAGTCGCTGTGTGTTTAATTGTGCCAAGTAAAGTTTCCTATCTATGTATGTGTTTTGGCAGGCCAACTTAGAGTTCTCCATAGAGTTCATGCAAACTGTTTTAAAATTTGTAAAAATGTACATCAAGTACATCATGCTCATATTATTATGATGAACTGTACCATACGTAGTTAGATGTGCATTTGTTTCTGGTAGATATGCAGAATGTCTCTCAGACACACTTTCAGATAACCTCGGATCTTTGTATATTGTAGGTTTGACTATGTAGCCTACTACTTAAAATAAATAAATAAATAAAAAAAAACAATCCCCCCAGCCAGCCTTGAGTGTGTGCAATTTGCAGTCAAAAAGATTAATTTATTATTGATCACTACTGACAAGTCAACGTTTCTACTAAAGCTGACGAGTAAAAGGAATAAAAGGTTATCATTTAAGGTATTTCAGTATTAGATTGTCACTGAATTATTTTCATTGATTTTTTTTTGTTTTTAGGTGTCATGTTGGAGTTGGATTCCTGTCTAGATCCTGGTATCCCTGTAAATGGAAAACGACGGAGGAACAGCTTTGCAATTGGTTCCAGAGTGTCATTTAGTTGTGATCAAGGATACACGCTTAGTGATGATGAGCCAATTATTTGTGAAAGGAACCATCAGTGGAACCACGCGTTGCCCAGTTGTGACGGTAGGTATTCTTACAGTCCTATCTAGAGTTTATAGAAAGAGGTTACTACATTTGAGGAATAGCAAGTTAACATTTTCCAAGACACCCAGCAGCAAGGGAAGAAATAAAAGGTAATTCCTCAAGAGTTAAACCTCGGGACTGATGACGAGCCTTAGTATGAAATTAAATTACAAGGAATTTTGCGTTATTGCAGATTAAAGGTACCCGAATATCCAAATATGTCAGAATTACAGACATGTTTTTTTTTCTGTGACAATTTGCTTGCAATTGACAAAAAAAAGGACTGATTCTCCTCACTGCACTACAGCAGACCGCACTGCCTCAGGGCTATTGCCTGGATAATGTGGTTATCCTATTGAGATTATGTGAACCGCTGATATTATGGAAGTTAAAAAAACATCGAACAATTCAAGGTGAAAAATTGCATTACATTGCATAAACTACCAAAACACCTGCAAGGCAGATTACCAGTTCATACTCTATTTTTACTATTTTTTAACAAGCTGGGGGACCTCCGTGTCTTTAATGTTCCAGGGCTTATATCCAATGCAGGTCAGAAATAAAATTCAGTCAGTTTTTTTTTAGAGGGTCCCGTCCCAGGACTGAATGACTGGGGGCTCCAGGGCAGGATCAAGGTGCATTCGCAGAGCTAAGAGGGAAATCTCACATGGTGCATGCAAGCAGTGTGCTTCTCTGTAGCCATCGCCTTATCTTTCATGAGCACTAAATTCACCAAAATAAAGCTGTGAATAGAGGTGGAAATTATTTTGCCTGGAATACTGCACTTTATTATTCTGGTTGAAACATAGCTTCCTAGCTTGAACTTTGAATAATGTGCTGCATAGGGAAAACTATCCCCTCTCATCACCTCAGATCTTACACAAAAGAGCATGTGCAGTAATTAACGTGACAACTTTTTGCTCTCATGTTTAAAGCTTTGAAGCTAAGGGATGGTGAAAGGACAGCTAAAACCAAGTTTTCAACCAGGCAAATCAACTAAATTCTGAAGGGCTTTAAAAAAAGAAAAAAACTTAATGCACATTGTTTTCGAATGGAGATTTCTCCTTCAAGTTGCCTCAGCTGGCTGGTGCCCCATTATGACATGCCTCTCAAACTCATTCACGAGTTGTTCAATAAGACTAAGATCTGATAGCTCAGATGATCAAAGAATTGCAGGTGTTCTCTGTTGAATAAGTATTCCCATTGCAATTATGTGTGGACAGGCATGTAATAAATCATGGTTGTACTTTTTTAATTTTATATATATATATATATATATATATTGTTTTATTACAAACAAATAAAATAAATTGAAGGACTTACTGTATTAAACATTTCGAATATTTAAAAAGTGCAAGACTTTAAGAGCACTTGTAGTGTTCCATTTGTAAATTAACTGTCATATTCCAGTTCTGATATCAGACAGATTGTTATACAACTACCCTTTAAACTCACTGAAGAGAGAAGCAAAAATAATACAATATTTTGTGGTGCAAAAATAATACAATATTTTGTGGTGACACATACAGTTACACTTTTTTTTTTTAAATTTGTAATATTTACATATTTTCTTATTACTCCTATTTTATTTTTAAAACTGAAAATTACTGTTATTACTAGTTACTGTCTTTATCTTACACTGTACAAAAGTAGTAAAGTGCATCAGGTAATGTTACACGTTCTTTATGCAATTACTTTTATTTTGTTAATAACAGTTCCTAAAGAAAGAGATTCTTTAATATATATATATATATATATATATATATATATATATATATATATATATATATATATATATATAGATATATATAGATATACAGCTCTGGAAAAAATTAAGAGACCACTGCAAAATTATCAGTTTTTCTGGTTTTACTATTTATAGGTATGTGTTTGGGTAAAATGAACATTTTTGTTTTATTCTATAAACTACTGACAACATTTCTCCCAAATTCCAAATAAAAATATTGTCATTTAGAGCATTTGTTTGCAGAAAATGACAACTGGTCAAAATAACAAAAAAGATGCAGTGTTGTCAGACCTCGAATAATGCAAAGAAAATAAGTTCATATTCATTTTTAAACAACACAATACTAATGTTTTAACTTAGGAAGAGTTCAGAAATCAATATTTGGTGGAATAACCCTGATTTTCAAGCACAGCTTTCATGCGTCTTGGCATGCTCTCCACCAGTCTTTCACATTGATGTTGGGTGACTTTATGCCACTCCTAGTGCAAAAATACAAGCAGCTCGGCTGTGTTTGATGGCTTGTGACCATCCATCTTCCTCTTGATCACATTCCAGAGGTTTTCAATGGGGTTCAGGTCTGGAGATTGGGCTGGCCATGACAGGGTCTTGATCTGGTGGTCCTCCATCCACACCTTGATTGACCTGGCTGTGTGGCATGGAGCATTGTCCTGCTGGAAAAAACAATCCTCAGAGTTGGGGAACATTGTCAGAGCAGAAGGAAGCAAGTTTTCTTCCAGGACAACCTTGTACTTGGCTTGATTCATGCGTCCTTCACAAAGACAAATCTGCCCGATTCCAGCCTTGCTGAAGCACCCCCAGATGAGTCCAATTTTCAGCTTTGTCCAACACCTGGTTGTCTAATGGTTAGACGGAAACCTGGAAAGGCCTACAAGCCACAGTGTCTCGCACCCACTGTGAAATGTGGTGGAGGATCGGTGATGATCTGGGGGTGCTTCAGCAAGGCTGGAATCGGGCAGATTTGGTATGAATCAAGCCAAGTACAAGGTTGTCCTGGAAGAAAACTTGCTTCCTTCTGCTCTGACAATGTTCCCCAACTCTGAGGATTGGTTTTTCCAGCAGGACAATGCTCCATGCCACACAGCCAGGTCAATCAAGGTGTGGATGGAGGACCACCAGATCAAGACCCTGTCATGGCCAGCCCAATCTCTAGACCTGAACCCCATTGAAAACCTCTGGAATGTGATCAAGAGGAAGATGGATGGTCACAAGCCATCAAACAAAGCTGAGCTGCTTGAATTTTTGCACCAGGATGGCATAAAGTCACCCAACATCAATGTGAAAGACTGGTGGAGAGCATGCCAAGACGCATGAAAGCTGTGCTTGAAAATCAGGGTTATTCCTCCAAATATTGATTTCTGAACTCTTCCTAAGTTAAAACATTAGTATTGTGTTGTTTAAAAATGAATATGAACTTATTTTCTTTGCATTATTCGAGGTCTGACAACACTGCATCTTTTTTGTTATTTTGACCAGTTGTCATTTTCTGCAAATAAATGCTCTAAATGACAATATTTTTATTTGGAATTTGGGAGAAATGTTGTCAGTAGTTTATAGAATAAAACAAAAATGTTCATTTTACCCAAACACATACCTATAAATAGTAAAACCAGAAAAACTGATAATTTTGCAGTGGTCTCTTAATTTTTTCCAGAGCTGTATATATATATATATATTTCTGTCTGTCTCAAACAGCAGTAAGTAAAGCAGCTTGTTGCCTTGAACTTGCTTGGAGGCCTCAGGGTCATTCTTACATTCATTTTTAATGCAGCAACACAGTCAGGATTGGCAGCCGCTTATCTGAACAACTATACCCAGAGAAAAAACCCTATACCCAACACAGCGACCAAGTTTCCTTTTGGGTAGCCTATCTCTAATAATAATCCATAGAGATCTACATCTCATTTCTAAAATAAATATTTTTGGGATATATATTTTTTTTGCTTTCCACATTCCACATAAAACAAAACTCATACTGAAGTGGCTTAAAAGACATTAGGAATATATTTTGTATTTCTCACAATCACAAAGCTGAACCATTTCTTTTGGTGTCTGTTTGATGGTCACACTGTTGCTTTTTCGCAGCTTTCAGGTTCCATGTTTCATTGACCTTTCTGTTAACCATATAGTTTGTTTTGGCAGTCCACTGCACACACCCTCTATTTTTGAGCTTCAGGGAGGTTCTGCTTCATGCCTTGAAATTAGCACTTTTTGTCAGAATTAGTGCAGTTAATTTCTATTTGACCATATGATTTCCTCTAGCTCTTCAAGGAAAATAACTTTTAAAGGTGTGTGTTTATATCTCTTCAACTCAACTGGTGCCTTCATTTCCCAATGAACTGGCTTTCATCTTTGACTATGCTTGTCTATCAAACTTAGAATCATGCTTTCATCATTTCTGGCACAGTCGGAGACTCCTACACACACTCTTGGTAGGAGTCTCCTAAACATACTCTTGGTAGGAGTCTCTTTCACTGCCTTGATCTTATCTAGGGCAGCAGTGTGGAGTAGTGGTTAGGGCTCTGGACTCTTGACTGGAGGGTCGTTGGTTCAATCCCAGGTGGGGGACACTGCTGCTTTACCCCTGAGCAAGGTACTTTACCTAGATTGCTCCAGTAAAAACCCAACTGTATAAATGGGTAATTGTATGTAAAAATAATGTGATAATTTGTAACAATTGTAAGTCACCCTGGATAAGGGCGTCTGCTAAGAAATAAATAATAATAGAGACATCTTTCTACTTGAGTCTTCCTTTTCAACCTAGAAGATCTGCATCTGTCCTGCTCACCTGCACTGGGAAGAATGAATGAAAACAGTACCTTAGCATGTGTTTTATTAAACAATGGCGAATTTGTTTGAAACCGTGCAGATGATTATTTGACCACAAGCTAGGATAGTCTTGTGACCTTGATAACTGTTATCTGATTGGTGCAACCAGATTGCTCTATATCATTCTATCAAAGAGCTATCAGTCTTGAACAGACTACAGCAATAAAAAAAAACATTTCCATACAAAATGTATTTCAATCACCAGTGTATTGAAGCAATAAGGCTGGTTTTCGTTGTACATCTTGAAGTTATTAAGTTTCACTATAAAGCACGTTTCAACAATATATTAATCATTATCAATGTACACAAAACTGTGTTCTGTTATATTTTTATTTAACCTTTTTCATTTTTCTCAACCAGCTTTATGTGGAGGATACATGCACGCTAAAAGTGGAACAGTGCTATCTCCCGGGTTTCCTGATTATTACCCTAACTCGCTAAACTGCACTTGGACCATAGAAGTGTCTCATGGAAAAGGTAAAAAAGAGAATATTCATTACTTGGTATGTGAGTGGAGTGCTTTTGAATTTAAACTAGTTAAAAGGAGGTTTAATACTTAAAATGTGGTTATGCAACATACATATTTAGTATTAATAATGTAGCATTATTTTATGCGTTGAATGAGATTGCATTACAACTGTTCTATAATTCACATCATGAATTTTACATATTTTTCCACATCAAGACATCAGCGTGATTCCAAATCAAGATTTCTTTCTTCTTTAAATTTCCAGGAGTACAGATACTTTTTCACACCTTCCATCTTGAGGATTCTCATGACTATTTACTTATCGCAGAGGATGGAATCTTTACTGAGCCAGTTGCACGGCTTACCGGATCTGTCTTGCCACCATCAATCAAAGCAGGCCTCTTTGGAAATTTTAGTGCACAACTGCGGTTTATTTCTGACTTCTCTATGTCCTATGAAGGATTTAACATAACATTTTCAGGTGGGATAGCTTTTAATCTTTGCTTCAATTTACTACACCTTGTGGTGTCATTATTTTCCCCAATAATAAATACTAATTGATGGATGTTTGTATATATTTATGACTAAATGATGTTTGTCTGGTGGCTATGGAATGTCACCTTGTATATAGATACCTTTCTGTGAATGATAGAATTATCAGTAGCGTAGATTATAGAGCATGAATAGCCATGTAATTAGACTATGCCATGTAATTACCAGTGTTTCCTGCTCATACACAGTAAGTACAATGTAATTACATTGAAATGGTCTTTTGAATGGCAACACCATGGTACAGGCCAGGGGTGCAAATGCTGGCACCAGTAGACAAGTTTATTTATTTTTTTTAATTCCTTAGCAAAGGGAAGTTTAACTGCAGAGTCCAAAACATGTAGCTTGTATCACACACAGACTATTTTATTTAATTACCAGTATTTCCATTCCTGGGGGGCTACCTCTGGGATCAGTCTCCCAAATGTCCCAATATAGTTCACAATTAATGCAAGTAGAGGCGCAACACCATAATAATGGATCATAGATCACATTTCCATTCTTTGGTTGTAGTGAACAGATATAGCTCTTGTCATTAAATACATTAACACATGACTTCAATTAGTTAATTAGTGATTCAATCATTCAAAATTAACAATTCAAATCACCATCATGATGTTTGTAAACAATACTATTAAGTTACAGTAGAAATATACCCCAAAAAATCTTTTGATTCATTAAATCATTCATTACCAAGCACAAGTATCCAATAATGTATTTATCAGGTAGAAAGCAGGTTAAGTCATACTCTTCATTGAGTCCCTCAGGGCTCAGGCTATCCAATGTAAAAATAAGAAAGCTTCACGGCATAACAACACATTTTGTCTATTACCCCCTCTAGTGGGCATCTGATTTTTTTTTCTTTAACCATAATTCTTAACATAGATGCCGTATGTTTAGCTTCCATAAAATGTTTTGCTACTGGGGAATCTGCCCATCTAATCACACTCTTATGCTCAGAAATGCAGGTTTTAACAGGTCTTGTGGTTTCACCAACATACATGTCCACATTAACATTATATCACGTAAACCACATAATCAGAGACACATGTAAAGTAATCCTTAATATAATATTTCCATCCAGAATATGGATGGTGGCAGTAAAATTGGTCGCAAACATGTCTTTGCTGCATACTTTTACCCAATTATCAATTAAATCAGCAAGTCAAAAAAAGTATGTGGGCAATAATAGACTTAACAGGTAAGGATAAATGCATTTTACGGTTTTCAAATATTGTAAAATAATGTTTCGTGTTCGCAAGCCTCTTGATTTTACCGCAAAAGTTAAACATATTTTGTTGATAAAAAATCATCATGGTTTGAATAGATGCATATAATCATGGATTTAAGTTAAAACCAAATTAGTTGTTGCAGCTAATTGTAAATCTAATCTATCAATAAAATTAATCAATAATGTGCACAGCTTTCTTTCTAACTATCGATTGTAGCTCGATTCATGAGCTCTTGTTTTCTTAAAATGCCGAACGTTTGGGCTACTCAGGTCTGCCATCTTTCTTAATATTGCAATTTTGCTCTTAAGCGATAATACATATAAATACGCAGCACACTATTGTGTCTAATGCCGTTTATTACTAAAAACTAAACTTTCTAAACAGCTTAGCATCAATTTTCAAAATGATTTGCACCCCTGGGTACAGGCCATTTCAATGTAATAACATTTTTTTTCACAAGCAGTCAATATGTATGAGCAGAAAACATAGGTTGTCAGTCAGTTAATACCATGTTATTATGTAGGTATGTATGCCCTCAAATCTTAAGGTGTTACAGAACACCCTGAAAAGTTTACACATAATGTGTTACATTACCTTTGCTGTGTCCCCTCGCGGGGTTTTTAAACATGTTGCAGACTGCTGACTCTTTTTTAAAATATTTTATCACACATCACTAGTCAAAAATCAACTGGGCAATAGATTTCTTAAGATTTACTCCAGTAGAAAAAAATATCTTGAAGATCACCCTCCAACAACAATGCTGGTATTTGTTATGAAAAGCAATAAAAGAAGCAGCAAAATAGAAGTTGCGGGCATCTTGTTTTTGAGTCCAGATAAGTGTAGTTTATTGAAGATAAAAGTTCTGAGTTGCAAAATTACAACCAGACATCTTAAAGGTTACATGGTGACAGCAGTTGGCAGGTATCTTCTCATTTTCCAGTTTAAATGTGGTTTCTTGTGACATCATGTTTTTCCTTAAAACCAATCACAAGAGAACACATTTCCAAGTTTTTACAATCCTTACATCAAAAGATTCACATCCTACATGGTCTGTGCATCTAATTTCAAATGCTATCTTGTCCTTCTTCCTTCATTTTCTTAAATCTCTGATGGGAGGAAAGAGAGAGATAGCTTCCTGGAGTTCTTTGAAGTTTCCACCATGAGAGACACCTATTGTGTCAGAGGTGTCACCTCTCTGGTACACCTCTTACAGGAGACAATAGTCATAAAACTGGTTGAGTTCTCATGGAAGTAGCTCTCATAGATCTCCATTTGTCTGTCTTTCCCACGATTAACAAAAAACATTACTTCATTCTATACTAAATCTAAAGTCTAATCAATTTACTTATTTCTAAATAAATGTATTCCTACAGTATTATGTTCCCAAAATACATCCCTCGTTTTAATCAAAGTGCCAGCATTGTTGCAGGAGGAAACATCAACTGGATACACTGCTATGTTTAGAGGAAAATGTGTCTCTTGGTGATTGTTCCTGAGTAAAATATGAAAAAAAAAGTAATCCCCCAGTTCATTTACCTATGATGTGTGAAAAAAAATATTAAAATAATCAGGAATATGTTGAAAAAAAAGTCACTGCAATATGGAAAACATGGGATACTGGCTAATGTGTTTCTTCCAAACGATGAAAGGGGTTCTATAACACTTTCAGTGCTGCCAAATTATCTTAAATGTTTTACAAAATTATCTAACGATCCTAAACCAAAATAGACCTGAATACAAATCCAGAATTATAAGCCAATTAAGCTTTGAAATGGGAAGCTACAACACATTGGGCAATAGGCAATACCGTTTTCAATGGTCTGCCAATATTCAATATCTTTTGTTGTTTTCAGAATATGATCTGGAACCCTGTGACGATCCAGGAGTCCCAGCTTTCAGTAGGAGAATTGGCTTTCAGTTTGGAGTTGGAGATTCTTTGATTTTTTCTTGTCTCCCTGGATACAGACTGGAAGGCAATAACAGGATCACTTGTTTAGGAGGGGGCCGGCGTGTTTGGAGTGCACCTCTGCCAAGGTGTGTGGGTAGGTGGTCACATGCTTTCATTTCATTCAGACAAACTTGGATAGTGCATTGCATACATCAGATAAGAAGTCTTAAGGGTTACGAACATCTTTTTTGGGAGGGCTTGGTGAATTTTGTTCACTGGTCATTGGGCATTTAAACACTGTGAGTGTTTCTTTATTTCATCACAAAGCTTAAATTGATGCAATGCATTGCTGTTTGGATAGGGTAAATGTAAATAGTAGCCTAGTCTGTTGAAAGGGTTAAGATGTGAATCTATGTAGCGTAGTGGTTATGTAGTTGAAGTGGAAGTATGACTAGTTAGGGTTCAAATTTTGTCTTATTAAAGAATAAAATATAACCTTAACCCTCAGTTATGATGGCTCAGAAATACAAAATTAAATGAACCAGTGGTTCAGCACTTTACAAAGAACAAGCATAATATGAATGACCTACAATTCGTAGTTTTAGAAAAAATTAAATTAGACAATGTACAATATAGAAGACTAAAATAAAAAAAAAACTGTTTGTTTTCAAACACACTTTCCCTTGTAAACATACCGAAACGTTGGGAAGTTATCTCTCTCTCTCTCTCTCTCTCTCTCTCTCTCTCTCTCTCTCTCTCTCTCTCTCTCTCTCTCTCTCTCTCTCTATATATATATATATATATATATATATATATATGCACATTAACGTTATGTGTGCAAAAGTATGTATGTTCAATGAAAGTGTCTCATATCAACTAAATTTTGTTACACATAAATACAATATATTTTTTTAAGTTTGCAATATAAACCTTGCGTGGGAATCAAACCCAAGACATGCTTCCAATGCAGATGCCCTAGCTTTCACACCACAAAGTCTCTCCTTCCACTTTACAACATTTGCAAGTAGTATAGCATTAAAGTTTAGTTTTTAACAAGTAACGAAACAAGATTTTGTAAATAATGATTATGTATTATCCTGATTATATTGAAAGCTTTCATCTGATTTTTCAAATTATCATAATAAGCTTGGTCCATTCATTTAGTATATTGTAACGTTTTCTTGTTTAGGAAGTAGTACTCAGGGAGACAGTGTTGAAATCTCAAAATGTTTGTTTTATTTGAAACTACAGAGAATTCCTGTCAGGGGCTGGAATTCACGGCACCAAAATAATAACCCTATGTTTTAGTCTTGGCACTTTCACTGCATATTCTCCGGTCACAGCTCACACTCTCGCTCAGTCACACCCACCGTTTCTCATTCAAGTTCAGCGCTGGACTGTCCCCAGTCCCCAGGCTCATGCACCCCCTTATTTAACCTCCTGTCATTTTCCGCCGCTGTCCGGCTCATCAACCAGTCACATCCATGCTCTACAACCCCCGAAAACAGCAACACACATTCTCATTCACTCACTCCCCCCTTCCCATGCTAAGTAAAGTCATGACCTGTTCCCCTTACAATACATGTAACATAATAATAAAAGACAGACGAGACAAACTGAACAGACAACAAAGCAACAAAGCAATTGTCCGGGTCGTTGCAATAATTTTTTTTTTAATTTGAAAGTAAAAATATATGAAAGCATGACCTTCACTAATATAGAACTGAACAAGAACTGTTGAGTATTTATTTTCGTTTCATACAGTATTACATGCCAGTGTTTTACTTTTACCTAATATATAGGCTGTCCTTCAGCATATAGCTAATTCTCACAAACGAATGTTCCTTTTTGTCCAGTGGGGACCACAAATAGCGTTACTCTCATCAACCAGTATCTCGAGAGAGGAACCGTACTTCCTTGCGCCAGTAGGGACCACAATGAGCGTTGTGGCAAAGTGCCCACCCCTTTGTATTTATTTATGTATGTTTTCATCATTATTATTATTATTATTATTATTATTATTATTATTATTATTATTATTATTATTATTATTGTTGTTGTTGTATTGTATTTTTATGCAGGCGGACAAAGCCGTCCGTCTTATTTATTATTTATGATGATGGCGAAAAGCTGTGCGTTTGTTTTGTTTATTTATTTAAAAACCTCATGCAAACGGTGACCATCTCCCGAGTTAATTCATTGATTAATTGTTGCTAATTGGGAGATGGTCACCTGTATAAAAACCAGCAGCTTTCTGCGCTCAGTGGAGAGAGTCGCGAGACGTCTTTAAATTTAGGAATCCGAAATAACAATTGCTAGACGTGCTGGTTTGTTAACCAGCGCGATACTTGTTAGGGTTAAGGTTTGTTTGTTTGGCCAACGTGCCCTTTTGTTTCTGTCTTTTGTTTTCTTTAAATCTTTAGTTTTATTATTTAATAAACGCGCTGAGCGCCGGTTGTGCTTCCGTTGTGCCCAGCCCTTCTTTGTTTTTGTGTTGCTTCTTCCTGGTCGGTGACATCACTGCAACCACTCTGCCACTGTGTTACACTGACAGGAAACTAACATTTTTCAGAGATCAAGATCAGAATCTCAGAATGATGATGATAATGACTAAAAAAATCTCCAAAATATAAGTCCTGAGAATTCTCAGCTGGCTGATTTCATCTTTCAAAATATTGCTTGTAATTGTGTAGCACTGACAGTAACATAACACACTTGTAAACTGAAGGTTATAGTTTCAAATCCCACGCATGCCAGACCATTTTTTGCAGGCAAATGTTAAATTTTAAAACAGAAATAAATCATTTAATATAAATGATACAGACGTCAAAATAAATGCGTTCCCTCGTATATTTCAATGTTGACAAAACAAGTTAATTGTCGGATTTCCTGTAATATACATATGCGTGGATAAAATCTGCAAAAAAAATAGGTTGGATGAAAAAGGAGGAGAAGGACATTTTTAGCTTACTTTGGCAACTTATTTCTCTTATTACTGTATGACAGGTATTTACTTTTTTTTCTACATTTCACCTAAGAGTGTTGGGAACTACAAATTAAAAGTGAAATGGTGCTTTTGGCTGATTTAGTTTTGCTTCACCAATACCCTGAAAACACGTAAACTATCCTTGCATAGAGAGTCTCTGGCAGTTCTTGCTGATAACCTTGCGCGAAGAAATACCGTTTCTCACAATTTAACCAGGACACCAGTCAAGCTTCCTTCTTTTCTTCAAATGTTATGTGACCTTTATACCAACAGAGTAGACCAGTACTATACCATACTATACTATACAGGAGGCTTGGTGGTCCAGTGGTTAAAGAAATGGGCTTGTTACCAGGAGGTTGCCAGTTCAATCCCAGCTCAGCCACGGACGCACTGTGTGTGACCCTGAGTAAATCACTTAAAGCCGAGGTCCTATTGTAAGTGACTGCTACAGCAGTTATTGATGTATAGTTCATCACCCCCAAGTCTCTATAAGCCGCTTTGGATAAAAGCGTCTGCTAAATGACTAAATAATAGTACCTTAGTTTATTGTCTCAGCCAAAAGACAAATCCAATCCAACCACACAGCACCTCCAAACACATCTTTTTTATTAATGGTAGGAACTGAACATTTATTACTCTTCATTATATTCGTTATTGAATTGAAATGGTAACATTGCTTATATTTTAGTCAGTGAATGTATTTTGGATTATTTCTTTATGCATTTTAATTGGCAGTTTCTGACATTTGGGTGTGTTGTTGCGTCTGGTGGTCCTCAGGACTGTTTAGGGCCACACATGCGGCCCTTTCATTCATTTCAGTTGCTCACCATTGCGCTAGACATTAATAATACATGGACAGATAATACAGGATTTGAATAGCATCTGCATAGTCTAAACAAAAGTACAGTAGACCTCTTGCTTATCCAAACCCCAGTAATCCGAACCGAACCATTGTGTCATAATGGATTGCATGTTGATCACAGCTGTAGAAACCTCAATGAAATGCAAGTGTTGTCAACATAAAACTAAGACTGGACAAGGCAATTGTAGTATGGTATAGATTACGCCGAATAAATCATGAATAGAAATTGTGTACAGTCCCAACTTGTTTGGATTAGCGACAGTCTTCTGTACAGTACATACAGTAAAATAAGTTAAGAACCAAAACATATTCAATAGAAGAATAAGGACACCAGTTAAAGTGTTGCCTACTTTATGCTAATATGCTAATATAAGGTAAATCAAATGGATTTAAAAATGTGTTATCACACATCTGTACATATTCCTGCAATAATATTAATATTTATTTCTTAGCAGATGCCCTTATCCAGGGCAACTTACAATTACCCATTTATACAGCTGGGTTTTTACTGGAGCAATCTAGGTAAAGTAGCTTGCTCAAGGGTACAGCAGCAGTGTCCTCCACCTGGGATTGAACCCACAACCCTCTGGTCACGAGTCCAAAGCCCTAACCACTACTCCACACTGCTGCCCAAATAGTACTAATACAAATACAAATATTGAAACAATTGTAATTACAGTGCTCCCCCCTTTATAACGCTGTAGTTGGGAGCTATAGTTAAGAGACTGCGCTGTTTGTGTTCTGCCTTATAACAAGAATGTAATGGCATTATGGGGCAAATGGAAACCATGACCGTACCGCCTTATAACCTGTTCCACAGTATAAAGGGAGAGTACTGTATATTGAAAAAGATATTGCAGAAATACATACAACAAAGTAGGAAACTAGGGAAAGTAATGCAGTGTGTTTTAAACCCTATAGTCTGTTCAGAAACACATTAAGGATTATTACATTAAAAAATTGCTTTGTCTAGATTTTTGATTTACTCTGTAATCCTCTATATACACTATCATGAAGGCAACGATCATGACATTAAAGTGTTTTTACAAGGGAGGTTATCTTTGAGTCACATTAAATGGTTTGCAAAATTGGTTTTATGTCATTTCTATAAATGCATATGCCATAAAAGGTCCAGGGACAAAGCGTCAGCTCTGATCTTATCCATTCTCTGTTCCAATGTTAAATAAATTGGGATTTTTAATGAAAACATTAAATTTCTTGAAGTTCTACCAGCCTTTAGTAATATTTTATAATTCTTGTCAAATCCAATTATTCTGTAACTACTACAGAAATATTGCAGATATAGCTACATGAAAGTGCCACAGCATGTTACTTGGATGAGTCACCATTACAAAGCATTAAACATTATACCTCAAGTCATATTTATTCTGAATGTTGTTTATTAGCTTTCAGCCCCTGGCAAATAATGTGCAGTCTTTTACAGGTAGGTGGAATGGAGAATCAACAGAAACTAAGTCAACTTTAATGCTTGTCAGACTTCAACAGATTTAAATAACTATGCTGTAGACCAGTGGTTTTCAACCTTAAAAAAAAAAAAAAAAAATTACAATTTTCTCTCTACTGAATGGTACCAGTTTTAATAAAAGGTAGAATAATCTGATTAACAGATCAATTTCCCCCTGTTTATTTAATATAGAATGTATGTCACAAGAGTTTGGGACTGACAAACTGCTGGTTTTGGTCAGACTACCAAACAGTAATTCTTAAAACTTTTAATTTCAAGTCTTTGAATGCACAGAATTAAAAGACAGTATTTGGGAATCTCTTTGGAAACACACATATTGCTTTCTATTAGGCAAAGTTATTATAAATAATACAAAATAGCCTGCACTGCACAGCTATGGCCAAAAGTTTTGCATCAACTAGAATTTTAGGATTGACATAATTTAGATATTTTATTTAACATCATGTAATAAAAAAATAAAATAAAATAACTACAAAATGATATCGCTGGAAGCCACAATAGTAGTACAGTATTTTATGTTAGTTTTCGGAATGTCACATTTTTCAATTTTTGTCAGTTTTTTGTTAAGTACATGAAAAACTATAAAGCAGTATGCAATTCAATGCGTTAACGTACCATTATTCAGCAGGTTTCATTCAACTTTATGAAGCAAAATGAGTTCATTCTATAGGGTGATGCAAAGCTTTTGACCACAGCTGTAAATATTATCATGTTACCATTTACTTCCCATCTCAGCATAATTATGAGTGCCATTTAAAATGTTTAGCATTAACATGAAAGCATTAACCTCAAGAAAAAACTATAATAACTAACAATGATAAACTTTTTATTAAAGCCAACATAAAAATTATCCAAAGGGACTCGGTGTAACTTTCCGTGGCTTTGCACTTTCTGTAGACTTTGGTGTGTTCTTCCTTCATTTTTCTTTTGCAAGTAAGAAATGTATACATTTTTGACTCAAAAAATGACACTCAGAATAATTTGGATGTACAGTACTCTACCAAACACCGAAAACAAATTCAACCAGCCGCCACTGCTGTTACAAAAATAAAGCCATGCCTAAAAATGAAAACTGTCAAAGTATGAGTATTGTGATTATTATTGTGCTTCTCTGATTAGTATTCAGCAATGAGTTGAAAACTACAAAGTTCATGAGCAATCGAAATCTTCTGACAATCAAAATTAAATAACAAATTTTACGAAGGTTAATTTCTTTGCTGATGTTGGCTGTTTATTTTTTTGAGTCAACAGTATAGGCTGACATGGATCAGGGTGTAATAAGATTAAACCGTATTCCTTTTCTGATCAAATTAAATGTTGTTACTTCTTAAATACTGTTTAATCTTCCTTAATATAAGCATAATCATGTAAAATGCACAGAGAAACCTTCAGATTGTCAGGAAACACTTTCTCATTATCATTGATTGGTACTGAAAAACTGCATAGAAAAGGCAGGAAATGTCATCATACAATTAACGCATTTTTAACAGGTTCCTTTCTGTTTTAAGTGGTATCTGTCGGCTTAAGACATGTTTAAAGGAAATTTGGAAATAAAACTATTTGGAGAAACTTAAAGGGATCAACCCACCCCCAGCCGCCCAGTAATTTGAGCCCTGACATTTGCCACTTTTGTTGAAGGAAAAACATGTTTCTATCAATGTGTTGTTTTTCTTCTATTAAACTAATAAATGTGATAAAGTAAAATACTTATAAAATACCTTTTCATAGCTATCACATGTATGCAACAGATTGTCTCTTAAACATTGTCTCAATTTTTTTCTTAAACTTTCCAGGGTAAAATATACTTCTTCTATAACACATTTAACACAGAAATAAAAACAAGGGGTCACCAAATTAAAAAGAGACGTATCCTGCCTCAAAGGCAGCTTATTTAGATTTTTTTTTTAAAAGAAAGGTAAAATGAAACGAGGACGTGATTCTTCTTTTGTAATTGTTTTAAACTATTTGTATCATATACAATAAGCAACTATCAATTTACATTTGTTTAAATAAATAAATTGGCACCTAGTGACCTGAAATGTGAAAACAGCTATTTATTCGTTAACATAAAGGGTTACCTGTGGTGAACTGAAAGTGAATATATACTTATTTCAATAGAACAATGTTCCCAAATACATTTGTCATATTCTACAGCCCCTCCTATTGTTTTGATGGGATATTTTGGCTCTGTCTACACTATGCCTTTAAAACGTATTAGTTGCCTTTAAACTGGCTTAAAAGTGCTAAATGCGGTTTGCGTCTATACTACACAGCTTTTAATTTTTAAAAAAGCATTTCTCATGTTTTTTTCACTCTCTAAACTTTTTGCGAGATGCTGTAACCCAATACCTCATCAAAGAACGGGAACGGGGAGAGGCTGTCTACTCCACACGACTAACAAAAATGAACCCCTTCTTAGCAGAAAGGGACATTTATTTGTTTCAGTATTTTAGCTCTTCCAAATGCCTAACAATTCAGGGATATGCAAACATATAGCTCCTTTGTCCAGCCCTGTCCTATTATGAACCCACAAATGTCAGGACCCAAACCCAGTCACAATTAGTCATTCCATTGCTAAAACCTTAAGACATATAAATTAACTAATAACCAAGGGAACCCACTGCCAATTATCAGGACTGTTTTGATCCGGCGCTGTCCAGACTGCAGAACGATAGGTTGCGGATGCAACCCCGGTTCCCTGAAAGAGAAAATAACCATCAAGGTATGGGATATTGCCGTCAGGCAGTAGGGATTGGCTGAGCTTTATAGCAAAGCTGCCGATAGGCCTCTGCGCGAGCTGCCGTGTAAGCCCGCCCCCCTGGGAGCCCACTACACGCAGCGTGCAGAGACTCTCTTCCTCTTTTGCTCTTCAGGCCGTGAAGGCTTCCGGAGCGACCTCGCGGCTTGATGGTTATTTTCTCTTTCAGGGAACCGGGGTTGCATCCGCAACTTTCGTTCCCTTTCAAGTCGAAAATAACCATCACGGTATGGGAACAGTGTACCCAAGCCGTCGCGAGGGAGGATTCTCGGCAGTAGGACAGACTTACGTCATAACGCAACTGCGTAGGCAATACATCTACGCATATGCGGAGCTGCGCCTCAGCGTCTATGCTCGCAATGACACCTGTCCTAAGGTGGAATAGTCAACACCATGTTGTCAACCACTCTATATGTCCACAACCTGAGGCGTCATAGAGTGTAACACAGATGCTCCAAATGACGGAGCAGAGGATTCCAGTACATTCAACCGGTAGAACCTCGTAAAAGTATGCGGTGTAACCCAACTGGCTGCAGCGCAAATGTCAGACACCGGCACCCCTCTAAAGAGGGCCCAGGATGTTGCCATACCCCTAGTGGAATGTGCCTTCAACTGCCCTGGTGACGGAAGGCCCATTGAATCATATGCTAACTTAATAGCATCCACTATCCAATGGGAAAAGCGTTGCTTAGACAACGGCTGACCCAAAGTCTTAGAACCATGGCATATGAACAGCTGTTCTGTTTGCCTCACAGTCCTTGCGCGGTCAATATAACACCTCAATGCCCGCACAGGGCAGAGCATGTGTAACCGCTCTTCCTCTGGGGAAGAAAAAGGAGGAGGATGGAACGCCATCAACTCGACTGGTTGGTTCATATGAAATGGGGATATGACCGTGGGTAAAAAGGCTGGATTTGGACGCATGGAGACCTTAGAACCGTCTCCTGCGAAACGAGTACATGATGAATGCACCGAAAGTGCATGTAACTCGCCCACGCGTTTTGCTAATAGCAAAAACGCAGTCTTCATAGACACGAGCTTCATATCCACACTGTGGAGAGGCTCGAACGGTGCCTTGGTAAGGGCTTCTAAAACCACATCAAGGCTCCATGACGGTAAACTGGTCGTCCTTGGAGGCCGCAAGCATCTTGCGCCTTTCAGGAACTGAGATGCTAGAAAATGGCAACCTGGTGATAACCCGTCAATGCGTACATGGCAAGCCGATATGGCGGCTAAATACACTTTAAGTGGATATAGTTTTGCGCACCCAGATGTCGTTGGTGCATTGTTTCCAGAACTAGAGCTGTGGGACAGTGTAGGGGTGGGTTAACAGCTGCCTGAAGATTTCAGGGCTGTTTCGGCTGCGCTCGTTCGCGAGGGGCCTGGCCAGAGCCACAAGGGCGTGGCCTGCCACCTCCTCTAGGGCGCCACCCTCCGTGCTGCAGTCTTGCAAATGGAGGTTGACCTCGCGCTTAGGCTGGAAGGGCTTATGCGGCCACATCTTCGCCATCTGCTGAGATGCCTCCCGGGCTTTAGCAGAGTGTTGTAGCATCTTCTCAACTGCTGGGCCAAACGTGTGCCCCGGTGTAATAGGAGCATCTAATAATGGGGCCTTGTCAGGCTCTTGAACTCTCACCTGCGAGAGCCAGAGCTGCCTTCTGGCAACTACCAGGGATGCAATACTCCTGCCTTGAGCCCGTGCATTTAGCTGGGCTATCTTGACTAGGAGTTGAGCGACCAACGCCAATTCCGCCCTCAGAGACACCGATAGGTGCTCCGGGAGATCTTTCACCAGCGACGCCTGGTAAACTGAAAGGAGGCTGGCCACGTTGGACAACCGAACTGCCTCTGTAGCCGCTGAATAGCCTTTCTTTAAATGAACCTCCGTGGTCCTGCACTGTCTGTTAGGACATGCAGGGTCTTCAGCTAGACCCGAGAGCGTCTGTGTTCTAACCAGGGCTGCAAAGGCAGCATCAACTGATGGGAAGGACGCCAGTCCAGGCTCACTCGCTCCCTGCATGGCGAACGCGGAAGCCTTCCGCGAAGTTGCCGGTGAAGAAGCTGGGGCCCCCCAGGTGGACTGTACCTCCTTAATAAAATCAGGGAAGGCTGGGAGCGTCCTGGGCTGTGGAGACCGTACAGACGGCGACTCAAACAGTGACCGCCGAGGTAATTCTACGGCTGGCCACTCAATCCCCAGGTGGCGAGTTGCTCGCTCCACCAGTGACCACAAGGGATCATTGGTGTCCAGCACCTCCAACTCAGTGTCTTGCTCTGAGTGCTGGGAGGTTAGTTCAGCTTCCACACTGTCCTCCTCAAGGAGAGGCTCCCTTTCTGAAGCATCCCTTGAGATGGCATCTACGTCCCACACCCCTTGGGGTTGTTGGACGACCGGGGCGGCCAGAGGCTGTGGCGGAAACGCCGGCTGATTGGCATTTGGCCCGACCTGTGCGTCAGTGGCTCGTGGTGCCATGTTTGTCAAAGACATGAGCAGCGATTGCTGGCCCATCATCACGTCCATAAACTGGGACATATTTGACGTGAGCTCTGCCACACCTGACTTGTCCCTATAACGCCTGTCCCGACGAGGGGAACGGGAGCGTCCCCTATGGCGGACAGACAGGGTGTAAGACGACTCCGAGGAGGGGGAGTGGCTCCCAACCGCATTCCTCGCCCTCTGGCGAAGAGTGCGCGGCTGAAAATTAGCGCACAATGCGCAAAATGATCTGTCTGCCAAGGCAGACGCGGCGTGCTCTGGTCCCAGGCATGCCACACAGCCTCATGCGGGTCGTTCGCCGGCAATTTTGCCTCGCAGGTGACGCAACAGTGGAACCCAGACATTCTTAGACACCCCGATCGCCGAAACGTTGCGTGTCGATGGGTTGCGTCGAGCGCCGAAGCGTCGAAACTACAAGTGAGCGTCGAGGTGCGTGCACTGAGCGTCGAAGCGTCGATGCACCGAGCGTCGAACGCCGAAGCGTCGAGCGTCGAGGTGCGTGCGCCGAGCGTCGATGCGCCGAGCGTCGAGGTGCGTGCACCGAGCGTCGAGGCGTTGATGCACCGAGCGTTGAAGCGTCGAGCGTCGAGGTGCGTGCGCCGAGCGTCAATGCGTCGAGGTGCGTGCACCGAGCGTCGGGGCGTCGATGCGCCGAGCGTCGAGGCGTCGATGCGTCGAGGTGCGTGCACCGAGCGTCGAGCACCGAAGTGCGTGCACCGAGCCCCAAGTGCCGAGGCACTAAACACAAAGCGCCGAAGCGCTACACCAAAGCGCCAAGGCGCTGACACCGAAAAGCGCTGGAGCACGTGTACTGAGCGTGAAGACGCTATGCACTAGACGCCGAAACGTCAGCTGACCCGCAGAGCGGAGACGCTAAGTGCTAGTACAGTGTCTCAGTCTAAAAGACAATGGTGTTGTGCTATACTTACCTGTTGTTAAAAGGGGCAACTGAAAATGTGCAGTTGGCGGTAGTCTTCCTAGTATATTGTATGGGAAAAAAATCTTTTTTTAATTTTTTTTTTAATTTATTTATTTTTAATTTTTATTTTAGAGGAACTAAAGCCGCACTAAAGTGCAGATTATATTTGTAGTGTAGCTACAGTCGTACAGCAACCACGCGGTGTGATGTTACAATCCACGGGTGGTTTTATTGGAGTGGCTGCTAGCAGCAGGCTGCACTCCGGGTCTAGCAGAGGCTAGACCGAGGCTGCAAAAAAATTGCGTGGCCTAGCCAGGCGCGCAACATGTCCTCTAAACTCTATTCTATACCTACGGGGAGAATAGACAATACCAAAAACCCAATAACAAAAAATATTAAACAATATTAATAAAATATTAATATGTGAGAAAGACGGAGAGCCAACGCGGAAAGAACGCAATGCCGAAGCAAAGCGTGAAAGTGAAAACAAAATATAAATATATATATATATATATATATATATATATATATATATATATATATATATATATATATATAATGCTCAGTAGAGCGAACACTGAAATCAACTCAGAGAAGGGGCGGTAGCCAGCTTCTCAAGCTCAAGGCTGACGAGTACAATCAGTGAAGTAAATCTCTCAGAGAGAGAAAACTTACCAGCTCAATGTCCTACATAGGTTGAAAGCAAAAGAGGAAGAGAGTCTCTGCGCGCTGCGTGTAGTGGGCTCCCAGGGGGGCGGGCTTACACGGCAGCTCGCGCAGAGGCCTATCGGCAGCTTTGCTATAAAGCTCAGCCAATCCCTACTGCCTGACGGCAATATCCCATAACTTGATGGTTATTTTCGACTTGAAAGGGAACTAGTTCCAGTTAATCTGCTCCATACCATATAAGGGGTGTCCCCACTATCTCACACACACATGTGCCTGAATAAAAGTATACCCAGCAGAAATATTATTAGTTCGTTTTTGGATTGGAAAGGAACTCAGTTTGTTTAGGGGAGGGGGGTTTACAAGATTAAAGCAAGCCTTTAAGACAGATCCTTTCTCAAGTGAAGGCTTCAATATATATTGCGGATTAGACTGTGGAGCCTTCAAAGGTGGCAAATCCAAATTCCCAAAGAATCATCAATTGTTGAGAGAAAAGGTGGTGTAAAAAATGCGGTGACCATGTTTTCAACCTTATATCGCAAAAGCACAAGTTGTAGCAGAAATGAGGGAAGGAGTTATTGTGTTTTTGTTTTTTGTTTTTTTTTAAATAAAATCCTTCCCAATAATAAATAATTTGTAAGTGTTACTCTGCTACAAAAATAAAGAAAACACAACAGAGAAGGTACTTTATTTTACCTTATAGTACAATGTTTTCCTAGTGGATAAATACAAACAATTAAACCTCACATGAGACGTAACCATGAACTGAGGAATTATGATTTTTTCTAAGTAACTTGAGTGGCAAAAAAGAACAATAAACTTTGTCACGTTGTCAGTGTTCTCATAGAATTGGAAACATTAAAAACTATAATTTCTGCAAGCAGCAACTGCAGGATGATTGCAATGTTGTAATATTTAGATATGTAAAGTAAATAACTAAACACCATTTAAACAGTACATGCAGGACCTGAGATTCCATGGAGATATAAAAATATAAAAATGTGGTTATCATCAGAGCTCTGGGAACACAGACATACAGAGATACAACAGAACTGTAACCATTGTGTGGTTTGGCAATAACTCCTTCCCTTTCCAACTTCTACCACTGCAACAGCATCTCCATCTGGGGAGCAGGTGAAACTTTCCAAGCTGCCATGAAGGCTTGGCTGTGTCGTGCCTTACCCCCTAGAGGGTGACTCTAGATGGAGGGCAGAAACCACTCAAGTACAAAAGTACTCAAGCGCAATCATATCTTTTCGCACACTTTGCTCCTGTCCAGTAAATAAACCCATCAAAGAAATGTAAGGATGAAAATTTAATTTTAGCTCTACATACTCTTATGAGTCTACCAGCTGTACCTACTGGAGTCATTAACTGAAGAACCATTTGTTATGATTTCAAAAGTGCAAATAAAACAATAGTGCACTATTCATCAGTGTACTGGATTTATTCAGCCACTCTACCTGAGTGGAGCACATAGAGTACCCTTGTTAGTGGAGGATTACTTTATTTTCTGCTGCCTGAGGCTTGCTGTCTACAAACGTGAATTAAACCATAGGATACATCTTGAAAGCATAAAAAGTATGATCAGTTGATTTGTATATAGTGGAACAGTGTGATTATTGGATGTATCCCTCTCACAATGACACACAAGTGGTTGTAGCTAACAAAATAATACCATAAATATTACCTGTCATACACTTCCAATGTGAAGTTTATCAAAATAATATATGTTGTAGCAAAAATGTATTTTTGGTCAGCAGTGTTGAAAGATTGCCACTATCTTAATGATTATTTTTTTTTAGATGATTAGTTTGATAGACTTCCAAACCCAGATCTTATGTTACTGACATGTAAAATAGTAAAACCACACCCCAGTTGTGCTGGTGAAATCATTTTTGAATAACATTTTTTTACCCACATTGATGTATATGCTGCATACTGTATATGTGCATATGTACAGTATGTTATTTTTTTTTTCTTTTTTACTTTCAGGTAGTCTTGCACCTGCTGGGGGATTTCACTTAGATAGTGAAATTACCTCCACGCCTTATTTTCTATTATTAACCAAGCAGCTGCTTCACCTAATCACCGAGATGACTAATAACCCCAAAGACACTACTGATGTGGAAGAACCATTAAATTAATCAATAAAATACATCTAAAGTAAGACAAGCAAACTAAGAACTTTAAACACAGTTTGGGTACAAGAAATAATTCTTTCAAATAAAAAGACACAAGAGTAGATTAACTTTCTCCTCTGAAAATGTACAATATTACTATCATAGGTACCCTTGTATTTTCAACAATGTTCAGAACATTTCTATGCTGTCACTCTTTGATCTTTTAGTTGATTAACTCTACCAATCTTCTAACTAAAAATGACTGTGTGGCAGTATTTCATATTACAGTAAACAGATGAAAAATCTCAGCTGATTGGCGGTTTTCCGCTTTTAGTCAGCCCCCCGGGGCTATTGATGTGATCAATGCAGATCAGGGGCGAGAAAAATGTTCCCGATGTTTTATGAATTTATTTATTTTTTTAATCTTTCATTTTTTTTAAGCTATTAACACATTTCTGACAGTTGGTGATGTTCGTATTTTTTATTTTATTTATTTATTTTTTACATAAAACAGAAATTGATCGCAGACATTGTTGACAAAGCCTGTAGTCACCCACTCTCCTGGAATAATCAATAAATTAGCCATGTATAGCTCACCTTCAAACCAGGAGCACCGTCTCTGCCTTTATTAGAAATGCTTTCCTGTTAAAAATATACTGACTGTACACTTGCGTCTTATACAACAATAACTAAGTCTGCATTTTTTTTTATTGATCCACATGCGTACCTGCATACCAGTTCTGTGAACCCCTGATTATGGATCAAGAGGATACAAGGTGTTGGAAAGCCATATTCTCTGCAGAAAACATATAGACAGAATAAATACTTGTCACAGTAACTACAGCCTGTCGTCTGCATTTTCTTTGCGACCTGATGTTGATGGAGACAAACATAGTGATCCAGCGAATTATAAAATACACCCCCATCTTTAACAAACACCTTTTGAAAATCAAGTAGTTGACAACATTTGATTCCCATAGAAGACAGAGTGAAAAATCATTTTAAACTTTTTTTTTTTTATTATTATTATTATTTCACACATTTCACATACACATTTCTTCTGGACAGGTTCAGGAACAATAGCAATTTCATCATCACTTAATAAATCTCAATTACATGGACATTACATGTAAACTAAGCTTTTACATTTATTTTGTTTAACCACTGTTCGAACAAGCTTACATTTTGCCTGAGTACTTCTTGAAAACCGTCTTCATCTGTTTTAGGTTAGGCAAAATGATAAATAACTTCATTTTCTGTTGCTGGTTCGTGTTCTTATGTTTTTTGCATTCTCTTACAACAAACAATTTTGTCTCTGTAAGTGGGGTTTCAAACTCAAACTCTGAGGAACTCATGACAACATTCCCACAATGTGAGAGACAAACATTTTAACGGTTTGAAGCGTAACAAAAAATAAAAAATAAATGAAAAAATCCAATTACCAAATTAAAAATCAATTGAATCTCATTATTGAACAAGAATCAATTCGGAAGAAATGTTTTAAGTGGCGTTTTAAGTGTTGAATCGGTAAGAAAATAATCCTCAATTTCGAGTTCCTAATGGCACTCAAATAGTATCCCTTACTGATATAATGGGCCACACTTAATCCTATCTTTCCCATTAAATCAATATTTTTAGAAATTCACAACGCTTAATTTTGCTGTTTCTTACTGAATTGCAAATAGCATGTTTCATTAATGTTTTAATGAATGCAAATCTATATAGCCTAGTAGCAACCTTTAGTTCCATTTTGTAGTTGTTCTAACCAATCACTTCTCAAATAAAATAACTCATAATCATGCCTAGAGATTTTGGTCATGACACATCATGATGGTTAGTGGAGTTTCAAACATATAACGATTATTATGTTTTTTTGCTCTGAATCTACTGTATATTTGTTTAATTTATTTTTGGTTTAACATTCACTCTTTTAATGGTGTGCACATATTTAAAATATAGTATTTTTCAAGCTGTGTACCAAATTTGAAATCTGTTTTAGAAAGAAATGTCACCATACCACCATTTGCAAATTGCATTACTTTGACAGTTTTTAATTAGCAAGTTATCTTTTTCTTTTCTTTTTTCTTTTCCTTTTTTTTAAGCTGAATGTGGAGCATTTGCAATTGGAAACAAAGGAATACTGTTATCTCCCAATTACCCATCCAACTATGAAAATAATCATGAGTGCATCTACAAAATTGAGACTGAAAAAGGGAAAGGAATAAGTCTCAGTGCCATAAACTTTCAGTTGCAGGAGGGGGACAACCTTAAGGTAAGGGTCACAGATATTTGATTAGCTATTATAATGTCCTTACTCATTACTTAATGAAAAAAAGTAGTGTGTTATATTACTCGTTACATTTCGTGTCCTGCGAAAGAGTTGTTGTGACTATTGTGTACTTTTTAACTTCTGTATACATCTGGTAATTCATTTATTAAATGTCACAGGTTTTTACAATCTTTGTAGTATAAATACATCAAATTTTTGGCATATAAACAATGTACTGTATATTTTCTGACTTTCAATCATTTTGCATTATGAAGAGAAAATCATACAAATGTTAGAATTCAATAAAACCATGAATAACAGCAACAAAAAAGCCTATAGGAAAATGAACTATATGGTGATAAAGCAGTAAACATGAAAATTATGGGGTGATGCAATAAATGTGGCCACCACTGTCTAATCAAGCAAACAAACACATTAAGAATAGTGGTATGTACAGTCAAGTAAGCCTCCTCTCGATCTTGTCCTATTAAACTTCAAAATACGTGGTGGTAGACACGTTCCCTGTGTTTTTGAAGTGTATGATTAAAATTGGCCTATAGGGATACACATTATTGTGTTCCTAGTGTCTAGCCTTATTCAATGACAAGGCTCAGAGAGACTCCCCACGGCTTATTATTGCTGTGAGATATCCCTAAAGAAAACGTGTCATTGGTGATGAGGCACCGACATTAGAGCAGTCAGGCGTGTCAGGGTCAAAAAAGAAAAGACCCCTAATGTAGGTGTACAACAGCGAAAAGGTAACGAGACAAACTTGTTTCTTTTTAGTGGAAAGTAACTGTAATATTATTACTCAGATAAAAAAATCTAACGTGTTATATTACCTCTTTATTGACAAAAGTAATATTATTACAGTAACACGTTACTGAAGTAGCGAGTTACCCTAACTCTATATATATGGAGTGCCTCTTTCAAAACAATTGATAAGTACTGTATGTTGGACAAAATATGTATACCATGTTTTACTCCAGTCATTAGAGTTGTGTCCTATTTTTGTATATGGAAATTCAACTGGTACTGTCACAAAACTAACAAGAACATGTTCCTGATGTGCGAGGAAAGGCTGAATAAAATATGTTGATACGAATGAACCGATTAAAGACTGTTGTTTAAGCAATAAAACACAAGGTGTGCATTGTTGTAAAATTAAGTACTGACTTGTGCGTTACATACTAGCTGAAACCTCCTTGAAGTGTTTTATTGCAAATATAAAATGATCCACCCCAGAAGAAACACCTTTGTAAGAAAACAAAAGCTTAGTGATGAGGTTAAAGAGAGCCAACAAAAAGGTAAGCCCCTTTCTGAAATCTACTGTAGACAGAACATTAAGGAGCAAGTTTGATATTCGTGAAACGATTTTTGTTAAAGAGGCCAACAATACCCTTTAGAAATGTAAATGTGGTAAGTGCTGATAAGAGATGTTTTCACTACTGACACACTACATAGTGGAAGTGCAGAAAAGAAATCACTCTTGAAGTTTCAAGTACTGATTGTAACATGCTTTTACTTCCAGTTCACCCTTTTGTTACTTGTTCTCTATAGCAACAGAATGCTCAGAGAACAAACATAGATAAAGAGCATCTGCTGAGCCAGATAATGGGGCAACAGGGATCAAATGAAACACAACTGGGAAAGATATATTTAAATCTTGTGCTAATAGATACTGCAGTGCTTTAAGATACAGTAGCTGCGTGAGATTGTAAAGTTTCAGGCAAGTTTCACTCTAAGTTCTTTAAAAAATGGATTGAATCCATACCTCTGTGTAAGTTCAACCAGCATTAATATGTTTCTCCTCCTCAATGTAATCAAAGCAAGCTTTCGCTCAGCGCTCGTCTGTGTAGCTATGGCCGTGGAGCAGTAGCCTCAAACTGGCGCTGTTGCATTCTAACAGGTGTAGACTCCTCGAACACGCCCCTCAGCCAATCAGGACCTCCCGATCAGCTCAGATCTGGTCAAGCCTTCCTGTTTACCACAGCAGCAGCGCAGCTGAACCAGCGACAGGGTCCTCCCTGTCACAAAACGTCATTAGCTTCCTGAGGAATTCCAATAGAAGCTTTTACAATTTTGTTATTTGGCTCAGTTCTAATCAGACCCCCGTGTTGTTCTACTTGCCAAGCAATACCACAGTTCACAAAAAGGGAGAAAAACAAGCGTGAGTAATTACAACTGGAAATGAGAAGCAGTGCATAACTGTAGTGCTCTGTGTGACAGCAGAGAGCTGCAAACTGCCTCCATACGTCATCTTCTTATGTGAGTAAATGCATCTTTGTAAATACATCTTTATTTGATTTTTTCCTCAAGTTGAGGGTGGGAAATTTGGGCTATGTCTTAAATTCAAGGGCATCTTAAATTCGAAGGAATAAGGTAATTTCCCCTGTGAATCCTGTGAGTTACTGTCACTAGAAATTTAGCCTCACCATTAATCATAGATTCATTAAACTGACATGATGCAAATCTTTCATGCATACAAACTATAATGGCAACAGCAGGTTATGGTTCTTTGGTCTAAAGCCAATTAAAGTAGTATGCATGCTTTTGAAAATAAAATCTTAGAATATGTTATTGGACCATAAGTGATGACCTTGTTGTACCTTTTAATGGGACCTCACTAATCATTAAGTTGTCAATATTTTTCCAACCTGCTATTAGAACGTTTTATGGCAGTGCAAGCTTAAAAATGTCTTGATGTTTTAACCTCTAAGAGTTCATTAACATATAAATACAGCCATGTTTATAAGCCATTAGGATGACATTAATTGACCATAACATATTATTAACAACGTGATAAAAAATAAATAAATAAATAAAAAACTTATGTAAAATCACTTCCAAAACTAATATGATTTTAATATAAGGCGCATGTTGCAATTTGTATAATTATTTAAACTAAAGCATCCATTGGAGTTAACTTATTTACCATTTATGGTATAATGTTACTAGTATTGAAGGAAATTAGCATCAGAATTTGACAGGGCAGGCTGGCGGTATACTAGCAGGGCCTTGTGGGGAAGCTCACATTGCCCATTGAAAAGTCAAGAGGACTTCAGTCACCAGATCACAATCCAGCACCATTCAGAACAATTAATCCAAAGAGCTAATAAAATAAATAACATTATTAGATCTGACTACCCGGGGGCATATTATAGACATAAGCATCTTGACAGATTTAAACATTACACTCACATACAAATAGGTATTACCTGTTACTGTACTAGCATAAACCACCAGGTATTAAGTAACTGCACGTTTTAAATACTCTCATGTTGGTGGTTGATTTAGTATGGTCAGGTAATGAATCTCAAGCTGAAGAGGCAGCCCTAGAGGCACAAGTTGATGAACAGAAATTAGATTTGTTCGCTGGCACTTTTAACATTTTGACAGTTGCATGTTCATGTGTCATGATAGAATGCAAAGCAATGTGAACACGTGATGCTGAAGCTGTTATGCAGGCTAAATACAGAATGTAATCCTGTTGTCATTTAACAACAGCATGTTGATTTCTGCACTCAAATATGGGGCAGGGGCAGCAGTGTGGAGTAGTGGTTAGGGCTCTGGACTCTTGACCGGAGGGTTGTGGGTTCAATCCCAGATGGGGGACACTGCTGCTGTACCCTTGAGCAAGGTACTTTACCTAGATTGCTCCAGTTAAAACACAACTGTATAAATGGGTAATTGTATGTAAAAATAATATGTAAAAAAATAATGCAATTGTATGTAAAAATAATGTGATATCTTGTAACAATTGTAAGTCGCCCTGGATAAGGGCGTCTGCTAAGAAATACATAATAAAATAATAAATTTTATATAATAATAAAATGTATAAATTAGCAAAGACATTGATTTATTATATTTATCTTTTAAAGGTTCATGATGGCAAAGATAGTTCATGTCGACTACTTGGCCTTTTCACAAAGAATGAGATGCATGGTGTGATCATCAACAGCACCTCCAACCACCTGTGGTTAGAATTTAACACAAATGGAACTGGCACTGAGAAAGGATTCCAGTTAAAATACAGCAGTGAGTAATTGTACATGTTGTTGTCCTGTATTCATGTAAGATTCAGAAAAACAACATTATTTGTTTATATGTACACTACAGCTTATGTGTTGTGGCAGAAAGCTAATCCTGTGAGCACTTTGGGTGGGCAAGGCAGAAATGTCATAGAAATCTTGTGGGGGCCTGTCTTAGAATGTTCTGCATATGTGAAATAACTCAAACGACTGCCAAGACCCTTATACCTTTTCTACTAAACAACTATATGCTTGTTGCCTGTTAAAACTCATAGCAATACACAGTAAGGGTACAGGTGCTTGCAGGGGTTCTGGGTATATTTAAGATGGGTTTCCATATATAAAATAACATATTGGCCAAAAATATTATCATCACAATAATACATGTTGGATTTGGACAGGTATAGCAAGGGTGGTTGCCCAAAACTAATTTGAGACAACATCATTGTGTCATTATTCATTTCTAGTTTTGAAACATTAAAGTGTGTTTTTTTCTTTTCGTAAAAATTGTGCAAATTACACTTTGGAGTAAAAAGGTTTTGCGAATTCCCCTCATAGTTTAAAGAGCATAAGTGAGTATCTCTTTCATACTGCATGTAATAACTCACACAACTAACTGGATGTTTGTGCCAGTGTCTTTATTATATATCTTTATTATATATATATATATATATATATATATATATATATATATATATATATATATATATTAAATAAACAAACCTGTATCTCATATATGCAAGATTAATTCCAAATCCAAATAGACTTTTAAATTACATAGAATCGAACTCCCTGTTTCTGGTTGCATGAACAGTAAGCATACAGACATTCTCTTTAAAAACAACACTGCAGACAACACTAATACTACTCTTGTACCATTCTTTACTGAGTAAAATACCTTTACCAAAGACCTTACAGCAACAACCAGATGGAGAGGCTGGTGCTATTGCCTACTCTACTAGTAATATTGTGATAGATGTCATACCAGACAAATTAATATTTTGCATATTTTTTGTTTTGTTTTAACACAGATATGACTCTTTTTATAATTAAAAAGGGTTGACATTATTGTGGCACTTATAACACTGTCATATTGTAGGTCTCTGTAGTGTCAATTTATACTTTTTAAAAGATGATATGCATTCCTTGTGGGATATCAGCTAAAAACTGTGACTGCTACACAAATAATCAATTGATTTCATTAGAACCTTACTGTTAATTTCTTTTGACGTGGTAATGCATGTGAAAGCTTGTTTTTTCTTGAGTTTATAAGTTTCTAAGCACCCCTTAAAATAGCCCTTGAAGGAGGGGTTGATCAAGATTACTAAAGTCAAAGATAGAAAGAAAGATAACAGATATAGCAGTTGCAGTGGCATTGAAATGTCACCCTTCATCTCACTATTTTTATTGGATATATATACTGTGTATATATATATATATATATATATATATATATATATATATATATATATATTACAATGATTTGCAATCTACAGTTGACATATGAAAAAGTTATTCATCAAATTGTTGTTTGACAATCAAAAAGCTGTAATAGTGAAAAACGAGTTGAAGTTGACATTTCTTGATTGTTTTGAAGATAGCTTGAAATTACATTTCAGACGTTTTGAATAGAGCGCCTTATCCTGTTTTAAAACTATTATGCTGAAAACAAATACATCCTGAAGGTCCACACAGAAACTCTTCCCAGGACAGCCTTGGAAAAAAAAAAAGAAAACTATCAAAGTTTATATCTTATGTTTCCAGGTTTCGACCTTGTAAAATGTGAGGAACCAGGAATCCCTACCTATGGTTACAAGATTCAAGATGATGGACATTTTGCTGATACATTTGTGTTGTACAGTTGTAACCCTGGGTACACAATGCATGGCAGCAGTACCTTGACCTGTCTAAGTGGGGATCGACGAGTGTGGGACGAACCAATACCTGCTTGTATAGGTAAGAAAAAAGAGTCATTATACATGACATTCTTCCACACTTTAGATCTCACATTTCCTATAGGAAAGATGCACACATTATGTTAAAAGGTATTTTTTTCATAGCAATTGATAAAAAAAAAGTTGAACATCTTTTACACTTTTCGATGCTGCACTTGATATTGAATGAACAAATGTGCGTTGCTTCTTATTTGTAGGAAAAAACAGTCTCAGTTTTTTCAGACAATGAGAACTTCATAAGCATTTATATATAGATATACATCTTAAGAAAAAAAAGAACTTCAAAAAATATATATTAGCGATTTATTTTCTTCAAAATAAGTTAAACCCCAAAAAGCGTCATGCATTGGCTCGCCTTTGAGTACAAGCCACTGCGACCATTCGAATTGGCCAGAAGTACAGCATTAAAGTATAAGCAAGGACCTTTCAATGCATTTTCTTCACTAACAGATTCAAATAAATTACTATTAAAAATGTAATTCAACTTCAAAATTACCTTTCAAAATGTGTGTGTGTGTGTGTTTCATATAGGAAAAAGAGAGATCTAAGATTATGACGGATAAACATACTGTATTAGGTAAGATTTACTGGGATCATTTTGTTAGCACCATGTACTTCAACTATCTGAATGCAAAAATTTGCAGCTCACAACTGAAGTATGAACCAGCCTTAAAATATAAAAAAATCAGGTAAAAGCAAAGCAAAACCTGTGAATTTCATATTATGTTAATTAGTCATAGAAACGTCTTAAAACTGACCACCTGTGTTAAACTGAGAGCATTTTGTTTGTGCAATATGCAGGTTATTCTAGGCTTTCTGAAACCTAAGACAAAGAATTACTTTGCAGCAGCTGTTGGCCTAAATAGGAGTGCCATTATAGTTATTATTATTATTATTATTATTATTATTATTATTATTATTATTATTATTATTATTATTATTTATTTCTTAGCAGACGCCCTTATCCAAGGCGACTTACAATCGTAAGCAAATACATTTCAAGTGTTACAATACAAGTAATACAATAAGAGCAAGAAATACAATAACTTTTGTTCAAGCAAAGTACAAGTGTGACAAACCACAATTCAATAATACAGCAGATAATAGTGATATTTACATCAGGATATGATTAAATAGTGATAGTTACATCAGGATGTGATTAAATACAAAGTACTACAGGTTAAACACTTGGCAGATTACAGTATTCTGAAGTACAGGATTAAATGCAGTAAAATAGGGGGCAAGTGCATGCCAGAGTGAAGATGTGTTGGGAATAAGAGAGGCAGGGGTCCAGGGTGACTCCAAGGTTCTTAGCTGAGGAAGAGGGAGAGAGTGTGGTAGATTCCAGAGGAACAGAGATAGAGAGATCAGAGGGGGGGGGAGGAGTTGAGGTAGCTGAAATGCAATTACAGTCAATGAGACAATCTTCTATTCCTAGGTACTGGAGTATTTTGGAATTGCATGTAAGACAAATTTAAACAGTTAAATACAACATCTGATATCCAACACTTTATATCAGCAAGGCATGCAACTAATAGCGCCCCAGCAGAGGTGCTGCCTGGATTTATAGACAAGTACAGTTGTGTGTCATCAGTGTAACAATGGAAGCTAACTCCATGTCTGTGAATAATGTTGCCTAATGGTAACATATATAAAGAAAATAACAAGGGGCCTAAACTAGAACCCTGAGGAACACCGCAGATAACTTCCGATAATACCGATTTATTCTCCTCAATGGAGACATACTGGAATCTGTTGGAAAGGTATGACTGATCCTATGATCCATGGTATTCCAGAGACAATAAATGCTGATCTGGGATAGATAGAAAAAAAACAATATCTGAAAAGGGGTTTGTGTTTTATTGCAGAATTGATAGATAGAGGATTGTAAAGTTACAGGTAGGAATAGATGTTAAATTAAGGTCCAAGAATCCTGTGAAGTTTTTATTATTTGCCACTAAATCAGATTAATCAGAGGCATAACATAAGGTATATGAATCATTTGTCCAGGCAACATTGATACCAGGGGAGATTTAAGTCTGGAGAAATCTCTTACTACAAGTACAATGTTCAGGATCAGATACAGTGGTAAATGATTTATCGCAGTATTGTATGTATACTGTAAACACATGTTGCTTTAAGCTAAAAACCTGTACACGATGTTCCTTTGGATTTACTTAACATGTATTTATTTGATATGGTATTAAATTAAATCAAGCAATTAAGATATGCACAAACTAGCTATCAGCTCCTTTTGTCTTCTTCTTTGGGAGCCATAAAAGGAGCATATATATATATATATATATATATATATATATATATATATATATATATATATATATATATATATATATAATTTAAATCTATATATTGTTTTCTCATTGTGTATTTAGCTGAATGTGGAGGCCACATTACAGGAGCTACTTCAGGAAGAATATTGTCACCTGGTTACCCTGCACCGTATGACAATAACCTACAATGTATCTGGTCCATTGAAGCAGATCCTGGTAAAACCATAAGGTAATTTAACATATGTGTGTATGGATATGATGTGCATTGTTGCAGAGAGCCCTTGTACTGTTTTTTACAGTAGTTGTAGTTTTAAAAAATGGAGTATGGACACTGGCAGGCAGGTTACAATGCAGTGCGTCCAAGGCTGGTTATGGGAGTTTAGCTGTCTGTTTCTTCAGTGCAGGCTTTGGAGTACTGGAATCTGTTATTTATAGAAATACTAAAAGAAACTAGTAAAATTATTTGACGAATGATTCAGCCAGCAGTCTGTATCAATGTCTTCATGAAATGGTTTAGCTCTGGGCAGTTTCCGGTGTATGAGAGCTTAATAAAAAATAAAACAAAATAAGAAAGGTAAAAATAATGAAAATGACAAAATAACTAATTAGGGTTCAATTATGCATTAGAAGCTTTAGAGAGAACTGAATTAACAAGAGAAGGACAGATTGTCCTTAAATGAAGAATTGTCTCTAAGAATACAATTGTATATTTTTTCCTGCTAATCCTGTCAGTAAGCGTCTATTTAGGTGACAGTGCCCGTAAATGAAGGATCTACCGGGTGGTAGTTGACTACCTCCTGGTAGAGACTTCATCGAGAGTCCACTTGCTATTAGAAAACATTTTTTTTTACATTATTTTCAACAAAAGTTTAACAGATTTACCTTGAACTTGTAATGATTAGTCTGGTTAACTTTCTCAACTTTCTGTTGAGAAAAGTTTTAGGAAAGTAGTCTCGAAAAAGTTCTTAAAGGATCACATACATAATTAGAGAGAGAGAGAGAGAGAAAAAATGTATTAAACAAATAACTTTTTACCTGTCAGAGCAGAGTATAGTTTATATGAACAGTGCAGGTATCTGAATGGAGCAATACTGTAGTACAAAATTGTTCGTGTCCCTGTTTGTTGTTGTTGAAAGATGCTGTCTGAACTCCAGTCGAGCTGACAAGCTTTGATTGGCTAACTCGGAAGTTGTGGGTACAGGACTGCTTGCTTTCGTAGTATTGATTGGCTGGTTTTGGTCGCTAATAAAATAAACGTGGACCAATTGTATCTTTGAGTATTATTTGCTGTCCAATAGATGTCAACTGAGCTTTCATTACGGCAATTCAGAATGAAAAAGCCGTCACTTGCGCGGATTGATTTTAAGTCTGATTGACAGCTGATGCTGCTGTCTGACAGACGTACTGAATAGTTTACTAATCCATAAACAAGGTTCCATAGATAGGAGCAGCCTGTACAAACCAATTACTCTGTCTGCCCTTATGGAACAAACCTATATTTTTAATATATGGTAGAAAAGTATGATCCTTCTACTTTTCATATATAGAAGTTGGCCCCTTTTTTATATATATTTAAATTATGTGGATTACAGACTAATGAAAATATATGGTGCATGTGACAAAGTGGGTAAGTGCGTGCAGGTGGATGCAATGCAGCAGTGCAGAACAAAACAGACAGACAATGATATTCAAGTGCAAGGGTGTTTATTGAAGTTTTCAATGTCCACAGAGCCTTATGGCGAACACCTTTAAATAATAATAAAAAGTCATACAGCGGCATGTGTCACTTTGTTATTGTAATCCCCGGGTTTGACCCGTAACCAAAAGACCAGTTCTATTACACCCACACAAAACACAAAACACAAACACAGTAACAGTGAGTGATATTAGTGCTCGTGGTGCAAAGACAGTTCTCCATGAACAAAGGGAAAGTGTTGGTGTCCGGGTTTAATGCTGGCTGAGTAGCGGCAGCTCCGGATCGTGTTAGTAGTCCAAAATAACAAACAACAGTTTTTACTCAAACAAACAAACAAACAAACAAACACACACAACACTCACGTTTTGGATCTCACAGGTCTTTGTTATCCTTCTAGGTTTCCTAACCATTTACAAAGGAACAGATCACTTTCACTATGACCCCTATTTATACCCTCCCTCATGACCCCTTGGTTAACAAGCGCATCCACTCCTCCAATCCGCGGATGCAACGCCGTTTCCCATCCGGGTCATTGAGTTTGGGTGCCGTAGCTTAGCCTCTTTTCTAGATGGCCGACTTCCACCTAACCCTGGGAATAAACTGTCGCACCATTTAGTCCAGGTCGGGAGGGAGATCTAACACCAAGAATCATTTGATCTCTGTCACAGCGCACCATATATTTTCAAATATATGGATAACAGACTAAAATATATTTTAAATATATCCATATGTTTTAAATATATAAAAGGGGCCAATTTCTATATATGAAAAATATAAGGATCATACTTTTCGACCACGTCAGGTTACCTGGTAAGTGCGGTTATTATTATTATTATTATTTATTTCTTAGCAGACGCCCTTATCCAGGGCGACTTACAATTGTTAGCAGATATCACGTTATTTTTACATACAATTGCCCATTTATACAGTTGGGTTTTTTACTGGAGCAATCTAGGTAAAGTACCTTGCTCAAGGGTACAGCAGCAGTGTCCTCACCAGGGATTGAACCCACAACCCTCCGGTCAAGAGTCCAGAGCCCTAACCACTACTCCACACTGCTGCCCTATGCCCGGTTGGAGAGGTAGGAGGAGAACCAGGCCAGAGCAGTGCCAGATTCCCAGGTCAGCGAGAGGATAGTAGAATAGAGTGATCGACAGTGTCAAAGGCAGCAGAGAGGTCGAGGAGAATTAGTACAGAGGAGAGAGAGGCAGCTCGGGCAAAGTTTAATGAGTTGGTGACAGACAGGAGGGCGGTTTCAGTGGAGTGAGCAGAGAGTGGTTGGACAGGAAAGCAGAGAGCTGGCGGTGTACAGCCCGCTCGAGGGTTTTGGAGAGGAAGGGTAGGAGGGAGACAGGACGGTACCTCTGGAGGGAGGTGGGGTCGAGGGTAGGTTTTTTGAGGAGGGGAGTGATAGAGGCTTGTTTGAAGGCAGAGGGAAAGAGACCGGAAAGGAGAGAGGTGTTGAGGAGATGAAGGGAAGTAGAGCAGGAGTAGCAGCTTGAAAGAGGTGAGTGGGGAGGGGGTCCAGGGCACACATGGTGGGTTTGTGACCCTGGAGCAGGGAGGAGAGGTCAGAGTCTGAGAGGGGAGAGAAGGTGGAGGAGGAGGGTGAGTTAGTAGAGGATGCAGTGGGTGTAGTGGTTGGAGCAGGAGGAGGTGCGGGGGAGGGAGAGGTGTTAAAGAGTTTGCGGATATCTGAGATTTTAGAAGAGAAGAAAGAGGCAAAGTCATTAGAGGAGATAGAGGAGGGAGGAGGAGGGGGGGTTAGGAGGGAGGAGAAGGTAGAGAATAGTTTACGTGGGTTGTTAGTGGAGGCTTGGATTACAGATTGGAAATAAGGACATTTAGCAGAGGAGAGAGTAGAGGAGAAGGAAGAGAGGAGAGTGCGGTAGAGGTCTAGGGCAGCAGGGAGTTTGGTTCTCTTCCATTTCTTTTCAGCAGATCGCAGTGTGATTCTTGCTGAGCGGAGCGCAGAGGAGAGCCAGGGTCAGGAGGTGAGGGGACAGAGGGAGTCGAGGGAGGAGGTGAGGGAGGAGAAGAGGGTGGAGGTAGCAGAGTCTACAGAGAGTTGTGAGAAGGAGTCGATAGGAGGGAGGTGAGAGAGAGCAGTGGAGGCAAGGACAGAGGGGGAGAGAGAGCGGAGGTTACGACGAGAGGTGACAGTGGGGGTAAGAGGATCAGGGAGAGAGGGGAGAGACAGAGAAAAAGAGATGAAATAGTGATCAGAGAGGTCCAGGGAATTGACAGAGAGGTGAGGTCTAGTTGACGGCCAGCTTTGTGGGTAGGGGGGGATGGAGAGAGACAGAAGTCGAAGGAGTGAAGGAGAGGGAGGAATCCGGCAGAGTGGCTGGGGTTGGAGAGATGGATATTGAAGTCACCTAACAGGACAGTTGGGGTAGACAGAGAGGGGAGGGAGGAGAGTAGATAGTCGAGTTCATCTAGAAAGTGAGCGAGAGGTCCAGGTGGACGGTACAGTACAATTAGCAGGAGTTGACAGGGAGAGGTTAGTTGGACGGCATGAAATTCAAAGGTATTAACAGAGAGTGAGGAGAGGTTGGAGGGGACAGAAAAGAATAAGGAGGGAGAGAGGAGAAGACCAGTCCCACCTCCCCATCCAGTGAGATGCAGGGTATGGGACAGGACTTAGAGAGAGGACAGGGCGGCAGGAGTTGCAGTGTTATCAGGGGACAGCCAGGTTTCAGTGAGAGCAAAGAAATCGAGAGAGAGAGGTGGGAGGCAAAGGCAGAGATGAAATCAGCTTTGTTAGCAGAAGAGTGACAGTTCCAGAGTGCACCAGAGAGTGTGCGGGAGGGGGGGATAGGCAGAGGGATGAGGTTAGAGGTGTTGGAGGAGCAGTGGCGGAGAGAGGGCAGAGGACGAGGGCGAGAGGACAGAACAGGGATGTGAGAGACAGTCCTAGCAGGACAGGCAAGACAAATAGGCACAAGATAATATGGCATTTATAGAAAAACAGAAAGTTGTTAAATAACTGCCTTTTATTGTTCAATGGACATTTTAGAGGCAGGCTAACATACTGTCATGTTGGAGTACTTATTTCATTCTCTAAGAAAACCAGTGGAGGCTTTTTCATGAGGACAAATATATGGTTTAAACTTGAACAGTGGATTGTTCATGTACTGGCTTACATATTTTCACATACCCAGACAACCTTCAATCAAGAATAATCACACAGACACAGTTTATTCAAAGTTTAACAAATCAGAGTATATATTTATTCGGTTTATTAACACTTAAATGGATTGAGTGATGGCAGATCTATGTTGAATCCTAGCTCATAGACAATCCAGGCAGTCTGGTGTCTGTGCAAACTAAGAGCATTAATACAATAAACAATAAGGTTACAACACATACTTTCAGTCAGTCTAAAAGCCCTCAAAGCTATCCTAAAGCATACAATATGAAAACCTCTCTAAAGCTAAATATAATAATCATATCCTTATAGCCTTATGTTTCAATATAGGTGAGATACAAATTCAAAAGTATGCTTACTAAACTAAAAGCGCTGAATACAACACCACCAGTCAGCTTCACAGCAAGGTCTTGCAAGAGATGGACCAGCAAAGTCTGTGTTACCAAACTCGACTGATGAAAGAACTGCAGTTTTGCCCTGATACTTATAGAATGTGTTCTCTGCTCTGTGTGTTAAGGCTTAATTAAACCTAAATTATCCGGTTTTCTAGACAGCCTTTATCTCTAAAATTAATAATTTACTTTCTAGTGTTAGGCTACTCCATAAAAGTAATAATATGCCATACCAGGCTTTTCCCTGTGTTTCTAAATCCAGAACATATGAGGTAATCTCTAAAACTAATAATATATTACTCCGGTACCATGGAGTTCTTATCACTTGCCCCTGATTTAAAGCACCTGTTCTTTCAGTTAGTCCTGCCTTGGTTTAAAATACATTGTTCTGGTACTATGGAGTTCTGTCACCCACTTCAGATGTGAATAAAAAGCCAGCTTGTCTCTGAGTTAAACCATCTGTTTAGGTCATGAAGTCCTGCCTTGCTTGCTAAAACATTCTTCTGGTACCAAGACCTCCTAGTACATCTTCAGATAAGACTTTACAAGCAAGGGGCCTTTGTTTAGGTTAGGCTTCTTCTGAGAAGATATTTGGCTACATGCACATTCCGAGGGGCACTTTCACGGTTATTAAATTAGGTCATAGATTTTTAGCTCCCTTTCAATTCAAAGACGACCGGAAACAATAAGTTTGGGATATGCCTGCCATAGGTCAGGCATTCACTGAGCATTTTATGTCAGAGCTGCCGATAGGCCCCTCTGGGGAGTGACATCCTCGGTCCCACCTTCCACTCACAGAGCTAATTTCCTCTTTTGCTCCTAAGGTACTAACCTGTCCAGTTGCTGTGATTGAGTCTGTATGAAATAGCTCTCATTCAAGCTTTACTGGAGTTCCCCTACTTTATTTTTGAAAAATATTGCTGGGTCAGCTTGCCACTTCCCTGGAATCAGTAACTCAGCTTCTGTGAACTGAGCTATAATCATTGCGCAACTGCACTTTGTCAATCTTTCCCTTTTTTCATCAGTATGCATCGCTTGTGTTGCAGACTGCTTTCTAACCCGCAGCATCTGCTGTGTATGTGTATTTCTACTGCTATTTGCAGCTAAAAAAAAAAAAAAAGAGATGCTGCCCACTGTTGAGTTGACTCAGCCAGCCCGCTGGGTGCGCGTGGCCTGGGGTGGTGACTGCTCTACCCCACAGCTCAGCTGTTGTGTGTGTGTGTTTTGTTTTTCTTGCAGTAAAAAAAATAAATAAGTAATACTAACAACTAGACGTGTGCCTGGTTCTACCTTGCCCCACTGTTGAGTAGACTTCACCGGCTGTCTCGGCCCACCCACCTTGGTGTGTTGGGCCTTCAAAAAAAAACAACAGTTCAGCCCGCCTCTACCGCAGCTCTTTGAGCCTGTGCTCCATTCCGGTGCACGCTGCACACTGCCCCGGTCATGTGATTGCAAGCTGTCATGGCCAGGCTATCGCTCATGCTGTACCCCCAGTGCAGCACCGTGCACTTCAGCATACTGCTCTTCTCTTACCTAAGTACAGCCACTCGAGCCTGTGTATCCACCCCGGCGTATGCTACACGCTACCTCGGGTTGTGTGACTGCACGACAATAAGGTTGGTTCTATTGAAGGACTGTACACCTGCAGCATAAGCCTTCCATTCAAAAGGAGATAGCAGTTTGTACAAAAGAGAAGGAGTTTTAGGGACACTTGTGATAGTATGTCTGAAACTTATTATGTGGGGTTATATGGAGGTGGACTGTCTGCCTGCCTGCCCACATGCCTAGGATTACCATATGACTCCATGTACACTATGACCCTAGGCTTTTCAACTCACATCACAATGCATTCCGGTGTGTTTTACCTGTCTGAGGTACCTTTCACAGCAGGACTACACTTATCAGAATGGTTTGGGGTGTGGTTTGAAAAGCCTGAACTGTCCCCAACTGTCCTAGTGTACATGGAGTCATATGGTAACCGTACACATACCACACTTACGTTTCCAAGCGCTTAATTATTACATTCTGTAGCACAAGCTATTGCGATGATCATACTAGAGGTAGCTATCTATCTGTCTGTATTTCACTTACATTTGTACATGTGAATACAGTGGATGTAGGTCTCATGATCTACTGGTTTACAATAAGCTAAGATGACAACTCCCACAATTGTAGATAACAGAATAGTTTATTATTTGTTTGCAAAGCAACCAATATCAGCTTAATGTGTGCTTTGTAATTTGTTTGCAGCCTTCATTTTATAGTCTTTGACACTGAAGTTGACCACGATATCCTTAAAGTGTGGGATGGTGCAATAGAAAGTGACATCCTACTAAAAGAGTGGAGTGGCTCATCATTACCTGAAGACACCCACAGCACGTTCAATTCATTAACTCTGCAGTTTGACACTGACTACTTCATCAGCAAGTCTGGGTTCTCCATTCAGTTCTCAAGTAGGTACAACTTCTTCGGTCTTCGGATGTTTAAAATGTGACATCAGTTTATTTGTGAAAAACGCTATAGATACCCCATAGATATATACCATATAGCAAAATGCCCTGCTTCCCCACAGAATAACAGTGACATAACTTTTTAAAAATGAAATATGAAAAAGATAATGTGTCATTAATTGAAGTATAAATATTATATGTGTTGTGTCAACTTAACCTTGTTTCCTCTAGGTAGGTATTTTAAAGTGTTACAGTGAAGACAGTGGACTCTTACTGATAGCAGTTGTAAATATAAGTTATGAGTATATCAAAAACCTATAACAAGACTAGGCAAGAAAGTTACCTGTACACTGAACAAATAACTCATCTGAACAGGGTCCGGTCTCAACTGGTTTGGATTAGCGAGATTCAGCTGTATTAAATTACAAGAAGAGCTAGTTTAGTTTACTTGTTTATTTATTAGTTAGTTTATTATGTATTGCTATGTCTAATTGTGCATTAATTATACAGTATTATGTAATGTATTCTGGTAATAATGCTTTTTTTAAATTTTCTGAAATTCCCCATTTTGTGGAGTCATCATTAGTCGATTTATATCCTTTTTTATATATTGTCTTAGCACATGACTACATTTATACATTGTTAATGAAGAACAGCAGAGTTTGGCATTTGTTAAGTGGACAACCAAATCGTTTTTGCTTTAGTTACATGTGTTAAATATCTATTTAACTCACTACACCAGTTATGTATATTTTAATTATTGCTGATTCTCATCGTATGTAATTACAATCTCATCATGCATCAGAGGACAAAGATTAAGGGTCAGAAAATCCGACACTTCAGAGTCTCTACTCAGAGGTCAAGTATATTTAAATTATGTCACATACAGTGCCGAGAAAAAGTGTGTGAACCCCAATGATAATTATGGAAATTCCATAGTTTTACCATGATAGCCTTCTTGAATCAAAACCAATCTTTTCTTAAATATCCAGTAGGGTTTATATTAACCAATTCCATGTCTTTTGAAACAAAATGATGTATGAATTAGACAAACAATGAGTAATTAAGATTCAGGGTGTGTGAAAAAGTAAGTGAACCCCTTGTTTTATCAGCTCAATTATGGGGATAATTAGAATCAGGTGTTTAAATAAATAGGTAGATCTTCAGGGGTGAGTTTGGGAGGCCCCACCCTATATAAAGATCAGAAACTTTGTGAGTTTGGTCTTCACCATACAGGTGTGTGGAAACATGTCATTCCACGATCAAAATAAATCTCTGAGCACCTCAGAAAAACAGTTATTGATGCTTATCAGTCTAGAAAGGGTTACAAAACCATTTCTAAGGATTTGGGGCTCCACCAGTCCACTGTCAGACAGATAGTCTACAAATGGAGAAAGTTCAAGACCACAGTTACTCTACCGAGGAGCAGTCGTCCTACCAAAATCTCTCCAAGAACAAACCGGAAAATCATCAAGGAAGTCACAAAGAACCCCAGAGTAGCATCCAAGGATCTGCAGGCCACTCTCGCCTTGGCTAATGTGAGTGTTCATGACTCAACTATCAGAAAAAGACTGAACAAGAATAGTGTTCATGGAAGGATAGCCAGGAGGAAACCACTGCTCTCTAAAAAGAACATTGCTGCCCGTCTGAAGTTCGCCAAAGAGCACATAGATGATCCACAAGACTTCTGGAACAATGTTCTCTGGACAAACGAGTCAAAAGTAGAACTTTTTGGCATCAATGAGAAACGTTATGTTTGGCAAAAATCAAACACTGAAGATCCCAACCGTCAAGCATGGTGGTGTGAGTGTGATGGTTTGGGGCTGCTTTGCTGCCTCAGGACCTGGACAGCTTGTCATCATTGAATGAATTCTGCATTGTATCAGAAGATTCTAGAGGAGACTGTCAGCAGATCTACAAAAGAATGGATGCAGAAGAAGAAATTCCACGTTTTAGAATGGCCTAGTCAATGTCCGGACCTAAACCCCATCGAAATGTTGTGGGAGGACCTGAAGCGAGCTGTCCATGCAAAGAAGCCCTCAAATGTCACTGAGTTGAAGCAGTTCTGTAAGGAAGAATAGCCAAAATTCCTCAAAACTGATGTGAGAGACTGACCAACAGTTACAGGAAACGCTTAGTTGAAGTCATTGCTGCTCAAGGGGGTGCCACCAGTTACTGAATCTAAAGGTTCACATACTTTTTCACACATGGATATTGAATGTTGAATCATTTGTGGATAAATAAATGTTGAAAAAGTATCATGTTTTTGTGTAATTTGTTTAATCAGGTTATCTTTATCTATTATTAGGACTTTAATAACATTTTAGGTGTGAAAATCCTAAGGGGTTCACAAACTTTTTCTCAGCACTGTAACTAAGGGTGTATTGCCATAATAATTGAGTCTCTTATACATTTTTTTTTTTTTTTTTAGCAATTATTTTTGTATTCATTTTCCAATTTTTCTCCCCAATTTGGAATGTTCAATTATTATTCAACCTGGCTCACCGCTGCAACCCCCGAACTAACTCGGGAGAGAAGAAGATGAGCACTCGTGTCCTCCGAAATGAGTGCCGTCAGCTGTCCGCTTTTTTTCACTCTGCAAGCCTGCAGGTGCCCAGCCAGTCACAGGGGTCGCTGGTGTGCGGTGAGCCAAGGACTCCCCAGCCGACCGAACCCCTACTCTGCCCAGGCAGCGCTTGGCCAATTGTGCACCGCCCCCTGGGAACGTCCATGGTCGGCAGTGGCATAGCTTGGATTCGAACCAGCGAAGCTATAGGACGCATCTTGCACTACGGGCGGAGTCCCTGTACCGGATGCGCCACTCGGGAGCCCAAACATTGATATTTTAATGCCCGGTTTACTTTTACAAAAATAAGTTATGTTTAGCTCAATTCAATTGGCAGAACTTTGTAACAGAAAAGTTCACAGCATTATATGCAAGTGATGAACATGCATGCACACTTATTTCAGAAGGGGTAATCTAAGTGTCATTCTGGAAACAGACTTGCTGTAGATTTCCATTCTATGAAATAGCCTTGTGTTTCCTCCAGGATAATTTAAGCACATTGCAGACTTGTTGAATTGAACCGATTACATCCTGTCTGCCTATGGTGGCTACACTCTCGTTTGACAGTATTATGGCAGGTGATTCTATTTTTTGTCTGACCCCTGTCTGTAACATAATGGTGTGTTAGCTTTAATTAAACTAAATATTCCCACAGAAAGAATAAAGACAGCGGTTTGACTGCAAATACTGTATAATGGTCAAATAGATTTGCAATGTATTCATAGTTAGTATGATCTCATCACTACTTATGTGCAAGAAAAATGCATAATTTCAGTCTGCAAAGAATTTGCTTATGGATAATTTAAACACTTTTTTCTCATCAATATGCATTTAAAAACACATGTGATTTAGTGTGAAATGTTTACATATTTTAATTGTACTTGTTTTTGTAAGGTAAATGTACCAGTACATCTTCCTGTGTAAAGATGTCACCCTGTGCATAAAACATCAGTACAGTCTTCATTTTTATGATTTATAATAAGGTGATGTGTTGTGTGTAGGGTCTTACTATGAAATAAATCATTTCCATTTGCGGAAGCCAGCTTCACTTTTTGTGTCTCTTGCCCAAACTACACAAGATGACATCTCTTAAACAAAATGATTGTATACACACAAGTAAAATATAAAATACAAAATAAAAATAAAAGCTTGCATTTACCAAAGCAGCTTTTAAAAAGGTTTTTTTTTTTAATTTTTATACAATTATTGATTGAAACTTGAAAGAACAGGGTCTAATGATCTTTTAATTTTTCAATTCCCTGATTTTACAGCACAAATAGAAATGTTCAAGAAGTGTTTTCTAAACTTCACTTTTGGTGATTTACTTTCCATTATGGAACACATTTCTATTAAAATGATGTAATGCGAAAAGTGCAGAGGTGAATTTTAGGTAATTTACTGGATTAAGAATTATCCGTCACATTGAGAGGGACATAATTCTATGAATTATGAATCCCATTATGTATATCACTGTCATGGTGATAACTTAGATGAAATGTAAATTAATACCAATGGATACTGATGCACAATGAAAACGCAACAGTCTAAGTTTTACATCAATAGCTCATTGGGCACATACATAATGTTATTTACATTTTAAATAATGAGCAGATATGTTTGTTGATTGTTTGAATAGTATTGTTCCTTGGGATAACAAAATGCTGAGCTCAAGTCAAGGGATTTCATAAAAACGCTAGGTGCTCAGTGTTTGGTATTTGAGTTAAAATTGCCAAAATGAATTGATTAAGAATCTGTATAAATAGCCATTCGAAAAGACATGATTTTAATTAATGCAAGAACAGCGAATGATACGACCATGCCCCGCTTGAGTAATGAAGATCTCCTGGTTGCTATCAACATGATTGAAGGCGGCCTATCTGTGAGAGAAGTTGTCCGGAGAATGAGATGTTCTGCAACAATCAGCAGACTAGTCCAGAGCAACCAGGAAACTGGCTCTGTGAGGGACAGGCCACGTCCTGGAAGACAGAGGGTCACCACACCAGCCCAGGACCGTCACATCCAACTGATACATCTGTGTAATTGTTTTCAGACTGCAGTGGCTACAACAAAATAAATTCTAGGAAGAAATAACCTGCGCATCAACAGAATGACTGTAGCTCACCATCTGCATGAAAATGATTTGCATGCTCAGCGGCCATTCATAGGTAACATGTTGACAGCCGAGATGAAATCGCTGTCTTCTGTGGGCCAGAGAACATCTGAGGTGGCGGCAGAGAGAGTGGTGGAGTGTTTTATTCACCGATGAATGCCGTTTTGCCCTTGACAGATCTGACAGAAGACAATGTGTGTGGAGACATCGTGGTGAGCGTGTAACTGACTGTTGCGTTGTTCAAGCCAACCGGTGGGGTGGTGGAAGTGTGGTGATGTGGGGAGGAATCTTTGGTGCAGATTGGGGGCAGCCTTTTACAAAGTCCTTGAGGCAACAGTTTTTCTGTTTCTGCAAGCCAATCCAGAAGACAATGCAAGACCACACAGTGCTAGGATTACAATTGCATGACTTAAAGAAAACAATGTTGAGGTCTTGCCATGGCCAGCTTTTTCTCCTGACCTGAGTCCAATAGAACATCTGTGGGACCAAATCACTAGTGCCATCCACAGGAGACAACCGCGACGAGCCAACCTTCACCAGCTGGCTGCAGCTGCACAGGACGAGTGGCGGAACATCCCACAGCAGTCTATCCAGAGGCTGATCAGGTCTATGCATCAACACTGCTAGGATTGTGTTAATGCCCAGGGAGTTCATACCCGTTACTAACTGTTTTCATTTTGACAGTGTGTCACTTTTCATGCTGAAAACTTATCCTGATTCTTTGATCAGTATTTTTCTTAACATTATATGTGATTTTGTTTGATATCTATGTTTAAAATATTTGATTAAATGCATTAGACCTGAGTGTTGCATTTCTTTTGTGCATCAGTATATATTAGTTTAATTTCCTTTAATGCATTTCTCAAGAAAGGGACTTTGAAGTCAGAAATGAGTTTGAAACCAACTGATTTTACTTGTAGTTACGCTTTTAGTGACTGAAAAATAATGGGCCTTTTCTTTAAATATACAGTTGTAGTCAAAAATTTACTTACCCCAATTGAAATTTATAATTTCTACTAATTTCTCGAAAACAAATTATAAGAAAAATCTTTTGTAGCAAAAGTTTAGCGTTTTATGGATGAGGGAAAAAAGTAGATTATTTATTTATTTATTTATTTATTTATTTATTTATTTCAGCAATTTTATTTGCAAACCTCAAAAAATGCTAATTCAAATGTATTCATAGCCTGACAAGGAAAATTAAATTAATAGCTAGTTGAGGCATCTTTAGCAACGGGGCTTGAATTTCAGCGCGGGATTGCAGGAATCGCGCATTTTCCAAGTTACTCCCGCATATCTGCAACTTTCAGTGCGGGAAAGACACCAAGCTACTGTATTTTTCACCCAATTTAGAATGCCTGAAACGCTACAACAATCTCTAAGGAAGTGGGTGTCAGTGACGAAAGCTCTATAAGCCGCATTCTGAGTAGTAAATAAATAAGTAGTGTTGGATATTTTAAGTGCCGCGACACTAGTCGCTTGTATGCGATTCTTGGCCGCTATATTTAAGCATTATAGAAACTCAGTACACTGCAGTATAAGTAAACAGTTTTGAAAAAAATAATACAATATTAAGTCTATCTAGGTGTTGTTTTGCAAGCGGTGACTTTCGCTTTAACTCACGCACATATTCCTCAGGCACCGTAAAGACCACCTACCTATCATGGCTTGTTTAAAAGTACAGACTCAGGGCTTTCCAAAGACGTATTCAGTATGTGTATGCAGTACTCCTAGCCAGAACTACGTCTGAAGTTAAGCCTCTCATCATGTGACAGAGTTCACAGCTTAAGTTTCATTTTGAGTCTATTGCTCTGTCATTGTAGCAGCTAGACTGAAAGGGGCGGTATCATTGGAAATCTTAGAAGCTCAGCTCCCCCCACCCACAATATAGCAGTGACCAAACATAAATGAAAACAGTGAAATACAGGCAGAAATAGAGCTGTATGTAAAGAGTTAAAAAAGAAATGGAGCACCTTTTTCTTCTGCATGCAAAAACTTCACGTCAGGCAATGGCAAAAGCAATGGAGAGTGCTCTGTCTCACAGTGATGAACAGCTGTTAGGTCTCCTGAAAGCAGCTTATTTTAAAGCAACACCAGTGTGAATGATGATGCAGTAAAATATATCTAGTTTTTTTTTTTATGCAAAAGTGCCATTCCCCCCTAAAATTTTGGAATCCTCCCCCATTGGCTGCAGCACAAAAATACACAAAAATTAAATTCAAGCCCTGAGCAATAATAACCTCTTTTAAACGATTAGCATATTTGTCAATGCAGCCATTGTGTGTGCTGATGCGCCAGGGAGGCAAAATAGGCTGATCCAGCATTCAGTGGAGCCAGCATTACACTTCAGCCATCAACACCAGGCAGAAGGATGTCCACATCATCAGATGGAAAGAAACGCAGACAGATCACATTAGTTTACAGTAAAAGAAGCTATGTCTTAGTTGGTGCTTATCTTGGCTAGAGCTGAGGCCAATATCAGCATGAGGTTTTGTGGTGGAGGGTTTCAGATGATTGACCAATATCTTTTGGTATGCTATGGAATCCATTTTACCATCGCCCGAAACTGCAGTTTTCTCTTTCTCAGAAAGTTTCTGAATGGTGTTTGCAGCAAAACACTAGACCATGTTGTTTACTTAAAAAAAAAAAAAAAAAAAAACTCTTACAATTTAATTTACAGAGGTTTTAAAATGCATCGATTCCTTTGGCCATATAGATTAGCCTGCTAGTTCATGTCACACTAAAGAGGCACATTTTATATTTATTTTGCACCCTTGCGCCATCTGGCGGTTGACTAGCGTAGTGATCTTTTTTGATATTCTTGTCAGAAAAAGGTGGCTTTAAGCCATACTGCGTCTGTATCGTGATGTCAGGTGGTGTTCTTTTCTTTTTACGCCTCACCAGACTTTCTCCAAACATAACAACTCAGTGTGACCCAAAATAGCTTGATTTTTGTTTCATCACTCCACAAAACCTTTGATCAGATGTCACCTTGTAGACAATACTATCATAGCATCAAAGGGTATGAATACATTTTAATTTGCATTTTTGCAGTTTTGCAAAACAATTGGCTGAAAAAAATAATTGTACACATCTTTTTCTTGTAACTGTTTTTTCCTCATCCACAAAAGCAAAATTGTGCTGCAAAAGTATTTTCCTAAAATTCTTTGTTTTTCGAGAAATTTCTATAAATTATAAATTTCCATTGGGGTATGTAAAACTTTGGACTACAACTGTACATATTGTTCTAATTTTTCCTTTTAGCATTTACTTGTCACACTGATATCTAGACTTCTATCATATACTATGAAAAGCAGTAAGAGTAAAATACATAACTATAGACTTACAATAGATGGATCCAGGGAGTGTCTGTTACTCCTGAGGCTGTCATAGTTCTGCTTGAGATTAGAAAAATATACCATCGGGCAGAAGAACAGCTTTTCAGCCTGTGTGACAAGAGGCAGGGGAAAATAACAGAGCATGTATCGCTGCAGTGCCAAAGGTACAGTGATTAACCATAAATACTAGACCAGTTACAAAAGGAAAGTCAGATTGGTTTGTCAGTATGTAGATTACAAGGTGATCACCATAGGCTATGGTGAAAAGCTAAGGCGATTATGCCTTTTGAAATCCCATTATCTCTTTTGTAGATGTACGTTTTAAGCAATTGTTGTTGTCACAGCATAGCCATAATATCATTATCTTGTGTATTTTTACATTTCCTTGATATTTTGATGGCATTTGTTATCATTCTGAGTGGTTCTGGGTTATGTTGTGCCAATGTTGATTATCATATGTCTCTAAATCTACCTTTAAAGGCCAGGTAAAGACAAGAAAAACATATTATGACTCAAGCAAGACAAACCAGAATCATGATTTAAAAAAACAAACAAAAAAAAAACATAAGGAAATGTAAAGAAACAAATAAAATGACATACGACGCTACCTACATTTTAAAGCCTTATTTATATTTATGACTAATTGCATTCTTTCTGCAGCTACAACCGCTACAACATGCAATGACCCAGGGACTCCACAGAATGGCACTAGATACGGTGACAGCCGAGAGGCTGGAGATACTGTTACTTTTCAGTGTGATCCAGGCTACCAAATACAAGGAGCGGCAAAAATCACCTGTGTGCAACTCAACAGCAGATTCTTTTGGCAACCCGATCCTCCAACTTGTATTGGTAAGGTAATCTAAGGCAGATCTTAAAAGAGCCACACTAAATAGCATTATACTCATGTAATGTATACATATTTCTCACATAGGAAGCAAGAATAGTTTATATTGCAATTATGTGGCTAGCAAAATAATGAATAATTGGCTCCCAGGAATATATTCGCTCTGTGTGTGCTTCCAGATGACCTCCTGGTCTTTTTTGAGGCAAAGGCTTAGCATACACAGTCTGGTCCTTGTTTTAATTCAAAGCCTACCAGGTGAAGTAGTAGGATCTTAAACACTAGAAACATAAAAAAGACTAGATTATGTGCTTTTAAATGAGGGGAAACTAATGTGCTAACAAGGGACAAGTCTTGATGGTCTAAATGGCCTTTTTTAGTTCTCAAAATATTCTTATGTTCTAAAAATAGCCTGGCTTGGTATCCAAAGTATTCAAGGTCTTGCTGCAGTTTATTAAGATTGTTGTATTAGTATTAGAGAAGGGTATTTTACTACCTGACCATCTCTAATATGTACATTGTCATGTGTGTTTGACAATACATTTATATGGGTGCAATTGTAATTATTAGTGATGGGCCCCAATATCGATATTTTGATATGATATTGTTCGATATCGATAATAATTTCCATATCGTGATATCGTGGGATTAAAAAAAAATAATAATCACTTACGCTGGCAGACATACTTTTTATTGCTAATACTGCTTAAAATACAAACGCAGTATAATCAAGTTTATTTTATATTAAGATACAACAAACCCTATACATACCAATCACTGTCAGTCTCATATGCAAACACCACACGCTAAAGTATTATTTAACCATGTTATTCCATTGAATGGTGTTTAGGTACCAAACGCTGTTTGCATGCTGCATTAAGCACTATTGGCCATCCATTTTGCATTATTTTGAGATATGCGCATGTGTCAGCAGTTCGTTGCATTTTGTCCGTTGTGGTGTGTGTCAACAGCTCAGAAGTAAAAAGTTACATTTCTGGTTTCACCACATAAGATTGTGATTTAATAAGGAAAGTGCATCTTGTGACAAACAAAGACAGGACCCAAGGTTATACCAGTTCATCTTAAGTCTTGTTGAATGTGGTGAATGTCTATGTGCAGAGTTGCAGAGCTACAAGGTCAGGGCAATGCTAGGCAAGAGTTTGAAAGCTGTACATTAAACACATGTGGTCACAGAAACAATATATTGTATTAATAATTATACATTTTTTCTTTTTCAGAAACGAAAGATGTTATAACACATTCAGTATTCTGAAATATTTATATACAATTCATATTATCTTAACAGTGCCTTTACAATCAAATCTAATAACTAAACATTTTAGGGAAACAATCAAAAGTCTTCATGTAGGATATTTCCTAAATCATGAGGTAATTATCTTACATGCAAGTTACACATATTCTTAGATTATGGATTGCCTACTATTGTGAAAAATCCTCATGCCATTGTTTAGTCACTGGTTATTTATCATCTGAAGTAGGCTGATTCTTATTATTATCCTTTTTATCCACTCTGTAGCAATCAACCGATACATCTTTATCATACAAAGTGAATGGATAATCAGAAACAAAAGAATTGGTATGACTACAGTATAGATATATTTTCTTTGATGCTTTTCTAAGTCTCCCAAAGCAAGATGAAAATCAGAGGTTCTTAAAACATCGTCATCTGTGGAGAGTTCCACAGCATGCTGTGTTTTGTAATTAAGGAGATAATCAAAAGATAATCAAATTATTTATCTAATTTCAATTCATGACTCTTAAAAACTTCTAACATCTCAGCACGAGACTCATGTATATTAGGATCCAAGTAATAAATTGTAATATCCCCAATCGTATAGGGAATTGGGGGACATGCTGTAGGAGCGTTATATACGAAGCGCGTTATAACCGAGAGCCTTATAGCAAGGGAACACTGTATATAACAAATTTATGGCACACACAAAATATTAATATTAAATAGTTTCTTTATTATATTTTTTCTAAAAAGACATAATGATCTACCGGTTTTGGCACAAATGTGCCTTCATCACGATAGCACGTCAAATTCACTCAGGAGTTATATATTAGTTCCAATTAACAAGTCAAGAACAGTTTTTCAAACCGCAACAATCACATTAACTTAATTAATATACATAGAAAGTTGATCAATCATCCATAATTAATCACAAATTAACTCCTGGTCATTAATACAATTTCATAATTAAACCACTAAAGTTCTAAAGTGCTAAAGTGCTAAAAGAACTCTGCTTTGGGATATATATATATGTGTGTGTGTGTGTAAGAAATAACCCACAACAGGGTGTGCGGTAAGACAATTCTTCAACCACCCAGGAAGTTTATAAAATGGCTACATTTTTTTGGAAAATAATTATACAAACTAGCTTTTATACAAAATGTGTTATGTATCCTTCCACTGAAAAAAAGAGAGTCCCTGAATACATATATTTTGTACTTTTTTATTTGCCATAAACATTACATTGAACATTCCCATTTATAGTAAAGTGTTCAAGATAAAATGGCATTTGTGAATTGAAAGCAGACAGATATCCCACACCTGAGGGAGGATTCACGGAACAGCTAAAAACTGCACTGGCACTTGACATCAAAGGGGGAGCTTCCGAGTGTTTCTTTTTTTTTTTTTGCAGTGTTCAATAGAAGCTGATCAATAATTTCAGAGGCTGTTTTCACATCGATGGCCAGTAACAGGCATAATGTCCCTCGATTGTAAACCAACATTAGATGATATGTGGACTAAACGACTTCTGTGTCAGTTTGCGCAGTGCCGCAGTCCTTCCCGTCCGTGGCTAGCACAATACCAATAGAACTCTATGCCGAACCCGACCTTGTTTAAAAGCCCAACAGTTGTGTCAGAAGAGAGCAGGCAAGATTTTAATTTTGTTTTAAATATGTTTCTGAAATTGGAGGGTAGTGGTTAGATGTATCTGTTGTGTCTAATTTAAACATTGCATACTCACTAGTCAGTGTTATAATTATTATTATTATTATTTATTTCTTAGCAGACGCCCTTATCCAGGGAATATTTAGTTTAATAATGCCACTGCTATATTACATGCTGAGTGAGACTTGCATGGTGATTTCTCAGAAGGCTTTTGAATAAAGTGTTACTGTTACTGCTTACCTCAGAGTTTTCTTTTTTTTGTTCTCTGACTAAATAGCACAGTATATTTACCATTTTCTACCATGTAATTCTTAGTGACAGAGACGAAAAAACATTGTTTGTTAGGTAATGTAAATGCTGTTTCAGTTGTATGTTGACATTTTTACCTACAGAAACAGTTACCATTAAGGCGTAGTAATATTAATAGATCAGGTAAGTAAGTTGGTCTATGATGTCATAGCCGTGCGGTAAGACCATTCTTACTCAATAACCTAGTCAATATATTTGTCACATGATCTTGTTAAGCCAATCATAGCACTTCATTTATCCAAGCCATTTTATAAATATAGGTTTAATGATCTCAAATCAATCAAAAATGCTTATTTTAGGACATAACAGGCTAAAACAAACTCAACACATAAAATGATTTAAGTTTATTAATGCTCACAAAAGTAAGAAGAATATAGAAGTTAGAAATCATGGTACCAGAATTTTAAATATAGACACAAGCAGGAAAAAAAAAAAAAAACGTAAACAAATATATTGATAAGCAAGCAGGCTTCAATGTGGTTATGTACACGTGCATGCAGGATTCGTGCACATTACGTACAGTGACTGTTAAACAGTGTCGGTGGTGTTGGAATGAAGACTGCATTTTTGTTTTACAAATTTCAGTTGCATTTAGTATTAAGTTGTAATCTAGACTTACTTCAGAACTTGTAGATAAACTCAATCAATGTTTAAATGGTTCTGACGTTCCTGGTTGTTGTTTTCAAATGCACACAATGTCATCAGTTCAGTTATCTTGTTTAAATTGTTCATCTAAGTGTTTGTATTTTTAATCTTAGCAAAGTGTTGTATTAAATGTTTTTATTTCGGGTTTGCATGTAGATATTTCCTATACAAACATAGTATTTTACTTGAATCGTGAAGTCTTTGAAACGTAATGCTTATTCTGTAGACGTGGTCGTTGGTGGAAAACAAAGCTGGAATGCAGCTGGTCTTCTCGTAACACGTAGAGTTGCAGGATGTAGCGGTGAGGACTCTTCTTCAGGAGGAAGATACGTACGATGCTTGAATGGGTCCCCATTACAAGTGAAGGCTCAATGAGAGTCTGGATCCAAAAGTCCAAGAAAACAAGTTTCATGCTTGTTTTGCTTTAAATATAGAGCCCAAAGAGGAGGTTACTTTGGTGAACCAATCACTTTTGGGTAAAAAAGGAAGCTAATCCCTGACAGAAATCAGTCCTTTCATTGGTTTACAGAATTTGAATGACACTTCCTTTTACACAAGCAATGTGTGTCATTAACACATGTAGCATCCCCTCCTCCATAGAGAGATAACAGTAAAAACAGTAACATTTATAGAACAAAACTTCATTTTGTTCTAACTTTAGTTATATTGATCATCGAAGGATACCATTTTCAGTTTAATTCTCCTAACTAAATTACCGTTACAATGTTGAGGTGTCGTGGGCTAGTCGACGAAACACTGAGGATGGAAGGTGCCCACTTGAAGACCCCAGAGATGTACCCTACTTAGCTCAATCCAGACGGTTGTCATGCTGATGCGCAGGGGAGGCCGCACTGTGGTTGATCCCCGGAGCCAGCATCGCAGCCGTTGTGTGTGCTGATGCGCCAGGGAGGAAAAATAAGCTGATTCCTGGAACCAGCATAACACTTCAGCCATTAACACCAGACAGAAGGATATCTACATCATCATATGGAAGGAAACATAAATGGATGGAGACACATATGGATCACATTAGTTTACTGTAAAGCTACGTCTTAGTTGGTGCTTATCTTGGCGAGAGCCGAGTTCAAATCAGCATGAAGTTTTAACATCTACTCTCGTGTAATGGAAATCATGATTACGATAATTAAAGTAAAATAATTTAAGAATTATTTCACTTTAAACTTCATTAAAACACAATAAACATATCAATTGTATTGGGAAAACACACTTAAACAACTCAACGTTTTAAGATTTGAAATATCATCTTATAAAGTACATTGAATTACAACTGCGAATTTCTCCTACAATCTCATCTGCTTCTTTTTATTTACCAGCTTAAGATACATCCCAGAACAGCTATGTATTTTACCTCTGTATAACAGCCAGTGAATCTTGTATAATATTGCCAGATGGTAAGAGATAAAAATAACTTCTTAATCCTGAAGTAAGGACCTTATGCTTTGCATTCTGCCAAAAAATATCATGTGAAGGTTTATTAAATAGTCGCCTCAAGAGACACTCATGGCCCTTTTTCATGTTTTAATCAAAACAGTGGCTTCCTTCTGATTTTTAATAAACCACTTTTTTAGTATTTTTATTTGGAAGTAAGTCGATGTACAGGTTTGTAAAAAGTGTAGCCATTACAGAATATCAATATGCAGCTCTTCATATATTAAAAAGTAATACACTACATCCCTCTGGGCCATATACGTTTACTGCACTGGTAATTTACAAATATTTCAAAGTGCATAGTAAGTAAAGTAAGCTTTTTTTTATAATTATGATCAAACACTGTAAATTCTTCAATAAAAAAACTGCATTGCTTTTATGATGCACATCATGAAAAACTGCATATTTTGGATTCACATATTTCAATTTGTCACACTTTATTGGCTATTTAAAAAAAACTACATTTTAATTAGTCTACTATATATATATATATATATATATATACAAAAAATGGTATGCACATTCTTAGTGTCTCTATGTACCCAGGGTGACCTTCAGGGGCATTGTGGTTTAAAATAATCTTTATTGTCACCTGCATAGCTGTAATGGAATCCTCTAAGGCCCTACAAAAGCAACAACATACAGCTTTTAACATTCCAGTAATGTACTTATGCTATGCTGGGAACTGCATCGGTTTAATGCCAGTTGTTATTAGTATTCTAGATATAGAAAAAGCCATTCATGTTTATTTAATGTCTTCCACTGCATTTTAACTTTATAGTCATATGTTCTCATCACTGCTGTGCTATCACAGAACTTCTGGGATTCAGACATTCAAAACTTCCTCAACAGCCAACATTTACTGTCAGTTCATCTCAATAAAGACATACTTATGTCCTAATAGAATTGTACTAGAGGATCGAGATCATACTACAGTATATAGGTTTGCTAACCCTAAAGTTGTTTGGTTCTTTCCATAAAAGACTGCTAAATAGACATAAACAGTATATTTTCTGTGATCCACCATAATGTGTAGTACTGTCTCTATGATTAATGTACAGGTGATGGACAAAATAAAATGGAAACACTTGCGATCTAACTCTTGTGTTATTATGCTGTCCCTTACTTAACTGATCTATTTGTTTTCCAAATAGAACCCCTGCCATGCATTCTGTCAAATATGTAAACTGCTTGTCACAGCCATTTGGAATCCCATTTCTGCCAAGTTGCTGATCCTGGCTGGGGACCCACAAGGAGCACTGTATTGATCCATGTGCTCCCACTGGTTTAGGGAGGAAACTTGGCTGGGTCTAGTTTGCCTCAATAAAAACTGCATCTCCCTATTTCATGTCAGTTTCAGTCAGATCTGACAAACTTTTATAGATTGTAGGCCATTGGTCGGTAACTGCTTGCCAGTTCACGAAATCACCGCATTCCTGGCTTGCCTATTATCTTATAAATGTTTCTAAATGTTTCAAAATTAGTGGGTATTTTTTCCCCATTTCGAACATAAAGCAAGAAGAATAAAAGGGAGGGAGGAAGCAACAATAACGCCAAAAGAAATTTGGTTCAGAACGAGAGTACAATATGACTTATTTTCAAGCAAGCAGTATACTTAGATTGTGGTTTTGTATATAGTATACTACTGTATTTTCTTTTTTAAATGGTAGCATACTGGTGCACGTCATAAGAGATTAAACTCAGGGCAAGTCAGACTGTGCCTTATACAGTAATCTGTCGCATATCTGCCCTAACTGTTTATTCGCCATGATCAACCTCTTCAGCAACGTTATTTTATTATTGAACAGAGCAGATTTGTTCAGATATTGTAGATCCTACCAAAATTTCCGTACACTGTGTTGTATGTGCTGCGTGCACTGCCATTGCTAGTAGTGTTACATAAGCTGTTCAGTGTGTTGATATGTAAATAGATAATGTTCGCCTGCGGGGCGTATCAACTTCAACCTCGATCTCGATCTCCTGCCTGTCACTCAGCAGTGAATGCACGCTCCCAGATGCTACACACCCAGGTGGCTACTCTGTCACAAACATTAATACCCTGTATCTTTCTAAACTTGGGATTTTGGGGCGCTCCCTAATAAAAGCTGAATCTCAAAACAATAATTGTGTGACTATAGTAATTGTTACAGCTATATATAATGGTATTTAAAACAGGATTAATTCATCCGACTTTTTACATATCCGCCCTTACTGTGGTCTCACTGCAGTCGGATATGTCACAGATTAATGTATTCTGAAAGTGACGCTATGTATTTACAAAAGTAAGTTTTGCATTGAAGCTTCAGTAAGACGTTACAAAAAACATTGAAAGAAATCCTCTTGACTGCTGTACTGTACAATAGTAAAGTGTTTTATTTTTTTCTTCAATTTCAGGTTAAGACTTGTAATCGTTTCTATTGTTTTGCCTCTCTTATGTTGTAACAGCTACCTGTGGAGGAAATGTGACAGGCCCAGCAGGCGTGATTTTATCACCTAACTACCCACAGCCTTATCCTCCAGGGAAAGAATGTGATTGGAGAATAAAAGTGAATCCAGACTTTGTAATCGCCTTGATATTCAAAAGGTATGCTTTAAATGCTTTTAAGAAAAGGTCCCTACCTTTAACAGGCTTTAAATGTTAAGAATAACATACCTGCTTCAAATTAGTGGTTATGGAAGTCGTGTGGGGTGGCCAATATATAGTGTATACCGAATTAAACCATTGAAGACTTGTTTTAGCTGACTATGTAACTGATGTTTGAGAAATGTTAAACCTTCTTATTGAAACAACTGAAACTTACATGAACCACCTTCAAGTCTCTTAGAAAATACCATCTTTGTCTGCTTTTTTCAGATCCCATTTGCAAATATTATGGGTTATTTCAGTACTTTAATTATGCTTCAAATAATTTGTATCAATTTAGATAAACTGCTATTTCATGCTTTACCCAAACAAGCTCTTTGTTGCTTTGTGTTTTTTATGTACTGTGAAATGTTAGGTATTGCCTTCTGTGTACTTTTGATGCTCTTTTCGGTAAGCGTTTTTTTTTGCTGTTGTTAGTTTTGAAGGCTTTTTTTGGTGTCTTGTTTTCTTTCTTCATGTATGTTTTTGGTCTGCTTGGTCGTCTTTCAGCAAGCACTTTACATCGGCTGTCCATCTCATTGCTTTTCATAACATTCAGGGGAGAGTTGTCAGCATTTCTTAAATATATTCCAGTGAATTATATTGCTTTTTCTTTCAGTTTCAACATGGAACCCAGTTATGATTTCTTACACATTTATGAAGGGGAAGATTCCAACAGCCCTCTAATTGGCAGTGTCCAAGGTTCTCAGGCCCCTGATAGGATAGAAAGCAGCGGGAATAGCCTTTTTCTGGCTTTCCGCAGTGATGCTTCTCTGGGGATGTCTGGATTTGCAATTGAATACAAAGGTAAATGGTCCAGGCACTGTAGCATACATAATTTTCAGTAATGCATAAATTAACATTGTTATGAAGAATTTTCTTTTTGATTTGTGTCCGTATAGCTAACTCTAATTTTAGATTCCTGTTTATGTCTTCATAGTTTATACCAGTTGTTAAATAATTTGGATTTACTCCAGTGGAGACTAACAGCTAAATGTCAGACCTCTACAGTTCAAATAGCCCTTTTTCTAAGAGAATCGCAGAGTGTTACATTAAAAGTCTGTAAAATATGGTAATGAATTAACCGAAACAAAAGGATATTTAAAATTGTTCCTGTTTTAAAAACCTTCAGAAATAGAAAGCTTTATTTTGATAGATGTGTTTGAAGTTTATAGATAGTTTGAAGCAGAAATTAAAAAGGGTGATTACTAAATATATGTACAATACAAGCACTGTCAATAGGGCTTCTACATGAGCATGTTACCTCTACACTATTCTACATCTTGAACAATGGCATATGTTTTTTAAGACATCCCACTCAGACCCCTTGCTTACTAAATATTTGGTATCCCTGAATTAGACAAGTGCCCCATCTTCATATAATTTTCACAAGTGCCGTGGTAGCCCAAATATTATCTATGTATTAAAATACCCAAATTACATTGTGGGATTTATGTTTTTCTGTTTTGCACAAAAAATCATGCTGTCAAGACTGGTACAAAGAAAACAAGTTTTATTGGAGACCATGTAAACAATATTCAAGGCTGTAATATACCAACAATCCCATGAGGCTTTGTATATAAATTGGCTGCATGGGGTAGTCTTTAATAGCTGTCTGTGTGTGTCTGCCTGCCTGCCTGACTGAGGTGGATGACTACCTGTTTCATGTTACTTTACAGTAATTATATGTGGAGAAGACCAGAATTCCCAGTCATGTGACAGTCAAATATGTGGTGATATCGTTATATAAAAAGAATCAACTGATGATACTATCAAAGGAGGTTTCTTGGCACATATGGTTTTAGGAGGCTGTATGGTCCAGTGGTTAAAGAAAAGGGCTTGTAACCAGGAGGTCCCCGGTTCAAATCCCACCTCAGCCACTGACTCATTGTGTGACCCTGAGCAAGTCACTTAACCTCCATTAGTTTACATTGTTAAAGTGGCTCTGTCCAGCTATGATGTTCAATTTTATACTAACATGTAGTTGTCTTTTTTTTTCACTTTCATAATTCAAGCCTAAACAACTTGTGTAATTTTCTGTACATCTATAGGTTACATACTTGCCAACATTTGGAAACTGTTCAGCGGGATGCTCGCCTCTGGAGTGGGACGGGGGGGGGGAGGGGTCGTACACATCATGCACATGGGAGGAGTCATACGCACAAAACACTCTCATATAACAGACGTATCCCCCCCAACTCAACACAACACGACCATCATGACAGTAAAAATAGACATAATGAAGCGTTCTTACCTTTGAATAAGCTAGTGATCAGCAGATGTGTCAGCCACACAGCGTGTGGTTTTCACTAACTCTACTGTGCAGAATAAATGATTTTTTTTCTATGGGCAACTATCGGGACTTTCTTCCTATGCATCAGGACGTGGGACATTTGCTAGGAAATCGGGACTGTCCAGACCATATAGGGACTGTTGGCATGTATGAGGTTATAAGCTTCCTCAGTCTGGTCTGTCTCAGGTTTAACTGTAGGAGTGCCCTGTCTGAGGTCACTGAAACTTTGGCCCATATTCAAAGATGTTAGTCATACTCAGTGAAGCCTGTGTTTTCATTCCAAAGACATCACTCAACCTACACTTGGTTAAGTGGTGAATGTATGCCAGTGGATTACATGGAAATCGTGGACAAAAATGACAGCGTTTACTTTCCCTGTGTTCAGAAGGAGAGCTACGTGATGTTTTAAAATGCAAACAAAAGTCAAGTTGTGAAAGCAATCTTTGTGGTACTCTTGTATGACCCTATTCAATTTAAAATAACAACTTTGAGTATATTACAAGAAAATAATAATGCATAAAAGCATCAAGGAAACCCCAGGGGGATGTAATTAACTTGACTAATTAATTCCTGGAACAGGTGTTCTGTTACTGTGTGGGTATCCGCTGATCAATCAATCAATCAATCAATCTTTATTTTTATATAGCGCCTTTCACAAAAATTTGCCTCAAAGCTTTGAACAAGAGAAAATAAAATAAAAACATTTTTTTAAGAAGAAATACAGAAATGAAAATACTTAAAAACAATACAAACAAGTAATAAATACACAAGTATAGATACGTAAGTAAATAAGTTAATTAAAGAGCAGTAAAAACAAGTGATACAAATAAATATAATTTACAGAACTGTGAACGCTGTATCATAAAAGTAAGTTTTCAGTCTTATTTTAAAAACAGCAACAGAGGGAGCCTCCCTCACAGATGGTGGCAGTCAGGCCATTCCACAGTTTAGGGGCTCTGTAAGAGAATGCTCTGCCACCGGCATTTTTTTCTTTATCCTTGGAATGTTAAGCAAGGCTGCACCCTGTGATCTAAGAGGCCGACTAGGAGGATATGGAGGAGTTCTTCTGGGAGGAGTTCTTTTACGTATAGGGGACCAAGGTCATGGAGAGCTTTATATGTCAGGAGCAGGATCTTAAAATCAATCCTGGAACGAACAATTTAGAATGTCCAATTATTTTTAGACTTAGCTCACCGCTACCACCCCTGCGCTGACTCGGGAGGGGCGAAGATGAGCACACGCTGTCCTCCGAAGCGTGTGCCGTCAGCCGCCCGCTTCTTTACACACTGCAGGCTCACCATGCAGCCACCTCAGAGCTACAGCATTGGAGAACAACGCAGCTCTGGACAGCTTACAGGCAAGCCCGTAGGCACCCGGCCAGACTACAGGGGTCGCTGGTGCGCAGTGAGCCAAGGACACCCTGGCTGACCTAAGCCCCCCCCCCCCCCCCCCCGGGCAGTGCTTGGTGAATTGTGCGCTGCCCCCTGGGAGCTCCCGTCCACGGTTGGCAATGAAATAGCTTGGACTCAAACCGGTGATGTCCAGGCTATAGGGCACATCCTGCACTTTACCGGATGCGCCACTCGGGAGCCCCCCACAAAAAATAATTTCTAAAAAGTGATATGCCTGCACAAGTATTATAATGTTATTAGAATGCTCCAATTATTAACACATTTTTGTTATTTTGTTATTTAAGTTCATTCTGTTGAAATACTGTACACATAAGAACTGAGAGTAAACCCATATCAGAAGATAGCAATACATCATCCTCTTATAGACAAGAGAGAAAATAATACAAAAAGGCAAAAACAAAACACAGTGGGAAAACAGCTAAAAATAAACAATGGCTCAGTGCTGCTCCCACTAAAAGGGAGGTCCCGCTCCAGGAACTGTTCTGAGCACTCGCATCCCGGTTGACGCATACAGTGATCACGAGTGGTTGCTTTGTTTGCTCACGCAGTTGTGAGACTTCCCAGCCAATTCACCTCCAGCTTGCTCACAAAGAACAACAAAATGGAGAACAAAGGACAAAGGATTGACTTTTCAGCCCCCTTTTAAAGGCATGTAGCCAGGGTTAATTGATTAATCAATTAGTCCATCAACACCTGGCCACATGCTGCACATGAAGTTCAATTAGATAGGAATTCTAACCTCCCAGCCCTGCCATATGTAACACAATTTTTACTTTGCAAAATTAAACACACTTTATTTATAATCAAACAAAACACATTATTTACAGGTGCAGGGCCTCAGCCTCAGGTTAGTCAGGCCCACTGAGGAACACCCTTCACTCAGAGGTAACAATACCCCCCCCCCCCCAAATTCCTATTCACACTCATTTAGTGTAAGTGTTGTGTCTAAATAAAATTCATTTTTCCAAAACAAGGATAATATCAGTTTATATCTGTTTACTAAAGTTGTCCATATTATTGCCTGCTGTGCATTCTATTTCAAAGATCATTGTGGAGGACATGAACTGTGTTACTAATAAAGATCATTGGACCAGTAAGATATTCCTTAAATTAACAACATGATTTTTTTATGACAGAGAAACCACGGGAAGCTTGCTTTGACCCTGGAAATATAATGAATGGTTCCCGCATAGGAACTGATTTTAAACTGGGTTCTACTGTTACCTACCACTGCGACTCCGGCTACAAGACTGTTGGCCCAGCTACCATTACATGTATTATCGGAGATGATGGGAAACCAGTATGGGACAGAGGACTCCCGTCTTGTAATGGTAAAGTACTGCTTATGTCATTTTTTTATTATCACTAAAATATATGACTAATACTTGAAACAAAATAGGATACTATAATTACATTAGGTTAACCCTGATATCGGAATAGTTTTTTTTTGTTATAATTTCATTATTTGTAAATATATATTTATGTATTGATCTAGCAAATTAGACGTTTGATTTTTTTTTTTTTTAATCTCTACTTACCCTGCATATAGCTCAGCTTTGTTACAAATTAACTGTGATGATGTCCCAAGAAGGAATATATGAGTGATATTCTAAAATAGGTATGCTTAAACAATTAGCTGTTTATTCTTTTGCATAATTTAAGCCTAGACAATCACAAAGCTGACATGATCATGAAGTTTGCCAAAAATCGGGAAGAATGGCTGTGTTCCAGTTGACCTATGGTATAAAGTCAGACAGTAAGGACCCATCTGGATTTATGGAGGAGAGACATGAAAGCTTGGGCCAAAGAGTTGTCACACTTTTATAAGTCTGACATAGCACTGAAGTGGGATGAAAGGTATATGTAAACCTGAGTATATGATTAAAGGGTCCCAAGGGATCTGGGACTTAGTTGGGAATGTATTCATTGTCCCCTAATTCAATGCACATGAAAAGCAAAGCGCAAACCTTTAAGTTAAAAAATGAAATAAAATCATTGCTTTACAGTGACGTACTTATATATTTAAGAACTGTAAATAGTATTCCAGACCAAGAGATGTACTAGCCCCACCCTGTGAGACAAATGCTATATACTGTACTTTACATTAGGCTACCTGTATGCGTACATGTTTTTGATTATAGGCTAATAGCATTATTTTGGCAATAGAATATCACTACTACATCTAAAACGCACAAAATCTTTTGGCAGATTGTTCTTAAAAGTTGATTAAAATAAAAAAGTGTGACGGGGTACATACCTCCCGCCCCTGGGTGTATTTGGTTTATTTGGTATAGTTGGGGTTATGTAGCACGGGTGATGTAAATTGAGTCCCGGCACAGCTGTATATAAAGAGGCACGAATCACTCACTCAGGGTTAGTGTGTTCAGTTGTCTGTTGTCTGTTTTGGCCACCGTACCATTTTGTTTGTTGAAAGTGTTTTGTTTTCTGTTCAACCTTTTTATTTATAACAAACCTGCGCTTCATATCCAGTACTGTGTGTGTCAATTCCTGGTCTGATGTTGCTCACAAGCCATCCGGGTCCAAAAAAGGTTGCCTTGTTAACCAAGGTAATAGTGATATCTGATTTGATACTGTTTATTGGATTAACTAGGATATCTAGATACATACAAAATCTGACATATCTTATATGATATGGAAATATAATTAATAACGATAGGTTGCGGATGCAACCCCGGTTCCCTGAAAGAGAAAATAACCATCAAGGTATGGGATATTGCCGTCAGGCAGTAGCGATTGGCTGAGCTTTTATAGCAAAGCTGCCGATAGGCCTCTGCGCGAGCTGCCACGTAAGCCCGCCCCCTTGGGAGCTTACTATACGCAGCGCGCAGAGACTCACTTCCTCTTTTGCTCTTCAGGCCGTGAAGGCTTCTGAAGCGACCACGCGGCTTGATGGTTATTTTCTCTTTCAGGGAACCGGGGTTGCATCCGCAACCTATCGTTCCCTTTCAAGTCGAAAATAACCATCAAGGTATGGGAACAGTGTACCCAAGCCGTCGCGAGGGAGGATTCTCGGCAGTAGGACAGACTTACGTCATAACGCAACTGCGTAGGCAGTACATCTAGGCATATGCGGAGCTGCGCCTCAGCGTCTATGCTCGTAATGACACCTGTCTTAAAGGTGGAACAGTCAACACCATGCTATCAACCACTCTATACGTCCGCATCCTGAGGCGTCATAGAGTGCAAAACAGATGCTCCAAAAAGTGGAGCAGAGGAATCCAGTACATTTAACCTGTAAAACCTCATGAAAGTATGCGGCGTAGCCCAACTGGCTGCCGCGCAAATATCAGACACCGGCACCCCTCGAAAGAGGGCCCAGGATGTCGCCATACCCCTGGTAGAATGCGCCTTCAACTGCCCTGGTGGTGGAAGGCCTGCAGATTCATACGCTAATCTAATAGCATCCACTATCCAGTGGGAAAGGCGCTGTTTAGACAGCGGCTGACCCAAAGATCTAGAACCATGGCATATGAACAACTGTTCTGTCTGCCTCACAGTCCTTGTACGGTCAATATAACACCTCAATGCCCTCACGGGGCAGAGCATGTGTAACCGCTCTTCCTCTGGGGAAGAAAAAGGAGGAGGATGGAACGCCATCAACTCGACTGACTGGTTCATGTGGAACGGGGATATAACCTTTGGTAAAAAGGCCGGATTAGGGCGCATGGAGACCTTAGAACCGTCTCCTGCAAAACGAGTACAAGAAGGATGCACTGAAAGTGCATGTAACTCGCTCACGCGTTTTGCTGATACCACAGCCAGCAAAAATGCAGTCTTAATAGATATGAGCTTCATATCCACGCTGTGGAGAGGCTCAAACGGTGCCTTGGTAAGGGCTTCTAGCACCACATCAAGGCTCCACGACGGTAAACTGGTCGTTCTTGGAGGCCGCAAGCGTCTTGCGCCTTTCAGAAACTGAGATGCCAAAAAATGGCAACCAGGTGATAAACCGTCAATGCGTACATGACAAGCCGAAATGGCGGTGTGACAGTCTGGCTCGCAGTGGTGTGGTGGATGACGTCACGGACCAGGAAGTAACTGACTCCCAAAACAGTGGATGGGCGGGTGAAACTGAGTGCAAAAGCACTCAGCGTATTTAATAACAAACAAACAAAATATTTAAACAAAATACAAACAAAAGGGCACGAGGGCCAAACGAATAAATAAACAAACAAGTAAGTGCCGTGCTGGATAATCCAGCACGTATTAGCAATTGTTTTTAAATGTTATACCTTCTCTCCGCTCCCCGTACTCTCTACTCCAACACCCCCAACATCAAGTGCAGAGAGCTGCAGGTTTATATACTCTGGCCGAGGGATTAACTAGTTGGTAATTATCTTATTATCCCCCGGCCAGAGTCTGCACGCGTTTGGTAAGGATGCATGACTGTCAGCTATTTAAGTAATCAGTAGCTGATCAGCCATGCATCCTCACGGGGTTTTTAAATAATAATAAAAGACGCGGCGCTTTTACCCGCGCCGCAAACAAAAATACAAATAATAATAAATAGGGGCGGGACACTCCGCCACACATGCCCCCCCTTGTGCGCAGCACACATGGCCCCAACGGCCACCTCCCCCCTCAGTCTTAAAGTCCCGGAAGAGGGGGAAGCAAGTTACTTCTGGGGGGTGGCCATGGTGGAATCTCTGGCACCCCCCCATTCTTCGTGGCCGGCAGTTCCCTCTTCCGGGGCTCCCGCCACACTCTATCCTGCCGTGAAAGTGCGGCTGGGGGAGCTGGTCTCCTGACCTCTCCCCCCTTCTTCATGGCCGGCAGTTCCCCTCCGTGGGGCTCCGACCACATGATCTCCAGCCGCGAAAGTGCGGCTGGGGGAGCTGGTCTCCTGACCTCCCCCCCTTTCTTCATTTCTGGCAGCTCCCTTTCATGGAGCTCCGGCCATCGTGTAGCGACCCCAGGCGAAGCAGGATCCCTGGCGACCCCAGGCAAAGCCGGACCCTCGACGACCCCAGGCGAAGCAGGATCCCTGGCGACCCCAGGCGACGGCAGCAGCAGCGGACCCTCGGAAGGCGACGGCAGCAGCAGCGGACCCTCGGAAGGCGACGGCAGCAGCAGCGGACCCTCGGAAGGCGACGGCAGCAGCAGCGGACCCTCGGAAGGCGATGGCAGCCGCAGCGGACCCTCGGAAGGCGAACTCGGGAGGGGAGCCCCTGGCCATGGAGGCGGCAGCGGGAGCTCCACTTCTCCCTCGTACCCTGTGTCCTGTGGAGAACAAAAGGCAGCCCCAGGCGATGCAGAACAGCCATCCCCAGGCAATGGCGATGGTGGGAGGGGAAAGCAGTCCTCCCACAGCGGCTGAGACGGAACCAGCAGGTATTTACCCTCTGCTGGTGGAGCTGGGAGTGGCAAGCAGTCCTCCCACGGCGGCTGAGGCGGAACCAGCAGGTATTCATCCTCTGCTGGTGGAGGTGGGAGGGGCAAGCAGTCCTCCCACGACGGTTGAGGCAGAACCAGCAGGCATTCACCCTCTGCTGGTGGAGGTGGGAGGGGCAAGCAGTCCTCCCACGATGGTGGAGGCGGAACCAGCAGGCATTCACCCTCTGCTGGTGGAGGTGGGAGGGGCAAGCAGTCCTCCCACGACGGTGGATGTGGAACCAGCAGGCATTCACCCTCTGCTGGTGGAGGTGGCGGAGGCAGAGGCAGCTCTTGCTGCTCTGCTCCTGGTGATGGTGGAGACAGAAGCATCTCCTGCTGCCCTGCTCCTGGTGGTGGTGGAGACAGAGGCAGCTCCTGCTGCTCTGCTCCTGGTGGTGGTGGAGGCAGAGGCGATGGGGCGGATGCTGGCCACTCAGAGGGAGGCTGTGGCGGTGCTGGCTCCCTCTGCTGTGGCGGCTGGGCTGGCGTGTGCCGTGCTCCCTTCAGCAGCATAAATAGAGGCTGCTGGGGAACACCAGCATCCTGCCCTTCTCCCCCCCAGAAAAATTCAGGGGGTTGAGCCTGTAACTCCTCCCCTTCTGGCTCTTGGGACTGCAGCTTGGGTCCCAAGGCTGTGGAAGCGCAGACTTCCACCTCTTGGGCTATGGACGCACCGACTCCCCCCTCTTTGGGCTGTGGACGCACCGACTCCTCCCTCTTGGGCTGTGGACGCACCGACTCCTCCCTCTTGGGCTGTGGACGCACCGACTCCCCCCTCTTGGGCGTAGGACGTTCGGGCTCCTCCCACTCGGGCGTAGGACGTTCGGGCTCCTCCCACTCGGGCGTAGGACGTTCGGGCTCCTCCCACTCGGGCGTAGGACGTTCGGGCTCCTCCCACTCGGGCGTAGGACGTTCGGGCTCCTCCCACTCGGGCGTAGGACGTTCGGGCTCCTCCCCAGGCTGTGGAGGCGAAACCAGCAGGCATTCTCCCTCTGCTGGTGGAGACGGTAGCGATGGCTCCTCTCCCTCTGATGCTGGAGACGGTAGCGATGGCTCCTCTCCCTCTGATGCTGGAGACGGCAGCGATGGCTCCTCTCCCTCTGATGCTGGAGACGGTAGCGATGGCTCCTCTCCCTCTGATGCTGGAGACGGCAGCGATGGCTCCTCTCCCTCTGGCGCTGGAGACGGCAGCGATGGCTCCTCTCCCTCTGGCGCTGGAGACGGCAGCGATGGCTCCTCTCCCTCTGGCGCTGGAGACGGCAGCGATGGCTCCTCTCCCTCTGCTGCTGGAGACGGCAGCGATGGCTCCTCTCCCTCTGGCGCTGGAGACGGCAGCGATGGCTCCTCTCCCTCTGGCGCTGGAGACGGCAGCGATGGCTCCTCTCCCTCTGGCGCTGGAGACGGCAGCGATGGCTCCTCTCCCTCTGGCGCTGGAGACGGCAGCGATGGCTCCTCTCCCTCTGCTGGTGGAGACAGTAGCGATGGCTCCTCTCCCTTTTGTGCTGGAGATGGCAGCAGCAGGGTCTCTCCCATATCCGCAGCCAGGTAGTTGAACACCATGGCTGCGATGTCTGGGAGGGAAGCTGGGTGGTGTTGCTGTTCCCAGGCCTCCCAGCGCTCCCCATCTCTTGCCCACAGGAGGTTGATCACTGCAGGGAGGGCTTCCTCATAATCCCTCCCCGGCTCCACCAGCCAGTCCCAGACTCCCTCAGAGGAGAGTGCATTCGTCCTCTTTGGAGGATGCAGGTCCTCCCTCACTGGACGCTCTGGCTCCTCTTTCTCCTGCCATGGAGGGGGTTGGTCGGGTGCTATGTGACCCACCTCCCCAACAGCGAAGCACCACTCCTCACCTTTCAAGCAGGTGGGGCAGACGTCCAGCATGGTTGAGCTACAGTGGGACCTGCGACCGGCCCCACGCTGCTGTAGCTGCTGCTTCCTCCGTCCGCTTCTTCCCATATTTTTTTTTTTTTTTTTTTTTTTCCCAAAAAACACACAAAAACACTTTGAAAAAAAAACCGAACAAAAAAAACGAGCTTTTCTTTCCTGGTCCGGCTATCGGAGGCGTTTGTTTTGTCCCACGCAGGACACCATATGTGACAGTCTGGCTCGCAGTGGTGTGGTGGATGACGTCACGGACCAGGAAGTAACTGACTCCCAAAACAGTGGATGGGCGGGTGAAACTGAGTGCAAAAGCACTCAGCGTATTTAATAACAAACAAACAAAATATTTAAACAAAATACAAACAAAAGGGCACGAGGGCCAAACGAATAAATAAACAAACAAGTAAGTGCCGTGCTGGATAATCCAGCACGTATTAGCAATTGTTTTTAAATGTTATACCTTCTCTCCGCTCCCCGTACTCTCTACTCCAACACCCCCAACATCAAGTGCAGAGAGCTGCAGGTTTATATACTCTGGCCGAGGGATTAACTAGTTGGTAATTATCTTATTATCCCCCGGCCAGAGTCTGCACGCGTTTGGTAAGGATGCATGACTGTCAGCTATTTAAGTAATCAGTAGCTGATCAGCCATGCATCCTCACGGGGTTTTTAAATAATAATAAAAGACGCGGCGCTTTTACCCGCGCCGCAAACAAAAATACAAATAATAATAAATAGGGGCGGGACACTCCGCCACAGGCGGCTAAATACACTTTAAGTGTAGAAGGAGATTTCCCTTCATCCAGCAGTTTCTGCAGAAACTGCAATATTACTGCCATAGGACAGGAGACTGGGTCATGGCTCTCAGCCAGACACCAACTCTGAAACAACTGCCACTTATACGCATACTGCGACCTAGTAGAGGGCGCTCTCGCACTCTGGATGGTCGATATAACTGCAGTCGAAAGCCCTAAGGCTGACAGGCGCTCCCGCTCAGGGGCCAAGCCCACAACTGCATGAGTTTGGGGTTCGGATGCCAAAGCTCTCCTTGAGCTTGGGACAACAAGTCCGCTCGAAGAGGGAGCTCCGTCGGGCGACCGTGCAGTAATTGCAGTAGACTCGGGAACCATATTCTCCGAGGCCACCGAGGAGCGATCAGAATCACTGTCGCTCGCTCTACCCTGACCTTCTCCAAGAAGGCGGGGAGCATCGGAATCGGTGGAAAGGCATACAGGAGCCCTGGCGGCCATTCGTGAGCCAGTGCATCCACCCCCAGGGGGCTGTCGAGGTCCTTCACCGAGAACCATAGGGGACAGTGCGTGGTCTCTCGCGAAGCGAAGAGATCGACCTGCGCTGTGCCGAACCATTCCCAGATGCGCTCCACCACTTGAGTGTGGAGACGCCATTCGCCCGCAAGAGGACCTCCTCTGGACAGGAGAGCCGCTGCGTAATTGACTCTGCCCGGCAGATGAACTGCACGCAGAGAGGCTAAACGCGGTTGAGCCCAGAGCAACAGCCGCGTTACCATCTGGTGAAGACTGGGGGACCGCAATCCGCCCTGGCGATTGATATACGCCACTACTGTGGTGTTGTCTGACCGCACTAACACGTGCTTGTCTAGAAGCACTGGCAAGAAGTGCCGGAGGGCGAGGTCCACCGCTCTGAGCTCCAGAGCGTTGATGTGGGCTGACCTCCAGGGTCCTGACCACACTCCACGGGTCCCTGTCCCGTTCCAGACTGCTCCCCAACCGTGGTTGGAAGCGTCGGTCGTGATGACCTGCCTTCTGAAAATGGGACCCAAGCGTACGCCTTGGCGGAGGTTTGACGGAACTCTCCACCAGCGTAGCGCTTCCCAGCAGGCTTGGGATACCCTTAGCCTGCGGTGTTTGTCTCTCCGCGGATGCAACGCGAAGGCATTGAACCAGGCCTGCAGAGGTCTCTGGTGTAGTAAGCCCAAAGGAAGGGCTTGTGAGGCGGCAGCCATCAACCCCAGCATGCGCTGACACAGCTCCATGCTGACTGTTTGTCTCAACCTGAATAGGGCAAGACACCGCTCTATTGAGGCAACTCTTTGTGTCGACAGGGTCGCTTCCATGGACACTGAGTCCAGATGTAGACCCAAGAATTCGGTCTGTTGGCTCGGCACTAGGCGGCTCTTTTCTGAATTGATCTTCAGACCTAGCCGCCGAAGATGGTCTGTAACCATCACTGTGTGCTGTGCCACCTGCTCCTTCGACTGCGCGCAGACGAGCCAGTCGTCCAGATAATTCAGCAGTCGGACACCTTGAGCCCGCAAGGGAGCTAGAATGGCATCCATACATTTCGAAAAGGTTCGAGGAGCTAGTGACAGGCCGAATGGAAGGACACAAAACTCGTATACCCTGCTCTGGAATGCGAAACGCAGATACTTCCTGTGACCCGGGCAGATGGGAACGTGAAAGTACGCATCTGTCAGGTCCACGGTGGTGAACCAGTCGCCGTGTCGGACTGACTGGATGATGTGCCTGTGCGTAAGCATCCTGAACGATAACACCCGCAGGTATTTGTTCAGTACTCGCAGATCTAAAATAGGACGGAGCCCGCCGTCCTTCTTGGGCACCAGGAAGTATTTGGAATAGAACCCCTGGTCGATCAGAGCAGGGTCTACTTGTTGAATGGCACGCTTGCTGAGCAATGCTTGTATTTCCACATTCAGAGCTGAGGACTGAACCGAGTCCTTCACTGCAGTTACGACCACTCCCCGAAAGGGGGGAGGTTTTAACTGGAACTGAAGGGTGTACCCGGTGGATATAGTTTTGTGCACCCAGATGTCGTTGGTGCATTGTTGCCAGAACTGGAGCTGGGAGACAGTGTAGGGGAGGGTTAACAGCTGCCTGGTGTTCTCAGGGCTGTTTGGGCTGGGCTCGTTCGCGAGGGGCCTGGCCAGAGCCCCGAGGGCGTGGCTTGGCACCACCTCTAGGGCGCCACCCTCCGCGCTGCGGTCTTGAAAAAGGAGGTTGACCGCGCGCTGCTGTGCTTGAGGGAGAGGTCTTAGTACCCCCTGGCCGTGGCTGGTGCTGCGGTGGCGCCCTGCGCCACTGATGTTCCTGAGGCCGCTTCGGCTGGAACGACGGTTTTGGCCACATTTTCGCCATTTGCTGTGACGCCTCCCGCGCCTTGGCGGAGCGTTGCAGCATCTCCTCCACCGCTGGACCAAATGTGTGTCCCGGTGTAATTGGGGCATCCAGCAACGGGGCCTTATCAGGTTCCTGCACTCTCGCCTGCGAGAGCCAGAGCTGCCTTCTGGCCACCACCAGAGACGCGATGCTCCTGCCCTGAGCCCGCGCGTTGAGCTGGGCCAGCTTCACCAGCAGTTGACTGACGGTCCCCAACTCGCTTCTGAGGGCCGCCGAAGGGCACTCAGGCAGGTCTTTGATTAATGCCGCTTGGTAGACCGTCAGCAAGCTGGCCACATTAGAGAGCTTGACCGCCTCTGTGGCCGCAGCGTACCCCTTCTTGAGGTGTACCTCAGTGGTCCTGCACTGCTTATTGGGGCATGCAGGATCTTTCGTCAGCCCCGATAATGTTGGTGTCTTCACCAACGCGGCGAACGCAGCGTCCACAGGTGGGAAGGACGCCAACCCAGCCTCACTTGCCCCTTGCATGTTAAAGGCCGAGGCCTTGCGAGAAGTCGCCGGGGCAGAGGCCGGAGCCCCCCAGGTGGACTGTACCTCCTTAATAAAGTCTGGGAATGCCGGAAGCATCCTGGACTGACTGGACTGGGCTGAAGGCGACTCAAACAAGGAGCGCCGAGGTGGTTCCGCCATCGGCCACTCGACGCCCAAGTGGCGGGTTGCTCTGTCCACCACAGACCACGTAGGGTCATTGGTGTCCAGCACGTGGAGCTCGTCCTCAGAGTGCTGGGAGGCTACCTCAGCCTCTGTACTGTCCCCCTCTAGGATGTCAGATGTGTCTCTAGACAGCGCATCGATATCCCACTCCCCTTGAGACTGCACTGGAGGAGCGACGACCGGTGCAGGTTGTGGAGGGGCCACTGGCTGACTAGCAATGGGCCCAGTCGGTTGTCCTGGGACTGGAGGCACCACATTTGCTAAGGACATGAGGATGGACTGCTGCCCCATCATAACCTCCATGAATTGAGACATTTTGGAGGTTAGCTCTGCCACCCCCGACCTGTCTCTGTATCGCCTGTCCCGACGAGGGGAACGAGAGCGTGCTCTCCGTCGAGGCGATCTGGAGTGCGACCTAGACTCCCGACGGGGGCGTACCCTACGAGGGGAGGGGCTGCGCTCCCGAGCGCGTCTGGTGGGGGACCTCTGACCAGCCGTTAGCTGGGAGGACGGGCTCCTGGAGAGCTGCAGCCGCCCTGGCGGCGTCGCCGTAGATGACGGCGGGGCAGAAATGGTGTGGGACGATCCAGTGGAAGGAGAGCGCCCACCCACTGCTTTCTTCGCCCTTTGGCGGAGGGTGCATGTGAGGAAACCAGCACAAAGATGGCAAAAAGCCCTATCCGCCAACGCGGATGCGGCGTGCTCTGGCCCCAGACACGCCACACAGTCCTCATGGGGATCGCTCGCTGGCAATTTTGCCTGGCAGGTGACGCAACGGTGGAACCCGGACATGGTTGCCGAAGCGTGGACGTGCACTGATGGTAAAGGCGTCGATGCGCCAAGTGTCGAGCGCCGAAGCGTCGAGCGTTGAGGTGCGTGCACCGAGCGTCAAGGCGTCGAAGCGCCGAGCGTCGAGGTGCATGCACCGAGCGAGCGCCGAAGTGCGTGCACCGAGCGTCGAGGTGCGTGCACTGAGCGTCAAGGCGTCGAAGCGCCGAGCGTCGAGGTGCGTGCACCGAGCGTCGAGCGTCGAGGTGCGTGCACCGAGCGTCGAGCGTCGAGCGTCGAGCGTCGAGGTGCGTGCACCGAGCGTCGACGCGTCGAAGCGCCGAGCGTCGAGGTGCGTGCACCGAGCGTCGAGGCGTCGACGCGCCGAGCGTCAAGCGCCGAAGCGTCGAGAGTCGAGGTGCGTGCACCGAGCGTCGAGCGCCGAAGCGTCGAGAGTCGAGGTGCGTGCACCGAGCGTCGAGCGCCGAAGCGTCGAGCGTCAAGGTGCGTGCACCGAGCGTCGATGCGCCGAAGTCCCCAAGCGCAGACGCGCTAGCACCAAGCGCTGATGCGCTGCACAAAGCGCCGAAGCGCTGCACCAAGTGGCAAAGTGCCGACACCAAGCGCCTAAGCGCAGCACGCCGGAGCGTGAGTACCGAGCGTAGAACGCTAGCACAGACGCCTAAGCGTCAGCTGACCCGCAGAGCGGAGACGCTATGTGCTGGTACAGTGTCTGATGCTGTGCACTACTTACCTGCTGGTGCTGGGGATTGAGGCTTAGTGGTCGTCTTCCTCTGTGTAGTGAATGGGATTTTTTTTTTTTTTTTTTTTTTTTTTTTTTGCTGCAGCAGTACTGCTGGTGGTGATTAAGTGACTGGGACACAGTATATGTGGGCACAGTACAACTACCACGCGTTTTTTTTTTTTTTTTTTTTTTTTTTTCACCGCAGGCAGTACGTGGGAGACAGCAGAGCAGGCTCCACACACACGCAGTCTAGCCAAGGCAAGACCGGGGCTGCAGACACGCGCGCGGCCAAGGCCAACGCAACGTGCGTCACAAATATATAAAAATACACACAGAAAAATATATATTTTAATACAACCCAAAACACAACACAATAATCAAAATTAATTAATAAAGGAAAGACGGGAGACCACGAGACAACGCGATGCAAGCAAAGCGTGAAGGAAATATACACAATATATAAAATCCTTAAATAATAATAACGACTCCGAAGAGTGTAACTGAAATAAACTCCGAGAAGGGGCAAAAACCAGCTTCTCAAGCTTTAAGCTTATTGAGTACAATCAGCTACGGGCTCTAATACCTACCGCTACCAATGCTGAAGACAAAAGAGGAAGTGAGTCTCTGCGCGCTGCGTATAGTAAGCTCCCAAGGGGGCGGGCTTACGTGGCAGCTCGCGCAGAGGCCTATCGGCAGCTTTGCTATAAAAGCTCAGCCAATCGCTACTGCCTGACGGCAATATCCCATACCTTGATGGTTATTTTCGACTTGAAAGGGAACACCTATTTCTTTACATTTACATGTACACCTGAAGAAGAGACTTGAAAGCTTGTGTTTATATATCACATTTAATCAAAAACAGCATAACATCGGTTTGTATTGTTTTAAATAAATATCCAATAAATTTAAACATGCGGTGGAAGCTCTGATTTCATGTTGGGATTAAATACATGTTTACACCTGGAAGGTAGCCCTGACTACGCCACCGAGGGAATTGCACCCTCAGAATTAAAGTTCTTTTTTTTCGGAGGGCAAATCAGGGAAGAGAGTAACCAGGACACAGTTGTTGTCAATTAAAATAATGTTTTATTGCACAGAATTAAGAATTAGCAGCAGATCATTACCATAGCACATAAGTGCTTTGTACAAAAAAAAAACAATTAAACAGGGGTTTCATTTAAAATCACAGTAAAAATCCGAAAATAAAAACAACCGGTTTAAAAACAAACACAAAACGCCAGTGCGTGCAGAGGAGGGGACATCGATAAACACTATTCCTAACGACATCATCATCAGCATAGCAGCAGCAACAAGCACTAGGTTTACCATATATTTTCGTTTTCGTTCCGTCTCAGGTCCCCTCTCCTACACACACAGACACAGACACAGACACAGACACAGACAGACAGACAGACAGACAGACAGACAAGACAAACGGTGGATGGCCATCCTGGAAAACTAAAATCAAGGGGTATTTATAGTCAGGTGCATATTTTCAGTTACTGGGTCATTAATTAATTAGAGTGGGGAAGGAACAATAAAGTGCTACAAAATCAATGAAAGTGCCCGATCAAAGAAAACGTGCACAAATCAAAATATACAAATAAATAAAAATATGCAAAATAAAAATGTGAAATAACGGGTCATTTCAACCCCGTTACACATGCTCTAAGATAACTGTTTGGAAACAAGGTATGGCTGAAGTTGTGAACTAACCCTTCTTTTCATGAATACCCCACAGCTGTCATATAGACACCTATGGCATGTTAGAAATTGAGACAGGTATCACGTTTCTGAACATCTGCATAGTCCCACCTTCATTTTATATATTCATTAGATAAAGACAGGACTCAGTGGCCTAAATATGTACAGGAAACTTGCCTAAACTCTTGGGCAAGGCATATATGATATGACTTTATTTTCCAGACCTGGTCTGACCTGTAAATAGCCCCATTGACATTTTGTTGATTCCCTGGTTAATCACATGGCTTATTACTCAAATGATCTCAACCTTAAAATGACATGCATCTAGTGAGCTAAAGGAAAAGCTATTTTTATGCTCTGTCACCATTTGGAAACCTTTTTTTTTTTTTTGACGTATTGTTATTTCTTGGGTGTCCATGGTGTACTGCATCTGTTTAGCTGTCTTTCATGTATACAGCTTACATACTATATAAAAGAGAACAAACAGAAAGAAAAAAGCCACTATAATGTCAAATGAGGTTCAGTTCAAAGTGACAAAACAATACAGACCATATTTTGTAGCCATTGCAAAATGAAACACACACTTTTAATTGTAATGGTATAAAATGAGCAAGTATACAATCATTGTATATATTTTCCCTTCTTGTTAAATGCTTCTGTTATTATTGTTGTTTTAAAATTAACAGTGTATATCCGCCCTCATTTATTTGACTCCTGTTAATCTGATCTGTCATTACATTTTAACACACTGATCCCATTATGAAATATTATGATATACTGCATAAAAGTATTTAGTTACAAAACTGACACCACATTGAAGTGAACAAGTGAACACCATTTATGACAAGAGTGTCTCAGCGCTGTATTAAAAGGGCTTGAACAGGCTGTGGACGGTAAACTGAATCCATCATACAGAAGAAGAAAAAAGGTTGCTTTCACAGAAAAACCATCCGTCTGCTTACAAGGTTGACACAGTGATGGCTGTTAAGCATGTAAGACATTAGTGGAAGCAGTCTTTTGGGTCTTTTTTTTTCAATAGGAGAGACTTAGCTGGAAAGCCAAAAAGCATGACAGGCTTCTGGTTTATCTTAGCGAAAATAATGTACCTTTTAATGCGTCACTTCACAACTGCCTAATTTAGGCTTGACTGGACCAGCTGGAATATAGCCAGTCAAACACAGGTAATCATAATCATCACCCCAACCTAATACATTGAAAAAAAAAAAAAAAAGGCTTACTATTGTCATAATAATGTGCTGGTTTTTAAGTAACTAAATAATTGTTTCTGACTTGATCTTGTCGAGTGATCGTTCTCATTGGTAACCATGACAACTCTTCTCACCTTTCTCCTTTATGGGACTATTTCTGACTCAGTTATATTGAAACACTGGTGTGATGAAAAAAAAAAGAGATGAAAAAATACACACCTATTGGTTACACCATAATTATAGCAATTGATGGCTTTTCACATGTAATTTCAACAACTTCTCTTGAACCACGTTCTGTAGTAAAATTAGACAGGCTCGAAATATTATAGCATAAATAGCAAATTAATGGAGCAAATTAATAGTATGCTCCATTCAATATTGCTAAATATCCACAATGCTAAATAGCATAAGAGAGAACAATGTGTAATTAGATTCAGAATTTAGAGCTGTTCATACATACTTACTGTGAGGAGGCTTTGTTAATAATGTGTCTGCCAACAAGACAAATGAAAAACTATGGATCACTCCTTGGAAAAAAAAGAACAATGTAAATAGCTGTTCAAAAAGAATATGAGGCTGGCTAGCTTAATGTCCAGAATATACAGTGAGCGGCCTGACAAGGATATTCCCAAATAATATTCAAAAACAATATGAATCTAAAGAATATCTCCCTGAAAAATATTTCCAATACATATTTCAACCATGAGTAGAATACGTCAAAAATACATTTGTATTTTAAGGTAGCAAGCAATTTAGCATTTAAGGAAGTTCTGGAAAAAGCAATGATAAAGTGGACGAGAAGACAGGCATTATATAGCATACAACATGTGCTGTTGCTGTAGTTCTGGCATCTCTTTTATTTTTTGATCCACAAAATGTATTTTCTTTGGCAAGTATTTTGAGTAGGCTATGTGTTTTATTATTGATTAGAAAAGGGTGAGATCTCTTCAAATAATAAAAGGGATTTCTTTCCTTACCCAAATAGGTTATTTTATTGGTTTCCATAGTAACTAAAATACTGTCTCAGTGGTGCATCCTACATGCCTGTATTAAAAAAAAAAAAAAAAGGTTATATGGCGCCTCTCTGAGGAACGCATAAAAAATGATGTGAATAGTCAGCATCACAGAAACGTCTTGAAATATGCAATGGAAAGGGGCTGTGAGGGGAGTCTGTTTTTGAAAATCATGACAGTAAGGAAATCCCATTACCTGTCTGAAGTTGGTAACGGATGCTTCCAGAGACTTGCTAGCATTGATCAGATAAAGAGGACAGGTGGCATACATCTGGGGCAGCAGTGTGGAGTAGTGGTTAGGGCTCTGGACTCTTGACCAGAGGGTCGTGGGTTCAATCCCTGGTAGGGGACACTGCTGCTGTACCCTTGAGCAAGGTACTTTACCTAGATTGCTCCAGTAAAAACCCAATTGTATAAATGGGTAATTGTATGTAAAAAATAATGTGATATCTTGTAACAATTGTAAGTCGCCCTGGATAAGGGCGTCTGCTAAGAAATAAATAATAATAATAATAATCTGTTGTCATCATGGTTTAAGAATGAACATTGGGAGTTGAGTACAGAAATAGATCTACTGTAGTTTACAGAGGAGGTAAAGCTAAACAGATATATAGACTTGGTGCAGCCTCAATTGTACAGATAAGGTACATGTTCATGCATTAGTTTGTTCGCTTTTTTCATTCATCAATTCATTCATTTTTTAAACAGATTAATGACATCAGCACACAGAGTTATCAACAATCTGTTAGGAACTGGAAATAAAAATCAATTCATTCAATTGTTCTTGAATAAATAATGAATAATGTAGAGATAATTCATAAATAGGCTTATTGATGACCGTGCCAGTTACAGTACACACCTGTACCTTATTCCAGACTTTTAAATGATTGTGGTCAAATAAGTGACCAACATTTCTCAAACATGGAAAAATAACTGCTGTTTGTATTTAATATTGTTGAGCAAGTGTATGAGGCAGAAATCAGAGGATACTTTATTAGATGATGATAGGTATTACAAAATTAAAATATACAAATGTCTGGGGGCTCCTGAGTGGCGCATCCAGTAAAAGCACTTGCTAGAGTGCAGGATGCGCTCTATAGCCTGGACGTCGCCGGTTCGAGTCCAGGCTATTCCACAGCCGACCGTGGAAGGGAGCTCCCAGGGGGCAGCGCTCAATTGGCCGAGCGTCGCCCGGGGGGAGGGAGGGTTAGGTCAGCCAGGGTGTCCTCGGCTCACTGCGGACCAGCGACCCCTGTAGTCTGGCCGGGCGCCTGCGGGCTTGCCTGTAAGCTGCCCAGAGCTGCGTTGTCCTCCAATGCTGTAGCTCTGAGGCGGCTGCACGGTGAGTCTGCAGAGTGTAAAGAAGCGGGCGGCTGACGGCACACGCTTCGGAGGGCAGTGTGTGTTCGTCTTCGCCCCTCCCGAGTCAGCGCAGGGGTGGTAGCGGTGAGCTGAGCCTAAAAATAAAAGGGCATTTCAAATTGGGGAGAAAATAATAAAAACTAATTGGCAACGACTAAATTTAAAAAAAAAGAAAAAAAAAATACAAATGTCTTGTCAGGTACTTGTACTGCATCTTTTTCCTCACCCTCTGTGTAAACAGGAACAAGGCTTCAGTGTTAATTATGTGCTGCAAACATTACATCAAACAAAACAAAAAAAAGAATTACAATGAGAGATTATGATCATGACAACCCTAGTGTATTTATATGTCGTCCTTTTTTGGGGGAAATCTTTAATTAGGGGGTTTGTGCTTCATTATCTAAATAAAGAGGGAAAGGTAATATGAGCAAAGGTTTTGGACTGGTTTGATGTGCAGACACAGATGAGACAGGGTTGCTTCTTGGCTCAGGGCCTGCACATTCTGTAAGGTTTTGCAGGCAGATTAAGATGTAGACCTAGGAGAATGACTGGCAAAAGGTTTTGGATATGCTGATGATGGGACAAGAATTTGAGTGATCATTGTACCAAGGACCTGACAGATGAAAGTAGCAAGAAGTGAGCAGAAGGATCAGAGACTCAAACCAACACGTTTGCGAGACTAAAAATAGAAGAGTTTTGTCAGTCCTGCTGTAATATAAGCAGCATATAAGCAGAACGAATGTAAAGCCAACAGAAAATACCAGGGTTAGGGATCTGATAAGAATATCAAAGAAATGAAAAGAATAACATTCCTATGTACAATTCTTCTCCTTTTAATACTGTACAATGTCTGCTATGCTGTATGCAGTATTAATGCTTTATAGAGCAACTTGGTATAGTTTGAAATGACAAACAAATGTATTATACTTTTGGTTTAGATTCAATCTGTATATCATGTTCAGTTTCAGTCTTGGTACACCTGGTACACCAGAGAGTAACCATAAATCTGTCCCCCTGCTCTCTGCCCCCAGTGTATATCAAATACCACATTTCAATTAAGAGCAGTGATGACATGAAACACATGTGTAAACTATCTGCCTGATTGGTTGAGATGATCTGAGAAGCTTATATAAGAGTCATCAAAATAATATTCCTTGACAAAAGTACATATTCACCTAATCAATTAAAATCACCTCATGGTACTTTATGTGGGGTTTTATTACTGTGATGCACAAATAATTACATTTTAATATATCTTAACATAACATGTGTTTGTGTTTATGTTTGCAGCTCCCTGTGGAGGCCAGTATACTGGGTCAGGAGGGGTCGTTTTATCTCCTAGTTATCCACATAATTACACAGCTGATCAGACATGTATATACTCAATTACTGTATCCAAAGAATTTGGTAAGTGAATTATTTTTAGATGTATCTTAAATGTGTGAATCCCTTCTTAATTGACTATTTGTCAAAAACGCTGTTATAAAGCAGACATGGTAAAGCCTGTGATAACTACACTAAACAAATGTAAGAAGCCTTTAGAAATTATGTTTATGGCTATCAAGAAAATATATAGTTTTTTTTTATCTATCTAATCTATCTATAGGTATACAGTATATGAATCAGTGTTTGGAAATTCTAACCTGTGGTTAGACAGCTTTTTGGGTGTTTTTTAAATAAAATATTAGAACTATGTCAACCTTGACAGTAGGTATATATATTTTAGGACACTGTTATTTAATTTTCAATTTACATTTAACTTCCTACTGACTTGCAGTTTGTGCAGGACACAGCAACTGCATTCCAATTTGGCATGAAATGCACTACTCTTTTGCTTGTGATGACAAGTTTACTTTTAAAAAAACTATTCTGTACTGCATAGAATTATATCGGCTTGTTTAATGAAATTTTCTAAAAATGGTTTGACTCCCAATTCTTAATAAATCCCCTTCAGTCCCACAGTGAAAACCCCAGGGTCTGAAAGGTGAAATTGTAACGATGCTGCTTTTAATAGACAGCTATTGAGCTAACTAGTTATATCAAAGCATACAAATCTTACAAGCATCAGAAATGTATAGTCGCCATGGGGGGGGGGGTTCTAATGTTTATAACAGTTTTGAAAATTGTTATGTCATGTATAGTTCTAATTTGAACTAAAAATAAATGCTTAATTGGCACAGGTAAAGATGGACCTTGCATCCTCTTAAAAATTATAATTGGGGGAGGGAGGGATTTTATTGTAGCTTTAATTGTTTATTTATGTCTCATCAGTGATATTATGCACACTTCAGTGCGTTTGCATTGTCCCAGTCAGTTTTAATCACTATGTGATTTCAGCCCAGCAGGAAATGAAGCACACCGTATCAGAATCAATGTCAAGATTACTATTGAATGACTATTGTTTTCTCATACTGTAGCAGGACACTGAAAAGGCTCTAGTTTATAAACCGATACAGATACCAGAATGTACAGGGGTTGAACTAACACCAGTCTTAAACAAACAATCAGCTGTAGGGCCTCAGTGAGCACTCAGAAAGGCTCTGATTCTGGAGAGATACATGACCATTTCTCATTGTTTACGGCCTTTAATTCCTTCAGGGCAGTTGGGGGTGGAAACCTGAAATGAAATCTATTCTCCAGAAGGTCCCACAAGGTCATAACTTTGGAAACTGTTCCTAGTGAAACATCAGTAATTTGTGCAGTCTTAGATACAGAAACACTTGCAACTTTAGCATCTGCTGTATTTGTCAGTTGTCAATCAATCAGATAGTGGCCATTGTGACTGAATTCCAGTAAAAAATTCTCAGTCCACTAATACATTCCTTAACAAACATTTGTTGTATTCAGATAAAACATAGATAAAACATGTACACATGATCACATTCAAGGGAGGCGTTTTAAGTGAGATTTCACAGCAGCTGAAGGGCTGCAGTGTTAGTGGACTGAAGAAAACCAGATTGTTAATAACTTGGTTATATGTGTTGAACACTGGCCCCCTAATTTGAACGATTCACAACATAATAAAGAATTGAATGTGGAAGGTCACAAACATCTGATGATCTTACAAGCAAATCAAACCCTTAGCCTGCAAACATTCTGAACTGTACAACATGCTTTGAAATGATATGCAATTAAGCTATTTCAGTTTTAAAGCCAGATGACCTCTCTCTAACAATATGCCAGAACTGTATGTATTTTTTCTTTTTCTTACTTAGGTAAAATCACTCTTAATATTGCAATAACATATATATTAAGTCACTGTGACCATGTATTTGTACTGATGTGTAAGCAATAGAGTGCACCATGTTAAATTACAAACCAGTTGCTTCGATGTTACAGTTTTTACATTTTTCTGTAATATACATAATACTGTATGTGCTCCCACTATGCTGCATAGTTTGTGCAATATAGAAATATGGGCTTATTTTAAAAGTGTTATCTATTTAACCCCTTCGTGCATGACATATTGAAAATAGCTGAAAGTAGTTTTGGATACATACTAAGTATATTTTTCTTTTTTTTTTCCTATTGCTTTATATGGGGAAAAAATGGCATCCCCATATGAGGTCGCCATGCATGAAAGGGTTAATTTCCAATTTTTGGGGGATTCTTTTCAATCAGGAAATTAATATTCTGTTAACAATTGTAATACACATTTACTATTCATTATATAATGCTTAAATATACAACCGGTAGATGTATTGGCTTTTCTAGACTATAATAAAATGGAACAGAATATGTGAGAAAAGGCCGACAGATGTTTTCAGTATCTTATCCTCTACAAGTGACATCATAGCTAGGCATTGTTAAAGCCTCAAGTGGAGTATGTGGCGCTGATGTAATCTGCTACTCCTTCCCTGTCATAATCTATCTTGTTTATACTAGTATTTCTTCCATTTAGAATTCTATTGTATTGTCTTGTGTTTCAAGTTTAGTGGGAGAGAGACTTGTGATTTGTTTCTGTTGATCAATTCAATATTGTGGCTTTAGATTGTAGGTTCCCCTGTTTGTGACAGGCGCACATCAATTGTTTTCTCTCACCAAAATGTTTCTCTGCTGGGATATTCCCAACAACAAACAGTATACAATAAAAAGCTAGCCATTTACCAGGTTGCTTATACATAATGGAGGTTTGATTGATAGTGCAGTATCTCGAAATTGTCAAACAGAAAATGGATAAGAGCACAGAGAACATAGCTTTTAACAGATTCCCAACAGCATGACTGGAATACAAAGAACCGGTGTATTAAATGTGTTTTTTTTTTTTATTATTCCACTCATTTTTGCTTTTGAAGGGGTTCGTTTGTTGCTCTCTAGGGTTACATTTCGTGTTGTTGTTTATTTTTTATTGCATTGCTTTATACACAATATAAATCACATCAGTGTATCAACAGTTTGAACCCAGTGTATTAAGACTTTAATAAGATAATATCTATGCCACTTCTTCCAAGCTTTAGGTAATCCCAAGTGATTGAAGTGTGACACATTGCAATATGCTGTGAGTGAGCATGATGAAAGCAGAAGGAAGGAAAAACCAGTGAACATGATAATGCAAATTAGCACACCTTCTTGTTATTGTTGTAAATCTACACATCAATAAACTTTACCCTATCACACATGAGAGAGGCGTATGAGGGGAATGATTACAACATGTTTTTACAATATTTATGATATTGCTTCGGATTTAGATATGGATTGTCTTTTATAAACATTGATGGGACAGGTATTCCCTTGATTAAAGCATAACTAATACCAAGTATACCCTGCCTCACTGTAATATCCAGCTTACTTTAAATCGCTAGTTCAAAACACATTGATTTTAAAGGAATGCAATACACATTTTTATAGTTTTGTAGAAAATGACTCCAACAATTTGAGGCAGTTTATATACTTGCACTAGCGGAACATTGGTGGCTCTTTTCACAGTAAAATGGTGCCCTCAATGTAAACCATAGGTCACAAAAAAAGATTTAATTCATTGTAAAACAATTACTGGAAAAAAATTTAAAATGTTTAAAGCTAATATATGAACTTGTCACTTATCTATGCTATAATGATTCAAGTAATACAAACATTTTGTACTAGTAACTCAGAGGACAATTCATATAAAAACAAATGTATATAAATGCTAAGGACATGCTGGTTTCCACTAAAACCATGGATGTTTCCATCGGTACTCAGATAAATGAAATACCTACATGCCACAGTGAACCAGCACTCAGGGGGGCTGCTCATGTAAAAATGCTAACTGATGTCAATAATGCAATTATGTTGTTTCAGTGGTATTTGGACAGTTTGCATATTTCCAAACAGCAGTGAACGATGTGGTAGACCTATTTGATGGGGCAAACCAGAACGCCAGACTTCTTAGTTCCCTTGCAGGATCACATACAGGTAAATGCTGGACATATACTATCTGTGACAGGCTACTGCCCTGTGGGTATGTGCATTCGCTGTTGAGTGACAGGCAGGAGATTGAGACGGAGGTTGAAGTTGATTCACCCTGTAGGCGAACAGCTCACATGACACTACCAGCAATGGTAGCGCACTAAGGACATACAGGGGAATATACATAAAGCAAAATAAAAACACTGTACAAAAACTATAAAAGGTCCCATGAAAACGCATGGAGGTCCCGCTTATTCACCTCGCTCTCTATACTTGGTGGGATCTCTAATCCCTGAACTAATCTCTGTTGAATAATAAACAAACCCCGACTCCGGCTACTCGACCGATCAGCGGCGGCTGCGACCCCGGTTTACCTTCACGGCGATCGGAGGCTTTCAGCAAGATGCTTCACGCTCTTTGTCTGGATAGCATGGACGATGTTCAGCCCTTTGGCTTTACAGCAGCCCCGAGGCGAATAAACAGAACCTTTTTATACCTGACGCCCTGCTGGAACACACCTACCTGCTGATTAGATTCAACACCTGGCAATCGCACAGCAGGCAGGCTCTCCCAGGAGCGTCAGGTACTTCTTTAATTAATTACAACAATTACAATAAACGCACACTATTTACAATATCCATTTACACATAAAACCCTCTTTATGTGTAGGGCTCCTCCATTGTCACACTATCACAGAAGTTATTATATTTATTTGAATGCAGAAGTCGTACTTATGGCTATTTCAATTTCATATCTTTTTAAATTGTTTCATGTACTGAATAGTGGTGTCGTGTGCCAGCATTAATGCACTTGACAGCTGATGGAGAAATATAAATATTTTCAGCAATTACTGATTATTTGCTTGGCCCATTGAGTGTTAAGCACAGTGATATACAGCCCTCTTAAAACATTTTATACAGCCCTAAACAGTTAAGTACCAAATAAATGTTTCGTTTCGTTGATAAAATCTGAACACAAGCTGTAACCAAAACTATAACCACATCTGTATGTTGCTTGTAATTTGTCCCAGTAGTGAATGTTCAGATTATGTTGTATACAATGTTTCCAGTTGTATGGCTTAGTCTTCATTATGATATTATGTATACTTACATTGCTTTCATGTTCTATTACCTGTAGGAGAGACTTTACCTTTAGCCACATCTAATCAAATTCTGCTCAGGTTCAGTGCCAAAAGTGGTGTTTCTGCTAGAGGTTTCCACTTCATTTACCAAGGTAAGCAACATTACAAGGAGTTATTTTAAGCCACCCCATATCTTTAGTTTACTGGAGGTAAGGAGGTTTTGACACCATCAAACATAGAATTTGGAGGACCAGTGCTGCATTTTTGAGTGTCATTATTATTGATGTGTATTTTTTTTTGGATAAATCAGCATGCCAAAACCATCAAGAGGCGAAACAAAGACATGTTTAACAACATAATTAAAACATGCTGTTTTTTTATTGAATTGAGCTTTTGATGGACTTTGATTTTTATTTTGTTGCATCTAATACTTTCTGTTGAGCATTCTACCAGCTAGAAATAATATCAGACAATTTAAATGTATGGAGATTTACCAACGAGAACATAAAAAATAGTAGATACTATTAATGCATATTTGATGCTGGCTGAATAAAGAAAATGTGTCAAAGCTACAGCGTAAAAAAATAACACACATGTTTCATGGCCATTATTTTATATACTGATGCACAAAAGAAACACAAGACTCAGGTCTAATGGATTTAATCAAATATTTTAAACAGATATCAAGCAAAATCACAGAAAATGTGAACAAAAATACAGATCAAAGAATCATACTAAATAAATAAGTTTTCAGTATGAAACGTGACACACTGTCAAAATGAAAACATTACAAAGTTAGTAGGTATGACCTCCCTGAGCATTAACACAATCCTGGCAGTGTTGACGCATAGACCTGATCAGCCTCTGGATAGACCGCCGTGGGATGTTCTGCCACTCTTCCTGTGCGGCAGCAAGCTGGCAAAGGTTGGCTGGTCGCGGTTGTCTCCTGTGGGTGGCACTGGCGATTTGGTCCCACAGATGTTGTATTGGACTCAGGTCAGGAGTAAAAGCTGGCCATGGCAATACCTCGACATTATTTTCTTTAAGTTGTGCAATTCTAATCCTAGCACTGTGTGGTCTTGCATTGTCTTGCTGGAAGATCGACACTTCTGGATTGGCTTGCAGGAATGGAAACACTGTTGCTGCAAGGACGTCGTCAATGTATTGCTGAGCAATAAGGTTGCCCACAATCTGCACCAAATCATCACACTTCCACCTCCGCAGCAGCAAAGGTCATTCAAAATGATCTAGACAGCATTTAGAATTGGGCAGACACATGGCAGATTACATTTAATATAGAAAAGTGTAAGGTACTGCACGCAGGCAATAAAAATGTGCACTATAAATACCTAGTGTCCCGCATTTTCAGTTTTTATCTTTAAAAAATTTAAAATTCCGGGTGTTTATTTTACATATATTAAAATAGGGATACAAATCGGTTAAAAAAAAAAAAGGGTTTTAATTGAAACATCGGTAAAAATCGGGGAAAAAATCTCGTTATTGGGGCAATCACTCTGCTGACGGACATAGTATCTACAGGAGGTATGAACATGACATCAGCACAAAACAAGCCAGGTTTATTTCGCCTTGAAATCATAAAAAGAAAAGAAAATTGACAGAACTGGGTAGTGCAAGCCATCGGGAGACGTTTCAAATCACGCTGGACATTTCCATCAATAATAATAAGTATATAGTCTGGACGTCGCGAGTTCAAGTCCAGGCTATTCCTTTACCGACCGAGTACGGGATCTCCCAGGTGGTGGCACACAATTGGCCTTGGGCCGCGTGGGGGGAGGGAGGGTTAGGTCGGCCAGGGTGTTCTCGGCTCACCGTGCACCAGCAACCCCTGTAGTCTGGCTGGGTGCCTGCGGGCTTGCCTGTAAGCTGCCCAGAGCTGCGTTGTCCTCCGACACTGTTGCTCTGGGTGGCTGCACGGTCAGTCTGCAGTGTGAAAAAAAGCGGTCGGCTGACGGCACACGCTTCAGAGGACAGCACGTGCATGTCTTCACCGCTCCCGAGTCAGTGTGGGGGTGGTAGCGGTGAGCTGAGAAGACGAGAAGCAAGCTGGGAAGCAAGAACAAGTGTAATATGTTCAAATCTTTTTGTACCTGTCAGAATTCATGGAGTTGTATTCTGAACCTGCTGTAAGCGATTGATAAGTTTACAAGACAGACCAGCCAATAGGGCGTTACAGTAGTCCAGACAGAATGAAACAAACACATGAATTAAAATTTCTATGTCAGATTCTGCAAGATACAAACGGACTTGAGATATATTCCGCAAATAATAAAAAGCAGATTTCACTATAGTTGAAATGTGATGCTGAAAACTAAGAGTAGAATCAAATAAATAAGACTCCCAGACTTTTCACAGCTTGCGAAGAGCTAATGGTGGTCTGCCAAAGTCATTGGTTGTGGGATTTTATTTAATGCTGTTTTAGAGCCAATTAAAAGAAATTCAGTTTTAATTGCATTAAACGGCAAAAAATGTTTTGACATCCAAGCCCCTATTTTGTCAAAGCTCAAGCTCGCAGTTACTACGCCCAGCAATTGCCACAATAATCAGACTTTGATTGGTGAACACAGTCAGGTGATAATGTGTATTTGAACCTCTGATGTCTAAACGTACCTGCTGTATCGTAGGATACAGTGTAGGGCTGCTTATTACAATGTCAGAGTCAAAATAAAACCGCATTCTTATCAAAATATCGTGTATTTCCTAGAAAATAGTACCAGGAAAATATTGAATAATAGACAAGAAATCGAATATAATTCAGTAAAAACTAACGTCCAGTTAAAAAAAATAAAATCTTGTAATTTTTCGGTAAAATTCGGAATAAACTGCAAACGCTGAACATTATAAATACCATATAGGTGATACTGAAACTGAAGAAGGAATCACTAATGTCTTCATCTAGGCAATGTGGGGAAGCTATAAAAATGGCCAACAAAATGCTCGGATATATAGTGAAATTAAGGGAAGTAATGTTAAAACTTTACAAAGCATTTGTAAGACCTCAACTAGAATATTGTGTTCAGTTCTGGTTACCTTGCTACAAAAAGGATTTTGCTGCTCTAGAAAGAGTGCAAAGAAGAGCGACCAGAATTATTCTGGGTTTAAAAGGCATGTCATTTGCAGACAGGCTAAAAGAACTGAATCTATTCAGTCTTGAACAAAGACGACTACGTGGCGATCTGATTCAAACATTCAAAATTCTAAAAGATATTGACAATGTTGACCCAGGGGACTTTTTCGACCTTAAAAAAGAAACAAGGACCAGGGGTCACAAATGGAGATTAGATAAAGGAGCATTCAGAACAGAAAATAGAAGCACTTTTTTACAGAGAATTCTGGGAGTCTGGAACCATCTCCCCAGTAATGTTGTTGAAGCTAACACCCTGGGATCCTTCAAGAAGCTGCTTGATGCGATTCTGGGAACAATAATCTACTAACAACCAAACGAGCAAGATGGCCTCCTCTTATTTGTAAACTTTCTTATGTTGTAACAATGCAACAGTCAGCATAATTCTCACCACGATGTCTCCACACACGTTGCCTTTCATCAGATCTGTCAAGGGCAAAACGGCATTCATCAGTGAATAAAACACTCCACCACTCTCTCTGCCGTCACTTCAGATGTTCTCTGGCCCACAGAAGACTGTGATTTCGTCTCTCAGCTGTCAACATGTTACCTCTGAATGGCCTCTAAGCATGCAAATCATTTTCATGTAGACGGAGATCTACGGTCATTCTGCTGATGCGCAGGTTATTTCTTCCTGGAATTTCTCGTGCTGTAGCCACAGCAGTCTGAAAACGGTTATGCAGATGGATCAGTCGGATGTGATGGTCCTGGGTCGTTGTGGTGACCCTCTACCTTCCAGGACATGGCCTGTCCCTCACAGAGCCCATCAGCAACAAGGCGATCTTCATTACTCAAGCGGGGCATGATTGTATCTTTCGCTGTTCTTGCATAAATTAAAATCATGTCTTTTCGAATGGCTATTTATACAGATTCTTAATCAATTCATTTTGGCAAATTTAACTCAAATACCAAACACCGAGCACCTGGCATTTTTATGAAATCTCATGACTTCAGCTCAGTATTTTGTTATCCCAAGGAACAATACTACTCAAACAATCAACGAACCTATCTGCTAACTATCTAAAATGTAAATAACATTATGTATGTGCCCAATGAGCTATTGATGTAAAACTTAGACTGTTGCATTTTCATTGTGCATCAGTAAATATTTTTTTCTTTCCTTATGTATAATCTTTGAGTTAAAAACCACATTCAACAAGAAAATATGAAGACTAAAATATTACATTAATAAAACCACTGCTTGTGTGGGAATTTGCTTTTTAGTAGTTTTAAAATATTAAACATTTTAAAACATTTAAAATATATAATTTAAAAGTGGTTTAGCACTTCCACTGGTTCCATATTAGAATGCGTGTTTTTTCTTTTGCAAGTTGTGACATGAAAATAGAGACAGAACCTTGTGACCCTAGAAAAATACAATTTGCTTGAGTCATGGGTTACAGCACATGTCATAGATATTAAATTAAAATAACTAGTGAGTGACAAGGTGTTTGGAAAATGTAACCCTACGGTCTGATCTTTTTTTCAGTTTAAAATATTAAAATGCCTGCCCAGTGTCAGATTTTTTTTTTAAGCTCAACACTCACTTCCTCAGTTTGTCAGATTTGATTGTTATCAAGCATCATCATCCACTCTCTATGAGCCAGTGTGTCAGCTTTAGATACATTGGCACTGTTTTAACCAAGTTTTTTGACACTACCAACAAGTGCCTGTTATAAATGTACATACAGTGGTATAGCTAAAGGAAGTCTGTCACTAAAGGTGACTAAATCCCATCATCTTGTATTTCTCAGGCTGTTTACAGACTTCATACAGAAAACAGTAAAATTAATAAAGGAGACACCCACTGCATTATTTTTGGTTTCTTTTGGTTTCTAACACTTTTAAACAAACATTTCGGACAAACATGAATTGTTTGTTTGGCTTCAGTTCTGATACAGCTCAGCATCATAATAAAAAGTTGTGTATTTGTCTTTGAAAGTAAGTTTTTGACATTTTAAAACTACAAATACTGCAAGGATTCTTTGTTGCTTCAACAGCTGTTCCCCGCACAAGTGATACCCAGTGCAGCTCCGTACAAGAGCCCAGGTATGGCAGGCGAATTGGTTCAGAGTTCTCAGCAGGGTCCATTGTTCGCTTTGAATGCAATCCTGGCTATCTCCTGCAAGGCTCTAAAGCTATTAAGTGCCATGCTGTTCCAAATGCACTAGCACAGTGGAATGACACAATACCTACTTGTATAGGTGAGTAAATGTGGGAAGGTTGATTTTTAAGTGTAAATATCAAAATCACTTAAAGCAGTGTATGGTTAAATATGGGCTTTTTAATCAAGGTGTGTGCTACATTCTGTTCTTCTAGCTCTAAAAAAGAAACGCCAGAAATGACACATGCTTTAAAGGGTATTAAAAGGGATAAAAGACACACGATACTGGACAGAAAATAACTGCGAATATAATTACTATGCAAAACATCCATAACCTAGAACTTTCTAATTTCAAATTTGTTTGGCAAAATATGAGAAAAAAACAGCAATGAAACATAGATCGACTTGAATTTTTATTTTTCACCTTGGTATACAGTGGATAATATTTCTGGTGTTTCCTTTTATGTGTTATTGCATGGTTGTTTGCTTTGTACCATGGGAGTAAAGATCTAATAAATGATCCAAAACATAAAACCCATTGCTGCCATCTGTTTGTAGTCCCACATCTACCAGAACTTTACAGAAACTTTACAGACATCTGCAGAAATCACATAGGGTTTACTAAAATCCATTCGTCTGTCAAACAACCTTACCTAATCAAAAGGATCAATTGACAAATTGATACAGCCCTGTCCTCACATGAATAATGACTTAGGGGTAAATTAAATCTAGCAGCTATAGCTGCATTCTGAGAAGCTGCGAAAATTGTGTGGCTTTCAAGTTTCAGTTTCTCTTACGCAGCATTATCTATAAACAATAACAATTAATCTCAGTTAAATATGTTTATATAAAATATATTTCATAGATGGCCTACAAACTGTAAAGTCACTCTACAACTTATTACAGATTTTGTAGCATCCAGTATAGTAAAACCAGCCTTAACTGGCATTGCTTGGACCAGAAAATGAACATTAATGCAGTGTGCTGGTTTACAGAGGTGCGGTAAAATCTGGCTACCTGTAAAGTTCAGGATTACTTTCAAAATTATCCTGCTTGCCTACAAGGCCCTTCATCACACAGGTCCAGAGTATCTCTCCATCCTGCTGACCCGCTATGGCCTTGCACGCAAGCTGAGGTCCTCTGACTCAGGCTCGCTTATTATACCCAAGCAAAAGTGCGCCACACTCGTAGAGCGCTCTTTTAGCTTCATGGCCCCAACTTTCTGGAACTCTCTCCCAGCTTCAGTGTGTGCAGCTCCCACAATTGCTCACTTCAAATCAATTCTCAAGACCCACTTGTTCTCTCTTACTTTCAATGCTCTTTAAGCCTGATATTTGTTATTAGCTGTTGTCTAAATTGCTATTTCAGGTTTTTCACTCCATTTTATTAGTATGATTCTGTATGACACACACATCCACAATGTTTAGAATCCACATCCTAGCCTTTTATTGAATGTATTTAATGTACTTGCATTGTTATTTTTGTTTTGTTTTTTTTTACTGTTTGTATTTAATGTACTATGCCCTGTATTTCACTGTATTTAACGTATTATGCATTGTTCCTCACTATCTTGTAAAGCGCTTTGTGATGGTGGTCAACTATGAAAGGTGCTATATAAAATAAATATTGATTTATTTATTGATTTCTCTTCATAATAATAACATGTTAACTCTGGTTGCTGTTGTGTTGATGAAACACTTTGTTGTAGTATTTTCTATACATTATTTAGGAATATAATGTTATTATAACATCCTCAGAGAATCCTTTTTTTTGATTAACAGATTTATTTTGTTTGTTGATCGTGAATTATTTTTGCCTTTCATTCTGTAAAGCACTCATTAATACTTTGATTAACTTCTTTGTTCTTCTGTGCAGTTCCATGCAGTGGAAATATGACTGAAAGAAGAGGCACGATTCTGTCCCCAGCATACCCTGAGCCCTATGGTAACAGTTTAAATTGTGTGTGGAAAATCACTGTAGCTGAGGGAGCAGGTATACAGGCAAGTTTCTGCTAAGAAGCAAAAAGACTAGTCTCTATTTTGTATGTATTGATTTATCATAAATGTGTAATATATAGAGGATACATTCATGGAGTGCTGTATTTATTTTACCCATAGGGATGGTCCTAGACAAACCCACTTTTCAGTTATGGAAAAATAAAGTAGATTTAACAGCAAGATGCAGTGAATTGCTTTCCTTAGGTCGAGCTTGGCATCTAGTGTGATCTTGGAACAGTGTGATTCCCCAGGTTATTCTGTCATTGGATTTAAATTAATGCAAGAAATCTTCCACAATGACACTGTAGCACTGAACAACTTTTTCATATTCAATGCTACAACTCTCAACACTTTTTATGATCCTTTGCCCCTTCTCCTGTATGAGCATACAATTCAAGAAAACATACTTGCATATTTAAAAATGAATGGGATGTTTTTAATTAACAAAGAAACACCACATTTTGCAGAAATGGTTGCACACTACTGTGTCGTCCTCTGTCTGAAGGAAATTGAATATGCCACTACTGCCTAAATAATAGATCAACTGGAAGAGATTTAATATTGCAAATGTGATTTAATAGACAAAGGGAGATGTAATGGTTAACAAGAGAGGACTGTAATACAATTCCCAATTTGCTTTGCACCAAATTCTACACAGGGTATACATGAGAAGTAAACTGTTTAAAATCACGAGTCCAGTGAAGTTGATCATTGTGTTTTGTGTGCTACAAAGATACAGTATTCATTTTATTATATACTTGTTCAATGACATCAGTCATTGATCATAAACAGACAACTTCTAAAGGTTGAATATAGATACTGAAGAACTAGAACATTTATAGCACCTTGAATACAGTCTAAGCACTTTACAATCTGAAGGATAAAAATACATGAATTCAAGGATACGCTCAGCCAAAACTTGCATATATCCTGTCACCAAAAGATGCAAACCAATAAACGAGTATTCAATAATGTGATAAAACAATATGTATACTATTATATCAAACATTCTTTTTTTCAAAATAAATAAAGTCCTGATGTATTCTTTATCATTGAAACGTTGGCCACAAAACTCAACACACTCGCTTGTAGCAAATTGATAAAACATAGAAATGTTGTCTCTTTAATTTAGTGTTTAATGTTGTTACTGAAAAATAATCTGCCAGTGATCCCTTTTAATTCCAGATCCAGGTTATCAGCTTTGCCACAGAGCACAACTGGGATTCACTTGAAATATATGATGGTGGTGATTTGACTGCACCAAAACTCGGTAGCTACTCAGGTGAGAATAAATAATTATGGTCTTTTTTTGGTGTTGTTTTTTTTATAGACTGTGACCCATCATTGTGTATGACAGATAAATGATACATGAGTATTTAATTTGTGTGAAAAATTCAATAGCAAATTATTTGACTAGCTAGTTACAGTTTTATTTTAATAACACATACCTTTCAGTGGCAGGTCTGTCGGTGTTTACATTTTTACAGATCTTTTTGTACAGTAAGTTGAGGATGTTATCCTGATGCCTGATGGTTTGAATTCTATTACTCAGTGCTAATAAGCTGAATAACAGGCAAAAAAAAAGTTTTGAAAATCATCCTATGATTGTTGATAACCTAATGTACAGTAGGTTGCCTGCATGGTAGTTTAAAATTAAATATATACACTGCTGTGCAAAAGTGCTAGACATGTTGCACTTTTCTACTCTGATGCATTATGAGCATCAACAATTTATTCAAAACCTCCACTAGTATTTTCTACTATTATAACAACATTGACTTGCATAAAGAAGGAATTGAGTGAACATTGAGTAAAATAGCGGGCATCACTCGATTTTCAAGGTGTGGTATCCGAAGCATAATCAACAAGTACAGAGAAACATCATCTGTAATTGACAAACCCAGGACTGGAAGACCCAAAAAGCTGTCTAACAAGGATGAGCAATAATTGAAGATAATATCCTAAGGAATAGAAAGAAGACAAGTGTTGATTTGACAATAGAACTGCCAGAAGGCACAGGTGTCGTTGTCCATCCATCAACAGTCCAAAGCACCTTTGACCATCGTTCCATAGTCCAATTTCTGTGTTCTTTGCATATTTTAACCTTTTAGTCTTGTTCCCCTTTCTTAACAGAGGTATTCTTACTGCAACACATCATTTTTGTCTTGTTCCCCTTTCTTAACAGAGGTATTCTTACTGCAACACATCCTTTATGTCTTGATTTCAAAAGTGACCTTCATACTGTTGATTTGATGGACAACGACACCTGTGCCCTCTGCCAGTTCTGTTGTCAATTCAACACTTGTCTTCTTTCTGTTTCTTAAGGATATTATTTATAGTAGAAAACACTACTGGAGGCTTTGAGTAAATTGTTGTGAAAATATTTGTTTTCATTCATTGGATATTAGTTGTGTTAAATTAAAATAAAGAGCTGAAGCAGATTGGAATGTCATAAATTAAAGGAGAAAGCAGTTTCAAATTACATTTTTCAGAACAGTACAAAAAAAAACAAAAAAAAAACATCAAGCTGTATTTTATAGTAGCTTCCCTGCAGTAAAATTAGGTTAAGCGGGTAGACAAGATGGAGAGAGTTTAGCTGTATAGTTCAGAACGTTGCAGCTCGTGCTTTTTGGCTGACCAGTCTGTGTCGCTATGTACTGACTTTATACTCATGAATATGCATTTGACTTCTAGTAATGTGATTAGCCAGCTGCGAGGCACTTTGCAAACTGCAGCCCTATGAACTTGACACAACCCTCAGCTACCTGTGAAAATCACTACCTATACCTTCCTAAGACCACAGTGATGATCAATTTACCCTGACTGCGTGGAGGTTGTAGCTACAACACTAAGCTGCCTGTTTCATAAAACAAAGACATTACCCTGGCTATACTTGTCAAATAAAATTATAATAATTGTGATGATTAATTATGTGTTTGCATTATAAGAGCACTACTTAAAATTCAGAGCAATTAATTTTATTCCACTGCCTTCATTCAGCATGTTATTCGTTGGAGTAGAAAATCAATCAATCAATCTTTATTTCTTATTTCTTATAGTGCCCTTCACAATAGAATTGCCACAGAGTGCTTAACAGGGTAAAAAAGAAACCAAAAAACACTACATTGTCAATTTAAAACAGAATCCATCAGGCAACAGGAATAAAAAGTTAATACAATAAACCAGTAAGAACAGAACAATAAAAGGTGCAGACAAGTAATTTTTAAGATAAAGGGCTAGGCTAGGCTATAAATATGTGTCTAGTCTTGTTTTAGAAACAGCAGAGGTTGGTGCTTCCCATATGGAACAAGGCAGTTTATTCCAAAGTTTAGGAGCCTGAAAGCTGAAAGCTCTACCGCCTGTATTAAAAACAACAATCTTAGGGAGACTGAACAATCCAGCATCCTGTGATCTGAGTGGTCGTCTGGGAACATATGGAATCAACACATCATTCATATAAGATGGGACTGAAGTATTTGTGGTTTTGTAGGTTATTAGCAGGACCTTAAAATCAATCCTGCACCAAACTGAAAGCCAGTGTAGGGATGCTAAAATAGGTGTGATATGGTCATATTTGATTGTTTTTGTTGACCCTAGCAGCTGCATTTTGCACAAGCTGCAGTCAGGATAAGACATAACTCGAAACACCAGTAAACAGGGCATTGCAATAATCAATTTTGGATGATACAAAAGCATGAATCAGATTCTCAGCATCATGTTGTGAAAGCGAGCGTCTTAGTTTAGCAATATTCCTTAGATGGAAAAACGACACTTTGGTTACATTCCTAATGTGAGGTTCAAATGAAAGATCTGGGTCAAGAATTAGACCCAGATTTCTCATTGCAGTCTTCGGCTCAAAAGGGAAGCCGCCCACTCTAATAACAAATTAATCTACATTATTTAGTTGACTTTGATCCCAAGAAAACTGTCTATATAGCTGCCACTCATGAAAAGAGAGAAGTGGGGGCTTGTGGCAAAGTGGTTTGCAGTGCTCAGGTGTAGTGGTGAAACAGAAGACAGACAACAAGCTCACGATCCAAACATGTTTTATTACTGTAATCCTGGTCTGGCGACCACAAAGAATAATCCCATGCAATACGCAGCAATGTGTATTGCACTGTTTCAAAACAATGGGTTGCAGTCCCGAAATACACAGTTCGTAATTAATGAAACACGGTATAACACACAAAGACACACATTCACAAGTCCAGAGTGATTGTTATTGTGCTTGTGGTGAAAATACAATTTATTTGTGTACAATGGTGCAGTGTTGTCCAGGTTTAATGCTGGCCTGTAGCGACAGCTCTGGATCGTGTTAGTCGTCTAATAAATAACAAACAGTACAATTATAACCGACAAAACAAACAAACAAACACTAGACACTCACGTCCTTTAGCGTTCTCTTAACCATAAGCAAAGGAACAGATCACCTAGCCACATCCCCTTTTGTATCTTCAGTCATACCCCCTTGGTTAGCGAGTGCAACCGCTTCTCCTCCAATCCGCGGTTGCCACATCGCTTTTCCTCTGGAGCGATGACTTAATGTACCGTGGCTGTGCCCCATTTCTAGATAGCCGACTTCCACCTAACCTTGGGAATGAATTGTCAGGCCATCCAGTCCAGGGCACTCTGTTCCCTTTACACTGCGTCCTCACAGGTCGGGAGGGAGATTTCTCACCAAAAATCATTCTGTCTGTCACAGGGCTATAGAGAATCTACATGTAAATAGACACAATTTAAGCATACAGTATGTCGAGCTCCACACTGCTTGAGTCCCCAAACCCCTACCCAAAATGAAGTAATAATATTCACAACCTATTTCCTCTAAACTTTAGTGTATAGAATTGTTAAAATGTGTATAAACTGGGTGCACTAAACTGCAGTTTACAAACTACTTCCACTAGCGGTTTAGATTTTGAATATTAATAAGCTGGGTTCGCTAAACTGAGGACTACCAAGGGAACTTATTATTCATAATTATTATGCTGATCAGTACTTCTTTCTAATCAACATTGTTACTTTGCTTCACCTTGAAAAAAGTCGCTAATAAGCCTTGATTGTTTCAAAGCCATTCAAACACGTTTAACATGGCCATTTTTGTTTATTCTTGTAGAAAAAAAGCACATGTAGCTGTGGCAAAATGATCCTTTAAAATCAGTGAGTTTGGTGATACTAATTATTTGAGACCAGGATCTTCTAAAGTCAGCCCAATACTGTACTGTGTTTTCAAAGTACATTCCTAACAAAGTAATCATACTGTATGTACTGTATCTTTCAGGTACCACTGCACCCGCTCTTCTCAACAGTACTTCTAATCAGCTGTATCTGCATTTCCACTCTGATATCAGTGTTGCTGCAGCAGGCTTTCATTTGGAATACAAAAGTGAGTAAATACGTTTTCCTTGTGCTTTTCTCTCTGGGATAGAGTTTCTGGAGGAATACTGATGCTCTTTGATTGTGTTGTCTGTAGTGGATTTAAACCCCAGCTCATTAACTCAATATTAAATATTGAGATCTGCCACTGTTTAATTCAAACTGTTTATTTGTTGTGTATCTTGTTGAAACTTATTTTTTTCTTGGTTTCACTGTTTAAACAATACACAGCAAACAAGTACATATATTCAAATTTCTTGTAAGTTCACTAGCAAACATTCTGGAAAACTTGGTTCACTTGATGTTCTTGCCAAAAAGATGATTTGATTTTAGAAAGTAAGCCAATGACAATCCGCGTAGGACAGTGCCAGCTATCATTTCAAAATGGAAACATAACGTCGGGTTTCAGACTTCAAGGATATGCATTTTTTATTTTTTTTAAATGTATTTATTTTTGTGAATTTTTGAGCAATATATTGCAAACTTTAAAGTACTAAGTATGGCATACAAGACCTTCTAATAGCTTCTACAATCAGCTGAAATCAAAACGTTTATGAATATCTTAACAGTCTTAAATTAGAGTGTGAGTTATTGGACCACACAAAGCTTTAACACAACGTTATTTAACCTTTTATATCCTGGTGAACATGCTTTAAAGGCTCATATTATATATATATAAAAAATACAAATGTATATATTACAAAGGTTGTATTATTATTTTTATAGTACACACAATTCCTTTTCCAATGAGACTTTTTTGTATCACAAAATATGAGACAATCAGGTACCAAACTGACAAAATAAACACTACCATCATAATATAGATCCCTGCATGGATTAAATCAAATCAAGTCTAGCTGTTGCAGTGCTTGTATTCAAGTCCCAGTAATACTGTTCTGTAGTTTTCCCTAAATAACCTTTTAGAATGGATAATTGTGATTCTTAATTTGCATTTAATAAGCCTGCTGACAGCTAACACAGGACATAATAGTGTCACAATTAACCAATATTATTTTATGTAATTTTGCCCTGAATTAAATCAAAATGTATGGTGCCACCATTACTATACTTTAAAATGGCTATGGCACAAACATACATTTGATTTATTCAAGGCCTTTGGGGAAATTATCTTTTCTTTACATCACTAAATATGTTAAATAAAAATAAATAAATCTTATACAGTGTATTAAGTTTGTCTAACCTGATTGCCAATTATCAGCTCTACGTTGATTTGTAGGTTTCACACTATAAATATGAAAGGTTATGAAATGTTTCTAACATAGGAAAATTGCTGCACCAATTAACTGATTGTGAATCACATTACAAGTTAGGGTTAGATGGTTTCTAACAGCGACTTGGAATACATATAATGTGGCTTGTTTTAATCATATGCTCAGACAATTAAATCTATACATAATATCCAATTGTAGCCTCTGTGACCTTTTTATTCTGTTCCAAGCGTATCAATTATTTCACAGAGAGATATTTATGATATAATTAATTCAAGTGTATATGTTCAGGTTATATGTTGAAGTGGCAGATTTCTTGAGGACACAGCAGAGTTATTATCATAAATGTCATAATTTATAAGATTCATGATATACAAGAAACAAAATAACATCAAAACAATCAAAATTAGTCGTTGTGGGTAAGCAACTTGTTATATGATCACGATTATGTTTACTCAAGGCTGCAGAATCCTATTTTACTACAGTATACTTGAGAAGCAATCGTCTCATGAGGGTGGCTTACGTATTTTCAGTTGCAATGCAAATCTCAGTTTTTCACTAAGCGGAGATGCACAATCCCCCCCCACCACAGTGCTGCGTCGCAATCCCCGCCCCCCCCCCCCGCGACAATCCCACTCCCTCTACATGCATATCACACAATAACACTGCTGTACTCAGCATGTATTCAATGAATGTGTATTCACTTTATTGAAACACATTTTCACTTACAAAGAACACAAAAAACATACCTGCACAATGCAGTGGCGCAGTCACTGATTACAAACTTGTCCAGCGTTCCATGCATTATTGCACGATCCACGCTGCGTACGTGCCTAATCATGCGAGACGTGATCAAATTCAAATTCAAAAACAGCTTTATGTACACGTCATTGCACTTGATACAGTATCGTATTACATGCAGTCAGTTTGCCCCGAAACGATTCTTCTAAGTGGATTGCTTGATTCTTACAAGCAGAGTATTTTAGCATGGTTAGTATAGGAATTATTTTGTCCCAGTGGTTTTGATTACTATATGCGGTTGATTCTTATATCAGTGATTCTTATAAATGGAGTGCACTGTAATAATAATAATAATAACAACAACAACAACAGTGGGACAGTTAGTCCACTATTTCAAAAATCTAGAAATCTATAACTGTGACATTAAGCCTTACAAGCTGAGAAACTGCAGCCAATGAAGGAATTTTGTAGCACTCATTATAAAAAGCCAGGCTGTCTCATTGATGCCAAGTTCATCCTGAATGTTCAGCATGTGAGGACTGTAGCTGCATTTTAATTATCCCAGGCAGAGCTGTGCCTTCTGCACAGTTGTTATACAATGCCAAAGGGTTTCTTAGACAGGGATAACTGCCTCAGTAGAGGGAGAAAAAAAGATGTGTGAAAGTCTTTAGAAATCCCTTTCTTTTATAAAAGATCAATGGCTCTGCAGGAGCAAATCATTTAGGATTATATCCAAGCCTCTTTTTCTATTTCCTTTTCATATATATATAACGTTTAGTTGATTAAAGAGGCGTTCCAGCCAATAAAATAGCTTAATGTATAAAGAAAGACTATCAATCTGGCTCTTTATGTAAAACTACTAACCCCATTCACCCATTCAGAGCACCTGTACTTATGGGTTTAGCCAATATTTTATCCTTAATTTTTTACACTTCATGCATGAGAAGTACTGTAACCATGGACAGTGAAATGTTAGTTTATATTACTTCATTTAGTGATGACTGTTCATCCTCTAAATAACAGTGTACATAAAAATATATACTGTATATAATATGTGTGTGTGAGAGGGGGGTCAAAGCCAGTCGTCTTGTTAATCAGTTTATGGGCAACTGGTTGATGTTTTTCATAGTTGGCAGACAGTACAAAGGGAATTTTAAAAGGTTATCATGTCTGGTGGGTATAAATGTATCTTGAAGGTCTGTTAAATCAACACAGAAATTTAAAAAAGGTTCAGTACATTTAATCTTCTGTAAATCAACTCATTTTTGAGCCAATTCTTAATTTATGAAGATATTTTCTATTACAGATACAATGTGGAATACAGTGTTAGTATTATCTGTAATGAATGGATTGTTCTTCACAAAGAATGGTGTTTGTTTTGACGTTTCTTCCAAATTATTATTGTATGAGATTTTTGTATGATAATAGCAGAAACATGTTTAAAAGCTTATTTCCGTTATGTCTTTCTTGTGAAAAGAAAAGCATGTACTATCGCAGCTTTCTTCAAAACAGCAACAGCATTTTAGTAAATGTAATCAGCATTTTATGAAAAAATAATAATTTCCATTAAATGTATTTAAAATTGAATGGGATTAGATCATTCCTGGTAATTGCATGCAGTTTTATTACTTTTCACTGGACATTTGAGTTTTGTAAGATATATTACACAAAACTACCTAAAATGAGAGAATCTATATAACTTTTTATGAGCACCGTAAGATAATTTTGTGTAATAACCTTGTGATAAATAAATGCATGATAACCAGTTCAGCCTTAACATATTTTTCCTTAAATAATGGACAATGATGTATTTCTTTTGCAGGGAATGTTTTTACAGATAAACAAACACTGCCACCTGCTGATAATTACAAACAAACAAACTGAATAGGTTGTCATAGCAACCCTGAGTCCTAAAGTCTATTACCCTGACATTATAATACCCTTAAAATAAACAAATACATAAATAAATACACATTTTGTTATTTTTTCAGCTGTAGGGCTTACAACGTGCCCTGAACCATTAGTCCCCAGCAATGGTATAAAGGTTGGAGACAGGTACTTGGTCAATGATGTGATATCATTGAGTTGTGAACCAGGATATGTGTTACAGGTAAACCTTTTTTTTTGTTGCTCTTTTCATAATACCCCATTGCTATAATGTTTTTCTCAGTATATGAATACAATAAAAGTAATACTCTTCCTCGCCTATATACTTTGTTCCAATCTTTGAATTGAGATTAACTGAGATGGATTTCCCAGTGAGCAGGAGGATAATGGGAAATGTAGTTCTGAGAGGTCCATGCGTGTACAAGGGAAGACATCTTGAGGCAGGGAATGCAATTTGAAAGTTTAAAAAAGTGGTCAAAATGTCTTGCACTGCTCCCTTCTTCCACAGCGCTTCTCAGGGTCTCCAATACACACCGTGTATATACTTCAAAAATTACAATTCATACAGTACACTACACATCTGTTAAAAAAACATATTTACATTAACAGTGATTGTATAGTGAAGTAGTTATTTCCTGGACAGATAAATTATACACATTAAAGCGGATTTTTAAAATACAGTATTCAAAACAAACATAAAACTTACCTGTACAACCAGAAAGAAAAACAGAAAATGACTTACGCTGCCCCCGAGTGTCACTCTCCTGTACAAATAATAAACAATTTGTTAAAAAAAATATTTTCCTCAGAAGTATGAAAAATAATTAAACATATAATTGTGTTGAAGTACTGCTAGATTCTAGCATAATACATATCAAAATAAAACTATTATAAGAACAGTAACACTCTAAATTTAAAACAATACTTCAATCTAAATTAAAAAAAAGTATAGTAAAATAAAACATTGAATAATACAAATATTTCCTAAATTAAACAACAGAGAATACAACTCTTCCACTTGTTTGTGGTGCCAGATTATGAATGTTTCTGAAGTTTTTTATTTAGACTTTTCCAGTCCACTCCAATTTCAGTGAAAGCGGGGTCTTTTGAACTTCTGAAAAGTGTCTGCAATGAAAGCAGAAAACCGCATCTGCCTGCTTACTGTACTCTAAATATGAAAATGTATTTTAATATTCTGATGAAAATGAATGGTTTTGCTTACCAAAGACAGTTTTCAGACACAAAGGTAAACAAAGCTGTGACCGTCCTGTTGCAGTACCACCAATGTCCGAAATACAGGATTTAGTTGCATTTCAGTGTCATTCGAGGGCGATCTGAGCCCCATATAGATATTCAAAAGTTTACGGTAAGCGTTGCCAACTTTCCATTTTTCCATAACCGGACAAAACCAGCAATGCACGCGAAGTGATGGGGGGGATCGTGGTAGTGGTTGGGCTCGTGCTGATCACAAAACCTGAGAATACAAACTAAGCGATCCCCGGGAGGGGGGTTTGCTGTGTGTGACATCATAAAAAATAATAGATGCTCAGTAATCGGATCCTGCTAAACAGTGAATGGCAAAATAACGCAGCATACATTTAAGTGTAGTTCTCAAACTTAACGGACCGATAATAATAATAATAAAAAAAAAACGTTGCACATGAACTGGCTCCGCGAGAATGGAAATACCCAAACGGCAATGAACAGTGAGTAAGCAAGATTCGCAAGAACAGGGCTGCGTCCCAAACCGCACCCTTACTCACTTGTTACCTTCCCTTGAGGGGCAGAAGTACTATGTTCACCATCTTATGGGCTGTCCCAGTTCCTTAGGGAACGAGTGAAGGGAGCTTTATGCACCCTTCGAATGAGTGTACAAAACAGTTGACCTCTGCGGAAGTGTTTTTGTGCTGAAGTCCCAGAACTCTTGCGTTAAAGGCAGAGACAAGTGGGAACAATTTGCAAATATGGCAGACGCGGCTGCACATAAATATAATGTAAATGAAGTTAGCTAGGAAATTGTAGATATTGTTAAGTTATTTAACAAGCAAATTATTTGTGAAATGTATGTTGTATTGAGTCGCTTAGATAATAAAATTAATCTTTTTTAAATCTATGATCACGATTTAAATATATGATTAGAAAGTACAGAGAATTTTTTTCAGTACATATCGATTGCTGGAATTAATTATCTATCAATTAATTAATTGATAGATAAACACTATGTAACACAATTTTTGTTCCTGGGTAGTAAGTGTTATTTCCTAATTGCTTATGCCTCAAAAGTATAGAAAATGGCTATTATTCCCCACAAACTTTGCTTTTGTGACCAGGACAGTGATATTTTGAAATTTACCAATTCCAATGAGAAAACGGGCGAATTTGTGTCTTTTCGTTCACATAAAGTCAGAAAAAAACAACATATGAATCCAAATTAACATGTATTTATACTAAAGTAATACAAAAATGACTACAAAAGATTTAGAAGCGAGTAGTTTTTCGAGATTTACGATTATACTGTAAATCACTTTCACGAATCAGCCCCCAAATGTAGTCTCCCATCATGTTCTCGTTATACTATCCTTGGTAGCGGCGTTCAAAGTCCAGTATATCCTGGTGGAAGCGCTCGCCTTGCTCCTCCGAGTACGCTCCCATGTTCTCCTTGAATTTATCAAGATGAGCATCAAGGATATGGACTTTGAGGGATATTCTACAGCCCATTGTGCCGTAGTTCTTCACCAGAGTCTCAACCAGCTCCACATAGTTTTCGGCCTTGTGATTGCGCAGGAAGCCCCGAACCACTGCGACAAAGCTGTACCAAGCCGCTTTCTCCTTACTAGTGAGCTTCTTGGGGAATTCATTGCACTCCAGGATCTTCTTTATCTGTGGTTCGACGAAGACACCGGCTTTGACCTTTGCCTCAGACAGCTTAGGGAAGAAGTCTTGAAGGTACTTGAAGGCTGCCGACTCCTTATCTAGAGCTCTTACAAATTGTTTCATAAGGCCCAATTTGATGTGCAGTGGTGGCATCAACACCTTCTGGGGGTCCACCAGTGGCTCCCACTTGACGTTGTTCCTCCCCACAGAGAACTCGGTCCGCTGTGGCCAGTCCCGCCTGTGGTAGTGCGCCTTGGTGTCCCTGCTGTCCCAAAGGCAAAGATAGCAGAGAAACTTGGTAAAACCGCCTTGGAGACCCATCAGGAATGCCACCATTTTGAAGTCTCCTATGACCTTGATGCCATCTCAGAAAAATGCAGCTATGTATCCACTTAGGCAGCTGGAACTAAACTGAACTGGTGGGCTTAAGGCCCCTGTATTTATACTACTATTTATATTACTGGAAAGTTCTAGAAAGTTCTAGAAGTTACTCCAAGTTTACTCAGCACTGAATCTATCTGGAATGTTCTGGAAAATAGGTAAATTTCAAAATATCACTGTCCTGGTCACAAAAGCAAAGTCTGTGGGGAATAATAGCCATTTTCTATACTTTTGAGGCATAAGCAATTAGGAAATAACACTTACTACCCAGGTGTAATTAATAGATAGGTAGCTAGATGATAGAATCGAACAATATATTTCAAATTATTATATATATATATATATATATATATATATATATATATATATATATATATATATATATATACGAAATACATGACAAATCCAGCTGCGTGCGGCAAACGATGTCCCTCACGGGGAAAAGAAACGCCGTGAAGCTGGGCTGGGAGTGACATTTGAAATTTTTATGTAGCCTGCACACTTTTATCATTTCCATATGTTTTTGTAGTGATTAATAAATTAGTGTAGAACCTTTAGCCAATTCATAGTGATACTGAATATAAAGCAAAATATATTAACTATTGGGCTACATTATTAAGTACATGTTCGTAAGATGTGGCAAAGTTTGCATTTTATTAACCAATATCAAAGTTTTTCAAATTGTCTCAAAATTTAAAAATAACCATATACACGTAAAATGTTCTGAATATGTCTTGTTCACTCAGTAGGGCAATAGCGCGGCGAAGACGTCTCCTACTTGCCAAAATCCTTGCCACAGTTCTTTGGGACAGGAATAGTGCAAATGCTACATCCACTCTTCCAAACTACAATCTGACAATAAAAGATTGCGTAGCTTCTTGCTCAGTCAAAGGTAAAGGAGCTGAATGATGATGCTCAAGTGCGTCCCATTTAACTTTTTTACCTCCACCCTACTCCCTCTCTCACCCAAGTGCACACTCTGTGATGTCAGTAAAACATCACGCGAAGTGTACACTTGTCGACGGGTGTAGGGTGCAAGGGAATGGTTTGGGACGCAGCCCCAGACTTTTGCTATACAAATTCCCTTAAAACCGGATGTCCGGTCCAAAACCAGTCAGTTGGCAACCCTAGTAAGAGTGCAGTTATTTTTTTTTTTTTGCAAATATACCTTATGAAATACGTTGAATACCCCTTGATTATAAGTACCAGTGGGCCTCAGGTAAAAACAGTTTGGGAACTCCTGGTTTAATAAACCTGCTCCAGATACAGCTCTAACATTCTGCTATGCTTACAGGGACACTCACACATATCTTGTATGCCAGGGACTGTTCGTCGCTGGAATTACCCACCTCCCCTCTGCATTGGTAAGTGTTAGCTCTTCACAACAATAATTCAACATTTTAGTGTTTCATTTGTATTCAACAAAAAGCTAGGGTATCATTTTATTATTATTTTTTAATACAGGTTAAAAATTAAAACAGAAACAAAAAATGATAATTTGGGAATGGAAAAAAAAACAAAAAAAAAAAAACATTGGAAGTACCTGAGACAAACATCTCATCATTTTTGTGTCAATGCAGTGACCTTTCCCTGACTGATTCAGTGGCTGTATAATATCAGCACACATGCAATAGCAACAGCTGTTGCAATGGAAGTTATGAAAATATATAATTTTCCTACATGTTTTGACTTTCAAAGAGCTTTAACTTGCACAAACTTTTAAAAAGTTAATGATAAAACATAAGAAATTAACAGTTAATATTTATATGACCAAATGTAACCATAAAGGTTTAGAGTATATAAACAAGTTTGTAAAAGATTGGTGCAAATGTAAGGTAGTTATTATGTTCGCCATGTAGAATGTGACAGAGAGACAGACAGATGAATCGACAGACGGACACCATTTATGCATTCGGGTCAGAAGCTCGTTGAAGAATGGTATCCTTGATTAATCATTAAAGTCTCAAATCAGTGGCACTGTCTGATCATGGTGCTCCTATATACTATTGACTATATTAGAGAGGTGTTTGAGCTCCAATCTCTATTTATTTGTGTTTGATTTTTAGCTAGGTGTGGAGGAACGCTGTTTGAAATGAGTGGTGTCATCCTAAGTCCTGGTTTTCCAGGAAACTACCCTAATAATCTTGACTGTACATGGAAGATCTTACTACCTGTTGGATATGGTAAGGCTTAATTTACTGTAACAGTTTAGCAAACAAAATATGCTTTCTTTTTTAATGCTGATGTACAGAATTTAAGTAGGTTTTATAGTGTTGTCTTTTTTACCATCAGGAGTGCAGAAATGTTGGATCCTTACAAATACATACTAATGAGGAGAAATTTAATTTGTGAATAAATTACATTCTATGCAATTACAATAAAACTGCTAAAAAATGGACAGCTTAACATTTTGTATACCGGTGTATATATACATATATATATATATATATATATATATATATATATACAATAAATAATAAATACATACAATAAATATGACACAATGACACTAACATAAGTACACAAATCAAACATGTAAAGATGTTATCCCAGATTCTATTCCAGTTGGGGGTGACACCAAGCTTACTAAGTTTAACTATGGGTTCAACTATGGGTTCAACTATGGGGTGGGTGGACAGAGGGGCACCCAGGGGACAACATAAGCATGAAGGGATGAGCAAGATATAGAAAGCAAGAAAACCCAGGGAGCGAGTATGTTTCCTTAATATCATGGAATGTGAGTAAACCTTTACCATCAAAAATATCGTTGAAAAAATAAACACTTCTTGTGGACCAAGGTGGGTATGCAAAAGGCTGTCAGCAGAAAGGAATTATTCCAAATGGGTGAAAGCTTGTGTAATTAAAGCGAAATGTCAAAAACACTATTCACTTTCCTCCATAAATCCATTGCATTTACTATAATCTGACCCATTCGAAGAGAGAGAGCTCATTGTTTGAGACCACAGAAGGGAAGATCTTGTGATCTGATCAGCGTAGCTATCACACCTTCCATTGGTCTTCATGCACAAAGGGTCTCGGGTTCATCCAGATTAAAAAAAACTCTCAATTGGAAGGCCCAGTAATAAAATTTAAAAAATTGGAAAGGCTAACTAAACCTCAAGTATTTTGGGGTGCTGCAGTGTTGCTAATCTAATTCTTGGGCGCTTACCATTCTATATAAAACTAGAGCATGTGGAATTAATTTCTTCTATAAATTTATGTGGAGGTGATAAGGGAAGCATGGAGAACAAAAAGTTGATTTGTGGAAGAACATTAATCTTTATAACTGAAATTCTGCCATGCAGAGTGAGCTGCAGGGGTGACCATCTGAGCAAGTCAGATTTGATTTTAGTCAAAGCACTATAAAGTTTTATTTGCGCATTTGTTGAAAATGAGTGTATACCTTGATGCCCAGATAAGTAAAACCAGTGGACTGAAGCTGGAGAGGAACATCAAGATGTAGAGGGGACTTTTTAGCTTCAGAGTTCAGAGGCATCAAGACTGATTAGGACCAATTTTTTTTACAGCCAGAAATTGAACCAAATTAATCAAATATTTTCAGAGCTTGGGGAAGTGACAGATATATCTGAGAGGAATAACAGTATATTATCTGCGTAGAGCGATCTATGAAGTTTAGAGCCCTTTACATCAATAGGGGTGTCCAAAGGGCTTTGCCAAAAGGGCTTATTATATGGAAACTAAAATAAGATCCAAAATGGAAAATTACCTATATGGTAACATTATCCTGGGAGACAGTCAGCATGGTTTTAGGAAAGGGAGATCGTGTCTAACTAACCTGCTTGATTTTTTTGAGGATGCAACATCGACAATGGATAATTGCAAAGCATACGACATGTTTTATTTAGATTTCCAGAAAGCTTTTGACAGGGTCCCGCATAAAAGATTAATTCTCAAACTGAACACAGTAGGGATTCAAGGAAATGCATGCACGTGGATTAGGGAGTGGTTAACATGTAGAAAACAGAAAGTACTGATTAGAGGAGAAACCTCAAAATGGAGCCAGGTAACCAGTGGTGTAGCACAGAGATCAGTATTAGGTCCTCTGCTATTCCTAATCTACATTTAATGATTTAGATTCTGGTATAGTAAGCAAACTTGTTAAATATGCAGACAACACAAAAATAGGAGGAGTGGCAAACACTGTTGCAGCAGCAAAGGTCATTCAAAATGATCTAGACAGCATTCAGAACTGGGCAGACACATGGCAAATGACATTTAATAGAGAAAAGTGTAAGGTACTGCATGCAGGCAATAAAAATGTGCATTATAAATATCATATGGGAGATACTGAAATTGAAGAAGGAATCTATGAAAAAGACCTAGGAGTTTATGTTGACTCAGAAACGTCTTCATCTGGACAATGTGGGGAAGCTATAAAAAAGGACAACAAGATGCTCGGATATATTGTGAAAAGTGTTGAATTTAAATCAAGGGAAGTAATGTTAAAACTTTACAATGCATTAGTAAGACCTCATCTATAATATTGTGTTCAGTTCTGGTCACCTCGTTACAAAAAGGATATTGCTGCTGTAGAAAGAGTGCAAAGAAGAGCAACCAGAATTATCCCGGGTTTAAAAGGCATGTCGTATGCAGACAGGCTAAAATAATTGAATCTATTCAGTCTTGAACAAAGAAGACTACGCTGTGATCTGATTCTAGCTTTCAAAGTTCTAAAAGGTATTGACAATGTTGACCCAGGGGACTTTTTCGACCTGAAAAAAGAAACAAGGACCAGGGGTCACAAATGGAGATTAGATAAAGGGGCATTCAGAACATAAAATAGGAGGCACTTTTTTACATAGAGAATTGAGAGGGTCTGGAACCAACTCCCCAGTAATGTTGTTGAAGCTGACACCCTGGGATCCTTCAAGAAGCTGCTTGATGAGATTCTGGGATCAATAAGCTACTAACAACCAAACGAGCAAGATGGGCCGAATGGCCTCCTCTCGTTTGTAAACTTTCTTATGTTCTTATGTTCTTAAGAGCCTGAGCGAGGGGGCTCCAACAAGAGAGCAAACAAAATAGGAGGGGAGAACTTTGCCGTGTGTCCCTGGCAAGCACACATCACTGGAGTATCTAACACAGCAAATAACAGTCTAATATTATCAAAACATTGAGTGTCAAATACATTGGGAGCATAGAGAGAAGATAAACAGAGCTTTCAGCCATTTAACATAGTAACAGAGAAGCAAAATCTACCCTGGTTAATAATATTTATATTGCGCTTCCTATTCACCAGAATTAAAACCCTCTTCATTTTATTTGAAGCAGACGAGTGTGCAATAATTCTATAATGTTTTTTTTTTAAATCTGTGAACATCTGCAGATTTGAGATGAATCTCTTGAATGAGTGCTATTGTGACTCGCTTTCGATGCAAAAAATCAAGAGATTTATAGCTTTTGACAGGTGAGTTCAAGCCATGCGCATTCCATGTGAGAATAGAGTCATTCATTATACATACCTGAATTCACAGTAGAGAACAAATCACTGGCTAGGAAAGCTTTCACTACCTGAAACGCTAAACAACCATACATAAGAGCTTTACAAAACCTACACAAGATTAAACATGTAATACCAATGGAGAGAATACAGTAAATAAAAAAAGCTAAATAATAGTAATTTGACTCCCTTGTTGCATATACAGTACTGTGCAAAAGTTTTAGGCAGGTGTGAAAAAATGCTGTAAAGTAAGAATGCTTTCAAAAATAGACATGTTAATAGTTTATATTTATCAATTAACAAAATGCAAAGTGAGTGAACAGAAGAAAAATCTACATCAAATCCATATTTGGTGTGACCACCCTTTGCCTTCAAAACAGCATCAATTCTTCTAGGTACACTTGCACAGAGTTTTTGAAGGAACTCGGCAGGTAGGTTGGCCCAAACATCTTGGAGAACTAACCACAGTTCTTCTGTGGATTTAGGCAGCCTCAGTTGCTTCTCTCTCTTCATGTAATCCCAGACAGACTCGATGATGTTGAGATCAGGGCTCTGTGGGGGCCATACCATCACTTCCAGGACTCATTGTTCTTCTTTACGCTGAAGATAGTTCTTAATGACTTTCGCTGTATGTTTGGGGTCGTTGTCACACTGCAGAATAAATTTGGGGCCAATCAGATGCCTCCCTGATGGTATTGCATGATGGATAAGTATCTGCCTGTACTTCTCAGAATTGAGGAGACCATTAATTCTGACCAAATCCCCAACTCCATTTGCAGAAATGCAGCCCCAAACTTGCAAGGAACCTCCACCATGCTTCACTGTTGCCTGCAGACACTCATTTGTGTACCGCTCTCCAGCCCTTCGGTGAGCAAACTGCCTTCTGCTACAGCCAAATATTTCAAATTTTGACTCATCAGTCCAGAGCACCTGCTGCCATTTTTCTGTACCCCAGTTCCTGTGTTTTCGTGCATAGTTGAGTCGCTTGGCCTTGTTTCCACGTCAGAGGTATGGCTTTTTGGCCGCAAGTCTTCCATGAAGGCCACTTCTGACCAGACTTCTCCGGACAGTAGATGGGTGTACCAGGGTCCCACTGCCAATTCTGAGCTGATGGCACTGCTGGACATCTTCCGATTGCGAAGGGAAGTTAGCATGATGTGTCTTTCATCTGCTGCAGTAAGTTTCCTTGGCCGACCACTGCGTCTACGGTCCTCAACGTTGTCCGTTTCTTTGTGCTTCTTCAAAAGAGCTTGGACAGCACATCTGGAAACCATTGTCTGCCTTGAAATTTCTGCTTGGGAGAGACCTTGCTGATGCAGTATAACTACCTTGTGTCTTGTTGCTGTGCTCAGTCTTGCCATGGTGTATGACTTTTGACAGTAAACTGTCTTCAGCAACCTCACCTTGTTAGCTGAGTTTGGCTGTTCCTCACCCAGTTTTATTCCTCCTACACAGCTGTTTCTGTTTCAGTTAATGATTGTGTTTCAACCTACATATTGAATTGATGATCATTAGCACCTGTTTGGTATAATTGTTTAATCATACATCTGACTATATGCCTACAAAATCCCTGACTTTGTGCAAGTGTACCTAGAAGAATTGATGCTGTTTTGAAGGCAAAGGGTGGTCACACCAAATATGGATTTGATGTAGATTTTTCTTCTGTTCACTCACTTTGCATTTAGTTAATTGATAAATATAATCTATTAACATGTCTATTTTTGAAAGCATTCTTACTTTACAGCATTTTATTATACTGACCGACTATATAGTTACCAGTGACCTTCAGGTATTATTATTATTTATTTCTTAGCAGACGCCCTTATCCAGGGCGACTTAAAATGGTTACAAGATATCACATTATTTTTACATACAATTACCCATTTATACAGTTGGGTTTTTACTGGAGCAATCTAGGTAAAGTACCTTGCTCAAGGATACAGCAGCAGTGTCCCCACCGGGGATTGAACCCACGACCCTCCGGTCAAGAGTCCAGAGCCCTAACCACTACTTCACACTGCTGCCCCACTACTCCACACTGCTGCCACCTAGAGATAATAGCACTGCTATCATGCTATAATAATTCAACACTAATGTAAAATAAATTAGTATTAAACCTTTGAGTGATCGTTTATTCTGTTACAGTTGCTGTTAAATAAGAGGAAGCACAAACCTCTATTTAAAACTAATGATGATAATAATAATAATGGTGATAAAATAATAATACTAATATTAAAAATAATGATACCAATAACAATATTTGTCAGAAATAGACCTAGTTGATGTAGGAGGCTAAGTGAACAGTATAAACAGTTACAAAACAAAACACTCACAGTTATCCAGAACAGAACCACATTGTTGCAAAGCAGCAAAGAATGAGTCAGAATTTCTGTGTACACAACTGCATTAAGGAGCTAACAAAGAAGCACAAGGGAGCCGAGAGATGACAACGCAATCCAAAGAGCAACAGTTCTAATCCAGCCTGCACGGAGAAGAAAACAAAAAATAAAACAGCACAATGGATCCGGATGATGGTACTGCGATTCAAGGAACAACAAATTAACTGAGAGTGCGCCGTCAGTCAAACCAGCAACGAATTTGCTTGTTTCTTCTTCTGGGCAGATTCTCCACTGTGTTGCACATGGTTTCGCCGGGTAAATTATGAAGTTCTGAATCGCTCTGACGGAGAGAGGCCTGGACAGAAGCGTAAGCCTTTCTCTCCTGAACCGTGATGTTTGAGTAATCTGCAAAAAAATGCAGCTTAGCTTGCTGGTATAATGCTGGAGCCTCAGCTTGTCCAGAAGCTTTCAGGAACTCTTGCCTGTACCCATAACGAAGACATTTGAATATTAGCGTATAGGGTCTGCCTTTCTGTGAGTTAGGAGAGCCACACAATCGGTGTGCCCTTTCTATCTCTATAGGGTGCGCACGTTGAGACCTGGAAACCATAAAGAGAGTTCCTTCTGGAGGAAGGCAATCGCATCATTGCCTTCTACCCCTTCTGCCAGACCTAAAATACGTAAATTGGAGCATCTGTTTCTATCCTCCAGCCAGCTGGGTTGGAAGAGTCGAAAAATCCACAACTGCATTTCTAACAATATCTCTGTTATTTTGTTGCACCATTTGAATAATGTCCAGCCATTTAGTGAGTGACTGAGTTGTGGAAGTGGGAAAGCAAAGTGTACGTGAGATATTGAATGAGTCTGAATCGTACACAAATGATTAATTAAAGTAGTGAAGAAGGGCAAAAGTAAGTATTCAAATCAATTCAAAACTCGCCATTCTGATCGCTCTGCTGCTTCTCCCTGAACTACAGCATTTCCATATCCCATTCTGAAAATAAATAGCTCAGAAAAAAAAAATCTTAAACTTTCAGCTTTTTAAAAAAAGATTTGGATCGCTCTTAAAAGAGACTTTGGTGGTTAAATGGATGTATTGTTGCTGCTGCCTCTGGTCTCTGTCCGTTCTTCTCTGGTCGGTTGCATCTCCTGCCCTGCCTGCTGCCACAGGTCCCACCCCCTGCGCAGCTGTGTGGTCTGATGAACAGTATTTGTAAATGCATCTCGACAATTCCTGCCGTACCTTTCTCTCCACATAAATGTGTCCAGGTACGATGGTAATCATCTCTTCTGCTGTGCCCTGCTTTGTTTGATATTGTTTCTTAACACTGGCCCAGTAATTCTCTACGCTGTCCACCAAAGTCAGTTTGATAAGTAACCGGGTATTCCATAATGAAAATAATGTCTTTCTTGCCACTGTGAAGCAGTAGCACAGATCTGGTATGGATACCTGCTGTCACTACCCCAAAGGATAACAAAGGATGATTTAAAAAAAAAACAAAAAAAAAAAAACAGCACTGTCACCTGATACTGTTGCAGGGCTTGTGAGGAAGGCAGACTCATCTGTGCAGTGTCATGATGCAAATGAGCAGTAATATTTTACTTTAAAATGAATAAACAAACCAAGAATCACAAGAAGTATAACAAATCAAATACCGAAAAACTGCACTTTCATGGCCATGTTCAATTCAACATCTATAAATCACTTTTCCTTTTTTAATTAATGTTTTATGTTTTTACTGTACTGTAAACTAGTTTTTCTTACTTCAGCTTTAGGCAGACGAATATTTAATAAAAATAACTTTTTTTGTTAATTAAAAAACGTTTTTTCTTTTTTTTTTAATCAACCTATTTTATAAGCGCAATAAGGCACTTTGGGGTGTGTGATACACTCTTATATCACCACACCCCAGGTGCGTTGCAAGTCATGTTACAGTATGAATACGTGATAAAAAAATCGAGTGAATGATAATACCCGAAAATAATCTTGATATTTTTTAATATTGTAGCCAGCGCAAATATAGTATTAAACTTGATTTGCACGACTAAAAACCACCACATAAGCAGGTGGTTTGGGAATTTTTACCAACATCTGTGAAATTTAGTCCTGTGCAAACCGTCCATTTCTTTTTATCCCAGATCATTGTCTCGGAGGTCCTCTGATTATTTTACAAGACATCGGAACCTTCTGTAAAATTTCAAACTCATGCATCCAGTGTCTTTTTACTCCTGTGTGAATCGACCATGTCAGTGTTATGTTAGAATTGATAGCATTTCTGGGGTATTCAGCTCAAAGCAATATCAGCCTTCGCAATAAACCATATAATATAATATTAAAATTGGTACGATCTGTCCTGAGATTCTACAGTTCAGTAAAACACAACGATTGGGCATAACCAACATGGGGCTGGGCGAAAATACAAAACATAATTGGAGACTCTTAAAATAATGCTTTTAACGGTGCATTTGAAGATATGTATGGAAGAAAATGGTTATTCTAGCCTTTGGAAAAGAAGGTATAATGAAATTAGTTATTTACACCTGGTTAATTGTTTACAAATCATGCAGAAAAGCGCCTTCTCTGGCCACAACATTGCATTTCATTTTGAATTTACCGACTTGCGTTGATGAAAACTAATCCATGTCTGGTTATTTGACGCCCTCTGCTTTTTACTAACTGAGGACACCTGGTTTTTAGTCCTGTACGAATCATGCTTTAGGCGGTGGATCACGCATGTCGCCGCTTTATTTTAAAAACCCTGAAGTGGTATTGCTTTAAATACAATACTTTATGTTTGTTATGCCTGATATAGTTAGTCAAACAACACAGTGATAAGGTGCATGTGTTCTATCATGCAATGTCAACTATCAAATGCCACTATATAACTAAGAAGTCAAAACAAAGGTTTTATCATTTGTTTTCAAGGTGTATTGGATGTTATTTATTTTCCACTGTTTAGGCAGGGGGAGTTTCAATCCATTTCCCTTCCACTCTACTGCAATCATTACTCAATGATTACTTACACATGATTCTTCACAAACACGGAATGACTCCCAATAGGGGACCACAGTGGTGTGAAGTACAAATGAGGAAGTAAAAAGTAAAAAGTTTTCTAGAAAGGAACTTTCTTTTCATTTTTTTTTTTTAAATGATACAGTACTGCTTATACAGTTTGTACTATCATTATTGGTTCACTTGATGCATTTATTTGCACACAGTATATCAAATAATTAATTTTAACCTGGTGTGACATTTGACCAATAATTTGAAGCACATAGTAACTGAATACAAGTAAAATATCTACTGTAATAACTAATAATTGAATTTTAACATTTATTGTGTTTTACCTTTCGGTAGGTGCACATTTACAGTTCCTGAACTTCTCTTCAGAAGCCAATCATGATTTTTTGGAAATACGCAAAGGACCACATCATACTAGTTCCTTAATTGGCCAGTTTAGTGGTACAGAAATCCCACCATCTATACTTAGCACAACACATGAAACTGTGGTTCATTTCTACAGTGATCATTCGGACAACAGGCAAGGATTTAAACTGAAATACCAAGGTAAGGGGATAAGGGTCATGTGTCCTTTTATAGTACTATATATTACATTGTTGGTTGCCTTTTTTCCAATTTGTAAGGCTTTCACAATATAACTACAGTTACAACAAAGCTGTGTATGTCTGTTATATGAGGATGGCATGGCTTGGGCTATTTCTTTGTTCAAAGGCAGTGCCAATGAAATAGAGCATGCCCTGTAATTCCACAATTGAAAGTTATTATTTTTGCAAACACCAGCACAGTCAACCAGCAAACAATACGATTCACAAATTGGTAGAAAGAAAAACTAAATACAGCTGTTTTTTGTCCCCCATTTTCCTGTTCAGTAAAATATATTTTTTTTTAAAAATGATCTTACCTGGACTCTACCAACAAATCATTGCAGTAATCAATCATAGAAAAAGGCATGGACCATCTTTGCAAATTCTACATATAGATAAGGGGGTTCATTTTAATAATAAAAACAATGTAATCCTGCAGGTATTTTCCACTGAGGTTGACCCTCTTATTAACATTACTAAAGACAAGATTTGTGATAAAGAATGTTTAAGATCGGTTACTGCTTAGATCACTAAAATAACTTAATTTGCTGATGTTTTCAAGCTACTAGAGGGAGACAGGCAAACAGGACGTGGCAGAAAGCATGTGTAAATCCTACCATTACTCTCAACCTAATGACTGAAATCACAGCTCCAGCTATCTATATCGCTCAGTCCTAAACTAAACTAGTTGAGTGACACCCAAAGCACTCCCAAAAACATAAAGCAATCCCCTGGAATAAATGTAACAATTTAGCCTCTCCTGATTGTGATCCAATGAACAACTTCAGCAGAGCAAAATATATCTCTGCTAATGGCCAGAAACTAGTGCCCAAGATACAGGGAGCAGTGCGGATAATTACCCCTTAAATTAGCCAGGTAGTGCTATAGAGGCTACCCATCTAGGATTCGTATAGATGTATTTATTACATGTAATTTATTTTCAAATTGAATTGTATTTCTTTAGTCATCTCTGTTGTTAGACTACTGTAACAACAAAGGCTTGATTTGTCTAGTTCTCTGAATGGTTTGGTCTTCAGATATTATTATGAATTGAAATTGAAAGGTTGTATTGGGTTTGTGAAATGTGCCACCACCATAAACCAGACAGTATCTCTTTTATGCATAACCCCTTTTATTGACAACAATAGAACCCAGAGGGAGCTCAAAGGAGATTTATTTAGAGGGAGATCAGAAAATGTTCAGAATCTGAACCAACTGAGCTACAGTACTTTATCAAAACACCCAATGCAATCAATACAGATCCAGCAGTTGACAGTTTCAAAGGCTGCACTGGGTGTAAAAAAAAGAATAAGAATGGACAATAGCTTAAAAATTATAAGCAGAATACTAACTACTCAGTGAAGATCTGTCCTGTGATGGTTAAAATCACAAACTGAAAACAAGCCTAGCTGAACTAGATTCAATTGTATATTTCCTTTTGGGAATTCACACAGTAATTGGTTTGCCTAATATTTATGATGTTGTTAGCCCCAACAAATTGTGAGGCAAACATACTCATTATGTTTTATGTTTAGGGTTTTAATCGGTCTATGGTGAATGCACATATTGAAAGTAAAAAAAATACAGTTCTTATTTTAGAGGGATCAAAGTTTTTTTTTTTTTTTTTTTTTTTAATGAGAGAGGCCTGCTTTTTTAAGAAAGGGTTTTAAACTTAAATTGCATTATGCATTGTTTTACCATCACCTAGCCATTCATTTTAGAAAGCATATGGCTGAAGCTTTTGCCTGCATCCAGTGTAATGTACTGCAGTTCTTAGATGTATAACTCTAATAAGTCCTATCCATGCACTACCGAGGCCAAGATTATGACAAGAGGCCTATATATATATAAAAATCTGATATACAGTTTAGAAAATATATGCAGCTCATACTATTATAGAGTAAAAATAGACTGCCCCTCAATTAAAAGAGGTTAGTTGGGTATTTTTTAGCAGGTGATTCCATATCCGACACTGCTCCAATTACTGTTTTTAAAAAAATATATATATTCACTAAGATGAGCCATTTGCTACAACCCTAAGGAATTACAGGTGTTAATTGATGAATGGTCAGTTACCCTTCCAGAACAACTTAAACACCTTGCCGACTCATCACATGAAATTGGTGTCACCCAGGATGAACTATGATGGCCATACACCAGGAGTGACAAACTCCATGTAACCAAGGGCCATATTGTAGTGTTATGTTTGCTCTGTGGCTACAAACCATTTTTACTATTCATTTATTTATTTGTTTATTTTTTTTTGGGGGGGGGGGGGGGTACTTTGATAAATATTAAACACTGCTAGATGGTAAAATAAAAACAAAAACAATATAGCAATCATAAACAACATTAAGTTATGACAGGTGTTACATTATTATTGCGGTAACCCTTTAGGGATCCGAAATAAGCGATTGTAAACAGAAGTGTAAAGCAGAAGTGTTAAAGGGACTAGGAGCTCTTAAAATAAACAAATCCCCTGGACCGATGAGATCCTCCCAATAGTACTCAAAGAAATGAAAGACGTTATTTCCAAACCGCTAACCAAGATCATGCAACAGTCTACTGACACAGGGGTTGTACCAACAGACTGGAAAATTGCAAACCACAAAAAGGGAGACAAAACCGAACCAGGTAACTACAGACCAATAAGCCTGACTTCTATTATAAACTTATGGAAACTATAATAAGATCCAAAATGGAAAATGACCTATATGGTAACAATATCCTGGGAGACAGTCAGCATGGTTTTAGGAAAGGAAGATCATGTCTAACTAACCTGCTTGATTTTTTTGAGGATGCAACATCGACAATGGATAATTGCAAAGCATACAACATGGTTTATTTAGATTTCCAGAAAGCTTTTGACAAAGTCCCACATAAAAGATTAATTCTCAAACTGAATGCAGTAGGGATTCAAGGAAATGCATGCACGTGGATTAGGGAGTGGTTAACATGTAGAAAACAGAAAGTACTGATTAGAGGAGAAACCTCAAAATGGAGCCAGGTAACCAGTGGTGTAGCACAGAGATCAGTATTAGGTCCTCTGCTATTCCTAATCTATATTTAATGATTTAGATTCTGGTATAGTAAGCAAACTTGTTAAATTTGCAGACGACACAAAAATAGGAGGAGTGGCAAACACTGTTGCAGCAGCAAAGGTCATTCAAAATGATCTAGACAGCATTCAAAACTGGGCAGACACATGGCAAATTACATTTAATAGAGAAAAATGTAAGGTACTGCACGCAGGCAATAAAAATGTGCATTATAAATATCATATGGGAGATACTGAAATTGAAGAAGGAATCTATGAAAAAGACCTCAGAGTTTATGTTAACTCAAAATGTCTTCATCTAGACAATGTGGGGAAGCTATAAAAAAGGCCAACAAGATGCTCGGATATATTGTGAGAAGTGTTGAATTTAAATCAAGGGAAGTAATGTTAAAACTTTACAATGCATTAGTAAGACCTCACCTAGATATTGTGTTCAGTTCTGGTCACCTTGTTACAAAAAGGATATTGCTGCTCTAGAAAGAGTGCAAAGAAGAGCAACCAGAATTATCCCGGATTTAAAAGGCATGTTGTATGCAGAGAGGCTAAAAGAATTGAATCTATTCAGTCTTGAACAAAGAAGAGTAGGCCTAAAAGGTACAGACAATGTCGACCCAGGGGACTTTTTTGACCTGAAAAAAGAAACAAGGACCAGGGGTCACAAATGGAGATTAGATAAAGGGGCTGTCAGAACATAAAAATAGGAGGCACTTTTTTACATAGAGAATTGTGAGGGTCTGGAACCAACTCCCCAGTAATGTTGTTGAAGCTGACACCCTGGGATCCTTCAAGAAGCTGCTTGATGAGATTCTGGGATCAATAAGCTACTAAAAACCAAACAAGCAAGATGGGCCGAATGGCCTCCTCTCGTTTGTAAACTTTCTTATGTTCTTATGTTCTTAACAGTCTATAAATATGTTATTAATTATGCTATTAATTATAGAATATGAATAGAAATAATGAGTATTATTATTACACACTTTTGTAATTGTTGACTATGGATATAGACTCTGTCTTTTCAGGTCTGTTTGTCTTTCTATGCCTGTCTGTCTGTCTTTATATGTCTGTCTTACTGGTTATATGGGGTTGCTTTGTTTTTGCAATACAGTTATTATACACTTTTGCCATTGTTTTGTTTTTGCTATTGTTTATAACCTCTTATAACGGATCCCTAAACTAAAGTGTTACCATTATTGCCACCTCCTTGTTGTGTTTGCTACAAAGCCTTTACTGTTTACTGATTGGGATGAGTATCATCAAGACCACATTGCCTTTATTCATCTATCAAGAGGAGTAGTTTGAAAAGCAAGATCTCAATTCAATTACATTCCTGAAGGCACTTTTTTTTTGTTGTTGTTTTTTAATCATTAGTTTTACTATATTTATATTTTAACTTTATGTTTGAAGAGATGCAATCATACTTTCTCACTGTACTTTAATATATTTCACAGTATACATAATTATAGCCTTTCTAAATCCCTGTGTTGTCCACTATATTTCGAAATATCAATTCAAATCTGATTTGTTCTGTAGACTATAAAATACTCTGTTAGTTTAATTGATCTACAGGGTAAATTTCATATTTCCTTTACGACGTAAAACAGTTTTATAATGTAGAAACATCAGACATAATTCTCAACAGTAATGCTACTACACTCTCTATGGACATTGAGTTAATAGAGATATTTATAAAAAATAAATTGGTCTCTACTACACCAACAACAGATTCTGTTTCTTTATCTGGCTGGTATTGCCTTAAAACGGAGGAAAATTAAGCCCTTTGAATATGTCTCTATGATTCTTGTGTTGCTACAATCTTCCTCTGAAAATTGCTTTTAGATTTAATACACTTGAGTTGTTTATTTTAATCAGATGTTACTGATGTTCCTCTCATAGTGGGAAATCCCTGGACACAGGTAGTGAAAATATAACAATAAAAGATTTACTTTCTGTTCAATTTTACACTAAGTCAGTGTCATTTAAACTACTACAGGCACTGAATGAAGTATATTGTAATGCATTTAAAGATTTAAAAAAAAAAAAAAAATATATATATATATATATATATATATATATATATATATATATATATATATATATATATATATATATATATCAGTAATAACATCAATAGGAAAATAGTCAAGTTGATCTTATCATAATACTTGATCAGCACAACAGTACAGGACTAATTTTGATTGGTCACGCTAGTCCCCATATTTCTGCACTAGTTTCTGAACTGGTCTGCAGAAGTTTTCTGGACTTGCATGTAACCTGTTCCTCTTGTTGACTCAATAAACTACTGCATTCAGTGATAGGGAATTGTTAACCTCAAGCCTTGGCCTGTGCCTCATCAATTCTTTGTGCTCAAGACTAGGGACGGGGTAAACACCTGGTCCTGTTTCGTGACAATATGTATAATACAATTATGTTGTACTTTTACAGACACCAATTAGCACTACTCTTGGACTACCTTACTTAAAGTAAAATTATGTAGTAAAATTAGGGGTATGTGAAATCATCCATTAATGTAATTGCTGTATAAACATAGTGTACCAGTTACCCTCGAAACCATACATGTGATAAAAAATATGTTAATTCATTAACAACTCAGTTGGCTATAAAGTAACTAAAGTTGTGCTCTGTGCGGCTCTGCTTTACTTTAACCTGTTGATAAGATACAGTAAGATAGACAAACACCACTGTACCTGGTTCAAATAAATAAAAGGTGAACTTTAATTCTGCTGTAGGTATTATTTAATTGATTGTTGTGGTTTCTGATTGTTTTGTTTTTATTTTTCAGCATACGAATTACAAAATTGCCCAAATCCTCACCCATTTCCCAATGGATACATCATCAACAATGATTTTAATGTGGGACAGTCAATATCCTTTGAGTGCTACCTGGGATATGCTCTTATCGGACATCCAGTTCTCACCTGTCAGCATGGAATCAACCGGAACTGGAATTATCCTTTTCCAAGATGTGAAGGTAAATAATACTGAATTGTAATTATAATTGTACTTGAGATAGTACTGGCAGCAGGAACTGGCCTGGGCAACTGGTCAGACACAGTCTCATGTGAGACAGGAAAATACACTGCTTGTCTTGTTTAAATTGAATATCTGCATAAGTTTGGATTTAAATACCATCAACATGGCTCCATGGTAACCCTATACATTTTTTTGTTATGCCTATATGCCATTCTCAGGGTGCAATTTGTATGTTGAGGTAGGGTGTTTAATACGATATATTTACTTAAAAAAATGACATGCCCAGGCTCTTTAGATGTTAGGATGCAATCTGGGCTTGGTCTCATAAGAGTTGTCTGCCTGTTTGTGATGTGGGACAGGTCGGAGAAAGTAGAATTCTTTAAAATCTGACTATTAATGTTCTTCCAAAATTGTTTTTAGTTATTTATTTGTTGCCTCAAATGAAGAAACATGTAAGATTGTATTTAACTGGGATATCTGATTTAAACACATTGAGTGGCCAAAAAAAACTACATAATGATCTTAGTGGGTAGAATGTAGCTCTGGGGGTTTCTGTAATTTTGATGTATGTCACACATTTGTTGCTGGTCAGAGTATATTGCACATGTATTGGACTGAATCCGTGATGACCTGCTTGTGACTGGACTGGCACTTCCCGGTGGGGATTTTCTGCAATCGTTGCCATTGCAAGAGCACCTGGGAGGATGTCTTGGTAGACACATTGGTCACATGATGTGTCATGTGACCACATAGATTTGCATACATTGCAGACTAGGGGATTTTCCAGTTTATTTTACATTCTTACATTATTTTGGCATGTCAGTTTATATGTACTGTCAGGAAGACATGTGGTATTTCTCTCCCCAGGATTTAATGATCCCCACACCTCATTCCTATTGAGAATGACATGTCGTGTAATGTACTGTACTGTAAGTCACAGGTTATCACAGCTGTCAAATGCACGCAATGGATGCTGATCACTTATGTATAAATATAAATGTATATGTTATTTTGTTTTCTTTTTTAGCTCCTTGTGGTTATAACATATCCGCTCAGAATGGCACAATTTATTCACCTGGATTTCCAAATGAGTATTCACACTCCATGGATTGTATTTGGAAAATTACTGTATCTCATGGTCATGGGATATACATCAACTTCACTTTGCTCCAGACTGAACCTGTCAATGATTACATTGCTGTATGGTAGGGCCAATTCACAGTTACCCAAGCCTAATTATTATTGATGATATTAATGATGATAAAAAATAATCTTTATCTGTAAATGCTCAGACTCAAGAATACAATTCCAAGGAGAAATCGTGGCTAAGAACTCATTGTGTGCTCTACTGCATAAGCACCCATTATTAAAAAGAAATTGAAAAAAGACATACAAATTTATAATGACAAAAAAATACTAATTGTGAAAAGAGATTTCCATGTTAAAGACATTGAATTGTGATAATCGATTTCCACTTACACACACACGTCTGAGCTCTGGAATGATAGTGTTTGTACAGCTATGGCCAAAAGTTTTGCATCACCCTGGAATGATGTAATTTTGCTTCATAAAGTCAAATAAAACCTGCTGAAAAATGTTATGTTAACATATTAAATTACATACTACTTTGTAGTTTTCAATATACTTAACAAAAAACTGACACAAATGGAAAATTGTGACAATTTGAAATCTAACATGACAAAGGTGACAATTAGAAGTGGTAATGAGTAGATTTAAGTTATGTAAGTGTAGCAGGTGGGACATTATGACCCTGGGGAGGTGGCTTAGCACCAGTTAACTATTGCTGATCAATTATTGTTTGATTGATATGTGCTCTGCTGTGGAAGCGGCAGATACAGCTGGCTGCATTCAGAAAGGTTTCTTCGTTTTTAATCCTCTCCTCCTGGTCTCATTCTTCTGGTTTTTGATCTCTGAGTTCCACTTGCTGCTTGGTAAGTTGGCTACACCGTCTCACCCAGTGCAAATTCATTTTATTGATGTATTTTTATTGTTTATTTATTTTATATATAATTTCAGCTGTACCTCCTTTTCTAGTATTTAGGACAGGCGTTTGTGTTTGGATTCTTGCCATCTGGAGGTACTGTTTTTATAGATATGTGTTTTCTTTTGGATAAACAGTGGCTGGGACTAATTTGTAATCATTGTCTTTTTGTGTTTGTAGAGTTTGGAACACCAGCCACTGTTTCTTTTACCGTTTTTTTTTTTATATTTTCTTTTTATGTATTTCTTTTTGACAGTTTTGTATATTGTTTAGATTATCTCTTTGTGTTTTGATTTTGTTTATTTTTTTGTTTGAGTGTGTGTGTTCTTGTAAACGGATTGCTTGTTAGCACTTCTAAATCATTCTCTTTGAGAATAACCTTACCAAAGCTATCAGAATATTGGTTTGTTATTCTGTAGTTGTAGAGAAGTGAAGCTGTTTTCCTCTGGCTGCACTACCAATCAGGGTAAATTGGCACTTAAATTGAGTTTGTGTGCAAGTTACAAATTATTTGGTAGTCATGGTATTAGTTTACAGAATTGTAGTTTGGTTTGCTTTGGATTTGGTTAGTTTTGAGTTTTGTTTACTTTGTATGTTCACTTTGTTTCTGTTGTGTTTTGTAGTCTCTTTCTGTCTTTTAAAAAAGTTGACATGATCGGCATCTGGTCGGAGGGGGTTCCCAGCTGCTCTACGGTTTACAATTTCGGCAGTATTCAATGAGCATAAATACACTTGTTAGCAAGTAAAGAAGATTCTGTCTGACATTATATTTTTGTTTGGTTTGTTAATAAAAACGCTGTTTGTAACTGCACTACTGTCTCTGGTATATCCTTGATTTATTTGAGAGGGATCTGAAGGTTTCATTCTCTCTTTCAGCCTCTTACCGGGGCTACATCTGCATGATTTTTACATATATATTTTAACTTCAGAGCAAGCCATGGGGAAGAGCCATGCCTCCTCAGAAACACACTCAGCCATCATTGCACTTCATAAGGAAGGTTTTGGCAGTTGTCAGATAGCCAACAGAGGTTATGCCAGCCAAAGCACAGTATCTAGAAATATATGAAGATTGGAAGCTGTAAAGCTACCCCCAGGCCTGGATGACGAAAAGTCAGCAATGCTTGCCAGGACCGTTCAAGTTTGAGAGATAGGACTGCCAGTTGCGTCTACTTACTGTGGCAATGGAAAGAAGGAGTAAAGACGTCTGCAAGCAATGTAAGGTGTCTCTTGGAGAATGGTGTGGTGTCACAGCCACCAGTTAGCAGCCCCTTCTGAGCAAGAAAAACATCAGAGATCACCTGCATTTTTGTCGCACATAAAAAGACTGGATCAAAGTAATTTTGTCTGACGAGTTCCCATTCACCTGTTTTGGAAACTGAGGTGGATTAAGTTTGAAGGCACAAAGGAGAATGATACCAGCCAGAGTATACCGTCCCAACGACAAAGCATCTGGAAACTGTCTATATCTGGGGAAGCTTTTCTGCCAAAGGCACAGGATCCCTACATGTTTTACCCAAGGGGACAGCTATGAACAAGGACTGGTACCTGAAAACACTCCAAGACCTCACCTTCTCTACTTTTCAGATTCATTTTCCCATAGGTGACATCTACTTCCAAGATAACGGAGCCCCTTGCCATGGAGCCAAACAAGTGAAGAAATGGTTAGCAGATGGCAGTATCACACCACTTCAATTTTGGCCTGGAAATCCGACAGATCTCAATCCTATTGAGAATGTTTGGGGTCTGAAAGAACAGGAAATCAGGAAAAGCCAACCATGCACCCGAAACTAACTGGAATCAAGTGTAAAGGCTGCATGGAGGAATCTAAAGGATAACTTGGCCCTTCAGCGCCTCAGTGAGTCCATGCCAGAGAGGATTACTGAAGTCTTTAAACACAATGGAATACACTGCAAGTAATACTATTATGGCTTCCTGTAGACTTTTGCAATATCATTTTGTAGTTTCTTTGATTACATGATGTTAAATAAAATATCAAAATTATATATATATATATATATATATATATATATATATATATATATATATATATATATATATATATATATATATATATATATATATATACAGTGCCTTGCAAAAGTATTCAGACCTCTGACCAATTCTCTCATATTACTGAATTACAAATGGTACATTGAAATTTCGTTCTGTTTGATATTTTATTTTAAAACACAAACTCAAAATCAATTATTGTAAGGTGACATTGGTTTTATGTTGGGAAATATTTTTAAGAAAAATAAAAAAACTGAAATATCTTGCTTGCATAAGTATTCAACCCCTGTGCTGTGGAAACTCCCAGTTTACACTGATGAAAGAAATTGCCCTAATGAGGACACAATTACCTTACCATTGGCCTCGACCTGTGAACCATTAAAGTTGCTGTCACATTTTCTGGATAAAAACCCCTCTGTTGAAGGATCATTGGTCAGGCTGTGAATCTGAAGGAAAATGAAGACTGAAGAGCATTCTACAGAAGTTAGAGATAAAGTAATACAAATGCATAGATTAGGGGAAGGGTACAAAATAATATCCAAGTTTTTGGATATCCCAGTGAGCACAGTTGGATCAATAATCAGGAAGTGGAAGCTGCATCACACCACCCAGGCACTGCCAAGAAAAGGCTGTCCCTCAAAAGTCAGCGCTCAAACAAGGAGACTTGTGAGAGAAGCCACAGAGAGGCCAATAATCACTTTGAAGGAGCTACAGAGTTCACTGGCTGGGACTGGAGTAATGGTGCACCAGTCAACCATATCAAGAGCTCTGCATAACACTGGCCTGTGGCAAGAAAGAAGCCGTTACTCAAAAAGTACCATCTGAAAGCATGTCTGGAGTTTGCCAGAAAGCATGAGAGTGACCCAGCTGCGATGTGGGAAAAGGTTTTGTGGTCAGATGAGACCAAGATAGAGCTTTTTGGCCAAAACTCAAAGCGCTATGTGTGGCGCAAACCTAACACTGCCCATGCCTCAAGACACACCATCCCTACAGTGAAGTATGGTGGTGGCAGCATCATGCTGTGGGGATGCTTCTCATCAGCAGGGACTGGGCATCTTGTTAAAATTGAAGGAAGAATGGATGGAGCAAAATAGAGGGAAATACTGCAAGAGAACCTGCTTCAGTCCACTAAAAAACTGAAGCTTGGGAGTAAATTCACCTTTCAGCAGGACAATGATCACATTGGAGTGGCTCAAGAACAAAAAGGTGTATGTCCTACAGTGGCCCAGTCAAAGTCCTGATCTCAATCCCATTGAGAATCTGTGGCACTATTTGAAAATTGTGGTCCACAAGCGTCGTCCAACCAACCTGAACAACCTGGAGCAAATCTGCCAAGAAGAATGGGCCAAAATCACTCCGACACTGTGTGCAAAGCTGGTACATACTTACCCCAAAAGACTTAAATCTGTTATTGCAGTGAAAGGTGGCTCTACCAAATATTAATGTGTGGGGGTTGAATACTTATGCAAGCAAGATATTTCAGTTTTTTTATTTTTTTTTTTAAATATTTCCCAACATAAAACCAATGTCACCTTATAATAATTGATTTTGAGTTTCAGTGTTTTAAAATAAAATATCAAACAGAACGAAATTTCAATGTACCATTTGTAATTCAGTAATATGAGAGAATTGGTCAGGGGTCTGAATACTTTTGCAAGGCACTGTAAATTATATATATATATATATATATATATATATATATATATATATATATATATATATATATATATATATATATAAATTATGTCTCAAGCATACAATTCTAGGGTGCTAAACTTTTGGTCATAGCTGTATATACCAGTTACAGTTCATCTAATAAACAGTACTGACTCTTCAAATCAGTTATCTTAAATACATCAGGTGACATCTAGTATTTAGAGTTTGTTCATTTTTTTAAGTGATTTTTTTTTAACTTACTTTCTTTTTATGAAGGATACAGGTTTAAAAAAATAATAAAAGGATTTTACCAGCTGTAAAGACTGGAAAACCCCCTTAAATAAAATCAGTTCCTTTTGTGTTCATTACAAATTCCGCATGATGATGCTTTGCAAATAAATAAAACAGAACTGATAATGCACGTAAATAAATTATATATCAAGTAGATAATTACATTTCTGTTATGTTAAATTATCTCCACATTTCCTATTGTAGGTTGCCAATTAGGCGACGTTTACATGCACAAGTCATGACAGTTTTCCTCACGACCTGTTTGCCTTACTTTTCAGGAAATGCGTTGCATGCAGTTCTGATTTTGGAAAAAAAATTGTCCGTACAACTGCAGATTACTCAATTCATATTCATTTAGGGGAGGGGATATTTAAATGTCCGTGTCTGCTTACTAAGTAGGACAAGAACGATTCTGAATATCGTGAGGAGCGCTTCAGGCGTTGCCATGAAGATAAAAACATTTAACAAGACAAATTAATTCACGTGTTGTCAGACACATTCTGAATTACGCTGCGCATTAGCTACTTGTTTGTCTGGTTACTTTTCCAACACACAGATACACACACACACACAAACACACACACAAAATTATATAAAATATCATTTCTACAAGTTTTACTACTTAGAATTTATATGTGTGTGTATGTGTGTGTTTTAGATTAAAAACTACTTTTGTTTTTACAGTTTTGTATGTGCATATACCTGTTTACACACGTTTTTTTTAAAAATGTTTATTTTATTAAGAGTTTTTTATTTTTTGAAGTAGTGCTTTATATGTGGTAAGTTAGAAAATAAACCCTTTTATGTTTAATTGTTCATTTAAATACGACGTTTCGGCTGTGCAGATGTTTGATATGATGTGCTTGAATAAAACTTTTGAGTTGTATCCGATAGTTTGTCTTTCATTTTAATATTGATTGTGTTTAAAATGTACCGGTGGTTGTAGGTATGAGTATAACCGCGGCAGTTCTAGTGTTGAAGTAGTCCATAAATGTACTCTCTGTGTGTGTGTGTGTGTGTGTGTGTGTGTTGGGGTGGGGGGGTCTATGTTTTGTATGGCCTTTCTGCAGGAGATTACGTGATATTAAGTCATAAAAACTGGATCTTGACTGCTGAAATCACGTGAGCCACAAGCACGATTCATGCTCCGGTTTACATGGGTTTTTACAGCAATTTTTATCGTGAGAAAGTGATTGAAAGTGAGTGATTGTAAAGTCGCGCTGCCAAAAGATGTCCGTTTGCTGTTTCACGATGTATTCGCGTGACAACGTCACACAGTCATGATAGAGTCGATTTTTAAGTGCATGTAAACCAAGCCTTAGATCAATTATATGAGCCTTCTGAGCTCTAAATGTAATCAAACTTTGTTCAAGCTTCTTGATTTGATTGCAAAGAACTGCACCAGCATTGCAAATATACATACAATATATTCAAAACCTTTTCATCACAAGCTTTTTACATTAAAATAATATTTTACATGGCATACATAGCTGCAATGTATTCTATTAAACTTCAATGCAGTATCAGTCACAGTTATTTATTTATTAGTTTTTTTGTTGAGTCTGTTGTAGTAGGCAATATATTTTATTTAATTAATGATCTTTGTGATATTCATTGCAAATCACGGGTCAGCTCTAAATGTAAATTAATCTTCTTAAACAACATTACTTAAGAGAGTAATTATGCTGTTATGAAGACTTACCATGAAAATTTGATTGCTTGTTTATTTTTTAATTGATTCATTTTTTTCCATTTTTTTCCCCCCAGGGATGGTCCTGGTGAGAATTATGCACAGCTTGGAGTGTTTAGTGGTAATACAGCCCTTCAATCAGCTTACAGCTCCTTCAATCAGGTTCTTATCAAGTTTCACAGTGACTTCTCAACGGGTGGATTTTTTGTCCTCAATTTTCACGGTTAGTTTGTCTCATCAGTTATTCTTAATGACTACCAAAGTCTTGTTATTAAACTCTCACAAACACTAAATGTGCACTGTCTTTAAATTGCTTTTATTTAAAGTGTCAAATTCATACTTTATTGCAATGTTAATGTTATAGTATGTAAACATATTTTCTTTATCAGCCTATCGTCTGACTAAGTGCCAGCCCCCTCCAGTTGTCGCACAATCAGAAATATTAAAAGAAGATGAAGATTATGAAATAGGTATCTATCAGCAAGATTATTATTATTATTATTTATTTATTTTTTTGTAGCAGTTATGATCTGAATGTATGGCTTTCTGTTAGAAGTAACAACAGGATATTTTGAAGTGAGAGCAAAGTTTTCACATCATTAAAAGTATATTACAAATTGTACGTACAGATAGTATCAGTTAAATTGTTGTTCTTTTACATCAGTTTTATAACAACTTTCAGAAAAATTGGATTGAGCTTTGAACTTAACAAAAAGGATTAAGTGAATTATAAATGCAAATATAACTATGTGAAAGTAAAGTGTATTTTTACTTTTAGGAGAGGCTGTGCAGTACAAGTGCTTTCTGGGGTTTACTCTGGTGGGCAGTGATCAGCTCACCTGTAAGCTTAATACATACCTACAGTTTGAAGGTACACTGCCTTCCTGTGAAGGTAAGTAAACAGTGCAGTGATATTTAACAATCAATTTGGGGTAAAAGGTTTCAGTAACACCAGTTTATCTTATCTAAGATATGATCACACAAGTATAATGTATGGAAAACAAAGCATGCTTAAATCTATATTTAACAGCTAAATTAATTTCAAGCTCTGCTCGGCTGTTTCCCACATGCTACTTTAACCTAACTAACATTGTGAGAGAACAAGAACACGTTCTGCAAACTGTAGTGTTCCCGAACTTCTAAGTGTCTCTAGATGCTCTTGAACTTCTACTTGAGTTCACGAGTGGTCTGGGGGTAGTCATGAGATGTTCGTGGAGGTTATACCATGAAACCATTGTGAGAAAATGCATGCACACATATGCTACCGGCAGTTATTTATGCTACTGGCATCTAATTACACCCTTAAGTAATAGTTGACAACAAAACGATGCTCCTCAGGATCCCTGAACTGGTTTAATTCTCACAAGGGCTTTTGGAAAATGCACAACAAAATCCATTTGAAGTCCCTTCACCTTACTTCAAAGAATAATATTGAATTCACAAGTGCTACTGTTATTGGGAAATGGCCCCCTGGTTAGCAACACAGTGTAATTTGGAACAGTGTGATTCCCTTTTTCAGTTTGTCATTATATTTGAATGAATGCCAAAATGAGAGTTGAATCGACTATGAAACACTTATTCAATTCTATAGCTCGCAACACTTGTATAACTATATAGTAAGCATACTTTTTTTTTTTTTTTATTGTGGTGGAATTTTAAAATGTGTTATTCATAAGTAATTCATGTTCAGGTATGGGTTAAGTATGAAATTATGTTTACTTAATTGGATTTTAATAGTAAATCATACAATGTCCATACAGTATGTAATAACATTTAAATTGCTGTACAAAAAGTTATTGTAAAGTGTACCAGCATTTCACAGATGAAAGGTTTAATTAAAGTCTCCTATATTTATTTATTGACTTAATGACCCTATAAAAGCAAATTAGTTCCTCTACTATTTTCTGGCCTAATTTACTCCCAAGAAAAAGTAAATTACCTGCTCCCTCTTTTAAAGACAACAGACTGCATTTCAAAAGAGAAGAATTTCACGAACATTTCAGATCTGTAATTTTGATATTAATCAAAAACAACACTTTTGATAACAAATCTGATTGAGTTTCTGAACTATTGTCATTTGTGCTTCTTAAATATTTTTGTAATGCCTTACACTCATGGTTGAAACATGATCCAAATTGAGATATTGTGCAGATGCTTTTGAGCTGTATAAACAAATTTAATTTTACTATCGAGGTTCTGTATACTCGTAACATAAAATGATCTGTTCACTGGTTTTGGATTGGTACAGTAGGGTGTATTGCAGACTGTAGCAGGGGTGAGAATAGAACATGTCATAGAATAAAAATTGTGATAATGCTGTAACTTATTTTTTGTAATTTGTAGCTCAGTGTCCTGCAAACGAAGTCCGTACTGAATCCTCTGGTGTGATCCTTAGTCCAGGGTATCCAGGCCTCTATCCAAACTCCCAGACCTGCTCTTGGATGGTTAAAGTGGAGTTCGGCTATAACATCTCAATTTATGTGGAAATGTTTACAAGTGAAAAACAGTTTGACGAACTGGAAATATTTGATGGTAATTATAACACTAAATCTAAAGTTGTAGAACAGATTTTACTTGATGTAACCAAAACTAGTTTTGAACTTTGATATTTTTTACCTTATAGGGCCTACAGGCCAAAGCCCATTATTGGTTGCTCTAAGTGGAAACCACACTGGACAGCTGAATTTTACAAGCAAAACCAACGTGCTGTATCTCCGGTGGTCAACCGATCATGCAACAAACAAGAAAGGATTCAAAATACGATACTCAGGTCAGTGAAACAAATCCATTCTCTCTGAATTAATGCAATATAGCTTGTTTTACAGTATGTGTTTGTCAACACATTTCCTACCAGGAATTTTGTAAGAAAATTAAAAAGGGTACCTGTCTCTGAATTCAATATGGCATTATAGTACAAGGAAAAGCAAAATGTTTTGGGGATATGGTGCTTAGAGACGGTTTACAAAAGGCAGTTGTTCTATTCTACACTTGGCAACTTTTAAAAGCAGTTTTCTAGAATATCACCAGTAATGCCATGTACATTTTTATTTGATGCTGTCCAAGGTTGCTGCTGCTTTAATGAGTCTCTTCTACTATAAAGAGAAAACAAAACTAATACTGGGTGATACAGTATCCACATCTACAATTAAAGAGGTACAGAATGATAACAATTTATAGCACAGCTAGAAAAATTGCCAGCAATGTTGCTCTTGAATGAGACTCTGACTCTTGTTATGAGATTTCCTAACTATTTAAAGCAATTACCAAACAATTTAGAATAGGGATTTATTTTATCTTTAGATGTACTAGGCTAAAACAATGCAGTTGAAGCTACAGTTCTGAGCAATTCATTGCAATTTTTTAAAATTATTTTTATGCTTTTCAGAAAATTGTCTTTTGTTCTTGCTCTTGCAGCTAAGTAGGGCCTTTAAGTTTTCCCTGAAGTCAAATAAATATAAATATAAATTCATGTACTTCCATGAGATGTATACTTCTAAAAGATCCACTACAGGTTTGCCTGGCTGATCAGACTACACAGTCAAACCTGGGGCAACATATCATACTCAATTACCATGATCGAAGCCCAATGGACTACAGTGCTCCCTTGCTATAAGGCTCTCGATTATAACGCACCTCGGATATAACGCTCCTACAGCATGTCCCCCAATTCCCTGTACTAGTGATTCATTCAATATTTCTACAGTAAATACAGTACCGGTGTTGTTCAAACTGTAAACAACTTCTCCGTCTAACTTCTGTTTCTGTCTCTCCCTTTTGATACAGTATCTAAACTGAAGAAAAGCTGCGCTGGCACTTTATAACACAGACATCTTATTTGGCATTTGTTTTACAACTAAATAAATATTAGGCCTATTACGTGGTTATCTTTCCTAATGTGTTTGCTTTTTTGCTGTGAGAGGAGCTGAGGCTTTCTCCGGGAGACGAGACACTTCAGCTTTGCTTCAGGCCCGCTCCGGCAGCCGAATCTGGGGCGAGCCCATTCCCTCTTCCCCTCTCCCGACCCGCTCTCCTTCTCGCACTTGGTTTGCTTGTCTGTCGCTTTAAACTGAACTCCCGACCTCTGTTTAGCCAGGATATTTATAGTTTAAAAACTACCAATTAAAATGATTCGCGAGTGGGAATGTTACCAATTTTTTTTTTTGTAAAAAATATAGCGTTGATTACATGGGTGCTTTATGCATGGTTAATTCACAGAAAGTTACATTTTGGTTCACTATATGTGCATTATAGAAAGCGAGTTATTTCATTTTGTGTTTTAGTGAGATGTGTGTTGTTATGTGTCCGCCGGCACCCACTCCCCCGTTTATAATGCTCTTCGGTTGTAACACTCATATTGTGTGTCCCCCTAGACCTGTGCTATAGTGAGGGAGCACTGTATTAAAAAATAATAACGTGAATGTACCAATCATTAAAATAAAATCTACCTGGCTACCGGTAGCATGGTTTGTACAGATCAAGCATGCAATATTATCTGATGTTGAACATGGACAAATAAGTTTAAATATTTTTCAAGGAATTTCATGATGACTAATTGAAAGGCATTGAAATGTATATATTCATTCCACTTTGTAACTGAGGTTTGTCAGCTGTTATGTGGTAGTGAGAAAGAAAGCTCAAACTGCTTCAGTTAGTTGAAACATATTCTTGAGTTGATCATTCTTTGGCTTGGATATAACATTTCCCTTTGATTATGCCCTTGGCAGTGCTTTGCTTGCAATAATAATAATAATAATAATAATAATAATAATAATAATAATAATAATAATAATAATAATTATTATTATTATTATTATTTATTGTCATTTTTTCACTCTATGAACATAAGATGTGTGTTTTCAGATTTGTGATAATAGATTAACTGTCATAGCAACAATCTGTCAACACTAATCAATTTATGAATACCAATATTTATATATTTTGTTAGTTTTAAAAGAAATTGGATTTACTAGGACGATTGACAAGTCGTTTTATGAATGGAGTTCTCTATGACTTCAATAATCTTGTAACAAAAACCTGGAGAACTCTATAAAGGCATATGGAAGGTCATCAGTTCCACTCATTATTTATGAGTGGAGAGAGCAGATTACCCATGTTCTGTTTTCACTTGATTAACTAATCATCTACAGCCAAACTTGCCCTTTGATGCTGCTATAGCTATGGGCCATGACTATTTTAGAAGGTGCATGTTTTCCTCCTGGAGGGAAATCCAGGTTTGATTTATTTATTTTTTTAACCTATTGCCTTTGTTTAAACCCTGCTACAATACTTAAAAGAATATCATGACAAGTCACATAAATAACCTATCATTACAAAACTAACATTTTGCCATGGGTGTACAGGATTGTTTACTCCAAGTGTTACTGGCACTGTTTTGTTTTGGAAGGAGATAATAGTTTATTTATTTTGTATTTAAATGTTTTTGTCTTACAATTTAGCTGCATATTGTAGCTTGAAAATTCCAAGGAATGGTGGCGTCTTTAACAAGACAGTTGGTCAGCTTGGCAACAAAGTGTTCTACTCCTGTAATCCTGGATACAGGATGATTGGTCACAGTAATGCAACGTGCAGACGCCACCAAAATGGATTATATGATTGGGATTTTGCTGTCCCATTCTGTCAAGGTAACAGTTTTCTATTTATTTTCTTTATGGTAAAAGTCATGTAAGGCTTTTTTTCTCAAATAGCTTTCTTGTACCTGGATGCTGAGTTATTCGAATCTGTCACCATCTTTCGGTTTACACTATACAATAAATGCTGACAACTATTTACTGATCTAGATTTGGCAACTTTTAATAGCAATAGTACTGACAATATTACCAGCGATTTTGTGTACATTTATCATGGTACTGTCCAGTTACAGCTGTTTTACAATTCTATTAAAAACTGCTGATCAGAAAAGTAGAAAAACAGTGGATAGAGTGCTGACACTTTTATGGCGTGTAGCAGGGCAGCAGGAGAGAGCCCTGCACATTATTAAAGGGGCAAGGCAAAGCCCTGCTTGTATGTATGTTTTTGGTTGTTATTATATATATATATATATATATATATATATATATATATATATATATATATATATAATGACGCGGTAAGCCACGTGTTTTGTTATTGTTTTGTTTCTGGCAGAGGCGAGATTAGGCAGCTCATCCTCTGCCAGTGTATATATAACGTGTGGCTGTCAGCTAGTGCGTTGTTAAACTAGCCGGCAGTCGCACGTAATGAATAAACTCGTGCAGATTGTGGCCGAGGGGTAATGAGAGAATTGATAGTTAACCCCTCGGCCATAGTAAATAAAAGCCTGCAGCTCTCTGCACTCTGGGTGTGAGAGTACAGAGGAGAAGTACGAGAGAGAACAGTGAGTTTAAACAGAAACTACGGGATCAGTGAAAGCAATTGTTCAGGCTGACCTGAGTTTTGTTGTGATTTGTTTTTGTTTGCATTTTTATTTTCGCTCTGTGAGCAAAGTGTTTTTTGTTAAAACCTTTTATTTTATTTTTGTTCTTTGAAAACAAAACGACGCAAGCGCCATTGCACTAAATCCCTGCAGTGTCTGTTTCTTCCTGCATCTGGCCTGACGTCACCACACGGCTACCCTGTCACATGGCGAAATGAAACATTAGAAGTTATAGCTTTTTAAAAGTTTTAGGTTAATTCAAGGTTAAACACTCACAAATAATAAAGAATGCACAATTTAGATTATAGGCTGCCACTTTATATTTTAGCACAGACTGTAATCTAGCTGACAAACTGTGTAAAAGTCTATACAGAGGTAAGCCTTAAACATACAGTAAATATGAGAGGTGTAAGTGCATATGCAGAACAATATATTGCTTATGCTTTTTATTGTGACCATGGTGTCATTTACAGGCAGGGCTCAATTATGTTTTCTTACTCAATTCCCTTTTTTAACTTTGGAGATTACAAACAGGCAATGCTTTAAATCGAAATTTATTTTTCTTTTAAATATAAGTTCTTTTTTTTAATATGTAGAATTACAAAACAAACCTTGTTGTCCATTCATACAGTATTTCACCTGTGTTAGATTGTCTTTCCCTTAATCTGGCTATACAAAAAGAAAACAAATCAAAAGTTGTATAGATACAGTAATAATTAAATATTGAACTGAAGATATCAAAAGTAATTAAAACCAAAAATAATAAATAATGAAAACTAGCAATCGTACTGTAATAACAGGGTGTATCCCCATGAAGTGTGCACTTATATACTCTATGTATTATGCAAGCTGGAACCAACCCTGTGCTGTGGGATACATTGTTACTTACTTAACATGTCAATGGCTTAAGTTATCTCTACACTGTGTATTTTGGATGCAGTTAATAGTGATTTTGTTGCCAAAATGTTCCCAGTGCTTTGAAATAAATAAGAAAAAAAATATTGTGTTCTGTACTTTGTTTTAATTAAGAAAAGTAGGAAAAAACAGACCTTATTTATGTGTCTTTCTTCATTTAGTCTTTCCTATAAAGAAAACATAATAATTTGCTATATTTTATTTTTGTTAGAACTAAAGTTCATTTTGCTTTGAATTATGAATAAGTTGCATATGTAAACTACACTGTGTTAGTTAGTCACATATGTTCACATGATGCATCAATTTAGATACTGTTAGTTTTACATGAGAATAAACCTCATATAAAACTTGATTATTACCTCCCCCCGAGCTAGTTCAAAGGTAATTTGTTTTCTCAATTGAATAAACTAAATGGACATATGTTACACATTCCTCCTGCTGCACATATACATCACTATCAATTGCTTTTCTAGCCCATTGACACGTGATTGACTTTTGAAGAATATGGGGTAAATTTAATTGACCTCAACATGTCCAGGTTCAAATTAAATTAGGACCAAACCAGGTAATTGTACTTACCTTAAAGACACATACACGAGACTCAGACATTCTGTTAGAATTGTTTTTCTTAAAGTCCCATTATTTTATTGATTTAAATGATGGCAATATTTATAATGTATCTGCCACTGTTAAGATCAAATTGAATAGACCCCTCTATCCATCCACTTTCTTAGAAGATGTTGATCATGTAGTCTTTGTTTACTTACATTTACATTTTTTATTGTTGATTCAGTGCTGTATAGTTTCAGTAAATAGAAGATTGTGTCTTTTGAAATAATTCTGAAACAGGGTCGTGTGCAGTGTCTATCTATATGATGTCAGTCAAACGGTTTATACATGGGGTCTATGAAGAAAGAAAGATGAAGAGCAAAAGTTGCTCAATAGTATATGATATTTGCTAAATGTTGGCATTGTAGGACACTGTTATAACTAAATGATTTGAAATTGTAACATTTAGTCAGACAATCGCAGACTTGGGTGTGACTATGTCACTTCTTTTCTTCATTGTCAGAGCGCTGTATATGATAATACAGCTTTATGCTCGCATCAAAATGTTGCCAAGTGCTCCTACGCCATTACCCTACGTAGGTTTGTTTTCTCTTCTTTTTTCTCTTATTTTTTCAAAACAAATGAAGCAAACTTAGCACCCACATATCTTGATTATTATTATTATTATTATTATTATTATTATTATTATTATTATTATTATTATTATTATGTATTTATGTTTTTCTTTGCAGCTGTATCTTGTGGTATTCCTGAACCACCAGGGAATGGAACATTCTATAGCAATCAATACACTTTGGGAAGCAAAATTCAGTATAAGTGCATTGAAGGCTACAGATTGGAAATAAGTAGTGCAGCCACAACAGTATGCCAAGAAGATGGCACATGGAATAACAAAGGAATACCACCACTGTGTAAACGTAAGTGTTTAAAACATTGTTATTACTTAGAATAATAAAATGTATACTTTAAATAATGAAAATGCTTATTATGTTCACAAAAATGTAACCAAAGTAATATAATTAAGGTCTCTCAAGAACTCTTAAGCTGTTTGTTTCTCAACTTTAACACATTAGTTTAAAAACTATTATCTATTTATATTATGTCTATATACGCATATATGTTCTGGGCAAAGCCCGAAATGCAGGCAATTTGTGAATTGCCCGCTGACTTTGGGCAAAGCCCAAAATAAAAATTAAAATAACTTATTTCGGGCTTTGCCCGGTCAAACCACGGTCTGCCCACTGCTTCTCGGGCAGAGTCTGAATCACTCCCTCTGTTCTTTCATTCCTGTTCTGAGTGACAGGTAGACCTTTAGAACAAGGAATTAACATGATAAACCCATTGACACTTGCACATAAAAAGTACAGTTGTATTAATAACATTATAACTACCAATAATAATAATATTAAGGAGTTGTGTTGAATTGTCCAATCAGAGAGATGGATGCAGTTACTGTGTGGAAAATGAATGATTAGTTGATTCACGTTTGACAGTGTTTATGACAAGTGATCTAAGAGTTGGAGAGAGTACTCAGCAGAGTGACAGAGTGTAAGTTAAGTATGTAATACATATCTAGATTTTAATCATTTGTTTAAAATAAATTAGTCTTATACAGTATATCTCATTAAATATTTTATATAGTCATGTCATCAATAAAAATACATTTTTAAATATATGCCTATTTTCTGAAACCGGACTTCCTGTGTAGTTTTTATGAGATGAGTGAGTGAATGATGCTACTCAGGTAGGCAGTTCCAACAAGCTCTTCAAATCGTAGCTCTGTCTCTGTCCCCTGAAAACATAAAATGAAAGATCTTTATGCCCGGGCAAAAAAGTTTGCCCATAACATATATATATATAGTGACAGAGGGTATGTCTTGGATAGGAATATGAGGGCTTTACGACCCTGGGCATGAGGAATAATGCACCATCTTTAAAAGGGGCAAAGCGAAGCCAGATGCCTGATTATTAGTATGAGAAGATCAGGTCATTGGTAAAGGTAGATCAGCTGTGACTGATCAAGTTGTGTAATAAAAAAGTCACAGTTGGTTTGCTCTTCGATGGGGGTTGTTGAGAGATCAATTGTATGGATTGATTGTGAAGGAAAAAAAAAGTTAAACTAAAATACAAATAAAGAACCATTGTTTTGTTGGGAAAACAAGCTTATCTTGTCCCTTCTTAGGTAGGGAAGTTTGGCGGACCAATTGGTCTAACCAAGTGTAAAGTTCAGGATTCCTTAGTGGAGTTTATTTTGTGGTTTTGTGCTTGTTTATTGTAAATAATTAAAGTGCACAAAAGTGCTTAATCTGCAAGTTATTGTGTCTGGGTCAAATTTAAAGGGTGCACACCAGCCTTGGCTCGGATGTTACACACACACACACACACACACACACACACACACACACATATATATATATATATATATATATATATATATATATATATGAATGGCAAATTGATTAAAATAAAGTAAAATACCAGTACTTGCCAGGAGCTGAATTAGCTTAATACCTAAGGGTTCTGCTCTTTAAGCTAACTAGAAAACAAGTACAAAATAAAATATCAATATTAAAATGCAAGACTGGAAAATAATGCATTATTAAATGTGGAAAATGTACCATTGGTGAACTGTGGTATACTGAAGTCCTGCCTTACCCCTTTTCCATTAAAAAGGAAGTCCCCAGAGTGCTTGGTTACAACTGTTAAGGGGAGTATAGCTTCTGTACTTGTCTGGACTGCATTTTGCATTCATGCAGGATGGAGTATCAGCAGAACACTACTTGGAAATTGTGACAGACCAGGTGCAGCCTTTACTTCCTTAACCAGAGATGGATGGTTTCAGAATAAAATGCTCCTGCTGTACTGTATGCATACTATGTTTGACGAAGGGCATGAAGCAGGCTTTCATCATCTCTTTGTTCCATCTAAATAACACTGACCTTTGATTAGAAAATTTGACATAGAAACTCTGCATCTGCTTATCGGTACTGCATAATTTGGAACAGTGCAATTCACCTGGTAATTCTTTCATTGGATTTGAATAAATGCAAGGTAGATGTCGTGAAAGACGTAATCTTGTTATTTCTGAAATTAAAACATGTTACTCACACTGTGCTACTCTGAAATTCCTTGTAAGACTAACACCATCTGTGGCTGGGTAATTGGTCTAACACAGAAATAAATTTGCATCTGCCTCACATGCATCTATTTTAAAATAAGGTCCTTCAAATTTAGCTCAGTTAACTCTATTATTCATTGTCTTTCTAATAAGAAAAGGTCCAGTGAATACAACTGGTTTGATAGTGCTAACCTATACATTTAACAATTGAGCTTTGGTCCATGCCAGATTCAATGGGCTAATAAGGAACAGATGGTTTATGTCTGAGGAAACCATGAAATCTTAATGGCAGTTGTGTATTTCAAAATAATGTTCTTGAATCAACCAAGTTGACCTTTTATTACTGCTACTTTATGGATAGCTCCAGGTTCTTTTTTTTTTTTTTTTTTAATATTACCGGTACATATCTTTCTTAATTTTTTAAATACATAAAATGTGTTTATCAATGTTTCAGTTTTCAAACTCCTTGATATTATTTACATTTCAAACATCAGACCAACTTCTTCACCATTTAAATGCAGCGTTTGGAGTCAGACCTCTGAATTACACAAAAGATCAGTGATGTCACACACATAGATACTGGAATGTGTGTTTCCACGGCCATTTGTCACCAAGGGAACTAGGACAGGCTATTGAACATGGCAGCATGGTTGTTTATTGTTCTAAAAACAATTTATGTGTCTCTGGGGTGGTAAGTTACAAAAATCAATGAAACTTTACTAATTTTTTTTTTTTTTTTTTTTTTTTACCAAATCTGATCGTTTAAGATTAAAAGACAACCAAACATATAGTCTGGGTTGAAAAGTAGACTAGAAGAAAAGAATCGCCTTAAGACAATATGACCTGGCAGTGGTAAACTGGGGAATATTGTACAGATGTACTGTGATCAGTACTAGAGAAGATATTGTAACTCTTTATAAATCACCTTGATCTCTTGAGCCAAGTTGAGAATCAGTAAGGACCCTGAAGAACATCAGACATTTTCAGTCGGGAAGCAGTTTCTGATCACTCCACTTAGTTGGGCATTGTTACTCAATTCTCAATCTGTGCAAACTACAACCAAAACAAATGCCTGAAACTAAACAGGCAAAATCTAACAATTACAAGTTCTGTTAAATTGTTTTTTTAAACCTTATCTATACTGCATTTACGGCCTTCATTGATACCTGCTGCAGTTCTAAATGTTGAGCCTTCCCTGTACATTCCTCCTCAATATATACTAGAAGCCAGTGAAAAATCCAGTAACAGAACATAAATCATTGCCTTTGGCAAGGGAAACCCCATCCTAATTTTGATAATGTGCCAGTGCACTCCTCTACTGATTGACATATTCATATACCAGATAGTCAGGAGAACTAGTCCCCTGTATGTTACTGTAATCCTTCCCCTCTGCAGCATAGTGCTGCAGGGCCCAATTTGAATGAATTTATTACAAATCTTCATTAACCTACCTAGCCACCAAAGATATGTCACAAATCTAGTTTCTACTCTCATTGCTAGATATCATTGCCCTTTAAGCCGACGTTATACAAAATGAATGACCATCTATCTAGCAGTGGGCTAGATCATTTATAAAACTAGTGTAACACAGCCTCTCAGCCTTTAAATTAGCAGGCCGAGACACAGAACCATACTTTTTATTATAAACAGAAATTGAAGCAAAACAAAACAAAAACAAAAGCCTATCTCCACTTGAAGACCTAGACTAAACACAGCTTTAAAGTAAAGGGTTGGCACAGCTAAGCCGTTTATCCAACAAAGGCACTCTTAACTTTGAACACCACCAGACAGCTAAGATGTTTACCATACCCATACCCATACCCATACCAACTCCCTGGTATTGTCCTCTCGTTAATGGAGCTTCAAGCTCTCTGTTTATATTGTGTGGCTGTTCCCAATTAACACCAATTATCTTATTTGGGAACAGACATATTCTCACACGTATTTGGCAGGGATACGAATCAACCCCATCCCTGCCAATCACCACCAAAACACATGTAAACACCACTGTATTTACAGGCAGGATCTGACCTGTGACACTAGGAAATGTACTCCCCACCACTGGGGAACAAATGCTGTATCAGAAATGTTGCATTACAATTTAAAATTACTTAAAAACAGATAACCTTCATTGTTTTGCTATTTTCTTATGAATGTGCACAATCAGTACTATATATATATAGATAGATAGATAGATACTGATTGATACTGATTGATAGATAGATAGATAGATAGATACTGATTGATAGATAGATAGATAGATATTTACTGATTGATTGATAGATACAGATAGATAGATACTGATTGATTGATAGATACAGATAGATAGCTAGATAGATAGATACTGATTGATTGATAGATACAGATAGATAGATACTGATTGATTGATAGATAGATAGATAGATACTGATTGATTGATAGATACAGATAGATAGATACTGATTGATTGATAGATAGATAGATAGCTAGATACTGATTGATTGATTGATTGATTGATAGCTAGACAGATAGAAAAGTAGCGATGGAATACTGTTTTATAATTGTTATTGTAACCAATTTTCATATTTTGTTTAATGGATAAATATTGTGGGGAAAAAAATGTTGAAAAAAAAAACAACTTGGCAGTAATACCAGTAAAGAAAGATAAATTACTCATGTTGAGCCAGTGTGAAATGTATTATTATTATGCACTGTTAGACATAAAGAAGTTTTCAGATTTTTCTGTTAAATAAAGGGTTGGAGAGAACTATTAACATTGAACTGTTCTTTGTTCACAGCTGTGCGTTGTCCTAATATTGCAACCATGCTTTCTGAGCATGTAGTCTGGCATGTGATTTCTGGTTCATCAAATGAATATGGAGCGCAGGTCTTGCTAAGCTGCAGTCCTGGTTATTACTTGGAAGGTAGTAGAATCATGCAGTGCCTAGCTAATGGGACATGGAGAGGAAGTGAAGAAAAGCCAACTTGTAAATGTAAGGATCACATCTAATACTAGATTAAATGTATATTATGTTATCCTGCAATGTCATTACCAACAGGGGAGAGTGTTGTCAAACCAATTTAACACATACAAAGCACACACTCAGCATGACATTTGTCAAAAAAAACAAAGAAGATTCTTGACTTTTACTTTAGATAAAATAGTGTGTTCATAATTAAGTCAACAGTCAAGTTTTTCATCACTGTTCAATCAGTCCACTTCATGTCATGTATGAGACAACCATATATTGTATATTTCTGTTTTATCACAAAATTATACCACAGACTATTTATAACTCTAGGTTTGAATTAAAAAAATCCCATAGTTAAGGAAATCGTCTATAAAAATCAAATAAATGCATTTAAAAAAAAAAAAAAAAAAAAAAAAAAAAACACATTGTTTGACCAGGTTTTGTATTGTGGTGTGTCAAGGGCATCACTTTAACTCACAAACACTTTTAAGCAGTCTAACTACAGCCTCAGACCTGTACTTTGTAGTTCAGTGTTATCTTCCTGTAAAGGGTAAAACTTCTTAAATAACTTATTGTGGCGGAGTGTCCCGCCCCCTATATATATATATATATATATATATATATATATATATATATATATATATATATATATATATATATATATATATATATATGTGCGCTGTTTTATTATTATTTGTATTATTATTGTTTGCGGCGCGGATGTAAAGCCGCCGCCATTATTTGTTATTGTTTTGTGTTTTTGATTATAAAACCTCGCGAGGATGCGTGACTGATGTCGAGCTACTGATTATTTAACTAGCTGACAGTCACACATCCTTATTAAACTCGTGCAGACTATGGCCGAGGGGTAATAAGATAATTAATAACTAGTTAACCCCTCGGCCAGAATATAAAAGCCTGCAGCTGTCTTTGTTCAGGGAAGAGGGTTCAGAGTTGGAGAACGAGAGCAGAGACAGGAGGTAAAAAGATAACAAGATAACAAGATAACGATTGCTAAGCGTGCTGGTATAAACACCAGCACGAGACTTATTTGTTATTTGTTTATTTGTTTGGCCAACGCGTCTTTTGTTTTGTGTCTTTTGTGTTTGTTTAAATATTTTGTTTGTTTTATGATTTACTAAAAGCTAAGTGCCGTTGCGCTTCAGTTTTGCCCCGCCAGTCCTTGTGCTGAGTCTGTGTTTCTGGTCTGACGTCACCACTGCAAACCATCCTGTTCACACTTATGTTCATGTAAATGGTTAGAAATGTGTTTGCGTAGATCCAAACACAATATGCTGTATTATCACTTAAGGCTAGATTCTCAAAGCTTTTTACTCCAGATTGTCATTAACCAATAAAATTCTAAAGCAAATAAAAAACAGTTTAAGAACTGTAATTTATGTAGTTTTCATTTCAGGAAAATAAATTTACAATTACAATTGTAACCAAATGTTTTAATTGAAGAAGCACATCTGAATTCTGCAAGTCACTGCCTGCCATCTGCAGGTTTATTCATTCTTTCATGTTCTTTAAGTAGCTAAGAGTTTTGTTTGGAAAATGCAGAAGAAAGAAAATGTGACAAGTATACCATGAGGCAAATCCTCAGCTGGTTAAGTAAACTTTAAATACAAAGCAAGCCCCACTTTCTATTAAAAACATTAAATTAGCTGATCTTGAATACTTAGTGCTTGTATTTTAGAGCCTAATTGTAATATAAAAGACCTTATTTTACTGAATGGTTTGGGGTAAACTAAATTATACAATTCCATATTACGCAGATAAAATGCGTAATTATTGATCAATCGATCTGCAGTAAAGAGAAAAATACTCTGGTATACAATGAAAGTATAAAAATACTAAAATATGTAATGCACCTGTAAAACAAACCCCAACTAAACTGGCTGGATTTCATGACTTCATATTAATTTCTTAGACATTTCATATTCTTTATAAGCCTGATAACACACCCCATGATATGCAGTAATTATATACACACTTCTTGGGTGTTCTGAAAGCACACACCAGAAGTGTGACATACTACACAATGACGCAGACCCTGTTAAGTGTTGTAGCTTGCTTACCTGTGCTTGACTGAAACTGAATGAAAAGCAGGGCTCTTTCTACCTTACTGGGCTGATGTAAGCTGACATGAGTCCTTGTCTCAGCGCAGGAGCAAGCTAGAACGGTAGCATGAAGGACAACGTTATTAGAAGGAACTCTCGCAAACGCATGTGATATTGAAAAGTAATCTGAGATCTCTTATATTGCCACTGCTCTGCACATGTGCAGTTTTAGTGGCTCACATAAGAGATAATCATTGTAGTTTCCAAACCACTGATTATATGTTGGTATATTATACATGTTTATTGTTAAATATTAACTTTACCATTATGTTGTAGTGATGTCATGTGGAGAGATGTCTTCTCCACCAAATGGTAACAGAATTGGTACCCTAACCACATATGGAGCCACAGCAATCTTTACATGTAACACCGGTTACACACTTACAGGATCTCATGTACGCGAGTGTCAGGCCAACGGATTGTGGAGCGGAACAGAAACTAGATGTCTAGGTAAAAATATAGTTATAGATTCAGTTATTGTTTGTTATTACATGGCTCTTATGTCTGTTTAACTGTACCCCTTAAAATGTTTTTTTTTTATCTTTTAATTTTGTTACTTTTCTTCCCTTCTTGTTTGTCACTGATTAACTCTTAATTTAATGTAATTCTTTTCTCAGTTTTAGCCATATTGGAGTGGTACATTCCACAAACTGTGTTGTCATCAGTGGTGTGTCCATCTGTATACAGATGTGGCCAAGAGTTTTACATCACCATATAGAATTAACAAATTTTGCTTCATAAAGTCGAATGAAACCTGCTGAATAATGTTACGTTAACATATTGAATTACATACCGCTTTGTAGTTGTATACTTTAACGAAAAAACTGACAACATTGAAATATTTGACATTTCATCTGACAAATACTGTACAACTATTATGGCTTCTGGATGACTTTTGCAATATCAAATAGTTTATTTGATTACATGATGTTAAATATCTAAATTATCTTAATATCATTTTTCTTTTTTAAATTATGTTTCAATCCTAAAATTTTAGGTGATGCTAAACTTTTGGCCATAGCTCTAGGTTCTTTAAATTCAGTTCTTTACTTGTAAAATACAGTCATAATTACAATTTATTTCTTAGCAGACGCCCTTATCCAGGGCGACTTACAATTGTTACAAGATATCACATTATTTTTACATACAATCACATTATTTTTACATACAATTACCCATTTATACAGTTGGGTTTTTACTGGAGCAATCTAGGTAAAGTACCTTGCTCAAGGTTACAGCAGCAGTGTCCCCCACCTGGGATTGAACCCACGACCCTCTGGTCAAGAGTCCAGAGCCCTAACCACTACTCCACACTGCTGCCCTGTGGTCACATAAAATCACATAAATATGTATAAGGCCTTATGATTGAATATACCCCATTTTGCTCTGGGTTATAAAGTAGAATGAGTGACCATATTATCTCTAACTTCCATGAGGTATAAACAAATATATTATCATAATGTGATACCAATTTGATTCAAGCACTAACATATTTTATACAAATAAAAAAAAAACTGTAACAAAATGCTTAATTAAAAAACAAAAAATAATAGACTTCTCGAATAATAACCAGAAGCAAGCTGTTTTTGTGTTGCTAGATGTGTTTTGCTCAGGTGGTAGAATGAGTCAGTGCTAAAGCCACAGATAAACCACTTGGCCCTTAATCCAAATGACCAATTTTAAATGGCACTTTTGCACTTTATTCTGCTTCTAATATGCATATATTATCATATTTAATATTTCCAATACTTTACTGTGCTTTCATTTGCCATTCGCTTTGCTTTAATACATGGTTCTTTACTTTTATTATGGAATACCACAGGACACCTCAGAATCCAGGCCAAATAATGTTGACCACCGACACACAGATCTCCTGCTATTGTCTCTTAATCATCCTGTTCAGTCTGCTGGTTTTGTGAACAACTTTTATTAAGTGGCTTTTCCAAAACTCCTCAATATGTAAATTGAAGTGCTCTTGTCATTGCAGTTTCCCCTCCATTTTTATAAAGCAGTGTATCTCACACCCTGATTACTCAAGGTCCCTTGCGCTATCCAAGTGAAAACAGCTATCTCTCTTGATTACCATTTTAAGGTAATCAAGAGAGATGTTTATTTCTCATTCACACACACACACACACACACACACACATATATATATATATATATATACAGATGTGCTCAAATTTGTTGGTACCCTTACAGCTCATTGAAATAATGCTTCATTCCTCCTGAAAAGTGATTAAATTAAAAGCTATTTTATCATGTATACTTGCATGCCTTTGGTATGTCATAGAATAAAGCAAAGAAGCTGTGAAAAGAGATTAATTATTGCTTATTCTACAAAGATATTCTAAAATGGCCTGGACACATTTGTTGGTACCCCATAGAAAAGATAATAAATAATTGAATTATAGTGATATTTCAAACTAATTAGTTTCTTTAATTAGTATCACACATGTCTCCAATCTTGTAATCAGTCATTCAGCGTATTTAAATGGTGAAAAGTAGTCACTGTGCTGTTTAGTATCATTGTGCGCACCACACTGAACATGGACCAGAGAAAGCAAAGGAGAGAGTTGTCTGAGGAGATCGGAAAGAAAATAATAGACAAGCATGGTAAAGGTAAATGCTACAAGACCATCTCCAAGCAGCTTGATGTTCCTGTGACAACAGTTGCAAATATTATTAAGAAGTTTAAGGTCCATGGAACTGTAGCTAACCTCCCTGGGCGCGGCCGCAAGAGGAAAATCGACCCCAGATTGAACAGAAGGATAGTGCGAATGGTAGAAAAAGAACCAAGGATAACTGCCAAAGAAATACAAGCTGAACTCCAAGGTGAAGGTACGTCAGTTTCTGATCGCACCATCCGTCGCTTTTTGAGAGAAAGTGGGCTCCATGGAAGAAGACCCAGGAGGACTCCACTTTTGAAAAAAAAACATAAAAAAGCCAGACTGGAATTTGCTAAAATGCATATTGACAAGCCACAATCCTTCTGGGAGAATGTCCTTTGGACAGATGAGTCAAAACTGGAGCTTTTTGGCAAGTCACATCAGCTCTATGTTCACAGACAGAAAAATGAAGCTTTCAAAGAAAAGAACACCATACCTACAGTGAAACATGGAGGAGGCTCGGTTATGTTTTGGGGCTGCTTTGCTGCGCCTGGCACAGGGTGCCTTGAATCTGTGCAGGGCACAATGAAATCTCAAGACTATCAAGGCATTCTGGAGCGATACGTACTGCCCAGTGTCAGAAAGCTCTGTCTTAGTCGCAGGTCATGGGTCCTCCAACAGGATAATGACCCAAAACACACAGCTAAAAGCACCCAAGGATGGATAAGAACAAAACATTGGACTATTCTGAAGTGGCCTTCTATGAGTCCTGATCTGAATCCTATCGAACATCTATGGAAAGAGCTGAAACTTGCAGTCTGGAGAAGGTACCCATCAAACCTGAGACAACTGGAGCAGTTTGCTCAGAAAGAGTGGGCCAAACTACATGTTAACAGGTGCAGAAGTCTCATTGAGAGCTACAGAAAACGTTTGATTGCAGTGATTGCCTCTAAAGGTTGTGCAACAAAATATTAGGTTAGCGGTCCCATCATTTTTGTCCATGCCATTTTCATTTGTTTTATTATTTACAATATTATGTTGAATAAAAAATCAAAAGCAAAGTCTGATTTCTATTAAATATGGAATAAACAATGGTGGATGCCAGTCACTTTTGTCAGTTTCAAGTTATTTCAGAGAAAATTGTGCATTCTTCGTTTTTTGTGGAGAGGTACCAACAAATTTGAGCACGTCTGTATATATATATATATACACACACACACACACACACACACACACACACACACATAGGTGCCTAACCCATGGGGCAGAAGGAATATTTAATAGACTTCATTTGCAAAATCCCCTCCCAATTTTAGCAGTTTCGTTCAGAAACGCCCCAGACTTACATATGCATATACAGAATTACATATGCATCAAGGGCTAAAGCGCACAGAGACATTGCCCCCACAAATCACGTATTAATTGCATGTTTATGCCATTGCGTGTGTTTTACAAATCCCATCCAAGAATTCAGAACCCTCAGCACCTGTTTTACAGTCGTAAAACATGCACAGTCCTTTTATAAATCTGGGCCTCAGTGTTTCACCCAATTAGCACTAAGCTGTAATGTGCTCATTTTTTCACCCTATCAGGACCAAGCATTGCCCTGCTATAGGGAGCGTTTACTTTCCAATGTCTGATGACAAAACGTGAAAAACATTCTATAGCATCCAGCACTACATTTAAAACAGGAGAGCAAGGAATATTTTAACTGTTAACATACATATGTCAATAAATCTATCAATAAACAAACCATATTATACCATGTTGTGTTTGTGTTTGTTTAGCACCTCCCTTTAATAAGCTGCATGTTGGAATTCTAGGTACTGTATAGCATTGTCCACTGGAACTGGTTCTGCGATTTGGTGCTACTTGTGTTTGTACTTAATAAATGAATAAATACTCATTTAGTAAATATTCTATATTTTATGCTGAAACACATGTCCAATTTTGTGTGTTTACTATTTCAAAAACAGTAACTTAAAAAAGATTGAACAGTAAAAATGAGGTGTAGCTTCTTAGCAAAAAACAATTTCACCTCGCTTCACTCAGCATGTCTTCTTTACTTTTGCCCCCCCCCCCCCCACTATTAAACAAAGTTAGGCGCCCCTGTATGTATGTCTCTAAAATGAATTCTCTCTCTCTCTCTCTCTCTCTCTCTCTCTCTCTCTCTCTCTCTCTCTCTCTCTCTCTCTCTCTCTCTCTCTCTCTCTAGCAAGTGAAGGGCAGTTTGTCTGTGCATTTGATTGCTGTTACAATTGAATGAGGCTAACCATGTGTATATATTTTGTTTTTATTTTTAGCTGGCCACTGTGGTTCTCCTGACCCAGTCATTAATGGGCATATTAGTGGAGATGGATTTAGTTACCGTGACACAGTGGTCTATCAGTGCTACCTTGGCTTTAGACTTGTTGGTACTTCAGTAAGGATTTGCCAACAGGACCACAAGTGGTCAGGGCGAGCTCCAGTTTGTGTTCGTAAGTATTAGTCTCTTTTAATCCCTTGTACAACTAGGGCCCATGTTTTGAAGTGAATATACTAGAAAACTAGTGATAAAGTAGTCACAGTTAATTTAGCACTCCCTTCAGACAACAATATTTTAATGTAATCCTTTATCTGCAGTTCCAGCTTTTTATGCAGTTCGCAACAGACAGGTTTTGTAAAAATACCCTCTTGAAAAATTAAAGTGTACTGTATGTCTTTGCTTCATTGTTTACAAAATTAAGTCGAAAATGTTTTGCTTTATATATTTCTTGCATTATTAAACTCTTTTTTTTTACAGCTATAACATGTGGTCACCCTGGCAACCCTACTCATGGCAGAACCAATGGAAGTGAGTTAAATTTGAATGACATAGTTAACTTTACCTGCAATACAGGGTATATTATACAAGGTGCATCAAGAGCACAATGCCGGGCAAGTGGACAATGGAGCAACCCACTACCAACGTGTAGAGGTATGTACTTATTTATTTCATTATTTATTTTTAAACCTGTTTTTTTGTTCTGTTCTGTTAATGTCAACGTAAAATATTTGCTCAGATGTAGTGATGCTATAATAATCCAAGTTCATAACAATGGGTGGTCAAGAAAGATAAAATGTACACTGCGGTAACATTTTTAAAGTTTGAAAAAAAATTCATCAGCAGTAATTTGCTAGCTCCAAACTTTCATACTTTATATTTCATTTTTTATGTTTACTATACGTTTTCCTGGTCACCTACCACTTTCTATTGACCCTCAGACTAGCTAACTAGCCTTTATCAGCTACTCTTTCTCATCCTTCTATATCCAGATCTACTTTTACTCTTCTCCCAGCTCCTTTATAATCCACCACTGGGCTTTTCCATGAAAAGGCTACATTTGTTACACTGATAAATCATCAATATTAGACTACATGCAAGCCCAAGATTGTTGTGGTGTTTGGTCTATCCTAATACTAAAAAGTATGATCTAAAGTATTTGACTGTATCTGATACTGAAGGCTTATCCAATGAAAAGGATATGTTTCCATGGAGTGGCCATATTGGTTAATGTCTACCAAATCCCATGTCACAAAATAAAAGCACCATTGAATTGCTAAGAACATATTTGCCTTCCACCATTACAGGGTAAATAGAGGTATTGTAAATGTGTCAACCTACTATTTGTTATTAGTAGTAAAAATCAGACCATATTGCTTTCATATTCAAACCAAGGAATTGCAACCTTTTGTCCAGATTCCATGTTAAAGAGTATTTACTTCCTTATTGAGCCAAACATTACCCTTTTCTCAGTGAATACAATTAAGGATTTCAAACTACAGAAATAATTTGGAATGGATCAAGCATTTTTGGTTATTTAAAGTGCCAGTCCTTATCTTTGTTATATTCACATAGATTAAATCACCAGTGCCTAAACAGGACGCATCATGGTTGGCATTATTAGTTTCAATGTTACAATTCCAATCTACAATGTCAGTCTCTGGCATAAACCAAATGGTGTATTAGCAGCAGAATTAAACTAAGCGTTAATCCTACTGATTCTGGATGTGTCACTTCTCTTTTTTCTATCCTGTTAGATGCCTAACATATTTCTATTTTGTTGTTGTCCCTCCCATGATTGAGATATTATGCATATGGGATTCCTGACATGTATCCTAAAATACAGAAGAGCTGCATCTCAACATAACATTCTGCCGCCAGTAGACATTTATTTTAATTTTGTATTCCTTAGCAAACATAGATGATGGTAGCTTCTCATTGGGTCTGGACGACTCATATGACCCACCCACACTCATCCATAAAACACTAAAAACTAACTGAAGAACGGGGAGAAGGGTGCTTGATTAGGGCGGGTTTGATAATTTAGCACCAGTAAGGTCTCTGGAGCTAAACTTCCAAAACAGTTTAGCACCAATGTTCAAAACGATTGGCACCCCTGGATAGAGGATTGATGGTAGCCACATTTTTGGCAGTTACATTTGTATCCCAGACAAATTAATTATGTTTCACAGGGGAGATGGGAAATGACAAAACAGACTTTGTTGAAGAATATAAACATCTTATAATTACTATACAGTAACTACAATGTATGGGTTGACAGAGGATTTAAAAGCACATGTGTTTTTACAGAGATAAAAAAAGTAATACTGTGTATTTATTTATTATTAATCTCCATATTAACAGTTACAAAGAATATTGCTATCAAGCGTATCCAGTATTGCATTAAACTTGTAAATGGAGACGTCTTAGTACATGATTAATGTTAAAGATTATGAATAACTGTGTTGAAGGCTTGTTCATATGTTTAAAAGCTTGTCTCCATAATCCCTTTAATAGTTTTTGAATGAGTAGGTCTCAGTGCATGCTTCGGGCTATATTTCTCAGTTGACAGTACTGATGAGGTGTAAAGGATACCATTTAAAATTTCATTTTAAAAAATCACAGGGAGAATTGTCCCTTGTGCTATAGCAGTATTGCTTTAATACGGTGTTGTTGTCTTGAAATTAGATTTTTTTTTTCCGTATGAAAAAAAAATCATCAGTATTGGCCTTTTACACTTTATATTATAAAATGTAATAATAATGAATAGGTCTACATTTTTCAACATGCAAATAAAATAGAATAGGCATTTTTCTTACATTTCGCCACAATTTGCCATGTTTTAATTTTTTTTTAAAATCCTCTGTATCTTAACTGTTGTACAGCTTTAAATCCTACTAACAACCCTCCATTCCTAATTGTAATCTCGTGTTAAATCTCACAAGCGGAGTCTCCAATAGAAATGCAGGAATGTGCTGTCACTCAGTAGTTGGGGCAGGTTTAAAGTATTCAGAACGAATCAATGATAGATACAAGGCAGGAAAGCGGGACATTGTCCAGCTGTGCTGGGATTTTTTTTTTAATTATTTGTAGTAGGTTTTATTTTTTAATGGAAAAGGGGTGAAGTCAGCGTGAATTGATTAACCATTTCCGGTGGTTTCCGTATTTATTGGCTATCCACCGATTCAATTGTTTTTGTATCAGGCATGCTTTATCATTTTTTTATCGGTTAAAACAGAAGATCAGAAGCCCTAATTATAATTTAGCATTTTATCATTTTATGTTATCTGTGTATATCTTACACTAATATTTCCATAGTTTTTAAAAAAGTGTACTTTTTGAAAACTAAAATCTTTAACAGAGTGTGTGAGTTTCTTTAGTGTATTGCAAAACGGCAAATTTGTTGTATTTCAATATTTAAACTATGGCAGTATTTAGATCCATTGAATACCCTACATTGGGGGATATGTATCAAGATCGACCAACGCAGTGCTAAATTGGCAGAGTGTAAAGGCAAGCGAAACTGTACAGCAATGCAACAAAATGAATAGTACCTAAACTTTTGATAAGTATCTTTCACACCACAAGCGACTCGACAGGTGGCGCGAGAGCGGCACCAGGGCGGCACCGGAGCAGCACTTGAGCGACACAAAATAAATAGGATTGAAGCTTATTTTTACCCCATCCCAATTGTATTAACTGGCCAAAAACATGGCATAAACTGACACATTTAAATGTGTAAATGTGCTGCGTGGGTGCTCTGAAATCCTCAAAATGGGCTACCGGTAGCACAGATTAACAGACTAATCTGAAAAATAGCACCTCCCCTTCAAATGGGCTCAATTAAACAATAGGTAGGTCATTTTGAGAGGCAATGACCCGTGTTGACTAAGTGTCTTGACTTTATATTATATTATTATTATACGACGGATAAAACCAAATATACATAATGAAAAGGATATAATGAACCAAGTGTATTATACAACCAATACAAACAATTGTACATAATGAAATAGCTGTATCGAGCTATAATTTCATCCTGAGGGAGTTCAGAAAGGGTAATGCAGACCCTAAATACTCTTCCTTCTTCTAGTACTCTCCCTCTGTTCCAGGATTGTTCAAGAAGGTTAGGAGCCTGCACTCTCTGTCGTAAGAAATGCCCCTGAAAATTCACAATATCACAAATTTCACGGAAATCGTGCATTTGACTGCCTACCATGAAAAATGTACATTTTATTTTCATTACAGTATTTTACATTACTGCACTCTTCACCTCCCCTGTTCATTTCATACTTTTATCAAGTAGAAGCAGTGCTACAGTAGCTGTACACTGTCCGACATCAATGCCATGCATTTGGTTACAACGGCTATGGGGTCAAACAAATATCGGCTTCATGATTTGTGAATTCCTCATACTGTACAATGACATTTCTACATACTATTAATCTACATTGTGTATAAAGAAAAACACAAAAGCTTTGGTTTTGTCATTTCAGGTTTGCAGTTAATGGGATCAGAGGCAGCAAAAATAGGCTATTGAAATTACACACATTTTAAATGATGTGTCAACATAAGTTTTAAAGGTTTACAAAACTCAAAAATGTTGCTGAATTTGTCATTCCAGGTTGTTTTTAAAAAAATCTATTTTGTCTGCTTACTTTTCTTTCAGCCAACACAGACCATTTTAAAGTCTTGTTTCCAGCAGAAGTTTGTTACATTTTTAAAGATAGTTTCAATAGCGAATCACAATATACATTTTAAAGAGTTGACTCAGTAGCTAGGCTAAATGTTAAAATGTTTTAGCCTTGGCTTTTGGGTGATCTTCTGATCTGATGAACTATCAATGATAACACATTATAGGCAACTTACATGAGTAGAATATATAAAGTAAATTGGCATGGCTAATGAGCGGTGGGGTGCATTGCATGGTGGAGCGCATTTTGGCGGTGCTAACACGGCCTTAACTTGCCAAAAGTGTCATGATACATGCAGGACAATTTTAAGGCCGGCGTAAACTCGGCACTGGCCTTAATGCCATTGCAAACGCTTGATACATGTCCCCCATTATCTGTTCTTCATAGTAACATATCTATAAAGTTGTAAATGAACATTCATCCTTTCATAAAACTAAACCATTTCTCCAATAAAATGAAGAGATCACACTTCTATAGCAGGTGCCAAATTATCAAGGCTTTTTTTTTCTTTTCTCTTGAGGCTAAATTGAGACTGCCAGAGCTCATTTTCTTGGCAGCTGTCACTGGGAGAAGGCAATCTGTTTTTTTTCCCCCTCTGGACCTGATTTAAACTTTAGTCTTATCTGGTGAAGGACAATGAGCAAATACTCCAATTCAACTGACTGAGCCAGACAGGCATAGTGTTTCATAGTGTTATTTTTTAAACCTGCTGATTTCCAGGAAAGAAAATGAAATAATGTATATGCTTACTTTAATTGTCTATTATGAATTTATTAGACGTTTTGGAAAGTATGTAAAGTGCTTGGCAGTGTTATTTTTTACTTCCCATATTTTGCTGTTTAATACACAGTCCTACAGTAGGATTCAGCCGGTAACGTATAGTACTTCACATAGTAAAATTGATGTGAATGCTTCTGAATAAAAATAACCTATATCATCTAGAAACATTTATTCTATTGAGAAATGAATGTATACTACAGTATTGTATATTAAATGATTTGCCACAAGGATTAAATGTCTCAATTCTGTCTCTGTGTTATGGATATTTCAATTAAATTTACAACAGGGTTCAGTCAAGAAACACAATTTTGGTACAGTGTTTTTTTTTTTACTTTTTAGCAAATACTTTGGCAGTCCTAACACAGACAAAGGAGGCATAGAATATATTAAGGTTTGCATGAAGGAATCTGATCAGTGATCAGTAAAGCATGTAACCAACTGATCACACAGGTTTTATAGCTAGTAATAAAAAATGACCTGTCTGAATGAAATACAACTTTATAGTAATAATATTTTATATGTACAGTACATTATACCGTTAAATGGTTTTATATGGTGGAATGTGTAGCAATGATAATATGCCTTGATAATATGACATTCATTAAATCAAATGCACTTGTTTTGATATGCTGTTGAGACATTTTGTAAATAAGATAGCGATCAAAATCTGTTTGTAAAATTTTGTTGAATGATATGATTTAAAAATGCCATAATATATAATTATACTCAGTATTTGTTTGGAGGGCAACATATTTATATATATAATCTATTGTAACTGTCAAGTCCCATAGTATTGTTGAATTTCCTTTATTGATTTTTCTAAGGTTTTTTTGTCACACATAAAATGTCTCATTCATTTTCTTTTGTAGTGGTAAACTGTTCAGATCCAGGGTTTGTGGAAAATGCCATTCGTCACGGGCAACACAATTACCCTGAAAGTTTCAACTATAGAATCAGTGTAATATATCACTGTAAACAAGGATTCTACCTGCTCGGCTCATCTGTACTGACCTGTCAAGCAAATGGTTTCTGGGATAGATCTCTTCCTAAGTGCCTTTGTAAGTCAACTACGGTATCTACCTACACAAATTTGCAATCAGTATATAGACACCATCATATTTACTTTTGTCTATTTACTTAAGACAATTTCCTAAATACTACTTTCTCTACGGTACTTGTACTAACCCCCCTACTTTTCTGCTTACCCCCCTGCTAGTCTTTTCAGATTTATTTAATTAGGCAGTTACTGTAATTTTGAGTACCTCATGTGTAGCTTGTATGACTAAGCAGGCTTGAGTGCACACTATACTCTGAAAATGTCAGTAATTCAAGTGGTTTTAAAGTCAGTACTCCATGTTGTGATGCTGCTGCACAGCAATGAAACCTGACAGGTGGAGGCACCAAATGATAGGCACCATGAGTCATAAAGAGCCCTGTAGCTAATGCCTACAAGTGCATTTGCAGTAACTGCTTATCATAGGCACTGTATGTCTTGAAGAGGGATTCTATTATCAAAAGCATTACAGAAACAGCAAAAATGCAGTTTTCACAAATAGATGCAACATCCCATGGCAAATGGCATCCTTGGCATCAAAAATTATAGTTTAAAAAAGTTTTCCCCTCACAGTTTGACTTTATAATTACTGTTTACTGTACACAAATAACATGCAAGATTGTTATACTTGTTGCTTTGGACATCCTACCCATTCTTCTTTTGTTCTTAGTGTACTCAGTTCGATTTTTTTTTCTTCCTTTAAAGCTATATCATGTGGTAATCCTGGTAAACCACCTAATGCCATTTTGACTGGGAACAAGTTCACCTATGGAGCTGTGGTTTACTATTCTTGCAGTGGAAATAGAACTCTCATTGGAAATGCTACTCGCTTTTGTCAGGAGGATGGCCACTGGAGTGGATCACTTCCTGAATGTTCAGGTACAGTTCACAATAATATGTCAAGTTAGCTAAGTATTTGTTGACTGCATCCTAAGACAGAGTCCATGCAGTGCAGTATAACATAACAGAACATATCCTGTCTAGAGTGCATGTGTTTGAGGATTTCAGATTGACAAATCCAGATAGAAAGAGATCGGGTTGATGATCTGCAGTCAAATAACCCAGGAGGTTAATTTATGATCTCCTGCATGCCCTCTGTTACGTGGATAGGGGAAAGTCATTCAACTACATGACCCAAAGCTGTGTCGTGATTGTTTTAGATGAGCAATCGTCTTCTCTTTTTACAAAAAAAGGCTTCAAAAACACAAACTGCTGTTCCAGACTACTGACATATTGTTAAAAAGCCAAAATAGAAATAAGAAAAGTCACCTCAGTGTTTTTTTTATTATATATGTACATAGGTGAAAGTCCTGGTGTCTGTGGTGACCCTGGTGTTCCAGCTCATGGTTCAAGGCTTGGTGATGAATTCAGGACAAAACAACTGCTGAGATTTTCCTGTGAAACTGGGTACATTTTAAGAGAATCAGCAGAGCGAACATGTCTTCCAAATGGTTCCTGGAGTGGCACTCAACCAGTTTGTGAAGGTAAACTTTATTTTCAAATTTTAAAAAGTTAAACAGGTGGTGCTATCACTCATCACATCGCCTCGTGTGTAGCCCTACTGTACTAGAACCTCTCAGACTTTGGTCACCTTCTGTGCCTGTCAGACTAGAATCTGAACTCAGTGCAAAGATACAACACATAAGCTAGAATAATGATTATGCATCTACAAATGTTAACTTTCTTCTGTGATGTAGTTCATGTTTTTTTTTTTTTTTGTTTGTTTTTTATAGTATTGAGGAAAAACTAAAATCTTTCCCAAACAACAGCATTAGCTACTGATGCTGAGAAATAACTGCTGCGGCTGTGCAAGTTGTTTTACTGTTATAATAAAGTACTGTACCTGTAATATGTTATTTTGAAAATCCGCTGTCGTCGCTTATTCAACTATTATCACTTCATATTTTCTTCTTATATATACAACTATATTCTGTGATTCTCAGTGCTTTTGTGGCAGTATTTTATAAAGCTATCAAGGCCGCAGTATACAGCTATGGCCAAAAGTTTTGCATCACCTACAATTTTAGGATTGAGACATGATTTAGAAAAAAACAACTATTTGAACACAATTTTGATATTTTCTTTAACATCATATAATCAAAGAAAATACATGGATGGCATTCAAAAATATTGGCTGAATGCTAAAGTTGCTATTGTACTTTATGTATTTCTATGTTTATGATTTGTTTAAAATCCAACTTTTTTTAAAAAACTCCTGCCAGTGTGCTGTAGGGCCACAATAGAACGACAGTATGGCACTGATTCAATGTGACATATCTGCAAGTGGCCCATTAAGTCATAATTGTTTTGAAACAACAGCAGTTTGAGTGGTTTTACTTTAATACAGAAGCACCTGCCAACTGATCTCTTATAATGAGCGGTATATGAAAGGCTGTCAGTTCAGCACATTTAGAGCAATATAATAAGTATTCAAAGATATTAAATTGAGATGTTTTACTGTAATACTGTTTCTCATGGTTTCCTTTGTTACTGTTTTTGTTTGTTTTTTTATACCAAAATTAGTCTGCTGTGAAAAATTCCAAATTACATTAATATTGCATATGTATTTATGGACAGGATTTAATTTATAAGTGTAACAGGTGAGTGCTGTGTGGGTGAGTTTCGCTACAGTGACAGGCAGGAGATCAGGACGGAGGATGAATTGATACGCCACGCAAGGCGCACATGTTTTATTTACTGGAATAGCTCACGTGACACTACCAACAATGGTAGCACACGGAAGACATACAACACAGTGTACGAAAAGCAAAATGAAACATTGTACAAAAACTATAAAATAAAAGGTGCTGTGAAAACAAAACGTGTTAAAATGATATTAGAAGGCTTTGCCTTGATGCAATTCAAATGTAACTTCTTTCAATAAATATCAATAGATAATTAGTTTTCAAGCACTGTTTTGGTCAGTTTGTAACTAAGTTAATCAGGACGGCCAACATTAGTTACACTAATCTAATAAACTTGCAATTTTTTGCCAATGGGAACAATGTGTATACTACAGCACATCAATTATTTCCATGTCAATATGTATATAAAAAAGAGAGAGTAAGGCTGTTCTAGCCATTTTAATGTAATTTGTTTACACGTTTATCTTAATTGTCAGTGAAAGAGCTTGAAAGCAACTAACGCCCTGTCTCCATCTGTTAATGTTTTTGTTTTTCATTATTTTTATTATTATGTATATATTAAGAATCACAGAGTTACTGCAATGCTTCCTGTTGTTTTTTCTTCCCTCAGTCCACCATTAATGTATATGGCAGCACCAGTATTGCTGCAAGAGGGAGCAAGGACTGTAACTAATGCCTTGTCTCCCTCAGCCACTGGAATTGAGCTGAAAGCTATTTGAAATTGATCCAATGGGACTGGCAGCAGACCCAGATTGACATTGAGTTTTACAGGAAATATGACACAAGTGCTTGCTTTGTTAGTTTTATAATATTGAGGTTGTTTTGTTTTGTGGTGTCATGGTACTGTATAAGTGTAATTGTTACTCTTTTTTTTCCAGCTGTATCTTGTGGAAATCCTGGCACCCCAGCCTATGGGAAGATAGTGTTTAGTGACGGAATACTGTTCTCCAGTTCAGTCACTTATGCATGCTGGGAAGGGTATAAGACTTCAGGTCTCACTACTCGTCATTGTACTACCAATGGCACTTGGACTGGCAATCCACCAGACTGTACAGGTATGTTACAATATTTGGTCAACCTAGGCTGGGACCAAATCAAAACTTTGACAACCCGCTACTAGCACTTAACAAAACTGTATTTAATAGCGTTTTCTTTTATGAGTAGATGAAATAAGATACTTACAAAAAAAAGAAAACGCTATTAAATGCAGTTTTGTTAAGTGCGATTAGTGGGTTGTCAAAGTTTTGATTTGGTCCAGCCCTAGTTAGGCTTGCAAAATAATTAGACCGTATCTAATAAAAGTGCAGTAATTTTCTTTTTTTTCTTGTTTGAATACATCCCCATTGTAATGTTCTTTTTTTTTTTGTCGGAATACATTAATTAAAACTAAATGAAACCAGATAAAAATGTTTGTGACAGGCTAGCTGCAGGGAGGACTTCAGGCCAGAAAGATACACACAGACAGACGGTACCGAGCTTGAAACTGAGACGCAATGGCTGCTCTCAGTGCGTTTAATAAACAAACAAAAGGTTTTAAACAGAAAACAGGACACGGCACTTGAGGCCAAAATAAATAGACAAACAAAACAGATTAACACTAAACAAACAGTGGACGGACAGACAAACAAACACGGTGAGTCTAAACAGCTATTATTATTATTCTTTTTATTATCGTTTATTTTTTCTCCTCTCCACACCCGTTCTCCACTCACCGAACACACAACCCCAAGTGAATGAAATGTGCATCTATATATACTGTTGTGCCGGGATTCAATTACTAATTAATTATTCACTTGAATCCCAGCACTTGAATTAATTATGTGCAACCTCGTGCTCACATATTAAATACTTTAAATGCACGTGAAGTGAAGTGCAATCCTGTGCCTAAATACAATTATACATTTTAAATAACTTGTGCTGCACACACCCATTTATATCCCGTGTACCAACTACAATACACTAACATTAGCAGTAAAAACACTTGTTTCCTGTATAAAAAACATCACTATTTTTTGTTCCTATATTCATCACTGTCCATGCACGGAAAGCAGGTTTCACTGTATTTATTTTATTAATTGCAATTCTTATTTGTAAACATTAAACATGTTTTTAACAGGTTTCACTGATTGTACAAAATATCTAACAAATTAAAACAATGAAGGGAATTACACAGAAAATTCAGGTATCTGTACACCCCTAATTGTTAATTCACAGTTATAATTATAATTATACAGTTAGTGGAGACCGATGTCCCAGTCTTTTCTATGGACATAATACATTATGGTACAAGTAGACTTTTACCATGTAAAAGGCACTTCTTTGTGAAGAGTGAATTCATGTTTACCACCAGTTTTCACCGCACCACCTTTGTAACCCCCTCCCCTCTTCAAATGACCTGTCATCAACTGCTGTAAAATGTGTACCTCGACTGAGTGATTAGTATCATGATCAAGTTAGTAAAGTTGCTGCTGCCACCACAGCCATAAGCTAGTTGGGCTCCAGTCCACCATTCAGCACCTGACTAAGATGGTGGTATATACCAGGAGTTATAAACATCTCTTTTGCTTACATGGTGAGCTAACAGTAGTCTTCAAGTGCACGTGACGCATTTTCTAGTTATAGCAATTATGTTACAAGTGCATTGCATTTTCATGTTTTAAGGTCCTGGATTTTAATTTAAAAAGTACATTATGTTCTCTATGTCTGACTTCCATGAAAAAAGGGCTGTGAATTGAAAGCTTTGTGATGGTATATGGAAACCATACTTTGTCCTGTTATCTCAGTACAACGTGATTTAGAATGGTAGTAAAATGGGATGGTAGAAGGAGTCCACTTGTACAATAAATGTACTGAAACACAAAAACCATAAAAACATGACCAAAAAATGAATTTTTCATTTGTCTTCCTACAGTAATCAGCTGTGAGGATCCAGGTGCATTAGCCAACGGCATTCAAATAGGAAATGAATTTTCCTTTAACAAGACTGTCCACTATCAGTGTCACCCAGGCTACAAAATGGAACCAACTATCTCTTCCACTTTACTTTGCACAAAAGATGGGTCTTGGAACCAGACTAAACCTGTTTGCAAAGGTTAGGTGCTCTTTATTGTATTTATTTATTGTAAATGTTTTTTGAAGAATAGTATTAACCCTGTTTGAAATACAAACTTTACAGCAAAAATACAAGTATGAATTGATAATGTAGTTTATATGTTTTGTAATGATTTTTTTTTTGGAAAAATGTTCTAGATCAACTGTTTTTATTATCTTGTTACATACATGAATTTGTATTTTTGTCATTCATCAAGCCAAGTTAGAACAGATTTGTATTTAAATATATTAGTACAGCACAGCTGTATAATAACGGTTTGGGAAGTGTTATCATCACTAAATACAGTACAGAACTAAACCATACAGTTTTCAGGGCCTTCTTTTTTTAAACTAAAATTATACACTGTGACTGGAATGGCGTTGTGGTGACATAAGGCTGTTTTTTTCACAGTAAAACAGGTTTAAAAGGCACTGCATATCAACACTCAATACTGCATCTCCAGCCCCGCCCCACCCCTTTTCGCTGTATTTTTCACATACCTTATAGTAGTGCATACCGATAAATCATCTCCTGATCACTCATTTTATCACCAAACTCCTCAATAATGCGATCCAAGTTGTTATTTTATTACTATAACTAAAAAAAAAGCTCTGCAAATGTCTGTGATATTCTTTGAGCGCTGGATGCGGAAGCAGCTATCTTGTTTGTTTATGTCCGTGTTATCTATGTGGAGTCGGGGCTATCTGTATTCATGAGATACGCCCCAATTTTTTTTCGGCTTCTCTCAGCTCCTATCGGTCTCACTCGGCCATTGAATGGTTTTCTCGGCTTTTTCCAGAGAAAAAACGACTAGAGACCTGTTTTTTACATCTTTTTGACATCTTTTTGATGGACCTGAAAGGGAAAATTGCAATGTCAGACCAGGTTCGACATAGGACCGCAAAGGGTTAATAAAAAAATTAAATATCAACTAATAGACAAGAAAAAAGACAATGAAGATTTAAAGCACAGACTGAAAACTGGAACTCAGGAACTGGTAATTGCCACTGTATATGCTCCCAATATTAACCAGAACACAATTTTTTTTATGAAATACTGGCTAATTTACTTAATTTCGGCAGTCTACCCTTAATTCTAGCTGGAGATTTTAACACAGTTACTGACCCTGTACTAGACAGAGGTAACCAAAGTAAAAAGATAGTATATTACAACTCTCAATCACTTATTAATATGATGGAAGAATTGCAATTAAAAGACATTTGGTGACTGTTGAATCCTTCTGGTAAAGATTATACATTCAGTCATTTTCTAGAGTTGATTTATTTTTAATATCTAAATCAATAACTACGAATATTATAAATGCAAAGATTGAAACAATTCACATTTCTGATAACGCCCCTATAACAATTACATACTCAAACACTAAAAGGGAAAATAAAATGACACGGTGGAGGTTTAATAACTCATTAAAAAAAAACGATAAAGAGTTTAAGAAATTTAAAGATAAAGAAATGAAAGAATTCTTGGTTATTAACAAAACTCCTGTTATCTCCCTAAATGTGTTATGGGATGCTCTGAAAGCCTTTATTAGAGGAAGTATTTTTTCTTATAGCACAGCAAGGAAGAGAAAACAACTTAAAGAAATACAGGATTCAGAGTCTGAACTTAAATGGGTTGAAAGGGATTTTCAAAATGATCCTTCTCAAACACATTCTACCTCTCTGATTAAATGTAAATTTAAACTAAATAATCGTTTAACTTCTATAGAACAGTTTAAATTGATCCGAACAAGAAGAAAATACCATGAATTGGATGAGAGACCAGGAAAAATATTGGCTTATACATTAACAAAAATACAAGAAAAGTCAATTATTTCAGCAATTAAAACACAAGATGGGACAGTATCGTTAAACCCCTTGTTCACTTTTAAAAACTTCTATCAAGTTTTATATACTTCCCAAAACAAAGTTGTAAAAGAAAACATTTATGATTTTTTTAGGAAATAGTAAACTAAACAAATTAAATCCCCAAGATAAATCTTTTTTTGGATGAACCAATTATCTTGGATGAAATTAAAACTGCAATTGATAATTTACCCCGTGATAAATCGCCAGGAGAAGATGGGTTTTCCAGTGAATATATATATTTTTTTTTATAAATTTAGTCATTGCCAATTAGTTTTTATTATTTTCTCCCCAATTTGAAATGCCCAATTATTTTTTAAGATCAGCTCACCGCTACCACCCCTGCGCTGACTCGGGAGGGGCGAAGATGAACACACATTTGTCCTTCGAAGCGTGTGCCGTCAGCCGCCCGCTTCTTTAAACACTTCGAACTCACTGTGCAGCCGCCTCAGAGCTACAGCGTCGGAGGACAACGCAGCTCTGGGCAGCTTACAGGCAAGCCCGCAGGCGCCTGGCCAGACTACAGGGGTCGCTGGTGCGCGGTGAGCCGAGGACACCCTGGCCGACCTAACCCTCCCTCCCCCCGGGCGACGCTCGGCCAATTGAGCACCGCCCCCTGGAAGCTCCCATCCACGGTCGGCTGTGGAATAGCCTGGACTCGAACTCGCGACGTCCAGGCTATAGAGCGCATCCTGCACTCTAGCGAGTGCTTTTACTGGATGCGCCACTCGGGAGCCCCCTTTCAGTGAATATTTTAAACTAACTAGAGATACCTTAGCACCTGGTTTACTGGACATGTATTACTACGCATTTAAATCTAAACAGTTACCAAAATCACTATATAATGCACATAGTATACTCTCCCAAAACCTAACAAAGAATCATTAGAATGTGCAAATTATCGTCTAATTTCTTTACTAAATAGTGACTGCAAAATTTTAACCAAAATATTGGCCACTAGATTACAGAAAGTTATTCATAAAATTATCCACCCAGATCAGACTGGTATTCTTAAAAGTAGACACACATCAGACAACATCAGAAACCTTATCAATGTAATGCTACTGGCAAAACAAGATCCATCTACTTCTGTTGCATTATCCCTGGATGCAGAAAAAAGCATCTGATACATTAGAATGGCCCTATTTAATTAGTACATTGGAAGAGATGGGTTTTGGCTGTTCATTCCAGTCTTGGATTCAAATTCAAATCTCTTCTGTATCTACTGGTTTTAAAGTTTCTCAATCCTTCTTGGTTACTAGAGGAGTTAGACAAGATCTCTTCTTTTTATTATAGCACTAGAATCTCTCACCGTAGCCATTCAACAGGAAGAACACATTTAAGGGATTAAAGAAAGTTTTTTCATCAAAAAATTAATTTATATGCAGATGACATTTTACTAACTCTTGAAAATCCAACCACATCCATCCCCTATCTAATGAATATAATTGACAAATTAAGTACAATTTCAGGTTATAAAATAAACTGGCATAAATCAGAAGCAATGTCCCTCTCAATAAATTGCTTTAAATCTGAATTAAAACATTATAATTTTAAATGGACAAAAATGGTCTGAGATATCTAGGTATTATAGTCCTCTCCACCCATTAATACAGAAACTTAAAATGAAACTAGAAATATGGAACAAACTCCCTTAATCTTTATGGGGTAGAAGCGTTACAATTAAAATGTAAATAATGCTATCTTTAGCATACATATTGGCAATGCTACCATTTAGAATTCCCCCAAAATATTTTAAGAGTGCAAATAAAATGTTTACAGAATTCCTTAAAATTCCTAAAAGAATAAAATAAATACATTATTTGAGTCACATAAACATGGAGGGTTGAATATACCTAATGCTTATTGGTATTTCCTAGCATATCAAAGTAAATTCCTTAAAGATTGGTTAGTAGACTGTAAAGATCAAACACCTTCTTGGAAACTATTTGAACAGGTCATTTCTGGTCCTGTAAATTTAAAGAATGTCGTTCTACACGGGCCACTCATTGCAAGCAAAGAATACTTACTACTTTATAATACTCATTTAATTTTTAAAAAGATAGCACTTACAACTAATAACTGGAAAATCAAATCTTCAGAAATGTGGAATAACCCAAACATTTTACACAATAAAAAGAAATGATAAATAATCACAATTAGGAAAATTTCTGGAATTAATACAGTAGGAGACTTATTTAGTGATGGTTCTTTCTCTTCATTAAGGACTCTCAGAGAGAAATATATTTCTGTAACTGATTCTAGAACATATCTGCATATTACAATGCTTCAGATTAGCATTCCATTTAAAAAATGTATGCTTTCATACTAGATAATAGGAAAACAATAAATAACACTAGATCAAATTGTGAAAAATAATTGGTAACAAACATTTCTGATGAAGAATGGGGGCATATCAGTTGGCTACACCAAATGCAAAACTGAGATCAGTTCAGTATAAAATAGTACATAGGGTCTATTATACACCAGAAAGACTTTTTAGATACAAATTAACAAATAATTCTAATTGTTGGAGATGTGGAAGTTCCCCTGGAAACTTACTATATATGCTCTGGGATTGCCCTAAATTACATACATTTTGGCAAGGAATCGAATCTTACATTTCAGACATTTTATCATTTGATGTGGTTTTAACAAAGAAAATAGTTTTATTAGGTACAACAAGGGATCTAAATATAAATACTCCTCAGGAAAGAATTCTGTTAGCAGCAATATTAATAGCAAAAAAAGTGATTCTACAAAAATGGAAAGATGAAGAACCACCAGATATTCTCCATTGGAAACATGCTACGTTAGATGTTATTATTCTTGAATAAATGATTTATTGTTATAGGGGAAAAGACAAATCTTACAATTTGGTTTGGAATTCAGCCACAACATACCTTATGAAATGAAAGATTATATAAATCATTATTAAAAATGATGAAAAAGTAACTAATCGTTCTATTTTAAAGTTCTTGTCAGAACCTCATAACCTTGTCAGTGTTAGACTACTTATTCATTTATTTATTTGGGTATGTTGTGTATTAATAATAATAATAATAATAATAATAATAATAATAATAATAATAATAATAATAATAATAATAATAATTTATTTTTCTTTTTTTGTCTTCATATTGCTTCACATTGTATTATATATATATATATATATATATATATATATATATATATATATATATATATATATATATTTATGACAGTGTTTAAGTAATGTTTTTGCACTGTACTGTACAAAGTGTTTTGAAAGAGCACTTACTACAGTTTTCAAGACATTGTTGTGCCAGTAGCTATGCTCTATTTGTAATTTTTTGTTGCATTTTTAAAAGAGAACATTGAGTGAGAGAAACTGAGAGAGACAGGGACAGAGAATTTCACTAGATTGTTGATGAAATAGGATATCTAAAGAGACTGCATGAGACGTGGGGTTATAGTTTAGTTTGAACAGCAATGAACTCATCTGTAGATCAGAGGGATGTTATTTTAGAGGAGTGTATTATAGCAACAGCAGAACTATTAACAAAAAAGAGTGAGAAACATTGTGCAGTACATAGTGTAATACACCATACACTATATTAGCAAGGAGACATCAATGGGGGAGTTTCCATGTGTGGTTATTTACACGTGAAGTGGCGATGCGCTTGCACGTCTGGGAGAACAGCTCGAGAGGATCATGTTTATGGCCGAAAATAATGGCCACAGAGAGGGATAGGGTAAATCTCATTTACTCATGAGCATGAAGTAACAAAAAAAGGAAATCCATGCCCATTTTCACATGGAAACCCGCATTTCATGTGAAAACATCCACTGCTCCCAATCCAGACAGCCTTGGGAGCATACGTGGAAGGTGTTTTGCACAGATTTCTATAATCCTACGTTTCCGCTGGTTTTCAGCCAGGGTTATCTGCAATAGCTGGGTTTCATTATATAACTCTGGGTTAATTTTTGTTTTTCTTTAATTAATAAGTCGTGTGATGAATTAGTTGAAATATTATTCACTACTAATGATATGCCACCCCTCCAATGGACATTTGAAAAACAATTTGGGCAAGAGCAGTAAAACATATTATTAAACAACAAGGCATGAGGCATGTACATATCACAGCTTTATTACATGAGCTTAACACTGTGCTTTAAAGTTTCACTCAAACAAGATGTCACCTGTGTACCTGTTCTCTGTGCATGGAAACCACATTTTCCCAAGCTGTCTGTGAAAACAGCACGAGAACTCTACTCATGGCTAATTTGCATATCGACATCCTCCTTTCTCCTTCAATTGCATGACCTCAGGTGAAAAGAGGGTCTTCTCAAATAAAAAAAACTAGCCAATGTCAACCTGAAATGTATAGGGTCATTTTTCATTTGACTCGATCACAGTGTGTCAAGAAAAATTAGAACACACATGGAAACTCCCCCAATGATTGTTTTTATTTACAGAAAAACATACTGCCTTGTGATTGTCTGGAATAGTAGTTTCTTCTCCAAGAACCCTAATGGTATTATGCTTTCTCACTGTAATGGAACCTGGTTGGCTAAACTATTCAATGCTGCAGTTTATCTTGGGACTCATTTAAATACCACTGAGATCTTTTTTTGTTTTTTTCTGTTTAAAGCTATCACCTGTGGACAGCCTCCCCTGGTGCTTCAAGGGAAAGTGGAAGGATCAGACTATCAGTGGGGATCCAGTGTTAGTTACAGCTGTTTTGAGGGATACCAGCTATCTGTACCTGCCATAATTACCTGTGAGGGAAATGGCATATGGAGGGGGGAGGTTCCACAATGTCTGCGTAAGTCTAACAAATCCCCCCTACCACCAACCCATAGCTAAATACTGTTACTTTACTGTGGTATTTTACGTACGATTCTATTAAAATTATGGGTATTTTTGTATGGTATTTATATATTTAAATCATTCACTAAAGAACACCCTGTTGCTTGAGATGATGTTTTTTTTTTTTTTGCTTGAAAGAAAACACATTCCAATTTCATTTAGCTTCTGCAAAAGACAAAGGAAAACCAGAGTGAACAAAAAAAGTATTTATCTTTTGTTTTTTTATTTGTTTATAACAAACTCTGGAGTATGCATCAAAGGTCCCTTGACTAATCTGGTAATGCAAATGCATGCATAAATAGATTAAAATACATCTGCACTGTATTTTTAAAACTGCACTTTTAAAACTAATAATAATTGAACTAAAACTAACACAGTAAAGCAAAATATGCCAATTGAGATTCACAGGATTTTACTGAAATACTAATGCTTGATGGAGCCCTTGACTTCTTAACTGCTAGCACCATACATCTTTTCTTTTGAGCCTGATCATACCTGCTATACCTGTACAGGTTAGAGGGGAGGCACTGTAGCTTTCAAGTTGATTTGACTTATACTGAAAATATTGAGTAATAGGGGTGGCAAAATCTGGCAACAAAATCCAAAACTAGTTTAGGTTTTATTCCAACATTCTCCTAACAATTCAATTTCAATTTGAATTTCTTTCCAGTGTCTGTGGTGAAAATGAAATGTACAGCAGGTGTAAATATTAAGGGAATGAATGGAACATAAAAGTGGACTGGAATTGGATTCTGGTGCCAGATTTGGCCACCTTTGGAATAAAGTGAGGCATGGGTTTACGTATTAAGGAACCTTTGTCTCCTTTCTCGTGAATACATGCTTATCCAATAACTGTGTAAAAAATAATTAAAAAGATAACTGCAAACTGAAAAAGAAAAAAGTATTTACACAGTATTTACCCAGCAACAAGCTTAACAAATCCCATGACCTCTTGAAATAAACTATAACCTGTGATCTGTAACAAATAATGCAAATCCAAAATATAAATTAGGGTTAATATAAGTACTGTTGTATTTATCTATGTGCCTCCCAAAAATTGCCACCTTGACTAATTGCATTGCTTAATTGTTGAACAAGGCCAATTACTGACATTAACTAACAATTAGCAGTTTACACAGCTTCTTGTGTGTATATATAACAACATTTATATCTCACTCTATTTTTGTCATCAACAGCTGTTTTATGTGGTGACCCTGGGGCACCAGCTGAGGGTCATCTTGATGGCCAAACCTTCACCTATCGGTCTGAGGTGTCATTTCACTGCAGATCTCCACATATTCTTGTAGGCTCATCTAGAAGAGTGTGCCAAAAAGATGGAACCTGGAGTGGAATCCAACCTACATGCATTGGTAATTACTATTAGACAGTGTTGAGATTTTAAGGATTTTTATTTTGTCATACTCAGTTATATTGAAATGCTTAAAGAAGAGTGGAAATAATTTGCTGATGACATCATCACTATTTTTCTTTATAGATCCATCCTATAACATGTGTACTGACCCAGGCACGCCACATTATGGCTTACAAAACAGATCTCAAGGTTATGAGGTAGGCATCTCTTTACATTGCATCAATCAGGCCCTAGGGTGCAGGCTTGCTCCCAGGCCAGTTGCCAGGTACCATGACCTAATATGCATAGATTGGCACATGTGAAAGCTAAGGTTGCATTTCTACCAAATGCCTGCTTCAACTTCAGAGGTATTCTGCACTTCATTTTACTTCAAATACACATTATAGAAAATATGGTGCAGAATTACTCATTTGCATTTAGATATTTATTGGAAGAAAAAACATATTGGATACAAATAGTATATCCTGCTCAGGCAGTTATTTACTTATTTAATCATTGCCTACTATTATGTATGTGGTTTCCACATGAAATACATTAGATAACAACACTCTATAGTCTGTTTAGTGTATAATTTACTGTACAATTTGTTTTCTATTTTACAATCCACTTCAGTGTCTCAACTTCCCATTACTCGCTTTCTGAAGTACCTTTTTTTTTGGTGTAGGTTGGAAGCAGAGTGTTCTTTAAATGCAGAAAAAGCTACCACATATTGGGGTCCACAACACGCACTTGCCTCACAAATTTAACCTGGAGTGGTGTGCAACCTGAATGCATATGTAAGCATATTTCATTTTTAATATCAATTTGAATTACAAAAAGTGGAATGGGGTATATTCATAATTCAACTATTGTATTTAAAACTTCAAACAAAGTCAGGTACCCAGAAACAATAAATATCTGCTTTTGAAGGTGTGGGGAGTTTCACAAATTTTGCAACATGTTTCTTTAATAAAATGAAAACTAAATATTGCAGATTGTACTTACAACATTTTTTGTTTTCAGTTTTTTTTTCATACCTCAAATACTGATCTTCCTTTATTATGTGTAGCTCATACCTGCAGACAGCCAGAGAATCCTACTCATGTTGATGTGAAAGCTATAGATCTGCCTACTTTAGGCTATACTCTAATATACACATGTCAACCTGGCTTTTTTCTGGCTGGGGGGTCAGAACACCGGACTTGCAAAGCAGATGGTAAATGGTCAGGGAAGCCACCTATATGCAAAGGTAAGCAGTTTATGAATACTACTTTGTATTTTGATGGGAATTAAATACATGGGATTTGCTATGAAAAGTTTGGCTTTGTAGCTGTTTGAAAAAATATTAGTGCAAGTTTTTTTTGGTTTTGTTTTTTAAACCAAACCCTAAGCAGCCTAAACATACTTTCAACTTTAGCTTCTAGTTTTAAAAGGTTTTACCCTATTTCAAGTAATGCTGATGTGCATCAAAGGGACCGGAAGAGCTTTCATAGAATTATTAAATAAAATGTAGCCCTAAATGTTGCATAATAAAATTGCACTAGGGAATACATACCCCAGGGTATATTGTGGAGACAACTATACATAGCTATATAGAGATCACTTATCTAGTTTTGATAAAAGTTGACATGGGCACTCTTTTGCAGTGGTAATAAAGACCATACTGTACCTTCAGAATCATGTTGGTATTTGTTACAGGAAGATATTCCAAGTATGCTATCCTGATTTTCAGGATCTGAAATAAATAGCTGTATTTATTGATTTATTAACTATGACCTTTTTTTGTTGTTGTTTTTCTTCAGTTGGGCCTAAAATTAAACCAAATGTAACTGTTCTGGTTTTGCACAAGATTCATGGTGAGTACATGTTAACATTTTTATTTAGTGTTGTTTATATGTAGTACTGTGTGTATGTCTGTGATTTAAAAAAAATATATACTAATGAATGAAGTATTGTGTCTTCAGTTCCTGCAGATGTCTTTTCAACAAACTCTGTCTGGAAAGGTTTCTATGAATATCTTGAAAAAAGACAACCAGCAACTATAACCATTAACTGGTTCAATATTTCAATGAGTACAGTGAATGCAACATTACTGGAGCACAGTGGTGTGTCGCTCAAACTTTCAGGTAATCTGAGAACGTGTTATCATTTATAGGTTCAAATGTAACAAATTATATCATTGAAAATTATGGCAACCCTTTATTTTGATTGGCAAAAATAGGTATGTAATTACCCTTTTATTGAAGTTCAGTCAATAAGGAATCAGGAAACTACCAGTAATAAACATACTCTACATACAAATGGAATATGAGCACACAATTGCAATGTCACTTTAATAGTGGATACACACAAACACCGCTAATCCATGACTGTTTTTTCAACTTGTAACTGAATTCCAAGTAAATGGGTAATTGCATATCAATCATAGTGTTATTTATGTCACACAAATAAAGCAATACCTAAAGTAGATGTGCATAGCATTTACGTTCAGCTGTTTGAATATTAGTTATTTGTTGCTGTTGCTGCTCAACTGAAGTGATGTTTATTTAAGAATGCAGTGATAATTAGAACTATTGTCTTCTGTTCACAGGGATATATAAGAAAGAAGAGAACCATTTATTTCTAAAGGTCTATCAGATCAGAGGGCCCATAGAAATATTTGTCAGTAAATTTAAAAATGAAAGCTGGGCTTTGGATGGATATGTAAGTATGTTTTTGTATTTTATTTGATATATATATATATATATATATATATATATATATATATATATATATATATATATATATATATATATATATATATATAGAAAGAGAGAGACAGAGAGATAGAGAGAAAGAGACAGAGAGAGATACAGAGAGAGAGAGAGATACAGAGAGAGAGAGAGAGAGAGAGAGAGAGAGAGAGATACAGCTAGTAAGCAAATTCAAGACATTCAGGTGGATTTGTTTGTGTTTAAGTGAAAATGTTCCATACAAAAGTGTAGTTATTATGTGAGACTAACTTTCTGTAGTTTTACTATCTTCCAAAGACAGAAAGAGCCATATAATAAGGTACAGTACAGCAAGTACCAAGCAGTGCACCAATCTCATCATTCCTTGCAGTACACTAATTAGATACACATTATGATGACAGTTTATTTGAGAATTACACTGGTAACTTTCACTTTGATGGCAATTGGTGCAGTGGTGTTTTGTCATCCTAACACATTTATCAAGAGACTGTACTTACTATAGGTCCTTGTGGAAGGGTGGGGGGAAATCACTGACACAGGAGACAGAAAATTAGATTTTATTTGCCGCCACAAGGGGGCACTGTGATGCTATTGTTACCAACGATGGTAGAAGTATTCCACAACTCACCTATGGCGCACTCGCGGGTGCATTAAATAATAGTTAAAAACAGAAGGCACAAAGAAAAAATGAAAATAGACACTATTAATCAAAAACTACAAACTAAAGGTGCTGCACTCTGCAGCATATACCCCAACCCTCGCTACCCGCACGGCCCGGGTCACCGTCCTACACTCAGACGTTCCCTCACTGCCCTATACTTATCTGCCCATATATTTCCCCGCTACACAATATTCCTTTATCTCCTTTCGGAGTGTTTAATTATTTGGCGGCTCTTCCAACCCCGCTCAGTCTGTCCGTAGTGCTTCCACCGGTTCATTCATCTAAAGAGGGCAGACCTGAGGAAACAACAAGGTATTCGTTTATAGGCCCCAGCAATTCCCCAAAGCCCGCCTCCCAGCCACTCAGAGAGAGGGAAAGCCCACACACCCTCTTCCCCACCTCTCTGTGTCACTGCCATGACTGACGGGCGGATTCCACGGGACTGCCGCCCTCTTCCTGCAGCATCGTGCATGCGTCAGACGGCCAGTCCAGGTCTCCCCTGTTACAGTCCTTCAGACACATTCTTGGTAGTTTTATTTCCTAAATACATTTTGTGCTAAGTGAAAAAATATACTGAAAAATTGTATTATTGTCTGATTGTAAAGAATGGTAATGGCATATACAATGCATAAGATACATGTATTTTCTTTTTTCTATACATTTTCTTAATATATGATTAATTTCTCTGCCAAGGTTTCAGCAGAATCTGAAAGTGGTGGATTTATTTATCAAGGCTCTATTCGTGGAACAGACTTTGGAAAATTCCGATTATTGAGACAAGGTACCAACAAGTAATAATAATTAAAAAAAAAAAAAAAACAGATTATTGTGACTAAGGCGGGACCAAATCAAAACTTTGACAACCCGCTAATCGCACTTAACAAAACTGTATTTAAAAATTAAACCCTATTAAATACAGTTTTGTTAAGTGCGATTAGCAGGTTGTCAAAGTTTTGATTTGGTCCGGGCCTAAAAGTCATTTTTTTTACTTTATATTCATTTTACTTATATAGTTATATACCAATAAAATAACTAAGCCCTGCGCTCATGGGCTTATATTTTTGATATTATGGTAACCATAAATAAAATACTATTGAATATTGCATGAAAATTATTACTTTTTTTTTTTTTTTTTTTTTTTTTAACAATACGTCCATTTTGTTGGTGTGTTTGTTTAGACCCAGTAATGGACACAGACCCTTCAAATCCATATTATGGCACCAACAGCAGTTCGGTAGCTGCCGCCATTCTTGTGCCATTCTTCGTACTTATTCTATCAGGGTTTGCGTTTTACCTCTATAAACACAGGTAATTAACATTTTAAAATGCTTTATTTAAAATACATATATTTAAATAACAGTGACGTATTAATCTTTTCATGATACTTTACATCCATAAATGCTTTGTTTAAAAACAGAAATGTCTCTATTTTAAGTTATAACAAACTCCTGAATTCTTTGCATGGATGCAGTCTCTCAGTGAATACATTCCATGTGTTACTCTGTTTCTAAGACATAGCAAGCAGTGTTTATTAAGTGACACAGACAATGCATTTTCTGATGTACTGCAGCAGTGCAGCAGAGCTTGGGAATTCCCCATAGTTGAGAATGTTCTGACTTTTTTTTTTTTACATAAAAAAGTAACATTCACAAATATTAAAATACATAAAAAAAAAATTGGCAGGGTGTTTTCAGCAGACAGAGATGAGAATGTGAGACGCAAAGAAGTAATCAGAACGGGCTGCAGGTAAGAAATAAGTAATATAATTACTAGGATGTACTCGTTTAACTTTCATATTTCATTAGGTGTTTGGTGTGACGTTACAAAGTTTAACCATACCTGGGTAAACCTAATGCAAACTAAGTCCAGTAGACAGATGTTTTGATACTAGATTTTTCTTTTGTTCAGATTTTATGATTGAGTGTTTGGATCAACCTCACCTGGACATAAACCACATATATTCTATCCTCCAGCAGATACTGGGATAGTACTGGGACACAGTTGTCCGAATACTTGTTGAAGGGAATTGTATAGTATAATATATACATGCAATTAAATAAATAAATAAAATAATACATAAATATCTATAAAATAATATTTGGTCTAGTTTAGAGAAAATATTCCAATGGTTTTGTAGGGAAACATTAATGAGGAAAATTCTTGAAATATCATCAGCTTGAGTAACATATCAAAATCAATGTGCTTATTTAGCACAGCATTTACTACACACATACTGAACAGTGGCATCATATTGACTATTGATCAGATCTGCTTGATATTTGCATTAATAATTATAATAATGCAAAATCACCTGAAACTCATAAAGAATATGTTTATGTAACTTCTTTTATCTGAAAAGAATGTGTTATTTGTTGGTTATTCATACTGTAGCACTGTACTGATGCAGTATGTTGCTTATCATAACAAAAACGACAGCTGTATTCAGTTACAGTATAATTTGAGTTAAGATTGCTGCATTCATGTTACAGACTAATAATTCCATCGAACATAAATAAAGTTAAAGTAATTTAACGAGTCAATTACATATACTGCAGTGTTCAATGTTCTATTTTGTTGTATAATACAATAAATTCTCAGTAACACAGAGTAAGTGATAAGACATGCCGTGGCATATATAGTCACACTGAAATGTACTGATGCCATGGTGTGTTGTGAGACACTAGGTCTGCCCTGGAGTTTGTTATTGCAAAATTGTGTTAAAAAAAGGAAAAAAAAGAAGTAATAATGTATGTATGCATATAGTTTCCCAACAAATTGAGGGTAGACTGGTGGATCAGTCATCCTAAATTCACTGGTAGTACATCCACAAGTACATTATTACTATCCATGTATAGTACACGTTAAGTTTGTAACTTACCTTTTTATCTGTTGGTTGTCTTGAGAGGGTATACTAAATCATGCGTATCTATACTCAGTTGTGTCAAGAGATCCTCAATTGTATTAAAACATATATGGCACAGCCATGAAAGGGTGAGATTTCTGGCAGCTATGATCAAGTAATAATTACAAGAAACAGCAGTGACACGACCGTGCACTACATTTAACCAATGGTGCTAGCCAATCAGATTGCAGGAATTTGCTAAGCTGTTTTATAATGTTAAATAGAGTGAGAGAAAAACCGAATAAGTAGCAGTTTCAAACTAATCAATGTATCAGAAATTTGCAGAAAATTTAGTTTCAGAAGTTGTTATTTATATGGTAAATTAAAACAATTCTTCACTGATTATTACAAATCATTTAGTTCATATGTATTTGATTTTATTTATTACAGGTAATAAAATGTGGGCTTGGGACTAAGATACTGCCATTTTGGGTGTGTTACATAAAACATATAAGTATACTGGATGTAATATTTTCATTGTTTATTTGTTCGTTTGTTTGTTTGTTTGTTTGTTACTTTTCAGAACAAGACCAAAAGTACAGTACAATGGCTATGTTGGGCATGAGAACACAAATGGACAAGCGTCATTTGAAAATCCAATGTATGACACAAATTTGAAACCAACTGAGACAAAAGCTGTGAGATTCGATACAACTCTGAACACAGTCTGCACAGTAGTATAGCTTTTGTTGTCAGTTTTAACTGATTCATAGCCATACCTCTTGGGTAAGCAGCATTTATTTAGTCTCCTTTTTTACTCTTTGCTTTGCTACTGTGCTCTTTGTAACACCTTTTGTCAAGAAAAACAATATAACAAAATATGGATTCTCCAAGAGTCATTTTCCATCACGCGAAGAATGAGTTAAAGAACATGAAAGCAAAACTAGACATTTCATACAGAACAAGAAGCACCTGAGGATGTTTTGTCAGTTTCTCATACCGTATGCATCGGCCTTTCATGTTGCTATCTGGAAGGAAGCGTTTCAATGAAATCTCTTGGGAAGATTTTTGAAGTTTCATGAAAAGCCTCTTAATTGTTCAGAAAAGCTTTCTTAAGTGAAGAAGAGCAATGATAAAGGAGAAGTCATCTTTCTACTTGGTTGCTCATACATTTCCAAAATTGTTTCCAATAATAACACTGAAAAAAAAAAGTTTTACAACTACAATTTTTGGTTTTAAACATTTAATTTACAGTCTTTTTTTAAAAACTGGTCGTTAAATTTAGTTGTCAGTTTTTGTTAGCACCCCCTTTTGTTTAGGGGGGTGCTAAACTAATTTTTTTTCACCGGCTGCCTCTGGTCAGCTGGTGTAGTCCCCCTACTGGCACTAAATAGGACTGCCTGTCTCACAAAAGAAATGTGCTGTCCACTAACTGGAAATTAAGGGACGGTTGTGTTGCAAACTTAACTGCACAATTTTTGCACTAGTGTGTTATGAATGATTAAGCAAATTGTAAAAAAAAAAAGTACAGGGTTTCTATACACTGACCATTGTATATAGACATCAGACTCCATGTTTATACAGAGCACATTGCCATAGTTTTTTTGTTTGGCAGTAAAAAGCTGACTTTATTTTCTATAATTATTTTAAGGGCACGGGAAAAAAGGTAATATGTTAAATAATTGTTCACGTTATAAATTTTATATTTAAGTACTGTTTTTTGGTTAACTCAATGAGCTATGGAAGCAAATAATTAAATATCCCCATTGTTTTTTCTTTTATATTTACACAGAAGGGTGTATAATATGTTCTATACTGAAAGCATAATCTATTTCTGAAAAAAAAAAAAAGTGAATAATGATGACTGTTGTGAATTGTGAAGTTTCCAGGAAAGAGTGTTGTACAGCTGGTATTGGAAAATCTTAGAAGATACCATTGGTATTAAGGCTGCCACCTTTAAACGTGCAAAGGTCTCTGTTTAGTTTATTACTGATAATCATTTAGAAAATCCTTACACTCTAACCAAGTATTTTTCCTTGGCTGTTTTACTATTGTAACATAATGATAATGGACATTCAGGTCCATTATTTAGCATATAATCCCCAGCAGTCCTATTTTGCCAAAGCCAACATGTATTTGTAGATTTATTTTTCATACACTTGCAATACAAGTCTCTGTATTGGAGTGACAGCCCCAGCCACTGTACACTTCAGACATGTTCCTGCCAAACAGGAATTTAACTTTCTCAGAAGAGGGAATGAAATGTAAATATGGAGTCTGCCTGTAATGCAGCCCTCATTATTTTAAAGGAATGTTTTCCTCTCTACAATATTTAGAACGGGACGATAGAGGAAAGGTAAGTTAATTTTATTTTAGTACTCTTGTTTTAAATGACAGATCAAGATACTCTTACATTAATTAAAAACAACGACAACAACAACAACATTGATTTATTTGTAAAATTGAAGCAGTTTCATTACCAAATTAGTGTGGAAGTATTGATTTAAAAAAGGGATGCAGTCCATGTGTACATTGCATAGTATAGAAATTAGCCATGTGCTAGGACCGCTGTATAGGGTGGCTATTCTAACAGAAGCATATTATTTGGAAATAACTGTTTGTTACTTTAAAAGTGTATGCTGCTTACCCAGACATGTGAAATACTATTCATGACATGTATGATTGTGCGATACAAATTCATTTAAATTAATGATTTATTTTTTTGATTGAGGTGGATCCCCAATTCTTGCTGTTCAGGTTACTTAAAATGATTTTCACGTTTACCAAACATGGCAGCCTTAATTGGTACCACATGTGTAAAAAAAAAAAAAAAAAAAAAACTCTGTTTTGCCAGGCAACCAGCTTTTTATTATAATTTGTAAAATTTCCAGTGTGCAATTGATGCTTCAGCCCTTGTGTAAAATAAGAAGCATGTATTTCACCTTAATTTTATAAGCAGTTTCTATTTTGTGTGTGTGTGTGTGTGTATATATATATATATATATATATATATATATATATATATATATATAGTATATAATTAGGTTTCAAAAGTGTTAATACTAAAACATTCTCTTACCTGGTGGTACCTGGGGGTCGTTTTTGAATTGCAAGATCATAAATTCAAATACAACCGGTCTTTCGACCACTTATCACCTACCAACTCGACAGGTTATCACCAGTTTCTATAATCCCCTCGAATCGGTGTCGGTGTCGTTTTCTAAACGACTGGTCGGCCAGCAATGCCGTATTAACTGAAGATTCATGAATCACGCAGCACAAGGATAAAATGTATTTTTGAATGGTCTAAAAAACAACGTTTGCGTAACCATTAATCATGTAACATATATAAATTACAGTTTTAAATGCTGTAATACCCCATTTTCCATTTTATTTTTAATTTATTCCATGTAAATGAAACGTTTGGGACTATATATTAAAAAAAAAAAACATAATTAACAAGTGAAGTTGTTGGGTGTGTTCGGAGACGATGAGAATGGCATCTCAAACAGTAGTTAAATATAGGAAGCATTTCAGCAGGGCTAGCTTGCAGGTAGGCTACTTCTCGAAGTCGAAAGTAATAAGGATTTGTTATTTTCTAAATTGAACAACCGTGTAACGACTATGTCCAAAAAGAAAAAAAAAATGACCGTAATTGCTAACAGTATTAGTTATTTTAGTGAAGGAAGTGGTATAACATGGTTGCAGTAAAAAAAAAAAAAAAAAAAACTCTACCAGTTTGACCCGCTGATGAAGAGAAGGTGATTTGGGATGTCTGTCACTGAGGGTGTTTCAGGGGATGTGCATCACAAACCCCAGCAGAAGGCAGCCCAGTGGAGGAGATCACTGATCCATGATTAATATGCATTCATTTTAAGTATGTAATGAGTGTGTTTGGTGTTTCAATTTCAATATGCAATTCCGAAATAATCAATACAGATAAAGCCTGCCTTGAATTAGAAAAAAGTTAAAATAAAATAACAAATGCTTGATTAAAAAAAAAAGAACTAGCAATTCAAAAATATAGGCTGTGCATATCCTCCCTTTTTAAACGGTACTTGGCAATAATGTCTTCATCCGAAACCACGTCAAAAATGCTGTGCACACGTCTTCTATTAAAATCCCTAGTATGAGCCGATGCTCTGTGGTAAATGTTTCTGTTAATGCTTTAAATACACTGCATATATTAGAGCCGCATGTTTCAGACGGTTTAAAACAGGAAAAGGACCGTGAGATCTACCTGTCGTATTTTTACACCAAGTAAGTTGGTATCGATAGAATACGACAAGTAATACGATCAGGTAGCCTGTGCGACGTTTTATAGAAACGCTACTTCTATTGTATATTCTGCTCACGACATCGTACTTGCCCGATACGATAGCGTAAGTGCATATAGAAACGACCCACTGGTATCTGAGTAGATGAGTAGAGACCACACCCTTCTTAGGCTATTGCTTCTGTGATGTTAAAACTGCTGCACACCTTGCCTTTCTTCAGTCTAGCTGCAGTAATGTTTATGTGTGTGTGTGTGTGTGTAAATATTGTATATTTAAAAAAAAAATGAAAAAATGCTGTAAAACTGCAACACGATCAATATCATTCCATTTACAACATTACAATTATACCACATGCTGCTGACTTGAAGTAGGTGCAAAAGAACCTTTTTGTACAGAGATATATTTTTTATGAAAGAGTTTGTAAAATTATTAAATATGCTGTACTTTTTGATTAATGTAGGTATAAAATTGTTAAAATAAATGTTTTTACTATACAAAATGTAAATTTCCCATTAATGTAAAAAAATATGAATAGCTAGTTTTAAATTCTGATCCGATTGTACATGTGAGTATATGAAAAGTGGCCTGTAAAAAAAAAAGAAAAAAAAAGAAAACTATTCTTTTGGAATAAAATGTATTTCAATGCCACATTCTTTTAATTTAATTTAAAACCCAGATTAAATAGTTGCTTATAGATTTCTGTCTGATTTGTTGAATCATTTTCTACTCTCACATTTTATAATAAAAGGTGATTAAAATGAAAAACAAAGGAATGCAGTCATTTGCCAGCAGGAACGAGCCAGTCACAATTGAAGCAGAGTATGATCAAATTGAGAAAGGCTTGCAAAACAGGTAAGCAAGAGCACACAGTGGTCTGTTTTTATGTGTGTGTCTTTCAATTTGTAGAGAATTACTGGATGTGAAGAAATTAAGAACTGCATTATCAGAATTTTGGTTGTTTTTCATTATGTATGACTATCTTGTACATGATTGAACTAATAATGCTTACATGCATTTACACTACTGGGAATTGAGGATAGTGTAGCTTGTTGGTGGTGCAATAGTGCACAATGAGGCATAATCTTTATTAATGCCAGTGACGCAATGCAGAAATTTTAGGGTGCACTGAAGCGACACATGCCTGTTTCATCACAAAAGGATGGTTAACACGGACTAGCCTGAAGGTTAATCCACAACAGCATATCTCAATTCTCTTTCACAAGTACAGTATTGCTTTTGCATTACAGTTTGTAAATACGGACAGAATCTTGGATTTCCTCACAATTTTCATATTGCTTATTTAAAAAAAAAACAAAAAAAACTTAAATTCCCATGTGCTGTTGTGGCATTTTGCTTTCATCAGCTTTCTTCCCTGAAGCCTTGCCTTTTCTGGTACTTCTTTATTCAATAAAGAAAGTCTTTGCATGTTGCTAGAAAGCAATTGTGCTGCTCGGAACTAAAACTAAGAACCTCATTTGCAATAAAGCTGACCTCACAAATTAAAGCTCTTATGATTCTGTAAACCAGACTTGGATTACTTTCAGAATGGTGTTTCAAGTTTGAAAACAACATTAGGTAAGTGGATTGTTTAATATTAACATCCTCAGCTGGATTCACTTGTGAGGCATTTTTGCTTTTAAATACTGCCTTTGAAGTGAAAACAACTTTTTTGGTAGACCAGTAAAGTCCCAGTACGTTTTTGGTGAGGAAATGTTGGTAGACTCGTAATAGCATTGTAATAACATGTTAATTACCAATAGTTTCTGCTCTTACAAAGTAAATATTGTCTAATGACTAGGGGTGTGCCCAAGTACAAGTACAAATGAGCATTTGTAACGAGTATGCCTATTTGCTTGTATAAATAGTTTGTGTGGAAATGTAAGGTTGGCAGGGATGTGGTTAATTTCCCAATGAGGTAATTGAGTGCTAATTAGGGAGTGGCCATCTGTATTTAGGGGGGAGAACATCATTTGTTTGAGTAGAAGGTTGTAGGTGAGTGTAACTATGTGAAAAACTGTGTTTTGTTTGCAGCTTAGTAGTGAGATAAATGCCCATCCTACGTTTGATTTTTTTTTTCTTTTTAATCTTTATTTTGGCCCTCGTGCCGAGGGCCAAAATAACAGCCATTTTCCTTGTTATTTTATTTGAAGTACCGAGTGTCAGGGGCTCCCGAGTGGCGCATCCAGTAAAGGCGCTCCTCGCAGGATGTGCCCTATAGCCTGGAGATCGCTGGTTCGAATCCAGGCTATGTCACAGCTGACCGTGACCGAGAGTTCCTAGGGGGCGGCGCACAATTGGCTGAGCGCTGCCCGGGTAGGGAGGGCTTAGGTCGGCAGGGGAATCCACGGCTCACCGCGCATCAGCGACCCCTGTGGCCGATAGGGCGCCTGTGGCTCTGCAGCGGAGCCGCCAGATCTGTGTTGTCCTCCGGCACTATAGGTCTGGTAGCATTGCTGTGGATCTGCAGTGCGAAAAATGACGGCTTGGAAGGAGCACGTTTCGGAGGACGCGTGTTTCAGCCTCCGTTTCCTGAGTCGGCGTGGGGGTTGCGAGCGGTGAGCTGGGGATACAGATAATAATTGGGCATGCTAAATTGGGGTGAAAACCGGGGTAAAAATAATTGGCGATGACTAAATTAAAAAAAAAAAAAAAAAAAAAAAAGTGTCCTGGCGTGGCTCACCCTCTGCCTCTTGCTCTCTTTTGACAGGTGTCCCCCAAGGCTCAGTCCTGGGACCCCTCCTTTTTTCTCTCTACACCCTCCCATGGCTTCTCATATCATTTCTATGCTGATGATGTCCAGATCTTCCTCTCCTTTCTCACCTCTGACTGACACTTCCTCCCACATCTCTACCTGTCTCTCGGCCATATCCTCCTGGATGAACTCTCTCCTTCCTCATCCACAAGAGCCTTGGTGTCACCCTTGACCCCTCCCTCTTATACTCTCAGCACATCTCTACTCTGGAACTCTCCTGTCGCTTCTTCCTCAGCAACATACACAGAATTCACCACTTCCTCACCGACTATTTCATGCAGCTCCTAGTCTTCGCTGTCTTGACCTTTCTGCTCCCCCCTATCTCCAATCATTTCTCCCTACACTCCCTCTCACCCTCTCTGCTCCTCCACCTCCGGCACCCTAGCTGAACCCCCCTCCGCTCCCCCACCTCCAGAGCCTGCTCTTTCTCCACCCTTGCCCCTCAGTGGTGGAATGACCTACCCACGGACATCAGGACTTCTCAGTCCCTGACCACCTTCCGGCGCCTCCTCAAGACACAACTGTTCAGACAGCATCTGTACCCCTCACAACTCTCTACCATACTGGAGTATATGGCACCCAATATTCTATATTTTAACAGAAAGCTAAATTGAATTAACTTGAATCTAATTTGTCTAGCTTTGCCTAGCGATAATGATCGATCTAACACCTTGAATACATCAGGCACTCAGGAAACAAAAGGCAAATCAAACCTGTATCTGCGATTGAATTACCCAGTCTAGTGAGAGAAAGGTGGTTTAACACAGCGCCTGAAAGAAAGAGAAAAATGACCACTTTAAATTAGTTAACAAGAAAACGAGATCTGAAACAATTTAACATCATATTGATTTAAAACCACTATGAGTACAAGGTGCAAGTGTTTTTATTCTTAAGCCGCCTAACAAGCACAGAATAACCCAGGTGATAAATTCCTAAGAGAATTAAACTGTTTGTGATCTCTAACCAAAGTCGCAACCCGACATACTTGGTGTCTAAAGAAACGTAATTTCTTATGGTAAAAATAACGTGAATTCAGAATAACTCGACCTCTCCGCTCCGCCTGCACTAGAAGACTGGCTCTACCTCCTCTACGCTCCCCTGCCTCCAGAGCCTGCTCCTTCTCCACCCTCGCCCCGCAGTGGTGGAATGACCTTCCTACAGATGTCAGGACTCAAGACTCCTCAAGACTCACCTCTTCAGAAAGCACCTGTAGAACTCCTCTGTTTTTCCCCTGGGACACATATCACCCTTCCTTAAATGCACTTTACTTGCTCTTATCTGCCCCCTATTTTACCGAATTTAATCCTGTACTTCAGAGTACTATAATCTGCCAAGTGTTTAATCTGTAGTATTTTGTATTTAATTATATCCTGATGTAACTATCACTGACACTGTTATCTGCTGTATTATTAAATTGTATTTTGTCACACTTGTACTTGCTTGAACCAAAGTCATTGTATTCCTCATTGTATTTATCTTGCTCTTAATTGTATTATTACTTGCACTGTGATTCTTGAAATGTATTTGTTTATGACTGTATCGCCCTGGATTATGATAATGAATTAATCAGACAAAAGTGTGGGGGGGTGGGGGGTGGGGGGTGGGGGGAGGGGGATCAATCAAGGTTTCAAGCCCAGTCCGGCACAAACTAGCCAATCGGAGCATACAGCAGGAAATTCAAATAATTCCTTTGTTTGAAAAGTATAAACGCTGACTGTAAACATTAGCTCTTTGCCCCTCTGATTGCTGGATACCCGCACCACTAATCTCATGACTGCTCCTCTGATACCTGCTCCCTCAGATTCAAAGAAACTACAAGACTGCACCTGGAGCACTCAGCTACTCAGTATCTATCCATCTAGGTCAGGGGCCCTGACACTCCGAGAAACACAAGGCAACAGAACGATGAAAGTGACTGCTTTCCAGGCTAGGTAACAATACTCTTAAATATATATTCAGGTTTTGTGTGACCCCTTGTTGTAGTGTCAGTATGTACTAATATTTCTTTGGTAAATTGTTGTTTAAAAACTTAATTCTCATAGTAGTGCTTTTAATGTAATATTAATTATGTAACTATTTTGTGTGATTTTCAAACTTATATTGTTGCATGCTTAATAAATACCATCTTTCTTTCTAAGTTTACAATTGAATTTCCAGTAGTTATCAAACTGTAACCGACCAGAGATTAACCAATAATCCAATCTCGATTTGAACATCATATCACGAGAGAACCAGGTATACTGTGTGTCATTAGTGTGTCTACACCGCCAGACGTCTTCAACATTTAAATCAGAACAGAATGACATAATGGTTGGATTTGGTTTGAAGGTTGTAAAGGCATTTGGATAGTGATCCATCCATTCATCAGGTGTCTCATTCATGTCCCCTCCTATAAGAGGTATAGCATTAGAATACTGTGCTAATAAGGATTTAAATTTAACAGTTATATTGCCAAACAGTGAATAATTACTAATTTTATTATTATTGCCATAAATATTGGCTTGCATTAATATATTGTTGTTTAATTGAACAATAGTTACAAGCCAATGCTCACTACAATCCACAAATGAACTGATTATTTTCCCATTAAAATTATGAAATAGTATTGCCACACCCACAGAATGACTGGATCCATGTGCAAGAAGAAGCTCCTCTCCCCACTGCAATTTCCAGAATATGTTTCTTATAAAAAATAATAGTTTCAATTTACAAAACAGCAAAATAGCCTTTCTTTTAGTGGAATTTCTTAAGCCCCTACAGTTTAAAGTAAAGCAAGAAAAATCAGTAAGAGTAAACAAACAATGATTAACAGTGGGTTTACAAACCCTAGAAAGAAGAGTATATAATACTTTTTTTCCTTTTCCCATCTCTTAATGCAAAATTAGGGTCTCACCAATTCCCTATATTAACATCAATACTATCCTTAAATCTAGACTTTCTTATATGTCCTTCAGAAATAACGTCTGAGTTATTATATTGAAGCTTCCAAATCAGGAGGTGGGTTGAATGTCATTTGACTCAGCCTTTTTTCGATGTAAGCAACAGAGTCCCTGAGGTGAGCTCCTTTGCCCTCGTTTCAAGCCTTTTCAACAAGTGGCCATAGCCTGACTCTAGCCTCTCTTTCTCCTCGTCAAGTCTTCTGAGAAACTAACCCCTAGTTCCTTGACCACTGGTGACGTACAGGTCTGTTTCTAGGAGGCTGTGTATTTTAAAATGTAAATAATACCATCTTTAGCATATATATATTGGCATTTAGAATTCCCCCAAAATATTTTAAGAGTGCAAATAAAATGTTTACAGAATTCCTTAAAATTCCTAAAAAAATAAAATAAATACATTATTTGAGTCACATAAGCATGGAGGGTTGAATATTTAGGAGGCTGTGTGGTCCAGTGGTTAAAGAAAAATGCTTGTAACCAGGAGGTCCCCGGTTCAATTCCCACCTCAGCCACTGACTCATTGTGTGACCCTGAGCAAGTCACTTAACCTCCTTGTGCTCCGTCTTTCTGGTGAAACGTAATTGTAAGTGACTCTGCAGCTGATGCATAGTTCACACACCCTAGTCTCTGTAAGTCGCCTTAGATAAAGGCGTCTGCTAAATAAACAAATAATAATAATAATAGAGGCAATCCCTGTATGTTTTCATAGTAAATCAAATGATGATTTGACACAGTCTCCCATCACTACGAGGTCTGCCTAGCCTATGAACCGTATCACCACAAAGCCCAGATTACTTCTGTCTTTTGGTAAAATCTTTACAATCAGGGCAATCATCTTGGCTAGGGTGTTTTCGTTCTCCTTTTCAGGATAAAAGGAGACCTGCAAATCCCATCTTTGTCCATAGCGTTCCAAATCAGAACATCATTCTTGTGTGGCTGTAATCTGATTCCCTAGAACGCCCACTTTCTGAAAAGTTGTATTAACTTTCACTCCCAATCCCTTCATTTCTTCACAAAAAAATCACAACTTTTCAATAGATTTGCGATCAATAAGGAGTTTTGTTTAGTTTGATTTTCAACGCCAGCAAATTGGGATACAAGGCTGTTACCTACCCTCAGAATGTCAGCATTTGAGATATTGTTTGACTCAAACACCTCCTTGTCTTCCACTGCTGTTTTCATAGTTTTAGGAACCAGTGATTTAGAAGAGATTACAGGCAGTGGCCGTACAGCACACTCCATATCACTCCATATCAGACGTATAAAGTGTAATATGTGAGGCCACATCAGTAGAATTTGCAGGCACAGAATTATAGTTATGCAAATCTGCAAGCAGACCTCCTGAGTTGAAGGCTTATTTCTGTCTTTGATACCACTATACATTACTGCCTGGGAAACTTTCCCTTTATTTTTCTTTGACATTGTTGTTTTCTATCTTTTTTTGCACACCACATACACGAACGTAGTTAACGTATAATTTAACACTAGAACCGCCGAGATTTCAGATTACATACAACTGCCGCACCCGCAAAATGTGCGGCTCCATTTTAAAACGGCTTCGATATGAAAATGAAAAACAAATTAATATTTTTATGAACATCATACATAACATTTTCAGAGCAGAAACACAATTTTTACATTGAAAATTAAACTTTTTCTTATTTTTTTCAAAAATAGCACATATACATAAACAAGAAAAACCATAATAAAATAAGCTTTACGCAATGAACTTCTGTGTAAACAAGTGTAGAAAGCTGTATGCACATATAAAATTCTCCTCGACCTCTCTGCTGCCTTTGACACTGTTGATCACTCTATTCTACTCTCATCTCTCGCTGACCTGGGGATCTCTGGCACTGCTCTGGCCTGGTTCTCCTCCTACCTCTCCAACCGTACTTACCAGGTAACCTGGCGTGGAGCAACCTCCACATCTCACCCTCTCTTAACAGGAGTCCCCCAAGGGTCAGTCTTGGGTACTCTCCTGTTCTCTCTCCACACCCGCTCCCTGGGCCCCCTCATCGCATCCTATGGTTTCTCATACCATTTCTAAGCTGATGATGCTCAGATTTTTCTCTCCTTCCCCACCTCTGACTCCACCATCTCCTCCCGTATCTCTGCCTGTCTGTCTGCTATTTCCTCCTGGATGCACTCGCAGCACCTCAAACTCAACCTCTCTAAATCTGACCTCCTTTTCTTTCCCTCCTCCCCCTCCTCTGATCTCTCTTATCTCTGTTCCTCTGGAATCTACCACACTCTCTCCATCTTCCTCTGCTAAGAACCTCGGAGTCATCCTGGACCCCTGCCTCTCTTATTCCCAGCACATCTCCACTCTGGCACCACTTGCCGATTCTTCCTGAGCAACATCCGAAGAATCTGACCCTTCCTCACCAACTACGCTACCCAGCTCCTGGTCCAGGCCTTGGTATTCTCCCGCCTAGACTACTGCAACTCCCTTCTTGCTGGCCTCCCTGCATCCGCCACCCGTCCGCTCCAGCTCATCCAGAACTCCACTGCCCGCCTGGTGTTCTCTCTGCCTCACTTCTCCCACACAACTCCACTACTCCGCTTACTCCACTGGCTCCCGATCACCGCTCGCATCCAGTTCAAGACTCTTGTCCTAGCCTACAGATGCCTTGACCAGACTGCACCCAGCTACCTCCAGACCCTCATCTCTCCCTACACCCCCACTCGACCTCTCCGCTCCGTCTGCACTAGAAGATTGGCTCTACCTCCGCTACGCTCCCCTGCCTCCAGAGCCCGCTCCTTCTCCACCCTTGCTTCGCAGTGGTGGAATGACCTTCCTACAGACTGCCCAGTCCCTGACCACATTCCAACGCCTCCTTAAGACTCACCTCTTCAAACAGCATCTGTAGAACTCCTCTGTTTTTATCCTGGGACACTATTACCCTTCCTTAAATGCGCTTTATTTACTCTTATCTGCCCCCTATTTTACTGCATTTAACCCTGTACTTCAGAATACTGTAATCTGCCAAGTGTTTAATCTAGTATTTTGTATTTAATCATATTCTGATGTAACTATCACTGTTATCTGCTGTATTATTGAATTGTATTTTGTCACACTTGTACTTTGCTTGAACAAAAGTCATTGTATTTATCTTGCTCTTATTGTATTACTTGTATTGTAACACTTGAAATGTATTTGCTTACGATTGTAAGTCGCCCTGGATAAGGGCATCTGCTAAGAAATAATAATAATAATAATAATAAAACACAAATAACTAGTTATAAAAAATAGGATAAAACAAAAATATAACATAACTTATGCAACGTGAAAGCACTTTGAGTGAAACATAGTTCAAAGGCTGTCTGTCTTTTCAGAGTTCTATTACAGCTTTCTAAGTACAATCTATGTATAACACATGTTTCCCTTTCAAGTCGAAGACGACCACTAACACTAAGTATGGGATATTCCCTGCCCTTGAGGTAGGTAATACTGAGCTCTCTATATCAGAGCTGCCGAAGGCCCCTTCCTGTGATGACGCACTCGGTCCCGCCTACCGAGGGTATAAAACCGTCACTCACCGGAAGATCTCCCTCTTTTTCCTTCTCAAGATGGTAAGGTAAGACCTCTGTGTCTAGAACTGAGCGTGTTGATAGAAAGAGCCCTCGAGTCCATTTGGGTCGGTTGTAGTTCCTAGCACTCGTGCTGAAAGCTGGCTTGCCTCTTTCCTGGAATCAACGACTCTTGAAAACGACTGAGTCTTTCATCTTTCTATCTTTCAACGGCCCCCTTGGTGGGCCGCTCTCTCTTTGCTGTCTGTCGTATGTGAGCGGCTGTCTGTGCAGCCACCCGCGAGTGAGTTGTCTTTTCCTATAGAGAGTCACACAAGTATCCTCCTCGGGGCTAGGCCTGCCGTATCCCCGCTGTCGAGTGACCCAGCCGCGCACCCTTCCTTGGGGCTAGGTACTACCGTATCCCCGTCCGAGCGGAGTCGCCGGGCGAACCTGACCGCTGCGGTGTGTCGGTTCATGTGTGTTCAGTGTGCTCTCTCTCCTTTTCTTCCTTCTTATTAACTGTAATTTTTGCTTAATTTTTGCGGCTTCGGCCTCTGTCCCCCCCGGTACACGCTTCGTGCTGACCAGGTGTGTGTGTTGACCACGCGGTCTGGGTACGCACTTTGCGTAGCGCCCTATCTGGTGCTGCGGTACCGCGGCGCACGCACAGCCTGATTTCTTTTGACACAGGCTGCGTATTATCCGACGCCAGTGTAGGAGCATAACGCACACGGTACTTGGTTCCCAGTACGCAGTGTACGCAGAACGATATTCACAGCGCATATAACGCGCCTGTGCTCGTTGCTCCTTCCAAAAAGTTACGCACAGAGCGCAGGGTACGCAGTTTACGCTCTTGCTGCGCGAGGCGTCTAGAACGTTCGACGTTGCGCTTGATCTAAAGTGCAGTTACGCACAGTGCGCACGATATGCAGTTCAGGCAGTGTACTGTACCCGTTGCGCAAGGCGTTTGGAACGCTCGAGACAAGCAGTGCGGTGCACATTGTGTTTGTTGCGTAAGTACTGCTCTAGTAGCGCATAGCCTGTGGTGCTGCACGGTAATACCAGTACGCACTGAGCTCAGCTCAAGCGCTGCACGCAATGTACATATTACACGGTGCAGGCGTAGTTGGTTGTACACTAGTGCCCATACGCTGCGTAGTACACGGTGCACTTGTGCCCACGGTACCCGGCGCTGGGTAAGCGGTGTTAATAGCCTTAGCTGTAGCCCTAGCGAAATTACACTGTGTTAGTACCTGTGGGTCGAAAGCAGTGCTTAGTGCTATGCACAAGCCAGACGTCCTGTCTCAGGACTCTGCCTAGCATCTCGAATACAGTACACAGTGCGCTTGGGACGCATGGGTTATTGCGTAAGCACTGCTCAACCTGGCACATAGCTCACGGTGCTGCACAGTATCTGTGGAAACAGGATACTCGGTGCACACGGGGCTCAGCATACCTTGCTGTAACGCTACTGAGTGGACACACTACGTTAACACTTACCAGTGTTCAGCGTAGTGAAAGCAGTGCCTCAGTGCTAATGCACAGAGTCAGCACCATATCGGGGTCCTTCCCTGTACGGCCTGCGACACATCATACCCACAGGACGTATGGTGCACGGTAGGCAGGTGCTTAGTACATCAGGGTGCATAGCGCCTCGGGTGCTCGATGCACGAGGTGCCTCGTTGCCTTCTGCCTGTAGAAGGTGCTTCACTCCGCGGTAAGCTACGCGCTGCCCCAGTCGTGTGACTACACGTAGTCCAGGCTAGACACCCCTGTCTAGTTACTACGCTGTGTTTACTCTTTTTTCTGCTTAACAGCCTACATCGCTTTGCGATTGCAGTCCGATGAAAGCCTTACAGCGTTCGCTGTTTTCTGCTTTCCTCTGCTGTTAAGTCGCCCTGGATAAGGGCATCTGCTAAGGAATAAAATAATAATAATGTTGCAGTTTAAAAGAAAAAAGAGACACGTGTTCCCCCACCAGGCCCCGGCTCTGCCGTGCCCCGCTGTGGAATTGACTCTGGTGGACTGCCTCAGCTCACCCTCTCGGTGCGCTTAAAATATTCAGTTCGCCAAAGTTGCCGTGGTGTCTGCTTTATTACCCTCACAGCTTGCTGTTGTGGGCGTGTATGTGTGTTTTTATTTCACTGCCTTGCGTTTTTAAAAATAATAAAAACGATACAAGCGCGATTCCTCCATCGGGATCCAGCTATGCTGAGACCCGCTGTCGAGATGCTTACGCCGGTTTGTTTCAGGCTGCCTACGCGGGCTGGTAAAAACAAAACAAAATCAGTTACCCGCGTTGCCATGGTAACTATTATTTTTACCCGCACAGCTTGCGTGGAGGGTGTGTATTTTCGTTTCTTGACTGCCTTGCAGTTTAAAAAAATAAAATAAAATACAGCGTTATTTCCACCGGGACCCAGCGCTGCTGGCCCCGCTGTTGAGCGGCGTCTGCTGGCTTGTTTCAGCTCGCCTACTCGCTGCGCTGTTTAAAAGCAGTCACACGTGCTGCCGTGGTGACTGCTATTTTACCCTCACAACCTTGCTGTTGTGCGTGTTATGTGTTTTTTCTTTACTGCCTTGCAGTTTAGAAAAATAAATAAATAAATAAATAAATAGATAAATAAAATGTAGTATGATATCAACCGGCAGCTCTGCTGCGCCCCGCTGTTGAGTTACATACACAGGCTTGCTTCAGCCCGCATACTCGGTGGGCTGGAAAAACAAAATAAAATCAGTTAACCGTGCGTTGCCGTGGTGACTGATATTTTTACCCACACAGCTTCTGTGGTGTGTGTGCGCATTTGTTTCTTACTGCCCGGCACTTAGAAATAAATACTAAGCTGATTATTCCACGGGAACCCAGCTCTGCTGTGTCCCACGGTTGAGTTGAATCCACCGGCTTGTTTCAGCCCGCCTACTCGGCGCGCTTGGTCACCCGCCTGGCATGGTGAATGTGTTTCTCCCATAGCTGAATGACTGGGTATAAGCCTGTATGTTCCTGTTACTGCTTTGCAGTTAAGAAATAACAGGTTGCAGCTCCTTGAGCCTGTGCTCCACCCTGGCATACGCTATGCGCTGCCACGTTATTATTATTATCCGCGTGTGACTGCACGCGGTCCAGAGCCAGGTTATCGCTGCTCTGCACCATGGTGCAGCACCGTGTGCTCCCCTGTACTGCTCTCCTGGTTGCCTACCGCAGCCACTCGAGTCTGGGTATCCACCTCGGTGTATGCTTTGCGCTACCCCAGGTTGTGTTGACTTCACGCGGTTAAGGCTGGGCACCCCCAGTCGGCACCCTCGGTGTTTAGATGCTCCATGCCTCAGTGCTTAGCTCCACAGCATGTGAATAACACCTGCACTCGGTGCCCCGTCTAGTGCACAGGAAGTATCTCCGCTTCACCTTACAGGGGAGCATCCTGAGTTTTCTGTGCTGTGGTTCAACCTCTCCTTAGCCCCCGCACGTTTCAAAGTGCATGGATGCCATCCTAGCTCCCTTGCGGCTGCAAGTGATCAGGGTGATGAAGTAGCTGAACGACTGGTTGATCTGCCCAGGAAGGAGCAATGGCCCACACAGTGCAAGCCTGCCTGTCGGACGACAGAGTGGCTGCCATTTGCTGTCTCGCCCTGTTCAGCAAGGGTTCACAGTATAATTGGTGTTGTGTTCAAAACTATTGGGTCTGATGGCCTCAGCTTCATCACCCACCCATCTAGGGTTACTCCACAAGCGCCCGATCCAAGTGTGGCTCAGTGTCTTAGGCTGCACCCCAAGCACTACAGACACCGTCAGCTGACCGTGTCTCGCCTAGGCTGGGAAGCCCTACGCTGGTGGAAGCAAGCCTCTCTTCTAAGCGAAGGCGCAAGCATAGGAGTGATACACAACTGTCAATTGGTGATGACAGATGCACCCAACTCTGTTGGGGGGCCAGTCTGGACAGGTGGAGGAGTTCGCGGACCCTGGTCGGATCGCTGGACATAATGCGTGGGAACTGAGAGCAGCCCACGCATTATCCAAAGCATTTTTTGTACGCTTTCCCGCCTATACCGCTGCTCCCGGCTTTTCTAAGAAAAGTCGGGTTAGAGAAGTGTCAGTTCTCCAGGTGGCCAAGAGAATGTGGTTTTCGACCCTGTGCCAGCTGTTGCATAGCCAGCCCTGGGAGATTCCACTTCATTGGATCTCCTCAGTCAGACGGAAGGCTCTCTTTGGCACCCGGAGCCACGCAGGTTCCAGATGCGGGTCTGGCCCCTGTAAGGGACTGCTGGCTAGCCCTAGGGCTATCTGACCCAGCTGTGGGTACCATGCAGAGCGCTAGGGCAGACTCCACTAGGTTTTTTTGTATACCTATAATTGGAAATATTTTCAAGCTTGGTGTCTGGCTAGAAACCTTGACCCCATCACTTGCCCTAGGCCAGTCATATTGCAGTTCCTGCAGGAACTGCTTGGTGCTGGACAGTCACCTTCCACCTTGCAGGTGTATTCAGCGGCTATCTCTGCTTGCCATGCCCCTGTAGATTCTATGTCTCCGGGTGTGCATTTTTGGCTACCCATTTCCTTAAAGGTGCACGGTGATTACGCCCTCCTAGGAGGACTGTTCTCCCCGAATGGAGCCTTAATATTGTGCTAGAGGCTCTCACGAAGGCCCGTTTGAGCCCTTAAACTCCATTGAGCTGAAGTATCTGTCTATGAAGACAGCCTTCCTCTTAGTTATCACCTCCGTAAAGCGGATCATTGAGCTGCAGGGGCTGTCTGTTCACAGCTCCTGCATGCGTGTGTGGGAGGATGGAAGCGGAGTGTCGCTGCGCACCAGCCCCGCTTTCCTCCCCAAGGTGATTACAGCTTTCCATATTAACCAGTCTGTGGAACTGGAGTCTTTTCATCCACCTCCGTTGCTTCAATGGAGGATGAGAGATTGAATTTCTCTGCCCAGTGCAGGCATTGAGATGTTACGTGCTAGGACAAGAGCGCTGCGTTAATCTGACCAGCTCTTTGTCTATCACGGAACACTGACCCTAGGACAGTCCCTCTAAGCAGCGTCTGTCACACTGGATTGCAAACACGGTGTCGACTGAATATGATGGTGCTGGGTTACCCCCACCTGGTAAAGTAGATTCGCATTCGACTAGAGGGTGCTTCGATGTCTGAGATTTGTGCTGCGGCTAGCTGGGCTATGCCGCATACTTTCACCAGATTCTACCACATTAATGTGGTAGATCCTGCTGTGCCATCTGTGGGCACAAGGATCCTTGAGGGTGTAAATTCACACCGCTAACCTCTAGGTTAGACAGCGCTTGTGCGTCCCTCATATGCTGCCGTTCCTTCTCCCTCGCGACGGCTCTGGTATACATTATCCCATACTTAATGTTGGTAGTCGTCTTCGACTTGAAAGGGAACGTTAGGTTACCTACCGTAACCCTGGTTCCCTGAAAGAGAAGACGACCACCAACCATGAGGTTGCTCCGGTCGCCCTCACGGGTTCAGCGGAAAAAGAGGGAGATCTTCTGGTGAGTGACGGTTTTATACCCTCGTTAGGCGGGACTGAGTGCGTCATCACAGGAAGGGGCCTTCGGCAGCTCTGATATAGAGAGCTCAGTATTACCTACCTCAAGGGCTGGGAATATCCCATACTTAACGTTGGTGGTCGTCTTCTCTTTCAGGGAACCAGGGTTACGGTAGGTAACCTAACGTTTTCAACTGTACCAGTGCATTTGTCACATACTTCCCTTTTCACAACGGGCGCAGACATCAAAAGTTCTGTTTTTATTGCATTTAGCAACCTGGCATTGTCTTTTATTCCGTGTGCCAGTGGGCGCAGCGCTGGCTGAAGGTTGAGGGGCATTTGCCAGCCGGCTTTCTGCCATAGCTCCAGGTCTAGCTGCAAAATGATGTCCCTCCGAGTGATTGTGCTGCCAGTGCACTCCTTGTATAAAAGTAAAGCGTTGATGGATGCCAGGTCCAAAACATTATAAAAATGTCACACAGGCCACCTGCGAGTACCACCTTTGACAGAATACAGCCGTGCCATTTGATCCAGTATATCCACACCGTACTTTGTTGTGTTGTAACAGTCTCTGACTTTCGTTTAGCATCCGTCCCGATGGTCACTGATCTGTGCAGAGCTTAGAATACGCACATTTAAAAAAAAATTGCATTGTCACACTCAGTGTGGCACAGTCGTTCTGCCTGAGAAATGTAGTGTAAATAATAATAATAATATATGATGTGTAGAATGACTTTCATCAGTGTTTCAAGCACTCAGCAGGATTATAATATGTTATTTCACAATGACATTGATTGTATTACAAAGCCCAGACTAAATTGTTGGCTATATTGTATTGATTTCAATATGCAGCATAAACTGCGGGTCTGGCGGTTGAAGAAGCAAGTGCTTATAACTTATTCATTTTTACGATTCTGCAGCTGATACACTGTATGGGTATTTAATTCAAATATTTAGTAACATTTAAGAACGGACATGCACAAGATATTCACATACGCGGAGATATTTAAATTTGAAAATGTGGCTATGGCGGTGCTAGTGTTAAAAAAAAAAAATACTACACAAAACAGTTTTTTTATTTAAACAGTGCTTTACTGATAAACATGGTTTTGAAGTGCTAAGCATTTTTAAATATTTTAACATGCTATCAACAGTAATTGGCTTTAAAATGCCACAAACACAAATATAAACTACAAAAATATGTATTATATTACATTTGCAAATTTATCCCAACAGTATTTCAACACATACGTCAGTCAATCAGAAGTTCTGAAAAAAATACATGCTATAGCAAACATGTATTTTTATTAAAGAACGCTCTGTTGGCATGCATTACTTTCAGGTAGTCTAGCACTTCCCAGGTCTTTTACCAGGAGAGTGAAATTGCCGTGTGTTGTTGCCAGTGACTTAGAAAAAAATCTTTGCATACAACAAGGTATATATTGGTATTTCTGCAGGTGTATAACTTAAGGGTTTATTCAGCTATTTTTGATACAGTGCACTGTTGCATTGACAAAAGCTTGTTTGATCTTATCGCCCAGACTAACCAGACTGCCATTTAATTACATTTTTTATTTTTTAATCTGCAAAGCCTGGTGAACTGATGGTCTGGTTTCAAGCAGAGATAACGAATATTCCTATTACAAATCTCTTTTTTTTATCCAGTCAATAAATAAATATAGGTAAAATCCCATTATCCTGCAATAATTGCTAAATTTTCCATTATCCCTAAAGAAGGTAAGCAACTTAACACCTTCAAGTAATTACAGACCTATGTCACTGCTTCCATCAATTTGGAAAAAAAAAAATGGGAAAAATGTATTCATAGACAATTGATTAATTTTTGTAAACCTTAATAGTATTCTGGATGATTGACAATCAGGATTTAGAGCCCATAACATAGAAAAAGCAATTACAAAGGTTGTAAATGATATAGAACTAGCATTAGACAAAGCCCCCTAGACTGGCAGCTGTGTTTCATGTGAACATTTTTAAAACCTTTTACCACTCAAGGAATAAGATTTAACTTGAATGTGCTGCTCTCACATGAAGTACATAAAGCATTTTGGGTATCTCTGTGGAGTATAATAAACAAGGCTCTCGGCTTTTCACATATCTTTAAGGTAGTTTCTAGGATTATTTCTGTGAGAAATGATAGGCACTATCAACACAGAATATGTTACTGTGCAGACCCTACTGAAAACACCACTATACCACAACCAGAAATAATTTCTTAATAAGTTACACTTAAAGCAATATTCTGCTGCCTTCTGGTATCAAGTTTGCCATGTTCCTTTTTTCATGGTATTACAATCATTACAAAAGCACCCATCATTACAAAACCATTTATAGTAATCCGTCGTGTATCTGCCCATCATATACAGTGCATTGCATAAGTATTCACCCCCCTTGGACTTTTCCACATTTTGTAGTGTTACAACCTGGAATTAAAATGGATTTAATTAGGATTTTTTGTCACTGATCTACACATCATAGTCCATAATGTCGAAGTGGGGAAAAAAAATCTACATATTTTTCAAAATTATTTACAAATAAAAAACTGAAAAGTCTTGATTGTATAAGTATTCACCCCCTTTGCTGTGACACCCCTAAATAAGCTCTGGTGCAACCAATTGCCTTCAGAAGTCACATAATTAGTTGAATGGAGTCCACCTGTGTGCAATTAAAGTGTCACATGATCTCAGATTAAATACACCTGTTTCTGGAAGGCCCCAGAGTCTGTTAGAGAGCATATCTAAACAAACAGCATCATGAAGACCGCGGGGCGGGGCGGGGTGGGGCGGGGCGGGGCGGGGCGGGGCGGGGCGGGGCGGGGCGGGGTGGGGCGGGGCAGGGCGGGCGGGGCGGGGTGGGGCGGGCGGGGTGGGGTGGGGCGGGCGGGGCTGGAGATGCAGTACTGAGTGTCATGTTGATATGCAGTGCCTTTCAAACCTGTTTTACTGTGAAAAAATACTTTTAAACATTGCGTCTAAAATAAACTGCGCGTGTGAAAATAAATTGGACCTGACGCGCCTGAGACGTGCTGAATAAATTGACCGCAAAGGGCTAAAGGTTTGTTGACATAAGGGAGTTTTTGCTTGTATATTAGGCAAACGCCACCAGTAGTGCCCCAAACTCAGGTATCCTCAGGACTTTTATTTTTGTCTAAACTAGCATACCAATCACCAAGAGGAATAAACTGGAGCCTCTAGAAGAAAAACAAAAAGGATATAGATTAGCCAAATTAGGTATTAGGGGCAAACACAGAGTATTAAAAAAACAACAATAATAAGTATGGTACCTTCTTGATAGAAATGGACACTGGTACCTCAAATCTGAATTACCACACATTGTAAAAGTTTCTAGGGAGAACCCATTTTTATAATTTTTATAATTTTTTTTTTTTAATTGTATTTATTTATTTACATACGCTGATCACTGAAATTGCACTATGACATACTCTACATAGTGAAACCTCATACTTCTGTCCTCTGCTAAACGCGCCTATTTCCTAATAACTCACCCTCCTTCTCCACCTTCTCACCCCTCTCAGACACTGACCTCTCCTCCCTGCTCCAGGGTCACAAACCCACCACGTGTGCCCTGGACCCCCTCCCCACTCACCTCTTTCAAGCTGCTGCTCCTGCTCTACTTCCCGTCATCTCCTCCCTTCTCAACACCTCTCTCCTGTCTGGCCTCTTTCCCTCTGCCTTCAAACAAGCCTCTATCACCCCCTCCTCAAAAAACCTGCCCTCGACTCCACCTCCCTCCAGTCCTGTCTCCCTCTTACCCTTCCTCTCTAAAACCCTCGAGTGGGCAGTACACCGCCAGCTCTCTGCTTTCCTGTCTAACCACTCTCTGCTCAACCCTCTCCAATCTGGTTTCCGCTCTGCTCACTCCACTGAAACTGCTCTCCTGTCTGTCTCTAACTCACTAAACTTACTGCCTGTGCTGCCTCTCTCTCCTCTGTCCTAATTCTCATTGATCTCTCTGCTGCCTTTGACACTGTTGATAACTATTCTCCTATCCTCAATCGCTGACCTGGTAATCTCTGGCACTGCTCTGGCCTGGTTCTCCTTCTACCTCTCCGACCGCACCTACCAGGTAACCTGGTGCGGCTCAACCTCCACACCTACCCTCTCTCAATAGGAGTCCCCCAAGGATCAGTCTTGGGTCCTCTCCTGTTCTCTCTCTACACCTGCTCCATGGGCCCCCTCATCGCATCCTATGGTTTCTCATACCATTTCTATGCTGATGATGCTCAGATCTTCCTCTCCTTCACCCCCTCTGACCCCACCATCGCCTCCCATATCTCTACCTGTCTGTCTGCTATTTCCTCCTAGATGCACTCACATCACCTCAAACTCAACCTCTCTAAATCTGACCTCTTTTTCTTCCCCTCCTCATCTTCCCCCTCCTCTGATCTCTCTATCTCCATTCCTTTGGGATCTACCACACTCTCTCCCTCCTCCTCAGCCAAGAACCTCGGAGTAACCCAGGACCCCTGCCCCTCCTACTCCCGGCAAATCTCCACTCTAGCACGCACCTTCTCCCACACTACTCCACTGCTCCGCTCACTCCACTGGCTCCCGATCACTGCTCGCATCCAGTTCAAGAATCTTGTACTCACCTACCGAAGCCTTGACAAGACTGCACCCAGCTACCTCCAGACCCTCTTCTCTCCCTACACTCCCACTCGACCTCACCGCTCCTCCTGCACTAGAAGACTGGCTCTACCTCCTCTACGCTCCTCTCCAGAGCTCGCTCCTTCTCCACCCTCGCCCCGCAGTAGTGGAATGACCTTCCTATGGATGTCAGGACTGCCCAGTCCCTGACCACCTTCCGGCGCCTCCTCAAGACACATCTCTTCAGACAACACCTGTAAAACTCAACTCTTCCCTTCTGGTCTATATAGCACTCTGCCCTTAATGCACTTTAACTTGCACTTATCTGCTCCCTATTTTACTGTATTTAATCCTGCACTTAACCCAATCTGTAGCATTTTGTTTTTCACTTTCACTCGTATCTAACCCTGATGTAACTATCAACACTTATCTGCTCTTGAACTGCCCCGCTATCAAATTGTATTGTTTTGTATTTGCTCTTATTAGGACTGAAGTCACTGCATTTTGTATCTTGCTCTTAATTGTACTGTAATTCCTGATATGTATTTTTTGTATACAACTGTAAGTCCATTGTAAGGCCTGGGTAAGGGTGTCTGCTAAGACATAAATAATAATAATAATAATTGTTTGAACTCCCCCCCCCCCCTATATTCAAAGTGTGTGTGGGGAGGGCACATGCACCTTCTGCCCCATGTGTTAGGCACCTATGTTTAAAACCACGTAGTAGGTAAAAAATATAAGAAATACATTAGGAATACAATAAATTAAATGGATCTGTTATGACTTTTTCACAGTACAATATTTCAATATGAATGCAATAATTTTAACAGGATATATATTAGAATAAATTTCCCTTTCGAGAAGCTTGGCAGGCTCTTTTTATATCTTTGGCTGTTGAATAAGATATTTAACCAGTTTATAAGTCATACAATCATTAGGTAAGTATGCTGCGTGTTTAGTCTTAAACGCAACTGCAGTGGAGAATGTGCATCATCTTAAATTTCTCATGCATTCATGGCCCAGCTGTTACATGAAGGCAAGTTTATGATGCTATACCCAAATCTTCTGAGTGCACAGTAGTGATCAGAATTATTGGGACTACTCTGCTGGTTTGTGGTGCTGGGGCATGTGTCATTTGTTGCCCATTTTTTTAACTAATTTAATAAACATCTTGATATTCCAGAATAGATTTTGTCTTTAAATATACTGTACGCAAATGAATATTGAGCATTGGAAGTAAATGTGTAAAATTAGGGGATGGCACTGTGCTTCTGGGATGTGTTTATATATATGCACGTTGTTTTATAGGATCAATATCTATTCAGCAATGCCAAGAAGTAAACAAGCATCTGATGGGAGTTAGAAGGGCAATAAACACCCCACTCCTTGACGCTTATCATTCCTAGAAAACGTTTAACATTTTGGGATGTTTATCAAGTAAGCAGTCAACCCATTTCCCACCTCCAGCACCATAAATGAGGTGTCCCAATATTTAACACTACTGCATATTCCCAATGGGTAATGTAGCACTTTGCAGCAGTTAAGTTAAATGGGTGATCAAATGTGTGTAGATTTAATTGAAACCAAAATCCAGAATGTTAAACAATGTATGGCGATTTAATACCCATGTCTCCCACAATTTGTTATTTTGGCACTGCCTATAATTGTTTTTTATAATGCAAGATTTTTTTTACATATTTTTAAAATTGCTTCCATAAGGAATATAGTGGACATATTATCCAATGCAATTATCCAATACTATTCTTGAAATGTATTTGTTTACGACTGTAAGTCGCCCTGGATAAGGGCGTCTGCTAAGAAATAAATAATAATAATAATAATTGCCTTTTTATGTGCAGTGTAAATACTTCAGAAGCTAAAAATGGACAACTGATTAATTGCCCTGTGAATGGGAGAGAATGAATCTGAACTGTAATCTACCTCCCGACCTGGAAAGGCACTAAGTAAGGTTGGTGGTGCGTCTTACAGGGATGGGCCGACTCGATGATAGGACGGAACCGGAAGTCGTCCATCTTGGTGAAAAGACTGCTGAACAGCTCTATTGTGATCAGCTGTGGGGCGCACGGTGATTGGATAGTTTAGCAGTACAAAGGGGAGGCAGCTATGCGAGTACGGCCCCTTACGCTAACAAGCCAGAGCGCTGCCGTTCGTTATTGTTTTTGTGTTGCCAGACGGATACTGATTTGGGAGCTGAAGACACGGAGCCAGCACTACTACCCCACCTCAACCCATTCCAGCACAGGGAGCACCTGCACTTGCACATTCCCCTCAACCCATGCATGCACCGCAGACTGTGATTATTTTTTAAATATTTCAGAAACCTTTTTGTTTAGGACTGCAAGCCCACCGTTTAATCGCCAACACCATTGCTGGAAGAGGGGATATTTATTTAATAAAATAAAATTGTAAATATACCCTCTTTGTGGACACTGTATCATTACTGCACCACTCACATCCTGACATGCCCTAAACATGCTTAATTGACTATTTCAGTTTAAAGACAATTAAACTTCCAATTCGCCATGGATAATTTAGTAATGACCATATGTAACACATCCAATTAGATACAGTAGATATTTAATTAATGCAATTCAAAACCCCAGTGTATTTCCTACATTAAGTTAGACATGTGTATGTTGTTGTTTTAACACACCTCATTAGCAGATTGGTCAATTGAATCCTTCTTTCCTACAAATACTGAAAGATGCAGCCTGTGTTCATTGACATTCAAGCAGTTCCCTTTCAAGTCGAAAATAACCATCAAGGTATGGGATATTGCCGTCAGGCAGTAGCGATTGGCTGAGCTTTTATAGCAAAGCTGCCGATAGGCCTCTGCGCGAGCTGCCACGTAAGCCCGCCCCCTTGGGAGCTTACTATACGCAGCGCGCAGAGACTCACTTCCTCTTTTGTCTTCAGCATTGGTAGCGGTAGGTATTAGAGCCTGTAGCTGACTGTACTCAAAAAGCTTAAAGCTTGAGAAGCTGGTTTTTGCCCCTTCTCCGAGTTTATTTCAGTTACACTCTTCGGAGTCGTTATTATTATTATTTAAGGATTTTATATATTGTGTATATTTTTATATATTTTATATATTTCCTTCACGCTTTGCTTGCATCGCGTTTCTCGTGGTCTCCCGTCTTTCCTTTATTAATTAATTTTGATTATTGTGTTGTGTTTTGGGTTGTATTAAAATATATATTTTTCTGTGTGTATTTGTATATATTTGTGACGCACGTTGCGTTGGCCTTGGCCGCGCGCGTGTCTGCAGCCCCGGTCTTGCCTTGGCTAGACCGCGTGTGTGTGGAGCCTGCTCTGCTGTCTCCCACGTACTGCCTGCGGTAAAAAAAAAACAAAAAAAAACCGCGTGGTAGTTGTACTGTGCCCACATATACTGTGTCCCAGTCACATAATCACCACCAGCAGTACTGCTGCAGCGAAAAAAAAAAAAAAAAAAAAAAAAAAAAAAAATCCCATTCACTACACAGAGGAAGACGACCACTAAGCCTCTATCCCCAGCACCAGCAGGTAAGTAGTGCACAGCATAAGACACTGTACCAGCACATAGCGTCTCCGCTCTGCGGGTCAGCTGACGCTTAGGCGTCTGTGCTAGCGTTCTACGCTCGGTACTCACGCTCCGGCGTGCTGCGCTTGGTGTCGGCACTTTGCCACTTGGTGCAGCGCTTCGGCGCTTTGTGCAGCGCATCAGCGCTTGGTGCTAGCGCGTCTGCGCTTGGGGACTTCGGCGCATCGACGCTCGGTGCACGCACCTCGACGCTCGACGCTTCGGCGCTCGACGCTCGGTGCACACACCTCGACGCTCGACGCTTCGGCGCTCGACGCTCGGCGCGTCGACGCCTCGACGCTCGGTGCACGCACCTCGACGCTCGGCGCTTCGGCGCTCGACGCTCGGCGCGTCGACGCCTCGACGCTCGGTGCACGCACCTCGACGCTCGACGCTTCGGCGCTCGACGCTCGGTGCACGCACCTCGACGCTCGACGCTTCGGCGCTCGACGCTCGGCGCGTCGGCGCCTCGACGCTCGGTGCACGCACCTCGACGCTCGGTGCACGCACCTCGACGCTCGACGCTCGGTGCACGCACCTCGACGCTCGACGCTCGGTGCACGCACCTCGACGCTCGACGCTTCGGCGCTCGACGCTCGGCGCATCGACGCCTTGACGCTCGGTGCACGCACCTCGACGCTCGACGCTCGGTGCACGCACCTCGACGCTCGACGCTCGGTGCACGCACCTCGACGCTCGGCGCTTCGACGCCTTGACGCTCGGTGCACGCACCTCGACGCTCGGTGCACGCACTTCGGCGCTCGCTCGGTGCACGCACCTCGACGCTCGGCGCTTCGACGCCTTGACGCTCGGTGCACGCACCTCAACGCTCGACGCTTCGGCGCTCGACGCTTGGCGCATCGACGCCTTTACGACCAGGGCACGTCCACGCTTCGGCAACCATGTCCGGGTTCCACCGTTGCGTCACCTGCCAGGCAAAATTGCCAGCGAGCGATCCCCATGAGGACTGTGTGGCGTGTCTGGGGCCAGAGCACGCCGCATCCGCGTTGGCGGATAGGGCTTTTTGCCATCTTTGTGCTGGTTTCCAGACACGCACCCTCCGCCAAAGGGCGAAGAAAGCAGTGGGTGGGCGCTCTCCTTCCACTGGATCGTCCCACACCATTTCTGCCCCGCCGTCATCTACGGCGACGCCGCCAGGGCGGCTGCAGCTCTCCAGGAGCCCGTCCTCCCAGCTAACGGCTGGTCAGAGGTCCCCCACCAGACGCGCTCGGGAGCGCAGCCCCTCCCCTCGTAGGGTACGCCCCCGTCGGGAGTCTAGGTCGCACTCCAGATCGCCTCGACGGAGAGCACACTCTCGTTCCCCTCGTCGGGACAGGCGATACAGAGACAGGTCGGGGGTGGCAGAGCTAACCTCCAAAATGTCCCAATTCATGGAGGTTATGATGGGGCAGCAGTCCATCCTCATGTCCTTAGCAAATGTGGTGCCTCCAGTCCCAGGACAACCGACTGGGCCCATTGCTAGTCAGCCAGTGGCCCCTCCACAACCTGCACCGGTCGTCGCTCCTCCAGTGCAGTCTCAAGGGGAGTGGGATATCGATGCGCTGTCTAGAGACGCATCTGACATCCTAGAGGGGGACAGTACAGAGGCTGAGGTAGCCTCCCAGCACTCTGAGGACGAGCTCCACGTGCTGGACACCAATGACCCTACGTGGTCTGTGGTGGACAGAGCAACCCGCCACTTGGGCGTCGAGTGGCCGATGGCGGAGCCGCCTCGGCGCTCCTTGTTTGAGTCGCCTTCAGCCCAGTCCAGTCAGTCCAGGATGCTTCCGGCATTCCCGGACTTTATTAAGGAGGTACAGTCCACCTGGGGGGCTCCGGCCTCTGCCCCGGCGACTTCTCGCAAGGCCTCGGCCTTTAACATGCAAGGGGCAAGTGAGGCTGGGTTGGCGTCCTTCCCACCTGTGGACGCTGCGTTCGCCGCGTTGGTGAAGACGCCAACATTATCGGGGCTGACGAAAGATCCTGCATGCCCCAATAAGCAGTGCAGGACCACTGAGGTACACCTCAAGAAGGGGTACGCTGCGGCCACAGAGGCGGTCAAGCTCTCTAATGTGGCCAGCTTGCTGACGGTCTACCAAGCGGCATTAATCAAAGACCTGCCTGAGTGCCCTTCGGCGGCCCTCAGAAGCGAGTTGGGGACCGTCAGTCAACTGCTGGTGAAGCTGGCCCAGCTCAACGCGCGGGCTCAGGGCAGGAGCATCGCGTCTCTGGTGGTGGCCAGAAGGCAGCTCTGGCTCTCGCAGGCGAGAGTGCAGGAACCTGATAAGGCCCCGTTGCTGGATGCCCCAATTACACCGGGACACACATTTGGTCCAGCGGTGGAGGAGATGCTGCAACGCTCCGCCAAGGCGCGGGAGGCGTCACAGCAGATGGCGAAAATGTGGCCAAAACCGTCGTTCCAGCTGAAGCGGCCTCAGGAACATCAGTGGCGCAGGGCACCACCACAGCACCAGCCACGGCCAGGGGGGACTAAGACCTCTCCCTCAAGCACAGCAGCGCGCGGTCAACCTCCTTTTTCAAGACCGCAGCGCGGAGGGTGGCGCCCTAGAGGTGGTGCCAAGCCACGCCCTCGGGGCTCTGGCCAGGCCCCTCGCGAACGAGCCCAGCCCAAACAGCCCTGAGAACACCAGGCAGCTGTTAACCCTCCCCTACACTGTCTCCCAGCTCCAGTTCTGGCAACAATGCACCAACGACATCTGGGTGCACAAAACTATATCCACCGGGTACACCCTTCAGTTCCAGTTAAAACCTCCCCCCTTTCGGGGGGTGGTCGTAACTGCAGTGAAGGACTCGGTTCAGTCCTCAGCTCTGAATGTGGAAATACAAGCATTGCTCAGCAAGCGTGCCATTCAACAAGTAGACCCTGCTCTGATCGACCAGGGGTTCTATTCCAAATACTTCCTGGTGCCCAAGAAGGACGGCGGGCTCCGTCCTATTTTAGATCTGCGAGTACTGAACAAATACCTGCGGGTGTTATCGTTCAGGATGCTTACGCACAGGCACATCATCCAGTCAGTCCGACACGGCGACTGGTTCACCACCGTGGACCTGACAGATGCGTACTTTCACGTTCCCATCTGCCCGGGTCACAGGAAGTATCTGCGTTTCGCATTCCAGAGCAGGGTATACGAGTTTTGTGTCCTTCCGTTCGGCCTGTCACTAGCTCCTCGAACCTTTTCGAAATGTATGGATGCCATTCTAGCTCCCTTGCGGGCTCAAGGTGTCCGACTGCTGAATTATCTGGACGACTGGCTCGTCTGCGCGCAGTCGAAGGAGCAGGTGGCACAGCACACAGTGATGGTTACAGACCATCTTCGGCGGCTAGGTCTGAAGATCAATTCAGAAAAGAGCCGCCTAGTGCCGAGCCAACAGACCGAGTTCTTGGGTCTGCATCTGGACTCAGTGTCCATGGAAGCGACCCTGTCGACACAAAGAGTTGCCTCAATAGAGCGGTGTCTTTCCCTATTCAGGTTGAGACAAACAGTCAGCATGGAGCTGTGTCAGCGCATGCGGGGGTTGATGGCTGCCGCCTCACAAGCCCTTCCTTTGGGCTTACTACACCAGAGACCTCTGCAGGCCTGGTTCAATGCCTTCGCGTTGCATCCGCGGAGAGACAAACACCGCAGGCTAAGGGTATCCCAAGCCTGCTGGGAAGCGCTACGCTGGTGGAGAGTTCCGTCAAACCTCCGCCAAGGCGTACGCTTGGGTCCCATTTTCAGAAGGCAGGTCATCACGACCGACGCTTCCAACCACGGTTGGGGAGCAGTCTGGAACGGGACAGGGACCCGTGGAGTGTGGTCAGGACCCTGGAGGTCAGCCCACATCAACGCTCTGGAGCTCAGAGCGGTGGACCTCGCCCTCCGGCACTTCTTGCCAGTGCTTCTAGACAAGCACGTGTTAGTGCGGTCAGACAACACCACAGTAGTGGCGTATATCAATCGCCAGGGCGGATTGCGGTCCCCCAGTCTTCACCAGATGGTAACGCGGCTGTTGCTCTGGGCTCAACCGCGTTTAGCCTCTCTGCGTGCAGTTCATCTGCCGGGCAGAGTCAATTACGCAGCGGATCTCCTGTCCAGAGGAGGTCCTCTTGCGGGCGAATGGCGTCTCCACCCTCAAGTGGTGGAGCGCATCTGGGAATGGTTCGGCACAGCGCAGGTCGATCTCTTCGCTTCGCGAGAGACCACGCACTGTCCTCTATGGTTCTCGGTGAAGGACCTCGACAGCCCCCTGGGGGTGGATGCACTGGCTCACGAATGGCCGCCAGGGCTCCTGTATGCCTTTCCACCGATTCCGATGCTCCCCGCCTTCTTGGAGAAGGTCAGGGTAGAGCGAGCGACAGTGATTCTGATCGCTCCTCGGTGGCCTCGGAGAATATGGTTCCCGAGTCTAGTGCAGTTACTGCACGGTCGCCCGAGGGAACTCCCTTTGCGAGCGGACTTGTTGTCCCAAGCTCAAGGACAGCTTTGGCATCCGAACCCAAACTCATGCAGTTGTGGGCTTGGCCCCTGAGCAGGAGCGCCTGTCAGCCTTAGGGCTTTCGACTGCAGTTATATCGACCATCCAGAGTGCGAGAGCGCCCTCTACTAGGTCGCAGTATGCGTATAAGTGGCAGCTGTTTCAGAGTTGGTGTCTGGCTGAGAGCCACGACCCAGTCTCCTGTCCTATGGCAGTAATATTGCAGTTTCTACAGAAACTGCTGGATGAAGGGAAATCTCCTTCTACACTTAAAGTGTATTTAGCCGCCATTTCGGTTTGTCATGTACGCATTGACGGGTTATCACCTGGTTGCCATTTTTTGGCATCTCAGTTTCTGAAAGGCGCAAGACGCTTGCGGCCTCCAAGAACGACCAGTTTACCGTCGTGGAGCCTTGATGTGGTGCTAGAAGCCCTTACCAAGGCACCGTTTGAGCCTCTCCACAGCGTGGATATGAAGCTCATATCTATTAAGACAGCTTTTTTGCTGGCTGTGGTATCAGCAAAACGCGTGAGCGAGTTACATGCACTTTCAGTGCATCCTTCTTGTACTCGTTTTGCAGGAGACGGTTCTAAGGTCTCCATGCGCCCTAATCCGGCCTTTTTACCAAAGGTTATATCCCCGTTCCACATGAACCAGTCAGTCAAGTTGATGGCGTTCCATCCTCCTCCTTTTTCTTCCCCAGAGGAAGAGCGGTTACACATGCTCTGCCCCGTGAGGGCATTGAGGTGTTATATGGACCGTACAAAGACTGTGAGGCAGACAGAACAGTTGTTCATATGCCATGGTTCTAGATCTTTGGGTCAGCCGCTGTCTAAACAGCGCCTTTCCCACTGGATAGTGGATGCTATTAAATTAGCGTATGAATCTGCAGGCCTTCCACCACCAGGGCAGTTGAAGGCGCATTCTACCAGGGGTATGGCGACATCCTGGGCCCTCTTTCGGGGGGTGCCGGTGTCTGATATTTGCGCGGCAGCCAGTTGGGCTACGCCACATACTTTCATGAGGTTTTACAGGTTAAATGTACTGGATTCCTCTGCTCCACTGTTTGGAGCATCTGTTTTACACTCTAAGACGCCTCAGGATGCGGACGTATAGAGTGGTTGATAGCATGGTGTTGACTGTTCCACCTTTAAGACAGGTGTCATTACGAGCATAGACGCTGAGGCGCAGCTCCGCATATGCCTAGATGTTCTGCCTACGCAGTTGCGTTATGACGTAAGTCTGTCCTACTGCCGAGAATCCTCCCTCGCGACGGCTTGGGTACACTGTTCCCATACCTTGATGGTTATTTTCGACTTGAAAGGGAACGATAGGTTGCGGATGCAACCCCGGTTCCCTGAAAGAGAAAATAACCATCAAGCCGCGTGGTCGCTTCAGAAGCCTTCACGGCCTGAAGAGCAAAAGAGGAAGTGAGTCTCTGCGCGCTGCGTATAGTAAGCTCCCAAGGGGGCGGGCTTACGTGGCAGCTCGCGCAGAGGCCTATCGGCAGCTTTGCTAAAAAAGCTCAGCCAATCGCTACTGCCTGACGGCAATATCCCATACCTTGATGGTTATTTTCTCTTTCAGGGAACCGGGGTTGCATCCGCAACCTATCGTTATTCAGCACCCTAATCTTATGAGTGCCTTAGTTAGCCAGGGAAATTTGCAGCTCATTGACTAGCTTTATGTAGACCTGACAGATTATCTGAGAAACATACCTTCTCCTTATATTTTGTGCTTCACACTTAAATTTCACAATCAACCTAAATCACTCAGCAGTAACATTAGGCCTTGCATAGGCTTGTCATGTTGTTTTTTCCTGTTTTGTCACTCACTGCTTGAAATTGACATAGAAATGTAGGAGTGGCTAGAAGTCAGAATTAGATGATAACACTGACTTTACAGCACTGATTATTAGACTGTAAAAAAAGATGTAAGGGAATGTGACAGGCTAGCTGTAGGGATGACGTCAGGCCAGAAAGAATCACACACACAGGCAGTACTTGCAGTGAAACTGAGATGCTGCGGTGCTCAGTGTTTTATCGTAAAATAAAAGGTTTAAACAGAAAACAGGACACGGCACTTGAGGCCAAAATAAATAGACAAACACTAAACAAACAGTGGATGAACAGACAAACAAACACGATAAGTCTAAATAACTTATATTTACTTTATTTTACTTTTATTTACTCCTCCACACCCGTTCTCCACTCACCGAAAACACAACCCCGGGTGAGTAAAACCTGCATCTATATATACTGTTGTGCCAGGATTCAATTACTAATTAATTATTCACTTGAATCCCAGCACATGAACTAATTCTGTGCAAACCCCGTGCTCACATATTAAATACTTTAAATGCATGTGAAGTGAAGTGCAATCCCCGTGCCTAAATACAATTATACATTTCAAACACTCATGCTTATTACCCACATTATCCCGTGCACCAACTACAATACACCAACATTAACACACGCAACATACAACATAAAACACACAAATACACACAGGGGTGGGGCACATTGCCACAGGGTAATATAAATGATTTAGCAGGATGTCTAATTGTCTTCATTGCAAAACTAGTTGAGGATGTTGTGGAGGCAAAGAAGATAATTCAAACTCAAAATAAAACTCAAATACTAATTCAAACCCAACAAATATTCTCGCAAGTCACAAGTTGTAAATAGCAGCCAGTGTCTTACTATAACCCCCCCTCCCAAAATCAATCAATCAATTGAACTCTGCATAAATATTCTCTTTCTATATATTTTTTTAATGATTTCCTTACCCCAGACCCTCTTTGCTGCCTTTGCAACAGTCCCTTCCACCGTGGAAAAAAACAATTCTCTCAGCTTTTACCTGAATCTGTCAAATCTATCATCATGTTATGCCATCCGACCTTTGGAACATGTATGTGTAAACTTCATTAATGTAATTTTCAATCACAGGTCTATCATAGCAGAAAGATCAATATCTACTACCGGTCTAGGTAAAGGTGCTAAAGTGCATAATCCCCACCTCCTGTCAACAATTTTCATTGCTATAAGCTTGCACAAAAATCCCCTCAACAAGTCATCCAACTGACTGAATATTGTTCTTGCAATGCTTATAAAGAAGGGAAAAGCTTTCTGTGTAAAACAGTATTGATTTTACCACGCTGTGACTCATGGCTGTTTCATATAATTACATACTATGTAGCAATTAATCTGAATGCTACTGACCACCCTACACATCCGTAACTACAAATTACCTGTATTTAATCTCAGTTTACAAAAGAATAAGGTTTAACATTTTCATTAATATTGTCCACTTTCACACAATGCAATCTCAAAAATCGTAAACACACAGAGCCTTGTGATGTTGTTGTTTTTTTTAGCCTTTTAGTTGTTTCGTTTTACCATGTACAGCACATCATGTTGAAATTGATATTTTAGATATCAATTTCAGGGGCAGCAGTGTGGAGTAGTGGTTAGGGCTCTGGACTCTTGACCGGAGGGTTGTGGGTTCAATCCCTGGTAGGGGACACTGCTGCTGTACCCTTGAGCAAGGTGCTTTACCTAGATTGCTCCAGTAAAAACCCAACTGTATAAATGGGTAATTGTATGTAAAAATAATGTGATTTCTTGTAACAATTGTAAGTCGCCCTGGATAAGGGCGTCTGCTAAGAAATAAATAATAATAATAATAATAATAATAATAATAATAGATATCTATTGTTTTTAGTGTTGGGTTCATCTCTAAACTATGTTGACTAAACCAGGGAGGGGATTTATTTAAATGCATAACCAATGAATACTAATTCATGTGCGTGCTTTACATAATGATATTGCCGTAAACTTTGTACTGTAATCTATCCTTAAACATATATTGTTGTTTTTTGGAGAGAAAGGAGATGGGGTATGGGGAGAGAGCAGGAGTGAACCATGAGCTTTTTGGTCTTAACATTTTCCCTGTTCCAAACATTTCTTATCTTTTAATTATAATGTTTTAATGTCTATATTTTAAAAGATACATAAGCAGGCATCTCCTGAGGAAGCCTGTCCAAGTTATGCTAGATATTATATTTAATTATTGTATGCTGTTTTCCATATATTCCTTTTATCTGGCTTGGTTCATGCCTGTGGCTTTGTTATATTGAACCCTGGCTGAATTCCTCAAAGATACTGACCCAAATAAAAATATAAAACTAAATGTTAATTAAAACATCCATATAAACAAGTAGACTGCACCCCATGAGTTGCTTCACATATCTATGTAAAGGCTGGTTTATATTTAAGCAGTAAATTGTTTGGCGTTATCATAATACAAGCACAGCTCACATCAGGAATCTATAGCAGTTGCACTCTAATGAATGGGACCAGCAGTGAAGTCGTAGCTATTATGAGAAAGTTGTTACAAAAATTGCCACACATGTATACACATGATTTCCATGTAGTACATAGTTTTCTTTGTTGTACCAACATATAATTAAATGAAATGTTATACTCTAGACTTGCGTAGTTACTTCCTTATGAAAATATCTTCAGAAGTGCTGGAAAAAATAACGGTATGAACGGTTCAGTGGTTTGATAACATCCACTGCTTATCTCTGGCGGGTGAAAGGTTTGGTTGCCCATTGATCTCTAATCCTCCAAAATCCGTAAGTGGCTCTTTTGGCCCCCAGAGTGGAATGTCCAGATTTTTTATGTCATCGCTATACTTTTCTAGATTTTGAAAATGCACTTTTCAAGCATGAAACACCTGGAGGGCGTAGGCCAGTGCAAATTTGAATCGTCACATTAACATTAACAAAAAAGGACACATTAACAAATAATGACATGTAGCCACCGTCAGAAATATAAAAATACTGTAAGAATGATAACACCGTGTAACAAATTTTTTATTTTTTTTTGTTCCTGGGTAGTAAGTGTTATTTCCTAATTGTTTATGCCTCAAAAGTATAGAAAATGGCTATTATTCCCCACAAACTTTGCTTTTGTGACCAGGACAGTGATATTTTGAAATTTACCTATTTCCAATGAGAAAACGGGCGAATTTGTGTCTTTTCGTTCACATAAAGTCAGAAAAAAACAACATATGAATCCAAATTAACATGTATTTATACTAAAGTAATACAAAAATGACTACAAAAGATTTAGAAGCGAGTAGTTTTTCGAGATTTACGATTATACTGTAAATCACTTTCACGAATCAGCCCCCAAATGTAGTCTCCCATCATGTTCTTGTTATACTGTCTTTGGTAGCGGCGTTCAAAGTCCAGTATATCCTGGTGGAAGCGCTCGCCTTGCTCCTCCGAGTACGCTCACATGTTCTCCTTGAATTTATCAAGATGAGCATCAAGGATATGGACTTTGAGGGACATCCTACAGCCCATTGTGCCGTAGTTCTTCACCAGAGTCTCAATCAGCTCCACATATTTTTCGGCCTTGTGATTGCCCAGGAAGCCCCGAACCACTGCGACAAAGCTGTTCCAAGCCGCTTTCTCCTTACTAGTGAGCTTCTTGGGGAATTCATTGCAGGATCTTCTTTATCTGTGATCCGACGAAGACACCGGCTTTGACCTCTGCCTCAGACAGCTTAGGGAAGAAGTCTTGAAGGTACTTGAAGGCTGCCGACTCCTTATCTAGAGCTCTGACAAATTGTTTCATAAGGGCCAATTTGATGTGCAGTGGTGGCATCAGCACCTTCCGGGGGTCCACCAGTGGCTCCCACTTGACGTTGTTCCTCCCCACAGAGAACTCGGTCTGCTGTGGCCAGTCCCGCCTGTGGTAGTGCGCCTTGGTGTCCCTGCTGTCCCAAAGGCAAAGATAGCAGGGAAACTTGGTAAAACCGCCTTGGAGACCCATCAGGAATGCCACCATTTTGAAGTCTCCTATGACCTTGATGCCATCTCAGAAAAATGCAGATAAGTATCCACTTAGGCAGCTGGAACTAAACTGAACTGGTGGGCTTAAGGCCCCTGTATTTATACTACTATTTATATTACTGGAAAGTTCTAGAAAGTTCTAGAAGTTACTCCAAGTTTACTCAGCACTGAATCTATCTGGAATGTTCTGGAAAATAGGTAAATTTCAAAATATCACTGTCCTGGTCACAAAAGCAAAGTTTGTGGGGAATAATAGCCATTTTCTATACTTTTGAGGCATAAGCAATTAGGAAATAACACTTACTACCCAGGAACAAAAATTGTGTTACATAGTGAAGTAGAATGCACCAGTTTGCATACAGTACGCTGTAAAGGCAGATTGCCATGATTTCATAAACAGAATTGGAAGGTTTCTGTAATATCACTCTAAAATCTTACAAAATCGTTGTAAAGACACTTTTTAAAGCAATGCATGTTTCAATTATAGTACGATTCTTATGATGTATGACATCCAAAATATTAGTATAGCCCCTCCTCAATTAACATACAATGACACCCACTGAGAAAAATAGAGCTTCTATCAGGAATAATAATACTGCTACCATAGCATGCTACCTTTTTGTTGTAAACCTTTTGATGCTACAGAATCTTAATGTTTGTAATATGTTTACAAAATATACAATAGTACATAGGTAGATCGGTGTTTATATAAAATGAGTAAAAGGTTACAAGTAATTAAACTATCTGTGTATTAGTGGGCGGGGTTGTACTGCATATATAAGCGCAATGGTTTAGTGGGTTGGAGAGAGAGGTGCTCAGTTTGTCTGCTTGTCAGGAGCGGTGACTTATGTAGTTCAAACATCGTAACTATTAGGATCATTTAGAGAGCTTACATGTTCCAAAGCCAGTGTGACACAGTAAAAGAGGTGGCAATAGTAGTGCTAGGGGAGAGGAAAGTGAAACTGATAGTTTGTACCTCTGTGTCTGAAGCAATTTGCCTGCAATTTTTATTCTGTGAAGCTGTGCTAAGAATTGTTTGTATGCTGTGCTACAGAATAAACATTCTATTTATCTACTTATAATCTGGTTGACGTGATTGTGGTGGAGAGCAGGTTTCCCACTCCTTCACATACTGTATGTATAGCTGCCAGGGATCTGAAAATTCTGTGACATAGGCAGATTCCAAGAAATAAAAACTGGGGCACTTGAAGTCTACTGTTAGCCAATTATCATTGGAAAGTCGTGAATAACTGCAAAAGTGAATCACTGCTTCCTTATTGGTCTGGGACTAACTTTCTTTTTATTTCGTGTCCCCATTAATATGACCAGAAGATGTTTTACTTGTATGAAAGAATACATAAACACAGCAGCAAACTGCTTTGCAACTTTTTTTTTTTCCCCATCCTTATTTATTTATTTTCGCCAAGTTACCTGCCATTAAAATGCCTACTGTATAATTAATCGTTTGACAACTTTGAAGGATAGTTACTGAAAACAAAATCAACAATTTGCACATTAACCTTTAACATGAAATGAGTAATGTCAGGGTTATGGTTTTAGATACCAGATTCTGACTAGTCAACGCCCCTGTTTGAATGATCGCCCCACCCCAAATTTTAGCTGAAAGTCAAATTTTCACCATTAATTTCTGTTTTTTAATAACTATAAGCAAATAATGCCTGAGGGGAAATATCGCAGCTCAGATGAAAAGAAAAAACTGCCTAGAAGTAGTTGCTCTGTAAATTGAATGATTCGGGGTTTGGGTTAGGGTTATCTTCTGTTCATATAACGAAGACGTGGAGTTTGGCGGTTTCGGATCAGATGGTATAGACTCCACAGTCTGATTGATTACGCTTTCATCCATATTTTGGATTTTTCTCTTTTTTTTAGAGACCGTTCATTTATTATTTTGTGTTTTGTTTTCACACAGGCCACTCTTATGTTAGTGGACCGTAAATTTCAAGTGTTTTTTTTTTAAATTTTTTAAATGTAGCGACTTTTATTTTAGAGTTTTTCATGATGTGGTTTTGCACTGGACACTGCAGCTTTAAAGTTTAATGTTTGTTTTGTGAAAATATTTGAAATGACAAAACAGTGCACATACTGCAGCAGCTTTGAATTGTATTTCACCAGTCAGTAAATATGCTAACTGCACTTCTTGATTCTTTAGCGTGACTGTGTGCTGTGCTCTACCTTTGAATTTTAAGCAAGCCTAATTGTAAACGTAATCTATCTACCTAATGTTAAAAATACTCCCTCTGCAATAATGCCTGTAATTTCACCCCTGCCTGAATCAGCGCCCCTCTCCACTTTTGCCTTAACAACAACTTCACGCCCCCTGTGTGTTGACTCAGCAGAATCTGGTAAACAGGTGTTTATTTGAAAAATCTATAAAAAATGAATTTATGCATAGCGTCAAAACACACAAGTAAAACCCTGAAGAAACCATTTATGAGCCCAGATGGTAGCTTCAGTGTTGCAATTTGGGCAAATACAATTTGAGTTTGAACGTTTTGTTCTGTGCATATTATTTTTACTAGTAAATTTATACTATATATTTATACAAAGTCATGCTGCATTTTCTATGTTTATTTCAGACAATTTTAATTTGTGTTGGATCTTTATCTTAAGTTATAGCTCTGCTGTGACCAAACATTATTTCAATTAGAATGCTGGTAACCATGGTTTTGTTGCATGTTGAATATGATAAAGGGGTTTCGCTAAATGAGACACTTCTCAATAGCATAAAAAGTCTGTGGTTTTTTTTTTAAGCATAAAGGTCAATTTCACATATTCTGTGCTTGAATTGAAAAATAAAGATCGAAAAAAAAACTGGTAAATTCTTTCTAAAATAAACATCGATAATAATCGTCGATATGGCAAAAATATAAAAATCGAATAGTAGCAAGCCTATCTGTAATTAAAGTTAATTCAAGTTTTATCAGATTTATACATGCAATTTACTAAGTTTAAATATGTATGTCCATTATGAATTAGTAAATAGCACGTAATATGTCAATATAACTGATATACAGAAGTGATTTACTTAATACACATTTTAACCAATATTTATAAGTTAATTTATTAAAATAAAACACTTTTAAACAAATGTTGTATACTTTTCACTGGAACTATTTTCTTGTGCGTAGTGATATTTACTGTTATTGGAAAGATTTTGTTGAATGTACTGTATTAATTTAAAAAGTAAATACATCTAATAATTTTATAATCATTTTATAATAGCATTAAGACACTCCAGGGGGTGGGGCTGACATGATACAACTGCGTAACGCCTTAAGGAATGCCTTAATGCTTCATTATTGGATAGGGGAGGGATTGAAGTTCATTGCCTGCTTATTTATTTATTTATTTATTTTTCGTGTCACATCACTGAAACAGGCATTTCATGTTTAAAGGGCACAGACATATTCAAGCACCACGCAGAAACTAAACATCACAGGAACTTGCTTAAAAAAGGGGAAAACACTGTAAATCAGATGTATTTCATGTACATATCATGAAACAATGGGATATAAGCAGATACTGTTTCAAGAACTAGTTTTTTCTTATTACTGATAATGAAGAACTATTATTTTATTTATATTTATTTTGAAAAAATAAATCAAGAGTAGTGTCCGTTATTGCTTACAAAGACCCTGAGAATAAAAGTTTATTATGGCATTGCAATCACTCAGGTGAAACAAGTCTTGTAATTTGCCCAAACACCAATATTTTTCAACAAAACTTTCAGGGAGTATTGTAAGGTCCCTCAGGTCATAGAATATCTAGTTTTTATACATGTATATCTAAGCAGAAGCCTGTGGCCTCGTGCTTGGCCCCTGGGTGTGTGGTTATCCCAGCATAACAAACACCCTGTCGTGTCTTATTGCTTGCACATTCAATGTAGAGTACGTAATGTTAATGTAATTAAGAGCAGCAACCAAATGATTGCACCATAATTTCAGTAAGAAGCAATGAAACTATCAGCTGGGTGACATCATATTAACACAGTCGGGTTCATTGGCTAAAGTTAAAAAAAAAAATCAGTTTTAGCAAACAGGCATTCTCTTTAATTCCAATACAAAAAAAAAAAAACCCCTGCTAATACAAGTACCTACATTTCTTTATTTATGTATTACCAATCTTAATGTGAAAACCATAAGGTTTATTGACCAAGTCTCATTCACAGTGAACAGTTTAAAATATTAGGCTTTTTTTATTTTTATTAATATTAGGCTTTGATTAAGATTACTTTAACATAGAGCTTTCTGGATGAGAAATGTGCTGAGCTTTTATATATATATATATATATATATATATATATATATAGCTAGTGCATTGGTCCACATCTACTTTGTTGACTGGTTTCATTTCCTGTTTGATCAAATTATAACATGTAATAATTCGATTTAGAACACACTCTTCTGTAGCGACATGACCTTCAGCATGTGACAGTTGTTTGTAAAATATTGTATTTCAGTAATAATCTGTGACAGGCCAGTTAATTATGATCCGGAGCATTGTGCTACATACTTTGTCATTTATATAGCTGGCCATGGCTAGACTACCACTGTATTTATTTATTTGACAAACAGGGTTATTGTGGATATTGCCCTTCTTTTGGTGGATGAAATGTCACTATATTTAACAACCTAAAGTGCTCAGGAGAAGGCCCTTTTATATCCTAAGAAACAGGGTCAGCTGTACATATTAACTCATAATATATGTCAAAAGCCTTTTTTCCTCAGGAACGCTTTAGCAGTCACGGTTTTATGGAGTCTTTTATTCCACACGATTTTCAAGGCATAAAAGGTAACTGCAAAAAAGCAATGACTTTTTCATTGGCTTTAAAAATGGAACTGATTGTTTTTTTTAATACAAGGTTCTGACAGGTTTGACAGGTTTTGATCACTAAACCGTTTGGATACGCTCCCGAGGCATTCAATATCGAGATGGTCCACGTCGTAATAGACAGTCGAAGGCTCAAAGGTCAACAAGAATGTTGAAATACAGCTAAAACAAGAAGATGTCAGTATATGCTTTTTTGGATTCACACACTATACAGTATTTTTCTGTAAGTGAGCTGGGAGTGTTGTTCTTAAAATTTCCATTACCCAAGTAAAAAAAAAAAAATAGATAAATACATTGCATATATTCTTACAAATATGCAAAAGGATAAACTAGAATGTATTTATATGTGAGATCAAAAAAATAATCATAAAAAAAAACATGTTCCTGCACCTCTATTGTTTCCGTGGGTGACCGATATACAGTATTCTAATTTCCTTTCATATATCTACATATATAATCCTTAGTTATAAGGAAATAATACAGTCAAAGTATTATATATGGCATACATACAGAGTTTTATTACATCTTTAAGAAATTGGAAAATCCTTCATTCCAAACTCAGGGTGCAAGTTTAAACAATTATGCTAAGGCTGGACAGACAAATAAAGTGCAAGAAACTGTAATTAAGAATTTGTTATCTTTATTGAATTCATATTTGCTGTTTCATTGAGGGCAGAATATAGCAGGTTTGACTCTGGCACCCCAGGCTCTACTCCAAGAAAACAGGCATTTCTACTGAATGTTAACTTTCACCAAACTGTCTCAGTGGAAGACATGACTTTTACTACTATTCATCACTGTGGTATCATTTGAATGGTTGAAAACAAATAGTTCCCCAAAATACAAAATGGTCCTATCCCTTGTGAAGTAACGAGTAACTGATTGTCAGTATCAAATCAACTCAGTCCATTAGGTGTTGTAAATGATTCGTTTTTGCAGAAAGCTACACATTTAATTTACTTTTTTATATGCTCTATTATGTTTCATTTAATTTGGAGAAACTATACTTCAGTATGTAAATGTAACAGCTGTAGACGAAGCCAGTAATAATGTATTAATGTAACTGTGCTCCTGGCAGCAAAAAGCTTTTTCTGACTAAAACTGATTAGCAAACTCATCTAGAAACTGTGGCAGAGAACTGCGAACAAGGAATACATTTTACTATTCCCAGAGACAAAGTCATAGGCGGCTGTATACGTTACTGATTAGAGCTGACAACTGTGAGACAGTGATCCTAATTTTGAATTTCAGTCACTGATGTAGTGTTTGACCCAGTATGTTTTACGCATTCAGTCCCTCAATGCAAAACTAAACAGGACCCAGACATATCAGTTTGAATATCCAACAAAAACTTCAAATGTGCAAATATAATTCATTTTCTGTATCCATTAATGTTGGTTTTACTGTCAAATATGTCAGCATCACTCAAGGGGGAAAAAACACATAATCTATCACATCTGCACTTTCCACCTGTAATGTGATAAACATTTACAGTGCAGACTATTTTGTATTATTTATAATAACTTTGCCAAATAGAAAGCGAATACCAGTGTTTCCAAAGAGTCTTTCAATTATGTGCACCCAAAGATATGCAATTAAGTTTTAAGAATTAAGTCTATTGTTATTCTGTCCTAAACAGTCAGTCCCAAACTGTTGTAAAAAATTATACCTTAAATAAACAAGTGCTGACTGTAACATTAATTACATATTTAATGAACCAAAGTATGATTCAAGAATATGACTGTTTTAAAAATGTGTGTACCATGCTTGTGCACTGCACCGTACCATGTGTACCGTGCTTGTGCACTGCACCGTACCATGTGTACCCTATCATACTGTGTGTACCATGCTCCGTGCACCATACCGTACCATTGTAGATTGCCGCACCCGGTGAGAGCATGTCATCTACTGCAGGACCAAAAGTGTGTCCAGGAGTAATGGGAACGTCCAGCAATGGTGTCTTGTCCCCATCAGCTATGCGCGCTTGGGATAGCCAGAGTTGCCTTCTCATGGCTACTAAAGTAGCAAGGTCCCTGCCCACTGCCTGCCCATTAGCAAGGTCCCTGCCCACTGCCTGCCCATTCAACTTTGAAATACGGAGCAGGTTCTTATTCACCAACCGCAGCTCCTTGAGCTCTGTGGCTCTGAGAGAGAGCCTTTAACAAACAGTTCTGGTAGGCTACCAAGATACTGTTGTAATTATCCAACAATGCAGAGAACGCACTGGCTGAGTAAGCCCTCATAAGGATTGTCTCGGAAACCCTGCACTGTTTATTTGGGCAGGTAGCATCTTTATTCAAGAACACTTGCTTTGGGGCTTGTACCAGTGATCCAATTGCGGCAGCTACTGGAGGAAAATTAGACAAGCCAAGCTTCTCTGCCTCATAAAAATGTGCATTATAAATATCATATGGGAGATACTGAAATTGAAGGAATCTATGAAAAAGTCCTAGGAGTTTATGTTGACTCAGAAATGTCTTCATCTAGACAATGTGGGGAGGCTATAAAAAAGGCCAACAAGATGCTCGGCTATATTGTGAGAAGTGTTGAATTTAAATCTAGGTAAGTAATGTTAAAACTTTACAATGCATTAGTAAGACCTCACCTAGAATATTGTGTTCAGTTCTGGTCACCTCGTTACAAAAAGGATATTGCTGCACTAGAAAGAGTGCAAAGAATAGCAACCAGAATTATCCCGGGTTTAAAAGGCATGTCGTATGCAGACAAGCTAAAAGAATTGAATCTATTCAGTCTTGAGCAAAGAAGACTACGTGGTGATCTGATTCAAGCATTCAAAATACTCTTGAGTTCATAAGAGGAGATAAACACTACGTGTTGAATACTTAACAGGCTCCTTGCTGTCTCCTCCAGCTGATCCGTGTCTTCAACAAAACAGGTGCTCGAAGGATTTCCTGTTGGCAGAGAAGGTCCGGTCTGTCTTCTTTGCTTTTGTGTCTCCTTACCAGGGGACTAAAGAAATGTCTTTGCTAAAACAAGAGTCATTAACTATTTAGGTATTCCACTGAAACAGCAATTCCTTCACCAGTACTGCACTCTTTGTCCGATTGTGTCTGGGATATTCCACTGCAAACTCCGGCACTGCTAGCTAATACAAGACTGAATATATTTCAATCTCTGTTGACTTCAAATGTTCATCCAACTCTTTCTCCGGTGATCAATCGGGGCTAAGCTAGAGATTTGATTACAAGTACTTTTAGGATTTTAGACATCTTACACTGCGGACTCCCACACCAAGGCAAACACTAGAGTAGTTATCTCGTATCAGAGTTTCTGAAAACAGTATCTTTGTTCAAGTCGGTCGCAGGCTGGGTGTTCAGATTGTCAAAGTTCAGAGACTTGTTTGTGTGTCAAGGGCCTTGGGTTGCGTGTCGGGAGCCCTGTTTGAAAGTTGCGCTTGTTATTTTGTAACTCTCTCTTCACCCCTGTGATTGGATAGTTTGTTTATTTTGGGCTGTGCCCAAGTCCACGGGGGGTGTTTCCCATTGGTTGTTCTCGTTCGTTCCAGTGTTCTCAATTGGTCCGCTGTTTCACCCCGTCGGCTGGATTTATGAGGTGGCCTGTCCTCTCTCAGTATTGTCAAGGTATTCAAAGCCATCTGGTTTTACCTTTTGAAAGACACCGCTGGCACCATGGGATTTATTCAGCACTGGTGAAGATAAACCAGTTGTCCAGTATTTAGTTTATGACTCTTTTTAAAAGCATTCTTTGTCAGTGGGGAAGTTTGTGACAAATAACCAAGCAGACACAGAGAATGGCTTAGGACCCCCCTCTGTATATTACAATTCTGTTAATTTGTTATGACCCAATCTGACGCTACAACATAAATATAGTACTTTCCTGTTTGTTGGACCGAGCTGTTGAGAGATGGTAGGTAGAGAATGAAAATGTTTGTTTGTATATCAGCCACAGAGTTCATGTAAACTGGACAGGTCTACAGACTGAGTGTGTGCCTGGAGCTCTTAGGGGACCCGCACCCACAGGTAACAAGCTTAAGGGAAGCCGAGCGCACGCACAATGTTAAGCTATGGGGAGGTTTTCCTCATAGAGAGTAAATATAATCAAATCCTGGATTTCAAGGTGGTGAAATTAACAAACAATCATTGGATGGGTTTTTCTTAAATTAAGGTATCATATGCATAGGGAATTAATTGTAAATATTGTACTTTCTTGTTTAAAATAAGCATTTTAGATTTTAGTTTAATCCAGATGAGTCTAGCCATTAGACTAGTATAAAAACTCTCTGGTGGGTCATTTCTGGGGTTTAATCTAGATGGTAAAATCTAGAAGGCTCTGAAGGGTGCTGAGGAGCAGGTGTACAGCTGACACCAAATTCTATGTATGTTTACTAGCTGAAGCAGAATTGTGAGTGACTTGCTACAGGGGAACTCAGTGCTGGCTAGGGGACGGCCCAAATCAAACCCTGATCGCTCTTGCGAAAGAGTGTTTATGAGATAATATCGCTAGTTTCCATATCGCATTTTCTTTATCACGAAACCAAAACTAGTCATTTCCAATCTGTGAAATGGGCGGAGAGAAGTTTCGCAGGAGTAGGAGGGACCGCCGAAAGCAACATGAAAACAGCTGTTGACCAATCCCCAGCCAGTATTTGTGACATTTTTAAGGGGCAGAAACAAGGCGGTAACATGTGAAAAGGCAGGCGAAAACAGCCAGGGCAGAAAAAAAATAAAAGTCTGTGTTGTACTACTGTTTCGTTTGAATATCGGTGAATGAATGCTATTACATGCAACTACTAGTAGTCGTAGTAATAATAAATATACGTTTAATAACAATAGTAACAAGTATCTGCTTTTATTTTTATTGTGTAAAATATTGAAAAGTACAGACGCAAGTTTGAAAGAAAACACACACACACACTTGGTAATTACCTCGTTTCCACGACGTCTGCAGTATCGCGCTGCATTGTTCTGTCACTGTTATGAAAGCGTGCCACATAGTTTTCATGATTTTTGTAAAAATCCATATCGTGTCCTGGCTTGTGTCAGCACCATGCAAATGCCAGCATCCTCTGATTAAAAAACAAACAAACAACGAAACACATGTGAGTATTATAAAATTAAAATGCTGATAAAAAAAAAAAAAAAAAACTTGGGGGAATAGAACATCCAAAAACCAACATAACACTGTCACCAGAATCAGTACCGGTACATACAGTATTATATACAATAAGAAGTCGAATGAAATGCTATCCAGTGCCGTGAAAAAAATAATAATAATAAGTTGATTGCAGATTTTTAAATTTTTTTAAATGGGTCTGGTAGTTGTATTGTATTATTATTATTTTTATCTTGAAGTAATTTACGAGAGTAACCAAATGTTTAAAACTAAACGTTAACATCTTTAAAGTGGTTAAAACATTTATACCTTCTTTATTAGTATTCTAGTTTGTTTACATTTGTTAGCCTTGAGTTTGATCAAAGTTAAATCTAATGGGGCACTGTGCCTTTAAGAAATTAATAATTTGAACAGAGGTAGCTGACATCACAGATGACGTATGAATATGTCCATGGACTTTAAAAATGTGTACCGTCCGTAGTTGTAGCTTACTACAAAGATACAAGAAAATATATCTAAAAAGCTTTACCATCACTGAAAAAGACACTGCTCAAGCAAACCATGAGTAGAAAACAGTTTATTCTTTGTACGTATTAAAGAAATAATATGTATTGCTTTATTAAACATTTAACTCAAACAGTGGCAAAAAATAAATAAATAAATAAAAAAAAAATTGCTTGGAATTTTTCTTGTGTTTTATTACCGCGAATGCTTTCGCGTACTCGTTCGCTAAGAGCTAACTTTGATTTGGACTGGCCCTAGGATTAATATAATTTTGTTTTCTTTATTTCTTTCTGGTTATGGAAGTTTGTTTGTTTTGTTTCATCAGTTGTAACAAACCATTATGTCATGTTCAAATTAAGAACTGTTTTTTTAATTTAGTTTCAGTTCGTTTACTAACTTTAGTTTGTCTGTTACTTTATTAATATAGTTAGGGATCTACATAAATCGCGATTTCGCAGAAATCATGAAATTGAGGAGTCATCGCGAAATTCACCTTAGGGGCCAATGCATACAAACAAATACGGAGAGGAAAAAAAAAAAACCTTGTTTAAATGAACTAATGCACAATGCAAGCGACGCAAACTACGTATCTTCCTTCTGTAGATAGCCCTTTTCTATTCCTTCGCCGTCCTGTGCATTGCACTTAAGCAAAAAACAAACAAACAAAAAAGCACAGCCACCTCACTTCAACCTGCTGCTTACTTTTTCGCAGTTGGAATTTTAGACCTGAATAGCCACGTTTCCTTTGTTTTGACTCGGTACTAATAATATAAATTATTGGATGGGACAAATAATATAACAATGAACGTGCTGCATACATTGCCTTTATTAAAGTATGCCAGATGCCCTTAAGGGTAACCAAGTTTTGGGGCTGTTTCTAATCGATTTCCACATCTGTATAACTTGGCAAAGCTTTGCCTTAACTTCCAACCAATTCAGTGGATGCAGACGTGCAGTCTCAATGTATGGGCAAGTCAACTGCAGGGGGATGCTGCATACTCGCCTTTAACAAATTTACAGCACCCTGTTTTAGTAAGGAAGCAAGTACCACTATTTTTAGGCTTTATAGTGTTCTGAAATACTGTCTACTTAGGTTTATTTAATTTTTAAACAGGTCTGCGAAATCCTAATTTTATTCCGCAACATACCCGTGAAATTTACGTAAATTTACCATGATTTAAGTAGACACCTAATTGTAGTTTATTAACATACACTTGCCTATTGCTTTTCTCTTACTTATTCTGTTCATATTCATATGGTTAGGCACATGCGTCATGACAAGTAATTTATATTTATTTATTTATTGTGTTTGGCGGTCAACTCTGTCTTAAAGAACACTTCGGCTAAGAGAACAGATTGCTTCCCGAGGGGTGTTCTCTTAGCTGGAGACTCAGATACACATGTTCAACCTCATTTATTGTTGGTACAGAATGACTGAAGGGGAATCCCAAATCATACAAACATAATTCAAGGTACACTACTAGTAGTTGTTGTGGTAGTATGTATCTATTGTAATGTTATTTTAACAACAAGCTTGGATCCTTCGAATAGAGTAAGAATGGAAAAACTATAACTGAGCTTATTTGTAAAAGGTATGGAGAGCTGCAACTAGTGTGGTGTCAACTACAGAAGACAGGACCAGACAAGGCGCACAAAGAGAATGAAAGTAGGTCAGAGATCTGTAGCTAATTGGGCTACGGATTGTTCATCATATGATAGAACTTCAGCCTTTGTCCAGTCCTCGCTGAAATGTAAATCCTTGACTTCTCCAAATCCTATATAAAAAAAAAAAGCATACCAGACCTTTCTCTTCACCCTTTCGAGGTGCAAAGCAGCCAAACACGGTCAAAAATAGATTCTGAACTGTCTCAAAAAGATCCCATTACCTACTCAAGCTGAAAAAACGAAGAATAACAAAAACCAAAAAATTCCTCCACTCAGCCACAAACCCTGGATATTAATGAAACACATCATATTTTTGTATTCCAGAGTATTGAAACATTTTCAGTGTATTCATTTTTATTGTAACATTTTTCTGCACCTTTTAATAATAATAATTTAAAAAAAAAATCTTTGATTAGGCAATGCTTTGAAAAATAGAATAACTAATAAATGTTGACTCAATGAAAATGGCCTTTAAAAAACAGTACTCAACAAAACATTCCTTAAAACAATCATTCATGTTTTGTGAATAAGGCCCTAATCTTTGAACGGGAATTCCTTTTAAAGAGCGAAGTCTGTAGATGGAGGATTTAATTAAACAAATTGTGCATGTCAAAGTACTGAAGAAAGGACAACAAGATACATTTAGTTCTAATATATGAAGACATGGTGATTTTTGCCATCTCGTCAAGTTAATTATCTCTAATGTAAAGCTTTTTAGAAATAGCATTTTGACTGTCATATCAAAGGCGTACTAATACGTTTATTAGCCAACCTCCCTAAATTGTGTCTGCTTGTGTTAAATTTAACCTAATACCCCCCCCCCCCCCAAATACTCTCACAGACAACGACTTGAACTCGTCAAGGTGAAAATAGTTGACTAGTCTATTCACTGTAAAAAAATATATGAATCAATCATAATGTCTAGTGCTTTATTTCTGTACTTACAACGGGTCCTTCAGTTATCATAACATCTGAATTGAATTCCTTTTATTTTTGTCATATTTAATATCTCAAGCCATTATGGAATTATTTTATTATCAGAACCAAAATATGATGAGTAACATTAAAAGAAATGGTTCTTGAAGTTAAACAGATTAACTATAACTGATTTAATTGTTGTTTTTGTTGTCAAATAAATAAACATGAACACTTTAGTCACATGCCTATCTATATGTAACACAATACTCCTAAAAACTGAATATGCATCACAGTGTTACAAATCATGTGTGTTTCTTTATTTATTTATTCACTCATTTATGTATAAAGGGGTCATTATTATTATTAATCCCATTTATCATTGTTTACATAGCTCCCTACTCAAATTCAAAGACTGTTGCTTATTAAGCTATTCTAGACGGTTGCTGTCTTATTTAACAGTCTAACTTTAAACATTTATGCATAACACACTTTATAAAACCATTTTTCTAATAGGACAACCTTGTTCATATTTTAGTGTATTTGGGTAATAAAAACAGTATGAGGTGCACAACAATTCGTCCTTGACAGTTTGTCCCAGACAATGCGTCCCCCAGTGGGCTTTCTGAATGTTACACTTCAGTTATTGATAATAGACTGCGAGAGCAACTCATGTCATTTTTTTTTAAATAGTTTTCTTGTTCTGTGACATTATCCAGAGTGAGATGCAAAAGTGACAGTAGTAAATGTGTGATTGTAAAACGGAGTGAGATGTGGGTCGCTGTTAAACTGTATCGTATAATGGCAGGGTGGCGTGTACCCAGTCCATATGTATAATTAGTAAAATAAACTAAATCAATTAAAAGACAAACGTTTCAACTAAGTCCATCTCAATGTCTTCAAAATTAGTTTAGATTTACATAGTTATATTACTGGTTGGTGTGGACTCCATGTGAATATTTTAGTTAAACAATTTGGTACAAATTGCACCTCCTGTACATTAATCATTAACGTGATCTATTTGAGCAGTCGTGACATAAGCCAAATTTTTGGAGTGAAATACATTTTTTTTTTTTTTTTTAAACAAGAGAGAACATTTAAAAAAAGACCTAAAGCATAGTAAATGACAAGGAATAAAACATTCTGCTTTTGAAGCTTTATTTCATGGACACAATTCACTTAAACTTATATACACAGGCATGCAAGTTGATATTTATAGCCAGTGTTCACATTGCACTTGTCCATACAGTAGTATTTGACACTATTAAACACAAGTAATGTTCAACTGTAATGCAAAATTAGTTTAATTGGCTTAAAATGTAATATATCCAACTTAATGTAATTGAAGCTTACATAATTCCATAAATCGTATCTATTTTGCACTTCCATTAGCTTGATAGGTCTCAAATGTACCTTATCTGCATGTATCTGTAATTACATGAATCTTCCTACTTTGTTGGCTGCCTTGGCAATATGTGCCTAATGAAACTCTGCTCTAGACTTCAGAGCATGCTTTTCTGTTATCTACTCTTTTCATTGTACTGTGCTTCGTTTACCTTTGATTTATTTCGATTGTAAATACCTCCGTTGATGTATTCCGTGTAATGCATATTTAAAATGGTGTTCAGTATTGTCATTTGCAACATTTCTCTGACATGTTCTTAACTTTTTTTCTGAATTATCACATTTTAATTACATATTAACTGCTTCATCATAGAATTTGCTTTTCCTTTTGACTCCAGTGTGGCAAACACAGCAGCAAAGGTCATTCAAAATGATCTAGACAGCATTCAGAACTGGGCAGACACAAAGCAAATTACATTTAATAGCGAAAAGGTACTGAACGCAGGCAATAAATATGTGTATTATAAATATCATATGGGAAATACTGAAATTGAAGAAGAAATCTATGAAAAAGACCTAGGAGTTTATGTTGACTCAGAAATGTCTTCATCTAGACAATGTGGGAAGCTATAAAAAAAGGCCAACAAGATGCTCGGATATATTGTGAAAAGAGTTGAATTTAAATCAAGGGAAGTAATGTTATAACTTTACAATACATTAGTAAGACCTCATCTAGAATATTGTGTTCAGTTCTGGTCACCGTGTTACAAAAAGGATATTGCTGCTCTAGAAAGAGTGCAAAGAAGAGCAATCAGAATTATCCCAGGTTTAAAAGGCATGTCGTATGCAGACAGGCTAAAAGAATTGAATCTATTCAGTCTTGAACAAAGAAGACTAAGCAGTGATCTGATTCTAGCATTCAAAATTCTAAAAGGTATTGACATTGTCGACCCAGGGGACTTTTTCGACCTGAAAAAAGAAACAAGGACCAGGGGTCACAAATGGAGATTAGATAAAGGGGCATTCAGAACAGAAAATAGGAAGCACTTTTGTACACAGAGAATTGTGAGGGTCTGGAACCAACTCCCCAGTAATGTTGTAAACGAGCAAGCTAAATGGCCTCCTCTCATTTGTAAACTTTCTTATGTTCTTATGTTAAGAGTCACTTAACCAATGAAATACACAGTCAGACGTTTGGATTTTCAACCGCGTGGCATCTCATTATTTTAAACTGTCACAGTGAAGGTTATCTACTGTACTTGAGAAAAGAATGGGGATGGTGACGAAAAATACCTTACAAAAGCTTGTGTTAATTAGAAGTGACAGGGCCACATATGAAGTATTACAGAGGAAAAGTGGTGTTTTGGACACATTTAGGCAGCTTTTTGTGGATGCAAAGTTGGACAGTTGCAACAGTTGCAAAACTGTGCTTAAATTTACACAGGGACAAATGGCCTTAAAAGGCATAAATGCTGTACGCCCTTGTCCAGTGACAATCAGATGCAAATAACGCGTTTGCACAGAAAGCAAAAGGTGCTCCCCACAGACAATGGATATAAATTAATGAACATTCTTATTCCACAAATTCACAGGAGTTTGGAAAGAAGATAATACATTTGTGACTGACAATGGCTCAGATGTTGTTGCTGCATTTCCCAGACATGCCTGTCTTGTGCAGCTCACAATCTGAATCTGGTGCTGAAGAATGTGTTTGAAAAATTAGATGATGAGGACACACTTGTACTAAAGGATGTAAAAAAACCTTATAAAGGAAACACAGATCTTTGTGACACACTTCAAGAGAGCTGGGTATGTTTGAATGATCATCTCTCTCTGTTGTGAATGTATTTTAAGAAATGTGAATGAAATGCAGTGAAAGATAGAAGTAATTTATTTGCTTTTTCAGAGTAAAATGTACTTACTATTAGGCTTTTTATCTTTAGTTCATGTATGATAGTTACAAAATCAAGTATGGTATTTAAACTTTTGCTTAACACATCTAAACTTGTTATCATAGTTTCATAAATGTTATATTTATAATTGCAGACTTCAAAAATTCTGTGACAAATTCCTGAAGCAAGAGATTGAAACTAGGTGGAACAGTAAGCTGCTTATGTTACAGTCAATTCAGGAGGCCATGCAGCCAGGAAAGCTCCAAGATGTGCTGAATGAAACTATTGAGATCTGATACTTGTACAAGATTGATGAGCGACTGCTGACAGATCTACTCAATCTTTTGAAATCATTTGATGAGGCATCCAGACACCTCTCAGGTGAAAACAGACCAACAGTTCACTTGGTGTTGCCAACAAAAGTGACTCTTTAGAGGAGTTTGACTATTGGGCCTGATGACTCTGAAATCATCACTTAGGTAGATAAACATTTGTTTTTTTATGTTGTTGTTATCTATAATAGATATTAAGATCTAATTAGGTTTCAAATCTAAAACTGACAACTTACCTACTCCTTAAAAAGGTTCCAGTCCTGTTCAACATTAAAATCTCATTTAGGATTACGTTTCCAAATGCATTAAAAATGTATATTTTCCACTATGGACATTATGCATTGCAGGCTATTTATACTTTTTTCTTCCAGCTTAAAGGGAAGATGGCTGGGATGCTGCAGATGAACTATCCCATTCATCTGATTCACAAAATATCTACATTCTTAAACCCCAAAATGAAAGGCTCCCTCAAGATGATGGTGACCTCTGAGGAGTACGAAGAGGTTGTCAGCTCCTTGACTCAGATAGTAGAAGCAGGTGCTGAGTCCCGTGGTCCAAAAAGAGACGAACATGGTAATTATTACATTACAACTCTCATTGTAAATTTGAAGATTATCCAGTTATTAACATGTACCGCAGTGTGACAATGAACGTTACTCGTTTTGCTATAATTATATTAAGTAACACTCTCAAGGCCTGCAAAAACATTGTTTGCCAAGCAGTTGGGTAGAGGAGAAGTTGAATATTACTTTGGTTTTGTTAACTTTGTGTGGTGTGGTGAGTTGATTATTTTTGTTTTTTGTTTGTTTGTTTTTTTACTTTCTTTTAGGTCCAAATCAAGCAAAGAAATCAAAAGTCTGTGCGGAGCAAGAAAAGGAGGCAGACAGTTTCTTTGCTGCCTGCATCGACAGTTTGTCAGAGGATGACGTTGAGAAAAACAGCAGAGAAATGGTGCTTGAGTACATCAACTCAAAGACTGACACTCAAGATGTACCACTGCTTAATTTTTGGAAAGACAATTCTGCTAGCTATCCAACTCTTTCTATGGTAGCCAAAAGGCTTCTAGCAATCCCTGCTAGAGCAGAGAGCACAGCTTAATCCTGATGTTGTGGATGCTCTTCTTTTCCTCCACAGCAATTTAGGCCGTAATTTATCTGCAGAGGGTAGTGGACTCTCTGTCCGCTTAACTTGAATGCAGCATCTGGTGATGTACTTTTTGAGTTAATGTACTCAAGTTTTGAGCTGATGTACTCCAGCACCTTTTTTTAAAAAAAAAAACAACCTTTTTTTTCTAATTTACATCTTTACTTTCAAACTTTCAAGTCAAACTTTGTGGTAGTCACTCTTAAGTGAATTGATCTGATTATTCAAAAATTGATACTGGTGCTTATTTATATTGACAGAATCTAAGTTTAAAATGTGACCCTGTTGATTTTACACTGAAAAAAAAAAAATTTGAACAACACAGTCAAAATCAGTTTGAGTTCTTGAGTGTAAACAGAAGGCTAAAAAACGTGTGTGTGTAAGATATTTTTTATTATACCCTATAAACCCTAATTTTATACATGAATACAAAAATATCTGTACCTCCAAATAATAGTTGATCTCCGTATATCACAGGATGGGATGGGAAGGGATTTTTTTTGGACAGGACAAGATGGGACAGGATTGGAAATGATGACTCTTTCATGGAATGGGATGGGAAAGGAACATTTTTGACAGGACAGGATGGGACACGACTGAAGTTACATTCCCGTGTCACTCTCTAGTAAGAAGTATGCTCTGTGGTTGCAAATACCCACAGTATGTAGCCATCTGGGGTCACGTGACTGCAACCCAAAGTAGAATGTACAGATCAGTACTAAACAGTACATTCTTCTAATAATATAGTGGAAATCGTTTAAGCAACTAGTGTATGTCAAAGAAAATATTATAGGAAGGTTGGTGTTTCTTATGCGTTTCACTTAAAAACCGGACATCAGGGTGTCCGGGGTTGTTAATTCCTGCCACCCGGACACAGATGCCAATTCCCGTACTGTCTGGACAGGTGACAACCTGTGGTCGAACAGCTGTTGAGTGGCGTGTGTGGTGACGTCACGGACCAGGAAGTACCAGAAACAAAACAATGGATTGGCAGGTGAAGCTGAACCCTACCGCGCTCAGCGTATTTATTAAATAATAAACAAACGATTTAAACAAACAACAAAACAACAAACAAAAAGGCACGTTGGCCAAACAAATAAACATCATGCTGGTGTAAACCAGCACCCTTAGCAGTTATTTTTAAATTCAGTTTTCGCTCTACTCCTCGCTCTCTTGTACACTCCTCTGTACACGCTCTCCCCAGCACGGACAGCTGCAGGTTCTTATACTCTGGCCGAGGGGTTAACTAGCTGTTAATGATCTTATTACCCCTCGGCCACAGTCTGCACGAGTTTAGTAAGGATGCGTGACTGTCAGCTAGTTAAATAATCAGTATCTGATCAGCCACGCATCCTCACGAGGTTTTTAAAATATAAATACAAATAACAAAATCGGCTTTCGCAGTAATAAACAAATCATAATAAATAAATAAACAAAGGGGCGGGACACTCCGCCACACAACCCTAACTCAACGAGACGGTGTTGAATTCTCAATACTCTGCAAACCCTGTAGTAAACAACAACACACATTCTCCCCATTCACTAACGGCGTGACCTGTCCCATTCCCCGGACAATAACATATAGAAAAGACAGACAAGACAAACTGAACAGACAGCAAGTCCTGCAACAAAGCAATTGTCTGGTCATTGCAATATATATTTTTAATTTGAAAGTGAAAATATATGAAAGCATGATGACCTTTATGTACAAAAATCTAATATACAATTGAACAAGAACTGTTGAATATTTCATTTCATACTGTATTAAATGGTAGTGTTTATATGATAGTGAAAAATAAATAATTAAATATCAAGATAAATAAATACATAAATGTTTATGTATTAATTTATGTATTGATTTATTTCAGTATTTATATTAATGTATTCGTTTTACTTTTACTAAATATATAGGCTATCCTTCACCATAGCTAATTCTCATAAATGAATGTTCCTTTTTGTCCAGTGGGGACCACAAATAGTGTTACTCTCATCAGCCAGTAGAGATAGGAAACCGTACCTCCTTGCGCCAACAGGGACCACAATGAGCGTTACACTGACAGCAAACCAACAATTTTCAGAGCTCAAGATCAGAACCTCAGAATGAGAATTATGAAGATGAATGATGAGTCAAAAAAATCTCAAAAATCTAACAAAGTCCCAAGAATTCTCAGCTGGCTTACGTCATCTTTCAAAATACTGATGTCACAACTAATCGTGTAGCACTGACAGTTAACAACATGCTTGCAAACTGAAGGTTATAGGTTAAAATCCCACATATACCAGACCTTTTTTATTTTTAAAACAGAAATAAATAATTTAATATAAACAATATAGACATCAGAATAAGTGCGTTCCCTAGTATATTTCCATGTTGACTAAACAAGTTAATTGTCATTAAAATCGGATGTCCTGTAATATACATATGCGTGGATAAAAGTGCCTGGGGTCTGCAAAAAAATACGTTAGGAGAAAAAGGAGAAGGACATGTTTATTTTGGTGACTTATTTCTCTTACTGTATGACTGATATTTACTTTTTTTTCTACATTTCACCCAAGAGTGTTGGGAACTACAAATTAAATGTGGAATGGTGCTTTTGGCTGGATAACTTTTGCTGCACCAATACCCTGAAAAAACGTAAAGTATCTGTACTGTATTGATAGTCACTGGCAGTTCTCGCACTTCGCTGTAACTTGGCGCGAGGAACTACCCTTCCTCTCAATAGTCACTGGCAGTTCTTGCACTTCGCTGTAATTGTGGTAACTTGGCATGGTAACATATCCCAGTCACTATTCTTAAAAATATTTTGCTTTTAACAGGTTTATAAAGGTTCTATTTTACCACTGTACCACTTGTTGTCTTTTATGAATGTGCTTTTATTAAATATATTGCAGATATACAGTGGGCATTAGTAGATTACAAAGAAATGTGTGTGCCTATAACTCATCATTACAACATCATAAACATGTTAAGAAAACAATCATTGTCCTACCCCAATCCTTTAATACAAGTCAGACTTTTTTGTTTATTTATTTATTTTTAATTATATGAACAGGAAGTTATTTAGAAATATCTCTAAATGATTTGGAGATATCTGAAAACAATTTAAATATATCTCAAAAACATTTTGAGATAGCTTAAAATTATTTAATGATATCTGAAAATGCATTTTAGATATCTCATTTAAAGCTCCATTTAAATATATCTATAAATCATTTTGAGAAATGTATTTTAGATATCTTAAAATAATGTTGAGATTTCTTCAAATATTTAGAGATATCTGAAAATGATTTAGAGAGATCTTCAAATATTTCAAGATATCAATACATTTATTTGAGTTATCTCTAAATGATTATTTGGCTTGCCATAGTATCTAGGTTTGCTGTATTTCATAAAGAGGCTGTATATGGCTATATTGAATGCATATCGTTTCTGGTCTATGGATGTGCAGCAACCCATTGTATCATGTTGAGAGCCACGCTAAAAGAAATATTGACACTTGCAAAATAAGTTATCAACAAGTGTTCCTCACTTCTACAAAGCAACTTGCCAATTCATTTGCATAGCCTGTTTATTTTACACAATGGTCAACAGTGTCTCTTGTGCAATGTTGTTTCAGATCTGTCACACCTGTAATTTCTTTTAAACATGATAAACCTTCCAGCTAGTTTCACAGATGGTCCGAGGGTCTCTTGACATCCCACCATTCCCTGTATTCCAGCCAGTCCACATCTGTTCAAACACAGTGACCCTGTTAACTATTCTGCTGGTTTATATCTCTCCTTTGATTCATTATAAAGCAGTTGTTGTGATGTTACTCTGGACCTATTTCTATTCAATGATTTAATTAAAAGGTAACAATCTAATTTGGTTTGTAAAAAAAGAAAAATGTAATGGCATACCTACAGTCCCATCTTATGTTCCTAAATGATATATGGGCAGCAGTGTGGAGTAGTGGTTAGGGCTCTGGACTCTTGACCAGAGGGTCGTGGGCTCAATCCCAGGTGGGGGACACTGCTGCTGTACCCTTGAGCAAGGTACTTTACCTAGATTGCTCCAGTAAAAACCCAACTGTATAAATGGGTAATTGTATGTAAAAATAATGTGATATCTTGTAACAATTGTAAGTCGCCCTGGATAAGGGCACCTGCTTAGAAATAAATAATAATATATGCATATGCTAATTTTTTGATTTTTTCTTGCAGTTGTTAATTTCTGTTTCACTAAGAAGCAACTACTGTACTTTTTTTTTCTTAGATTACACAAGTATATGAAAAGAACAGCAACCGTTGTGATACAGCCAAAATAGATACTCATTGCAGCAGAGACACAATCACAGTACAGTAAATTACATTCAGCACTGTACAACAGTTCAACATATAAGGTTGAAGGTGATGTTTTATTTCATTCATAGAAACCCCCAGAAGTTCAGTAAACAGAACTTCCTTTGGTAGGGGTATGAAGTTCATCCCCTGATCAATCAGCATCTCCTTTGGATTCATTTTTTGATACTGATAGCCCGCGGCACTTTTCTCCAGAGCTCCAACATTATCCTAACAAATATCTGTTAGTGTGCTTTTAAGCTAGATGTTAATAGTTACTAAACAAATGCCCCTTATAATAATGTGTGACTGAATATTTGAACTGACTGCTCAGCACTTTGTCAGGGAATGTTTTGTTGATTTATAAAAATGCACTGTGTGAAGAGAAAAAAAAAATACCTTAAGGACAGGCTTAATGATGATGAGTTTTCTTTGGTAAATTATGTTTTGAATTATTTAAAAATGTATTAAGAAAATTGTATTTTTAGCTAAACATGTTTACTATAAATGGAATAACACTATTGGCTCAAGGGAAAATATATATTACTTGGAACAATATTACACATTGAAAGGAAAAATGTATCTTCTGAATGTAATACAGCTGTTTAAATTCCTGGTCTATATGTCCCTCTGGTAACTATACATTCTACAGAAAACTATTATGAGAACAGCTGAGTTTTCAACTCCCACACAAACATAACAGCAGCTATTGATCTGCATTGCTAAGCAGCAGTGCTTTTTTATTTACTCAACAGATAAATATGTAAGCAGCTTAACATATATGCTTAAAACAAATGTGGAAATTTTGTGATAGTAAGTGAACCTTATTGGTTCACCTCAGTTTTACTGTAATTTATGTATAGTAATACAAATAATTTGGAATAGCTTAATTTTTTTTTTGTTCAGAAATTAGGCGAGTGGTGGAGGGGTTATCGCTATTAGAAAACTATTTTTCACACTTTTTTCTTTTTAAAAAAAATATGAAATCCTGTATTTTTGGTCCATTGTTCTATGATTTGTTGAATATCTGAGAATATAAATAGTCCCAGTACAATATTTATTTCTTAGCAGATACCCTTATCCAGGGTGACTTACAATTGTTACAATATATCACATTATTTTTACATACAATTACATTATTTTTTACACACAATTACCCATTTATACAGTTGGGTTTTTACTGGAGCAATCTTGGTAAAGTACCTTGCTCAAGGGTACAGCAGCAGTGTCCCCCACCTGGGATTGAACCCACGACCCTCCGGTCAACAGTCTAGAGCCCTAACCACTACATCCAGGAGTATGCGCTCTGGACTCACCATGCAGCCACCCAAGAGCTACCGTCCATGGTTGGCAAAGGAATAACCTCAACTCGAACTCGCGACTTCCAAGCTATAGAGCTCATCCTGCACTCCACCCGAAGCCCCTTTACTGGATGCGCCACTCGGGAGCCCCCAAATATCCTATTTTTCTACTTTTTCTAAATTAAGCCCATTAATCAGCTTTTCTGAGTTTTGTTTAGAAGCTGCCCTGATTGCAAAAACAGGAATTTCCTTCTGAAGTAGTTATTAAGTATGGTAAATAGTAATCCACGTTGGCAAACCCTTTTAGTTTCTCAGAATAGTTGTATTTCCAAATTCCACCTTTCTATAGACTTTGTATAGGCACTGTAAGTAGTTCTTGGAGCCAATATTAAAATAATGCAGCTGGTAATTGACTTCTATTAATATTTTAATAAGGAATATATATATGATCCATAGTATTTTTTTTAGAAGTGTGACTTTGCTACAAACCATGCCATCATATGTGAGTCAACATATAAAATGCAATATGTCTGCCGTATGTGTTGCATTTTGCCTTGTATGTGACAATCATTATACTTACAGTGCCTTGAAAAACTCTTCACACCCTTGAACATTTTTCACATTCTGCTGCCTAAAAAATACAATTCAAAATGCATTAAAGTAGGAGTTTGTTTCACTGATCTACACAACATCATCTACACTTTCAACATGAAAGAACAATTATAGAAATATTCAAAAAGTAATTAAAAATAAAAAAGTATAATATAACTTTATATACAGTATATATATTGCTGTGTGTATATATATATATATATATATATATATATATATATATATATATATATATAATATAATATGCTTCAGTTTTTTATCAGCTTCAGATGTTTATTACAAACTATTACATCCGACTGTTTCTCTGTTCATTATACTATTTACAGTGTTTTGAATACAGCCGTCAGAAAGACTGCTGCGGGACCTCTAGGCATGAGTATATCTCCGGTTCTTCTAGTGTTAAATACACCTTCTCTGTAAGGTCCCACAGTTGGGTAGTGCATTCAAAGCAAAGATACTACCATGAAGACCAAGGAGCTTTCAAAACAACTCCGGGATAAAGTTGTGGAAAGGCAAAGATCAGGGGAGGGGTATAAAAAGATTTAAAAGGCATTGAATATCCCTTGGAGCACAGTCAAGTCGATCATTAAGAAGTGGAAGGTATACGGCACCACCCAGAATCTGCTTAGCAGGCCGTCCTCCCAAACTGAGCAGCCAGGTAAGAAGGGCATTGGTCAGAGAAGCAACCAAGATGCCAATGACAACTCTGAAAGACCTACATCATTCCATGGCTGAGACGGGAGAAACTGTCCATGTGTCAACAATAGCTGCGGTACTCCACAAATCTGTCCTGTATGGAAGAGTGGCAAGAAGGAAGCCATTTCTGAAAAAAGCCCATGTAAAATCCCACTTGGAATCTGCAAAAAGGCATGTGGGAGACTTTGAAAAGATGTGGCAAAAGATTATGTGGTCCGATGAAACAAAAATGGAAGTATTTGGCCTAAATGCAAAGCGTTATGTCTGATTCAAAACCATACCGCACATCACCCAGGTAACACCATCCCTACTGTGAAGCATGGTGGTGGGGATGCTTTTCATCATCAGGGACTGGGAAGCTTGTTAGGGTAGAGGGCAAAATGGATGGAGCTAAATACAGGCAAATCCTTGAGGAAAACCTGCTTCAGTCTGCAAAAGACCTAAGACGGACAGAGATTCACCTTTCAGCAGGACAATGACCCCAAGCACACAGCCAAAGCGACACTGGAGTGGCTTAAAAACAAGAAATTGAATGTCCTAGAGTGGACCAGTCAAAGCCCGGACTTGAATCCGATTGAGAATCTGTGGCAAGACTTGAAGATTGCTGTCCACCAACGATCCTCATCCAACTTGACAGAGCTTGAACAATTTTGCCAAAAAGAATGGGCGAATATTGCACGATCCAGATGTGCAAACCTGGTAGAGACTTACCCCAAAAGACACACAGCTGTAATTGCTGCCAAAGGTAGTTCTACCAAGTATCGACTCAGGGGGGTGAATACTTATCTAACCAAGACATTTTAGTGGGATATATTTAAAATATATTTTAGTCTGTAATCCATATATTTATTTTATATAGACTAATGAAAATATACTGTATGGTGCACCATATATTTTCAACATATAAAATAAATATATGGATCACAGACTAAAATATATAATATATAAAATATATCCCATATATTTTAAATATATAAAAATGGGCCAATTTCTATATATTAAAAATATAAGGATCATACTTTTCTACCATATATTAAATATATATGTTTGTTCCATGGCTGTTTTTGCCACTAACCTACCACAAAATGTTTTAATTACCCTTGTCTTCAACTATGGTTGGCTTTGTGGTTGCGGTCACAGAACATGTAGGCAAAGTTGGCCCTTGTTTTGGGCCCTTGGTTATGTTCCTTTGGCAGTGCTGCATCTTTTGTTGTTATTATTTATTTCAAATGGTTCAAGAACTGTGGAATTTCTGATAAATAAATGAGAAAAAAATCCATGCAGTATGTATTGCCAATAAGAATTGCAAGGCCTTCAAACAGTATTATTAGTGCTTTAGTGGCAGCAGTGTGGAGTAGTGTTTAGGGCACTGGACTCTTGACCAGAGGGTCGTGGGTTCAGTCCCAGGTTGGGGACACTGCTGCTGTACCCTTGCGCAAGGTACTTTACCTAGATTGCTCCAGTAAAAACCCAACTGTATAAATGGGTAATTGTATGTAAAAAAACTATATATCTGTATAAGGTGAAATAATGTGAAATAATATGATATCTTGTAACAATTGTAAGTCGCCCTGGATAAGAGTGTCTGCTAAGAAATAAATAATAATAAAATAATAATTTAGTGTCATAATTTGGGCTGGCTAACTTCTTTAACTTTTTTTATTTATTTTCTTCCTTGATTTTCCTCGCTTCTTCAATAGAGGAACTTTCATATCTTTCCAGAAATTGTTCTGCCATTTTTTATTATTTTTCTGATTGCTGAAAAGATATTGTGTTGCAATGCATTAATACATAGTCTGCTTCTTAAATCTTCTCCAAAATAACATTACGCATAGTTAGTGCACAGCTGCAGAGCCAAGCTTATACAAGCAGAAAGGTACATTTGTATTTATATATATATATATATATATATATATATATATATATATATATATATATATATATACATACATACATGTGTAAGCCAATTGAGTTTTTGGTTTAAACACAAATAAAAAAAGTAACATTTTTGTTGTTGGTTATGTATCTAAGTCCTCATCCCCCTTATCATATCAATGAGGGAAAAAAGTGCAAAACCCTAACCCTAACCCTAACCCTCCCCATCACCGTAATCCCCAAAATAACTAGTAAATAGTAATAAATAAATACATCTTGAAATCTGGTTAAAGTGATCTCCACTTCAACTGTGTACATTAATCGCACACCCCATTCTTGCTCAACAAGAATTAAAATGACACATTAGGACTTTGAAATCATGTCTGGTCACTTTCTGGATGAAAATCGGGGCCAGAGATGCATTTTAGCGACACTTCCGGTTTAGCCACACCCACTTCTGATGACAACATCTGAGTAATATCTGAGTATGAGTCTTGGTTGCTGAGCACAAGCTAGTATTATAAGTACATTTACTAGTATGACTAACGGGTTCTCTGCACCTCCTACTATACCTCTATTAATAGCAATTGTTGACCTTTTCATACTACAGTTTGTTTACATTTTCCAAAAGTATTTTGAGTAATAAGCTGTTTATCAAACTATATATAAAAAAAATATATACAACACATCATCACCCATTTGCTTCTCACAAACTTAACTTACAAGGCACAAAAACTGGCACAACTAAGTTGCTTGTTGCTTGTGTTACTGCACTAATACAGTTCCATCCAGCTGTGTTTTTTTTTGTTTTTTTTATGATTATTTATCATTTGCCACATGTTTGGACTTTGCTCCATTGCACATTTACTGTGGAGTGAGAAATGAGCCAGGGGAAAGGGGGGCTGTTGTTTTTTTGTACTTAAATGCAGTTTTCAAACTTAAAAAACAAAACAACAACAAAAAAAACAGGAGTTGCAGGGAGCAAGCAGATAGGGAATTATTTTAAATCTATCATTATTTATTCTCACAGAAGGCACAACAAGAAACTCTCATTCATTCTTGTTGATTTATGCATTCATTTTCTAGTTTCAATTGTAATTTAAAATGCTATATTTATGTTTTGCTATACCGACAGAGTTTAAAAAATACTTTATATAGACTTAAGCAAGTCTCTCGTTTGGACTTTTGAACATCACTTATCTGACCATCTTAAGACGGTTTAAATCATTAAAATATGGATTCTATGTTCAATGACATAGATAACACTGCTGTGATGGTTGTGCATAACAATTCTTGGTAGTTAGCTAGGCAGTTAACATAGAACATTCGACTGCCAGGTTTTTCTTATCATAGAAAGACCTTGGATTTAAAACTGTGGACTACAAGTAAACCTCACTTTGACTGCCAAAAAGAACCTTCCATATCTAGCACCGCTTAGATAAGGGCAAGGCTATTTTCCTGTAGGTTTTTTTGTGTAGTAAAATTATTGAATACAGTATACACTTTAATTGTCTAATATTCCAACCGAACAGTACCTTTTTTTATTGCAGTAAAACCTTTATAAAAACTAAACATTTATATTCTTTAATTTAATGGATATTGTAATGTCTAAAAGATTTTTTGGTTTAGTTGGTGAAGGAAACTGAACTAATTCTTAAACTGATTAAATGAAATGCTCACTCCTGCTTTTACAGTCTATTTGTATTACAGTAGAGCCTTAAACAAGCAAAACACTTGTTAGTTTAAATATTATGTTTCTTATTAGATGAAAATAACATACTATTTCTCTTCAGAGAGTTTTGTCACTGTTATTAGTTCAGAATACTTTTTTTTTAAATTTAAAACCTCTATGCTTATGTGGCGGAGTGTCCCGCCCCTATTTATTATTATTTGTATTTTTGTTTGCGGCGCGGGTAAAAGCGCCGCGTCTTTTATTGTTATATTTAAAAACCTCGTGAGGATGCATGGCTGATCAGCTACTGATTATTTAACTAGCTGACAGTCATGCATCCTTACCAAACGCGTGCAGACTCTGGCCGGGGGATAATAAGATAATTACCAACTAGTTAAATCCCTCGGCCAGAGTATATAAACCAGCAGCACTATGCACTCGGGGTGTGGAGTGTTCGAGAGTGGAGAACGGGAGAGAGAGAGAGAGAGAGAGAGAGGAAGAAAACAATTGCTAAAACGTGCTGGAGTATCCAGCACGAAACTTACTTGTTTGTTTATTCGTTCGGCCCTCGTGCCCTTTTGTTTGGTGTTTTGTTAAATCTTTTGTTTTTGTTTTGTTTATTAAATACGCTGAGTGCACCAGCACTCAGCTTCAACCGCCCATCCACTGTTTTGGTTTGAGTTATTTCCTGGTCCGTGACGTCATCCACATCACCACTGCGAGCCAGACTGCCACATATGGTGGCAGCGGTGGGATAAACAACGCCTCCAACAGCCGGACCAGGAACAGCAAAGGAAGTTTTTTTCGTGTTCGTTTTTTCAAATAGTGTTTTTTGTGTTTGGAAAAAAAAAAAAAATGGATGAAGTGGACGCCTATATGGAGAGGTGGCATGCGCATCAGAGGGAGTTGAAGGAAGGAGGGGCTACATGGTGCCTCGCCTGCCTGGAGTATGGGCACCTCCCTGAGGTGTGCCCATATGAAGACCCCCTCTTTGTGCAGGCCTTTGATCGAGGTGAGGTGGAGACTGCGGAGGAGTGGATCCACCTGAAGGCCATACCATCGCCGCAGGTGGATCAGGAAACCTGCCTCACCTGCCTCAAAGGGGAGGAGTGGTGCTTTGCCGTCGGCAAGGTCGGGCACAAAGCACCCGACCAACCCCCTCCATGGCAGGAGGTGGAACTGCTGGTCCCGAGGAAGGGAAGGAGGGGCGGTGCTAAGAAGGCAAAGAAGCCCGCACGTCCTGCGCCTGAGTGGGAGGAGCCCGAACGTCCTGCGCCTGAGTGGGAGGAGCCCGAACGTCCTGCGCCTGAGTGGGAGGAGCCCGAACGTCCTGCGCCTGAGTGGGAGGAGCCCGAACGTCCTAAGCCCAAGAGGGGGGAGTCGGTGCATCCACAGCCCAAAAGGGAGGAGTCGGTGCGTCCACAGCCCAAAAGGGAGGAGTCGGTGTGTCCACGGCCCGAAGAGAGGGAAGTCGGGGCTTCCACAGCCCTAGGACCCAAGCTGCAGTCCCAAGAGCCAGAAGGGGAGGAGTTACAGGCTCAACCCCCTGAATTTTTCTGGGGGGGAGAAGGGCAGGATGCTGGTGTTCCCCAGCAGCCTCTATTTATGCTGCTGAAGGGAGCACGGCACACACCAGCCCAGCCGCCACAGCAGAGGGAGCCAGCACCGCCACAGCCTCCCTCTGAGTGGCCAGCATCCGCCCCATCGCCTCTGCCTCCACCACCACCAGGAGCAGAGCAGCAGGAGCTGCCTCTGTCTCCACCACCACCAGGAGCAGAGCAGCAGGAGCTGCTTCTGTCTCCACCATCACCAGGAGCAGAGCAGCAAGAGCTGCCTCTGCCTCCGCCGCCTCCACCGTCGTGGGAGGACTGCTTGCCCCTCCCACCTCCACCAGCAGAGGGTGAATGCCTGCTGGTTCCGCCTCCACCGTCGTGGGAGGACTGCTTGCCCCTCCCACCTCCACCAGCAGAGGGTGAATGCCTGCTGGTTCTGCCTCAACCGCCGTGGGAGGACTGCTTGCCCCTCCCACCTCCACCAGCAGAGGGTGAATGCCTGCTGGTTCCGCCTCAACCGTCGTGGGAGGACTGCTTGCCCCTCCCACCTCCACCAGCAGAGGATGAATACCTGCTGGTTCCGCCTCAGCCGCCGTGGGAGGACTGCTTGCCACTCCCAGCTCCACCAGCAGAGGGTGAATACCTGCTGGTTCCGTCTCAGCCGCTGTGGGAGGACTGCTTTCCCCTCCCACCTCCACCAGCAGAGGGTGAATACCTGCTGGTTCCACATCCACCGTCATGGGAAGGACTGCTCCTGCCCTGCCTCGCACCACCCAGGGATGCCTGCCTCGCATCGCCTGGGGCTGCCTGTTCCACATCGCCTGGGGTCGCCAGGGATCCTGCTTCGCCTGGGGTCGCCAGGGATCCTGCTTCGCCTGGGGTCGCCAGGGATCCTGCTTCGCCTGGGGTCGCCAGGGATCCTGCTTTGCCTGGGGTCGCCAGGGATCCTGCTTCGCCTGGGGTCACTACACTGTGGTCGGAGCCCCACGGAGGGGAGCTGCCGGCCGTGAAGAAAGGGGGGGAGGTCAGGAGGCCAGCTTCCCCAGCCGCACTTTCGCGGCCGGAGATCATGTGGTCAGAGCCCCACGGAGGGGAACTGCTGGCCGTGAAGAGGAGGGGGAAGGTCAGGAGACCAGCTCCCCCAGCCGCACTTTCGCGGCCGGAGATCATGTGGTCAGAGCCCCACGGAGGGGAACTGCTGGCCGTGAAGAGGAGGGGGGAGGTCAGGAGACCAGCTCCCCCAGCCGCACTTTCGCGGCAGGAAATACTGTGGCTGGAGCCCCATGAAGGGCAGCTGCCAGCCATGAAGAAGGGGGGGGAGGTCAGGAGACCAGCTTCCCCCGCAGCAATTTCGCTGCAGGAGAAAGGGTGGCCAGAGCCCCACGGAGGGGAGCTGTCGGCCATAAAGAAGGGGGGGCAGGTCTGGAGACCACCCCCAAAATTTTTTTGGCCAGAGGAGCCGGCCGGTGCGCGGGCCATTGGAACGCTACGGCTGTTTGGGTGGGAGGAGGACATCCCACCGTGGCCGCCACCTTTGGTCCGCTGCTGCCCCTGTTCCTGCGCCGGGACTGCTAACCGGGACTTTGGGGACTAAGGGGGGAGGTGGCCGAAAAGGCCATGTGTGCTGCGCACAAGGGGGGGCATGTGTGGCGGAGTGTCCCGCCCCTATTTATTATTATTTGTATTTTTGTTTGCGGCGCGGGTAAAAGCGCCGCGTCTTTTATTGTTATATTTAAAAACCTCGTGAGGATGCATGGCTGATCAGCTACTGATTATTTAACTAGCTGACAGTCATGCATCCTTACCAAACGCGTGCAGACTCTGGCCGGGGGATAATAAGATAATTACCAACTAGTTAAATCCCTCGGCCAGAGTATATAAACCAGCAGCACTATGCACTCGGGGTGTGGAGTGTTCGAGAGTGGAGAACGGGAGAGAGAGAGAGAGAGAGAGAGAGGAAGAAAACAATTGCTAAAACGTGCTGGAGTATCCAGCACGAAACTTACTTGTTTGTTTATTCGTTCGGCCCTCGTGCCCTTTTGTTTGGTGTTTTGTTAAATCTTTTGTTTTTGTTTTGTTTATTAAATACGCTGAGTGCACCAGCACTCAGCTTCAACCGCCCATCCACTGTTTTGGTTTGAGTTATTTCCTGGTCCGTGACGTCATCCACATCACCACTGCGAGCCAGACTGCCACAGCTTAGTAACAACACAATCAAATAAAATCAAATAGGTCTTTTTAGTTTCAAATACTGTTCTGTCTAAAAAGGGTTACCCTTTTGTTTTTGCTAATTTGCAATACCTAGCCTCCATGTTTAGTTCCTCCAGATGCCTGCTTCTTTCAAGGTTACAGGCTTCCACATGCAGTAGTCTGCCCAGTTTCCAAGAGTGTATGTGCACTAATGACAAAGGCACACAGACAAGCTTTTTTTCTAACATTAACACTTGTTCAGTTTTCTTAGTTCAAATCATTGTAACATGTTCATAGTTTGCTGCAATACTATTTATGCTGGTTTTATATTCTCTAAAACACATTATAGTCATTACAATATTTGTGGCAGTTTCACAAATATTCAATTTGTATCCTAAAGGTCAGTCTGCTTCCAGTAGCTGTGACAGTCTTGGGTCAGTTTCTGCTCTCAGTAAGTCAGTTTCTGCTCACAGGTGTGGGTGACTGTCTTTAAAAGCTTGATACCTGCAAAAACTTAAATCTTGTTAGTTGGGCTCCCATCTCTGCATTCTCATTCCCATCGTCAATGGGCAAAAACATTTTAACTGAATCTGGATCCATCAAAGAACCGCACACCCTTACAACCGAGGCCTTCCATGCACAAGGATCTAATGACTTATAGCACAAAAGGGACGTGCCAGAACCGTCTGTGACAAACCTCTGCAAGCTTTTCATACACAGACAGGAAGCTTTGCACCGCCTCTCTGCAACGTACATGCAGGAGCCTGATCCATAACAATGGCGCAGGCACAGCATTTTGTCTGCAAACACCGTTACAATATATCCTGAATAATGAAGTACAATCAGCTTCCAACAGTGCAACAATTTAGTAACTTCAAGTTATGGCAATTGTGTATCAACAACTTTATTAATTTCTTATCTCTTGCATACTGAATAACAGAACACAGGAACACTTGAATCAGCATTAACTAAAATGTACTAATACAAAATGCTCACTAGACTAGCATTTACAATATGACTTTGAAGACAAGCAGAGAAACAGAACATATATTTTAACAGAACATTTACTTGTTGTCTATATATGCTTCATCTTTCTCTCCCTTGGCTTGTATGGCTGGCAAAGCCTGCCAGGACACCATTTCTTCTTCGACTGCTATTATTATTATTTCAGTAGTTCGGGACAAACACCAATCACAAAATGTTTTAGTACAAATATTTATTGTAGAGAATGCGGAGTATGCAATTTAACAGAAAAGTATGCTGTATATACACATTCTTTTGGCATCAAACCTAACTTGGTTTGAGGGTTCGCTGCCTGGCCGACTGGACGAGGCTGAGACCCCCATTTGATAAAACATAAAAACTGTTATTAAGAAAGGTGGAGATGGGGAGGTGGTGGGTTACGATGAAATCAAAACGCAACTGAGAGATAAGTGAAGCGGGTATTTATAGTGCTAACAATTTAAATTAGCTAATGTGTAAATTGAATGATTCAATTTGGTGATGCGGAGATTGGTGTCTGACCCTCCTCCCAAACTTTAATTATAAATTTCATTTATTTCTTAGCAGACACCCTCATCCAGGGCGACTTACAGTCGTGAACAAAAATACATTTCAAGAATCACAGTACAAGTAATAATACAATTAAGAGCAAGATAAATACAATGACTTTGATTATAGCAAGTACAAGTATGACAAAATACGATTCAATAACGGAGCAGATAACAGTGTCAGTGATAGTTACATCAGGATATAATTAAATACAAAATACTGCAGATTAAATAACACTTGACAGATTACAATACTCTAAAGTACAGGATTAAATGCAATTGCACTACAGCAGTAGGGTCAAACTCCTGGATGCTTTGCCCTAGCAATGACCATTTTCATCAAAGTGTCAATGCTTTCACTTTTGAGAAAGCACCTCAATGAGTTCTTCACTCTGTTTTGGACACTAAATGCCCTTTCACACTCAACACTTGTTTTACACAGACACAAAGCAATGTTACATAGTGTGGCTATGTAACATAGTTAGTTTGGCATACTGCACTGTAACTTTCTTAGTTTTTCCAAAAAATGCAGAAATGCCTTCCAGTGCCTCTCTAATTTCATACAGTAGTCAACTTTCACTACCTTCGTAAAATAGCTTATCAGACCACACTGACACTCACAGTTTTTTAAACACAAAAAAGTGACATTCCTAAACCATTAGAATATGCTGTCTTCTCTTTCTTGAGAGAAAAAAAAGGTCTTTACAGTAGAAAATGAACTACGCAAATTAATCATTGTGAATGAGTTTGTGAAGAACTTTTACCACAAATATTAAGGGAACCTACGAGTTCTACAATTAATACTCTATCCTCATTCCGATCCAAAGCACATTTCCCATGCATAAATTTACAACCATTAATACGAAAATGCACAGCCACATGTGTGTTCTACAAGGTTCTTTATCAGCACAGCACATTTTTTTCGAGGTATCACACTGACTCTGCAAATTAAACTCAGTGAACATGTTAAAACCGCAGTATAAAGCCATACAGATAAATAAAATAAGGAAGTTAATTAATAAGTTATAAAACAGTTTGTTTAATATTATAGGTACCTTTTTTTAGCGGTTACCTCTGACAAAGGTTCCAGTTGGATTTGTAGTTGGACTGGGGTGTTTACACTTCAACTTGTGTAGCTTCGAATTTTTCTTATACTTACTGTAATTGGCTGCAAAGACAACAGGGCTAGCCAGAGATTGGATAATGTTTGGTTGGTTTTTATTGTGTACGATTTCCTAGTAACTGAAGACACTGTATTCTGGGAGATGTAGTTGTTAGTGGAAGTTTTAGGGGAGGTGGCAGGGGAAGCAGACAAGCTGAGCAGCTAAATTGCTATGCGTATTTTTATGCATTCAGTTTTAATTTAGTGCGTATTTCAGATCTTTTAATGCTTAAAAATGGCAGATACGCAGATTATCTGGACCGCTGGATACAGTAGTCTCCGTATAGAGGAACACCTCCTAAGAGAACACTTTGCCTCACAGAACATCCTTGTGGTGAAACTGATTTTTCACACTGTAAATGCTCCAGCTAAAGCAACAGCAACTTTGCTTAAAAGGTCACCATTTTGGCACCACTACTGATTCATTCACAACTGATACAGTACTGTTTTGTAATCTGATAACTCATCATCATCAAACTTAAATTCAAATGGTTTATCATATGAATTTATCTTTTAAAATGTGACTTGTCATCGCCAGGGTGTCTTGAGGCGCACTGATTGGTTTATTCAATCTTTCCAGAACCGCTGTCATATCATTGCCTCGTTTTGTATTATGTATTTCCAAGAATGCACCTCATCGCTACAAAATGGCATGTAAACAAACAGCAAAACGTGCCGCTGTTTCTCTTGCTACAAAAAGTTAGAAATTGTTTGAGCTCCTAAAAAAATCCTGAATCAGACACAAGTCGCAAAGCAATTATGTGTTTTCAGTTCTAGTGAGTTGCTTCACCATTCTGTGCTCCTGTACAGGTATTCATAATTAATCTAGAGATTTTTTTTCCCTGTGAAACTCAAATAAAATATTCACTTGAAAGGGTTTTTTGAGTGAGTACCGGCTATTTGAAATAGTGTACTAGTAAGTCTGAGCTCCTCTTCCTAGGCGCGGAATAGTACGTGTCTGTCTATCTCTCGATCTCTCGATCTCTCTATCTATCTATCTATCTCTCTCTCTCTCTCTCTCTCTCTCTCTCTCTCTCTCTATATATATATATATATACACACACACACTCACCAAAAGCATGGGTATCTCTAGTGTGGTATATATAGTTTTGTTATTCTATTAATATGGAATAACATGAGTGGAATAACATGCTTATCGGCTTCTATAATTCTTGCATCACAATACCTGTTGTTTGTAAATTATGTAAATATGTGAAAACTAACTTATTATGTAAATATGTAATAAAATTGATTATTATTATTAATTTTTTATGTAGCAGCAATGAGCTTCTGTAGCAATACGATTGGGATACAATTCAATTGACAAAAACAAGTCCTATATTCACCAAACGTTAATCAGACTTAGGTCTCTATCATTGACATATAGGACCAAAAGAGAGATAGAGTACTGATGTTTTTTGCAGCAATGGGCAGGGAAATGAAGAGAAAATCAAGACAAGAGTATATTCCCATCCATGAAATGATATAAAGGTGCCAGAACTTTTGTCAGCACCAGTAAGAAGATGAATGATGTTATTTTGTTTTGATAGGAATGGATACTTTGGACGTTTGGCAACGTTTGACCCAATTACTGTCACTAGTAGTGGAGGATTTATAATGGAAACTTCACACTTGACAGTAGAATTATGATAAGAATATTAAAGAAATATTGTATTTGCATCTTTGTAATGGTACCAAGCTATTAGTAAAATAATTCTATTTTCTGTTACAGCGATTCTTTCTAGATTTTTCTTTTTCTTCTCATTAATTGTTTCCAGGAATATCCTTGTCATCATCTTTTACCTATTTCCAAACCCTTCTAGCTCTTGTTCCTTTTCACCTGTCTGTTTTTTAAGAAAACACTGTTGCTTAGTGATGATATCAGTTTAACTACATTAGAGTATTCAACATCATATTTCCTTAAAGTCACTGAGAGACCTGAAAAGTGAATTGGCACAAATGTGTTCTGTGATGGAATGTGGCCTGAGGAACATTAGAGATGGATTGCATCCCACTGCTGACAGTTTCCATGTCATACAGATTAACTCAAATTTACGAGTGAATATATTGAAAGGTTGCCCACTGTTAGCTCAGTAACATATCTCCACTGTGATATATCCATCATATCTCCACAATGATATTTCAATCAGCATACAAAGACTGTGCGTTTAGAAATCAGCCTTATCTGATTGTTTTTTTTCAGTCAGATGTAAATAGGACAGATGAAAGGCATCATTGCTTATTTTGTGAGTTTAATATTGCAGGGTTATCTGAGTGATGCAATAAAGAGATATTGTACAATTACCTTTTAAAAACAAAACATGTTATGCATAATGCATAACCTACAGAAATATGTAGCTGACCAAAAGGCTTTTGTATAATGTTGAATTAGCAGATGAATCAAGATTTGCAATCTTGTACTATAAACTTTGTTCTATACGCATAGAATATTGAGTTAGTATCATTTTAGTGATGAATGCCAAACAGTAAACCCTTTTTTAGCAGCCATTTAGGTTAGCAATTTAATGGACATGGCTGGAAAGGATCAAATGTACTGAACTCAAACAAAGACCAGGTTTACAGTACTTGACTTTTTACAGAAGATATTTAACTAGAATATTCCTTATACCTTAATACAAAATCTTCCACATTTGAATGCTGGTTACTGTTTTCTAGTATGAGAGAGCTAGTTATTGTTTACTGCATGATGGTGGTTGGTTCCACATTCATGTACGTTTTCTAAACTTAAAAGAATCGTATTATGGTCATCTTACATATACAAAAACATCCACAAAAGAGTACTGAATACTGATCCTGAACATATCTTTATTTTAGAGGTAAAGTATTATGTTGATTTAACTGGGCTCTTTTTAGGCAGATTTTTTTTTTTTAATTATTATTATTACTTGTGTTTTATTTCATTTTTTTTAAAACTCAAAACCATTGGCTTCACAAGTCTTTAGAAAAAAAATACAAAGATGATTACAAATTTGGATTTTGGCCCAATCCTTTATGAGAACTTCAATTATGTAGAATCTGCAGTGAAAACTCATCATCCAATGCTGAGATCTTCGAAAAAAGGTACTAAACCATTAATCTTCCTGGCAGCAGCTATTACCACTGTTACTTACTTCCCCCTTTCAAGGAAATTTCACACCATGAGATTTTTACTGCATGTAGAGAAGGGTACACTTGACATAAGTGATGCTTGGCCAAGTTACCCTATAATCACTTTGCTAATGCACTGCGAGACTTCCTAATGACTACTCATCATTATTCTTATCCAATTCTGTTACAAACAATAGCAAATGTTAGAGGTGTCACAACTACTGTCATCTGCCCATGTTTGCTGCAATTACTGTCACGTCAGCTAAGACAGATGTTCACTGTCATCACAGTTTTATAAGTTGCACTCTGTACTATACTAGTACAATAGATAAGCAAATGTTCCATTACACAAATACACATACACAGTATAAAGCAAACTTAACATTAAATATGAGTAATTGCATTAAAACAAATATTACCGTGACACTATCCTGCCACAATCACCATACGCCACCAGGCATGGAGTTTACATCCCAATCTATCCCTGTACACTGGATTGCCTCATCCTTTTGGTCACCATTTCTGCTAAGGTCACCCTGAACATGAGATTTGCAGTATTTTTTTTGTTTGTTTGTTTTTTTGCAACAATAAACAAATCTGAATCCCACTACACACAAGCATTTAATTATAATTACAAAATTAGCATTATTTTTTATTTTTAAACAATAGTTTATTTGCTCAATATTTGTGAAAAAAAAATCATGAAACTGATTCTACTGTTCTCCAGCGAGCTGTTCTCTAGCGAGTTGTTCTCCAGCAAACTGGTCTCTAGTGAGTTGTTCTCCAGAGCTTCAAACTCATGTGAGAAGTGGCTTTTCAGCTCACATTGGTAAGGTGAGATTTTAGCAACATTTGCATTTAACTTCTCGTTATTTGTTGTAAACTTGTAAACTCTCAACAGCTTGCAACTGCCAGCTCAAGCACAGTGAGAAAATGTGCATTCCACAAAATCACATGTATGAGATCTAGTGACATTTTTCATCTCTTAGCTGTAAATAAGCTGAGTTTTTGATAGGTGCTGAGAGAACCGAAAGCCAGATTAATAAAACATTTTCACTGCTTAGCAGGTCCTGCTGGGGCTGAAGCTTCCATTTTTTGCAACACATTAAAACAATGAACAGAAAAAAAGGTTGTCATAAACTTTAGTAGCAGTTGATGGTTTATTTTTATTTGTTTCTGATTTTATGTAAAACTCTACTGGGAGAAAGTGGTAGTGGTTTTATTTTATTTCCTGGCTGTGTAACTAATAAAATATTATTTAAATGTTTAATTTGTGTTGTGGATAAGCTTTTTTTATTGACTTTTGAAAATTGGTATAACTGAAGAAGCACAGTTTTTAAAAAAAATATTTATTTTAAATTGAGCTTGTCATTTCCAGGCTTGAAAAGCTGAAAAGTTTTGAAAAAATGTGAATTTTCTCACTAGTAGGTTAAGTTTTAAAAAAGACAACATTTGGCCTATATATGTATATATATACACACACTCACCAAAAGCATGGGTATCTCTAGTGTGGTATATATAGTTTTGTTATTCTATTAATATGGAATAACTTGAGTGGAATAACATGCTTATCGGCACTAGTTTCGAATGCGTTTGCTTACATTTCAATTCAGTGGCGTACTGCTGAAATTCAGGACGGAGCTGCACTTTGGTAGTTCAAACAATACTGTCACAGATACTTGTTTTAGAACAACTTTAAAATGTTTGAAATAATTTAAGATTTCTCTTGTTGTTTTGATTTGGATCCCAAATTTCTTGAAAACGAGTAGTCAAGAAATGCCAGCTACCGATCTGGCTGTGTCTGACTTATCTAAGCATCCTGTAGCCCCTTCATTAACACTGGTAATGGTAGGAAACAACAGAGATGCTGCAAATTGACAGAGTGAGCTCAAGGTTCTATCTAAGAAGACATTTGCGAAACAAGGTTTGAAATTAATCTGCGTGGAAGCATAGTCTATTGAAATTGAAAGTATAGATCTGCTATTTATTTGAAATATAAATGTGTGAAACAGAATATTGAATGACCGTTCATGGTGTACGGTTTTATTCTGTACGTTTTATTTGCATGCAAACCCCACAATTCTATGCACTTCACCAAAAAAAAAGCCTACATGAAATCAAACCACGCGGCAATCATTTCAAATGAAGTTGACATTCGCTACACATTGTGAAGAGCTCAGATAACAATCGGATATTTTTTTACATAGACTGTAAGAGACATGCATACATAACCATGTGTGCAGGGGTGCCTAACTTTGTTTAATAGTGTGTGTGGGGGGGGGTCTAAGAAGCTCTGGTTCAATCTAAGAAGCTACTGTTCAATCTTTTTCATGTTACTGTTTTGTAATAGTTAACCTGCAAAGTTGGACAGGTGTTTCAACATAAAACATAGAATATTTACTAACTGAGCTTTTATTAAGTACAAACACTAGTAGCACCAAATGGCAGAACCAGTTCCAGTGGCATATCTGCACAATGATGTACAGTACCTATAATTCCAACATGCAGCTTATTAAAGGGAAGTGCTAAACAAAAACAAACAATAACATGTACATAATGTTATAATGTGGTGTGTTTATTAATAGATATATTGACATATGTATGTTAACAGTTAAAATATTCCTTGCTTTGCCTTCTTTTTTTAAATGTAGTGCTGGATGCTAAAGAATGTTTTTTCACGTTTTGTGATCAGACAATGCTGAGCTCAGCTGTCACAGCGAAACCAGCTGCTACGAGATTTTCGGAAAGTAAACGCTCGCTAGAGCTGGGGAATGCTTGGTGCTGATAGGTTAAAACAATAAGCACCCACCCTCATATTGCATGGGTTAGGTGCCTATGCATGTGTGTTATATGCACATAGAGATATAACACACAGGTTTGTCCACAGTAAAATCAGAAATGATTTTAGTAAATGCATGGTTCTATACAGAAGCAGCAATACAACACTGTTTAGGTGGATATGTTTAAACTACAGATCTGTTTAAATATCTTTAAATTAATATCTTACCAGAATGGGCATGTATAGCTAGATTTGGTTGTAATTATCTTTATTTCATTCACACAGACTTCCATTTTTCAAATAGAAGACTAGCCCCTCGGTATAAAACAAAATTACTTTTCGTCAAAATAAAGCAAGAATGTTGCTTTGGGGTTATAAAATGATCTCTGATGTTTATTTGTGTTCTAAACCTTCAGTTTTCTGCCATGGTATTGATTGCCATTAACATGTTTAGGTGAAACGTCTAGAAATAATGACGTCAAATATATACTACATAACATCCTGTTTGAATTTCCCTACAAATCAAAAATACAAAGACATATTTATAACCCTGACCAGGCATAACAATTAAAAATGATGGATTGGCTTTAAAAACCATTAACATTGGTGTACTTTGATGGGATAGCAAACATCCTTTAGTATATTTAACTCTTCATTTTGCTCATTTATTGGGGTTTAACACAAACAGTAAGTCACGCTAGTTTGTTCACATACAATTGTGTGTGTTTAAAATATGTGGCAGATATTAACACAAGTACTAATGTACAGACACTCTATAGAGTTAACTTATGTAAAAGTTTGTACATAATTAAATTATTAATATAATTTGCTATTTAATGGAAAAAAAACTGTTCATTAAAATTTGTATAAAAGCAATGAAACAACAGTTTGGTTAAATACAATTCTGTGTGTTCTGTATCGTTTTGTATCAGGATACTGACATCTACTCTGAGGAATAATATTATGGAGGTGCATTTAAAGTTGACTCATCGTCTGGCAACCAGTCTTCAAATAATCTTTCATTGTACTATTCACAGATGCTGTGAAGGATGCAGCAAGTCATTATCATTGTTGGCACTAATTTTAAGTCTGCATCATTCCTTTTTAGCAGACAATGCCAAGGTCCTTTTAGGCGCCCAGATGCAATTTCCACCACGCTGTGAGCTCTGCTGAGGCAGACAAATTAAAATTGAAAGTGAGATCCGGTTAAAAAAAAAAAAATCACTCTGAAGCATTGAATATGCTTAGAACCCTCAACAGAAATTCAACCTTGTTCACTGACAGCAAAACATGTAAAATACTGGTGATGTTATTAAACATGCCTAATACACTTTAGTGCAGAAACAGCCATAAATGAGGATTAAGAACACATCTCATGAGATAATGAACCGACATATTTTAACCGTAGGTTGTATTGCATTTCTTACATTAAGTTATCCTTTGATGTTTGTTCTGTATCATTATCTGGTAGTTTCATTTTATGATCACACAATCCTCTTCTCTGGCATTGATAGTAAATTAAGGGTAACCTGAGTTGAGAAAATATTGCTGTCGTCTGGAGAGCAGCTTATCTGCAAAAGGTGAGCGAGGGTATAAGAGAGCTGTTTGAACTAGCCTACACAAAGCACTATACAGACCTTTCAATTTGATAGTGGTAAAATGAGATGATGGCCTGTTAATCACAGCGAGAGAAACACAGAACTGTACCTTAAACAGAAAATACACTGAATCAAAATGTGTGAACTTAATGGTTAGCTGTCATTTGATTTATTCTTCTCTATTTAAAATGTTTACATTTAATTATAACTGTATGCCCCTCAAAGTTAAGGATTTGTATTAGTGTTTACTTTTAATTAAAATGTTAACCTTTCTTGCCATTGCTTTAATAAGGAAAACTGTGAGGTAGCATTAAAATTCCTGTCATTACACCCTTTCTCTGAACTGCATTCCTTTAACACTGTGCAACGCATCCTAATACTGCTTGTAGAGCAGGAACCAGGGAAAAAATAATTGGTTTCAGGTTTTGTTTCTTTTTATTATGATATTAACCAATTGTTTCAACTATCATTCATTGACAAATTATATTCTAGCTAGAAGTTACATAAAGATACTGATTAACAATAAGAAGTTTGCTAGAAGTCTAGGGATTATACAGAAAGTGTCTCTTTATTAATCATCACAGTAAGAACCAAACGAAAGCCTACTAATGCATTTCTATTATTTTTAACTATAAAAACTGCACTGACATTCCAATCCCAAAATGACAATTTGTTTAGAAGGCACTGTCAAAATACATTTATTGGCACCTAGGACAATAAAAAAAGATGACTGATAAAATAAACGGATGTCTATTAAAATTAAAATCTGCTTTCCTAGACTGGTGTCAAAAAGGATTTCTGTATACCAAAATTTAAAATATAGAGTCACAGTGCCCGCTTGTGGACAATGGAGTCTCAATCAATGGCATTTAACAATGGACTACAACTCTGAAATTTTACGAACTTTGTAAATTTAGTACCTAAAAACTAAAAAAACATTAACCAAAAATGTAAACCTTGAACACAGATGTCAATGTGTGGAATGACTTCAGGAGAACGAAACATACATTATTAATTCAATATAAATAACTTGGCAAGAGCTATGAAGATTCAAAACTTTTCTTCTTTAGTTTTGAAAAGGCTTTGTCTTGAGGAAATGGGAGGAGCTATGGACCAAGGCTGTGTGAGTGGAGAATTTGGGAATGTCCTGCCTCTTTTCCGAGGGTATAAAAACAGACACACACACACACAACAGGCATGTCGGGAAAAATAACATCTTAAAAATCCTAAAAATACCATCTTCGACAAACCTGGTGTGTCATTTGACTAACATTCCATTAAAAAACCCAACACAGCCTACAACAAGAAACATTTGCTTGTATCCTGTGTAACAAAACTACAAACTTAAGGAGAGGGCAGGGGCCAAGAAATCAGTTTATTTGAGGAAATCACAAGGCAAATGAAACACATTTGTGTATGAACCAACAAAACAAACAATAGTCTGTAAGCTTTAAAACTCTTATCAACTTGTTATGAAATTTGAATCTGAAACGAGACTTGTGAATAATTATAATTATTATTGGTCAGATCGTATATAATTGCAAATGGTATTTTGGTAAAATCTCACTAAAAAGCAGTAATTTAAATCTGATAAACAGAATTGAACTTTTCAAAGTAGAAAGATGCTTAATAAATACATTTTTATAAAAATCTAAAAACTGCTTAATCTGATGAAGCTGTGAAATTAATACTGCAACTATTAAAAGATACAGTTCTTTAAACATTTCTACAAGTTAAATGTTGTCTCTGTTGAAACTAAAACTTCACAAACGCTGTGTGAGGAGAACATCGAGGCCACAGACGTCATTTTGGATCTCCAGTTTCAACTTCCTGAATACAGTTTCCACCACAAGGAGACGCCATCTTGCTTTTTTAAAATCCTTTTTAAGACGTGGGGATTTCTTCCTGATATCTGCTTCAACCTATTCCCAAAATGAAAGTACTGGTAACTGTACAAATATATTGAAATGATAGGATTAATTTGTTTAAAAGCTGTATGATGAAATGTGATATTAACCATTGTTAGAGATATTTTAAATTCTATGTCCTATAGAATATATAAATGCATTTCTGAATGTTTTGAATATATTTTGAATTCTGATCAAATATATGATTGATACTTTTCTGAACATACTCTTAACTACTTTGAAAACTAGCTATTTTGAAATCATATTCCTATTTTTGTAAGCTTTTTAATAAACTAAATTTGTTCTACTTTTAAACTGATTTGTCTGATTTTTATTTTTTAATGTTAATGAAGCACTGATATATATATTGTAACACAGTCTTGCGGCTGAGGTTTGTTTTGCCCATTAAAACCACAGACCCAGACACCAGAACTACAGGTTTAGCACTTGTGTGCACTTTTATTATTTACAGTAATAAAATAAACAAGCACAAAACAAAACTTAACTCCCACTCGGATTACTAACTAAACTTTTGTTTTTCCACTACTGTCACCGGAGGGCTAAGCTGTTTACCATCTTCACAAAACACTTTTAATACACACCAAACACAAAAAGGTTCATACAGTACTTTTCTGAAACACACAGGTTTCTTCACAATGACAGCCTCGCTTCACACAGACTGGAGACTGTCTGGCCCACAGCCCTGACTGCAGGGTCTCCACCACTTTTAAGCAGGGCTTCATTAAATCAATTGGAGTCAGGTGCTCCTCATCCTGGCTCCCTCCCTTGGCATTCTGGGGGATGTAGTCCTTTTTCCCCTCCTGTGCTACATAGTTTCCCCTTTCTCCCCCTAGTCTGCCACATCACACCAGCCCTACCAAAGCTACCCCCCCCCACGCCCCCCACTCCCCAAATCACAAAGACCCTCTCTCAAGTCCCATCTTCGCCCTCTTCCTCGGGTGAATTTGGAGGGTCGGTTCCTCTTATGGCGCTGCCATTTAGGGACCGTGAACTGGCGACGAGGGACCCTACCGGGTTGACGGGTGACAGGAGCGACGGCCGGGGAACAGGTGAATGCACATGGAGGTGCATTTGCAGAGGTCAGCAACTGGGGACAGGCGCAGCGATGTCCGATCACCCAGGGGGAGAGAAGCAGCAAACGGGGAGCATTAGTGATGTCTTGGTGTTCGGGGAGAGCAGAATAGGGAACCAGGGGAAGAAATGCGGCCGATGGTGCAGACTCCTCGGCTCCAGGACTAGCACAGGGAGGTCCAGGTAGACCGGCAGGGTGTGCAGGAGCAAGGGGCAAGGGATTATACACAGCAGCGCTAGACTGATCGCTGTACTACATATTTTCCCCTTCCTCCCCCTAGTCTGCCACCATATATATATATATATATATATATATATATATATATATATATATATATATATATATATATAGGTTGTAGGGAGATATGCAGATAAAGCATTACAAGAGCCAATAAAATCGAGTGAAAGTTGCCTAACAGCTTCTACATTCACAGTGTTTTAAAAGTCAAAATACAGTAGCTGCATACATGTTTCGCCCTTTTTGGTGCTCATCAGTACAGCGCAACTGTATTTAAAAATCACGCGATTTGATTGGCTCTTGTAATGCTTTATTTGCATATCTCCCTACAACCCATTTGTTTTTTAATTTATTTCACTCACCTTAACTTGAAAGCTACTTGTTTATATATATATACTGAGCACCAAAAGAAACATATTACTTATATCTAAGCATCAAAAGAAACGTATCACTTATATTTGGAATTCATGTGATCGAAAAATGACAAACTCTGTTTTAGAGCAGGTGCAGTGACTTTTTAGTGTGCTGATTAACAAAATGATTTGTCGATCTTGGGCAGGTGTTGTTACTCTTGGTCTCCCAGTTCGTGATCTGTCATTGACAAAGTGTGTCTGGTTATACCGTCTCACCAGGTTTGAAATTGCTGGCTGTGAGCACCCAAGACGGCAAGCCACAGTATGCTGCCCTAATCCAGCCTCCAACATGCTGATTGTACGAAGGCGCTGCTCTCTTGACAGACATGGCATATTATTTTTTTTTTTCTGTGATTTTCTTTATTTCTTTTATTCAAGCTTGTAATTCAACAGCTGAAATCACTCCATATCCAGTGTACAATCAACTGTCTCACTAATTAGGTTATTAAGTGCATATGCGTCAATCATAGTCACTCAAGCATGTCATGGTCAAGGATGAATGATCAAGTGATTAAAAAGAAACCAAAAACATTTCGTCAATGTCCATCATTTATATACCTTAACTTATTTCGAAAACAAATGTATTATAATAGTGATAAGTTTCTTTTGATGCCCGGTATATATATATATATATATATATATATATATATATATATATATATATATATTAAACCAAAGGTGAATATTGTTTCAAATATTAAATTAGCTATAACATGAACATAAAAAGCTATATTCAATTACTAAGTTAATCTTGGTGTTTTAATTGAATCTATTTTCATTAACTTGCAAAAGTTAGATCATTTTTTCTTTTAAGATAATATAATTAATGTACATACTAATATCTGTGTTTTGATTTGACCTACCCTAGTCACTTAAAGTTGAATAATTAAATATACCTCACAGTACAGGAAGCTGACAAGCGTCCAATGCTAACAATGCCACTATTCATGAGCGTTAATTAGCTCAAATATCAGAACTTTAACTAGTGGTTTCAGATGGCACTACTGCAGGAAGAACAAGAATGCTAGGGATTATATTTCAGGTGAGAAAATCAGGATATATAATTTCAGTATTGTAAATTATTAACAAAAACTAAACCTAAAATAAATCATGAATTGTTGACTTAAATGCACTAATTAATTCAGTTTCATTCATTTCACCACTCCTACAGTGTAGTGATAAATAAATAAACAAGTACAACACAAATATACATAAATATTTATTGGATGATATGGCAGATTGCAATGTGGATTGCAGAGCCCCAAATGGTTTATCAAATTGTACTCTTATTATTTCAAGCCCTGTATTAAAATGTGAAGGGTTCCTTTGTATAACGCTGTAGAAACCCATCATTTTACTAAAATGTTGAAGGGTGGATTAGTGCAGAAACAGAAATATATGTATTTCAGCTGTCAAAAAGATAAGCAGGAGGTTTCTCCAGCTTATCTTTTGTCTTAGGGATGAAATTAGAATTCAGTCTTCTAAAAACATCTTTAAAATCTGACAAGTCACAGCAGATGTGCCATTGATGTTTGGTTGCGTTCATTATCTAAGCTGAACAAAGAAGGTAACCTGTTTGTTCAGTAAATGTTAAGAGATAAGGTTAAATTGTATTAATGGTAAACAAGGAGGCCTTGTGGGTTATTATTGTTTACCATTTATATTACAATTCATAATGTGTATCTATTTTAAGATTATTTTTCCTCCAATGAATTTGATTTACTTAGTTAAACACATTTGTAATTTATGGAGCCTATTGTTATGTACACTGTTATGAATCAATGCTAATAAAATGTATTTTACCCAAAATATATTTTTTAATTGAGCTGAAACTCAATCTTTGAAAGGAATCAATCTTTACTTTACTGACTTACCTCTATATTTATTAAATACAATTGAATGGATGTTGTATCCAGTGTTATGTGTATGTTATTAATGTACAAACAAAAAGGAGTTTGTCTGTTTCATAACAAGCATAACTACTAGACATATTCTCGTTTAACAGTAAGAACACCAGCTCCACAAAGCACACAAAGGGACTTGCATCTGCTAGTGATACACACATCAAGAAAAATGTAAATGTGGTAAAAAAAAAGATTTGTTTATTTTGTTCAAAATGAGAGAATGTCCACATTAATAGTGCACTGTAGTATTATATTTTAATTTCATTTTGTATACTAATATAATAACTGAGTTAATCTGAAACTGCATTTCAATACGTGGCTAAATTACTTATGGAAGCCAAAGGTAACCATTCTGCTGTGTGACTTTCAAGCTCATCCAACTTTCATTGTTTTTTTTTTTTTTTGTTTTTTTTCTTACGGACAACAGAAATCAAAGATCCGCAGTGCAATTGCAGACTGAACTTACATCAATGGTATTGCACGTCAGGGAACACAGTTTGGCCCCCGTTTCAGCTTGGCAATGGTCAACAATGCTGTTATAGGATTACCTGCTATTGATTTTTTTTGTTCCTATCTGTAGCTTGTCCCATTTCTCTCTTTTGATCTGATGGTGATTGATGTCTCTGCAGAAAGCATCCTAGAAAATGTGTATTTTGATCTGACACAAGTTTTCTTACAAAGTTTTAAAACACATATATATATATATATATATATATATATATATATATATATATATATATATATATATATATATATATATAATGACTAATTTGCTTCTAGGGAAGTTCTAGGTTTTTATTTTTTTTTAAACAAACAAAACATAACCAATGACAATAACTGGTAGTGGCTAACAATCTAGATGCCCCCAGAGCTAACCTTTTGTGTATGTTGTTATTTATTTTGAACACACACATAAAAAAAAGAAAAAATGATGTACCTGTCCCTCTGTTCTGATATGTGAATACGCAATTATTCTACCCCGAAACTCATTGTTAACTAAAGCACAATCAAATCACTGCCAAAGTTCAAATAGTATTAATAATCTATGATGTTATATCCTGGGTCACTCTGGCGTTGCATCTTTACCCAGTGCCAGCACATACCAATTTATAGCACATATTTATGACTTTCCTATAACTAGCTATTTTATGGACTCCAAACATTTTAAAGACTTCTTCATTATAATTAATTGTGTTGTCTAGTATAGGAACTGGAAGATCAAAAATGCCAGTTAGAAGGCAAGTTTCCATTCATCATCAGGCAGTGGTTCTCCTGAAATTGATATGATCAATGTTCGGTTCATGAGATGCCAATGAAACACTGTAACTTTGAATTCAATGCTAAAACTACTCTCTCCAAAGCATGTTACATGTTGATATACAGTATACCTTCCAGATTACATAGATTAAAAAAAAAATGTTAACATTGTTGATTTGAATGTACATTTTCAATGTAACCATTAATCAAGCCATTGAGAAAATACTACATATAAAATAATTGTGTAAGATGATCATTCTTAAGATTCCAAATAATGTGTTTAGCTTATTTTTTTTATTTAGAAATACTGATATAAATGTAACATTCATTGGCAAAAGCTTTGAATTAAAAAGGCTTCTAGTCAACATGATTGTCATTCAATTGTGTTCTGTTTCTATTAGGATTTCTAAATTTAGCACTATTGAGCTTCATAGTTATGGATATTCTCTTTCATTATCAGCTTTTTTTAGGCATTGACTTGGCTAGCAAGCTGAAAGCTATCCATGGAAAAGAGTTTCCTAATACAGAGCCATCTTCTGAGGAATATGTGCCCAGTTATACAGAACTGAGTTAATACATGTATCGCTGACCATGGATCTTCTTTTTCATCTGGTTCCACCAGTTTTGATCAGTTTTGCATGTTGAAGAAGCCATGCCGAATGAACAGTGAGGTGCATTTCAGTATTCAAGAATGTCACACTTTAAAGCAATGCATTTATATATCCAATTATGATGAAAATTGCCAAGGACTTTCTCTTTTAGTTTTACATGAGTATATAAAGTTGTTCATGGTGATTTATATTTGTTTGGTACTAGTAGCTCTAATTTTGTTTTCTCATGTTTATGGTCAGCGAGTTAGGCAAAATATTATCAACAGAAAATGTCACTATTACTTCTTTAATATACTCTAGCGTACAATGGGCCTCATTTACAAAAGGGAGCTAAACTATATGGTGCATGATAATTGCAATTAGTGTGCACGTTAATGATTTCCGTATTTACCTTTGTAATTGTATCCGTTATCGAGCATATTATGGTGCACACTGATTTTATTGTGCCATACTATGGTAATCAGAATGAATATGTGATTTGTACGGTAATGCATGATAATGTATTTAAATGAGACACCCGCTCTGAATAATGAGATGAGCTTCATTCACACCGTATTTACTAAAGGGCGATAACTGTATTGTGCACATTAAAGTGAATGATAATTAGTTTGTTTGGACGCCAGGCTTTAACCACCGATAGGCACGCTATTTAAAACTATTTTTCTGGCCTGAAAACTAGTGATGTGCAGTTCGATTCGTTTTACTGACTCGATTAGTTTAATTCATTCAGTTTAGTGAATCAATTCAACAGATGAGTTCATTTGATTCACTGATTCACTAGCACGAAATAAATACATCATGCCGAATTATTTGGTTATGAAAATCTGTTTGAATGGAAAAATCTGGCAGCAAGGACCATTTAAGTTAAGACTGTTCACTTGGTGGGCCACACCATAAAAAAGGCCAATATACTCAAATAAACTACACAAAATACATTAACTAGAGGCAGCTTTCCTAGAACTGACAAAAAAACAAAATATCACAATTGTAATATAATGGAGGAAATAGAGTATTTTACTTTCGATGGAAATCTCAAACAGAGTATATAATGCTAAGTGTCAATATTTAACGTATATTCCAAAATAAAAAAAATGCTGAAAATGCGAAATACTTCTGTCAGGACACAACTCTGCAACTTTTCCACATAATGCCTGTTGATGCAGAATCCAGTGTATGAAAATGGGTACTTATGCATTTCTTTCTTTAATTTTTCCCAGCACTGCTAGCCAATCTCTTTTGCTCAGTCATATATGGTGACCCTCTGTTGTAATCCCACCAGTTAGTTTCTTCCAAGGTAATTCTGCACTTTCCATGGCTTCTTGAAGTTAAAAGAAAGTCCTTTCCTTTCGTTGAGACTCCACAGCTTCTTTAATTTCCAGTAAACTCAAAATACGTTGCTTTGTGCAGCGTATCATAGTGACGTTGTACGGTACAATTTTTCAGAACTGCAACTGTTGCACTGCAAATCAGACATATTGCCTTCTCGTCAGAATTAATCTGTGAACAAATAATCATCTGGCTAATGATTTTGGAATCTTCTGTGTTCCGCCTTCACCTTTTGCTTCCGTGACATTTTTCACTACTGATTTTAAATGTTACACAAAGTAATAGTTTATACAAGCCTTCGCTTCGATATCCTAATCAAATTGATGTGTGCATGAGGACACAGATCCTGTGTGCTATTTGATTGGCTATGTTACTACCTCTGTGAGCTGTGATTGGCTTAATGGGAATGTCACTCATAAAATGCAGATGTTGAATATGAGTGTTATATTAAAGATGCGAGATGTTTTAAAGAAAAATTCTAAAGCGATACAGTACATCAATGCAATTTTATAAAGTAATGGGCGGGCTGCCAAAAATTGCCCTGTGGACCGTATGTTTGACACTCCTTGTCATTCAGCTTTAACTGCAACCTATTTAATAAACTATGATTTACACAAAAAAAGCCCTGCTAAAGCTCACAGGGAATTATATTAAATTTCCTACAGAGGAACTTACAGGACGTGTGCTATTGGCTGTACTCACATAGCACTTTCACCCCTATCCATGGAGCCTGCTCTGCAGGGTGGCAATGCTGACAAGGAAGAAAATCAATCAATATTTCTTGAGTAAGCAGAACAAAAGAAAAATATGCCATTGCACAACATTACTTTTATTGTATATGCATTAAAAGAGAAAGGAAAAAGGCTTTTTTTTTTACTTCAGACAAGGAATACATGTTAAAATTAAAAGGTAAGCAGTGCAGTTTCACTTTATGTTGCCTCTGGCTGTCCCCTGCTGAGTGCTGTGTCTGTTGATCGCTCATTTTCGATCAATAAAAGCCACCTCTACCTTCACAATAAGCCACTGACCAAAAGATACGACTGGACTGCTGAAGCTTTTGATATCACGATGGTCACGGGTAAGTCTCTGACATTGTCGTGCACCTTAAATTATCACTCACAATACATGTAGTGGGCCCGGTATGGTATGTAAATTAGCCAAATACTGTGCACATAAATTAATGCGTTCTCTGTTAATAAATGGGGCAGTAAATTTAGATTTATCGTGCCCTTTCAGAAATGAGGACTTGAGGGTGTTGTTTTCAAAAGAATGTAAAGGTGCTTACCATTAATTAACTGCATTTTTAAGTAGTTTTACACATTTTGTTCTATTTTTAAAAGAGTTGTTTTTCATAGCAGTTGGTCATTTTGATGTATGGGAAACTGAACAAGTGATACCTTTTGGCAGTGGCCAGTATATTATTTTTAATGACTGACCACCCGGCTTCACATTATGCTTTTCAGACATGAAAAATAAAGGCACAATGCTTTGCTCCAGGATACATGTGTGTCACAATTCATTGATAAAACTTGAAAGACAGATTAATGGCAAGAAATCCTCTATTTTGTTGATGACATTACAAAATGAATAATGACACATTCTAAACAGTACAACACAGGAAAAATGGCACGCAAATGCAGTCCTATCTGGTTAAGTAAAGAACGTGCTTTTGTAAAATGTGTAATTGAATTTAAATCCCCTATTAAAGCAGATTCTGCTAATTAATTTAAACCTGTCTTCAAAGTATATTCAAAGTATATTCCCAACATTTGCCAACTGTTGGCCATCCATTAGCCTTTTCTGCTTGTCCATTAGCCACTGGCCTTTTTAAAAGCTAATTGCCTGCTGGTTGTCATTTACATGCCAACTACTGAAGCACGGCCAGGTGGCAGATGTGTGGACAGTGTGATTCGTAGCAGCTTGTCTGTTTCTAACTGCTCAACGAAGTTGCTTAGTTGTAGACACAGCTTATAATGGGGAGCTTGTTTAGGACAAGACTTGTAGTTTCAGTAGACTTCCATCAGCAGCATCTGGGGGTGGGAATGTAGCTAAAAGAACATTGATTGTAGTGATGGCAAAACTGCACTTAGGATATACAGCCTTGCTTGCAATAATCATTGATTGAAAAGCATCTTTTTGTGTAGTTTGAACTATTTCCAACAACCGTATTTTACCTGAACTTTTGCATTGTATTTTCAATTTTAGTTTTCAAAATATTATGACAATGGTGATGCAATACTACAAATAGAGGGAGAAATAAGCAACACAGAACAAGCATGATGAATTAAAGTCCTGGTTTTCGACAGATAAAATCCTTTTTGTAGTTCACACACTGGCAATAGACAGATGTGTGTTTGATTTTCGCTTTAAATATCTTCACACAACCTGATATTGATTTCAACGGTTGTGTACAATGTTGAAAACACTGACGCTGATAGAATTACATTGCTCCCAACTGATTTGTCATATTTGTCAAAACCTGTTTGTAGCTGTAGAGCGGGACGCATACATTTTGATTGCCCGGTGTTATAAAATGTCTGAATGGTTAAACATTTCAACATGAAACACCACCTATGTTTTAAATTCCCATCTTGCTGCCTTTCAATACACTACTGTACATGTTAAAAATAAATCAACCATGATTCAGAATGTGGAAATCTGTGAGTGTAAACAGACTTCTATGGCGTTGAAACACTTGGCTTCTGTATATTACAGTGCAAGTGTACAGCCTGTCGTGTGTTATTAGTAACATAATCACACCCCTAAATGTGTTATGAGGCAACATGAACTGTAGTGCCTTTAACCCTTTTGGGGTTTGATTATTTAATGTTAATCACAGATCCCTGGAGTTGTCTTAATGCAAGGTTTTAAATCAAAAACATTTTTCGTATCGTTTTGTTTATTTTCTTTCATATCATCCACATCATGCAGGATGATTAATACAAAATATTGAAGCACACAATAATTGATGTTGTTATATTAAAACAATACATACACATGTGATACTGTATACTGCAGTTTGTTTTTATCTATTCAGCATTGAAAAAGATCTATCTACATTTTTTTTGTATAAAAATAAAAAATAAATAAATGGAATGATTTGTATTAGTGGATGCCTGTTTAGCCAAATGCAAGTTTCTGACTGTTTGGTCACCTTGTAAAAGATAACTAGGAAATAGATAACTTTTCAGAAGTCATCAAATTGTAATACGATTATTATTATTTATTTCTTAGCAGACACCCTTATCCAGGGCAACTTACAATTGTTACAAGATATCACATTATACATTATACAGATATCACATTATTTTTTACATACAATTAACCATTTATACAGTTGGGTTTTTACTGGAGCAATCTAGGTAAAGTACCTTGCTCAAGGGTACAGCAGCAGTGTCCCCCACCTGGGATTGAACCTACGACCCTCCGGTCAAGAGTCCAGAGGCCTAACCACTACTCCACACTGCTGCATGAGGTGGTACAATGTATAGGTTTTGCACAGTTCACAGCATAATGTTATGGTAATCTATACATTGGGGAAATAACAGAGCTTTTGTTTTAATGCTTGTTTATTGTATATGTTTTAATGAGGTAATTGAACTGCAGTGTGACATGGTATTCAGTACCGTAACATGGCTTCAAATAATCAGATTTCTTGATAATCGGATCCCATGCAATCAGATCAGTTAATGCCAGTTCCTAGAGTTCCACATTTTGATTAAAAGCAATGAATAATGTCAGGGGAGGAAGAAGGGGATATATGTATGTATGTTACCTTTTGTGTATGTGTTTTTATTTGTATTGTTATAGTGAGGTAAACTTCAGTTTCTTTTTTTATCCTCATTGTTGGCTACAATATACATTACCCTCAGTGTAAAGGGATAGTTACAAAAGTTACTGTACATACATGCAGTACAATCATTCCATTTCAATTAACATCATCGTGGATATTTTACTGCACATTACAAATAGAAGGTTGCTTTCTTAATTGTTGGTAGCAGAATGAAGTACAGGATTCGAGTGCTGATGAAGGTTGTTTTCAATGTATGGAGATTGTCACAAAGGCATTCAGTAATATAGCTGTGTTTACACACTACAAGTGTCAATATATTTCCTATCAGTCTATTATATACTGGTTCACTGTTAACATACTTTAGATGATGCTGATGATGTCATGATGAGGTTTACTTAAAAATGCAGGCGATAATTTTTGTTAAGAGCTGTGGGCTCGGAAGGAAACATTCCATATTCTAAAAAAAAAACCAAAAAACAACACATGGCAAGCCTTGTCCTTTTTACAATGTGCAATGCTTATCTCCCTTGTAAACACCACTTCAAACAAATTAGCGCTTGAATATCTTGAAAAGCTGCAATTCATTTGCACCTCTGTATACATTTTCTAGGTTATTTTTTCATACCAATACTTTTGCATTTCTCTGTCTTTAAATGGCACACATCTCAGAGAAATATGGTGGTGACTTGAATCAAAAGAGCATTATTTGTTTTATTATTGGAATTACAAAGGAAAATAGAATATTTAAATATCTAGACTGGATGGCATGTCTTCACTCAAGGTCACTGGCTGCTAAAACTGCATTGTGCTGCCTGCATTAGTAATAGTGTCTGTACTTGTCACTAAATCTTATTATACAGTTAAACATTAACTGTTCCCGACAGCAACAACAACAAAAAAACCTGCAGCTTAAAATCAGCAAAGGCAGTGATGATTGGAATAATAACCAACTTTTTTATTTCTAAATAACTCTGAAAAGTAAGGTGTTGATGTACAACCACTGGCCGCTTTATTAGGACCTGTACCTAATATCGGGTTGGGCCGCCTGATCACAGACTCCACATTGTGCTGGAAGGTGTCTCAAGCAATTTTAATCCATTCACTCAATAATTTGTCATTCAATTCCAGAGAGGTAGGCAGAGAATTGTGATAACAAATGCATTATTCAAGTTAATTCCAAACATACTCAAGTGGATGAGATCTGAGGATTGTGGTGACTATCGAAGATGCCTGAAATCTTTGTTCTGCAACTCAAAATATTCTTGCAGAAGTCTACTACTTGAAAGTAAGCCAGCAACATCATTGTTGGGTGGACTGGATCTGCAACAATGCTTAAGTAAACTATGGCATTAGTTTGACTTTCCAGAGTAATCAAAGGATGCAAGGCATACCCTGTAACTGTTAGATTTTACAATTATGCAAATATAAGGATATCCTCACAAAAATAATGCATTCGTTTTTATTTAAGAAGAACTTCTCAAAACGTAAATGAAAAAGCTGATACAGCAACAGCAAATAGCTTTGCGGCAATTCCAAATGCACAGATGTATCTGGGTTAACTTAAAAAAAAAAAAAAAAAAACATGGTTAAATAAAGCAAAAGCACACAAATCAGCCACTGCAGTAAAGTTGTAAATATATTTGACGGCTCTCTTGCTCTGTGCAGCTATTGTCAGTGCGCAGTGGAGGGCTGACAAGCAAGATCTAGTTTCCCCTGGTAAATTAGCATCTTCCTTTGTCTAATAACTTTATAACTTTTCTTCTCAACATCCTTTGATCTTTTACCATACATCTCTTTCCACCTTCGCTTATGTAACTCACTGCTCTGTTGGTATGTTGCCCATGGCAGGTCTGTTATAAAATTTAAATGTATTTTTTTCCTATGCAGATTTAATTTTACTATAACTGCCTACGGTATATGCTGGTGTTTTAGTATTCCCATATGAAATGGGTAACTGTAAAGACGTACACAACAGAAAGAGTAACTTTGTAAACCTATGAAAATGGTAGAACTGCACACAATTATTTGGAACTAAACAATACACACAACAGATATTAGTGCTCAAAAATATTACACTTATTTGTATGGTATGTGTGTATACAGTATAGTTTTGTGGCAATGTGCCCTGCCCCTGTGTGTATTTTTGTGTTTGATGTTGTATGTTGCGTGTGTTAATGTTGGTGTATTGTAGTTGGTACATGGGATATAATGTGGGTAATGAGCACGAGTGTTTAAAATGTATAATTGTATTTAGGCACGGGGATTGCACTTCACTTCACGTGCATATAAAGTACTTAATATGTGAGCACGGAGTTTTCACAGATTAGTTCACGTGCTGGGATTCAAGTGAATAATTAATTAGTAATTTAATTCCGGCACAACAGTATTTCAGTAGTTCGGGACAAACACCAATCACAAAATGTTTTAGTACAAATATTTATTGTAGAGAATGCGGAGTATGCGATTTAACAGAAAAGTATGCTGTATATACACATTCATTTGGCATCAAACCTAACTTGGTTTGAGGGTTCGCTGCCTGGCCAACTGGACGAGGCTGAGACCCCCATTTGATAAAATATAAAAACTGTTAAGAAAGGAGGAGATGGGGAGGTGGTGGGTTACGATGAAATCAAAACACAACTGAGAGATAAGTGAAGCGGGTATTTATAGTGCTAACAATTTAAATTAGCTAATGTGTAAATTGAATGATTCAATTTGGTGACGCGGAGATTGGTGTCGGACCCTCCTCCCGAACTTTAATTATAAATTTCATTTCAGTAGTTCGGGACAAACACCAATCACAAAATGTTTTAGTACAAATATTTATTGTAGAGAATGCGGAGTATGCGATTTAACAGAAAAGTATGCTGTATATACACATTCATTTGGCATCAAACCTAACTTGGTTTGAGGGTTCGCTGCCTGGCCAACTGGACGAGGCTGAGACCCCCAAAAAGAACAAGCCGGTCTCAATGCCACAATTAGAATTGAATATAGCCCACTTGAAGGTTTAGCCAACCTTTAACAAATGATCATCAGCACGCAGGAGAGGAAAACAAAACCCATTTTTGGGAAATAAACCTCTGGGAATCCATGGCTGATTCGATTGCCCTTCCTCTAGGCAGGCTACTAACACTTAAGAGCACATTTCTGTAAAAGCATTTTTAGGCTCCATAATATTTGTTATAATATAAACTTGGTAAGCACTGGAGGATCAACAACCTAACCGTTTGATAAGAGAGTCTGGAACTCAGTTGAAAAAAGCTGCTACGATTCTGAAGGAAGGACCGGAAAACTGCTCAGCTGCGAATCCGGACCTGGAAATAAATCAGGTGAAAGAAGAACAAATGTTGAGTGACGATTGTTCAGTTTTCGTTAATAAACAGCGGGCCTGAGGGTGATGCGCCCTAAGAAAGATGGAGATGGACAAGAGAGAAAGGGGTCATATGGGCTAACATGGGAGTTTAATTTATAAACAAATTGAAAAGCTTTCTCTAATCTTCCTAGTCCGTTTTACTTCTTTTGAGCAGGAAGGAAAGGGTATCAGATGAGGGGATTGCTAGGTCAGAGATTAAGGGGTGAATCTGGGGGTTGAATTTGAGAGCGATGTAGACTCCCAGCACCTATGGGAACCCAAGAAGGCTAAGAGAAAGAGCTGTAAGGTTTTATCTAAAACAGGCAGGAGTAGCTGGAGCAGATGAGAGGCACGAAGAGAGTACATTGATGGCAATAGGTAGGCAAGCAGGAGGAGAAAGAGATTCTGATAGTTGAAGCCCTTTCAGGATTAGTGAAATTTGTGAGTTGCAGAGTGTAGAGCTGGGACACTGAAATTGAGTTTGTAGAAAAACTTGATGCCGGAAATTCAAATCTTATAGCTCTGTTCTTAAGGGACAGAAAATAGGATGACGCTATGGGCACTGAATGATGGAAAGGAATGTTGAATGCAAAGTGAAATTTTAAAGCAATTCCAGGATGACCAGTACATTTGCAGTGAGCGGGGAGTGATGCTGAGAAGAGTTGTTTCTTGAGCCTGCAGAAATCAGGGAATGCAGCAGGTGGCTCACGTGAATGTCAGGTCTGAAAAATGAGGAATCTGAGTTTGCAGGAGGTCATCTTCGGAAGCCAATGCTCTGAATCTCTGCGTTTGGAAACAAGAAAGAGAATCGATTATATTCAGGTGGCCGAGAATGTGTTGAGCTCTGAAAATGAACTGATGAGTAACAGATAAACAGGTAATCCTTCTGAATATTCTCATTATATGGTGGGCGAATGAACGATCTTGTTAAAGATTTAGACTGTAGGTGAATTATGTAAGTGGAGAAAAATGGATTTTGAGCCCAGGAAGACCCCCAAAAGGAGTGTGGCTACAGCAAATGGACACATTTTGCGCAATGACGAGGAGTGATCGGTTATAGGAATAATGCTGAATTCGTTGGGCCATGGAGCAGAAAACCAATTTTCCCTTGTAGTATCCTCCAAAGCCAAGAGAGGGAGCTGCATCTTTGAACGGCTGAATGTCTTTGTGCAGCAGGAGACAGTTGTCATAAAAGAAAGTACTGCCATTCCTTTCTTTTAGTAGGAGCTCCCACAGGCGGAGTTCCTTGCGAAAAAAGGAACCAAACCATGAGTATGACATCATTGAGGGAATCGACAGAAAGGATCAAATAGAGAGAAGGTAGGAGATAAAAGCTCTGCCTCGAGGATTTATCCTCATTGCGTACAAATTGCAAAGCATATGACATGGTTTATTTAAATTTCCAGAAAGCTTTTGACAAAGTCCCACATAAAAGATTAATTTCTCATATTGAACGCAGTAGGGATTCGATGAAATGCATGCACGTGGATTAGGGAGTAGTTAACATGTAGAAAACAGAAGGCCTCCAGAGTATGCAGTATTGCGGCCCTGACTGATATTCAAAGAAATGGGAACGGTTTTGAAAGTGTTTGAATAAACTGCAGATAAGCTGAAAGAAGAAAAGCATCTCACAGAGAAGAGACCACTATGGAGTCATGCTGGACACCCATGGCGGCCAGGGAGGTCACTGCAGGGGCCTGCTGAATGCCTGCAGTGAGGGGAGGGTAACCTAAAAGGTTACATTTGGAAGACCGCGGAGGTAAGGAATAGAAGGGGGCTGTGGGGCCCTGTTGAAGCTCACAGCTGGTAGAAAACCATTTGACAGAGAAGGGAGCACTATGGGGGCCTGCTGGACGCCCATAGTGGCCAGCGAGGTCACTGCAGGGGCCTACAGTGATGGGGGGTGGGGAACGCGGGAGCAGCCGCTCCCAACTGTAATTACTGATTAGAGGAGACATCAAAATGGAGCAAGGTAACCAGTGGTGTACTACAGGGATCAGTATTAGGTCCTCTGCTATTCCTAATCTACATAATGATTTAGATTATGGCATAGTAAGCAGACTTGATAAATTTGCACACAACACAAAAATAGGTGGAGTGGCAAACACTGTTGCAGCAGCGAAGGTCATTCAAAATGATCTAGACAGCATTCAGAACTGGGCAAGCACATGGCAAATGACATTTAATAGAGAAGTGTAAAGTACTGCACACAGGCAAGAAAAATGTGCATTATAAATGTCATATGGAAGATACTGAAATTGAAGGAATCTTTGAAAAAGACCTAGGAGTTTATGTTGACTCAGATATGTCTTCACCTAGACAATGTGGGGAAGCTGTAAAAAGGCCAACAAGATGCTCGGATATATTGTGAAAAGTTTTGAATTTAAAATCAAGGGAAGTAATGTTAAAAATGTACAATGCATTAGTAAGACCTCACCTAGAATATTGTGTTCAGTTCTGGACACTTCATTAAAAAAAAAAAGATATTGCTGCTCCAGAAAAAGTGAAAAGAACAGCGACCAGAATTGTCCCGGATTTAAAAGGCATGTCGTATGCAGACAGGCCAAAAGAAATGAAGCTATTCAGACTTGAACAAAGACTACGCGGTGATCTGATTCAAGCATTCAAAATCCTAAAAGGTATTGACAAAGTCAACCCAGGAGACTTTTTGAACCAGGACCAGGGGTCACAAATGGGAATAAGACAAAGGGGCATTCAGAACAGAAAATAGGAGGCACTTTTTTACACAGAGAATTGTGAGGGTCTGGAACCAACTCCCCAGTAATGTTGTTGAAGCCAACACCCTGGGATCCTTCAAGAAGCTTCTTGATGATACTCCGAGATCAATAAGCTACTAACAACCAAACGAGCAAGATGGGCTGAATGGCCTCCTCTTGTTTGCAAATCCTCCCATGCTCCCATGTAGTTTAAATGGCCTAGGAGGGACAGAAGATTGCGTTTAGTAGGGGGGGGGGGGGGGGGACCGGACAGAAAAGTGGAAATATAAAAAATACAATCCCCTGAGGACAGGCTCAATGAGCATGATTTTAAATGTGTTTGATATATTGGCTTTAGCCAGTCATGCGTTTTTCCCAGCAATTTTGATTAAGAATATGGCGTGGTTGATTTGCATATTGCAGGGAGCAATCTTCATGAGGGACTGTTGATGCTGGATGTGATGGAGTTACGGTGAGCGGAAATGAAGGAAGTTACAGGCGGAATAGCACAGGTTCCTTCAATGAAGTTATTACAAATCTGGCAAAACAATCTCTAGATACAAATGCTCAAAACTGCCGATGAGCAAAAAGAAAAGCATTTCACAGAGAAAGAATCACTACGAGGGCCTGCTGGACGCCCATAGTGGCCAAAGATGTCACTGCAGGGGCCTGCTGGACGCCTGCAGTGAGGGAAGGGAACCAGAAAGGTTATAGTTGGAGGTGAAGGGAGTACTATGGGGGCCTGCTGGACGCCCATAGTGGCCAAAGAGGTCATTGCAGGGGCCTGCTGGACGCCTGCAGTGAGGGAAGGGAACCAGAAAGGTTATAGTTGGAGGTGAAGGGAGCACTATGGGGGCCTGCTGGACGCCCATAGTGGCCAAAGAGATCACTGCAGGGGCTTGTTGGATGCCTGCAGTGAGGGAAGGGAACCAGAAAGGTTATAGTTGGAGGTGAAGGGAGCACTATGGGGGCCTGCTGGACGCCCATAGTGGCCAAAGAGATCACTGCAGGGGCCTGCTGGACGCCTGCAGTGATGAGGGGGTGTAACCAGAAAGGTTACAGATGCATATTATATAACAGTGGCGGGTGTCAAAACCCCAGGATAGATCGCGGGAGCAGCCGCTCCTAACTGTAAAAACAATCTCTGGATACAAATGCTCAAAACTGCTGAAGCGCAGAAAGAAAAGCATTTCACAGAGAAAGGATCACTATGAGGGCCTGCTGGACGCCCATAGTGGCCAAAGAGGTCACTGCAGGGGCCTGCTGGGCGCCTGCAGTGAGGGGAGGTAACCTGAAAGGTTATAGTTGGAGCCAGAATGCTCAGGAACTGCTAAATGAGCCTTTGATTGACAGGTGCGATGGTCCTGCTTTCGGATTTTTCCGGTAGCTAGAAGCGCTTCGTGGAGATGCAGGCGGTGCGGGCGAGGTGTTTCAAGTCCGCTTATAATACGCGGAAATTGGGCTAGCTTCTTGAGTCGCGGGTTGGAATTTGTAAAAACACCCATACTGACATGGGTTGGGCTTGTTTTGTCGTGATACTTGGCAACACTGGGTAAAGCAACAATCAGTGCTGACGTCATAGCGCCTGCGACGGGAAGGATGAAATAAAGTAAACAAATTCTCCTTACGTGCTGTAGATTTGAATGGGATGTTGTTGCTACGAAAATAAAGCTGGAGCCGGGAGATCGTCCAGTCTCTGATGTCAGGAGTTGCGGAGGAACGAGTGGCCAGGCAGGAGCCACGGCAGACAGGAGAAGCAGACATCTGGGCAGAGAAGTTTGGAGTGGTAATACCGCCGACCGAAGTTGTCGTGGAGTTGGCCCGGGAAGGGCTGGTTGAACTGGTTGCGTCGATCTCGGCTCCGGGGAAACGGCAAACAGATCATCATACGTCGAAACGGAATAATCCAGAATACAGCCCATGATGCGTGCATGTACGATGAAATCAAAACACAACTGAGAGATAAGTGAAGTGGGTATTTATAGTGCTAACAATTTAAATTAGCTAATGTGTAAATTGAATGATTCAATTTGGTGACGCGGAGATTGGTGTCGGACCCTCCTCCCGAACTTTAATTATAAATTTCATATATAGATGCACAAAGCACTCACTCTAGGTTGTGTTTTCGGTGAATGGAGAACGTGTGTGGAGAAGGAGAAAAAGTAAAGACAAGAAAAGTAAAGTTGCTTAGACTGACCTGTTTATTTTGGCCCAAAGTGCAGTGTGCTGTTGTTGTTTAAAACCTTTTATTTTGTTCATTATTAAACGCGCAACAGCGCAATTCACATTTCACTTCGCAGGACTGTGTGTTTCTTCCGGGTCTGACGTCACCACTACAGCCTGCTTGTCACACTACATTTATAGCGCTAATGGTACAGTAACTAATGTATAACATAGCGCTTGTAGGAAACAGGGTTAATTTGTGTGATTGCAGTGGGTACATGTCGTGTGTCAATTGACAGCAGTCAATACATTACTGCCTGTCAATTGCCTCTTACCAGACCGCCTGCGGACATAAAAAGGGAGAGTTGGGAAATCTGTGTGAGGAGGGTGATGAAAGCAACTTCTGTCTGAGTGCTTGCATAGTTGGTCTATGTTTGATAGACAAGGTATAGTTTTAGACTGGCGAAAACAGTTTTGTAGCTAGAACAATGTACTAAAGAGAAGCAGGGAAGGTTACCCTTTTGTCTTGTAATGCTGATGGGCTTTGTTTTCTTTTTGAACCGTGTTTGTTTGATTTTGTCAAAGGCTGCACAGCTAATTAAAGTGTTCAACTGCATTTCCCTTGTGGTTTTCTAATTTAAGTCTCCCTATGCTCTGCTGCTACTCTTTAAAAGCCCTCTCCCTTACCTCTGACTTGGTTGCCATTAGAACCACGGCCTATTAAAAGTTCAACCTTATCACCCATTTAATGCTCACCCTAACGATACAGTAAAGCAACATTGAGGTTGCCAATGACAGCTGAACTGCTCTCCAGTATCTGTTTTACAGTAAACACCATGATACAATATCCTTGTTGGCAAGTAACTGCATTTAGATTTGCATTCTGATTGTAATTGTTTGACAAACCATTTTAACACATTTGGTATACCTTTTATTAATAAGAACAACATTTTTTTTGTTTTTTTACCAGACACATAATTAGGATACATTTAAGAATAAAGTAAAATGGCTTCGAATAAAGCCTTTAAATATTAAGGTTACTGATATTTGTATTCCCCTGTTTTAGCAAAATAAAAAAAATGTAAAAACTTAATCTTCCTGCTGAAAATCTTTTTTAAATTACTTTTTTCAGCACATAGGCTGAAAATGCAATCTGACAGTTTTACTGTCAGGTTAAGGTGATAGAAGTACTCTGGCAAAGATTCCCACTGCAGTCTTGTATTCTGGATAAAATGAGCAGAGCAACAATGATGTTAAATAAGATTTTAGCACACTAGCTGACAGATGTGGCTTTTGAAGCTGCTATGATAGTGAGGCAGTGGTGTGTCAGGGTTACATCTTAAAGCTAATGATGAGAAGAATGCGTACAGATTCCCAATTAGTCTGAAATATATAGCCAGCTGCCGTGGTCGCCCCATCGAATCCTCAAGGTAAATAAACTGTTTCAATGCATTTGTAGCTGCAAACAAACAAAAGTTATTACTTTGTGAAAGACGTGGACATGTTAGGGCCCACACCCACATATTGTGTTCTTAAAGCAGAAAAAGCACAATACACCAATTAAGTTTTGTCACTGTTGTTATGACATCATAGTTAATGTCTTGCATCAGCCTCCTGAATGGCAGTCTCCCTTCCATGTGAAATGGAAATCATGAACTATTCTCAGTAGTCTATTTTCTGATAGCCTTTGTTCCATGGTGTTTTCCATTAGATCCTTTTTCTTGACTAAAGATCTAATTTACTCAATTGTTTAAAATAAACAAATGATGTTGAGGCTCCCTTGGCATCACCAGGTAGGCACAAAGTCTTCATGAAGATCTGAAACTGGTGCAGGACACACATCACAATCCAGGCAGCCTGCTGACTGGGCAACAGCATTGCGAACCTACTCAGAAGAGAGGTAGTCCCCCACGAGAGGCAGATACGTCCAGTTGTGATACCCTGGTATTCAACAAACTAGGTCATCCAAAAGTAGACCTATTTGCCACAGCAGAGAACACCCAGCTTCCATTTCATGGTCAACCAATCTAATGTATGCATACCCACCCCTGTCACTAATCCCATCAGTGCTCAGGAAGGTAATGAGAGACAAAGCCAGTCTCATCCTAATAGCCTTATTGGTTCCAAGAGGTACTGTCTGGAGATTGAACGGCAGCTACTGAGGAACCAGGGGCTTTCTGAACAAGTAACAAACATCCTACTTGCTTAAAAAAAAATTCCACTTTTTGCAGGCCTAATCAGACTAATTTGTCCTCTGATGTGATTAAAAATCTCTGCAACATATGTATATCTCTCCATCTAATTTCTTATCATTACCTCAGATGCCTGATTCACAAGGATCTTTTGCTATCCTCCATCACGGTTCACATCTTTGTTACCTGGCTGGGAAGGTCACCTTGTAGGTTCTCACCCTATGATGTCTACATTTGTTAGGGGGATTAACCACCTAAGGCCCCCAAGGAAACACATCATCCCTTAATGGAATCTTAGCCTGGTACTCAACAAACTTATGGGACCACCATTCAAACCCATTGCTACATGTGAAGAGAAACCCCTCACTTGAAAAACAGCATTTCTAGTGGCAGGCATCTCAGCAAGAAGGGTACATGCGCTCCAAGCCCTGGTTATTGATGCACTATACTTCTAGTCTTTAAAGGACAGGATTGTCTGTAGGCCTAAACTCCAGTTCCTACCAAAGGTGGTAACAGAGTTCCATTTGGATCAGGTCATGACGTTTCCTGATTTCCACCCAAAACCTCATAAATCTGAGGAGAAGGCAGGACACCACTTAGGGCCCTGAATATCTACATATATATAGGGCTGTCGATATCAGACCATCAGGACAATTGTTTATTTCTTTCCAATCACAAACCCGAGGCTAACATCTCTAAATAGACAATTTCAAACTGGATCACATCCCGCATCAAGTCCTGTTACAGCCTCAAAAATAAACCAGCTCCAGGATCCATCAAAAGTTACTCGGTAAGGAGAGTGACTAGTAGATGAGCTATTCCACAGCCGACCGTGGAGGTGGTTAATCTCCCAGGGGGCGGCATACAATTGGCCGAGTGTCGCCCGGGGGGAGGGAGGGTTAGGTCGGCCAGGGTGTCCCTGTAGACTGGCCGGGATCCAGCGGGCTTGTCTGTAAGCTGCCCGAGAGCTGTGTTGTCCTCCGACGCTGTAGCTCTTGGGTGGCTGCATGGTGAGTCCGCAGTGTGAAAAAATGCGGTCAGCTGACGGCACACACCTTGGAGGACAGCGAGTGTTCGTCTTTGCCCTCCCGAGCCAGCGCAGGGGTGGTAGCGGTGAGCTGAGCCTAAAAAAATAATTGGTTATTCTAAATTGAGAGAAAATAATAAAAAAATAATTGGCAACGACTAAATTAAAAAAATAAATAAATAAAATATGAAGATTACCTATAATATGGTTTCTTTGTAGGATAATGAACTCCACACACTTATATCCCCCCACCTTCCCTGTTTTCCTATACTGTCTTATTTTCTAAATGTGGACAATGATACTGGGAATTATGTCTGGTTTTATGGAGGAGGAACGCTGACTTTGGCACCAGAAATGATTATATAACAATGATCTCTGGGTAGCAGATCAGTTTGTTCTCCTGAACCATGCGCACTTTGTGTGTGGAGTTTATCATCCTATGAAGAAACCATATTACAGGTAATCATATTATTTTTGTCTTCAATTTTAAATACCTATTGGATTTTGTGGCAGCAGGAGCCCTGCACATGTACATTTGTAAATACTGAGAGCTGAAAGCTGCAGGGTGTGCTTTCTGTCCTGCACCGGGATAGCATTTGCTTGTGTGTTTGTTTATTTTGGAATTGTATTTTTGTTTAAAACTTTTGTTCCTTAAATTTTGTTTAATTAGTGCTTTGTGTGATAAGTGCTTTAAACGACATTTCCTGTATCCTGCATATTCCCGAGCTTGCTTGCTCCTATCAGAAGGAGAAAGAGACTAATGAATATTCGTTCCTATTCACAACTCTTAGCTAGTCACCTGAATTTTCAGCAGGGGGAGGATTATTTATTTTTTATATACATGGTTTGGATTCTGTGATGTCCCCTGTTACACCATTTCACAGTAAATCAGTATTCACATCAGTGTGTTTTCAGTACTACATACATTTTTTAAGAAGCTGTCAAGGTAATAGATTTAATCTAACCACCAACATGAGCAACATTGAAATGGTCAGACATAGTTTAATTAAACATTTTCAATCATTCTGTCCTTTGTTATGCTGTTCAAAAGATTTTTGCCTACAGGCCTGTTTTTGTACAGAGTTTCCATTCTCACAGGACACATGATTTGGGAGCACTCATTGAGCATTTATTCCTGTGGGTCTTGCGATTGATCACATCATAGGCAATCTGTAATCATTCTGCATCATACTTGTATAGTTTTAGATGTGAAGGACAAAATGTTTTTAATACAAGTAGATTTTGCATAATTTATGTAGTGTGGATAGGGTATAAGTATATACTTGATCAATGCAGTATGCAACTTTTATGGAAGTATAAAAATATATCATAAAATGTTGCTTTAAAATGCCTTCCTTCATTTCAAGCATTCTGTTTGAAGTTCAAAAATGTTATATTTTAGTTGCATCATTGTGTTGAATAACTGAGAAGGAATGCTCAAGTTTATACATGTTATCTGTACTTTTGTACTTCAATCCTTTTATTAGTACTATGCTGTTGGAGCACTAGTAAAACAAACAAGCAGAAGTTTCAGACTATATGATGTTGTTTGGTTGAAGATTTGGTTAAAGGTTCAACTTCAAACATCTACAGTAAGTTCTATGTTCCTGCATACAACTGGAGTTTGTTAATTTGTATTAAAGATATACTTAGTCTACGCAGTTGTTGGGAAGAACTGTACTTTATATGGAAAACCATGTTGCTTTCCCATTGACAGAAATAGAGCTAAATCAATTGAAAAAAAAAAACTCTACAATTTTACTTAATATTCATGCTGCATCATTGAAGCAATCATGGATATTGGAAACTTGCAAGAGTAAACACGTTTAATATAAAGCTTGCAAGGTTTTCAGGCAGGAAGTCTATAGTACAAGAGCCTAGTTCATTCATTGGTTAATCTACAAGCCTATTACTGGCAAGTTCTCATTAACCTATAGGTATATAAACCTATTTCTCTTGCTGTGCTTTCAAATTTACCGCAACCAAAGCTATGCGTTCATACACAGACATACTACAATTGAAATTACATGAATAAACATTTGAACAGAATGGTCTCCATTTACTATTGTTTAAAAAGTCTAAGTATTGGCACAAATCGCACAGCTCATGCACTTTTCAAAATATGCAGTGCACATACTGCAGAATGTCTTTGCGCATTTGGCACACCTATCAACAGTAACCCAGGCTTCTGGCACCAAATGCTCCATGGGCATATACTAGTGCAATGAAAGCTTCTAATTGCTCCAAGGGCATTGACCAGTAATCATCTTGTAGTTGTCGGTGGGCTTCTACTTCAGTGCAACGCTGTATGTGGAGAAACATATCCATGTCAATCAACAGGCAAAAAGTGGAAGTAATTAAGTACCATGAGTGTTAAGTGTTGTGTTTGTTGCTAACTGTCTGTGCTTGTCATTATAGAAGGCTAACCTCCGGGAGCTGTAGCTAAACCGCCAGCAATTAAACCCGGACTACACTTCACCATTGTACATGAATAAACCTGTAAATCACCACTTTCACTAAGAGCACTCACTCTGGACTTGTGACCGTGTTGTGTTTGTGTGTGTCTTGTTTAGTGTATTATTAGTTTGGGACCGAACTCCATGGTTTGCCTGAGCGATGCACATCGTTGTGTAGAGCCAGGTAATATTATTGTGTTTATTTGGTGGCATTTTGTGTGTGATATGAAGTGGATCATGAGGCCAGGACTGTGATTCATTTATAAAACACAGATGTTCCCAGTATTTAACCAAAATATAATGTCCATGTGCCAGATTTCTCTAAATGTCACACAGCCAATTCTTCAAGATCAAGAACAATTCAAACAGTAACTTCCCGGGAAATTCAATTTCGTCATTCGCATTATTTCTCTAGCCAGAAGGGAATTACCAAAAAATAAATAAAGAAAAATGATAAATTATATATATATATATATATATATATATATATATATATATATATATATATATATATATATATATATATATAATTTAAATTATGACGAGACCAGGATCTTCTACCCTGCGGTACTTCAGTTAAGTTACAAAGAGACATTTCTACATGTGTTTCCAATGCTGTTCGTTGCCTTAGAATGTATTATACTTGCTTCAATAATGTATTGCTTCTAAATCCCAGACAAACTGGATGTTCTATCATTCACTCGCACACCAGTCCTCCAGGGTGTAAGGAGAAATGATAGTCTGGAGATTGGAAGGGGTAGAATTATGCGCTATATATATATATATATATATATATATATATATATATATATATATATATATATATTAGGCCTGGAGGGAGGCAGCAGAAGGTCTAGGGCCACCAGGGACTTTTCTTCCCTTTATTTACATATATCTTTTGTTTTTCATTTTTATACATACAACTGTTTAGCAGGCGTTAAATGAAGTTTAACATAGCACTAGCTTGTACTTTAAAACATGTTATGCCTATTTAAGCAAATTAGAAAAACAGTAAGGATAACAAGCTGCACTGTTTTTTAAAACTTTTAAATCCGTTAACCTGTTCTGCAGTCCTACAGGACCTGCACCACTTCACTTCACACCAATTTAAATCAATTATTAATATTGACTATTAATCTTCTAAACACACACTTACTATCATACTTATAATAAAGGGGCATTCAAAGCATTTCATAATATATATTTGCAAAAAACTGCATTCATACCGTAAACTTTCAAATATCTATATGGGGCACAGATCAGCGGGAAGAATAGATGTTAAACCTGCCAAGCATTGTCTCCTCGAATGACATTGAAATGCATTTAAATCCTGTATTTTGGACCTTGGTGATACTGCAACAGGACCGTCACAGCCTTGTTTACCTGTGTATCCGGTAAGCAAAACCATTAATTTTCATCAGAATATTAAAATACGTTTTGATATTTAGAGTACAGTAAGCAGGCATATGCGGTTTTCTGCTTTCCTTGCAGACACTTTTTTCAGAAGTTCAAAAGACCCCGCTTTCACTGAAAATGGAGTGAAGGACTGGAAAAGTCTAAAGAAAAAAACTTCAGAAAATTTCATAATCTGGCACCACAAACAGTGTTGTGAAAGGTGGCATTTGTTCAAACAGTTGAAGGAAGTATGTTCTGACTGTGGCGTCACAGTTATCAAATTCTCACAAAACGGTGGTGTGCGTGAAAACAGACAGTATGCTACAAAAATATTTTGCCATAAGTTCTGTAAAATCAGATTCAGATCAAGAAGTTTGTATAGATAACAGCAATTAGAATAAATATAGAAATTGTGAAGAGGATGTTCCAGGCAAGGGTCTGAGCGAAAAGGATTCAGAGTTTTCGTCGGCTGCCTCCTGCAGCGGTATGGGGGGCTCAGATTGGCTGGAAGAATTGACGTTAAACCAGCAAAGCATTTTCTCCTCCAATGACATTGAAATGCACCTAAATCCTGTATCTGTACTAGTGTGTTGATTTTGATATTGCAGCTTCCCTAGCGGTCTGGCGGTTGCGCAGTAGGAAAATGAGAAATATGTTGGTTAGACCTGCTTTGCATGCTTGCGGGAAGAAAAAATCGATATTTTTTGTGTTGGTCGGAACAGTTTCTTGTGAGGTGTCACAAGGCTGGCTGAGTGGTGACACGTCAGACCCGGAAGAAACACAGACAGATAGTAGTGGTGAGTGAAACTGAGACGCAATGGTAGCGTTCAGAAGGTTTATTGCAAAATAAAAGGTTTTTAAACACAAAACAGAACACGGCACTTGAGCCAAAATAAACAGATAAACAAAACAAACTGACACACAGGGACGAACACTAAACAAACACGTACCACGTAGCAATTGTTTACTTTTTACTTTAATTATCTCCTCACTCTCTCCCGTTCCTTCGCCCTGAACACCCAACCCCGAGTGAATGAAACGTGCATCTATTTATACTGTTGTGCTGGGATTCAATTACTAATTAATTATTCACTTGAATCCCAGCACGTGAATTAATTAAGTGTACTACCGTGACCACACATTACATTTTAACCAGCATGTGAAGTGATTTGTGCCATCCTCGTGCCTAAATACAAATCTACATTTTTAAATCACTCGTGTTACACAGACCCATTTATATCCCGTGTACCAATGACTATACACCAACATTTACACACGCAACATACAACATATAACACAAACTACGCACAAGGGCATGGCCACATTGCCACATGAGGGTTTGAGCAATTTATTTTGGGGAGGCTTAGCCTCCCCAAGCCTCTTATATGTACTGTCTATGGGTAGCCCCATGAATAAAATATATATTTTTTTGAGATCTCACAGGATTATAACAATATTGTTTTGGCTTTATAAAGAGAGTTTTGAGCCTGTACTTTTCCTGTCAGTTGTCCACTGGACTGTGATGGAAAGACATGCATGGTTTAATATAGGAATTGTTAGGGAATCTCTCATGCAATTTGTCAGATGGAAAAAGGGCATTAGTGTTGGCTATGGAACCAGTGTTGAAGTTCACATCATTAGGCACTGGTTGCTGGCCAATCCAGAGGGCATCATTATTGTTTATAAAGGATGTGTCTGAAAAAGTTCACAACTCCCCTCATTAGGGATGACAGAATCATCTTGCAAAATGTATGTCTTGCAAACAGAGTATTTGTTCTGGGACAATATAGACAATATATCTTAACAAGAAATACAATAAAATCAAGTCATGCAATATTGTAACAAATAATACAAATGATAATAAAATGTATTTACAACTAGTAAGATATTCCATAAAAAAGACAGCTCAACAAGTATGTCCGAAACATAGATCTCCCACCATGACTGTAAATTCAAAATTAGAGCAATCACTATTATGAAAAAGTTGGTACAGAATAATTTAAATAGAACAATTAGCAGTAAAATATTTAATTATAGTTTTATAAGCAATTCTCCAAAAAAATGTACAGACAGACTCCCCCACAAATCCCCATATTGTCATACTCAAAAATATATGATACATAATATTAATACCAAGATTTACGACAATTGACAACTCAGATGTATGAAAAGGTACAGAAATCCACTTGGTAAGAGATCACTCAGAATCACCCTGCAGTGTGTGTGTCTGTATAGTCACAGTTCTTGAAGATACAATAAATGGTTCTCCAGATACACGGACAAATGTGAAGTATGACTTACATATGTTTGCCTCCACGATATCCCCATTTCAGGGGATTTCATCCAGTGATCAAAGGGTACAACTGGTAAAATAGTGTCAACTCCTGTGGGTTGCCTTATATTGCAATTTGAAATAATAAAAATAAACAATGTGATCCATCTGTGTCTCCATCCATTTGCGTTTCCTTCCATCTGATGATGTAGATATCCTTCTGTCTGGTGTTGATGGCTGAAGTGTAATGCTGTCTCCAGGGATCAGCTTATTTTGCCTCCCCAGCGCATCAGCACACACAACGGCTGTGATGCTGGCTCCAGTGATCAACCACAGTGCAGTCTCCCCAGCGCATCAGCATGACAACCACCTGGATTGAGCTAAGTAGGGTACATCTCTGGGGTCTTCAAGTGGGCACCTTCCATCCTTGGTGTTTAGTCAAATAGCCCACAACGCCTCAAGAGGGCTCGACGGTGATTCTGGCATCCCAGCATCACCCCTCTCCATCCCCCACTCAACTCAACCCAGCTTACTTACCTGTATATCAGGTAAGTAAGTAGGAAAACGAGAAATATTTCGGTTAGACCTGCTTTGCCTGCTTGCTGGAAAAAAAAAATCGATATTTTTTGTGTTGGTCGGAACAATTTCTTATGAGGGTTTGAGCAATTTATTAAGTAAATAAAACACTCAAGCATTTTGGAAAGTAACCGAAAACACTAATTTCATACAGTATATCAAAAACGAAAGCCCCCCCCCCAAAAAAACGATTTACATAAAACTTGAAAATACCTAAAAATAAGCACCGAAAAATACAATTAATAAAACCCGAAAAACAGAAGCCCTAGTCATGAACACATGTCGTACAATAGCAACCCACTATCAGTCTCTTTCTGAATGTCGTGGCAATATTTGTACAAATATAACCCTACAGTAAATAACAGTACTATATAGAGTTTACTGTAGGGCAGCAGTGTGGAGTAGTGGTTAGGGCTCTGGACTCTTGACCGGAGGGTTGTGGGTTCTATCCTAGGTGGGGGACACTACTGCTGTACCCTTGAGCAAGGTACTTTACTTAGATTGCTCCAGTTAAAACCCAGCTGTATAAATGGGTAATTGTATGTAAAAAATAATGTGATATTTTGTAACAATTGTAAGTCGCCCTGGATAAGGGCATCTGCTAAGAAATAAATAATAATAATGTCAATTTTCTCCCCTTAGTTTTGTCTTCCTTTTTCCTATATGTGCTAGCACAGCAGTAATACAAATAGTATTCCCTATAGCTTCCCACAAAAACAAAGTGATCCTTTGATAGTTAAGTTTTTTTTTTTTTTCACTTTGGGCAAGGATTTATTCTAGATATGCAATATAATTCTTTATGATACTTATTTTGTGGGGATCAGAATGACAACACAAATTAATATTTGGATCAAAAACTGACAGTTTTTTTTTTTTTTTACCATGGAGTACCTGTGATTGAAACAAAATACACTTTATGGGTACTTTTAATAACAGGTGTGTTGACATTTATGTCTCAATGTTACAATGTGTTTTTTCGTTACAATACAAGATACAAACTGTATCACTGCCTCACTGCTATGAGGACAAATCTGAAAAAAATGTTGTTATCTATATGGGTTTGTTTCTTTTCACCCAATAGACACTGTATAAAACTCATTGAATAAAGATAATATTGACCATGCAGATGGAGAAGTAATTATACACTATGAGGAGATATATGTCATACTGTCAACAAGCTTTGAAAACTGATTATGAAAATGAGGTCAAAGGCAGTTAAACAAGCATGAAAGGTAATAGGGAGCCATTGGCTTGATTAAAATCTTAAACAATGAAGAGCTAATTTAAATGTTCTCTATTTGCTTTCAGCTTTAAGCAAGAATTCAGATGTTTGAGACCGTTGCAATAACTGCTGAATTGCTTTTTTATTTTCTAATTTTCTTTTAAGATATGTTTCATAAAGTTATCAATCACCTTTATACAACATTGTTTCTGATAATATTCTGTCAATATACAGTACTAATGCAAAAAATCAAGCTGTTACCCTATGGGCACATAAGATACAATGATTCATTCTCTAAATGTTGATTGATGTTAACCAAACATTCTCTAACAAAAACTAAAAGTGAATTATGATATCGTGAAAACATGATGAGCAAACTTCTTTTTAAAATGCCTTGTAGCATTATACTTGAGTCATATTCAGAGGGCATGTATCATATCCAATAATCATTCACACATTTTGTAAGTTACATACTGTCAATTATGTATTGATATTATTTTTTGAACTACAACAGGAACATTCTATGCAGATCAATTTGTGAACTAGAGTTTATTTTATTTAAACGTTGGCATATCTGGCCTTTTATGTGTTAAATGTAAAGGATTATGGTTTTACTGTACTGTATGTTTATTGCAAACAAAAAAAAGATTTGAAGGTTGTTAAAGGTTTCTATTTTCATTGCTTCTAAAAACTTTGCTTCCATCAAAATTTGAAACACTGCTGACCTGCTATCCTTCACTGCTAAGGCCCCTTTACTGACACCTTTTAACAATAGCTGCCCCTTAATGGTATATGGAATTCTGATTATTTTCAAGACATACTTCCACAGTGCACAGATTAGGGGTTTACTCTTGGCAAACGAATTTGATTATAGTACATATAGTAGTTTGAGAAAGAGCAACAACAAACACTAGCTTTCTGTCAGGAACAATAAACCACATTTGGTCATTGCTTCTTCAATATCCCACAAGTCAATACCCAAGAGATACACAAAGTAATTTTCTTAGGCAATGACCACACATAAAATGTAAAATCTAGATCCATGTGTACCATAGTTCTTGAGTTTCTATCAGATACTATTTTTAAATGTATATAGTACTTTATAACTTTATTGCCTTTTGATTATTATTTATTTCTTAGCAGACACCCTTATCCAGGGTGACATACAATTGTTATAAGATATCACATTATTTTTACATACAATTACATTATTTTTTACACATTATTTTTACATACAGTTACCCATTTATACAGTTGGGTTTTTACTGGAGCAATCTAGGTAAAGTACCTTGCTCAAGGGTACAGCAGCAGTGTCCCCCACCTGGGATTGAACCCACAACCCTCCGGTCAAGAGTCCAGAGCCCTAACCACTACTCCACACTGCTGCCTTGATGTACATACACAGTTGTCTGTCTCTTACTGTGGTCCATCTATAATTTCCATGAACCACTACATGATAAGGTATACATACCTTTTATGTTATTAATGTATTTAAATTACTGTGGGGGTCCCCTATAGTACTTGAGTATTTTTCACTAGTTTACAGTGAAAAAAAGCTTATTTTAATGTTATTTATTTTATTAATATATTACATTATTAATAAATGGTCTTGTAACTACTGTATAATAGTGGATTAACTCCATAAAACCAGCAACTTAGCTACCATTATTTAATATTAACGTGTGGAATAAATGAGTGAATACTTCTAGTGTGATATTTCTAGCTGCTAGGCACACAGCTTAATTGTGAGCTCTGAAGGGCTGAATAGCTTATTCCCGTCATAAACTGTCTTCTGATCTTGTAGCTTTGAAGAATTTATTTATTTATTTTGTATTTCATTTTTTTAAATCCTTTTTGGTAACAGAAGAAGCTAGGGAAATGGGGTTGGTTTTGATTTTGCTAGGAGTAACACTGTCAAAGTAAACTCATTTTAAAACATTCTTCTGTCTTTGTAATATATTGTATTGCATACATCTACAGTAAACACTAATCTGGTTTACATTACTAGTTTCTGTATTTTATCATGCATTCTAGTCACACGCAGATTTCATACATCCGAGGACCTATGTCTCCCTAAGCACGTGGATAAATGGAGTTCCACTGTAATTGAAAATACATTTTGACTGGTTCAATTAGCAGATAGTACAGTGGATCCATCCTGTCTTTGGATTGACTCAGAAGCTACACCTGTGCCAGTTAGAATAAAAAAATGGACTTAGCGTTATAATTTGTTTTAATTATCTCTTTGTAGAATTCATGATAAACCATGATATGGGGCAGGGGTTCTCAACACCTGCTGATAGAGGCACTTTCAAAACATTTTTATTAAATATAAAAAAGGTGAACATACAGTATGCACTTTTCATGTATGACTATTTCTTTTAAGCAATAAAGCAGCAAATATGATCAATACCATAACATTAACAACAGCCTCAAATGTTAGGGGGACCATCAATACAGAAATTAAATTGATTGCTAAAATGTAATAGTACTAAAACATGTTTCTGGAGTGGTGACAAACACATTGAATGGTCTAGGTCCTATATTACTGATTACAGCTACATGTAATTGTCACATGTCACTATCTACACAAATATTCATAAATCATGATAAATATCCTGTGTGTGCATGTGATAGGATGACGTGTGGTGATGTCAGGCCAGAAGCAGGAACAGAAACAGAGGCACCAGGTACTGCTGGCAAAAGGCGCTACAGCGCCGTTTATTTTCAAACAAAAATAAATAAAATATTTAAACAAAAACACTTTGCTCACAGAGCGAAATAAAAGATTTAAACAAAAACAAAATCACGATCACAAAACAACTAAACAATACAGGTCAGGCTGGGCAATCGCTTTCACTGAGCCTGTATTTTTAGTTTGATTTTTTTAAACTGCTCTCACTCTCACTCTGTTCTCCTCTGAACACCCACCCCCAAGTGCAGAGAGCTGCCGGCTTTTATACAGGTGACTTTTAAAAAAATTATTACAAACACGTAAACAACAATTCAATAAACGGCACCATCCACATTATCACGAGATGTCTTGCAGATAAGAGCTGCTACCATCGCATCTGCCAGACCACATCCAACCAATAACAAAGAAAACATCGTATTTTTAAATAACACAACACCCATCAATTCGCTGTCCTTTATAAATAAATAAATCTTAACAATAATAATAATAATAATAATAATAATACAAAACAAATACAAAATAACAGAGATAAGACAGGGGCGGAGGGGGAGACCGTGTTGTAAAAATAAACAAATACATGTACAGGGCTCCTTGTCCCGTTACAGTGCATTTAACACAACCCTTAGTTTGCATGGAGATTCAGAATGTATCACTGTCATGAGAAATAAAGCCATATAAGTAGGGCCCTACCCGTTTCACGGTAGTGAAAAACGTGACACTGACCGTGAAATTCATTCTGCACCGTGAAATCTGGTGTACTTTTACCCTGCACTAAAATCCAATGAAGTTATTTGTACCGTTACAGGTTCCTTATGCAATTGTTAGCTTGTTTCAATTTTAAAAAGAAAGCTCATCATGAACTGGACAGGATTTATTGATTGACACTTGACAACAGCCAATAACTGGGCTCTACTCACTGATTGGTAGAAACAGGCATCTGGGGTGGGTTTAGTATGACCTACGAATCTCAACTTGTAGTACCGTCAGGGGAGTCAAATAAGCTAAATTTTAAAATAAAGTCCAAAATAAATAAAAAAGTGCTACAATCATTACTGCAGCGGATCATGTAAAATAATTTGGAAGCCAAATATATATATAAGTAGTATGAGCAGAAAAATACATTAAAAGCAGGACAAAAAATAAATATGCCAGTAATTTTATAGACTTCCCGTTTATATTTTGCCAATTCCAACAAACTCCATGGATGCAGAGAGCTGTGACTAAATATGGACAGGTATTTGCATCGCAGACAGGGAATGAAGAAAAACAGCATTTCAGTATATTTTTTAATTAAAACCAGAGCAGTTTTTTTTTTTTTTAATAATAACAATATCAGAAACGCAACAATCATAGAGCAACTCTCTGGATTTCAGTTTAATTTTCTTTTAGCATTTCTATTCACCTGATACGCATGCCAGCATCAGTGACACACTGTCGGTGGACTACTTTGTTAGTCACATGCTTTTTTTAACTTCAGGGCTTTAAATGTTTGTATTTTGCTGTTTTTAATTACATGTTGATACTTTGTTACACCACTGTTAAATTTAAGATTTAAATAGCTGAAACCGTGAAATTTAAGATTTTTAAAATGTTATGACTGTGAAATTTACGAAAATGTAAGTGAATTTGGTAGGGCCCTACATATAAGACACAAAATGCAAAAGTTTTCTAAAAAAAAAAATTGAAAAAACAAGCAAAATGTTTTTCCAATATTATAACAGCAAGAGAACATTCAAAGAGGAGGTTAAATGTGAGACATAAATGGCAAAATCATTGACGAAGAAAAAAAAAAATAGCAAATATATTAAATGATTACTTTTCACAGGTTTTTACAAAGGAGGACACGGACAACATGTCCCACATGTCGACCTGTTCCTATCCAGTTTTAAATAAATTTAGCATAACAGAGGCAGAAGTGTTAAAGGGACTAGGAGCTATTAAAATAAACAAATGCCCTGGGCCGGATGAGATCCTCCCAATAGTACTCAAAGAAATGAAAGAAGTATTTACAAACCGCTAACCAAGATCATGCAACAGTCTACTGACACAGGGGTTGTACCGACAGACTGCAAAATTGCAAACGTAATACCGATCCACAAAAAGGGAGACAAAACCGAACCAGGTAACTACAGACCAGTAAGCCTGACTTCTATTATATGTAAACTTATGGAAACTATAATAAGATCCAAAATGGAAAATTACCTATATGGTAACAATATCCTGGGAGACAGCCAGCATGGTTTTAGGAAAGGGAGATCATGTCTAACTAACCTGCTTGATTTTTCTGAGGATGCAACATCGACAATAAATAATTGCTAAGCATACGGCATGGTTTATTTAGATTTCCAGAAAGATTTTGTCAAAGTCCCGCATAAAAGATTAATTCTCAAACTGAACACAGTAGGGATTTAAGGAAATGCATGCACATGGATTAGGGAGTGGTTAACATGTAGAAAACAGAAAGTACTGATTAGAGGAGAAACCTCAAAATGGAGCGAGGTAACCAGTGGTGTACCACAAGGATCAGTATTAGGTCCTCTGCTATTCCTAATCTACATTAATGATTTAGATTCTGGTATAGTAAGCAAACTTGTTAAATTTGCAGATGACACAAAAATAGGAAGAGTGGCAAACACTGTTGCAGCAGCAAAGGTCTTTCAAAATGATCTAGACAGCATTCAGAACTGGGCAGACACATGGCAAATGACATTTAATAGAGAAAAGTGTAAAGTATTGCACGCAGGCAATAAAAATGTGCATTATAAATATCATATGGGAGATACTGAAATTGAAGAAGGAATCGTTGAAAAAGACCTAGGAGTTTATGTTGACTCAGAAATGTCTTCATCTAGACAATGTGGGGAAGCTATAAAAAAGGCCAACAAGATGCTCGGCTATATTGTGAGAAGTGTTGAATTTAAATCAAGGGAAGTAATGTTAAAACTTTACAATGCATTAGTAAGACCTCATCTATAATATTGTGTTCAGTTCTGGTCACCTCGTTACAAAAATGATATTGCTCTAGAAAGAGTGCAAAGAAGAGCAACCAGAATTATCCCGGGTTTAAAAGGCATGTCGTATGCAGACAGGCTAAAAGAATTGAATCTATTCATTCTTGAATAAAGAAGAGTATGCAGTGATCTGATTCAAGCATTAAAAATCCTAAAAGGTATAGACAATGTCGACCCAGGGGACTTTTTTGACCTGAAAAAAGAAACAAGGACCAGGGGTCACAAATGGAGATTAGATAAAGGGGCATTCAGAACAGAAAATAGGAGGCACTTTTCTACACAGAGAATTGTGAGAGTATGGAACCAACTCCCCAGTAATGTTGTTGAAGCTGACACTCTGGGATCCTTCAAGAAGCTGCTTGATGAGATTCTGGGATCAATAAGCTACTAACAACCAAACGAGCAAGATGGGCTGAATAGCCTCCTCTCGTTTGTAAACTTTCTTATGTTCTTATGTTCTTATTCAAGCAGAAATGTACATAAAAGATTTCTGCCACTTTGAGATGCTTCCATATCTTTCTCTTGATCTAGCTAACTAAAACTTGATATCAGACATTTAAGGAGTGCAACAATAAGGAAGGTTTGTTTGTCTGAAAGCTGAAAATGTGGATGTTGAGTCAAAAAAACTATTGTTGCTCCCTTAGCCACCAAAGAACAGACACGCTGTAAACTATCTAAAAACTCATGTTCACAGTTTATTTTGCTATAAATAATTGAATCTACAGTGAACCTATAACTGCTTGCTGTTTAGTTACTTGAAGTTCAAACTGTTCTGTTAAAAAATAGGTTGTGGTCATTCTCTAATGTCTGTGAAATCGATCCCATAAAGTCTTGATTAGATTGTTATACTGTTATTATTATTATTATTTTTATTATTATTATTTATTTCTTACAATTGTTACAAGATATCACATTATACATTATTTTACATACAATTACCCATTTATACAGTTGGGTTTTTACTGGAGCAATCTAGGTAAAGTACCTTGCTCAAGGGTACAACAGCAGTGTCCCCCACTGGGGATTGAACCCACAACCCTCCGGTCAAGAGTCCAGAGCCCTAACCACTACTCCACATTGCACATTGCTGTTATGTATATTATTTTCTTATTTAGCAGACGCCTTTATCAGAGACTAGGGTGTGTGAACTATGCATCAGCAGCAGAGTCACTTACAATTATGTCTCACCCGAAAGACGGAGCACAAGGAGGTTAAGTGACTTGCTCAGGATCACACAATGAGTCAGTGGCTGAGGTGGGATTTGAACTGGGGACCTCCTGGTTACAAGGCCGTTTCTTTAACCACTGGACCACACAGCCTCCAGTAGTAAAGAGATAGTAAAGAGATTAGGCAGACCAAGAGACGTGTCCCTGTTGTAATCTACAAACAGGTTCCTGACCTAACTCAAGGGATACATAGGGGCAATGTTATTTTGGAAGTACATTCACCCCAAATAATAATAATAATAAAATATATATATATATATATATATATATATATATATATATATATATATATATATATATATATATATATATTATACTAGTATTGAATAATCAATGGTCCTGAGTGATTTATTTTGTACTTGAACAATTTTTTGAATTTATCTTGCATTTCGGCAAATCCAGCAAAATAATGACTATTCCAAATTGCAGAGCTTGAATTTAGTTTATTTGCCATATATTGTACTGGGTATTTAAACAACAAGTACAATGTGCAGTATGTTTGTTATTCAGCCGTCTTCATTCATGGAATGTCTAAGTACTCCACGAACGTTCTACCTCATACTCCACTTTTCAAGATGAGATAATGTATAGAATATATTCGATTGTTTGTAAAGCAACATTTTAAATGAAACACCACTAAGAACCTTACTAATTAACAACATCTAAAATGATCACACTGTTTACAAAATCAATACAAAGAGCATATTAACATGCTTGGTAATCTCTATCAGAAAAGTGTAATGTTATATTCATGTTTACAGCAGTATATCCACAAACTTTCATTGTCTCTGATTACAATTCGCAGCCAAGAGGAGATAATAGGGTTAGGCGGGTTGTAATGAATCAGTGTTGCTAATTTACAGTGTTGCAACCCCTTTTAATATTGATCAACCAATCTGAAGAATAGCATATTTGCCCTCAGACAACAGTGATTTTGTTAGGTCCACAAAATTAGAAACATAATGGAGAATGCCAATAGATTCTATTCTGCATGTAAATGATGAAAAATCCAAATTACCAGACAACCGTTTAGAGAAAAGTAAAGGAAACTGGTTTTAGGCTAGTTTATCTTGTTGGCTTAATTACTGCACTGCTGTTTAAATGACATTTATACCAAGTTATTAAACACCCAATGGAACAAACAGATGGCTCCCTACATGAATGCTCATTGCCTATTTGGTTACACATAAATAATGTAATCAATGAGACCATATTGAACTTCTGTCATCTACAGCATGATGGAAAATAATAAATGCATTTTGCATCCTATAATTATTTGTGTGATTTTTTTAATTCCAAATACAATTACAATAAATGTTAAGTCATGTGTATTTGTCATGAATCCTCATAAGGGATTCTCAGCACAGTTAACGCTACATGCAAAAGCTTCTGGCCAGGGAGATATCATCTGGAATATCTGGCGTTTGGGGACTTCACTGCTTCATTGTTGGATTTTAGTGTTTGCGATGAAGGGAAAGACAAAAAGGGAGGGAAGAAAGGTGGTTTTAGACCAGTGCCCAGCTATATCTCAATTACAGTATGTGTTATTATTCATACAGTATGAGGAGAGTAAAATGTATTCTTCCTGTTCAAAGGGATTGATTTTCCCTAGGGAAAAGAAATACTGAACCTTTGGATAGGTAGAGCATGCATCATTAGATAGTGGCTGCTGAACCTGTACTTCAGTTCTCAGAAAATGTTCCAGGAGTATTAGGATTTGGTTTTAAAAGAAAATCTAGATGAAAATCATAATATAAAAGTTATTACACTGTAGTAAACTAATTAAATGATGACGATTTTATTTTGAAATGCTAAATCACAATTTATTGCAGTAATCTGTTGCTTATCCGCATGTCACATATCCACCCTAACCATTTATCTGTCATGATCAATCTCTTCAGCAACGTCAGTTTATTATTGAATAGAGAAGATTAGTTCTCTAACAGAGATTCTAGATCCTACCAAAGTTTTCGTACACTGTGTTGTATATGCTCTGTGCACAAACCATTGCTGGTAGTGTCCCGTGAGCTGTTCAGTGTGTTGATATGTAAATAAATCCTGTTTGCCTGCAGGGCATATCAACTTCAACCTCTGTCTCGATCTCCTGCCTGTCACTTAGCAGCGAATGCATGCACCCACACGGCAGATGGCTACTCTGTCACAAACATTAATACCCTGTATCTTTCTAAACAAGGGATTTAGGGGAACTCCCTAATCTAAATCTCAAAACAATAAGTGTGTGAATATAGTGATTGTTACAGCTGTGTATAATGGTATTTAAAACAGGATTCATTAATCCGCCTTTTTACATATCCGTCCTTGCTCTGGTCACCCCGCAGTCAGATATGCGACGGCTTACTGTACTTTTTTAAATATAAAGATAATCTTGAGCTATGATGCAGAAGCAACAGTGACCTCAGTAAGCAACTTGATTTTATTGGTTAAATGAAGCACCTGAATAAGCTTTTGTTTGTAATTGGCTAACTCATTCTTGACATCAGTTGATTTTTTTTTTATATAGCAGGCTCCTCAATGCTCCTGCGATGCTGCAGGTCATACTGTATTTCAACATTTTCTGAACTCTGAGTCAATCATATAAGGAAAAATAGATGAGCCAATACAATCAAGTTGTTCATTGAGGTGCTCGGAGTAAAATTGGTTCTGAATACTAAAACATAAAATGTTACCTTGGATACAACAGTTTCTTGCCAAGTTATTAAAATTCTTTCTTATTAACAAAACCATTTATAAACAAAATAGTTTAACCTATAGTGCTACAGAATTACTATCCATACTGACAATTTAGGATTATTTGCTTTGAAATCCAGTATTGTCTAAATAGGTAGGGATAAAGGAGAAGCAGTGGATACCAGGATTTAGTCAACACCGTATTGCAGTAGAGCATTTTGGCATACAATGATAATGTACATTAAAATAAATTCCATTGGAGTGCTTATCTTCACTAAATAAACATCTCAACATGCACGGATCTCTGTTGCTATGCACATAGCACTATGGTTTACAAAAATATTCCTTCTACGGATTTGCAGCACAATCTGCATCTAAATCCTGTCAGAACAGATGTGGCCCTTGTAGGGTCTCGTTTATTGAGGACAGTCCTACCACAGTCAGCCCTTATTGGTGGTCTTTCGTTAAACCATCTTGGCCTGCAACAACATTTAATTACAGTATGTCAGTTTCTGTTAACATCTTGAGCAACTTCCTATGAACTGCGTTCATGGATGATGAGGATGGTTGACAGTCAATGTTATGATTTATGGTGCAAGTTCATAAACAGAAAGCATTATTGTTCAGGTTTATTGAATCTCATGCTTCACATTAATTGTTGCTGGTTACAATCTATGGCACTCACAACAGTTATCACAAATGGCTGCTGTGTGCCTAGACAGAACCCACCATGTGGCTGTTCTCCAGCATGACTATCAGTATGGGACTCGTGTCTTAATACATACCTCCTTTTCAGCCAGAATATATCTTTCTGCCTCAGTTTGTCATTCTGCCAGACCCAAAATTGAAGTTGCTTCATTTCAGGTAAAATAGAATTCCAGCAACACACACACACACACACACACACACACACACACACACATATCATAGATCCTCTCCCCACAGGCAAAATGCTATTAAAATAGAGAATTGAACATCTGATAAACCTACTGCAGTTCTAAAATAATTCTCTTTGAGAGTTTTCTGTAAACTAGAATATGAATTTGATACTTTACACCAATAAGTTTACAGGCATGTTTTAAAGCCGTGACCCCAATTCAAATTTTTGTTTTATGTGCAATGGTTATTTTTAAATATCATTTGAAGTTCAAACATAAGCAATCACAAACCTGAACTGGTGCTTGACCCCCAAAGGTAGGTTTGCTTTTATATGAAATGAAATAGCAGCCCTAAATTTAGTCTTGCATGCCTGGGTTCCAGAATTAAAATGATGAAGCATGATTTTAGTTTCCTACATAAAATAATTAATGAGCATGAGGGAGACTTAGCAACAGATGTAACCACATCACAAGCACTAGAAAAAGCAAAGAACTGCATATGATTGCTGGAAAGATGGCAACTCATATTGATGATCTGGAGAACAGATTGTATAGAAATAATCCAAGAATCACCTGTGTCTCACAGGGAGGAATGGGTAGTGTGAAATCAATGGAAAAAAAGTAATAAAATAACTTTTAGATTAACCAAGAGGAGCAGGTGGAATTGAAATTGAAATTGATCCAGTACACTGGGCTATGCATCTAAAATCAGGAGAGGATAAAAAACAAAGCAATCATACAGTGTGCCTGAAATTCCCAGGACCAAACTGATTGCTACAAATTAAAGGGGAGTTAGATACTGTCCTACTTGGAGAGGATTTAAAAATGTTAATACTGTATGTGACGGGATACCCGCCCCTTTATGAATGTTTTTGTTGTTATTGTTATGATTTATTTCCGTTTTTATGTGTATATTTTATTATTTTTGCTATTTTGTTTGTTTTGGATTGGCAGAGAGGGGGATAAATTCCTCCCTGTCAGAAATCCATGTGAGAATGTGGATGGAGCCTTAATTAGGTAATTGTTAATTATTAATTAATTGGGTTAATTGGAGAGTTGGAGAGTACAGGAGGCTGTTTTGAGAAGAAAAGACAAATGAATGCTAAGGGTGTATTTTTTGAAAGGTACTTTATTATTATTATTATTATTATTATTATTATTATTATTATTATTATTATTATTATTATTATTATTTATTTCTTAGCGGATGCCCTTATCTAGGGTGACTTACAATTGTTACAAGATATTTCATTATTTTTACATACAATTACATTATTTTACTTATTTATTATTTTACATTGAGTACTTGTTTTGTTTATTGTTTTTGTGTTTATTTTTCTGTTGGTTTATTTTGGCCCTTGTGCCTTTTTGTTTTGTATCATTTAATGTAATAAATACAAGTGCAGTTTTGCCCCCACACAACTTGTGTTTCTGAATACTTCTTCCTGGTCTGGTGTCACCACACGAGCCAACCTGTCACACTGTGATAAAATGGAATTTAGATGCAGTACATAAGAGAGGTGGTAATACTTCTTACTAATTGTTTGAGAACAATTCACTATGAAGAGTGGGGCACTGTCTAAGCTAAAATAGCTGCCATGGCATTCGTTTTACAAACCCGGAAAGTTCGAGTATTTAAAAAAGTGCATTGCCATTCCTTGTGCAGGTCTCAAATTCCAACGTTTGAAAGCAGCACACATGTATTTGAAATGTATAAATAACCTTTCTAAAAATGTCACTGCTCTTTTAGATTCTTTACATTTGATTTGGCATATCTCAACACCTACCCACATTAAGGGACATACTCTTGGTGTGGTTATTACATTAGGTCTATCTCCTAATAACCATACTCTCTCCACTTTCTCCTTTTTCTGGTATTTTTGTTATATTTCTTTTTATATTACTTCACCCCTTCCGGCTGTAATGCCACAAACTGTTGTATTTAGACCCTGTCGATTTTTATAGAGCCCTATGGAATCCGTGTTAACGAGAACATGGACGGAATCATGGAATCAAAAGAATAACACGGAATTAAGTGCTGTACGAAAAAAACTGCAGTTGGCAGTAGAGCATTAAGCTTAAGATTTACATATTTGAAGGATAATGTGAAACTTTAATTGTCAGTACAGGCAGTGACGTAACTTTGGTTTCAAAAGTGGGGGAATGGGTGGTGGGGGGACAGTTTCTGTAGCTGGGTTATAAATGAGGCGGGGTATTCTGTAAGGGATAAACAAAGAGACGGGTTGAATCGCTGAAAATAATTCACCGTTCCAGTGCGTTAAATAAATGCAAACATGGAAAATAAATAGAAACCTTTTTAAGGACTTCAACAATTAAATAACGTTGTAGACTATTTTTAACGTCTGTACTGAAACACAAAAAGTACTACTCATTGGGATCTTATTGTTCAAAAGTGACTACTGTAAATTATACATGATATAAAAAAAATAGTAGTCTGTGTGAGTAGTACTTTTGGCTATTAGTTGTCATTTCCTTTAACTGCAGGCCCTTCCATTTACATGTTGTTCACAATATTCTGAAATTCTGCTTTATATATATATATATATATATATATATATATATATATATATATATATATATATATATATATATATATATATATATATATTGTGAGCCAGCTCACAAGTTTACCACCAGGAGTTAACAGGCTAACAGGCTGCAGGTGTGGTTAGGTAGGCAATCATGGCTTGACTATTGTTAGACTATCATTGGCCTTAATTGGCCCACACCTGTAGCCTGTAACAGCCAAATGCCTGGCTGGTAAAAGGGAGCATGTGCCGGCAGTCTGGTGGGCTGTTTGTTTTGTTTTCCTGCCTGAGAACCTCTGGGGCTTATCTACCACAAGACTGGAATAGAAGACCAGGAATCAGTGCCGGATAACGTTGTGGTCCTTTGCCGCTGCAATTCCCTGTTCTCTACAGGGGCTACGGGGAACGGCCGGCCCGCTGCTGGGATCCATGAAAGACTGGACTGCAGAGTAAGGGTAGAAGAAGCCCAAACCCCCGGTGGAATGACCTATTCACCAACTGGACGTGGTTATTGGTCCAGTTGGTTTACGTCGGCATTTTTGTTTTGGTGGTTTTGTTTTGTTTGAACTCTTGTTTGAACTGTTTACTTTTGTTATGGACACGGCTCGATAATGCAGCCGACATTGCAGTATAGGAGGAAGCCTTATAAAATACTGAAATAAAAACGTGCTTTGTTTTGGAAACTCCTGTCTGTTTTCTCTGTGTGCACCCACCCGCTCACAAGTGGTACCAGAAGTGGGGCCTTATTGTACACAGTGGTCAGGATGTTTCCAGTGAACCCCCATGATAAGGAAGATGCTGCTTGGCCAGCGGGAGCCAAAGGAGCTGCGGCAGGAGTCGCTGGTGAACTCACCGCCACAGTGCAGCATTTGCTGACAGCTATGCAGCATCAACAACTACAGTTCCAGGAACTCGTCCTGAAAACCCTGGGGACTCATCGACAAACTGGACCCAGCCAGGTGCTGTCCAAGATGACCCCCGACGATGACATAGAAGGCTACTTAAGGGTCTTTGAGCGGACCGCCGAGCGTGAGAAATGGGCCCCAGCAGAGTGGGCGACCATACTAGCCCTGTTCCTGTGTGGGGAGGCGCAGAAAGCCTATGTTGACCTAGACCAAGAAGCGGCTTGCAACTATCCAAAGTTAAAAGCAGAGATCCTGGCCCGACTGGAGGTGACTACACTAGTTCGAGCTCGGCGGTTCTATGACTGGCAGTACAACCCTGAGCGGCCGGGGCGTTCCCAGCTTTTCGACCTGCTACACCTGGCGAAGAAATGGCTTAACCCTGAGCTCAATTCACCCGGACGGGTGGTCGAGTTGGTGGTAATGGACAGGTTCATCCGGAGCCTTCCTGTGGCAGCCAGAGAGCGAGTAGCAGAAACAGACCCCAGCACCCTGGATGACACCATAGCTGCTTTGGAACGCTATACCGCAGCACAGGTTCTGGGGCATGCGGACCGGCAGGTCCAGGAGAAGAGAGGGACCATTCCAGTCAAGTCACGTGTCCGCTTGGACCCAAAACCGGCGCCTGGAGACGACCGCCATAGAGAACCACAAGGACCACAACGACACCTTCCAGGGAAACAAGAGGCCCCTGCCGTCGCCACCAATCAGCAGGAATCTATCCAGTGTTTCCGATGTGGCACTAGGGGGCATATCGCCAGGCAGTGCAGGCGGCAGTCACCGGAGAGAATGGATGTTGGACACAGCCAAAGTATACCATGTCTCCAAACCAGCTCGGTGAGTACCGATCCCTTTATTGTTAAAGTGAGGGTGGAGGGTCAAGAAGTGGTTGCTCTGATAGATTCGGGGAGTTCAGAGACTTTAGTTACCAGGGACTTGGTACCATTGGAGAAGTACACGCAAGATAGTAAGGATGTGTACATACGATGTATTCATGGGGACTGTGGGAGGGTGCGGGTATTCACTGACACGGGAGACAGAAATGGTATTTGATAACACCACACAGGTGCTCGGTTTTATTATTTCTCTTTCGTGCTCTGGTGCACTGATTTCTTTGAGCCCGTAGAGGGCGCTTGTGGTCCGTGGTCTGGCTACCAGCTATGGTATCCAGAACCAACGGAGAATACCACGGCAGGGTACTCAGGTACAGTCCGGCACTCGCAGGTGCTCACAAATTATAAAAACGAAAAGGCAAAAAGAAACAGGGAACATAAAACACAGTAAGGAAAAACTACAAAATAAATGTGCTGCACTTCGCAGCGTGAATCTCCCCAGTCGCCGCTACCCGTACGACCCGGGACTCCGTCCTACACTCTGCTGTCTCCGACTCACACACGTTACTGGGGCTGCCCACCGATCCCCCACTTTTCCCTTTCTTTCTTTAAAAGTATTTTCTTTGATCTCTTGTCTTTCTTTCCGGGCTTGTGTTAGCCTCCTGTCCCTCAGTATTCAAAACGAGACCGCTGTTCTCGCAGTTCCAGTTTAAAGGGGCGGATCTGAGGAAACAACAGAGTGTTACTTTATAGGTTAACAATACCATTAAAGTCCGCCTCCCAGCCACTCAGAGAGGGGAAAAGCACACACACCCTCTTTCCCACCTCTCCGTGTCACCGCCATGACTGGCAGGCAGACCCCACGGGACTGCCGCCCTCTTCCTGCAGCATCGTGCATGCGTCAGACGGCCAGTCCAGATCTCTCCCTGTTACAGGGACATTAAACCATATCCCACAGTAGTGATCGGGGTGGAGGTAGTGGGCCAGAATTTTTTTGTCAAGGTTGGTGTAGTTCCTGCCCTGCCCTTTGCGATGATCATAGGGAAAAACTGAGAGTTTTAGAGTTGGTTAAAGTTGGGGCGGGCCTATGGGGACAGGGTGAGGGGACGCAGCCGTCCACCTCCATTCCAAATACAGAGGTAGAGAGGGAGGAGGAACCCCAACCTTCCACCTCGTTGCAGAAACCGGAAGCTGAGACAGAACTGTTTCCCTTTCATAATGAGGATATAGCGCCCTCTGTGGGAGAGAGGAAAACTAGATCTCAGAAAAAAAAGGAGGGGGGAAAGTTTTTAGCTAAACAGAAACAGGCAGATCGACCGTCCACACAGGCCAGTACTCCTCAGAGGAGCCCCATCTTGCCAGAATTAAGCCAACCAGAAGATTTTCTTAGTCAGGCCGTCGAGTTAGACAGAGAAAACTTTAAACAAGCGCAAATTGAGGACGGCAACTTAAAAACAGCTTTTGAACAGGCAGTGGTGGCGGATGAGGAGTACTGGAAAAATGCAGAAGAAAGGCATACACCCCATTTTTTATTAAACCAAGGGTTACTGTATCGGGTAATACGTGGGACTATTCCGGGGGAACACATCCATCAGTTAGTAATACCGCGCTCCCAGAGAAAGACTGTATTAAATCTAGCACATGTACACTTGCTTGGGGGACATCTGGGGGCAGATAAAACGAGGGCCAGGATTTTGCATAGGTTTTACTGGTTAGGGGTGTGGCGTGATGTGGTGGAGTTTTGTGAGTCCTGTCCTGAGTGTCAGCGAGTGACCAGTAAGAAGCCCCCTAAAGCCCCGCTGGTTCCCATGCCCATCATCGAGGTCCCGTTTGAAAGGATTGGGATTGATTTAGTGGGGCCCCTGCCAAAAACTAAGTCTGGATTTGAACATGTGTTAGTGGTAGTAGATTATGCCACTCGGTACCCCGAGGTGGTGGCGCTGAGAAATACCTCGGCCAAAGTTATAGCCCAGTCATTATTGCATATCTTTTGTAGGGTGGGGTTACCTAAGGAGGTCCTGACCGACCAGGGTACCCCTTTTATGTCACTGGTCTTCAAAGAGCTCTGCGCGCTCCTGAAGGTTAAAACCCTGCGCACTTCCATTTACCATCCACAGACGGATGGGCTGGTGGAACGTTTCAATAAAACACTAAAACAGATGTTGCGAAGGGTCACTATTAACCAGCCCCGCGAGTGGGATGTATTTTTACCGTACCTGATGTTCGCATATCGCGAAGTTCCACAGGCGTCCACCGGGTTTAGCCCATTTGAACTTTTGTTTGGACGACAACCCCGGGGCCTTCTTGATGTATTGCGGGAAGCATGGGAGGCAGAACCAGCCCGGGGCCGAGCGGTTCCTGAGTACATTACGCTACTCCAGAATAGGCTAGCAGAGATGGCGGACCTGGTGTCCAGCAATCTCCAGCAGGTCCAGGGAGTACAGCAGCGCCAGTATAACCAAGGGTCTCGAGTCCGAGAGTTTCAGGTGGGGGATAGGGTAATGGTGCTTGTCCCATCCGACCCCCATAAGTTTTTAGCCCAGTGGAGAGGACCCGTAGAAATTATAGAGAAAATGGGCCCGGTTAACTACAAGGTACACCAACCCGGGAGGCGGAAGACCCACCAGATTTATCATATTAATTTGTTGAAGCCCTGGAAAGACCGGGATTGTTTTTTTTTCAGGCAGCCGGACCTAGAAGGGAGGGAGAATCGACCAGGGAGATCCCTGACAGTAGCTATGGGCAGTCAGCTGAGTAAGCAACAGCAAGCCGAGTTAGACCGACTTATCCAGGGAAATGGAGCAGTCTTCTCAGACCTCCCAGGGTCCACACACCTTACACAACACCAAATCGAAACCGAACCAGGAGTTAAAGTACAGCAAAGATACATTAGGGTGCCAGAGGCTAGAAGGGAAGTCATGCGTGAGGAGGTACGTAAAATGTTGGAGTTGGGGGTTATCCGGGAGTCACGCAGTGAGTGGTGTAGCCCGGTGGTTATGGTGGCTAAACCAGACGGGTCAATTCGATTCTGTATAGATTTCAGGAAATTAAATACTGTGTCTAAGTTTGATGCTTATCCTATGCCCAGGGTAGATGAGTTACTGGAGCGGTTGGGAACTGCCAAATATATCTCCACCCTGGATTTAACTAAAGGATACTGGCAGGTGCCGTTGACCCCGAGCTCCTGCGAAAAGACAGCCTTTGCCAGCCCAGATGGCTTGTTTGAATTTGTGGTTCTGCCTTTTGGTCTACACGGGGCACCCGCAACTTTCCAGAGGTTAATGGATCAGGTACTACGTCCTCACACCTCCTATGCCGGGGCGTATTTAGATGATGTTGTTATATTCAGTGATGACTGGCGGACCCACTTACAAAGACTGCAGGCAGTGCTAGACTCGATCAGGGAGGCGGGTTTAACCGCGAATCCAAAGAAGTGCAAGTTAGCCTTCTCAGAGACCCAATATCTAGGATATACTATGGGGCAGGGGTGGTTGAAGCCCCAGGAAAAAAAGGTGGAGGTCCTTCACAATTACCCTCGTCCAAAAACCCAGAAACAGGTTAGGGCATTCTTGGGACTGGCGGGGTATTATAGGAGGTTTATCCCGCAGTTCTCCACTCGTGCTACACCCCTCACAGAGCTCACAAAAGGGAGAAGGAATCAACCTATTTTCTGGTCAGACCAATGTGAAGCGGCGTTTCAGGATTTAAAACAGGCTTTGTCCTCTAGCCCCGTGTTGCGTAACCCAGATTTTTCTAAGCCATTTGTTTTACAGACTGATGCGTCAGATGTCGGCTTGGGTGCGGTTTTAGCGCAAGAAGTTGGGGGTGAGGAGCATCCGATTATGTACTTAAGTAGGAAGCTCCTTCCCCGAGAGCGTAATTATGCCACTATTGAAAAAGAGTGCTTGGCCATAAGATGGGCCGTGGAAAGTCTTAGGTATTACTTGTGGGGCCGCCGTTTCACACTCGTCACCGACCATTCCCCTATTAAGTGGCTGTATAGCCAGAAGGATAGCAACCCACGTCTTACACGCTGGTTCTTGACCCTCCAGCCTTACTGTTTCGATATAAAACACCGGGCTGGTAAGGAACATGTAAATGCTGATGTGCTATCGAGGCTGCATGATGACTCTGTTTTCTTTTCCAGGGATATGCAGCTGCAAAGGGGGAGGGAATGTGAGCCAGCTCACAAGTTTACCACCAGGAGTTAACAGGCTAACAGGCTGCAGGTGTGGTTAGGTAGGCAATCATGGCTTGACTATTGTTAGACTATCATTGGCCTTAATTGGCCCACACCTGTAGCCTGTAACAGCCAAATGCCTGGCTGGTAAAAGGGAGCATGTGCCGGCAGTCTGGTGGGCTGTTTGTTTTGTTTTCCTGCCTGAGAACCTCTGGGGCTTATCTACCACAAGACTGGAATAGAAGACCAGGAATCAGTGCCGGATAACGTTGTGGTCCTTTGCCTCTGCAATTCCCTGTTCTCTACAGGGGCTACGGGGAACGGCCGGTCCGCTGCTGGGATCCATGAAAGACTGGACTGCAGAGTAAGGGTAGAAGAAGCCCAAACCCCCGGTGGAATGACCTATTCACCAACTGGACGTGGTTATTGGTCCAGTTGGTTTACGTCAGCATTTTTGTTTTGGTGGTTTTGTTTTGTTTGAACTCTTGTTTGAACTGTTTACTTTTGTTATGGACACGGCTCGATAACGCAGCCGACATTGCAGTATAGGAGGAAGCCTTATAAAATACTGAAATAAAAACGTGCTTTGTTTTGGAAACTCCTGTCTGTTTTCTCTGTGTGCACCCACCCGCTCACAATATATATATATATATATATATATATATATATATATATATATATATATATATATATATATATATATATATAATCTGCTTTTGGTTACAGACCTTCAAAGCAACAAGTTATCAGCGAGAACTGGCAGACACTTTCTATACAGCAAGGATAGTTTACATATTTTCAGGGTATTGGCGCAGCAAAAGTAAATCAGCCAAAAGCACCATTTCACTTTTAATTTGTAGTTCCCAAAACTCTCAAGCTTGGGCGTCTGCATTGCAAGCTGCATTGGAGGCATGTCTTGGGTTCGATTCCCATACAGGGTTTATATTGCAAACTCAAAAAAAAAAAAAAAAAGTATTTTATTTATGTGTAACAAACACATTTTTTATATGAAAAAATGTAGTTCATAATAATGACACTTTCATTAAGCATACATACTTTTACACACATAACGTGCATAAATATATATATCTATATATATATATATATATATATATATATATATATATATAGATAGATAGATAGATATATATATGTATATGGCAGGATTTGAACCCTAACTAGTCATACTTTCACTCCAACTACATAACCACTACACTACACAGATTCACATCTTAACCCATACAGACTAATCTACTATTTACATTTACCCTATCCAAACGCCAATACATTGCTTCAATATAGGTTGAGCAATTTTGCTATTCCTGTCAAAAAAATAAAAGCAGATCGAATTTGCATCAAAAACACAAGCCAAGTTAATAGAAACAATTGGGGCAACCTTGGCCCCAAACGGTTGCACAGTTGTGTTATTTGCTTTGTGCTGGGCAATGTTGCCCCAATGGTTTCTTGAAACTTGGCTTGTGTTTTTGATATCACCACTTTAAATGGCTGGGCACTTTTGATAACCTGGCATTGTTTCACATTTCCAATGTGTTTTTCTTGCAAGATTATGTTTCCAAGGGAGGGTTATTTTAAGGTCAATAGTCACTAAGATTTATAATATAAAAAATGACACCTGTCATAAAAATAATCTTCCACATGGCTGCTTTTTTTGTGGATTCCCATATAAATTTGACAACTGAAAAACATCAAGTTGTACACAATGCTCAAACATCTGCCTTGACAAGACAGGAGTACTTATTATTATTAGCCTCTTCTGTGAGGGTCTTCCTTTTCAGGAAATTATTCTTACTGTTCACAAGATGTCATTTGGTTGGTAAATGTAAGTTTATCTCATGGGCACTGGCCTTTAATTTCACCGGAAAAAAAAAGTTGAACTGATTGTACAGTAAATTGTAAACTAGACTACAACACTTGAGCGATGACTCTAATCTTTAATGTAACATTTTTCATAATGTGTGATTATATTTCTTATGTTGTTTTTATTCTTGTACTTTAGATGGAATACTTTGTGACTTTGTCCCATGCCTGGCTTTTAGCAGAAATAAGAGTAACTTTAAATTTAATGTTTATGATCTCTGAAAGCTAAAGAACATTCTCTTCCTGTGTGACACATCTCCTGCCTGATGACCCCAGAATGGCCCCATAGTGAGCACCTTAAAATAAAGAAGGGCCAGGGGGTTTGCTGGAAAAAATGGCAGGGGCTCTTGAATGGCAAAGTACCTGAGAAATGACTTCTCATGGTGTGCAGTGTCTGCTGTAATTGAAAAAGGATTAGGGTGACAGTTGAAATAGTTCAGTTTAAAATAGACAGTTGAAAAACATTGTTGTAGGCATGTCGCAATGAGGAACTATTGTCCTCTCATGTATAGTACACATCTTCTATATTAAAAAGAAACATTAGTGTTCAAATATCAATAAATGAATGTATTTAATTTTAGCTATTTAGTTTACAGTTTAACAGGAAAAAATGTGCATTCTTGATTTTTCTTGTTAGGACTAGGTTGGACATTTATTTCCACTAGTCAGCAGTGAGATGAGGTTCAGCCTGCCTGTTGACTTACATGTTGTACTGTGGAAGAGATGGATTAAAACAGGTATAATACAGGTGGACTGTAGTCTCACTCCAGTGTTGTCATTTTATTCATAATCATTTTTGCATACAAAGATACAAATATTGATTTTGCAGCTTATTTTGCACAAGCATTCAGTCACATACATAACATTTGTAGAAACCATATTGACACAGCAAGCAAAGCCTAAAGTGCAAACTCCATACTGCAGCACAGTACTAGTTCTTCTCATTCACAGTCCTCTCAGGTTCATTTACTGTATCTTAGTGCCTGCAGCATCTTGCCAACAAACTTGAGAAATGTGACCAATAGACCATATTTGATTAGCATTATATATCATGTAAAAGAAATCAAGCATGACCTTACTGTATGACCTTAATAAGTGAATTCTTAGAATAGTAGCCTATACCTTTAACATAAAAAACCCTGTATTATAAAAAAGCAGAAAACATACACCTGTATAAGGATTATATGCGCAATAAGGGCACAATATGTGCATTATCTATGTATAGTATTGTCACATGGATGGCTTGGTGGTGACGTCAGACCAGGAAATAGACAGACATAGTACTGCGGGTCCGGGTCCTGACACATAAACGGCGGTACTAATGGGCCCACGGGCGGCAATGGTGTAACAACGCTGGTAGCGGAAAGGCTGACAGCGGTGTGGCACACTCCAGCAGGGGCAATCCTGGCAGCGGAAATGCTGCCAGTGACAATGCTGGCAGCGGCAATGCTAACAGCAGCAATGTCGACAGTGGCAACGCTGGCAGCGGCAATGCTAGACAGCGACAAGGCTGGCTCCTCCACCACTGAAAGACCCCAGGCAATGACGAACAGGCATCCCCAGGCATTGCAGGCATGGCATCGCCAGGCGTTACAGGTTTGGCATCCCCAGACATTGCAGGCTTGGCATCCCCTGGCGATGGCAAGTGCTGACCCTCGGGAGGTGACGGCAGGCACTGACCCTTGGGAGGTAGCTCCAGCCCCTCTGGTGGTGGAGGCGGGAGCAACAGGTGGTCTCCCTCTGAAGGTGGAGGTGGGAGCAGCGGGTAGTCTCCCTCTGGCAGTGGAGGTAGGACCTGTAGGTAGTCTCCCTCTGGTGGAGTTGGAGGTGGCAACGGCAATACTGGCCTAAGTGTAGGGCACTCTGGCCGCTGTTCCTCCCCCTCCTTCTGGAGGGGGCAGTTGACCAGAAAGTGCCCACACTCCCCACAGTGGTTCATCCTCTATTCCTAGAAGGGGGCAGTTGGTCAGGAAGTGCCCCCACTCCCCGCAGGCAGGGCACCCACTTGAGATCTCAAGTACGCGGAGGTAGCCTTCTCCAGTGGCTCTCTTGCCGTGTAGTTGGCAGGGATGCGGGGTATTCCGGCCGTTGCAACTATGGCACTGGAGACAGCGGGGCTTCTCCCCGTGGCGCTGGATGCTCAAGCTTTCTCCTCGTGGGCGCTGGACACTCAGGCTCCCCCTCGTGGGTGCTGGACACTCAGGCTCCCCTCTTGTGTGCGCTGGACACTCAGGCTCCCCCCTCGTGGGCGCTGGACACTCAGGCTCCCCCCTCATGGGCGCTGGACACTCAGGCTCCCCCCTCGTGGGCACTGGATGCTCAGGCTCCCCCCTCGAGGGCGCTGGATGCTCAGGCTCCCCACTTGTGGGTGCTGGACGCTCGGGCTCACCCCTTGTGGGTGCTGGATGCTCGGGCTCCCCCCTTTTGGGAGCTAGACGCTTGGGCTTCCTTTTTCCCCACCGGCCCCTCTTGCTGGCTTTGGACGTCCGTGGATTTTCCTGTGGCATCGGGGACAGTGGATCATCCAGGTTGGTATATATATATATATACCAGAGGACCATCTCGAAGATGTCCTGCAGCGTTGCTGGGTTGTGCCACCTCGCCCATGTGGTCCAACGGTCCCCATCCCTCTGCTGAAGAATGTTAAAATGAAAAACAAAACACTTTTCAAAAGCAAAAGGCATGGTGGCCAAAACAGACAGACAATAAACAAAACAAACACTGAACAAACAAGTATCGTGCTGGTCCAAATCCAGCATGAGTAGCAATTGTTTATTTCTTTAATAAAATAATAATAACACAACAAATACAAAATATGCACTGAGGTGACCAATTATTTTCGTCTTACATCGCTGTAACATCTGCTATACAGACAGCTGCCTGATTACAGGGAAGATGCAAGATGTACAGGGGGCTTACCCTAACCCTTACCTCCAACCATATTAATATTTATATGTGTACTTAAAATGTGTATAAGACATTGTCACACAGGACAATTTATAACCTAAGCAGTGAAATCTGCTGTCTGTCTAAACGCTGTTGTGTAGCTAAGCGTGTGAGTTCTCGCTTTAGGTGTTATTACTGGTTCATATTCCTGCATTCCAAGGTTATTAATCAACCTTGGAATGCAGAGAGCAATGGGTTTGGTTCCAGAAATTAAGATAATATTTAATAAGATAGTATTCCTTAAAAAAAAGATAACTGTTTGAATAATGAATGAACTTTAAATTGGTCCTACTGTTATGATTTTGTTAATATAGTATGTGCAATTTACAATAATGGTGTATTATTTAAATTTACTTTGAAGTGAATCCAGTTGACCTTAGGTCTGAAAAGAAGCATCCCATCATAAATGCTTCATCTCAGCCATAAAATGTAAACAGTCCTTTAACCTGTCGTGCTTTTAAATGGTTTCCACATCAACAATCAACAGTATATATTACTCTGCAGTCAAGGCATTTCAGCCATAACAAGAGCAATCAACTGTATTTATGCCCAGGTGTAACCTAACTTCTCACAGACACAAAAGAGCATGAGAAGATTTCACAGCTTACAGCAAGAGCGCTATGCTCTCTCTTGCGTAATATGACCTTGTTTATTGTAGAATCTGTGCAAAATCAATTTCAGATCCATCTGTCATTTTGTCCTGTGTAACAGGAAGATGGGTGATGTTATTCCCAGAACAAAAAAGACAATGGTGTTTTTGCTCATTCTTTTCATTGTGATCTTTGTCCTAAAGATATTCCCTAATGAATCAAAGTGGGGTTGACTATTGTTTTATGAGATTAAATTTATATATTATTAGTAATAATACTGAATAATTAGTAATAATACCTAATTCAGATTCCGATTTAAATTCAAATACATACAATTCTTCCACTGAATCAGATGTCAGCGAGTGTGTCAGTGAAGACATAAGCAAAGAATATTTACCATCAACATCAAGTGACAGCGAAGAGGCGTCGCCAAGCTCTGTGTGTTGCTCCATGCTTCAAGGAGTAAATATCATACATGTTATTTTTTAGTCAAAACCTTTCCCTATGACTAAATAAAAAAGTATATTTATTTGTTTTATTTACGGTAAAAATTATTTGTCTGTATTGCGTCAGTATTCATTACATACATACAAACATATAGCTTTCAGCTTGTTTGTATGCTGTTCTCGTAATAATCAAGCGCTTGCAGAAAAAAATCACTCCCGTAGGACCGGCAGTGCATTTTAGAACTCACTCCTCTCACTTCAGTTTTTATTAGTTACAGTAACACTGAAATCAAATTTCAATTACAGTACAACAAAAAGCATTTTAAATGTACTCTGCATTTAAAAATACAGCTGTAAGTTAACTTTTAAAAAGTATACATTGCAAACAAACTGCACCTGAAATCTGCCTGTCCCAGCTGCTGTTCAAATTTCCCAGAGACAGGCACATTCTGATCATGGGCATTTAAACCACAAAAAACAAGGCATCCTCAACATCAGGGTATTAATCAAATAGGAAGTAATGTACAATAAGCTAAATTTGGCTGGGACCATGAAAAAAATTCTTAGTATTATGAAATGTGTTTAATCTGAGTTTGAACTGACTGTATATATATATATATATATATATATATATATATATATATATATATATATATATATATACTTTTTTTCATTCTTCAAGTATCATTATGATTTGAAATTCAAGAACAAAAACTGTAGAGCAGGGAAGATATAAATATTATCCTCAAATAAGCAAGAAGCGTAAGTCAAGGGTGCCGCCATAAAACTTACTCAACCCATCTGTGCTCTGCATATTATTGACCTAAAAAATACACTGTTTAGTCATTCTATTAGGCCAAGTAACAAAATCAAGTGTCTAACAAACTCAGACATCCCTCCTTTACCAAAATCCAGTAACAAGTGACAAGTGAGACTGAATGGGCCTGCCACACAAAATCATTTTTTTTTTTTTTTGTAGTTTTGTTTGGCATTTACATTTCAAGATATTTTCTCTGAGGATTTTATTGTTGCAGAGGTATTTGACAGACCTATTCCTGACACCAGTTCCTGAAACTTGCCAAAAGGCACATTCAAATGAAGTGCTGTAGGTCCCCCAGCCATTGCCAGAGACCTGAAATGACTGCACTCGCTTGTAAATCATATTAACGTCATCCCCTGTCAAATAGCATTTGAATATAGAAAGCAGTCATACAAAAGGACTGTATTCAGAATTTTGTGGAGTGCACAGGTGTAAGGGATAAAACAGAGGGCAGTTAATTTGCAACTTTTGATGTATCTCAAACTTTAGCACTTTCACCCATTCAGTATGTCAGGTATGTACTTTTTATTTTAATATTTATTATTAGTTGTTCTTTATATTCATAATTATGTTCTAAAATGTCTATTTGTTAGGTGCTGAAAAAAACAACAATAAACTATCACAGAGAAATACACTTGTCTTCTGCAAACAAATAAAATCTACTACATCTTATATTTTAAGCCTGACCACTTTTGGAATGTACCTCAACCATATCACTGTTAATGATAGTTTTACATTTGAGGATTTAAAAAAATAAGTAGAACTGACAAGTTATATCCCATTTAGTATTGCCTCACTTGTACATCCTAAGCCAGCATTTCAAAAGTCAAGTAATTACATTTTCAAAAAGTGGTCAATTTAAACTTTGGATAGCTTTTTTACTGTAACACTGAGTCAGCATCAATTGCAATAAATAGGTGGAAAATAAGAACTTGACCACCCACACCAGAGTAATAGCTGTAAGGCATCCTATAAAGATTATAATGCAATTAATTGAAAATCAATAGCTTTTATGTCAGTATTTAGAGAGGCAAGCAATGCTAAACATACCAAAATAATTATCAGTTTTCTGGGTTTGGTGCAATAACACCTCCAGATCTTCAGAAAGTTTTGCAGGCTGTTATCAGCTACAGCATTGCACAGATGGATGCCTTGATGAGAATCATAGGATGACATTGAACATATGGGCCCAAACTTACCATCTCCGTTATCGTGCCAATAGTATGCCACAACATGACAGTATTTCCTCGGTGATTCATAAAAGACATTTACCGTAAAAAAAAAAAACACCACTAATCGCGCAGTTAGAATAACGAGCCATTGGAGACCAATTTTCTCATTACTTATTATTTGTCTTATTCATAAAGCTGTATGGTGTTGTTAATTGACCCTAACCGGCATAATGATTACCACGTGCCTCAGACCTAGCATAATTTATGTGTTTACGGATTAGGTATTTAAGCCAGTAGTAATAATAAAAAAGTCTATGGTTAATTATCCAATTATTACATCATTTAAGTATTTATAACACATATATTAAATTGCATTGTTAACTCGTCTGAACAGGACAGGCTACTTACTGGTTATAAAACATATAAATCACTTTTATCACCTAGTCATTGCACTAAGTGGAAAGATGGCAGGCTTGTGTGAGCTTTACATCAAGAGGAGGGAGATATCTTAGAAGATGATCCTCCCAGAAGAGTGAGAGGACCCTGCAGTTTTTTTTTTTTTTTTTTACAATCTGGCGTTCATCTTGCCAGCACCTGTCACAACATAATGTCCCCCAATAATAACAAATTTAATGTGACACTAGGAACTGTATGATCCAAAGAGACCCACTAAAAGAAACGTCTGTTATACTGACACCAAAGACTGAATGAAAATAAATCCAAGAACATAGAATTAGCTACTAAAATCGCCAAAATTAAGAACATGATTAAAAAAGAGGGTATATAAACTCGTACTCTACAGAGTTTAAACTAACTGCGATCAATCGCTGGAAAAGGGCAAGAAGCTTTCATAAATACTGATCGACTCCAGTGGTTTGAAACGCAAGATGTGAACTATGTTATTCTGAATTGTAAGTCCTTAATTGCTTTTTGCAAAGAAAGTTTGACTCATATCAACAGAAAACAAAAGTGGCAGATAGGCTATCTTTACTTGTAGTCACACGTACACTGCAAAGTTTCCTATGCACATTTAAAAATGATTTATTTCTTTAAAGTGTGTGCAGTATGTGTAAGATACTGTATAGTATCACATGTTAATGTTGTGGTAAAAGAAAATGCGCTGAAATTGTTTAGTTTCAATTCAACATGTTTTACTGTTTCTGCATTGTACAGCAGCAGCATGATTTATTTTGTGTTAATGGTAGCCTATAGGCTACAGTAAAAATAAAGTGTGTTAGGTATTAATTTGCTCTTACTACTGTGCTCTTTATGACTACTGTGCAGATGTATATGTTTACATAATGTAATGTGTACAGAGAATAGATTCATGTTATTCCAGCGCAATGATTTCTACATTTAAAATAAACTGAGCGCAGGCTCAGGCAGGGAATTAACCGCTTCACAGCCAAATGCAAAAAACACCCACATAGAAAAGAAATACAAAATATAGCTCAGGTCTGCGCAATGAGTTTCATTTTCCATTTGCAGAATGTCACTCAAGGCCAATTCCCTTAAAATGCCTTATTACATCACCAAGGCCAATGCAGTGCTTCCTTTGGGTCCCAACCCATGACTACTGCTACTCAGCAAGAACACTGCCCACTGCACTCCATGCCCTACTGTTTTTACTAGATGAACCACTGGGTGCATCATCTTTTTATGTGTTGTTACAGAACATTAAACCAACTTATTATTTCTTTTTTGCATCACAAGAACATGGAAACCCAGCATGTTAAATGTTTCAGAAGTGGACATCATGCTTCAATATATTTCCAAAGTCAAGGGAAATCTGTATTCCGGTACCTTGTTAATTTCTATTCATTAGTTATGTGACTGCATCAAGTTCATAGAATAATTAGTGATTCATTTCTCTCCTGCTGCCACCTTTTTTATATTTCAAACTCTAATTATTAAACAGGCAGACAAACTCTTTAATATAAATTGAACCCTACCTGTTATAACTACTCTGGCAGATCATTAGGTTTTACAATTTATGTTTTTATTTTTACCTTATTAGATCTGCAGAAGCTGAACTTATTTTGATGTGTGTGTAACATGGATGGAGTACACTGACTTTGCTATCTTGGTATTAAAACTGAAATTATGGAACTGATTTAAACATCATACAGTAGCCAAGAAGTAATTAGGTAAGAGCTTAATGGGAAGGATGTGCCATAAAATGCTTTGTTGAGGTAGCCAGTGAGGCATATTAATGGTTGGAGTGCTGAAATTACTGATTTTCTTTAAGAGTAGGTTTCCTATTTTCTGTAAAGGATGTGTCAGCTAAAAGAGTGAAAGTTGCAGCCACTTCGTAAAGTGGATAATAAGAGTATAATGTTGTAGAATGGTTTAAGAGGTATACTGTGTGCTAACTGGTTCTTTGTTTCTTATTTTTGTATTTATCGTTAGTTAGTGTATTTTCAGTTACCTTACAACATCCAATTGTTACAAAACATAGGTTTTAGAGTCTTGAGGTTTGAATATTCAGTCTGTATTACATTTTTAACAACACTGCTTTGAAATGCCACCCATGTTTAGAGGGCAATTTTGCATAATTTTGCAATTGATACACACCAAGCAGCTGCACTGCAAATGCACGACTCAGTAGCACTTTGAACTGCTTCCAAATTAGCCCAAAAGATGTAATTATTTGCACATTATGCCCTTAATGTGCAATATAATGCACATTTATCTTTTCCAATTGATATTGCTAAACTATTCTAAATGATTATTGGTAAAATAAAAGACATCAAGGGATTGTCTATGCAAATGTACAATTTGAATACAATTCACTTGCATGCAACCGTTCAGTCAAATGTGTCATAGACCCCATTCACATGTGAACGCTCCAAAAAAGAAAAGGCAGACCAGGGCTGGCCTAGATTTAGGCCAACATTTTGATGTGGTCCAGGGCCAGCAATTCAGGACCAGGGCCGGCCTTTACATATATATGAACGCAAAACAGACTTAGGGCTGCCTTTTCGTATCACATGACCAATTTGGTTACATCGCTCAGTACTCCCATACTCCCACGTGAAAGGTGAATGCTCTGCTAGCTGTTATTTCTACATCATGCAACTTTAATTATAAAAATACTAAATAAAAAAAATCTAACAGGTTAACGTTCAGGTTGTTTCTTTCACATAATATATGACACAATTACCTTTTCTTCCTGTTAGTTAGTAACTAAGTTTGACAGAGAGTGAATGAATCTGAATCAACAATCTCCCTCTGGACCTGTGAGGGCACTGTACAACAGGAACTGCGTGCCTTATACTGAATGATTGGGCAGTTCATTCCAGCGACTGTCGGAAGCCGGCCATTCAGGAAGGGGGCGGTGTCACGATATTATTATTTATTATTATTATCTATTTCTTAGCAGACGCCCTTATCCAGGGCGACTTACAATTGTTACAAGATATCACATTATTTTTACATACAATTACCCATTTATACAGCTGGGTATTTACTAGAGCTAAATTGCAGTAGTGTCCTCAACCGGGGATTGAACCCACGACCCTCCGGTCAAGAGTCCAGGGCCCTAACCACTACTCCACACTGCTGCCCGTACCAGGAGTCCTCACCCTAGTATGGTGAGTGAAGTTTCATTCATGAATTGGAGGAGACGTGATTGAACTAGCTATCGGAGGGGGCGGGGCTGAGGGTACTTTAGGGGGGCGTGACGCCATAATTAGTTCCTTTGTTGTGGTTAATGGGAGGAAGCAAGGATGATTAAACTGCAAGTGAAGTGTTGCTTATTCTAAAACTGTGTGTGTTTATCTCCGCCAGACGGCTAAATACGGATATGGGAGCTGCCTCTTTATGCCAGCGATACACAAGTGAAGCAATCCAAAAGAAAATAGTTAGCAGATGCTTGAGGGTGGAAATCTGTACCCTGTCCAAAACATCCATCTGTCTGTAAATGAACTATATGCTAATTTCCACAAAATGTCTCTCAGAGTGTAAAATGTTTAGTTTATAGAAAACAGCTTTCACAGCAAGGCTTTCATGTAAATATAAACATTGCTATGTAATTTTTTTTCATTTGTTTTAATGGTTGAATGGTTAATTGTCTCAAGTTGCCCAATCCTAATAAAAAAGAGAAAAACATCTTTATAGCCTATTAAAACAGTAAAAAGTACCATGTATCACTTTGGTGAAAGTGTATGTTGTTGCTCTCTGGCATGAAGTATTTCTTCTTTGTAGTCTATAGAACATATCATGAAACTTCATGATATTTTGTGTTTCTTATGCATATAATGCAAATTTAGATTTGCAGTACGCAACCCTCCTACAATCAAAGCTTGCAAATATCACAGTAATTTCCATGAAATTTTCATGAAACATATGTTTTGTAACTAGAAACTTGCACTTATAAAAAAGATTGGATTAAGTACATCAATGTCAGTGTGAGGTGTATATATAATGAAATTAATGCAAAAACAAAATACTGCTGTATCTGAAATTTCTTTACATTTATTATTACCAAAAGTCTTCCCATAAGGGACTATAACACTGACTGATTTTAATTGTTTTACAAATGCTAAGGATGTTGGGCATCTGTTTACAGGTTGAGATCTCCAGTACTATTCTGCATGGCCCCCAATAGTTAAAGCTTGTAAGCAATTTGATCAATGTATTCGCAAAGTAAATATTTTACTTACTTTCCAAATCATTAACCAACTTGATCTTCTTTTTGCTGCTTTTTGTTATTTGTTTCATTACAGTGACATGCCATTCTTAGTGCACCACTGGTTATATTACAGTACAATTATTTAATTAAAAAAAACCTTAATACAGACAAAATAGCTGAGTGTGGCTGTATAAATATGATTGATCCTTACTGAGACAGAATTAGTTAAAGAATAAGTGTTTTACTGGGTTTTCCTATCCAAAGTAGAATTTCCTGTAAGTGAGTTTTCATGAATTAATTAGTTATGGTCACAAAAGATAATCTTTTCTGTGCAGATTAACAGTGTAGCGTGCATGGGGGAAGGCAGCAGTAGGGCTGGTAGGTGACGTAATCACACACAGAGACAGAAGCCCGATATACGCTCCTTGCAAAGGATCCGGCTCTTTTGTACAGCGGTATCGGCGCTATGCTTTAGTGCGAGAGGTCCCGGGTTCGCATCTGCCCTCCGCCTGTGTGTGGATTGCCTCGTCCTGTGTGATGCGCCTGCCTGCGGGAACCCGGGACCTCTCGCACTAAAGCATAGCGGCGATCCCCGGCCCTCATTGCATCAGGTGGAGCACTAAAGACCCCCCAGTTCAATGGGAAAGTGGACTGGGATGCATTCCATGCCCAGTTCAATCTGGTGGTCCACCTGGAAAGATAGACCGAGGAGGAGAAGGCTTTCTAACTCGCCGGGTGTTTGGCAGAGGAAGCGCTACCCTGCTTGCTCACTCTGGCTCCGGAGCAGTAGGCGGACTTCGGGGCACAGAGTGAGACGCTCCAGAACCGGTTTGGCAGGAGCCAACAGCCAGGACTGCTGCGTGCACAGGAGGAAGGCAGCAGTAGGGCTGGTAGGTGACGTAATCACACACAGAGACATAAGCCTGATATATGCTCCTTGCAAAGGAGCCGGCTCTTTTTTTTTTTTTTTATAAATTTATAAATTTAGTTATAAGTTTAGTTGCCAGTTAGTTTTTTTATTATTATTTTCTCCCCAATTTTAAATGCCCAATTTTTTTTTTTTTTAGGCTCAGCTCACTGCTACCACCCCTGCGCTGACTAAGGAGGGGCGAAGATGAACACACGCTGTCCTCTGAACCCTGGCCGACCTAACCCTCCCTCCCCCCGGGCGACACTCGGCCAATTGAGCGCCGCCCCCTGGAAGCTCCCGTCCACGGTCGGCTGTGGAATAGCCTAGACTCGAACTCGCGACGTCCAGGCTATTGAGCGCATCCTGCACTCTAGCGAGTGCTTTTACTGGATGCGCCACTCGGGAGCACCAGGAGCCGGCTCTTTTGTACAGCGGTATTGGCGCTATGCTTTAGTGCGAGAGGTCCCGGGTTCACGCCGGCTCTTTTTTTTTTTTTTTTATAAATTTATAAATTTAGTTATAAGTTTAGTTGCCAGTTAGTTTTTTTATTATTATTTTCTCCCCAATTTTAAATGCCCAATTTTTTTTTTTTTAGGCTCAGCTCACTGCTACCACCCCTGCGCTGACTAAGGAGGGGCGAAGATGAACACACGCTGTCCTCTGAAGCGTGTGCCGTCAGCCGCCCGCTTCTTTACACACTGCGAACTCACCGTGCAGCCGCCTCACAGCTACAGCGTCGGAGGACAACGCAGCTCTGGGCAGCTTACAGGCAAGCCCGCAGGCGCCCAGCCAGACTACAGGGGTCGCTGGTGCGCGGTGAGCCGAGGACACCCTGGCCGACCTAACCCTCCCTCCCCCCGGGCGACACTCGGCCAATTGAGCGCAGCCCCCTGGAAGCTCCCGTCCACGGTCGGCTGTGGAATAGCCTGGACTCGAACTCGCGACGTCCAGGCTATAGAGCGCATCCTGCACTCTAGCGAGTGCTTTTACTGGATGCGCCACTCGGGAGCACCAGGAGCCGGCTCTTTTGTACAGCGGTATTGGCGCTATGCTTTAGTGCGAGAGGTCCCGGGTTCACGCCCGCCCTCCGCCTGTGTGTGGATCGCTACAATATAAATGACTACAACCAGAGAATCCTATTGTTAATGAACCACCTGCTATTGCTGTGAAATAAAATGGATGGAAAATATGTTCTACAAGTTAACGGTTAGAAGGCAATTTCTCAAAATTCCTTGTCATATTTTATGTAGGCCTAGTAACGGGGGCAGGAGCAACAGAGCCCAACCAGCATAGGAGCGTGCACGGCCACAGCTGGGGCAACTACGCTCAGGCTAAGCCATGCAGTAATCGGACTACGCCAGACTGCGCCAATTTTGCCCTAGTTTAACAGCACAGGTTATTTTATTGGAAAAGAGCAATGCATGAACCACAAGAAAAGCAGAGAGCAAGCAAAGATGGATTTCAATGTTTTTATTAATATAAAATATGCTTTTCGCTTTTACAAAAATAGAATATATCAAATGGATCCTTTTTTCCAGGGCTTTGTAAAAACACAAATTAGACACCATCGTTCACAAATCAGTATCACAATTTGTAAAGCACTGAAAGGCACCTATAAAACAATCCAGTTAGTTACATTGGTGAATTGGAGATGTGGTTGAGGACTCAATCAACAAAGTGTATTCAAAATAACACAATGCTCCAACTAAAAAAACAAAACCTAGCGAGTCCTCACTCTCACCTCCAATGGAGTTCAGATACCGAGCATTAGGCACGTATTCCATTGACTAAATAAATCCAGTCTCATAGCTATCAAAGAAAAGAAATGGATTTTCATTTTGCAGGCTAAATAATCACATTGGAGCCATTCTAGATCTCCCCCTACCCCTCTCACTAAGGACAGAGCTGGTGCTGGGCTAAGGATGTAGCAGCAGCGGCAACACATGAGCTACATGTACTATATACGGATACACACCACCGCCAGTATACGCTACAGTTTATAAACTTCACACACAAAGTAGCAGTTTCTCAAAAACCCCTACCGCCACTCCTACTTCCCAACCCAGCATCCATGCTCACACAAACTGAACTTCCTCCCAACTCTGTCTTGTTCTTCTTAATGAAGCTTTATAAATTACTCGGCTAAAAACAATTGGACTAATCAAACAATTACAATGCGATTTCCTTACACACATTCACACATACTTTAAAAAACATATCAATATAAAATAATCAAAGTGGAATAGAAAAATGACACATCTATAAATTATAAATACAAAATAAGGTGCACAAAAAAGAAAACAGCTTAACCCCGTTACAGACCTTCCCATTTATCACTGTTGCAAAGAATACATTTAGGGACAAAATCATCAATTTAAGGTCATTGTGCTGTATCTATGTGGTATATTGTTTCACACAAATGTGTCATATAGCTATGGACAGTATTCCTCCAAAGAATACGAATGAAACACCTTATTGATACCCTGATGGCAATCGAGGACTGTGAGTAATGAGTATGGTCTGAACTACTGTTTAACGCTTATATAGGATGTACCCAAGACAAAGTGTATTTTTGAGGAGATAAATGGATGTTTAGCACTTATTCCTCTTGTAATTGTTTTTGATACAAACATCTCACTCATCTGCAAATTATATTAACATGAATAAAGGGAAAAGGCTATCAATAGAAAGGTTTTGTGGATTTGTATAGCTTGCTATAAATAATGCACTATATAAGCAGAAACATTTCTTCACAAACTATTGTACATCAAGGGTTAGCTCAGACATATTATAAGTGGTTAGTATGTTTCCAAAATTCCAAAGCTCTGGAGCTGTATGAATTTGTGTTTTTTCCAGACGTTTCTATTCAAGCCCTTGGTATATGTATGCATTGTTTCTTAACCTTTTTATGTAAAATGTATTATGGCAGATCTCCAGCTACAAAGAAACCAATACCAGGACTTAGATAGAAGCATTGTCATCAATTTATGCAGTGTTTTTTTCTGTTTTTAGAAAAAAGGGAGGAAAAATTGCCTACTACAAAATATATAAAAATTAAGCTCAAAAAAATTTCTACAGTTTTTTTAATGCAAAGGTAAATGAACATTGTTGCCACTGTGCTCCATTTTAAAGAAGTTTATTAGCAACATGTGCTGTCTCTATGGAAACCCAACAGTTGGTTTTAACTCTTAAGTCAGAAGCCCTGTTTTCAATAACATTCTCTCAAGGTTATTAAGCATATCAGGACACTAGGGTTTCACTTTAGCCTAATCCCTTATAAAAATTACCATTTCTACTGCATTTACTATAATTTACCATGGTTTGTCATAATAATATGCTTTATCATATCTCTCTGGGCTTTAAAATGCTCTACCATGCTGTCACTATGCTTTATTACACTTTGCTATGCTTTTACTATGATAAACTATTATAAGAGATCACCTATTTTGTAAACAAATTTACCCAATATTATTATTATTTATTTTTTTAATTTAGTCATTGCCAATTATTTTTATTATTTTCTCACAATTTGGAATGCCCAATTATTTTTAAGCTTAGCTCACCGCTACCACCCCTGCGCTGACTCAGGAGGGCGAAGACGAACACACGCTGCCCTCCGAATCCTGTGCCGTCAGCCGACCGTTTTTTTTCACACTGCGGACTCACCATGCAGCCACCCAATAGCTACAGCATCGGAGGACAACGCAGCTCTCGGGCAGCTTACAGGCAAGCCCGCAGGCGCCCGGCCTGACTACAGGGGTCGCTGGTGAGTGGTGAGCCGAGGACACCCTGGCCGACCTAACCCTCCCTCCCCCCCGGGTGGCGCTCGGCCAATTGAGAAGCTCCCGTCCTCGGTCGGCAAAGGAATAGCCTGGACTCGAACTCGTGACGTCCAGACTATAGGGCACATCCTGCACTCCACGCGGAGCGCCTTTACTGGATGCGCCACTCAGGAGCCCCCAATATTTTTTTAAACAGAAAATAGTAACATTATTGAGCAATTTCACCAGAAAGTTCTTGAGATACAAGTTAAAGTATAATCAGTTTAAGGCCATGTTCGTGCTACCTTGTAGTGGGTTGAATAATGGGGCCAACACATTCAACTGGAATAAGAACTTGATACAATGTATCTATCTGCTTGTGATTGTTACCGAATATGTTTCCTATAATAAAGGTCCACAGAAAATAAACTATCTGAACTGCAATATAGTCTAGTGACTGCTATTTGACTAAACTGTACAATTGTAACAACAAAATAAAAAATAGGAGCAGAGCAAACTCTGGCCATGTTTCATCCTCTCCTTCAATCTGCTTCCCTCTGCTATAGGGAAACTAAGAAATAATGGTCCTGTACTTACTAACATGCAAACGTGAAAAAAAATCAACATGTAAATAAACTAAATTCAATATTTTATTTATTTCTAAGCAGACACCCTTATCCAGGGCGACTTACAATTGTTACAAGATATCACATTATTTTTACATACAATTACCCATTTATACAGTTGGGTCTTTACTGGAGCAATCTAGGTAAAGTACCTTGCTCAGGGGTACAGCAGAAGTGTCCCCCACCTGGGATTGAACCCACGACCCTCCGGTCAAGAGTCCAGAGCCCTACCCACAACTCCACACTGCTGCCCTGCATCATAAAGCCATGCATCATAAAGATGTAATTGGTAGGAAGGGAGTTTCCCTTGAAAACAGATAATACATGCCAACTCAGAAGCACTGTAACTGCCTCGTCCTACTGCGGCTACATAAGGCAACTGCAACCAGACAAAAACGATTAAAAACTATTTTGTCAAAAAAACTATTGTAATTTGGAAAATAAACTAACATACATATTTAAATGAATTCTGTAATGTTCAAATTGGATTTTTTTTTTTTTTTTGGAGGCGGTGCTCAGACAAACATTACACTGGTTCTGGACACTGAAGACCACGAAATGTAGGAATGCATTTTTCAAGTTGAAGTATACAGCAGGATTGCTTGCAATATTCTTTAAGTACAGGTTATATGCGCAGCTTTCCAGTTTTCAATTTAGAAAATAATTCCAGTGTTGGTAAATACTACACAGATTTACCTCATTTTCATTCAGATTGCCCTAGTGCAAGGGAAAGAAACAAGCACTTACATCCATCATTATAAAAAAAAAAACATGCTACATGCATTTCAATTAAAATGATATATGGGATTGTGATGAAGGCGCTCACCAATCATGAAATACCTCTTTGAAAACCTTCATAAAGACTTTGTAAAGACTGGTTTAAATAGAAAACTGGACTCTGAAACATTTCATTTAAATTGCTGTGTAAATGTTTGTTTACATATCTATAAAACTATATACTTGCTGACAAAGATGCTTAACTGAATAATCAAGGTATAAAAAAAGTTATAATAACTCAATGTACTTATCTGAGTGAGGGACCTGAGAGATGTCCTGGTGTATAGGAAAAATAAAAATATACCAAAAGGAAAAGTTATTATTTTGGTATTAAAGAAAATATTATCTGTTTAGGCCTATTTTTTAAAAACAGGGACAAATGATAAGTTTAGATAGGTAAATCCAAAAGTAAAATTGTATTCATTAAGAGGGGTGGGTAGGGGTGCAGTCAGGAGTCCCAGGTTTTAAAGGGTCGGGCAAGCACACCTTAGTAGAGAGGGGGTTGCAACCTTGGAAAATAAAAAAACACATTACTGGTATCCTGTTCATGTTTTTTTGTTCCTGTTCATTTTTTTTCTGTGCATAGTTTTGTTTTGTTTTCTCCATGCTTCTCCATCACTAATAAATTGCAATTCACTGTGGCCATTTTCACCTCTAGTTATATTGCTCCCCTTTATAGGGATTATTTTTAAAAAGCATGTTAGATGCTACAAATACAGTGTGTTTTGCCACTTAGATAATTGGTCAGTGTTGTAATCCCAAAGGCAAATATTCACAGGAACCCCATGGTTTTTATCAGCTGCAGTAAACAATTCCGGCACCTGTCTTATCAATTTTAAATGCTGGTACAGTGCCGATCTCTCCACAGCTCTTTTGCTTACAGGATTTATTTTATGTCATCATAAGAATAAGTATATGATTGTAAGTAATGCAATTATTTTCAAGAGTGAATTAGAAAACTAGCTGCATTGCATTGTAATGCCCTTTCACTAACAAATACAAGCATAAACTGTAGGTACTATTAACAGAGTGTAGAGATCTCAGTAGATTTTATATGCCTATGAAAAAATTATTGTTTGGGACTATATCGGGCTGATTTTAAAGCCCAGCAATTAAGTTTTGCATTTAGAAATCAAACGCTTAATTCAATAAGACACTTTAATGCAGTTTGAGCACACAGGATCACTGTTTTGCTGTGCATCTGCTTATTCAAATATTTACTTTTAGTTTATTTTGAAGACAGAAGAATATTCAACTACAGGAACAATCTCCATGCATTACAACAGTGCCATCTTATGATTATAGACAGCAAGTCAACTAAACTTTAGCAGGTATAGAAGAGATGTGTGATAAATATGTAATTTTTTGTCTTTTTAACACATGAACAATGTTACATGAACATGGAAGCTTCCTTCTTTGAAACTAATAATAGACTTTATCTCAGGGCTTTTCAGTAATGAAAAAAAAAAACAATGATCAAGCACTACTGCTATCTTAAAGGGCATATAGGACCTTTTTTATTTTATTGTGTTACATGTTCCCGTATGTTGTTACAACTGTTTACGAAAGGTGTGTGAGTGTCACAAGTGACACATTTTAAATGGGTTTTTGTGTACTGTTTTTTTTTTTTTACTGGAATCTGCTTATCTCAACCCCCAGTTGCTTTTTTGTGGTTGTGGCTGACTGTGGGTAGAACATTTTCTCCCCAGCAGCTGGAAGTCCCGCCTGGTTAGCGCCACAGCCAATGGCGGTCCAGGCAGGGCTATATAAGGGGCTGGATTTGAGTGCAGGGGAGGAACTTGGAAGACAGGAAGAATCAGGGAAAAGATACTGAGGAAGATTTACTGTTTGGAATACTTTGGGAGAACAATTATTTGGCAACAAGATCTTTGTTGTGGGGACGAACTAGCACTGGGACCATATTCAGGAATTTGTTGTGTTTTTTTTTTCTCTTTCTGGCTACTGCATACCATTGTTGGTGAGTGACAATCATTTTATTATTTAAGCATTTCACAAAGGCTTTTTACAACAAATAGTGATTTATTTTTTTGGACACTTGTTTCTTTTTTGTGTTTTGTTCTCCTTGGTGTAGCAAGGGATGGGTGTAACTGCTCGGGGTCCCAGTGTTTAGTCCAGGATGTTTGGGGCCCCTCGTGGATCCTTGATCGGGGGTGAATCATTTTCCTTGATTTCTGGAAGAGGGGAAAGGACAATTGAACATTAAGTTCCATGCTAATTGTTTTGTCTGTATTGTTTATCTGTACTAGCTGGCCTCATGCACCCCTGTTAGTGTGCTTGAGGCCTCTGTGGTTTACCTACCTTGCCTTTAGGTCTGAAGTCCCGCTTCCAGGTCGTCCGGTGGCGGCAGACGGAATCGGGGAAAGGTCCAGGGATCGTGGCAAGAGAAACGTGGGTTTAGAGACCGGTCGAATGGAAGTGACGAGAACCTCTGGGTGGAAGGTGTAGTTTACTTCCCTGTGTGTCAGTTCCTGATGGCCCTTTTCTTTGCCCCGCTCTCCTGTCTCAGGTCCTTTTGGAGGCGGCCGCCATTCAGCAGTGGAGAGATCCAGCAGGGGGTGGTGGTTATCACATCGGTAGGAGAAAACAGCAGTGGACCAAGTGAGTCCGGGGGGGGGGGGGAAGCCCTGGGAGTATGGGGTCTACCCCCTCTGGACTATTTCTTTTTCCTTGTTTGTCTAGTCAAACAGTAATTGTCCATGTGCATGAACTTTTTTATGTTTTCAGAGACCGTGACCAACAGGTGGGGACTGCCTAGTGTGTTTTTGTGTTTTTTTTTTTTTTTTTGGCACGCCCTTTTGTTTTTTTGTGTGTTTTGGTTTTAACAATTTTTACCCTGTTGAACAATGAATCTTGTTTTACCAGACGCTGTTCCATTGTGTGTGGGAACCTGGGGAACAAAAAACCTACACAGGACCTTAACAAAAACAAAGTGGCGTAGTTGTTGGCTACATAGGTACACTAGCTAGGTTATCTCAGGTCACCCTACCTGTGACATGTATTGTCTTAATTTTTTTTTTTTTTTACCACTTTTTTAAATTTTAAATTGCACTCCCTGCCTCAAGATGGCTTCCCATGTACCCACATGAACCTCTCAATCTTTTTTTAACAGTACACACACCTTACGTAAACAGTTGTAGCAACAGATGGGAACATGTAACATAATAAAAAAGTCCTTATGTACCCTTTTAAGGGGGGAAAAAAACATTCAACTAATAAAATTATTTTAAGAAGAAATGCTTGTTATAAAACTACAATCATATCTTGTATATCTCTATTATTTGTTTTAAAACAGTCCATCGGTTAATAGAGGGTATTGTATCTTACCGGTCGGATAACAGCTAAAACCTCCCTTTTGAACAACAGTATATCAATTCACTTAAGCAAGGCTCTGCAAATACATTGAATGTCTGTATGGTGAGAATATATGGCTGTGAATACAACCACTTTAAATGAAAGGACAAAGTACACTGACTATAACCTCTTGAAAGTAATCCAACACACATGCACCCTGTGTTCCCTGAGTTTGGTATGCATAAAAGAAAACTTTAAATCAAAAGTGAGAGAGGCGTAGTAATACAAATATGTTTCCCATCATCATTAAGAAAAATAACACAACAGACAAAGAGATAGAAGAATGTAACTTGCTTGTATACAAGCTGTGAGTGATGATCTGCTACCCTCTGACATTCGTGAGACTGAACATAACTTTAGTAAAACCTTTGATATAGTGGCACAGTTTCTGTTTCCATGGCTCATAGAAGTTGCTGACTGCTGGGGGGGAGGTTGGATGGGAAAATGTAATAAGTAAGGGATTTCCAGATGGATAATCCTAATGATACATCTTAAAATTGATTCAACTTTGAATTTCATTAGATAGATAAAAAAGGGAGATATGTAATTAATTTAAAGGAGAATTTAACAACCTAAACATTGTCACACTATCCCTGTGATAATGTATTATTAGGAGAAACAGAAATATGCATTGTCATGGAATCCAAGGTAAATGTCTGATATTTGAATAAAGAATGCAAAATAGATGATAATTGCATCACAACGTCTGAAAGTTAAAGAGCAAAAAATCATGTGTGGCAGGGCAAGGGCCCTGAACAAGGACATTTGTATATTGTGTATGTGTGGTTGATTTTGGAGGAGCTGAGAAATATGGAAAGAACTTGTCCCAAAATACAACAATGTGGATATATAAATACATCTCAAGTTAATATAGAAGCCCCAATACAGATGCCCCAGGAGAGTGTGTATATATATATATATATATATATATATATATATATATATATATATAAATATTGTAACATAGCCTCTCCTTAGTCGGCTCGTTTGCCTGTTAGAACATAGACCCAGACACAAGAATTGCACAATGTCATTTCATTTTTACAAAATAAAATAAACACAACAAAACAAAAGCCTAGCTCAAACATAGAGCCTAAATGCACTTGAAACAGTCCGTAACTATCAGACTGGACGGCTAAGCCGTTTACCAGTGATAAACAAGTTACACAATACCTTTCTTTGTTTAAACAGCACTTCTCTTCATAATCAGCTTCCAGGTGATCTCTCTCTAATGGAGCTGGAAGCTCTTGTATAGTATGTGGCTGTTCCCAATTGACATCAATTATCATCAATATATATATAGCAGTTTTCTCCATAGAATACTTTATTGCTTTGCTGGAATACTTTGAATCGTCTGAATACTAATCTACAAATTAGCAAATAAAATAACAGTCTGTCATTTTTAACAAAACGCACAACTAACCTGATTTTACCTGACAGCCTTGATGTACTCTGCTTTAATGGGTAAAAAATTAGTAGCATTTATGTTTATTAACAGAGGCTTTGAAATTATCTATAAAGAGAAAATAATCCTGTGCAGTATAAATGCACGGCACACTGGAATATTTATCAAGAAGGGGAGACTGAATTTAACACACGCAAAATTGAGCTGTGGAAAGGCACACAAAGAAGATCATCTGTGCTCCAAACCAAATGTGTGTTTGTTTGTTTTTTCTCCAAAGGCTGTGTCTATATTCAGAAGATTAGGGTTGGATTTATAAAGAGAATCTATGTTGGATCCAAACTCTCACAGCTGTGTTGTAGGTGATATTTTCTTCCTGATTATTCAATTGTTTTCTGAACATGTATTTCCATTAACAGTTCTGCTACTACACTACTCATTTGTATGACAGGGATTTGCACAAAGGTACAGTAGTTGCATACAGCAGTTCAAGGCATATAATAGTTCTTCATGCAAAATCTCATTTAAAAAAATGGCTGACAGCTATACTGACCCAGCTGTTATACTGTAAAACGCTAGTTCATCAACATGTCCCAAGTTAATTCACTTGAGTACTTGCTGTGCAGCAACTGTTCAAATCACAATGCAATATTCATAAAATGAAAGGATGGCTAATGTCTGATTTTTAATGGGAGTAATAATATTGCAGTTGCATTAAGCAAAACATAAACAAGCTTGTCTTGTTACCTTTTTTCTGTTATACACCTAAATTTTTTTTTTTTTTTTTTTTAAAGCCAAAGTACATTTGTATTTTCAGTCAGCACCATACTCGGAAACACTAACAACTCGGCTTATGGCAGTCTGTAAAGACCAGTGTTACTAACTTTTCAAATCTGAAAGTCACCAGGTCAGCCTCAGAAAGTTGCTATTTTAAAGCAAAAGTGGCCAAACATATTACATAGTATGCAGTGGTGTAGTCCTAAATCTAGAAGTGATGATATAGAGCAAGCGAAAATGGTCCCCCCCGGAGTAAATTTCATACATTGAAAAGAAATATTTAGCTTTGCAGGACGAATTACATTTTAAGCATGCCTATTGTAAAGAAAAAGAAGACATTTGGGTTTAAAACACACAAAAAAGCCTGAAACAGAACGAGTTGTAATAGGGGAGATCTGTGCTGGCTGTCTGGCGCATGCATGGTTCTGCAGGAAGAGGGCAGCAGCCACGTAAGATCTGCCTGTCAGTCATGGCAGTGACACGGGCCTTGGGGGATTGCTCGGCCCATAAGTACTGCTGCTTGGATATGCATTCGGGTGGCTGTGATTGGGAATACCCAGAGATGCTGGCTGAGAAGGCCAGTGTAAACATAGACCAGGCAGGAACGCCGGTGGTTGGAGTGAGAGAACACAACAGGCAAGACAGCCAGTTTAGACAAAGAAAATAATAAATACAATAAATTGTTACATACCTGAGGGAACATGTGTGACTAGAAGGGGAACCTTGGCCACCCAAGTGTATAGTGCATAACAGAGCATAGGACAGAGACCCAAGCTGATCGGCTTACCGGCAGTGGGGGCACTGCGTAAGCAGCACCTTTATTTTGTAGTTTTATTACTGTGTTTATTTTTCCTTTTCATTTTGCCTTTTGTTTTCATTATTATTTTGAGCACCTGTGAGTGCGCCAGCATCAACCTGACTGTATACCTGTGTTGGCAACTCTGTGGTCCTGATTACCGTTGCCGGTATTCAGGCCACAGAAAACAGCGCCCTCTGCAGGCCAAAATAAATCAGTGCGCTGGAGTGGCGTTTCAACTACAGTTCTGTCTCCTGAATGTCAGTGAATTGCCCACCACCCTTCCACACTGGTGTTGATATATCAACGTAAAATGTAACTGGCTACGTGATGCAATTTGAAATACAGAATTATCACAATCAAACGGCAGCGCTGCCAAACCCCAAAGACTGTGGGAACGTTTGTCACATCTTCAACTGCAAAAACAAAACTTCAACCGCACACTCAATATTTCTGCTAAAATGTCTTTATTAAGAAGTCACAATAAAACTCCCGACAGCAGAAACACAGATAAGTTAATGCAATATCACAACTAAGTCAAACATTGAAGCATATATTTATAGTCTCAACATGAACGACAACAACAACAAACATTTTTTTTGCCTTCTTAAAGTGGTAATTCCATGTCTCTCATGTGTACAAAAAAAGCTAACAAAAATAAAAACAGTAGCCTGATATTTACAGAAAATAAAACAATAATGGAAGCACCGTCTTTAAAATACAGTCAACCTCGGTTAACTCGACACCTTCGCTTAATTAGACAGACAGTCTTGGTCCCAGATTTTCTTCATATAAAATATATGCATCCTTCTTCTTTTAATTGTTTTATTTGACACCATGCTTTACTCGTAACTTGACACTTATTACTGGTACCGAAGTGATAGAAACTATTAAAAAAAACTAGCGCATAACTCAACACTGTCGTTTCATGTGACTGAACTCTGACTGGAAACAGATTGTTCATTCATTCATTCGCAACTACCAACTGCAGCTGGTTACAGTATCAGTTCACAATGAGTGAGAAGCGAAAAATTACTTCTTGTTCAATTGGCTTTAAAGCTCAGGTTATTCGGGATATTACAGTTTACAGACAACAAGATTACAGTTAGTGTAGCTGCTGGCAAATTTGGGGTGCCAAGAACCACAGTGATTTTGTGGCTTAATCAGAAGGAAACAAATATTGGTGCAGTCTCAAAAGCAAGCATCAGTGTCAGCCAAAAAAGAATGAGGACTGTCACAATATGAAGTTGAAGACTGTCTTTTGCAGTGGAAGTAAAATGCTTGTGCTAAGAATGTGCCAATTAGTGGATCAATTTTATTAGCAAGAGCAGATCAGTTTGCTCATGATCTGGGGATTGAAGATTTCAAGTGCTGCAAAGCATGGATTGACCGCTTTAAATCAAGGTATGACATCTCAACAAAATGGATGTGTGGTGAAGCCAATGCTGCTCCATTATATGCCATAAGGCAGTGGAAAGCAACAACGCTGGTTATGCTTTTGCAGGAATATTCTCGTTGTAACATTTACAATGCCGATGAGACTGGCTTATTCTGGACTCATAAAACATTGGCTTTCAAAGGAGAAAAATGCACAAACGGGGAATCAAAACAAGGACCGACTTACTGTACTGGTCACTGCGAACATGGATGGCTCAGACAAGAGGAAACTGCTGGTGATTGGGATGCCTCTTAATCCACGATGCTTCAAAGGGGTGAAGCACCTACCTGTGAAGTACACTTGGATGGTGAGTTCATTCGTTGAATAATGTGTTTGAGAATTTGATCATGACATGACTTATCAAAAGTGAAACGTAGTCTTAGTCCTGGACAATTGTCCAGCCCACCCTGCAGAAATTGCAGGACAGCAATTGGTTCATCTTCAGATGTTACCGACAAACACAACAGCTCACACACAGCCCATGGATGCTGGCCTCATCAAGAATTTCAAGATGCATTATCGTTAGCTGATTGTGAGCCTTTTGCTGAATGCAATTGATAACAATTTTGCATTCAATCCAGATATGCTTATGGCACTTGATGGCACTTAATCTTATAAAGCAAGCTTGGAGTCTGTTGTCAGCACATACAATTGCAAACTGTTTTAAGCACTGTGGCTTTGCTGCTGGCACAGATGATACCGAAGCTGATGTCACAATCTATAATGAGAGTGAAGAAGCTGTATTCAGTGATGCCATTGTTCCAAAGCCAGAATCTTGCCTTTGGATTGTACAGCTGATGATTACATTGCAGTTGACAGTTTGCTGGCAATTTCAGAAGAGATGACCAACAAGGACATTGTCACATCTGTAATATGCAAACGTTCCGGCGAAGAAACACTGAGGCCCAAATTTATAAAGGGGAAAAACTGACCGCAAAAAGCCACGTAATGTGCGTGTTCAGTACGGCCGCACTCAGCGTCAAAATAACGACCTATTTTATAAGACTAATTAGGTGAAGCAGGCGATTCCGCAATCAAACAATTTAAATACCCCTCATCGCAATCAAAATACAATATTGAATGTGTAGTGGCTTTTTAATAAACAAATGTACCATTTCAGAGTTTGTAGTCTAGATTGCTTATACATTATGATGAACCAGTATTATTAAATAACAGAATGCCATATTACAAAACATGAATTCTGTAGGCATTACTAAAATAACGGTGGAGGATGAGCCCTCATTTTATTACATGTATATGAGACTTTTTCATTAGTGCTTCTCTGAATATTGTTCCATCTTTTCTTAATCTCCTCCACCGTTCTTATAATAATGCCTACACTCTAGAAGTAAAGGCTCTTGTTAAAACCATGTTTAAAAGGTCTCCACCGTGGGGAGACCTTTTTTTACATGGATTCTATATTCTTTATTTGCAGACTTTCTTTTTTGTCATGTAAGATATGAAACATGTATTGAAAACTGGAGTTTGCAAAACTGACTTGATAAGAAGGGTTAAAAAATTACCTCTTTGCAAAATGTTTCTTTGTCCTTGAAAATGATGTCTCCTTCTTGCTGCAGACAAGTCTCCCACATCACCTCACCTTTTATATAGCCTACTGTCCAACTGTGGCAAATTAACACCTGCTTTTCAGAGTTCTTAAAATAATCAAGCAAATACGAGGCCTGCAATTACCGGCAGCTTTAATAAATTAGATGGAATATTTGATAGACCTCATTTGCAAAGTCCCCTCCCAATTTTAGCGGTTTCGGTCAGAAACGCCCCAGAATTACATATGCATATATAGAATTACATATGCATCAAGGGCTAAAGCGCACAGAGACATTGCCCCCGCAAATCACGTATTAATTGTGTGTTTATGCCATTCATAACCCTCAGCACCCGTTTTACGATCATAAAACATGCGCAATCCTTTTATAAATCTGGGCCTGAATGATTCAAATGTGTGTATACTGTAATTGATTCATTCACTGCAGTTATTATTTGTTTATTTAGCAGATGCCTTTATCCAAGGCGACTTACAGAGACTAGGGTGTGTGAACTATGCATCAGCTGCAGAGTCACTTACAATTACGTCTCACCCAAAAGACAGAGCACAAGGAGGTTAAGTGACTTGCGCAGGGTCACACAATGAGTCAGTGGCTGAGGTGGGATTTGAACCTGGGACCTTCTAGTTACAAGTCCTTTTCTTTAACCACTGGACCACACAGCATCCTATTCTTTCAACCGTTTTTATAAGGACATTTAACTAAAAATAAACTTGTAAATACTCTAATATTGTAAAGGTGTGAGTTCTGTTACTTATATGCATGTTAATGCCATGGCTCATGTGCACTTGTGGTTAACTCGACACCTTGAATAAGTCAACGTTAATGTCATCCCTGTGGGATGTCAAGTTAACCATAGTTGACTGTATTACATTGCAAGATTTTCACAAATTATTTATAGGATTTACAGTTAAAGGAAAGATTAACCGCTCAGCTTCACATATTTTTCATGCACTTGTTTTTATTAAGTCGAGTCGCAGATTTTGTTCTTTAGTGATTTTATGAAATATGTAAGTTTATTTAGCACGATATTACTGTATTCATCACTGGAGCAGTCAATTGTGTTGGGGGATGCGTTTGAAACCTTCTCCTAGAGATTTTTATTTAAAAAAGATCAACCTATTCACTTGTATAGGTTTCAGTCTTTTTCTTTTTTTGCTATCACGGTTATCAGTATTCGGGTGTGTTCTTGAAAACACATTTGTGCACTCAGCAGTTGCACAGCTTCTGAAGCTGAGATACTATTTCCGAACGCAACATTTTTAAATCTTGGATCTAACAATGTAGAAGTCGCAAGTAATCTTACATTTTCAGCTAACCCAAAACGTTTTTGCAATGAACTGTTAAGTCTTTTGGCAGATTGTACCTCACTGAGTTTGCTTCAGCCCTTTGTTGCAGCTTTGTGCAGGCTCTGCGCCGTGTTTACTTGTAGTAGCCTTGTGATAGGTATTATTTTTGATGCAGTTACATGGAATTCTGCCGACATTTCTGTTGTTCCCTGTTCAAATACAAACAGATATTTAACAGCTGAAGATATGGCCTCCCATTCATCTTGAGCAGGTAGTTGAATTTTTGCCCCCAAGCTAGCAAGTGTTCCTGTAACAGGTTCTCTTTGTTCAAGCAGCCGTTCAGACATTAAGAATGTGCTATTCCATCTATTATTCACTTCTTGTGCAAGTTTGTGAACAGACTTTTGCTAACTCTTCTGCATGACTTCAAGCTCTTCATGTGCAACACAACTGGATTTAAAATGACAGACAATCTTGTGTGATTTATCATGGCATGCAGTTAGCATCGCTGAAGACTTCAGTGCATCATTCACTACTAAATTAAGTGTGTGCGCAAAGCAGGGCAGGTGTTGCATTTGTAGCTGGTGCACAGGTGCAACAATATTAGCTCCATTATGTGTGATAGCCACAATTTTATCACTCAGGCTCCACTCCTTTATCACACGATGTAGAGCAGGGCAATATTTACAGCAGTATGTTAGATGTCAGGAAGCACAGTCTCCAAAAGAGTCTGCAGCTTAAACTCCGTGTCAACAAAGTGGCAGGTAATCGCCATATAAGTATCCATGTTCATAGAAGTCCACATGTCAGGTGCTAAACATACCTGACATGTTCACGTTCTCATATGTTGTGCCGATCATGCTATCTAGTTGTTTTCTCCCAGGAATTGGATAACATTGATCAAGTTTTTCAACTAGTTTCTTAAATCCTTTATTTTCAACTACACTTAGAGGTTGGAAGTCTTGGATTACAAAATTCACTATAGCCTAGTGTGACAGGGTGGCAATGGGTTATTGAGACTCAGAGACAATAATTGCGGTTTTAAGTGCTGGGGCGTGCATTTATTAAACAAAATTAAATCAAAACACTACTCACAGAGCAAATTAAAAAGAGCAAGTCGTGAACACAAAAACATCCACAAAAGAAATCTCTTACCCAAGTATTTCACTAGCACATGAGTTTTATTTTAAATATAGGAGCGTGCGTTCGTTTGTTTCTCTCTCTCTCTCTCTCTCTCTCTCTCTCTCTCTCTCTCTCTCTCTCTCTCTCTCTCTCTCTCTCTCTCTCTCTCTCTCTCTCATGTGGAAGCAAAACTTCTCTCCTAATGGAGTTTCTAGCTCCCTTTTTATATCATGTGGCTTTTTCTAATTAGCATCAATTATATCATCTGGGAACAGCCACATTCTCACATGTATTTGGCAGGGAAAGGAATTAACCCCATCCTTGCCAACCATCACCACCAATACACAAACCAAACACTATTTACAAGTAGGACCCTGCCCCTGCCCTGCCCAGATGAAGGGATCCAAGCCCCAGGCGCACAGAGGTGGTGGTCGGGGCTGTGGTCACCCCCCCCCCCCCCTTCTCAGTAGCTGGCAGCTCCCTCTTCTTGGGCTCCGGCATCAGAAAATCCTGCAGCGAAACTGCCGCTTGTAGAAATAACAAGAACTGGCATCCCTGGGCGATGGCAAACTGGCATACCCGGGCGACACCGAACTGGCATCCCCAGCCGATGACGATGCAGAACCTGACAGGAGCAGTCCCTCGGGAGGGGACGGCAGGTGCGGACCTTAAATCTAAGAAAAAATATATAAATAAAATGACATAATAAGCTATTTACAGTTTTAAAAAGCATACTTTTAAACAAAACAAAAGTTAACACACATCTAAAAATGATAGTGGATATTGATGTAGTTGCTCAACACATGCAAAATTAGCATCCCTTAATAACATTTGTGGTTGTCTATCTTTTGACTCCCTAAAAGAGATAGACCTAGTATACTTGAAATAAGCATGACTCCAGAATTATCACAATAGCAGTGCTCCTTCTAGAGCTCACATGTTGAAGGTGAAGGCTTAGTTATGAAATACATAAAAATAAATAAATAAATAAATAAAAAACAGAAACAGAAATTTGAATGTTCTTTAATATTGACAAGGCTGTTTGTATAAAAGATCCATTAGCATCTGACAATATGCCATCTAGGTCCAACAATGGAATTACTTACCACATTACAAGCCAATAATCCATTTTACACAAACAGACTTTAAGTAATATTATGTTATGATCAGTTTTAAAAATTTTGAAAATAATAATAATGCAAAATGTTTAACTATGTCTACAGTACAGGAAAGATTAACACGAGGACAGGACACTGGCTACATTTACGATGAAAATAGAGGACAAGGTCAAGGGAAAATCCCTTGACCCTGTCCTTTTTATTTTGACAAGGATTTACATCAAACTTCAAAGTGCCATGCCAGCAGGTCTCATTTTATGGTAATTAAGGAGGGCCTGATTGTTAAATGTTTCTATTAAGATTCCCTCATAACACAAAATGGATTCCTTAATGTACTGTGCTAAAGTTGTGACTAATTAATTAAGTTATTATTTTTTTTTAACTATGTAAGTTAATATGTGATTATTTCTTTTTTGGTTATTCAGCATCTCTACACTGTAACATGTGTCTGGTAAAAGATGTACGATTCTTAACTTAAAATCAATACATTTTCAAAGAAAAGATGAAACTACTAAAATTATTATGAGAAGTATTTTGTATTAAAATATTTTTCAACAGTGGGATTCAATGCTGTGATCCTAAGTGCCGTGAGCTAAGGGTTTATTGCTTGTGCTAAACAGAGAGTTCAGTTTGTTTTATCAGCCAAAGTTTGGAGGTATGTACTGTATATCAGCTTGTATATTGGATTAATAGTTTACATGTATAAATGTACAGTATAGACCCTGTTTTGATATTATTCAGAGATATACAATTCTGAGAATGTACTTTTTACAATTGTGGGGAAGCACTGATATAGCTCTGTACTCTGTCCCTGGTTGGCATTTAAAAAAAAAAATGTTATATTGAGTTTCAGTGGCCCTTGCGTTATTTATTCTGCAGTTATGCGATATGCATTTCTTAACAAGATTTACAAAGGGATTACAGGAGATAAGGAAGTGTATTTCTGTCTCAGTAAGATGTCCCTTAAATTTGACGCATGGAATGATGTTAATCATACCAAAGTGTCACTGGCCCACCCTCCTCCAGGCATTCCACGGTTGGAACACGCATTTCTAGAAAAGTATAGTACTGTGACGGTATAATGAAATTGCGATGCTAGGAAAATAACATTCCATTCTGGGTTCCAAAAGTCATTGTAAACATAGCCATTGTGGCATTGCTTTCAATAGGTACGTTCAAGACCCTCGCTACTCGCAATACAATTCCTGTTACAGAGTATTGTCAAAGTTAGTCTCCACTCAACAGGTCCTGTGTTGGAGTGTTTGTTTTTTGTCCCTCTAAGTGGCTTCCAGCCTTGGTGTTTGTTTTAAACCCAAAACTCCTTCATACAGCAGCTGTAAACCTTTATTTTCACAAAAAAGAACTGTACATTATGTTTGTATTTGTTTTGCTTGAATTAAACAAGTAGAAAACAAAAGTGTGTATTGAAATAAAACATAATTTAATGGAACTTTAAACAGACACATTACCATTTAACAGTTTAAAGAAAAATGAGTGCTTGATAAACAAGTATATCCATACAGTATATGGTGAATAACATGTTTTGCAAACTAGTTTGCCTTTGGCAATGCCAAGGCTGATTAGTAACCCTGAGTGTCCTGTGTAAAACCTAAATTCGGCACTGGGCTATGCAAGAAACCCTCACTGAACAGTCTGCAGTGTGCTACCTTGTTAATGCCCAGGCAAAAGTAATCTGTGTATGTCATACATTTGCATAAAACAGTTTTTCTCAGGTTATTTGATTTAGTATTTTCTAATGACACATATACATGTTTATCTTGATCATATACTGTAAGGGATAGATCAAACCACATCACTGTTATTAAATATATCGCCATCAATGAGGTCACCTGGAAGAATAGAATCTGTTTCCAAACACTGATGATACTGTGTACATATGGTTCTTCACTCATGAGGAAAGGAACAGCTGGTAATAGGTTTCTTTTAGTCTACCAGTCATGTGTTATGATGGACTTCTATCCGTGCCTAAGCGGTGCATCATGGGAATCCAAAGAGTTCCGGTAGCGACTTTTTCCTATATAATGTAAAATGTGCCTAATTTCCTATTCCAAGTCTTCTTTTTTTAAAACGATTGCATTTTTAAACGATCGATGTTTTCACCTGGCCTGACAAGAGCTCTTTATTGTCGAAGTGCTGTCAGAAATTGCCACTGTCATGCATATTCATGAACAGTCGACTGGGGCATGGTTTGGTTTGGTTTGGTAGCGGGTAGATTAGGCCTATTATTAAGAACATAAGAACATAAGAAAGTTTACAAACAAGAGGAGGCTATTCGGCCCATCTTGCTCGCTTGGTTGTTAGTAGCTTATTTATCCCAGAATCTCATTAAGCAGCTTCTTGAAGGATCCCAGGGCATCAGCTTCAACAACATTACTGGGGAGTTGGTTCCAGACCCTCACAATTTTCTGTGTAAAAAATTGACTATTTTCTGTTCTGAATGCCCTTTTATCTAATCTCCATTTGTGACCCCTGGTCCTTGTTTCTTTTATCAGGTCGAAAAAGTCCCCAGGGTCGACATTGTCAATACATTTTAGAATTTTGAATGCTTGAATCAGATCACCGCGTAGTCTTCTTTGTTCAAGACTGAATAGATTCAATTCTTTTAGCCTGTCTGTATACAACATATTATTATTATTATTGTAATCACTACTACAAATAGTACTAATGCCTCGGAGGTGTTCCGCATTTAATTGTGGCAACACAGTAAAAAATAGTAATATCTCCCTTTTCAATTTTTTGCGGGATGATCGTGTGTAAGTTTTACAACTCCTGAATTCAGCTTTTTATATTTATATACAGTAGATGCTGCTGGTAGCCATCAAAAAGTTATCATTATCTGAGAGTTGCCAATAAGCGAAAAACCATAGGATAGGATTGATTCACAGTTATTAATCTTAATTAAAAAATTAATCTTAATTTTTTTCAGTTTATTTGACTCATTAAAGCCACTGAGTGTAATTGAAATAGCATTTTTTTTTTTATTGAAATAGAGGTAATAGCATGATACCTAGTGTGCCATAAATGAGAGACCTCAGCAAAATGCAATAAAATATTTGGAGCAATAAGCTTAACAATGCAAAATATGTCTATGAATAATTGAACACAAAGAAAAAAAAATCTGCAAGACTGATGCAGGATTTTACATTAATAATACAATACTAAATACTAATTAAATTTGTGATTGCCCAACAATTAGCTGTTAATTAGCACTGTAAGTATTGTCAAATGGTAATTGTAATGTATCATAGTAAAAAAAGCTGTTTTTTAATTAATTGTGTTAATTAACCTTTAAGATGGCAGTCGGATGACACCTTTACAGCTTAATTCATCAAACTTTCAGTTAAAATTAAAGGAAGCATGTTTTTCTTCATAGTTCACTTTGTTAAGATAACATGTAATAAATATACCCTCTTTTTTTTTTTTTATAAATTTAGTTGTTGCTATTTTTTTTTTACCTGTATCTGTATCCTCGGCTCACCGCTCGCAACCCCCCCGCCGACTCGGGAAATGGAGGCTGGAACACGCGTCCTCCGAAACGTGCTCCTGCCAAGCCGCCATTTTTCGTACTGCAGATCCACAGCAATGCCACCAGACCTATAGTGCCGGAGGACAACACAGATCAGGCGGATCCACTGCAGAACCACAGGCGCCCTATCGGCCACAGGGGTCGCTGATGTGCGGTGAGCCGTGGATTCCCCTGCTGACCTAAGCCCTCCCTACCCGGGCAGCGCTCAGCCAATTGTGTGCTGCCCCCTAGGAACTACCGGTCACGGTCGGCTGTGACATAGCTTGGATTCGAACCTGCGATCTCCAGGCTATAGGGCACATCCTGCACTCCGCGCGGAGCGCCTTTACTGGATGCGCCACTTGGGAGCCCCATATACCCTCTTTCTAATAAAAAACAATATATATTATGGGAATATCTTCACAGAATAACTTTTTTCTTAAACTAACTATAATCACTTTTAGAGGTCTCTCACGCAGCCACCAGTCGCTTGGAATGAGGCACAGAAAAATAAACCAATTAAATATAACAGAAACAAAGAAGAAATGACTATAAAATATGACATACCATTTCTATGCTTATGCTTTGCTTTGGACCCCTTCATCACCGACAGTATTTAATGGCAAATCTGACATATTTATAACACAGGGCAAATAGCTTTTATTTTGTTACCTTTGTGTCAGAGTGACACTGACCTACTCTAAAACTGTCTGGAAAGAAAAGGAATGGTTGGCAATCAGGGTAAGATTTGAATAAAGTGTATCAGGTGCCTATACTACTTAGTGGTGAGTCTCCCTGAAGCTAAGAACAATGATTGGAAACACCTCTGGGAAGCCCTTCTACATTCTACAGCTTCACTGTGTTTGAAAGCACGTGAGGCAGATGTTGAGAGTATGCCTTCAGAGTTCAGTGACGTTTAGGGAGTTTGTCTCAGGAGGCCACGATCCACTGTTATTTTCAGCAGGTTCTCTCTCAAACTATATTAGGGGTGAGTGTGCCATTTGGTTAAGCACAGTTCAGGCCACATACATAGTTTAATAAGAGCAATTAGGGCCTATTCATACCAAGCACTGCACGAATCGATGGCGAGTGATTGCAATCTATTACCAAGAGCTGCATTATTCCCACACTGAAGGTGACATCAAGCTATTGATTGCGGTCTCGATCATGGTAGAAACATTTTAAAAATCCTATATGATCTGCCTCTGTTTTATTTAGATATGGGAATAATGGACAGAATCAGAGAATGCTACTGCCCTTATAGAAGTTTACCCTAGTATAACCATCGGAAAACAAAAACAGAAGTTCATAATGCTGGAAGCTCATCCCTGGTGGAGAGGTGTTTGATTTAGCACCTGTAAATTGCTGAGTCAATTGCCTTGTTAAGGGTCATGAGATGAAAAGGACAGCCCCTGGAACATAGAAGCAGTGATTTATGTTACTGTCTAAAGAAGAACAGGCATTTTATTTTGTCAGACAGGGTACACCCTGCCCCTGTTCACAGACACTTTTTGAGAATTTACTATTTTTGCCTGCCAGCTGAATAAACGGCACCAAAAGTGGTTTAAATTGCTTCTATTGTTGTGGACATTGACTTATTTTTGATGCACATACCTTTTGTTATCAGTGGTAGTGCTAGTGTTTTCATTCTTAGACATAAAATGATATATACTGTAGTGCCAAGGTGAGATACAGAAGTGATGGCTAAAAAACAAAACAAAACAAAATAAATAAGGTTATTCATTAGTCAGTTACATGTTCGATGTTCCTATAAAGATAATACATTTTGCCATTTTGTGGTCATATTTATCTCTCAAACTGCCATGCCATTATGGGCACTTTTTATATTTGAAACTAGGCCAGCAGTGGTCTGCCAACCTTTTCACCAAAAGCTCAACACAGCCACGGCAAGTAGACATTTCCTTGTCTTGCTTGTAGCTTGAACGTTCTTCAAACATCAGCACTGACTGTCCAGAATTTCAATGCCCCCCCTAGATTTAGCACCGACGGCAAGCTTTACAATTGCTGTCAGGGTGTTGGATTTATTTGATAATTGGTTTTTATTACACACATATGTTATATAAAGTAATGGTATTATTAAAATATAGAAAATTAAACTTATTCCAACAAGGGTTCAAAATAGGTGGGTGCACAACATCGTAGTTCCCTTTAAAAGCCCCAAACATCCACAACGTAAAGTACGAGGTGCCTTTGACCCTTCACCTCACAAAGTTAATTTCCTTGTGATGAATCTGGCACTGTTGTTGCGAGACTTTCACAGTTTTCCCCATACTGAGTGCAACATCGACCGTGTTAATTAAGACCTTGAATTGTGGCATTAATTTGATATTTCTGGAAAGCAGGTATTTGTTTTTGATGTATTTTGTTCGATGGTGTAATTTATGTGTGAAAAGTTTACACACTTCAGAGTGATTTAAACAACAGAAATGAATGTGGCAGTAATACTCCGAATTCCATTTCAAATGATACAAATATTTCTTCTGCAACCTTCGATAAAAGACCCTTGCTTTGGCCCAGATGCAGCATTAGAACACATTGAAGAAGACCATACCAGACAGTGATTGATTTTCCAGCCAGTGTTCATGGGAGAAAAAAAAAGAAAATTATGGCAAGAATGGTATAATGACTATAAATGGCTTGAATATAGTATTTGTGATGATAAAGTTTTCTGTTTTTATTGCCGAGTGTTTGGCAATGGGCCAAACAGTGATCTGGCTTTTTGAAGAGCTGGTTTTAGAACATGGAATTTCATAAACATTCAAAGTGTGAATCCCTTCAAGAAGCTGTTGCTAAATTGATGGGGTGGCTACAGTCATGTAAAGCAGTCATAAAAAAGAGCAGTCAAGGACAACTGGGTGTATTAAAAAGCTCTGATGGAGAGCATTTTATTTTGCATTCGCTAGGGTATACCATTGCAGAGACACGACAAGGGAATAGATTCTACAAACCAAGGCAACTTGCAGGAATTAATGATACTGCATAGTAATGACAATGAACTCATTCGTTCATTCATAATTAATCTGGAAAAATACTTCACCTATCTACACAGCTTGTGCAAAAATAAAATAATCGAGATTATGGCTTCACAAGTGCTAGATTCAATCGTGAGTGGAGTCAAAGAGGCTGGAATGTTTTCCATCATCACATACAAAACTATGGATCTGTCAAGACACAAACAAGTTGCTCTTATTGTAAACCAGTCATTCAAATACAAGAGCAGTTTGTTGGCTTCTACAGGACACTGAAGATGGACGGTGCTGAAGAGTACATTATCAGCTGTAGGATTTGATATTTAAGCTCCGAGAGGTCAGTGCTATGATGGAGCTGCCAGCATGAGAAGACCTTATAAGACGTGGCCATGCTGATACGTTGTGAAAATCCGCTCGCTCACTATATGCACTGTTGTGCTTAATATATTAAATCTGTGCATAGTGGATATGGTTTCTAGCTTTCCAGTTGTCCAAAATGTTTTCGGAATTCTCCAGACTATGAACGTTCATTGAAGGAAGCTCAAAGAGACCTGCTGTCTTTAAAAAAATGACATCAGAAAAAAAAAACTGGGTGGGCCAATTGTCGAGTGGAGTCTATCAGAGCTGTTTTGAAAAATGCTGATGAAATTGTTGACTGAATGAAATCGCAAATGAAGATTAGAAAGGTGGAAGTGAAGCTTATGCACTAATCAGAAATGTGAAAGTCTTTCTGCACTGCATGTTTTTCACACTGAGAATGCTAATGCAAACAAATCACCTGTCCAAACTTCTTCAGTCAAAGAATTTACATATCATACAGCAATGGTGATGGCAAAATGCACACTGTCTGTGCTAAAGGAAATGTGATGCGATGATTTTGCATCCAAAATCTTACAGCATGTCTACGAACTATGCCAGAAACAACAATTTTCCTGACCTTTGTGTGCCTCCCAAATGGATAATTCCCACAACATTGGGAGGAGGAGAAAAGTCTATGTTTGAAAAACCGGAAGACTATAGGAGTGAAATTGTGTACAGCACTTTGAAGACTGCTTCTCCGAGAATGAACTGTCAATTTTCGCATCACTTGCAGATGTGCTCTCTTTGGAGTGTGCATCAGAGGAAAGTGTAGATGCAATTTCCACCACTTACAGTATCGATCTGAGGATCAGATTTTTTTCTCGGATGTTCAAAGATGGCAGTGCTGGCAAGAGTAGGGACGAAGAGGAGATCACTCAGCTTGAAAGAAGACTTCAATTCTTTCATGAAATGGCACTGCGTGATACTCTTCCAAATCTGTCCAAACTCTTTGTGCTTTATTTGACTATCCCAGTGACGACAGCATTGGCTGAGAGAAGCTTTTCTTCCTTGCGGCAACTGAAAACGTATCTGAGGACTACAATGATAGACGCTCATGTTTCTGCCTTGGCAATACTGCAAATTGAAAAAGACCAAGCTCTAAACATGTGATGTCATTACAAGGTTCACAAGCAAAAAGGACAGACACCTACAGTTCTTTTGACAAGGTAAGGTCATTACTTTTTTTTTAAATGTACATTTTGTATTTGTCATTGTGAAACATTTTAAGTATGTGTCCCAAATATTAGTCTCCTGGCTACAAAGCATGTGGCAGTAAAAAATAAGTAATCAAGTGCCCCCCACGCCAGATGTTTAAATAATTCCCACAGTCAGCCTTAACGGTTATGGATATATTAAGAAAAACTTGGTTGTTTAAGATTTTTTTAAATGCACGTATGGTTCATATGACCATCTCTTCTACACATGTATAGTTCTCTTTTAAAACCATCCCCATCTGCTGCTACAACATACTGTAGCACTGACATGAAAATCAGCTTTAGCACTCAGAAACACTTGGGCTCTTGAGTCATCCTGCAGTAAAGCTCACCAGAGCCCCTGGCCCAGCCCCCCCCCCGATTCTCATTGTCATGTGATAAGCTATAAAATAAACATGAGACAGTAGGCAAGATTTAGGTGTTATTGCACATGCTTTTACCACTGCTGTCAGGATCATCTGAATTTATTCTGTTATACCAGTGATGTTGAATTTCCCCTTAGGCTACTCATAGATCAAAAATCTGGGAAAAGACATTTCAGGGCACTCAAACTGTCTTTCTTTCAGCGGAAACAAAAAATGTAATATTGGTTGCCAATTTATGTTTCTGTGGGATGTGAGGAATGGGATAACATTTAGAAAATGATTTAGAAAACGTACCACAATGACCAGAGCCAGTTTTAGGTGCTTAACCAGGGCAATTGGGGCCCCACTAGGCTTAGTTAGGTCATATCTACAGAGTGGTGAAAAACTAATTTAATGCAAAAATTAATAATAGTACAGCATATGTCACCTTAATGTGGCATAGTCTAGTTCATGACACTGTTTAATTTCACAACAATTGTTAATATAAAATGGTAGCAGAACCTTTTAACAGGTATGCACCAATAATTAGGTCTACTTGTCTTTTAGCTCGCCTCTTGAGTTTATAAAGTGATTTGTTTACTTGTTATGTGAAAGGAGGGAGGTGCCCAACATCTTGGCCTCTGCCAGCCCCCCCCCCCCGTCCTCCGTCCCCCATCCTCCGTCCCCCGTCCCCCGTCCCCGAGTCTACTACCAGCTCTGACAATGACACCCTGTCCCTTGTGGGCCCAATTTTGAGGAAACATGGTAAAACGCAAGGGCAAAGTTTTCGACGTTTGTGCTGGATTGTGCTGTCCCATTTGTGTTGAGTTTTTTAAGGGTGTTTGAGGAGTGCTGGCAGAATTCTGTTAGCGCTGACCAATGAAGAAAGAGTGGGAGTCAAAAGTTGCTTGCAAATCAGGAGAAACTGACATTCCCTTTAAGAAAACAATTGCCCTATCAATTGACTTTGCTGTGATTTTGATGAACAAAAAGCTGCTCCTTACTGCCATAACACCATTTGTTCATGCAGATTTTAGAAATATTTGCATTCTTTGGCATATGTGACTGCAGTGTTTTGTTATATTTATAAACAATAGTTATTTTTGTTATACTTCCACACTTTGCAATATTATTAAGATAAACTGAAATTTATGATAGTTTTACAAAATGCCAGTAACATCTAACCAGGGTCCCCTCATTTGCCAACTTCATACAATGCCAACTGTATAAGAGAGCAGGGGGCAATAAGTATGTAATTGTGTACTGCTTACACCATTCTAAATTCAGTTATTTGCTACTCCAATATATCATTTAAAAGAATTAACTTTTTTTTTTTACATTATCACCAAAGTTTAGGTATCAATCACATCTTTCAATACAGCTCCAAAGTGAAACTACAGACAGAATGATTTGAACTGGCTTAATATATTAATGCTGCTATGAAAAATTCTGATAAACAAAAACATATTGTTTAAATAATATCAAGTCCATGCTTCATACCTGTGTAAAATAATGTATTTTCTTCTTGTGTGGGGTTTGAAACAATATATAGACAATATATATATATTTGTATGCATGTTTCATATAATTCTATATTTTTCAGATTAGCTCTAAAGTTAACAGACATGTACCACATCACAGTTGCACAGCTGTATTATGTATTGTTCATTTTAAATGTGTGTATATATATATATATATATATATATATATATATATATATATATATATATATATATATATATATATTTAATTTAGTAGTCGGCAATCATTTTTATTGTTTTCTCCTCATTTAGAATATCCAATTATTTTTAGGCTCGACTCACCGCTACCACCCCCACACTGACTCGGGAGGGTAAAGACGAACACACGCTGTCCTCCGAAGCGTGTGCCATCAGCCGACCACTTCTTTTCACACTGCAGACTCACCATGCAGCCACCTCAGAGCTACAGCGTCGGAGGACAATGCAGCTTACAGGCAAGCCGGCAGCCGCCCGGCCAGACTACAGGGGTCGCTGGTGCACGGTGAGCCGAGGACACCCTGGCCAACCTAAGCCTGGTCGCGCCACAGTTCTGACTGAGAGCTCTCATGCGCAGCAACACAACACACACGTGCACATTAAAATATCTTGTCTTTAATCCAGGATTTGCATATCACAAGAGAGTAGAAATGAGTAAACTCTGTGGGTATTGCCCAAATTAAAAGTGGGTAAAGGCCGTTTACCTGCTTATACCCTCCACTACACCACTGCTGTATATCCTTTTATTTGCATGTCTTGTGCAAGAAAATAAAAATAGTAATTCAAGATTTAGCTTAGCAACCCACTTTGTTCTTTCAAGGTGCTTAGCAACACATAATTAAGCTTTGTTTTCCTTTGTGCCAACACAAATCTCAACAGTGTCTGAGTGTCTCTCTGATGTTTTTATGCATGTTTATGTTTTTAGATATATATTGTAAAAATGATCAGGTAAAATCAACTGACTATGTTAAAGGCATATTGTGGTGTTCACCAGTTTTTTTCATTTCCATGTTGAGCTCAGCTGTTTTTACATCACGCAGCACACAAGACAAAATTAAAAGCATCAAGCTGAATGGCCAAATTAAAAAAAAAAAAACACTTATGCCAAACAGATAAGCCAAGCTCACACATTTCTTGCCAATTATAATACAAGTTACAAGAGATAAGAATTACGCTACTGAAATAGGGATAATTAGAATGGACAATTGCATAATAAAACATTTTTTAAAATCTGACCAAATTACAAGAGAGCTTTGTGAAGTGGATTTGACCCAACAAATATACATGATAGTGGAAATAAATACTGTCTGTCTTCCACTGTAAGACACTTTTGGGTTCTTTGGATGATGATAAGTAAGTGTATGTGTAGTATCTTATATGTTTTTTACAAATATACTATTTAAAATAGGCCAATGAAAACTTTGAACCAAATTCAAACCAAAATCAGGCCCATTATTTCCACACAAACTCACAACACCTTTGTGATCCTTATCCCTCTATGATTTGTATCATTTTTACACACTGAAGAAGAATCTTACTTTAAACACTGGTTTAAAATATCAGTTCTTTTGATTATATCTGTAAAGCGTTATTAGTATTTGTATTATCTGTATTAACAAAACAGGTAATCCACAGGTAACAGTGTTCTGGTATGTTTTCTATAAACTGTGTTTACATGACTTCTTGTTTACATGTAACCATATTGTATTTTCTGTTTTCTGAAAAACTACACATTAGTCTACGCAATGGAATTGTGTAATAAAAATACACTAATTAATTTTAGTTTTGGAGTAATAAAACCAAATGAACATACAAGCTATTGTAAAGTATTATTATCTTAGTGTACAACACTGTAAGACCTTCAATATATACAAAAACATGTTTTTAATATGTGAGTAAAATCTTCCATGGTCTGTAGAGGCTTAAAGTGACAATACTGAAAGAAAAAGGTGTTCGTATGCCACTTTCTCAAAATAAACATCATTCTCAAAATAAACTGACAACATTGAAAACAAAGATCAAACCTTACTTGTATTTCCTGTGCTAAAGAGAATCCTATGTGTTTGTATTTAGCATTATTCATGCACTAAAAAATATATATATCTTTGCTGTGATCAAACAGAAACATAAGTGGCCTTGTTCCACAAAGAAGAAAATGAACATTTAGTGTTGCTTTAGTTGGCTATACAGCTTATTCCTTGTAGGTACTTGACCTGCACGTTTAAAGTGCTTTTTAACATTTCAGATTTGATATTACTCAATTTGCATCAGTTGTGTGAAAGAATATTCAAATATTTAAAGGATCTGTCGGTTTTAGACCTGTGCTGCTCTCTTAACTAATTGTTCTGCTCTTTTGTAGATGTGTCCTAGTACCCTTGCAGTGGTTTATTTACATAAACAGTACATGTTCCTAAAACTGAGCTTCCTTGAACATTCTAGTAAGCTTATACAATATTACTAACCAACAAAAGCTTTTATAAGCATTGTGTTCTATTTTCTGTCACTGCAAACAGTCGTCATGCTCATGGTTCAACTCCTGGTTTAAAGCTCTGTTTATAGAATGCAATACCAAACAGAGACACATTTTTCCAGGAGTTAAAATATTGTACCCAGTCAGTAAAAACAAAACATAAGTCCACAAAAACAGGGAACAGAGCAGTATAAATGCATTAAAGATGATGATAGAAGGGTATATAGCCAGTTTATTATTATTTCAATTAGTATATTCCAGGTACCATTTGTAGGCAACTATATATTTTATCATCTTTTATTACCATATTCCCAACCTCAGTTGTCAAATGGCAGTCGGAAGATTAGTAATTTTGCTTGAATTGTGCATTGGCGTGTTAAGGGTTTTATAACACTGTATTAGTACTGTATAATAATGCCTTCAAATTTATAGAACGTCTTCTGCACTTAACATGTAAGAATCCTATGCCAGAATATTGCCACAAGGAAGGGTCAGGACACTAACACATTTTTGCTCATCCACACACCTCCACATTGAAGGCGCAGAATCCTATCTTCTGATATTAAATACAATAGAATCAAAATAATAAGCACTGACTAATTGGGGGGGAAAAAGGTTTAAGTAAAGTTACAATAATTTGATTATAGATGCATTTTCTGGTCATAAAATGTGCCATGTGATCAACTAGACCTCAAACACTGTGTTGAACCATTCAGCAACAATGGGAAAGCAGAAGGATCTCCGTGACTTCACAAAGGGCCTTGTAATGAGCAGGCATGCAACCATTTTGTCCTTCAACGCAGTGACTGCACTGACCACATGCCAATCAAGACAGTGTCCAGGGTGTTCCTCTATTGGCAGTATTTGAATAAAACCACCACCATAAAGCACACTACTTTGCACAGATGTATTGTGACAACTTATTGTGGCCCAATTTACACATATGTTTCTACCTTAAAATTCTAAAAGGTATTGACAGTGTCGACCCAAGGGATTTTTTCGACCTGAAAAAAGAAACAAGGACCAGGGGTCACAAATGGAGATTAGATAAAGGGGCATTCAGAACAGAAAATAGGAGGCACTTTTTTACTCAGAGAATTGTGAGGGTCTGGAACCAACTCCCCAATAATGTTGTTGCGGCTGACACCCTGGGATCAATAAGCTACTAACAACCAAACGAGCAAGATGGGCCGAATGGCCTCCTCTCGTTTGTAAACTTTCTTATGTTCTTACCAGGATAATGCGCAGGGAGTTACGCAGTCCTACCGCTACTAAAGTAAAATACCTATATAAACACACACACACAAAGATGCACATGTTATAGCAAACCTATTTTAAAAATGTTCATAATTAGATAGGGTATAATACTGTGTTAAAGAAATATTTCCACTTCTTATTTCACCACAGCAATATATTCTGAGAATGAATGTTGTAAAGCATGTTACTTATTAGCGAAAGCAGCTGGTCGGTTTATGACCGGAGAGAAGGTGCTGAAGAGGTGAAGACTTCAAGCATCAAGATTGTGTCCCAAAGACATTACAGCGGTGAAGTCACCTACTGTATGAAGAGGAAGTATAACTACTTGGAAGTACTGTATGACATGTTGCTGTTCAATAGATTAGTCTGGAAGTCAGCATGAGTCCAACTGACACACTTGAAAAAATGCTAAGAAAAGGCTCCAAATGCCCAGTCGTGCCAATGCTTAGTGTACTTTGGAAGGAATTTCTAAACATGCCCATAGCCTTGGAGGTACTGTTGCAGATCTCAAACACCATCACTAATCAACTTAGCTAGACAAACACTGTATTGCCCAAAAACGTATATACCTGTAGTTATCTACAATATAAAACAAATGGTAATCACATTTTTTTATTGGAGAAGCTTCAATAGTTGTATAATAAAATATTCAGAATTTCAAGTTCACAATGTTCTTTTCTTATATATGTAGAAAAGCAACATATCTTCAAAGGCAGATCAACCCCCTCCTGCATTATCACAAGGAATGCTGAAAGTGTCTTTGCGGACTCAGATAATGACAATTGCCTGGCTATCTGCTTCAAAGCCATATCAGATCCTTTTTTTTCACTCACTTTATAGTATTCTAAATCTAATTGTGATAGGAGCAAAATAAGAAAAAAGAATAAGAGTTATCTTTTACTATTTTAATCGTATTTATAACGACAAGGTGTGTGTGCGTGTGTGTGTGTGTGTGTGTGTGTGAGAGAGAGAGAGTTCAGCCTAATAAAGTTAAAATACATTGGAATAAGCTCAAGCTTATTTTACATTTTCTTTGTCATGGCAAGGAGTTAAAATATTAAACTTTGGTGACCAGAATCATAATTACAAGCATTATTGATTAAATAATTTAAAAAAGAACAAACAAACAAACAAAAACTTAGTGTTTTTTTGTCAGCTACTATGACACCTTAAATTAAATTTAAGAATAAAATACAATTTTGTTTTGTATAAGTAAAGTTCACATATTGATTTTTTTCTAAATTGAATGCATCTTAAAATATTAAATAACATAATTATAATAAATTACGCAAAAAAGAAGCGTGTTATATCTCATTGCTCTGTTTCACAATTTTAAATTATATTTCATTTGATGATAATAAATGGATATATTCCATAGCAAAGCAGTATCTTCTGCATTACCAAAGCATTGCTTTTATCAATAGTACTTTCACATAAAGCAAACATTTTCACAGGATTGTGTACCTTTTTACTGATGCATCAGTGACACCTAGTGGTAACCTAGTTTTATTCCAAACATCTCTAAGTAGTATACAAATACCCTGTCCTTGTCAGTCACTTATAAAAGTTTACCACATATTTTTACATGATCATTTTGCACTTTCCCCATGGTTATACAATGCATTTACCATAGTGTACCCTGGTTTGCCATGCACTTTAATATTCTTTATCATACCACTCTGCTTTATAATGCTTACCTATGCTTTAACTGTGCTTTATTACACTTTGCTATGATTTTACTATGAGAAATGTTCGTAAGGAGTCCCACTAAACCCGTTTAAACTTGCAGTCATAAAAATGGTACTACTACTATATCCACCTCATTCTAATAACACCTGGGCCAAACTGTCCAAAGGGACTACTGTAAAAGGGGGCTGTGTGGTCCAGTGGTTAGAGAAAAGGGCTTGTAACCAGGAGGTCCCCACACAGGTTCACACACCATAGTCTCAATAAGTTACCTTGGATAAAGGCATCTGCTAAATAAACAAATAATAAAAAAAAGATGTTTTGGCTAGATCAATACATTTAATTCCTAGAGAAAATGAACTCATTAGGCACATCATGTTCTAAAGCTGTCAGATGAGAATGGTATTCAGTCTCTTTATTCTCAGAATAATTACATTCCACAGGTGCAAGGCAATGGGGCAGCCTATTAATCTATTCTAAATTACCAAATGACACTTAACTTTCTGTTAAAGTTGTTGACAGGTGTTCTTTAACCTGGCAGGAAATCTATGATGCAGATGTGTTTCTTTCAAGGACTGTCAGGACTGAAGTGCACATTAATGAAAGTGTTAACTGGGGAATACTGGAAGTGTAAATTCAACTGTTCAGTTAAGTAAGGTAAAGGAATTGGATAAAAAGTAGAAACAGCTGCAAGATGTACAGTACTGTAAATCACGTTTTACTAATACAAGCTAGAATCAGTGCCATTCTTCGCTGCCTAAAATGTCGACATTGGAATTACTAGTGTACTTTTTTGTCCATCCCCTGTATATTAGGGAATGGATATATAGGAGGCTGTGTGGTCCAATGGTAAAAGAAACAGGCTTGTAACCAGGAAGTCCCTGGTTCAAATCCCAGCTCAGCCACTGACTCATTGTGTGACCCTGAGCAAGTCACTTAACCTCCTTGTGCTCTGTCTTTCAGGTGAGACATAATTGTAAGTGCAGCTGATGCATAGTTCACACACCCTAGTCTCTGTAAGTCGCCTTGAATAAAGGTGTCTGCTAAATAAAAACAAATAATAATATTAATATATAGTGACAAAAAACATTGAATTTTAAATACTGTGGATAGGAGTGGTCCCATTCATTTGGTGTAATTATTTTAAAACGTGCACAGACAACACAAAAGTGACTTCTAATCTTTATTAACACAAAGCAAAAGAAACACAATACAGCAACTCTGCAACATCTGTGTATTAGTCAGGTGACTTTACTTTAGACAACAGTGTGCTGTTGTGGATAACACGGTTTGGTATTCAGTATCTCTTAATCCACAAATACATTTCAGAAGTGTTTTACTAATGAAGGTGCAGCTTTCATACTTAAATAAACTAAACGTTAAAGCAGGAGTCATTTTTCACCAAACAGCCACAATAGGCAAGAAGCCAGGATCACTGAAGCTCCTCAGCTTCTAAAAGGCAGCGATGTTTATTTTCATCACTGCCCTTCTATCATAACAGGTAACATTGCTGAAGTACTAAAAATCCCTTGACTTTCTAAGTTGTATGCAATTTTGCCTCTCGTCAAAATTATAGTTAAATAGCTTCAATTGTTTCTAAACCCATGCTATAAACTCAGCATTTTTTTGCCACTTTTTTGTAGTGTACACTTTCTTATTTACTTCCTAGCTTTCCTTCCTGTTTTGGGGGGCTGAGGTTGCTCTGCTGCCGGCTCTGAGCTGGATGTGCAGCAGGTTTAGGCATTTGGCCAGGTTTGGGCGCTGGAACATCCTCTTCATATTTGTACACACTTACAGTGACATCAACAGTCTCCCCACCACACTTGTTCCTGACATTGATACCATATTTTCCTGAATCCTCTGTTGTGACTCCATTAATGGTGAGGTTGGCGTATTTCCCCTGTTCCAGGGTCATTGAGAAGTGATTATCCAGTTCAATTTTCTTTTCATTCTTGTACCAGACCACCTCAGGAGTTGGATCGCCAAACACAGTGCAGGTCAGACTAAGAGTCTAAATAGGATAAGAGGGAAGATTCATAGCATTTTTTGACACACTTACTACACTTAAAGCAAGGTCATTCATGCTACTACAATATTCTGAAAACTGACCATATGGCCTTCTCTGTTCGATCAGACCTTATTAGTACAACTGGAAACCTTTTACATGGCTACAGTTAGATTATAGTTAATAAGAATTCAGTATTTACATTTATTAAGTTAACATTTATTTTTCCATTATAATATGGCAGAGTGGAATTTGTTGGTTCTGCGCAGGACTTGTTCTTTTCAAAACCCAGAGGATAAATGTAGTTAATTCCTAGTGCTATACACCTGATATAAAGAACAAAGCCACAATTTGTCACTTCAGCTCACTAAAATAAAATGTTTAGTGAGACATATATGGTAGCATTACATCCCTTACATTCTGGTGCTCCTTTTAAATTAAATGTAATAAGTGAGAACTGTATGCCATGTGTTTATGCTGGAAAAACTGTATATATTAAATACTAAAATATGACAGTCACACTATGTCTCTTTTTTATGTTGAATTATTACATTTCCAAATTGTCATTTCTTTTTATTTATTTATTTTTTATAAATTTAGCAGTCGCCAATTGATTTTTACCCAATTTTTCTCCCAATTTGAAATAGCCAATTGTATTATTTTAGGCTCAGCTCACTACTACCACCCCTTCGAAGACAATCACGTGCTGCCCTCTGAAGAGTGTGCCGTCAGCCGACTGCTTTTTTTCACTCTGCAGGCCTGCCATGCAGCCACCTCAGAGCTACACCGTCGGAGGACAATGCAGCTTACAGGCAAGCAGGCAGCCGCCCGGCCAGACTACAGGGGTCGCTGGTACACGGTGAGCCGAGGACACCCTGGCCAACCTAAGCCTGGTCGCGCCACAGTTCTGACTGAGAGCTCTCGCGCGCAGCAACACAACACACACGCGCACCATTAAAATATCTTGTCTATAATCCAGGATTTGCATATCACAAGAGAGTAGAAATGAGTAAACTCATTGGGCTGCTTACAAGCCCGCAGGCGCCCGGACAGGGGTCGCTGGTGCGCGGTGAGCCGAGAACACCCTGGCCGACCTAGGTCCTCCCTACCTGGGCAACGCTCGGCCTATTGTGTGCCGCCCCTTGGGAACTCTCGTCCACGGTCGGCCGTGGAATAGCCTAGACTTGTTCTGGCAACCTCCAGGCTATAGGGCGCATCCTGCGATCCACATGGAATGCCTTTACCGGATGCGTCACTACATGTACAATACATGTTCTTGTATTTTCTGTAGGTCCATGTGCTTCTGTATATGTTTCCTTGGTAATTTAAAGTATTTCAAAGGATCAAATGTACCCACAATGCATGAGAAGAATCCTTGTTACTGTAGATGTGTTGAACATAGAATGTGTTCTCATGTCTGACAGAGGGAAATTAAACACTTAATAAAATATGCAAGTCTTTGCTGAGTACATCTCATTTGTCACTGCAATGATTAATATTGGGGGGGGGGACCTCCCTTATGAATGGGCAATCAAGCTTTTACTCCTGTTATACTACTTACCCATACTCAACCATTCCTATAATATAGGCACTTACACTAAATGTATTGCCTTGACCACCAGAGGCCCATTAAATGAGTGGCCATGATTCCTTCACTAAATTATTTCCTACCTCCACAGTGATTTGCTCTGTCAGAAAAATAACACTCCAAAGTAAAAGGAGTAGAATCTGTTGAAATAATTTTTCATGTATAAAACAAATAAGATGGCAGCTGCTTTTTCATTGCTACTCTTGATTGTCACAGTTTGGAATCGGGCAGATTTGGCATGAATCAAGCCAAGTACAAGGTTGACCTGGAAGAAAACTTGCTTCCTTCTGCTCTGACAATGTTCCCCAACTCTGAGGATTGTTTTTTCTAGCAGGACAATGCTCCATGCCACACAGCCAGGTCAATCAAGGTGTGGATGGAGGACCACCAGATCAAGACCCTGTCATGGCCAGCCCAATCTCCAGACCTGAACCCCATTGAAAACCTCTGGAATGTGATTAAGAGGAAGATGGATGGTAACAAGCCATCAAACAAAGCCAAGCTGCTTGAATTTTTGCACCAGGAGTGGCATAAAGTCACCCAACATCAATGTGAAAGACTGGTGGAGAGCATGCCAAGACGCATGAAAGCTGTGCTTGAAAATCAGGGTTATTCCACCAAATATTGATTTCTGAACTCTTCCTAAGTTAAAACATTAGTATTGTGTTGTTTAAAAATGAATATAAACTTATTTTCTTTGCATTATTCGAGGTCTGACAACACTGCATCTTTTTTGTTATTTTGACCAGTTGTCATTTTCTGCAAATAAATGCTCTAAATGACAATATTTTTATTTGGAATTTGGGAGAAATGTTGTCAGTAGTTTATAGAATAAAACAAAAATGTTCATTTTACCCAAACACATACCTATAAATAGTAAAACCAGAGAAACTGATAATTTTGCAGTGGTCTCTTAATTTTTTCCAGAGCTGTATATATACACACAAACACACACACACACACACACATACACACACACATACATCAATTGGAAGTACTGATAAAAGCATTATGTTAAAAACTACATTGATCAAAGATTGGTTTGAATCCTTTGAGATGGTTAAATAAGAACAATTAACATCAAACCATATGATACAAAATATATGATACAAAGAAGTCCCAGTATCACATCAGTATTAGGGTCAAATATAACAAATAAACACATTTCTAATATATAGTATAAATATTTACCTTGTTTTCCATGATAGTTACCACATCAGGCAGACCACCAATAACTTTACCACGATCTACGAATTAGAGTGTTAGGTTGTTAAATATTGCTTCTGCTTTCAGTAACATGATCAGAGTTTTTAAAGGAATACATTTTAAATACATTACTTCAAGTGTGTTATTTAGAACTGTAGAACTTACTATTTTCAGCAAAGGCTGCTTGCCTAAAAGAGAAAAGCAATATGACAATATTATTGAAAAACATAGGAGATATTCTTTATATACCACAGTCAGTGAGATAGTGTTTCAGTACTGGTACATAATTTGTTTTAATTTAATTTCTGTATGCATTGGTAATGATCATTTTAAATATGTATTCAATATTTATTAAATATATTCATTGTAATCAGTATATATATATATATATATATATATATATATATATATATATATATATATATATATGCAGTGTAATCAGTATGATATTTTTTTTTTCTTTATGTGAACTGTACTGAGCAATAACTAATGTACATGTGGCAGCAAGAAAAGCACTTTACAAATATGAATATTTTGTTTTCTTACTTGAGTTTCTGGAACTCTGCATATGCGTTGTCATAAGCTGAAATATAAATTAAGTAACACAGAGTTTTAATAAAGGTAAAAACAAAAGCATACAAACAATGTCAAATGCACTTGCACTGGTTAGACATGGTTTAACTAATAATACAGTAATTACTTGTATTTTATTGTATTATTGCAAGACAGTATGCATTACTCAGTACTTGCATACTGTAGTTGCTAAAAACAAAAGAAAACAAAGGTTTAATGATCTGAATTATTAAAGCCCTGTCATTTATTTGAATTTTGAGAGTATACCTCCTTGCACACTACATTTAAATACAATCTATCTATCACCTGATTGCAGATGGGTAAGTGATTTAAAGGTTTGTGTACAAACAGGATGTTCTGCATGGCTGATAGTTTACCTTGACCAGAGAGATCAACGGTGCGGTGGTATGACTGCTTGTCATCCAGAATCTCGATAGTGTATTTGCCTTTATCCTTTTCAGTAGGTCCACAGATCTGCAGCCAGACCTGTTCAGAAGTACCACCAATTCTCATCTTCTCAGACGAGGAAATCTTTGTATCTCTGAAACACACAATTGAATCATATTAGACACATAACAAAACATGTGAGCAACATGCATATCCCCTGTGAGGATAATAAAACACCACACTACATGTGTCAGTATGGATATCCAGAGCATTTACATAATAGAATGTCAACAAAATCTAATTCATAAAAACCAGCTCAGTTAATCTGTAGCATAGGAATGTATGTACAAGCCCCTCCACTATATCACGGATGCCTGGGATATGCTTATAATAACCGGTATCACCATGGTTTTAAAAGGCTTATTCAGTTCCACAACTTCATCTTTATTTATTTATGTATTTATGGATTTTTTACTAATATTTCCTTATCCAAATATGTGTATTAACAAAACATGCAAATATTGTCACCTACAGTCCAGATTAGTGATTATATAAATAATGCATAATTTAGATCAAAATTCATAAAACGCTATAACGAATGGCGTGACTAGCACAATGAATCATAGAGTACATGGTAGCCTTGAGAGCAGCACTACTACAATTACTAATATGAAGATATATTATATACAGTCAGTCTCTTGTGTAATGGTTTCATTTATATTTATTCTTATTCATTGCTGTTTTTATTACAGCTTTACACAGTAAAAGATTGTCAATGATTGCAAGAGATATATCATTTATGCTTCTCTGGTTTACTTATCTGAATCTGAACAGAGTAACCCATTTCACAGCCCCAAATCAAAATATCAGCTCCTCTGCAAACCCTTAGTACTACAGATACCAGCAGAGAATTACATTTTCTCTCCAACACGCCAATCTTTGCACATTTATAAATATATTACAGTAATCTTTTTGTTTTTATAAGGTTCAATCAGATTTCTAATTTAGACACAGGTGACTGGATGTTATTGGAATGTGATGGAATGTGAGAGAACAAAAAACAAAGGTGAGAGCAAGATGTGTACAGCTGTATAACATTCATTGTGAGGACTCAGAAACAAGTTGTACCCAAGTCATAGTACCCAAGTTACATCTTTAAAGGGTTTGCCTTTTTCATTTTGTTTAACCTAAAAGTGCTCAAGATATTTTTGTGTAAGTAGTGTTGATGTTAGTGTTTAGTTTAGACTTAAGTTTTCTGATTATTGTGATTCATGTTGCGTTTGGAATAGTAAATCGTTCTTACCAGGGTTAAGGAAAGACTTCACAAGCTGTGGTCTGTGCGCATTTACTGATGCTAGAATTAAAAATAATGCCTGGGTACTGCAATAATAATATCAACAAAATGGTTGTTTTAGAAAAGCTGCATACTTGTGAGACCAGACTATTCTCATTTCTTCTGTGTAGTACTTCATGGAGCACTGAAGCCTAATTCCTTCTGGAGTGCACTGAATCTTCAGTTCAGAGGCGGAGGATCCTAAAACAAAACAAAAACTACAAAATTATATTGCCAAAAGTCTTCCGGAAGCCATAATAGTACAGTATTTCATGTTCGATTTCAAAATGCCATATTTTTCAATTTGTGTCAGTTTTTCATTAAGTATATGGAAAATTACAAAGCTTTTTGTAATTCAATATTTTAACGTAACAATATTCAGCAGCTTTTATTCGACTTTATGAAGCAAAACTAGTTAATTTTATTGGGCAATGCAAAATGTTTAGCCATAGCTGTCGTACTCGTCTGGGTTACTACACAACAGCAAATTGTAGGCAATTTTCCCACTGTTATTAATGTATTACTTGGACAATTAAACAATTGAAAGTTACTTCTGAGTCCTATACACCACTCTAGTGTAATATATTAAAGAAATATCAAGAATGAAAAAAAAACATAAGGTACTTACCAGCTATTCTGCTAATGCCATTTATGATATCTTCAAACACTAAAACAAAAACAAAAATAATGCTGTAGGCAATAATAAACTTTTTTCCCCTTAGTTTTGAGGATGCTTAAAAAGACAGCCCATTGGTGGAGCTTAGAGGGAAAGCATGAGAGGCAAGCTCATTTGGAAATGTCCTGTTCTAGACTCAGCATGTTTCCACAGAGTTTAAAATGTAGATTCATTGTTGATAATTAAAAAAAATAATAATAATAATTCATAAAACATTTTAAAAATATTCAGAAGTACAGTAAAAAGTAACCAGGCTAATGAGAGATATCAGCAATCTGGTTAGAGCATTTTCATTATAATTGGCCCACACACAGAAAGTAGCAAGGTCATTTTTCAAGTCTGAAAACTTCTGCAAGCGTCTTAGCTTTGCAAGTTTTATTGGGATCAATCTGGTTAATAGACTTTTAAATACTCAACTGTGTACTGTAATTTATTTCTATAAAAGACTGTGAATGCAGGGTATGTTATTACATGCAGTGTTAAATTACCTTCGCCAGCTATATCAAATATGGAGACATCCTGCCCTCTGTCATCGGTTAGTGTTGCTTTAAAAACACCCTGGTCTTTCTTAGAGAACTGGAAATACAGAAATTATTGTGCACAGTTAATGGTTATTCAGTATTGATTATGGTATGTTTGTTTTTATTTGAAATATAACTACATGGAATATTGGGTATAGTGTTTTCATGAATGCATTACCTGAGGGATTGGCAACTTGCATATTCCAGACATTACGTTAGCTGGTTTTTCAGGTATAAGCTCGACTTCATTCTTGTACCAATGGAACACAGTCTCTTTCTTGATATTGGCCATCTGTTCCAATAAATAAGACATGTCAACTCATAGCAGATACACATCAAATTAAGGTTGCATTATGAATAAAAAAGCCATGTTTATTATCATTTTATAATGATACTTTTACTGTCAGGGGTCTATATTGTGTATGCTTCCTCGAATTATTATTAATACATAACATTTTATACAGATATAATTACCTTGCAGATCAACATAACAGTGCAATCCTCTTCTACATGCCAATAAAGATATTCCAGGAAATGGGGACCTAGTATTAAAAAATAGGATGTAGTGCATGTAATATAGTTGACATGAAGAAAGAAAACTGAACAGGCCATCTACTGCGCTGTGGTGTGCTCCTTTGAAAATGCAGAATTATTTTGAGAAATTACTTATAACTGAAATGAAATAAAGTGAGCTAAATTATTAATTTGCAAGTTGTTTCATCGCGCGGAATTATGCACAAGGTTTCCACACTATTATAATTATAATTATCTATATATATATGGTCGCTCGAAAGAAAAGGTAAGTACAGTTCTGAGTTTGTCACAATAATAGCAACAAAGGAGGACAGAGTGAGGAATCTAAAGTTTACAGACCAGGAGCTAAATGTATTAGCAGAAGAAGTGGTTGGGAATAAGGTTTTTTGGTCTTGAATCAGCGAGAACATTAACTTCAATGAAACATTAAGGACAAAGTTAATGCGCTCCGTGGGGGCGGGGGGATTTGGGTGTCCCAAATCACAGCATTCTGAGAGACAGTCAAAGCAGAGAAAGTGATTTAATGGAACATTTATGTTTAACTCTGCAAATCAAATAAATATGTGTTTGTTCAACTTGATCTCCCTCTGATTTATTTTGTAATATTAATCAAAAGTCAGCGAACCCTAACCCTAACCCTAACCCTAACCCTAACCCTAAAAAAAAATTCACTGTTTACATTTCAAAAGGTTTTTGGCGAAACATCACTTTTGCAAAACACGTTACCGCTGTTTAGTGAATGAGGTCCAAAATGTTGATTGACAAATACTGAAATGGATGAATAATTAAATCCTTGTATTCTTATGAGTTTTGGTTTCCTAAATTTCATCTGTCTATAAATATCTGCACACACTACTGGAAGTAGTATGCTCTATTTTTCTAGCTTTTGTATTGATTGACTGCACAGCTATAGCTGTTGTATAAAACCCTCTGCGATTCTAATACATATTTAACATACTGTGTAAAAAAGATCATATTTTACATAACTTACTGGTAATTTGCATTATGCCTGATGCAATGAAATGAAATACCTTGCTTCCTGTGATACTCCTTCCTCTGGAACTCAGCCTCTTCTAGGGCAGCCTTGAAAACTAAACATAACAGAGGGTGACAATATCGTAAGACACCATAAATATACTTAATTATTACTACTGCTCTACATGCCAATCAGACAACATATGCAGTTGGTCTTACCATCTCCAATAAGAACTAGCGAGGACTGGTTTTTAGCCTTTCCGTCTTGTATTTGAACTGTGTAGGTACCTTCACTGTGCGCTGTGAACTTATCCATCACCATCTCAATAATGCCAGTGGAGGAGGCACATGTAATCTTATGTGTCTGAGGATATACAGCACATTCAATCATTTCACTACAGTAAAATGTAAGACTGTAGTCTTAGCATTTGTATGATTCTGGCTATTTAGTTACGTATTTGCCTATTTATGCTTCCTTCCCTCCATCTATCTGTTTTTCCACAAATGTGGGGAAGGGTCTCCTTCTTACGCCTCTTCACTGGTCATACACAGGCAGTATCATACCACCACAGCAGGGGGTAATTTCTTAAGGATATTGTAGTAATTAACTAGTTTCTGGCAGTTCACAGATGTATTGCAGAGGGTGTTTGTTGGATCACAATTGGAGGGACTCTTGTTATAATCCGTTCTGTGATTGGATTGTTTCAGTCTCACTGTGGGATGGTTTGAGCGACAGGCTGCAGAACATATGACAGTCAAGGAGACTGAGTTAGTTCTGACTGAGTGAACTGCAATGCGACCTGCTAGGGAAGACTAGGAAACCAAGTGTATTTTGTTGTGTTCTGTTATAAAAGTACCCAGTGTGAGAAGCTCCGGGGCTGAGCCGGGACGTCTTAGGCTGGACATTAGGGTCAAGGTAGGGTCACTAATAATCTTGATATATATTTCCCTATATCTCGTGTTGGGGCTGCAATTGATTTACTTTCAGAAATCAAAGAAAATAAAAAATACCTCACTATTTGTGACTTCTTGCTCATTAACAATAAATCTGTAATTGACCGCAGAGGACAGCTTTTCAGCTTGCACCCAGAAACGAACTTGTCCTTTCTCAAAGATCTCATAGGACAGTTCAGTCTTCAGAGGGATCACTGAAAAGTCAAGTAAAACAGAATACTTCAGGAGGAATGTTGTTTTAGATACCACACTTTGAACTGTTACACTGATTAATACAATACTTATTACAACTGTAGATTTAGAAAAATACTTTTTCAACAGTTGTTTGTACTGATGGGGAGACTGAACTCTTAGTATTTTACTGGTTATTCAAAATTAGTTATTCAAAGTGGAGTTAGATTCGATGAGTTTGGATAAAACAAGTGTTACTATCAAGTCAGGTTTACAAGGGAAAACATGGTTTTGTATACTGTTTTGTACTTACTTGGGTTTTTTATTTCACGACTGAGGGCCATCAGTTTTTCGAATTCTGAAACATAATACAATCAAAAAAAAAAATAAAATAACAATTCATAAACAAAATTACAAATGAAATGTATATTAAATAAAAATCACATTAATGGTTATTCAGTAAGTGGCCCTGTGTGAATACTGGAACTCTGCTTCACTGATCAAAAAGAATACTCTTCCAATTTGGATTCAGGCCAATCAAACTTAGTTTCAAGCTTATGTGTGGGACTTTAAGCACTATAACCATGAGTACATGACGTTAACACAAAATACTTGTGCAGGTCATTTTGACCACGCTCCAGAAGTTGAAGGGGTACTTTATATCAATATTTTTTTATTATTGCATTTCTTACCTGTATAATATCCTGTTATGTGTTTTTTCAACCACAGGGGCTGCATCTGAAAAGACTGGACTGAGTGTATTTATTTCCGAGCCTGTGTATGTAAGGGACTATACAGATAACTTAAATAATGAGAATAGTGTGCAATGTTTCTAATGAGTCACAGGCAATCTACCTTTCTCTTCCAGCACATAGCTTGCAGAGACACCTTCGGTGTCCGTGACAGACACAGAGTACGTTCCCAGATCCTCTTTATCAGGGTTCTTGAAGACAATTTTAGAGCTGAAAGACATTTTTGTTTTAAATTGACAAAATTATCAAAAAGGGGCATAGCAATTAAAATCCCCATTGCATTTTCATTTTGATTTATTCGTAGTGTCTAAGGCCTGACAGAACCTGTTACGACACTTACAAAAACAGCACAAAGATCCTATATGCGTGTAATCATCACAGTTGCAAGTTCTTTCTTTATATCATTCTTATGCTTGTTATGGTGTAAACGTCATCCTGCAGGCTTTCGAATGTTTATCTTTAAACAATAGATATTGTAAACCATATATCTCTTTTAATTGTGGGTATTTCAAGCCATGCTTAAAACATGTGCTACTTACTGCTGTCCTTCTGTTTCAATGTTGATCCTGGAGAACTCAGTAATTTCTCTATAGGATTTGCACCAAACAAACTGAGAAAACTCTGTCATTTCATTGCATTCATAGTTCAGATAAATGTTGCCTTCTTCATCCACACCAGAAGCAATTTCCAATGTTCCTAAAATATAATTTGTTAATGATTTTTTTTGTACTCAACAGACCGCCTACTAGCTTGTTATCTAATTTATACACCTACTACCCAGTGGTTTCAATTAGATAAAAAAAGGTTCAAACTGGAATAAGATACTATAGTTTGATTTGTATCCATTACATTTGCATTTAAAGGTGGCCAATAGGCATTGCAACCATGTAGACAGGCTGTGCAAATATTGGCATTATTTCTACAGGAACATAGGTACAATTTATATATCAGAAAAATGAAACTTGTAAACGATAATTTGTCAGAATGCATAACGTGAACTTACTCATGGCAAAAAATATTTTCTAAATGACATAATGGAAATGTAGAATTTGAGACCAAAATCAGCAACACTCATTCCTGGTACGTATAGAAGGCAACCTCAGACAGGTTTTTATTTAAGTAAACCTGTTATAAAACTACAGTGGAGTGAGACTTCTACACTCTAATGTCCATACAATATTACTAAAAAGAAACTTTAGACAAACAACATCTTTGATGATTTATTTTGTGTTAATACTGACAAAGTTATGGATGAACTATCTACAGTATGACAAGGTCTACTCTTATGACTATGCATGTCATTATCTGGTCTTTGGTATACTTGAAATCAAGAGACAGAAAAAATTGAAAAAATAAACTAAACTGTACATATCAGTTTGCAACCTGCTTAAAACTACTTCCCGCTGGTTTATTTGGTACTATTCCACTTGATAGTTCAACTGACATTGGCCAGAAAAAATGTCTTTAAAATTAAATGAAGGTGTCTTAAATAATTACTTTTGAACCCCAAAATCTGGTCTAGATGGGAACAAATGGCCTGTGCCTAGGAATAAAGAAATACTTTTGGGATACAAGATATATTGCAATTTACCAGTTTATAGTAAGGAGGCGTTTAATTGGAAATTAACTCAGTGTGCATTTCCCGTCATTAATTGTTTAGCCACAAGGCAAAAAATGTCCAGTTCAATTTAGTCTATTTTGTCAGAGATTACTGAAATGCTTTCAAACAGAATAACTGCAATACCTCCAGGGCAGTATCTGCAATATTGTCACTGCCTTTTCAATTAGTTTCATAATTTAGATTAAGGATGAGCCTCCAGTACCTTTGGGGATCCCAGCCTCTTGGTTTCACAAATTGTACTAAATTAAAGCAAATTTGTACAAATCTAATGGGAATACTGCATTTCTTACTATACTCTACCCCGCTGTCTCTCTCTTTCTCTTAATATGTAATTTGTGGTAAGGGAGAACTGCAGTACTGCATTCTGTCTCAACAGGGTGCTGGCGGTTCCAATACTCTTTAAAACATGTGCTCCGATACCAAGCAGTATATCTGATACACCGTAGCATTTACTCCTAGGCACACACACATCGATCTTACCCACATGGCTGTCAAGGACCAAACTTACCATGAAACCCCACAGCATCTCAATCTAAAGACGTGCTCTCAATAAACCATTGCAATTGAAGGCATTATTATTATTATTATTATTAGTATTATTATTATTATTATTATTAGTATTATTATTATTATTATTATTAGTATTATTATTATTAACAGCATTCTTCATTTTCTTTTGGTTATCTATCTTCAGAGATTTATACACTGAGAAATAACAGCAAAATGTGCATTTGTTGGTAATATCACAGGACTTAGATTGAAGATCAGCTGTCAAATCAGGTCTTAAACATTTGTTATTTGTAATACTTTTTTCAATTTTTGCTGCATTCTGTTTTATGTGGAAATAGCAAGGTCATATACGTATTCCTGGTAAGTGCAGTAAGGCTGCATCTTCTTTATGAAGGACTGAAACTTTAATCACCCCACATCTTTTGTCATGTTATTGTATTGTACCTGGTCTAGTCTGGACAAACACAGGTTCAGAAGTATCAGATGACTTGCCCACACCAGCTGAATTGACTGCACGAACTCTGAAAACATATGACTTGGCTTCCTCCAGATCTGAAACCTGAAAGTTTGTAAATTATAATTTTTACACAGAAGCAATATTTGAATAAAGATACATTAAGTCTTTTTTTTAATGCATGGCCCATGGCACAATAAATGGATGTGTCTCAATAAAAGGCCAACCACAGGTGCCATTCTAAACAAATATGTCTTGCACACAATTTTACAGCCAAATATTCACATGTTCTTATCCAAAACTTTGGTTAACTATTGTGTTTGTTTGTTTTATATTGTGGTGTACCTTCAGGTAACGATGATTTACTGCCTTCTCATTCACAGTTTTCCACTCCTCTGAACCCACTTTACAAATATCCACATGGTATCCTGTCACTGCGCTTGCCCCAGTGTATACAGGAGCGCTCCACTGAATCACCAGAGACGTATTTCGGATCTCACAGAATGTCAGATCATAGGATGGTCCTAAATATTTAAAATTACACTTTACAACAGTACAAACACATCTTTCTTACAAGTTATATCAATCTTAAAAGGGTGTTCCCCCCAAAAAAATATTTGCGAGAATTCAACTTGTTCAAAGATTCTCACACTCATTGCTCAGTGTCACTTAAATGTGTGTTTGCAGTGTGTTGTGGGTTACTAAAGCTGACCACTAAAGTTGAAGTTCAAGACTGTCATTTAAGTCAAAGAGTTCTCAGTGCACTTGCCAATATAAAGCCACTGACATATATGTATTGCCAGCAACTAGAACTGAAGAACAGCTTCTGAACTTCTTTTTATTAAAAAGTAAGGACATGTAATTTGAAGCTACATTGCTTCAAAGCAGCTTCTCAGACCTCAGGCGTTTGAAGAGAATATATAAATACTGAAACAAGTTTAAAATTAAAAGTTACCAATATGTAGAATTACGAACAAAATGTGCCTTCCAAATTATCTACTGAAAAATAAATGCTGAAATAACATACTGCACCTGGTTCTGTCATAACCCAGGCTTCACACCTGAAGGGGTCACTTGCATCAGATGGAAGCCCCACACCAGCCAGGTTGGCAGCTTGAATTCTGAACTCATAAAATGAGCCTTCTTTCAGGTTTTCAACCTAAATTAAGAAAATAGAACATGGTCAGTTGAACATTCAATGTTTAAGAGGCTTGTATTAATTTCTTTGAAAAATAATGAATGTTCAAATAAATAAATTTCCTGTTCTAATAAATTCAATATGTCTATATAATGCAAATAAGGGATAAGTACAGTGCACATTGACTGTACGAGGAGATAACAGTCGAGGATTTTAAAACTGGGAGGGAGATGGCTGTCTACAACTACACCAGCTGCATTCTCTAGATATAGCTATTACTGTCAAAGTTGTTTGGTCTCGTTAAGAAGCCTTTGTGACGTCCCTGTATACAAAAAGTGGACAGTTTCATGAAATCCAGATCTGGAATCCTAACTAAAGCTAATTTCAGAGTGAGTTCCACTTGCCATATAATAAAACAAGTGTACACTGTGAAACCATAAATTGTGGGTGTTGTGTACAATATACAGTAACACATAGATTAACATTTTTTACATTAAAAAAACACAAATACATAAAAAAATAAATATATATATATATTTTTTTACTGATTACTGGTAACCACCTTGTAAATTATTTCTTTGATGGGGTGCACATTAGTCTCCTTCCAGTGCTGGTCAGCCACATCACGCTGATCTATGTAGTAAGCAGTGACTTTAGAACCACCAGAATATCGTGGGTACTTCCAGCCTAGGGTCATGGAGTGACCATCACAGGCAAGAAGGGTGATGCCATAAGGAGGAGAAGGGCTTGCTGCAAGGTAATACAAAACAGTTACTAGAGGAAAAATGCATAGAGACGCGTTCTGCATTCATGATATTATCGAATTTGTTAATTTGTTCAATGTGCTCAATAATTAAGTGACAAGGCTTATTGAGGGTACAAAGAGAAAAAAAGTCTTCTGAGTGGATAAAATACAAGGATTTTATACTACTAAGGGATACTGCTGTCTCCTCATTCAGTCAATGAGGAAACTAATTAAACCAGGAAGTGTTTCTTTTTTCTTTCTTTCTTTGTCGAATTAATGATATTATCGAATGCATACAGGAGTACTTTTACTTGTCTAATTAGTTCACTGTGTCCAAATAATGATGCAATAATTACAGGGCTCACTAAGGATACAAAGGGATACAAGTATGTATAGTCACTGAAATATCAGCACAGAGAAATAAAATGTCTTCAACAGATGAAAAGGGAAGCCAGTGATTATATTGGTTGCGCACATAAGTATTTTTGTCTTTCTTTTAGACTGGTTACAAAGGTGCCTAGTTCAAAATTGTGTGGTGTCCTGTCCACTGGGGGGCAGACCATAACCGTGAACATGCAGTTACAAATCTATTATATGCGCTAGTTCAATACATACACCACTAGATAGCATTGTGTTTGTGATAACTTATACTGACAGTGAACTACATTTAAAATACTTAATGTGATTATGTATTCATGTCAAAGTGTGAAGATAAGATAGAAAACTAATACAAACAGGAGTCCTATACAGTACATACCATGTGGTACTCCTCTTCCTAGACAGAACAACCAAATAACATATATATATATATATATATATATATATATATATATATATATATATATATATATATATATATGTTATATAACATTCTAGCCATTTTACATATATTTGTATTTGTAATTTAGCACAAGCCTGGAAGGGAGTTATCAATGGCATTTCAAATTGCAAAAGTTCCATTAATAAAAATATGTCTAGATATTGACTAATAGTATAATGCATAATGTATAATGTTCACATAGCACATCCAAGCATTATGTGCATTAACTTATGCTTTTACTTTACTGTGTGAATGGGTAATCTGGGATACATTGCTTGGAAGTCAGTGTATGTGAGCAGCCTTAATAAAGTTCTCAAGCGTCTAAAAAACTCATGAATCCTATTCTTAACTGTTATTGCACACCAACATTTTACAGTATGGAAAACACAGAATAAATTATCTTATTAATCAATTGAAGGCAATTTTCGTTCCATAAAAAAAGCAATTTGACGCATTTTAGGCCCGCTTTTCAGTCACATATGTGAATGCGCAAAGGCGCCTTAAGGCCTTCACACACCAGACGCGACATGACTTTTACTGGGGCGACACGACAAATTCGCTGCGAAAACACACCAGAAGTGATCACAGACACGACGTGAGAGCTGGAAATTTGTGGTGCGTGTGGGTGGTGCTGGCAGACCAGGAAATGAAACAATAACAATGGTTGTACAGGCAAAACAGCACTGCTGCGCTTGTATTTAATAATTGACAAAATAAACAGTTTAAACAAAACAACACACAAAACAAAGCAAAGGCCACTCTGGGCAAAGCAAAACAAGTATATTTTAGATATATCAATTGTTTCTCTCTTAATTTAGACTCACGTCTCACCTCTGACACTTTCTCCTAGAGTGCAGAAAGCTGCAGGTTTTTATACAGGTGACCATTTCCTTATTTAGCAACAATTAATCAATTAATTAATTCGGGAGATGGTCACCTTCTGCACAAGGTTTTTAAATAAATAAACAAAACACAAACACACAGCTTTTCGCCATCATCTTAAATAATCATGTCGGATGGCTTTCGTCCGTCCGCACATAAACACAATATATTTATATAATAATAGTAGTCGTAGTGGTCGTAATAATAATAATAATAATAATAATAATAATAATAATAATAATAATAAATTAATACCTACATAAAAAATTAAATACACAAAAGGGGTGGGCACCCACCACAAAGTGAAACAGGGCTTGACTTCAAACCACATGGAGCTGTTCTCTGATTGCTCAGTTGTGTAGTTGTCATGTGACGAATTCGCAAAAATAGGACCAGGTTCTATGTTTTTTTTCCATCGCTCGCGTTGGAATTTGTGTCGCGGCGACGTCCCTTGTCGTGTCACCTTTGGTGTGAAGGGTGCTATTGAAAAGCATAGGATTTATTGATTTTCTCGCTTCGCTTTGTCATGTCGCTCTTCGCATCGCATCTGGTGTGTATGGGCCTTTAAACCGAAAATGTGAACAGGATTGAAGACCTATATGCAGCTGCCCTGGGCCAGCCCAGTAGTGTGAACGGGGTCTTGTCACTGTAAATCAGTGGCATAGCCACGGGTGGGCCTGGGTGGGCCGTAGTTCACACACATGTCCACCCAAATCTGCGCGCCTATTGTGAATGCCAAGTTTAAGTACACTTATAAAAAAAATAATAATAATAAACATCAACTGTGCACCCAGAAGGCGGTGTTTAAGTTTGTCAAATAGGCTATTTTGTAAATGCTGCAGGTTTTAGCCAATGAAAGTCATTGTGATGCAATATTTGGGTGGGATCTTCCTCTCACAAAACGAAGCATGTGCAAGCCATGTTTGACTGACAGCTTGCGAGGCAGTTGGTGCAGATCTGTTGAAGGTCTGTTGAAAAGTCCCAGATGATTATTTTAATGTGCATTTTTAAAGTAAGTTTGTATGATGTTACAATGTATTAATAATTTGAAGGTATCTGTGGTTTTACAATTTCATAATTATTTCTATGTAGTATTAGAAATGTAAAGAAATACAAAAACTTGGGTTTTGTCATTTAAGGTTTGCCATTAACTTTTCTCCTGTGTATAAGATTTATTTTAAAGGCAGCAAAATGTAGAAATCGCACATTCCTTTTCATTAGCGTGTCAACAAAGTGTCATCATTGTAATAGGTTTACAAAACTTGAAAATGTTGCTCAATTTGTCACTCAAGGTTGTTTTAAAAAATATTTTTTTGTCTGCTTGTTATGTTTTTTGCAGCCAAACAATATCTAAGATTTTAGTTTTGGTTTAAAGGCAGCAGGAGCTTTGCCTGATTTTTAATTTATGCTTGACAGATGCCCTTATGCAGGGCGACTTACAGAGGTAACAAGTTACTACAATATAGCTGGAGATTGCAATACAGCTTTTTTGTTTGGGGATTCTTTTAGTTTCTGTTTGCACTTTTTTGTCAAATGAAACGGTTTTTGCAATTATTGTGCACAGTGGGTTTGTTTCTGTAGGTTATTTGCTTTGTATTTGTAGTCTATACGTGCAACTACTCTTATAAACTGCAAAAAATGTTCGCCTTGCTTCACTCGGCACCATACATTTTCAGTCTTGGCTACTTTGCACTGCTCAAACCCTGGGAGAAATTTGATGTATTCAGAGTTTTAATTGATTTAAATCATGTTTGTAATGTAAACTATTTCCTGTGATGTCAGACCTTTGGTACTTGCCCGTCCACCCGAAGTTGGGGCCCATCCAAATTTCCATTCCTACCTAAGCCCCTGCTGTACACTAAACACGCTTTCTCTACATGCATCAGCACAAGGTTTGAATGTCAACTACAATCTTCTTTTCAGTACAGTACTTACTAAGAGCAGCTTGCACATTGATGGGAGATGATTCCTGGGATTCCTCACTGAAGCCTACATCATTTACAGCCTTCACACGGAAGATGAAATTCTGTCCAGTGGTCAGGCCATGAACCACAAACCTAAAGAAATGGTTATTATTTTACATGCATAGGACTGTATCTCTATCTAAATATAATAAGTATTACTGTATTTGATTACAGACAATTAATACATGTAAAGTAGTTACTGTAGGTACATTAACCACACTATAGCTACACTGTTCCTACAACATATGGCGTTCATCCTCACAACATAGCCAGGTGCTAAGTAGAAAAGAATAGTAAATGAAGCTTTTGTACCTGTAGTTTGAAGTGTTTCTGGTTATTAAAAAACTTACCTGGTGTGTTTTACTGGTTTGTGGTTGCATGTTTCCCAATGTTTTGAGCTTACTACGCTGGAGTCAATGTAATAGCCAATAAGTCCTCCAGCTTGTTTTGGGGATCCCACTGCACAACAACAGATGTTTTGGTATTTCTTGTAGCCAGAATGCGACCAGGAGCAGAAGGAGCACCTGTATCAAATACATTTAATTGTTAAATATGCACATATTTTGTATACTAAATGCAAACAGACACACATTTGAGTGAATTGAAGAAAGAATGATAAACAAAAACAGAGATAAAAAGTAAAAATAAACACAAATTTATTATTTTTTCTCTGCATTCATTCGTGTTAATTATTCTTTCTTTTGTCCCCTTCTCTCTCTTCTGTTTCTTTGAGCCTGCATGTTCACTGCAAGGACATTTCACTTGATGACTTTCGACACCGTCCACTGGCACATGCGTATTTTGATCACCTCGATTGAAAGCCAGATATGAACTTCAAAGTAAACCCTCTACGAGTAATAAACCAAAGTATGAGGCTTTAAGCTAGAATGGTAGTCTGCAGGCGAGCAGCGTCAAACATCATTATGAAACAAATCACAACAAATTGTCATCTGAATATTCTCCTGGATCAGACTTAAGGAGAAACAAGCTGGCCTCTTTAAAAGCATGCCTCGGCAGTCAGCAGATGCTCCTTTCTGCATTCAGTAAAGAAGCTGATTTAATGACAAGCGAGTTCTGTATGGAATGGAAAATTGCTCGTGGCAAACGTCCTCATTCTGATGAATGAATCTTTTTATAAAATTGGCTTGTTGGCGCGAGACTTGAGAATGCATGTTTAAGTGTTATATTTTAGGTCTAAAAATAATATTATGTTTACATATCTTACATCTGGTCATAAGCAGGTACTTTAATCCCTTTCAAAATAAATACAGTGTATTTGCCATCCCGAAAAGCTCTCAAAAGTATTTAATACACGCAGCAGTCATTAAAAAAAAAAAAAAAAAGTGTCCTTTTTCTTTTTAAACCCAGCATTCAGATCTTCAAGGGATCAAAAAGAATCCTTACAAAAATGTATCTTTTTATTTGGTGTTTTGGTGAAATCAGGACAGTTATCATATTTTGCTTCATAATAACAGAATATATTTTATTTAAAGTGTGTAATACATACAGTATAAACAGAGATAATAATGTAAAGTTTAATACACTGTAGATCTACAGTACAATAAAAATCACACATAAACTGTGTAAGGCTCTGCAATGTTCTATCCCTTGTTCTTGTTTATTTTGCTGCCATCAAGAAATAACTACTGCACAGAGTAAGTGCAAGATTCTGTTATAATGTTCGAGATAATTAAAAAAAAAAAGAACAGTGCTAGTATTTAAAATTTCTGCTCACAGACATTTCTTGTTTTACAGTATGTGTCTTATGATGTATGCAGTAAGGCCTGACTGGGTGTCCATATACATAAGAAAGTTTACAAACGAGAGGAGGCCATTCGGCCCATCTTGCTCGTTTGGTTGTTAGCAGCTTATTGATCCCAGAATCTCATCAAGCAGCTTCTTGAAGGATCCCGGGGTGTCAGCTTCAACAACATTACTGGGGCGTTTACGTCGAATATACGGATGCCTCGGGGCGCTGTGAGGCAGGAGAAGAAGTCGAGTTATTTGTTTTCTTCCTGTCACTCAGTGCAGACACACTATTTGAGCAGAACAGACGTGAGGACGAAAAAAAATAAATTCAATGATGTTGTGGATTTCAGTAATTTGTTCAAGGTCTGTGTCAGAGAGTGGTGGATAATGTGCATAAGTGTCTTTATTATTATTTATTTGTTAGCAGACACCCTTATCCAGGGCGACTTACAATTGTTACAAGATATCACATTATTTATTTATTATTATTTTACATACAATTACCCATTTATACAGTTTGGTTTTTACTGGAGCAATCTAGGTAAACTACCTTGCTCAAGGGTACAGCAGCAGTGTCCCCCACCTGGGATTGAACCCACGACCCTCTGGTCAAGAGTCCAGAGCCCTAACCACTACTCCACACTGTGGCCTATAGCATTTACAAACCTCTAAAAATACATTATGTGAAGTGACAAAGTCGGGGTGAGAGTAAAACCGCGTTTTTTGGTTTTTTTGGGGGGGGGGGGGGGGAGGGGGGGGAGAGTATTTTTTTCTGTGAGTATTTTTTTTCTGTTTTGCTATCTTCCAGTTCATTTAATTGTTCTGCATCCAAATCGGCATGTCTGCTTACTACTTTTGAGATTTTTTGCAGCTAATTGGTCACTCAGTTTCATAATTACAGCTGTACATCTACTTTAAATTCTGTGAGGTAGCGCAGTGCTTTAGAATATGTGACAAGGCTCCAACTGTTCGTGTTAATCCAATATAGGGACAGCTGGAACCTTGCTCAACCAATCACATTGCTTGTTTCACGTTCCATTGCCAGCCCTGGATTACATAATTAAGCAATAAGGCACTAGAGGGGATGGGTTGTGCTGGATATTGTCACTTCTTGGTGCGTTGTTAGGCACAAGACGCAGCACTCAAGTACCGTTATTGCATTTATAAAATTGATTCATAAACGTTTTATAAAAAAAGAAAGGCGAAATCTATATCGTTCCAAAGATGTATTAACATTTTGAGGCATAACTTTCCAAAACAGAAAATAGTCCCTATGAACAAAAAAGGCATATCACATGTTTTATTGAAGTGCGATACGGTAACAATTTGATCGAATGAAAATGCGTGTAAGTGCAGAGAGGTATATTAACATCAGAAGTTTATTTCTCAAACTGTAAAAAATATGACGGCAGAACATACAGAAATACTTGGGACTGTAATTAGGAAGTGTACTATGTACTGCAACTTACATGATTGCAGTAAACAAAACAAACCGGCAGTTACTAAATTTAAATTGTGCAAATTAAAATATATGATAATATGCTTGCTGTGGTGTATTTAAAATGGTAAATATAGCAGAATGAACTCACTGCAATTTAAACTTGTGTTTACTGAAGAATAAACGGTATGTAAATCATAAGAGCTGTCTGTGTGCTGTCAGATCAGGATGTCACTAACACGCTTTGTAGCTGCAGCATGCTGTCTCCATATTACTGTACAACTGTACACAATTAAAGGTGCGGTCACCAATTCCATACACAACACTTGCAAAATATTAAAACATATAAACATGCAGAGTTCACGAATAGATTAACCATTCAGCAGAATGAGGCAACAAACAAGCGATTGCAGACACAAACCTGGTTGTAATGGGTAGGTCTCAGTTTCACAACAGCAGTTTAAGATTGCACTTAGTTACTGGTACACATAGTGGTCCCTGCTGGAAACACTGGTACTTGAAATTAAAAGGTTGAAAACCACTGCTCTGCCGTATAGCAAACAGCGCAAGAGTTTAAGGTGCTTTGTTGGGATGAAGATCATTAATTATATTGTAGCACCCAGTGTGCTGGCGTGGTTCAAGCAGAGGCAACAGTCAGGATTCGTAATAATGGCTGCTCTTTATTAAGCTGCTCAAGCAGCACTTCTGCACATGCGCTTACAGTAGCACTGATAAGTGCTAGAACTAGGCAGTGACAGAGACACACACACAGAAACGAATTGTTTAACTGCTTGAAATCCTGCTACCTGTTAATAGATGAATGGAATTGTCTTATTGTATCAGTACCGTTTTAAAACATGTGTTGCTATTGAAAGTTTACAATAAACAAACAAACAAACGTCTGCTAAAATGTATCTGTGTGATTTTCTTGGCAACCTTGTTCCTACATTTTTAGATCTGTTACCTGAATAAAAATAACCTAAATGATCTTATATAATTTCTTCTGTGCCTTATCGCACTGAACTGGCATAGTCGCTCTACATCTTGTGATATTTTGGAAATAAAGGCAGGTGTGTGCTGCGTCAGTACGCTCCCGTGACTGGGGAGGTGTTACAGACATTTAACTAAAAATAAACTTGTAAATACTCTAATACTGTAAAGGTGTGAGTTCTGTTACTTATATGCATGTTAATGCCGTGGCTCATGTGTGGTTAACTCGACACCTTTGATAAGTCAACACTAAATGGCATCCCTGTGGGGTGTCGAGTTCGCCGATGTTGACTGTATTTATATATTTATTTATATATATATATATATATATATATATACACAGACGTGCTCAAATTTGTTGGTACCCTTACAGCTCATTAAAATAATGCTTCATTCCTCCTGAAAAGTGATGAAATTAAAAGTTATTTTATCATGTATACTTGCATGCCTTTGGTATGTCATAGAATAACGCAAAGAAGCTGTGAAAAGAGATGAATTATTGCTTATTCTACAAAAATATTTTAAAATGGTCTGGACACATTTGTTGGTACCCCTTAGAAAAGATAATAAATAATTGGATTATAGTGACAGAAAAACATAAAAAAGCCAGACTGGAATTTGCTAAAATGCATATTGACAAGCCACAATCCTTCTGGGAGAATGTCCTTTGGACAGATGAGTCAAAACTGGAGCTTTTTGGCAAGTCACATCAGCTCTATGTTCACAGACGAAAAATATGAAGCTTTTAAAGAAAAGAACACCATACCTACAGTGAAACATGGAGGAGGCTCGGTTATGTTTTGGGGCTGCTTTGCTGCGCCTGGCACAGGGTGCCTTGAATCTGTGCAGGGCACAATGAAATCTCAAGACTATCAAGACATTCTGAAGCGAAACGTACTGCCCAGTGTCAGAAAGCTCTGCTAAAAGCACCCAAGAATGGATAAGAACAAAACATTGGACTATTCTGAAGTGGCCTTCTATGAGTCCTGATCTGAATCCTATCGAACATCTATGGAAAGAGCTGAAACTTGCAGTCTGGAGAAGGCACCCATCAAACCTGAGACAGCTGGAGCAGTTTGCTCAGGAAGAGTGGGCCAAACTACCTGTTAACAGGTGCAGAAGTCTCATTGAGAGCTACAGAAAACGTTTGATTGCAGTGATTGCCTCTAAAGGTTGTGCAACAAAATATTAGGTTAGCAGTCCCATCATTTTTGTCCATGCCATTTTCATTTGTTTTATTATTTACAATATTATGTTGAATAAAAAATCAAAAGCAAAGTCTGATTTCTATTAAATATGGAATAAACAATGGTGGATGCCAATTACTTTTGTCAGTTTCAAGTTATTTCAGAGAAAATTGTGCATTCTTCGTTTTTTGTGGAGGGGTACCAACAAATTTGAGCACGTCTGTATATATATATATATATATATTGGAAGCAACACTAGGTATTTCATATATGTGATTGCAGTATTGATTCTTTCCTGCAATTTATTCTATAGACAGCATGTTCAGGAAATGTACCATAATGGCATGCAAAAGGATGGAAAAGGATACATTTACTGAAATCCAATAGACTGCACCACATTGAGCAAAATAAAATATTAACATGAATATTACCATAGAGCTCCTGAACTTGAATAGGTGCTGTAGGCTCGGACGCATTACTGATACCAAACTTATTAACAGCGAGCACACGGAAAAGGTATTGCTTTCCCTCTGCCAAGTCAAATACAGCATATCGAGGAGATCTCACAGGAATCTCAGTGTTAACTCTTTGCCAGTTTCCACTGCCAACCATGGACTGAAAGAAACAATTGCAAGGTGATTCACAGTTGCAATAACCCCACCCTCCTCTCCTAGATGTAGAATAAAGAAAGACATAAAACAAATGAAGTGATGAAAAGAAATGGGGCTGAATATTTGAGGTAACTTCATAAGTTTATAGGGTTTAAGCAGGTTTTTTTATGACACCTTTATGGCATTAAAATAATTTCCCAGAACTAAATAATGCTTGGGATATTATTATTTTTTTATTACTAGTGAAAAATAATCATTTTATGTTATAAAATAATGATAATGAGTTTTATAATTAGTTGGACATGTTATGTATTGCTGAGAGTTATTATTGTTTTTACAGCTTTTTTAAATTAAACCTTTATAGATGCATTACTATTGATTCATAACAGATCAAACCATGCATTTGTTAAAACACAGTGTCAGATGTATATGCATTTATAATATCATTTCACATTTCAGATCCAGAAACTAATTAAATAAAATATATACACTATAGTACACTATTATATAAAATTGATTTGTATTGAGTGTTTATTTTTATTTTTATAATGATTTATTACTTATTTTTTATATATGTCTTTCTTTCTTTACATAAACCCAGTTTGACATTGACAAATCTGTTTCTGCGGTGTTGAATAGTACAAACATCCATAAAACCAAACTAGAATCTACTTTTCAGCTAGTGTGCTGAAGTGGTTCATTGTGAAACTCAAAGGAAAGGGTTCAATACCTTCTCAATGTAGTACATCAGTGATTCCCTGCCACGGGGAGCAGGTGGTTCCCAGCTGAGCACAACATATATTTTGCTCATCTCTGAAGCATGTAGATTGGTGGGGGGTCCTGGGATCTTGACATCACCTACAGGATTAATATATCACTGTGTTAATAGGAGGTTTAGTCTGGATCAGCAATTCCATAGCAGATGAATACTGATTTGTGTGTTTCAATACCACAGGACTGTTAGGGCACTGAGTTTTCTTGGGTACACTTCAAAGTAATGTATAAGGATATATAAGTACATGTTGTTACACTGTATTTACCATTCATTAATATTTAAAACATGCACTTGGCACACAATTACAGTATGTGATTGTGAGTATGTACTTTTATTGTGTATATATGTCATACTGTTGCATGCATTTACTTCTTAGTTCTTAACTTAAATGTATTCAGCAAATGTATACATAATGTTGTTGATTCTGTTAAATGCATATTATGGTAAACAATATGAAACACACATTACCTTCCAGTTCATCTTGATCGATCACAGTTTGTTTTCCTCTTTCCAGATGAATGACTGTTCAAATAAAAGCACAGCACATTGATAGTATAAGCACGGGAAACTGTAAAATGGCTGTGCAGATTTACTGTTGCATATACACAGGGTATCAGGTAATCATGTTAGGTAGCTGGATAGCAACCCAGCTACAATTTGGTAGCCATACCAAGATACAGAGACAATAGCCCATGTCTTAATGTGAGTTTCTGACACTATAAAAAACAATACTTAAATGTTGATTGATGTTGAAAACCTAATTTATAAAGTGTATTAAACAAACCCATATTCTCCAAATAGCGGGTGAGCTGTCCACTTGCTACTTCACATTTCCAGACTTATATACTGTATTTTTTTTTTTTTTTTTTAGAAATGCAGAAAGAAACGTAATATATTCAGTGACAGACTTTTAAACTAAAAGTTTTATTGGGTGTTTTACAGTTATGGATAGAATATTCTCCCTGTATGTTCTTACCTTGCAGTCTAGCCAAGTCAGCAGGATCAAGGGCTGCTACAGCTTCAGAAACTCTGGAAGGCCTGCTGATGCCTTTATTGTTCACTGCCCTCACCCGGTAAATATACGAGCGCCCTTCAAATAAACCATGAACTGGGTATTTACAGATTTTAATGGGTGAGTCATTGCACTGAATCCAATTTTCAGTTCCAACTTCACACCTGCAAAACATAATTTTAAAAACAAATAACTAGAAGCAAAACTGTATTTAGTTAGTGTATAGATGTTGTCTAATAATCAGTTCAACTGTGACTCAATGTATCTTATCTTGAACACTGAATGAATATAGCAGGTCTGACAATGTTTAATGTTTAGGGATTTATTTTTTATTTTTAAATATTCCGATATTTTCTGTTGTAAAAACATTGTCATTTAATTTGATGCTGATCATACTTTAAAGCTTACTGCATAGGAGCACATACAACATACAATGTTGTCAATGTAATTGAAATAGGGTTATGCATAACAAAGGACCAATGCAATAGATATTTCATATTTAAAATGCAATTCTGTGAAAGAAATTACCTATCAAGAAAGTATCCAGTGACTGGGCTCTCACTAGTGATATTTGGTGGTTTCCAGGATACAATGGCATAATCTTTGTTAGCATCATGGATTTTAATACTCATAGGAGCTCCAGGGGCTCCAGCTACTGTTGATTCACCATCTGTAATATAAAATATATATATATATTGTAATACTTGCAGTATACATGTATACATGTTAAGTTACTGGGGTATTCCCAACAGGAGGCTGTGTTCCAGTGGTTAAAGCAATGGGCTTGTAACCACGAGGTCCCTGGTTCAAATCCCACCTCAGCCACTGACTCATTGTGTGATCCTGAGTAAGTCACTTAACCTCCTTGTGCTCCATCTTTCGGGTGAGACGTAGTTGTAAGTGACTCTGCTGCTGATGCATAGTTCACACAACCTAGTTTCTGTAAATTGCCTTGGATAAAGACGTCTGCTAAATAAACAGCCAACAGACCTGTCTAGATGATGGAAGGGATAGTGAGTGAGTAATGATATGATGTTTCTAAAACTTCCAATATGAATTTCAGTAACCAGAATATTTATTTATGTCTACATAATACATATATTTATTGGTGTATTTAGTTCTTGCATATTTTAGAAACAAATAACAATAACAACACTACTATTACTACTACTATGTCTACTACTACTACTAATAATATCATTTAATTTGAAAAAATTGTTCAATATTAAAAAAAGGTTTCATACCTCTTACAAATATGTAGGCGCAGTGCTGAGAACTTCCACCCTTGGTAACCATGCGCAATGTGTACAAGCCCTCATCATCCTTATTAAGATGAGTCAGAGTCAATCTAGCAACACCAGCTCCGAACTTCATTTCTGCCCATTTTGATTCCTTGATACGAACATCTGAAAAAAAAAAAAAAAAAAAACACTCTTACTGTATCTTTGCTGCACACCCAAACAAGATACCCAGTAAATACTACTGCTGTCGTTAACATAGTCTTTGCTATGATAGAAGTAATTGGGTCATTACACAGTTTTTGTTCAAGTTCCCCACATCTGTTTGCAACAGTGTGCAGTTTACAAATTAAAATAAAACCTGTACTAAAAACCTGGGCAGTCTACCATTTTATTTTAAACAGTATATGTTGTGGATGTGAAACAATAAAACATGTTAAAATTAGGTAGTCCAAGATTAATGCTAATCAAGGTCTATGAAACCTGTTTGAAGCATATTTACAAAGTGTTTACTCCAATTTTTTTTAAGGTGAAAAACAACTGTTCATTAAAAAAAAATAGAACTTGTTTCACAGATTTGCAACGTTAATTAATGATTTATGCATTTCATGGCTCTTGATAAGATGGCCGGTGTAAGGAAGGGATTAATGTGGACTGAAGTTGCCAGAGGGACTACAATGGAGTTGCTTTACAGGATTTAATAAATTAAATAGTATTATTGGATACAGAGTAAGAACATTAAACAAGCTGTAGAGCTATTGTCGTCAAAGGACTTGTGAGGCCTGTTTTTTGTATTCCTTACTTGAGAAAATTATTTTTCTTTGTATCTTTCTCTATCTGGCTTAAATGCTGACAGTGTGGGTTTAACTGATGAAGAGGTAATTGGGATACCTGACTAATTAGCAGTTATTTGTACTCTTAGTTCTTGTTCTGGCTTCAGTGATGACATTCCAATTAACTGTGAGAGATGGCAACCCTAGAGCAATTATAAAGACATGCTTATATGAGAATGTGTCTGTTTCAGCAGGGAAAGAAGCAAAAGGGCAGTAACAGCACTAAATTAGATCCTGGCTGCGTGAAGGATGGTGGGAGGGAGTTATCCCCAGGGAAAGAGCTGATGTTCGATGAAAAGGGAGGTAGACAGGTTCATGAATATGCATAAGCAGGGCTGGACTAACGCAGGGGCTTTAGGGCTGCAGCCCAGGGGGTCAGATTTTGAGGGCCTCAATATATATATATATATATATATATATATATATATATATATATATATATATATACACACACACACACATATATATAGTTGCTGAGAAAGACAGAAAGTCGTGGAGTTACATCCTATCTGCAGTACCATTGTCAACTCATAAACAAAAGGCAGAAACAAACTCCCCTACTCACCAAACAGTGCCACCTACTACTGCACAATCTGTCCAACTGTGGAACCAGTCATTTAATTTAGAAAACTGCATTCCCTGGTACAGTCAACTTTAAGAGACAAATACTGAAAATATTCTGAAAATTGATTTAATTTATTATTAAAAATAATTTGTTTATCTATTACATTCATTGGAACTATTACATTTATTGGAACTATTTTTCCTAGCATAGTAATATATTTAGGAAAAAATAAACCTATATTCATTTTTAAATAAACATGTGTCTATATCTTTATTTCTAAAAGTAACCCATTATATAAGCGCAATAAGACACTCCAGGGTGTTGGTTGTGCTAGAATAACCGCACTTCCAGGGGCTAAAGGCACTCTGCCTACAGACTTGTGCCTTACTACGCCCCTGGGCGTGCGGTTATTCTAGCACAACCAGCACCCTGTTGTGTCTTATTGCTTACATAATTTATAATACAATATCTAAAAAATGAATAAGTAGCGTGTGACTGTATGGATCAGAACAACATGTCTGTTTTACCAAGCCATATTGCGTTGGTGGAGCAGGGACTGCCTGATGATATGACTTGACCTGCGATCAAGTCACGTGCCACTTTTATCAGGTGTGCTGCGGCACGAACGTGACGCAGATCAGAACCTGTAAATGTCTGACAAAGCAGCACTTATGGAAGTATGAGAGCGATGCTGAAAAGCAGAAACTCAACAATTACAGTGTCATCACAAGGAAGATATGTTAAAAAACAAAACACCAATGCTGACACGCTATTTTAATACAATACCAACAAATCTATGTGAAGGTATCAGTACTTTGGAAAATACACTGGAGAGAAATCAACAGGGGGAAATGACCTAGGTTTATATGGGTTACAGTGGGGCAATCTCCATGGAAAAATAAAAATAAGTCTCACCTTTTTCTCACTCTATTTTGGTAGTAGTTTCAGGTTGTGTGTGTTTCCATGTAGTTCTCTTTTAGACTGAGAAATTGTCGTTCGAAATGCAAATAAACTAATTCATATTAAAATACCAGAGGCTATGTTTGTGCCCGAGTTCCAATTTGGCCCTGTGGGACTTACTGATATCATACAGCTTTCTTAAACCGTGTTTCCATGGAGTTTTTAGGTTGTCTTAAAACACTGCCTGCCTCATTTGCCTGCCCCCCCCCCAAAAAAAAAACCCATTGTTCCTGTGTATGCAGCTCTGCTGATTCTGCTGAAATATGGATCAGCTGAGACTGAATAATTTGACATTAATTGAGATGTTAATCAAGTGTGGTAGTAGTAAAACAGTAAAGGGAAGGAATTGAATATTCAAATTGGGGGCCCCCAAAATGATAACAGCCCTGGGCCCCCATTAAACTTAATCTGGCCCTGTGCATAAGAAGTATATTTTCTCTTTCAAAAACTTTCAATTCTTATTTCCACCACAGTTCAATCCTTACAAATCAAATGACATCCTAAAGCAGACTTGTACTCTGCAGTTATTTCCCCTTTTTTCACGAACTTTTAAATTATATTAATTTGTAAATGCTTCCTTACCATCTCTGTACCACTGAGCATCTGGCTGGAGATTGGCCAGTTCAGGTGCAATCACCATTTTGCAGACCAGGGTAAGAGTGTCTCCTTCAGTGCCGAAGGTCACATCAAACTTCTCCAGAAACATGACATCAATTTTAGAGTAAGTCATTTCGGGTAGCACAGGAACTAAAGGAGAAAGAATGATAATTTGCTCATTCACATGCCAAACAGTTAGCTTACTATTACTTACAAAAAAAGACAAGTTGAGTACCAAATGTTAGCTGGATAATCAAAAAGATTTTTTTTTTTTACGAAGAATGAAGTACCTGTACAACATTGGATGGCCCCCTCTCATGTAATAGAATGAGGGGAAATCCAACCAACAATTACATAGACATAGATCCAGTTAATATGTCTCTGTTATACTATGTGATCTTGATTTTATAGCAAATACACTGACTAAGTTTTTACTTACGCTGGATTGGCAGCATCACCGAGTGGTAAGGCTCTTCGTCAACTCTGAGCCCTATAAAGCAGTAAGAGCTTTCTCATTAGCAAGGAAGGTATCCATAGCTATAGAAAGAAATTATGCCATAAATCACGTTTACTTTACAAAGAGCCAGAAATACCTACTTTTGACAATCACTGAAGCATTAGTAGATGCCTGTCCATGGACATTAGTTGCAATTGCAGTGTACTGAGCAGTATCACAAACTTCACATCTGAGATTAAACAAATAAAACATATAGTACAGTTGATTAGTACAGGATACCCAACAATATTTCCTAGTTTGCAATCAATTTTCAATAAGGAGAAATACAAGAAGGAGGAAAACAAGACTTGCTAAAGTGATATGGATGCCAAATACAGCTATACATTCCTCACAAAAAATGTCAAGGTGAACCTGGATACAAAATAGCAGCACAAAGCCTTGACATCTTATACAATGTTATCAGTTTGCCTCTATTTTCTGGTAGAACTTCCCAGATCAATGGACAATTTGCATGTCACTCAAACCTGAGGCTGCTGAAACTATACCAAATACAGATGCTTTTTAAGCGATATATGACAACTTTTCTCATTATTTTAATTTTAGAATGTCGTTGTTAACTTTAAAGTTGCTTTGCGCTTCAAGTGGAACATGGTATTTTTACACGCCTCGTACCATATTAAGGCCGAAGGGAAAAGTTGCAGCTGATTTAGGAAGCTTGATGCTTTATATCACTCTGCAATAAGATTTGTCACTGGTGCTCCCTACCGCTGTCATCACTGTGATCTCTACACTTTGGTTGGCTGGCCTTCACTTCAAACACATCAGCTATGTCATTGGTACAGACTCATTTATAAAACTAATCGGGAAATCACCCCTCTATTTAAGCGAATTGTTGTTCGATTCAACAATTTGATTAGTTTAATTTTCCCTCGTGTTTTTACTGTTGTTGGGCATAACTCATTCCAATATGCAGCTGTTCACGATGGGAATGAGTTACAATCAAGGCTTAAACTCCCTGGTTTTAACTCAAAGTGTGCTTTCTTTTGTAGGCTTGAAGCTCTTTTCCCTGTTTCATGTGCTTGTCAGAGCAGATGCTGATTTTAATAGTTTTTTTTTTATTTATTATTGCTGTAATGTTTCTAACTGTCTATGTACTGTTGTCTGTTGTATTTATGTTGCCTCTTGGACAGGTCAGCATTTAAAATGAGAACTTGTTCTCAATGTCTTTACCTGGTTAAGTAAAGGTTTGAATTTAATTGATTTCAGTGCTGGTTTCACAGCTGACCTACTGACAAGGTGACAGCCAAGAGATTCCAAGCTGTGTTTGGAGGACATGGATCAGATGATTTGGTATGAGCAGCTGGAGACTCTTGAAGAGGCAAGTCACATAAAAAGATATATTTCTTTTTGGAATGGCTTTTCATCATTTGAAACATCTTATAGTTCTTGTTGTATTATACTGAATCAACTTTCCCTTTAAAGTCATATTGTAATTTCTTTGCCCAATATAAACAATATACAAGTCTTGATATTTAAAAATGTTGACAAACTTTATGAAAACACTATTTTTTAAGGGGTTGTCTATGCAAAGTGGTCTTTTGGGCACAAACACTATTCCACATGCTATATTTAGGGCCAGCAGTTTTTGACTATGTATGAAAGATCATCGGTACCAGATCTGGGCTACATTTGAGTAAATTATACAGGTTAAGTTTGGGATCTGGGTTTGTAGAAGTAACGACAATTGTGATAAAGAGGGAGGACCCATCCCCAGGGAACAGGGAGTCAAACTAAACTCTAGATAGTTATGGAGCCGCTTAAATACAATTGCCACTTGGGTTAAAACAGAGCTATATATACTGCATCAGTGACTTTTTGTATTTGCTACACTCATTTTGAGTATGTGTGGCAAAGTGCCCCGCCCCTGTGTGCATTTGTGTGTTCTGTGTATGTATGTATGCGTGCGTATGTTAATGTTGGTGTATAGATTGGTACACGGGATATAAACGGGTCTGTGTTTCACGTGTGTTTAAAGTGTATAATTATATTTAGGCACGAGGATGGCACATCACTTCACGTGCAGATAAAATGTGTATAATGTGTTGCACGTAATGAATTCACGTGCTGGGATTCAAGTGAGTAAATAATTAGTAATTGAATCCCAGCACAACAGTATATATAGATGCACGTTTTAGTCACTGGTGGTTGGGTGTTCGGAAGAGGAGAACGGGTGAGCGAGAGAGGAGAACTAAATAGTGTAAAATCGAAAACGTAAAGATAAGTTTGTTTGTACTCACCGTGTCTGTCTGTCTGTCCGTGCACCGTTTGTTTAGTGTTAGTCCGTTTTGTTTGTCTGTTTATTTTGGCGCAAGTGCCGTGTCCCGTGTTTTTGTCTGTTCAAACCTTTTATTTTCTGTTTATTAAATGCTGAGCGCGATCACGCGCCCAGCTTATACCAAACCACATCTCTCTGTTTATGACGCCACCCACTCCGGCCGTCTTTGTGACACGTGGTGTCCTGCGTGGGATCGACAGCGCCTCCAGGACTCAGGCCAGAGCAGGAACCGCAGTTTTGGATTTAAAAAAAAAAAAAATAATAAAAAAAAAAAAAATGGCAGAAGACGCCATCAAAGTGCGGGACTGGATGCTGGAGAATGCTGGGCTGGAGGCCCAGTCTCTGCCCATAGTCGTCCAGGCCCTGTGGATGATGGACTGTGAGAGATGGGAGGCCTATCAGGAGGAACACACCCCAAACACCTTGGAGGAAGGTGTGGAGTTTGTCCTCAGCTACCTGGAGGCAACCATAAATGGAACAGCAGCCCAGGTAGCAGGACCACCAGCAGAGGAGTACCTGCTGTCCCCATCTCCACCAGCAGAGGGTGAGTACCTGCTGTCCCCATCTCCACCAGCAGAGGGTGAGTACCTGCTGTCCCCATCTCCACCAGCAGAGGGTGAATGCCTGCTGGTTTTGCCACCACAGCCCAAATGGGAGGAGCCTGAGCATCCACAGCCCAAATGGGAGGAGCCCAAGCGGAAGGAGCCCGAACGTCCTACGCCTGAGTGGGAGGAGCCCGAACGTCCTACGCCTGAGTGGGAGGAGCCCGAACGTCCTACGCCTGAGTGGGAGGAGCCCGAACGTCCTACGCCTGAGTGGGAGGAGCCCGAACGTCCTACGCCTGAGTCGGGGCGTCCACAGCCCAACAGGGAGGAGTCGGGGCGTCCACAGCCCAACAGGGAGGAGTCGGGGCGTCCACAGCCCAACAGGGAGGAGTCGGGGCGTCCACAGCCCAACAGGGAGGAGTCGGGGCGTCCACAGCCCAACAGGGAGGCAAGTCGGGGCTTCCACAGCCCTGGGACCCAAGCCACCAGCAGAGGGAAAATGCCTGCTGGTTCAGCCCCAGGAGCCAGAAGGGGAGGAGTTACAGGCTCAACCCCCTGAAAATTTTTGGGGGGGAGAAGGGCAGGATGCTGGTGTCCCCCAGCAGCCTCTCGCTATGCTGCTGAAGGCAGCACGGCGTGCACATGCCCAGCCGCCACAGCAGAGGGAGCCAGCACCGCCAGGAGCAGAGGAGCTGGAGCTGCCTCTGCCTCCACCTCCGCCAGGAGCAGAGGAGCTGGAGCTGCCTCTGCCTCCGCCACCGCCCGGAGCAGAGGAGCAGGAGCTGCCTCTGCTGCCCGTACCTCCGCAGGGAGTACGGTGGCCGGAGCCCCAGAAAGGGGAGCTGCCGGCCACGAAGAAGGGGGAGGAGGTCTGGAGACCACTTTCCCCAGCAGCAGTTTCGCTGCAGGAGTTCTTGTGGCCGGAGCCCCACAGGAGGGAGCTGCCGGCTACGAAGAAGGGGGAGGTCGGGGGACCACCTGCCCCCGCAGCTTTTTCGCTGCAGGATGGGACCAACAGGCTGTCAGCCGTGCCACTACCGGCAGGGGTGCTGACAGCATTGCCAGCCAAGGGCCCACTGAAGCCTCCCTTCCCAGCCCGAGACTTTGTTCTGGACTGCTGGGTTTTTAAGGGGGGAGGTGGCCGTTGAGGCCATGTGTGCTGCGCACAAGGGGGGGTATATGTGGCAAAGTGCCCCGCCCCTGTGTGCATTTGTGTGTTCTGTGTATGTATGTATGCGTGCGTATGTTAATGTTGGTGTATAGATTGGTACACGGGATATAAACGGGTCTGTGTTTCACGTGTGTTTAAAGTGTATAATTATATTTAGGCACGAGGATGGCACATCACTTCACGTGCAGATAAAATGTGTATAATGTGTTGCACGTAATGAATTCACGTGCTGGGATTCAAGTGAGTAAATAATTAGTAATTGAATCCCAGCACAACAGTATATATAGATGCACGTTTTAGTCACTGGTGGTTGGGTGTTCGGAAGAGGAGAACGGGTGAGCGAGAGAGGAGAACTAAATAGTGTAAAATCGAAAACGTAAAGATAAGTTTGTTTGTACTCACCGTGTCTGTCTGTCTGTCCGTGCACCGTTTGTTTAGTGTTAGTCCGTTTTGTTTGTCTGTTTATTTTGGCGCAAGTGCCGTGTCCCGTGTTTTTGTCTGTTCAAACCTTTTATTTTCTGTTTATTAAATGCTGAGCGCGATCACGCGCCCAGCTTATACCAAACCACATCTCTCTGTTTATTGTGTTCCTGTTTCTGGTCTGACGCCACCCACTCCGGCCGTCTTTGTGACAGTATGTAAGGTACAGTATCTAGTATGTGGGTATTAGGAGGTACAGTAGCCAAGGTTTGAATTTGCAGGGTTTGGGTTAGGATCTCATGCATTTTAACTACCCACCTGTGAATTTCCAGGCCGTGCACTCCATATTTACTCTCAATTCTGTACTTCCCTGGTTCACTTGTTGGACCAATTATAACATTGTCTTTAAACCTGCAAAATATTTGTAAAAGTAAAATGTAATCAAATTCTAGAGACCATTGACAGCAAAGGTAAAACACAAAAAATGCAAACATTATAAGTGGATTTCAATATTCAGCTATTCTAGGTCTATTCAATAGAGTTAATGCCCGATAGTGTGGAGGAAAGGGCAATTGAAGAACTTCCATGCATTGGCCATTCTGTATAAATATGACTAATTCTAAATCGAATTTAAATAAGTTTCATGTGTTTATGCTCTATATCAACGGTCCAGTTTTGCTGAAATTCTTCTTGAGAATAACTGCAAATAGATAAGGCTTACCATTTAACAACAGGGTTAGGGTATCCTTCAACAGTGCAGAAGAGTTTCACTGGTGTCTTTTCCCAAACAGTGTGGGTCCTCAGTCTTACAAGGAATTCAGGGGCACGGGTCATGCATTCCTCATGAACATGTCTCTCAAAAGCCATCTTTTCTTCAACCTGATTGGTAGTGAAATGGAAAAAAACATCACATTCTACCAAGTGAACACCCCTGGGCACAGTTAGTTGAGTAAGACTGGAGTAATGGGGGTACATGAAAATAAATACATTTAAGGCATTCTACGGTATTCTGACGTTATGGATACCCCCCACCACAGCAATTCTCCACACAGCTCAGGAGACCTGAAGGTTCAATGGGAATCTTCCGATCCCACGATCCCAGCTTCCTCTTTTTCACCCAGGAACTCAAGAGTGGATGTCAGAGAGCTACCGACCTCTGGAGGACAAAGGCCAGCCATGTAGGTGTCTGCTTTTGAGCTTACGGGGCACCTGGCCAACAGGGTTCACTGTAGCACGATGAGGAAAAACAGTCCCTGACGGTTTTGCCTCCCTAACCCACGGGAGTGCCAGAGCCAATACGATGCTCCCTTCGGAATCCCCAGCAAAGACCAGCAACTTCGCACAGCCAGGAAGCGAACCACCGCTGTATGACCCTGCACACCACGCGGCTGTACTTTTACCAGGTGAGCCACTCAGGGACACCCAAACTCGTACATTTTAGGGTTTTCCATATACAAATTGCTACATTTGCAGAATGATTCCTAGTTCATGAAGTCAGCCCTCTAGTAAAAAGATCAGTGAATAATACTATTTGGCTGAAAAATAATAATAACTAAACACATAAAATACAAATTACATTAAACTTCCTGTTTGCTAACTGATATTATCACCTATTTAAACTTGATAGTTACCACTCTTTGAATAGCAAGTTTGTCCACTTGGTGTCTCGTGGCCTCCCTAGCCTTACGGACTTCATGCTCCAAAACTGACAACTCATTGCCAAAATGTACCATCCTCCGTTTGTATTCCTCTTCTTCTGCTACATTTCTGCAAGCATAAACAAAGAGCAAAGAGTATAATCAGAGAAGCAGAGTCCTCTTACAACACTCACTTGTGATACAAAAGAGTTATCCCCTTCATATTTTCAATATGTGTGTATCTTTATGGATTCACGGTTTTATATGCTATCTAACACTAATAATATTATCTAGCTATTATAAATCAATAATATTTTCTTCCTGGTTAAAAAGTAATGATATTTCCTTTTTAAGACAGAAGTATATTAATATGTAAAGCTTCATTTTATTTGTATGACAAAATATGCCTTATTTAGTCAATGTTTATCTGAAAAGAATACAAAATAAAGCCTAAAAAAATCAGAGCCCCATATGTATTTTCCTTGTTCAAACCATTCAAAGAACTATCAAATGTTAGAGTTAATTTAAAAAATAACGCTGTCTGCTTATCCAGCCTATTTATATCCTCTCAACAGTACTGTACAGTGCCTTGCATAAGTATTCACCCCCCTTGGACTTTTCCACATTTTGTAGTGGTACAACCTGGAATTAAAATGGATTTAATTGGGATTTTTACCATTTGATTTACACAACACACTTAACACTTTGAAGGTGCAAAATATGTTTTATTGTGACACAAAAGGTAATTAAACAAAAAAAAAGACATTTGTTGCTTGCATAAGTATGCACCCCCCTGAGTCAATACTTGGTAGAAGCACCTTTGGCAGCAATTACAGCTGTGAGTCTTTTTGGGTAAGTCTCTACCAGCTTTGCACATCTGGATCCTGCAATTTTTGCCCATTCTTCTTGGCAAAATTGCTCAAGCTCTGTCAAGTTGGATGGGGACCGTTGGTGAACAGCAATTTTCAAGTCTTGCCACAGATTCTCAATCAGATTGAGGTCTGGGCTTTGACTGGGCCATTCTAAGACATTCAGGTTCTTGTTTTTAAACCACTCCAGTGTAGCTTTGGCTGTGTGTTTAAGGTCATTGTCCTGCTGGAAGGTGAACCTCCGCCCCAGTCCCAGGTCTCTTGCAGACTGAAACAGGTTTTCCTCTAGAATTTCCCTGTATTTGGCTCCATCCATCTTGCCATCAGTCCTGACCAGTTTCCCAGTCCCTGCCGATGAAAAGCATCCCCATAACATGATGCTGCCATCACCATGCTTCACCGTGGGGATGGTGTTCTCAGGGTGATGAGCAGTGTTGGCTTTGCGCCACACATAGCGTTTTGCACTAAGGCCAGAAAGTTCAATTTTGGTCTCATCAGACCAGAGAACTTTTTTCCACATGTTTGCTGTGTCTCCCACATGCCTTTTGGCAAAATCCAAAAAGGATTTGATATGGGTTTTTTTCAGCAATGGCTTTCTTCTCGCCACTCTTCCATAAAGCCCAGCTTTGTGGAGCATCCGGGTTATAGTTGTCCCATGGACAGTTTCTCCCATCTCAGCTGTGGATCTCTCCAGCTCCTTCAGAGTTACCATTGGCCTCTTGGTTGCTTCTCTGACTAATGCCCTCCTTACCTGGTCACTGAGTTTTGGTGGACGGTCTTCTCTAGGCAGAGTTGCGGTTGTGCCATATTCTTTCCATTTTTGAATAATGGCTTTAAGGGTGCTCCGGGGGATGTTCAAAGTTTGGGATATTTTTTTATAACCCAACCCTGATTGGTGCTTCTCCAGAACTTTATCCCAGACTTGTTTTAATAGCTCCTTGGTCTTCATGATGCTGTTTGTTTAGATATGCTCTCTAACAAACTCTGGGGCCTTCCAGAAACAGGTGTATTTAATCTGAGATCATGTGACACTTTAATTGCACACAGGTGGACTCCATTCAACTAATTATGTGACTTCTGAAGGCAATTGGTTGCACTAGAGCTTATTTAGGGGTGTCACAGCAAAGGGGGTGACTACTTATGCAATCAAGTCTTTTCAGTTTTTTATTTGTAAATAATTTTTAAAAATATGTATATTTTTTTCCTCACTTTGACATTATGGACTATTTTGTGTAGATCAGTGACAAAAAATCCTAATTTAATCCATTTTAATTCCAGGTTGTAACACAACAAAATGTGGAAAAGTCCAAGGGGGGTGAATACTTATGCAAGGCACTGTATATACTATACATGCTTTGCTTTTCCAGTTCCAAAGCTTTAATATCAGCTATGAAAACCAGATCCAATGGATCTGTGTAATCTGAATAACAATGATCCAGATTTTGTAATCCTATTTTTTGTGATCGAAATTACTTTAAAATAATAATAATAATAATAATAATAATAATAATAATAATAATAATAATAATTTGTAATGTGAATGAATGTAATCCAGCAGTGACATTTTCTGAAAAAACGGATCACAACGAACCAGATAAAAGTAATCTCGATCACAAAATATAGTGTTACAAAACCCATATCTCTGTTATCTAGATTAGAAGTTTTGAAAAACCGGTCACAGGTCATCCATAAAACAACATCTTGCTTTTTACACAAAAAGTGGGAAGAAATCTAATTAAGATATTTAGTAAGTAATCATACAATGTGAAGAATTTACAAAAGTAATGCCTGGTTACAAACTTGTGAACCTGTAGGTGGTTTATCAGTCACTGTGGTTAACTCGCATAACATAACTTTAGGTCCTAAAATGTTATGAGTAGAATAAAAACATATACATATAGAAAAAAGGCTAATTAACAATGTTTAAAGCAAACAATTCTGACCCATTTCCTTTAAAAATGCAATGCTTGTAGTAGTTATCTGAGAGAGGGTTGGTATTCCTCATCATCTTTCTTGTGGATGCATTGTTTAAAATTGTCCAGGATAGACTGATGGTAGGTATTGTTTAATTATTAGAATTTCTGCAATGGTTTTCATTGCAGAGTTTTTTATTTGTTTCCCTTTCTGACCTCAATGATGTTTTCACTTAATTTTGGTTTGTTAACAGTTTGTGTTAGGGCTACTCTGCTTGAACATTGTAAATCCTAATGTGATGTCACGTCCATCTCAAACAAACTATCTAATAAAGGCTACATTATCTAACACAAATAAATTTCAGATGGCTGTATCACATTGATATCAGAGTATATTATATATATTAATAGGGAAAACATAACGTGGTAGGGCTGTACACCTAGTAAGTATAGATGTAGACCAAACCTGTTACGAAAAGGAGGCTCAGTGAATTCCACTGTTTCTTCATCAGCAGCAAAACGAAGGCTCTTGGAATGGGGGCTAACTCTTGGAGATCTGGATCCCACAGCTTGAGCTGAAACAGTTGATTTCAATGTTCTGGATTTTGAAGAGGAAGCTCTAAATTTGAAATAAGGGCAGTAAACCAGTAACTACCAGAAAGTAGACTTACAGTTAAAACTTAAAATAAATGCTGTTGTATAAGTTACCAAGCTTTGAGAAGAAATCCCTTTGAATGGAACTTTTAAATTAAGGTTGCAAAAGTTCAAATGAAAATGTGCTGTTTAATGATGACCTTGCATGGTTTTTCATGTGTGTTCAAAAAGCTTTATCACATAGGGGGGCTGTCCTGCGAATGGAGCTTTTGATATACAGCTGATTACATTCAAAGCTTTTAGTGGGTTTGAAGACTACAAAGGCAATCTGCAATCCTTGGTAGAAGCAAGTACAGCTATGGCCAAAAGTTTTGCATCACCCTATAGAATTAATTAATTTTGCTTCATAAAGTCGAATGAAACCTGCTGAATAATGTTACGTTAACATATTGAATTACATATTGCTTTGTAGTTTTACAGATACTTAATACAAAAGTGACAAAAATGAAAGAATGTGACATTTCAAAATTTGAAAAAGTAATTTTTCATTGTGTCTTAAAAACAATGTCCAACAGGCAGTACCTAACAGGCGTGTCAATCGATCTGCACACCAAGGAAAAAAAGCATACCAACACTAAATTGAATGAAAAATGATGATGGTCAATCAATGTTTGACAGAAACGTCTGTACTTTGCGCTTTTTGCACAGTATGCACATTGTGTTATAGCCTTCATTAATAAATAGAGCTTGTTGTTTTTCATTGAATATAGCATTGGTACACATTTCAAAATTTAACATGAGTTACTGTACTACTATTATGGCTTCCAGTAGACTTTGCAATATTATTTTGTAGTTTCTTTGATTATATAATGTTAAATAAAATGTCTTAATTATGTTCATAGTTTTTTTTTTGTTTTTTTTTAATTATGTCACAATCCTAAAATTCTAGGTGTTGCCAAACTTTTGGCCATAGCTGTAAAATGTTAATAGAAGAAGAAGAAGAAGAAGAAGAATTACTGTGTGTAGTAATGTGTGTGTGTGTGTGTGTGTGTGTGTGTGTGTGTGTGTGTGTGTGTGTGTGTGTGTGTGTGTGTTATTATGTACTATATATCCAGTTAATAAAGATATTCACCCATTAAACGTGCCTCAGTTGCTTCTGCCTTACCTTGATGATGATGCCGAGTACTCTTGGACCAGATATCTTGTCTGAGTGCTGCGGTAATCTTGATCATAGTGCTTATGTTTCCGCTGATAAAACGGCATTGCCTTACTCGCCATAGCTGCCACACTTCAGCAAACCTGCTAATAACACATAGATTAAACTTTCTAATCTCACGTTGTCTCACATTTTAAAGTCAATTAACATTTCATCTACACTTGTTATTAAATGGGGAACACATATTAACAGAATGGAATAATTATTTCTAAAATTTGTATGTTTTAGGTCCTCATAAAATATCTTTGTCTTACAATGAAACAGAGGTTACAGTACTTTTCTTTAGCATAAGGCAAAAAAGCAGTGGGGCCCATGACATGTTTCCAAGCATTCACCCACCCCACCTCCATTTAACAGTAATTACTAAAACAGTAGAGTGCTCCCTTTTTGATTAAACAATTACCTGTCAACATGGACTAACAGTGAATTAACCACATTAGTGAATTATGGAATGGTGAAATATTGAGCTGAAAACATCAAGTTCTGTAGCATCATGTTCATAAGGACAGTTGCTGGAAAACACACAGTACTTTCTTGTTTTGTAATAAGGCTGCATTTTGTAATACTCATTTTGTAATATCTGGTGCAAACTGAAATAACCATGGTACTGTACCAATATATCAATAAATTAGGTGCACTAGTTTCTAAAAATGATAGTCGTAGTACACATTGCAATATATATTACACCTTGTAATTGTTATTATACAGTGCATTTCCATAAACTGTCTACATGCTTTAATTAAATAAATGCAATTTAAATGTGTGTTTGAATGAAATGTGAAGCCCACATTTCATTCAAAGCATTTGTAAGTTTACAGCATATTTCCTTGTTGACCACTCCAAAAAGCTTACCTGAAATTCATCCTCAGTGAATAATTAGTTTGAATTGTTTATTAAATAACTGTGTCTGTGTCTATAATATAATCAATGTCCTGCATCCATCTTAATATAATCCAGTATTCTGGCACAATGTTTTTTATAATGTGATTCCAAAGAAACAAAGGTTCTAAACTGAGGCGATGGAAGACAGGAAGATCAATCCCACCCTTTTTTCAAGTCAAACGATTAAGTCAAACTGTAAATGTCCCTTTCACTGAGAATGTGTCCCCTGTTGCCAAGGACAGACACTTACAGTAAGGGGACCAAATGATGCAGGGAGACAATTGATGAATGGTTATCACACTTCAAAGTATGCAGCTTTCCAAGGTCGAGGAGATATGGGGTGAATTAATTTATTCCAACATACAATCTGCTTGCAAAGCTAAACTACACCAAGGTGCCAAAGTGGAAGGCCGATGCCATATACACGGTATTCACACCTCTTTAATCCCTCAGTAATGCTGTGTTATGAGTTCCAAGACTCAATCATCATAAATGTCAGTCAATTAACATTCCTGTCCCCATTAGGCAGCAATGCAGATATATCAAGTGCCGCCAGACTGTCTCATGTAGGCACAGGGATATGATCCTAAACTTTCTATTTATGAATAATAGCAAATGCAGATTTTAATCCACTAGCTTTGATTTAACTGCTTAATTACATTAATTATTTTAATTATCTGCATCCCCTCCAGATCATTAATTTCATCAAATTTGTATAGGATACCTGGACATTATTTCATGTTAATTATCTGCCTAATTGACCATGTGTAGCATTCTAATCATGCAATTACTATAGTCCAGCATATGAGTGGTGTATGTGGGGTTATTAACAGGGGGAGATTAAGGCAGTTTTTTTGTTTTTTTTAATAGCGTACAACAAACATAGAAAAGACCACCACAATTGAAAGACACACATTTTATAGAGCCGTAAAACCTACAACGGCAGACTACCAATATAAAATACTGAAAAAATCGAATTAACACTTTTTATTTCACCCCCTCTATAGACCTACTAGGGCTAGTGCTTAATTATTGCAACTCGCCAGTACAACTAACCTCACCTCAATAAATCAAGCAAATAAATCGAGCAAATTTTGGGAAGGTGTGGGAATTCACTGGACACAGGAGACAGAAAGTTTCATTGAAACACCTCTGAGGTGCACTCATTTATTTAATGAAGTAGAGGGCGCTGTTATGCTGTGGTCCCAAATACGGTAAATGGGGTAGCACGCAATAATTACCAACAATGGTATGTTTCTTTTCACAGTCCCAATTGCACTTGCAGGTGCTGAAAATAATATACCAAAACCAGAAGGCGAAAGCAAAAAGGAAAATAAAACACTCCAGTATGCCTCGGGTTTCAGAGACACTTTGTTGGTCCCTCACTAACACACCCGGGGTTGCCCAGGCTTTCCCCAGCTGAACTAATAACGCCCCACTAGGGGTACTTAAAAACAAAGACACTGACGTTCTGTTATGATTTGTAATCCAGGTTTCCAAACAGAGCTTTCACTGTTGTTTCTTCTAGAAAGGGCAAGACCGAAGGAACAGCAAAGCATCACTTTTATTGGTCGAGCGACCCCCACAAGACCTGCCTCTCGACCACCCAGAGAGAGAGAGAGAGAGAGAAGACACACCCTCACCCAACCTCTCTGTGTCATTGCCATGATTGACAGGCAGATCCCACGGGGATCCCGACCTCTCCCTGCACGCATGAGAGAGCCAGCACAGACCTCACCCTGCTACACACACACACACACACATACACACACACACTATATATATGTAGCAGTCCAGATAAGCTGCAATTTTGCTGCACAGCTTATCTGCCTCCCCTCCCACCTCCCCTAAAACTTCCACTAACAACTGAATCTCCATGAATACAATAGTGGAGTTTCCATGCACTTCCATGTCCCATTTTCCTGGATTCATGAAACGGATGCCACATCACTACATATATTATACTAGTTAAATGTAACCGGCCCAGTCGGGCCTGTGGTGCTTCATAACTGCAGGCCAAACTGCAATCTCTACCAGCCCTGGGCCGCCGGGCCATGGTTAACGTCGAACTCTGAACGGTATCAGTGATTTGTGGTCAGTTCCTCGGTTTGAGTATAAACTGCAAACCGAGGAGACAGGAGGAGAGTCGTTCACAAGCCCATGTGACAGCTAATGCCTTTTTCATCTGGGTGTAATGTTTTTCAGCATCTGTTAGGCTTCTGTAAATGTATGTGATAGGTCTCCATGTCTCATCAGCTTGTTTCTGTGTGAGTACAGCTCCGATGCCATTCGATGAAGAGTCTGCTGCTATCTGGTTTCAGCTTTTGGCGAATACTGCGCCAGCACTCTGGGTAAACTGAGCTCTTTCTTAAGCTGCTGAAATGCTTCTATGAGTCTCCCCAACACCACTCATTCTTGTCACGCAGCAGTTCTTTCAGTGCCGTGGTGAAGGAAGCTAGTTGTAGTAGAAATTTTGCCAAGTAGTTTGCCATGCCCATTACACAGCTACACAGGCTGGCTCAGGCATCTGCATTATGGCTTTTATTTTGTTTGGACCTGGCTCAATTCCTGTGGCTGTGAACCTGTGTCCCACAAAAAGCATGCTGCCTTTGGCAAATTCACACTATTCATTAAGTGTCAGTCCTTCCTCCTGGAATTTCTGTTCCACTTGATGCAGTCTCATGTTCTTGTCTGTCATGTCCAAACACAAGTATATCATCAGCGTGGCAAAACATTCCTTTAAAGTCTTCCAGCATCTGTGGCATCCGTCTTTGGAAGTGTTCGTGTGCAGAGGAAATGCCGAAAGGTAGCCTGTTAAAACAATACCGACCAAAGGCAGTAATGAATGTGGTGAGTAAAGCGGATTCACTAGCAAGAGGTATTTGCCAGAAACCAGAATGTGCGTCTAGCTTTGTGAACAGCTTCACGTCTGACAGCATTGCTAGCGTCTGGTCCACCGACGGCATGGTATACAGTTCTCTCCTCACCCATGTGTTCAGGTGAGTGAGGTCGACAGTATGATCTTGCCATTGACTTTGGGTACCACCACCATACCTGCACACCATGCTGTGGGCTCTGTCACCATACAATCAAGTTTGTCACAGACTTTGCTTCTAAAAGGGATCGGCACCTGTCGCGGTGTGGACAGAGCGTAAGGGGCTGCTCCCTTGTCAAGCTCAATTTTGTAGGGCTCTTTGAACTTCCCCAGTCCGTTGAACACTGATGGGTTGGTGATAAGAAAAGCAGCTTGCCATCTTGCTCCTGTTTCCACAGGGATTGCGATCACAGCAGCTCGTGTCTCAAGCTTAAACTCCAGCGTGTCTCCATTCTGTTGCTACAGTTGTTGCCACTTCGCCAACTCTGCAAAATCCTCGTCATTCAATTCAGGTTTAGTTGTGTGACGGTGTCAATTAGACGAGCAGAATGGCATGCTACTGCAAAGTGTCCCTTCTTGTGGCATTTACGACACTACGCCTCCCTGGCTGGGCAGTCTTTCCATGAGTGTTTTCTTCCACTGCCACAATGCCCATGGTCTTTTACTGTCTGTCTAGGGCCTGTCTTGTTGTGAGGTTTGTGTTTGGGTTTTCTGTGTGTGAAACTCATATCCCTTTGTAGTCTTCGACCCTATTGCATCCACACTGTTTACAGATGGCTCTACAGTTGAGCTTCCATGCAGTAATGTTTGTTTCCTGACTGTTTCATTTTGCCAAGCGCTCTGTATGGCTTTAGCTAAAGTCTGGGTCTAACTGAAGGCATTCTGAAAGTCTTCTGTCTAGTATGCCTACTACAATCCTGTCCCAAATCAGTTCTTCTCGGAGGGCACCAAATTTGCAGTGTTCAGCCAGAGTATGTACAACCGTGATAAATGTCTCCACATTTTCATCTTGTTCTTGATGTCTCATATTAAACTTAGCTCTCTCATAAATAACATTGTGTTTCCCCACGCACTGCTGTTCAAAGGCTGTTCAAAATGTCATCTGATCATCCCCCAATATGTATTGTAAAGAGTTCACCTGGTACTCTTCTGGCTTTTCATCAAGCCCAGACACTAGGCGGAAGCACTCAAACCGCCTGATCCACTTTGGCCAGTCACCGTCCAAGAAGTCAAAAGTTTCTGGAGGTGAAATTTGTACTGCTGTAGATGCATTGCCATTTTTCTTTCAGCAGCTAACATGTTACTTTTCTGGCAGACAGCCAACTTCTCTTCTTTTTTTTTTCTTTTCAGCGGCATTGCTCTTGGTAGGCAGCCAACTCTGGGGAGGTTGCGTAGCAACTCTGGTGCAGGCTGTCTCTTCTCCAGCTACAGAATCAATGCACACACACACTGGTCTTGCAAACTTTCATGCATGCACATGAGACTTTTACTTTTCATTCGTATTTCTTGACTAAATCTTCGTTAAAACTTTAGTCGCACTCACCGAGCACAAGGACTGTTCTCGGAATCGGAATTTATATATTATTTTTCCATCTGACACCATCTACGTTTATCTTATAAACACGGAGGTAACTTTTATTGAACCCCCCTGACCCCTGGATATACATCTCCAAAAGCATTAGACAGGAAGTACTGGTATGTAGTTTCCCTGTAAATTAACCCTTTACAAGATGGGTTTCCCTGTGAAAATGGGCGTGTTTTTTCCGTGTTTTTCATCATTTACATGAGTAAATGAGATTTACCCTATCCCTCTCTTTGTTTTTGGTTATTTTCCAGCCACAAACCTGATTCACACGAGTAATTCTCCCAAACGTGCATGTGCATCGCCACTACGTGTAAATATCCCCGCATGGAAACTGGCCCAATGTCTTCAGTTACTAGGAAACTACACAAGAAAACCCAACAAACATTATCCAATCTCTGGCTAGCCCTGTTGACTTTGCAGCCAGTCACAATAAGAAATAAGAAAAATTCGAAGATACACAGGTTGAAGCGTAAACACCCCAGTCCAGCTACAAATCCAACTAGAACTATCATCAGAGGCAACCTTTAAAAAAAGGTGCATATAAGTTATAAATGCATGTCCTTATTTTATTTATCTGTATGGCTTTATATTAAAGTTTTAACATGTTCACTGAGTTTAAAAATGTAATGTTAAATATAAGTAACGTAATTCATTAGCAGTCAGTCTGATACTGTACCTCGAAAAAAATGTGCTGAGTCAATAAAGAACCTTGTAGAACACACTCGTGGTTGTGCAGTAGATCAAATTTACATTGCTTTGCAGCTAAAATTGTAGGCTCTTTTTAATGCTTACCCCATTAACATTACAGATTGTACAGTATTTAATCGAGATTACTCATGACTTCAAGGTAATGTTGCATTTTACCTCCTGAAAATACATTTTACTCTCACAGTTAAAATTAGAGGGAAGTTAGACCAAGACCCCAAACCATATCTGGTGCACTTTATATGTGTGTGTGTATATATAGTATATATATATATATATATATATATATATATATATACTATATATATATATATATATATATATATATATATATATATATATATATATATATATATATAGATATAGATATAGATATAGATAGATAGATAGATAGATAGATAGATAGATAGATAGATAGATAGATAGGGATTACATGTTACATCGTCTCAGCTAGTTTATATATATACATGTACTAATAAACCAGTGCATATTTTGAATAAGTTAATGGAAAATATATGGCGTTCATTTTATAACTTACAAATACTAAATATCAGAAGAGTCATCAGACAGACTTGCTACATTGTGATTTTTCTTTCAATTCAACAAATAATGTCAATTTCTATAGAAAGAAAGCCATTGCTAATAGTGGACAACAATACCGTCACCTGGTGGAAGATAGTTTAACACAGAGTATATTTAACAAAGTGAAAACAAACTTACCTTTTAAGAATGAAAGATCGCAAAGCAGAGAGGAAGCTCAGCCTTATCCTGTTGGGAACCACTTGCTGATGAAAACAAAAATATTATCCCGCAGTGGAGGAATGCTGCTCCCCAGCCATCCCATTTATGGATAGGCATGGTACTATATATAGAATTTACATCAATGTTCTCTTCTCTGTCATATCTTAATAAATGCTTTCATTCAAGAAACTATTTCTCCCAAATTACAGCATTTATGTAATTAGCTTTGCAAGCGACTAATATAAGGTACTTTGAATACACTGAAAATTAGAAACTTAGCAATTTTCAATTAAACTTATACAATTTTCATATTCTGGTAAATTGCACTGTAAAAGTATGTTTCTTTGAATGTCATTTATGTAGTACACAGCAATTATTTGTATTAAATATCTGCTGATAAAATGTATAAACGTACAGTATGTGTCCCTATATGTTTTTAAGGCTATTCCTTTCCTGAGACCTTTTTAGGCTTCTTAAGACCGCAGTTAATGCCAAATTCTATTTTTAACGTAGAGATTAGGATTTCATATTCCATCTTGCAAATACGAATGTGGCAAGGCGTGGTTCTTGATTTCATTGATACTTGAAACTTCTGTTACATCGAATGTTTCATTAAAAGGATAGGTCCCTTGATTTTTAAATTTGTTTCACAATTCTGGCTTTAGGTGTGTAGTTGGTCAATTTACTGTAAATCTGCTGACTTGACTACGTTATATACAGCAACATTAACATGCACTGTATATCATGTTACACAGGCTTAATTTCTGGGTAGTTTGCCAAGTAACCCTGGTGAACATGAAAAAAATAAAAATTGGCAGCATATGCAGTAGACTAGACTACTGCTATTTGTAATAAAGCCAGTTTCAGATAACTAACTGAATGAACTATTTGATATGTATGTATCAGACGAGAAATAATATGTGAAGAATGTAAAAACAAATACTGTATACATTTTAAATATCAGGTCAAAAGATCTCCGAAACATTTTGGCAGGAGGAATCAGGTGGAGGAATCAGGTGGAAGAATTTTATTTTTGGTAATTGATAATGCTAGGCTATCTTTGCTGGAACGTTTTGTAAGATACCCAGTTGATTCTCTTAAGTAGAGTACATTACTTAGAGAGAGTTAATGGTACAACCATCATTCTAGATGTTTTAATTCAGTGGTGGCCCTTCCACACTTGTTCTAAATTGTTTAATTAAACCAATTAAACCTCCTTCCAGAACCTGAAGTAAGTTAATTATATCATTTACCTGTTCAACCTGAAGTGGAATGACCCTCCAGGACTGTGATTGGACACCCCTGTTTCAATAAACATATACTTCCTGTTTTTTCTCCATTCAAACATCACACTCCTCTGTATCCACCACCTTGCAATTTCAGTCCCCAGTAGTTCTGACTGCACATATAGACCACATGTTATTTTCTAGGACTTTTCTTGCTGCTGAACGACAAGGCGACAGAGAGCGGTCCTTCATTTTTTGGACACCCACTATCATGTCCCTTGTAACCTTTTGTAGTCAACTAGCCATTAATAATGGCATGTGCTTAAAGATGTATTTGCTTTATGTGTACCCCTATGCAGTCTGAAAAAATATTCAGTTGTGTGTTTTGTATTGCTTTCTGTAATTTAGTTGGATAAGTGTGGCAATGTGCCCCACTATTGTGTGTATTTCTGTATGTAGTGTGTTAATGTTGGTGTATTGTAGTTGGTACACAGGATATAATGCGGGTAATGAGCATGAGTGTTTAAAATGGATAATTGTATTTAGGCACGAGGATTGCACTTCACTTCACGTGCATTTAAAGTATGTAATAATATGTGAGCACGTGGTTGTACAGAATTAGTTCACATGCTGGGATTCAAATGAATAATTAATTAGTATATAGATATACAGACGTGCTCAAATTTGTTGGTACCCTTACAGCTCATTGAAATAATGCTTCATTCCTCCTGAAAAGTGATGAAATTAAAAGCTATTTTATCATGTATACTTGCATGCCTTTGGTATGTCATAGAATAAAGCAAAGAAGCTGTGAAAAGAGATGAATTATTGCTTATTCTACAAAGATATTCTAAAATGGCCTGGACACATTTGTTGGTACCCCTTAGAAAAGATAATAAATAATATGATTATAGTGATATTTCAAACTAATTAGTTTCTTTAATCAGTATCACACATGTCTCCAATCTTGTAATCAGTCATTCAGCCTATTTAAATGGAGAAAAGTAGTCACTGTGCTTGTTGGTATCATTGTGTGCACCACACTGAACATGGACCAGAGAAAGCAAAGGAGAGAGTTGACTGAGGAGATCAGAAAGATAATAGACAAGCATGGTAAAGGTAAAGGCTACAAGACCATCTCCAAGCAGCTTGATGTTCCTGTGACAACAGTTGCAAATATTATTAAGAAGTTTAAAGTCCATGGAACTGTAGCCAACCTCCCTGGGCACGGCCGCAAGATGAAAATCGACCCCAGAGTGAACAGAAGGATAGTGCAAATGGTAGAAAAAGAACCAAGGATAACTGCCAAAGAGATACAAGCTGAACTCCAAGGTGAAGGTACGGCTCCATGGAAAAAGACCCAGGAGGACTCCACTTTTGACAGAAAAACATAAAAAAGCCAGACTGGAATTTGCTAAAATGCATATTGACAAGCCACAATCCTTCTGGGAGAATGTCCTTTGGACAGATGAGTCAAAACTGGAGCTTTTTGGCAAGTCACATCAGCTCTATGTTCACAGACGAAAAAATGAAGCTTTCAAAGAAAAGAACACCATTCCTACAGTGAAACATGGAGGAGGCTCGGTTATGTTTTGGGGCTGCTTTGCTGCGCCTGGCACAGGGTGCCTTGAATCTGTGCAGGGCACAATGAAATCTCAAGACTATCAAGGCATTCTGGAGCGAAACGTACTGCCAAGTGTCAGAAAGCTCTGTCTCAGTCGCAGGTCATGGGTCCTCCTACAGGATAATGACCCAAAACACACAGCTAAAAGCACCCAAGAATGGATAAGAACAAAACAATGGACTATTCTGAAGTGGCCTTCTACGAGTCCTGATCTGAATCCTATCGAACATCTATGGAAAGAGCTGAAACTTGCAGTATGGAGAAGGCACCCATCAAACCTGAGACAGCTGGAGCAGTTTGCCCAGGAAGAGTGGGCCTAACTACCTGTTAACAGGTGCAGAAGTCTCAATGAGAGCTACAGAAAACGTTTGATTGCAGTGATTGCCTCTAAAGGTTGTGCAACAAAATATTAGGTTAGCGGTCCCATCATTTTTGTCCATGCCATTTTCATTTGTTTTCTTATTTACAATATTATGTTGAATAAAAAATCAAAAGCAAAGTCTGATTTCTATTAAATATGGAATAAACAATGGTGGATGCCAATTACTTTTGTCAGTTTCAAGTTATTTCAGAGAAAATTGTGCATTCTTCGTTTTTTGTGGAGGGGTACCAACAAATTTGAGCACGTCTGTAGATGCACAAAGCACTCACTTGGGGTTGTATGTTCGGTGAGTGGAGAACGGGTGTAGAGAGGAGAGAATTTAAAAAACTAAACTAAGTAAAGTAAATATATGTTTATTTTTTACTCACCGTGTTTGTTTGTCTGTTAGTCCACTGTTTGTTTTAGTGTTAATCCGTTTTGTTTGTCTGTTTATTTTGGCCACAAGTGCCGTGTCTTGTTTTCTGTTTAAACCTTTTATTTTACAATAAACGAACTGAGTGCAGCCATTTCATCTCAGTTACAAGCCCAGTACTGTCTGTCTGTGTACTCCTTTCTGGTCTGACGTCAGCCCTACAGCCAGCCTGTCACAATAAGAAAAAAGGATACTCACTTTTAAGAAAATAACATTTACTCTTATTTCAAATAGGCCATGACTTGCCCTAACAACAGTGTTTAAGACAGATAAGTCCATAGAATTCACACAATTAAATCAAAATACTTTGTCAAATACCTTGGTCCACGTTCCATATAATTTAGAACCAGTCCAGTAGTGAGCATAATTGCTAAAAGTGCACCTTAGTTTGCAAATGTATTTTGTTGTCTCAGAGTTCTATTACTGGAGTGTATACTTAGATCAGATGAGTGCATTGAAATTATTACTTAACATTACAATCCTCTTCTATGGAAAACGGTGGCTACAATATTCCAAGCTCAAACATACTGTACAGTGCTAAGGACATCTAACACAGAATTATGTAAGTTGGCAGTATTCTACATGTTTTATTTTATTGTTGTTATTTTATTTATTATTTCATTTTTTTGTATTTTATATAATGCACTTACAAACATTTTCAGTAATCATCTAGTATCTTTATATTTTTATGATCACACATCTTTAATCATTAATAGTAGCAATTTTACTAGAAGAATATGCATATTTCTGAAAGACAAGATACAATAGTGTTTCCTTTGTGAGTTCTAGTTTTTGGTGGTAACCATGGAAAATAAGCATATTATTTTAAAATGAACTGCATTAAAGCAGTGTATCTTTTATGGACAGAAGCAACACCAATGTTTTTGTTTTTCACTTATAAAAGTAAATTATCTGTAAAGCTAACAATTAGGCCCACCACTAAATCAAGCCTAAATGCCTGAAGTTCAGACTTGAATCAACAGGGACTTCTAGAACTAACTTTTTCATCACATAATGAGAAACCAATTATCCTAAATGTAGGGTACTGTAGGATTTTATTATTTGGCTGCTTTTTTATTACTATTTGTTTAAATCAGTAAATGTCAGTGATGTTTGAGATTTAAGTGCACTATTTAGATGTTACTTTATTATACAAGAAGGTTTTAGGAATTAACAGTTCTGCCATAGCAGTATACAATGTAATTCTTCTCTAAAATCCAAATCTTTCTTTAAATGAATTGATTTTCCTTTACGCCCCTGTGGCAAAGTGGTCAACAGTGTGCAGGTGAAGTTAATGCAGCAGTGATTAATAAACAGACAGACAATGATAATCCAGGTGTAATCCAGGTGCAATGCAGCAGTGTGGAGTAGTGGTTAGGGCTCTGGACTCTTGACCGGAGGGTTGTGGGTTCAATCCCCAGTGGGGGACACTGCTGTTGTACCCTTGAGCAAGGTACTTTACCTAGATTGCTCCAGTAAAAACCCAACTGTATAAATGGGTAATTGTATGTAAAAATAATGTGATATCTGTATAATGTGAAATAATGTATAATGTGATATGTTGTAACAATTGTAAGTCGCCCTGGATAAGGGCGTCTGCTAAGAAATAAATAATAATAATAATAATAATAAATCCAATGGCCTTATGGCAAAACAACAGTAAATAATAACAATGGTAATGAAGCAATACAGCGGCATGTATTGCTTATTTTAATTCGTGAGGTCCTGAAATAATAATAACAGACCTGTTTCAGTTAACCCACATGTAACACATACACAAACACCAGTCCACAGTGAGTGCTCTAGTGCTCATAGTGAATACAGTTCTTTAGTGCAAACAAAGTGCAGTGTTGTTGATCCGGGTTTAGCGCTGGCCTTTGGCGACAGCTCCGGATCGTGTTAGCTGTCCAAATAATTACAAACAGTTGACAAACAAAACAAACAAAACACTCATGTTTCACCACACAGGTTCTCCTTCTGGTCATTTAATTTAACCATTCACCAAGAAACAGATCACATCACTACGTCCCCGTTATATACCGTCAACCATGACCCCTTGGTTAACTAGTGCACCAGCTCCTCCAATCTGCATTGCTTCTCATCCATGCCAATGATTTAATGTACCATAACTCTGTCCCCTTTCTAGTCAAATGTCCATCTAACCCTGGGAATGAATTGTCGAGCCATCCAGTCCAGGGTACTCTGTTCCCTTTACACTGAGCCCTCTCAGGTCGAAAGGGAGATCTAACACTAAGAATCATTCGATCTGTCACAGCCCCACAATAACTTAAACATTGCATACCAGCTAAAGCTTGTATTAAAAAACACTAATTAAATAGGAAAATGCCTTTCTTTTTTTGGTTCTGTTTTTTCTTGTTTTCCTTTAAAGAAAATGGTTACTAGCAGTCGTAACATAGAAAACCTAATTATATGGTTTTTTTCTGAATGTGTATGCATGACACATTTTGACATTTGAGCAATAACATCTTCCTTTTTTTGTACCACACATTCACGTACTGCTGACTATCAAAAATATCTCACATGATTCCAATACAACTGAACTTGAACCACCCTTGATTAAGTAATCTTTCCACTTACACAAGCATTTTCTAAGAAAGCTATGTACTGTTTGTTCTTAGCAAAGTTCAGCAAGTTTCTGAACACACAGACAATAGATCATTTAACTATTTTACTGACAAGCTGGAGGCCCTTGAAACAGTATGGCAAGGTCAAAATGGAAACAGGGATTTCAAAGGAATTAAAAGAGAAACAAAAAATGCCAGCACTGTTAAAAAGATACACTTGATAGGCAGCAAAGCGAATGATTCTCAATTTATTTTGAGTTTCTGATTATATATATATATATATATATATATATATATATATATATATATATATATATATATATATATATATATATATATGTCATCAGAACTTGCATTCCAAGGCAGTGTTTCCTGCATCTGTATATTATGCTTGAAATAACTGTACCGCAGATATATCTGAATTATAGAATCCTGTGCAGATCTTGTTGTTGCACCATATCCTACCCCTCTCGTTGAATTGACATTGAAGAGACTGTTTTGGTGGTTTAATGGCTGGTAAAACATGTGAAAGAGCATTTGGATTAAGAAAGTACCGCTAAGTCTTAAACAGCGGTGTTTACTGTGCATTTGCCAAATACAATGTCACTTTAACTCACGGGGCAGCGTGGAGATTTGTCATGTGACCATATGTAATTGTTTCCCTCACGTGACTCAGAGGCGCAGGGTTCTTGTTATGGTAGGATGTAGTTTTTTCTTTACTGTAAATGCAATTCACAAGGACAGTGATGTACACATAGAGTGAGTATAAAAACAAAGGGAAACTTTCAGATGTCTACATATTAACTCAGCTTTTCGTTTTGATAGCAGTAAAACAAATAACATTTCGTGTTCTTTTTTTTTTTTTTTTTTTTTTCAAAACAAGATAAGGAGTACATAACAGTGCTGCTGGTACATGACTTCCACCACAACTCAACAGACGAACAACTGGTTGCACCTGGTAAAGTGAAATTTAGTAGTAAGGTGTAGTATTTAACTTTTATTATTGTTTTAAATTTTAACAGTTTTTACACATGTTCAAGAGTCGTGGGTGAATTTGATGTATGCTACTTTTATAAGTAATGTGAGCCATGTCTCCATTTTTAAACTTTGTATGTACTAACTCACTAAAAGATACGCCAACTCCTGAAAAACACCTACAAATTATATATATATATATATATATATATATATATATATATATATATATATATATATATATATAATTAGTTCCTAGGCGACTAGTCCTACTTGACAGGACCCGGACCAAGATTTTCTTACAACCTCAACTGTACCGCCCCGGACCCTAAAATTTTATGTAAAGTAATTAACCGCCATTATCATAGAGTTTCGTAGTCTTTCGCGTTCGAGTCGAAATAACTAGATATTAAATTGCGGTATTGTTCGGCATTAATGAACAAAATATTACTGTTCTGTACTTTAAAAATATTTATGTATTATTCAAGTAATGTTTTCAACTTTTATAACAATAAAAAATAAAAGATTTGTTTAGAGTTTAGATCTGCATGTTGTATACATTTGAGCTTTTCATCTGTCCTGTGTGCAGCATTGTTTGAGGTAACGATGATTATACAGTATTTGTAGTTTTCTTCCGCAATATTTGTGTCTGTCAATCGTTTCCCAATCATGTTTGCGTTGTATTAATAGAAATGCCTTTATTCTGTATGAACATCACAATCTGACGAAATGTATATCTTTATTTTCCATTTCCATATTGTGCTAGAAGTTTTCAGCCAACGTTCTGCTTGTTTTTATGCACACATTTTATTGGAATGCACTGTAAAGCTGCAAAATTTAACGCGTCACAAACCAAGATACATTACAGTGATAAGTCTCCACAAGGAAGGAAAGTCTGACAAAACCTACCTTATGTGGATACAGGCCAAGCCTTTGTGGTGTTTAAACCGATATTAAACCGTCAGTATTGCTTTTTAAAACAAACTATAAAAGTGCCCAAATATTTTGTTTGTTGTAGACTTTCACCCTGTGTGGAGTTTTGTTTGACTGAAGTTAGGAATATTAATAAAAATATAGTGAGTCAATGCAAAGTCCTCATAAACACTATAAACAAACGTGTGTTTGTGTGTTATATATATATATATATATATATATATATATATATATAAACAGCAAATAACATTAGTGTCAATTTTATTATCATTTCATAAAAAATATGTTGTTTAAAGAGTCTTTTATATTTTTATGAATTTTGTATGTTTTGATGGAGGACAGGAAATAAAAATCCTTGTATTTTAAAGGTTAATTACTAAGCAAATAACCTGTAATTTAGCTGCAAGGTGTAACACATCACAAACCAATATACATTACAGTGATAAGTCTATGCAAAAACAGAACCGTGGTAGGTTTGTGGTCTCTGAAAAACAAAATAACTTCCCCAAATATGTGTGACTAATATATATATATATATATATATATATATATATATATATATATATATATACACACACACACACACACACACACACACACACACACACACACACACAGTATATATGCCTGCCTAACATTAAGTAATTTGTGTCAATTTTATCATTTCATAAAAAATGAAGTTGTTTAAAGAGTGTTTTATATTTTTATGAATTTTGTAATGTTTTAATGATGGAGGACAGGAAATAAAAGTCCATTGCATTTTAAAGGTTAATGACAAAGCAAATAACCTGCAATTTAACATTACATTTTTTTTTAATTCATTATTTTTATTTGTTTTAAATGTACAGGGAATCTCTAGTTGGACAAAAATGGCATCCTTAAACTTGGTGACATTACTGTGTTTTGGCCTTGTTGTTTTGGTTAATTCTTACCCATCATTCAGCAGGTAAGTTCCTTACTGTAGTGTTTCACAGAATAGTTAAAAAGCAGCTCTTGGCTCCTGAGATGTAACTAGAAAGGAGGAACCATGGTTAGCAGATTGCCAATTAGCCTGAACTGTAAAAATAGCTGTCATATTTTCTCCAATATTATTGTGCACTACAAAATGTATATAGTATTCACAGCATATTCAGTTGTTTTGAGTCTGTGCACTCTCATTGCATTTCGTCTACTGTAAAAATTGTTTTCCAAAAATATACATAGACATTTTTTTTGTTTTGTAGGCATGAAAATCAGTGGACAAAGCTAATTTTGACCCACCACTGGCCTAAGACTTTGTGCACGGTAAGTGTGTTCTCAGCAATTGTGTAACAAAGTACTGAAGCAAATACCAACCCACAGTGACCACAATTACAACATGACTTCATAATATTGCTTTGCAGTTTACCAGATGTAGCTTACCTCTACTGACAGATATAGGTTAAGCAATTTTAAATATTATATTACATTTATAAATGTCTTGACTGATAACAAGATGCAGCACATAAGTTTAAGTAATTGCAAGTATATAATTACCAGACTCTGATCCTGGTTATTTTTAATTGTTATTTTTACATTGGAAGGGCTGCACACAGGAATTTGCTGCCATATTTGTAGCTTAGTCTAAGCCTATACTCCAAAAAATTGAAACAATTACTTATTAGAAAATGGGTTGGAGATTTCCTTTAACTTGATTGGTCAATATGAGGTACATAATTTCTGGTAAATTACCTTGAATGTTATCTTTCAAACTGGTTCAGAACAGAGATTAAACATAATCTGCTGGAAAATACATGGAATTCTGAGCAAACCGGATTACTTATGGAATATTGAGGAAAACTTTTGTATTTATTAGTAGCTAAAACTAGTGTTACATAAAATTATAATATAAAAAAACCCAAAAAGAAACATTTAACTGCATGAGGTGGGCCTTACCAGACGGTAAAGCCCCTTTCTTTGGGTTCTATTCTTTATGTGTTCTCTAAATGATGACCATTCTTGAAAGCATGAACCATACCACAGCAAAAAATGGACTTTATGTTGTTTGAGGCTGTTTAATGCTGAGCCCAGCTAACAAAATATATTTAAAAAAAAAAAACACAATAATAATCTGACGGGTAGGGTTTAGCTAGGATGTTTTACCATTTTGGTTGGGTGGCTTGAGTTAGTAATTTTGTTCCTTGTGGTATTCTAATAAACTATTTTATTTTTTCCAAGATGGAAGAAGTTAGTTGCCAAACCGCAGATAAGTTTAACTACTGGACTATACATGGGCTCTGGTAAGAGTTTTCTTAACATGTAGTACAGTATTTATTGTAAAATTACAAGTTAACATGTTACAGAACACTTTGGCCATATTTTGATCACACAAACGGTAATACCAACACATCAGTAGGGCCCTGGATAATAGTCAGATCCCGATTTAAATATTTGTTTGAGAAAACCACTGTTTGTGTTGAGGTATATTTAAAGGGCCAGACCTAAACAAGTTGTTCATGGGCCTTGTACCTGCATCAAAATTGAAACTAGTGTGTATTTCATTACACTTTCACATTATTAGTGTTGATGGCTGTATTTTAAACTGATATCCACAAGTCTTGGACATTTATCACTACTGAACACTCTTTGTTGAAAACCCATAGACTACTGTCCAGTTCAAACAGTAATTTGAATATGTGTCTCCATTAATTACTGATGATTTACTTTACTTTCTTGTAGTGTTATCTAAAAAAAAAAAAAAAAAAAATACATTCCTTGTCAATGGTTTTAAGAACAGGCAGGAACTTGCAAGAAGCGGTTTGTACTGTACATGCTTTAAGGGTGTTCTGTAATATTTATGAAGAACTATTGAGGGTTTGGCTGAATCAAATTACATCACTGAGACACAACAATATATACCCAATTGATATTTTTATTCGTATGATATAACTGTGTGTTTTCATTTTAGCAGTAAATGTTGTATAAAAATGCTATGCAATACATTCAAGCCTTTACGCATGAATTTATTTTAGGTTCTCTGTTACGATTCTATAACACATTTATATGTATTGCAAACTTGCAACTATTTCCAAAATGGTTACATGTATTTACTTTGCAATATAATTTCAAAGCATTGTTATATAAACTGTTATACACTGAAAAGTGTCAACATCGACTGTTTCCTAGAATTGTGCCATTTATAGCATACAGTAATGCTAACTACCAGTATCCCCTGTTGCTACATGTGTCAATGGCAACTGTTTTTAAAATTGTATTAAATGCTTTCCTATATTTTGATAGGCCTGATAAAGGACAAAGCTGCAATAGGTCCTGGCACTTCAATGTGAATGACATTAAGGTATCTGTCTGCTTTAATAAGAATCTTAATTGCCACTTCTATTTGCATCAAACACAGTCTGATTGTTACCACATGATAAAAAATAAAGAGTACTTCATTAGTATTACTGGATTATCAAATGCTTAATTTTACTTTTACAGAGTTTCACTGACCTAATTGTTCTGTGACCTAGTGCATGACTTAAAAATAGCCATAGTTACCAATGCCAGGTGTATCCCTTTGTGTAAGGCACATAAACATGTATACAGCAGGCACCAATATTTAGTGGTATATTGTAGGGTACTTTTTGGACTTGCTTCATGATGTTTACTGAAATCTCCTATACCTTATACTTGTATTACGGAGTTGGGCAATACAGCTTTTAATGGTTTTGAATGCAAGTTGTTGTTTCTAATTGTTGTCTATTTCCTCATTTTTCTCAAACTATGTACACATGTTTTCTTACAGGATCTATTGCCTGAAATGGAAATCTGGTGGCCTGATGTGTTGCATCCAGGAACTAATGAGTTCTGGTACATCATCTCTAATTATATCTTATTTGGTTAGGCTTCCATTGTTACCAGTTGTTAAAGTGACATGCATGTGTCTTGTGTCGTGTTTCACACATTTATATTTTGAATGAATTTGTTTTAATGTACCTGTATTTCTGAACATTCCCTTAATACGTAAATAAATTAAAAGTACAAATGCAGAAACAGATTAGTATTGCCACTTATCTTGCTTAATAAATAAATAAAAAAATAAATAGTTATATTGTTGCATTTTGTTCTTCCAGGAAGCATGAATGGGAAAAACATGGGACCTGTGCAGCTGTTGCAGAATCATTAAACTCTGAGAATAAATACTTTGCTAAAGCACTGGACCTTTACAAAAAAGTAGACCTTGATAGGTAAGGAAATGCTGCTGTTACATTACATAAGGTGCGAGAAGGTGGTTCAGAGACGGCACTGAACCGTCATAACTGCCTGTGTGAAAGGCTATACTGCCACTGAAGCGCTATAGTGGGTGTGGTTTCAAAGTCAACATGCCACGTCACTAGTTAGGTAAGGGGCATGCATGCAGTGCTTAATTTGTGCCGGGGCTTGCTGGGGAACAGCCCCGGAACCTCTGTGGGTGCAGAGTCATAGCTCCGGTATCTCTAGTTAAAAATCTCATAAAATGCTTTCTTTTGAAAATCTCAACACAGTTGTATTAAGTCTGGAAGTTCTTGCGTGCGCTCTAAAGAGAGACAGTCCGCTGCCACGTTTGTAGCCTACTTTAAATTACTTTATGATTTCAGCTTGAGTGCCTTTAAGTAAGATGACACTGGCTGCAACTCTGTTGTCATTTTTTATACATAAATAAGCTTATTTGATTTGAAAAACGTCATGAACGATACAAGCAACTTGTTATACTACTTGGTTTGATTAAATTAGTAGTAGACAACAAAATATAAAGCTGAACATTAATTTCAACAAAGAACAACATCAACTTTTTAATGAAAAAAATAATGTAGCCTACTTCAATAGGAACATTAGCCTGCAATACTATATTAAACCAAAACAAAAAAATAACAATCTGGTTCTCTTGCCTTTTTCAATTAATGTAATTTAAATTAATAGTGAATAAAAACATAATAAGATAACAACTACCTAGCTGAAGTTTAATTAATTGTTTTTGTAATCTACCAGTGGCTTCTGTTGCATGCACATCGCTGATAATAGTGCAGACCATGGGTTAAACCAATGTTCGTGTTGGGATGTGTTTTTTTTTCTTTCTTTTCATCAATGTCGTCGTTCTGGAGTGCCTCTGAATGCCTTTTAATTTGTTGTTGTTTTTTAAACCACTTAAATGCAAAACCATTACAAAACTTATACAGGATTTTTTTTTTTTATTTAATAATTTGTCCTGTGGTTGCCTTTAATTAATTTCTCTGCACGTACATGATGTAGAATACGTGATTGTAAACATCTACCACAACTACGTACAATACTCTTTCAAATAAACGTGTTTATTGTCATTGCTTGCGCACTGGCACATCTTTATTTACACTGTGTGCATGTGTTGGGTCTTGTCAGTGTTTCAGATTGCACAAGAACAGTTTGTTGTTGCCATGAGAACAACCTGTTGATTGACAGGTTTGAAAGTTGTACTCTCGCAATTTCATGCTATGTGAAAGGGTATTTTACACACTCGTTAAAACGTTTCAGACGGCACAGTAGCTGCATTTCTGTGTGAAAATGGTGACTGATACAGGAATGGAACAAAGATGGAGGCATTTAATTTAGGTTACTAACTGATCAGAGAAAAACCTTGATGCTACTGAATGCCTATCATCTGCAACAGTCCTGAAAGTATAGATACGGTGCTTACACAAGTGACTAAAACAAGTCACTATAACTGACCATTAACAATAAAATACGTGTGTTAACATGTTGGTATGCTAGTTATAAACAGTTGCATAACTAAAACAGGTGACCAGAAACAAAAGGTTTTCTAAAACTTTTTAGAAAATGGTTTGACTTTTTATCCATTCTTTATTTTCAGTATTCTTAAGAAGTTTAACATTGTGCCATCTTCAAAATACTACAGTGTGAGTGATCTTTTGAATTAAGTGTTTCATTTATGTCTGCATACTTTACTATGTGTGTATCAGAAGCTGACTCTTGTATTTTATATTTCAGTTGGACAATATCAGGAGCGTTATTGACAGTTTTTATAAAGTAAAACCAAAGATCCAGTGTGTTTCTCCTTCACAGGTAATTTGTATAGCATATATTGTATCATAAATGTCTTTGATTTGCTATTTGTAAAGTAATTTAGGGAAGTTATTCAATTTATAAAGAGAAGTGTACACTCACAATGATACAAAACCAACAAAGCAAAGCAGCTCTATAAGGGGCCAGTACTTCTGTTTTGTTTGTACTTCAGTTCCTCTGTCAATACAAAGTCTTTTGACCATTTATTTGACAAACATGACATAATTGAAAAACACTGCAGAAAAGATGTTGATGCGGACAATAGTTAGAAAGAAGAATGACTTGAAAGCAAACAAACACCACTGCTAAATAATATTTGTTCAGCAGTAATATTTGTCCACATTGAAATCCTTTTTAATTCAACTACTAGGACCTAGCCTCCTAGCCTGATCGCTACCTATTTAATCTTCTGTGGTATGAAGGTTGTGGAAATAGATTAACTAACAACTTACTCACAATTTAAGACTTCACATTTTGTGAACAGGGTCCACTAGTACATGACATTTGTTGCTCTGAATTTTTTGAAAGGAAAGAAAAATAGCAAGGCACATTGGGTATCCTAAACATCTAATTTTATCTCCAGGGAGAGGAAGTACAAACGTTGAAAAGTGTGCAAGCAGTATCTTAAGTCTCTTATTATTTTTAGGGAGAGGCAGTACAAACTCTGGGTCAAATTGAAATCTGCTTTGACAAAGAATATCAACTGATGGACTGTGTGGAAGACGAAGAAGAGCTGCCGAACAGCATTGATGACCTCTTTGTCTTTGAATCTGCTCAGCAGTCAGAGTTTTCTGTCTGTGATGAGTCAATGCCGATATACTATCCTCCAGCACACGAGGAATACTAGCAGTTGTAGGCACTATGGGGCAGAGTTATTATTTATTTGGCTCCAGTGTAGTCTGGTAATAATCTTATACATGACTTGCAAGTTAAGGTGTACACTTTGTCAGTCGAGAATAAGTGCTGTAGAATTTCTTGATTTTATCTATTTTGAGGTTGTGATGTTGGTGCAGGACAAAAGCATGCAGTGTTTAATACCAGCAGTAACAGTCAGAGTCAATTGTGTCAAATTGCAGTTGTTCAAAACACTGTAATTGAATAAGTGATACATACATAAGTAGCACCAAAATAGTTTAAAGTAATGAGGTTACACTAATTGGATTAGATACATATTTAGGCAATAAATACAAACATTGATCAAGTTTTATTTAGCATCGTACTGTATATTTGTAATGTTGGGGGGTTGGTGGACATTTGCAGATAATTATATTTAATTGATTTGGAGCTTTTGATTTTGTAAAAAAACAAAAACAACAAAACACAACTGGTGAATAGAATTTTAATTGGGGATGGGGTCTTGTTTTTCCTCTGTAATCCATCATTGTTAAAAATTTATATCCATGGTACTTCATACTGGTGCTGTATTTCTATTTTATATACATTTCAACATATGACATGTTTTTGTTTACTATTAAAACATTTACATTTATGTTTTTGTGTTATTTTTTTTTTATTATACCTTTACAACTGTACAAATTTCAGTTTTATGGGGTATTTGATAATGTAAAACTACTGGTGGGTGACCAAGCACACTAACAATACAATATGCAGAAGATTCCCTCAGAAGTAAGCTCTGTATACTGTAGTTATGAACACAAATTAAATTTGTGTTTCAAATCCTGTAATACCAATAAAATGTCAATAATCTGTAGCCAGGATGTCTTACTAATTTGTATGAGGACGGTATCATGCTAAAATATCCATGCAGTTGAAGATGAAAGGCAGTGTTTGGTTGTATGTATACAGTATTGTAGTAATGCATGCCCAGCATGCATATAACTGGGCAGATTTTAAAGTGCTGCAAAAATTCAAATGTAGTCTTGTTTATCCATTTGTTGTCTTAACCCTTTTGTAATACATTTTTTTTATATTATTATTATTTTATTTATTTTGCATTTATAAGTCAGATCAGATTGTAAAGTAAAATAAGACAAATTTATTTAGTGCCTCCTGACAGTAAGATGTACTATCTTGAACTACAGTTGCTCCGCCTTTATCTAACTCAGTAATAGCATTTTTTTGTTCTTGTATAGAAAGATTTGAATGGAAACTAGCCCTATTTTGAGGAGAAAATAATTGCATAGTATCTCTCCCAACTAGTCTACAGAAAGTTTCCACATTTTTCATTTTAAACAATTTGTCAATAACTGTTCTATTAGCTGTGCCCAAAAGAGGGAGCTATGACCTTGCTAAAAAAAAGTCAATAAGGTACAGTTAATTAAACTAGAGAGAGAGATATTATTAGGGCTGTCAAGCGATTTAAAAAAATTAATCGCGATTAATCTCACGATTAAAAATATTTTTTTTTAGTTAATCTCGGGTTTAATCGCCTATTGTTACAATTACTACATCCATTGAATTTAAATTTGTTTTATTTCTGATGCTATTGTTTTTATTATCCTCAATGTATTTATTTATGTATTTATTTAACCAGGAAATTTACCCATTGAGACCACCACCAAAATGCACAAGGGGCAATAATTTAAAAATTACAAATACAACCAACACAAAAAAATGTCCGGTTCAAGCTTGATCAGTAGCATACAGAGATCAGAAAACATAATACATAGGATATCTATTTTTAAATGTGATTGTGAACTGAAATAAATTAGTTTTTAAAAAAAAAAAAAATTATAAATATGTAGCAATAGTAAGCACTTCTAGGAAATAAACTGTTAATTGTGAAGAAAACAAAAAAAACTCATCATATGCAAAAACTGCAAACTAACAATTGTTAGGCTTTACATACTACGCGCAATTGTTAGGCTTACGCGCAACAAAAGGAGCAACGCAGTCTAACTCATTTATGATCATGATCATACTCCGCTTGATATGGGCTTGCAGCGATCCTGCATTTCTGTCGAAACTGGTGGGTTTAATTTGTTGTTGTTATTGTCTGTAGCAAAAGAGCTGCTAGTGTATTTTGAGAGATGAAGGCGCGCAGCAGACTAGATGTACTCGTGTTTGATAGTGGAACTCACTTTGACAGTAGACAAATAAGCGTCTCTCTGTCCAGTGAGCCCGTCCAAAAAAAATCCCATTCATTTTGAGTGCTTTGCTCCATTAAGTGGTTCAGTGACTAACTTTCAATTTAAACAATAACTGCACTCAGACACTCAATACAATGTTGCCGCGGCCAGGATTGAAGTACGGTGTGCCGAAAGGCTCAAGACACAGCAATGCGATTAACGTGCATTAAAATAATTAATCTCTGAAAACATTTACGCGTTAATCGCAGAAGTTAACTGCGATTAATTGACAGCCCTAAGCATTATATATATAAATATATATATTAAAACAATGAAGTGGTCTTGATTTACCCAGGCGGAGTGTGGAAGTGTCAAAACAAAGCATGACTATCCTAAACATACTGATATATTAATGAATAACCAGAAATAGAGGTTTTAGAACCAAATAAAACAAATATAAAAAAGGTGCAGTGATGTTGAACTCAAAAGGACTTTTACTAATGTTCAAGCTTATTTAAGTAGAAGGAAAGGGAAAAAAACAAGTTCGGACTGGCACTACCAATTCTGTTACAACTTGATAAGAACAAAAGAAACATTGTAAACAAGTGTTCCTAGTTGACTCCCAATGATTCAGCAGAAATTCATACCTTGAGTGTTGCTTTTCATCGTAATGTTGGAGCCAGATTTGAAGGATCACAGTATTTTATATGCAAGTCTCACCTGTAGATTATACAACCTCATCATCAACTCCCTTGTAATCTATACTTTTGACTATATATTGTATTTTCAGTACACACAAATAAGTTGGTTTCAAGTGACGTTCCAAATGAATTAGAATTTAATCTGCTACAACATCATTTATTTAAATGGACATCCGTATTGAGCTACCCAGAAATGTCCTTCTTTATTATTTATTATTGTACTGCAAAGCTGCCGTGTCCCATAGTAGTGTTACATTTTATAGTAAAATATGATTCCTGAGTAACTGTTTACTACATTATCCCATTCTTTTTTACAAGGTTTACATTCTTTCTAAAGTAAACCTGGATTACCTAAAAGTATAATTTATGATCACATCAACTTTTCAGTGATGAAGTTCCTAATTTAAATAAACAGGCCATCAATTTTCTATTATTATTTATTTATTTAGCAGACGCCTTTATCCAAGGCAACTTACACAGACTAGGGTGTGTGAACTATGCATCAGCTGCAGAGTCATTTCCAACTACGTCTCACCCGAAAGACGGAGCACAAGGAGTTTAAGTGACTTGCTCAGGGTCACACAATGAGTCAGTGGCGGAGGTGGGATTTGAACCGGGGACCGCCTGGTTATAAGCCCGTTTCTTTAACCACTGGACCACACAGCCTCCTATTTTCTAGTAATTGGCTTTTATAAACATTTTAATTGGCTAAAATAAACATGCAGTGTTTGTTTTCATAAAGCTAGCTGTGGTGCTAACATGTTTATGGCAGATGTTCGCTGGTTGAGAAATACACACCTATCAAAACTAGCTGTGAATAATAGAAAACAGGTAAGCAAAGTGGGCGTAATAGTGTATTTTATGGTTGTACAATCACACTTTCATGCCAGTATCAAAATATATTACTATTTGCATATCACACCTCTTTGTGTCTTAGAGTATATGATCTGCATTTTCTAAAAACAGATGCACAAAAAACAGGCTTTTGTTTCTTTTTTATGCTGGTGCACAGATGTGGACTTAATCTGAAGCTCTCTGTACTGTGTTACAAATGACATATTAAATCCAATCCCCCCACTTTTAATCCATAAGCAACAATGGGGACGTGATTTGTCTGGTGACATGCTGCAATAAGATGGTTGCCCAGAGTATTAAAGAATATGAAACATGTTAGTCCTGTTTCAATAAATTCAGCCAAAAATGATGAAACCGCTTGAAATTGACAGAAAACTGAAGAGAATATTTCTGAAGGTAGGATTTTATTTTTATCAATCAAACTACACATAGACTACATATTTATAACCTTATTAAAATCATAATTAAATGTTTGTTTTCAACATAGTATTTAACATTCAAGTCTGGATAGATTCTGAATTTTATACTTCTATACTGTACAGATGATTGTTGGGAGGAAAAATGTGTTATGAAAAGGATAATGACAACATGTAGCCAGTACTACTGGTTTTATTGTAACAAGACCTTTGGCCTAAAATACAATTCCGAAAAATGTTGTTTTTTTTTTTTTTTTTTTTTTTTTTTGTTTCAAACATGTGCAGTGATTTTCTTAATGTATTTCACAACAAATATCTACAGGGAATGATTAGAGTGAATCATACGTCCCTCTGTACCTGACAAAAAGCTCCACATTTCATGCTTTTTTTGTTTTTAGAAGGTCTAATGGTCTAATAAACTAATAACCTAGTACCTATATAAACTAATAGCTTAATTGTTGAGGCTATTTTCTTGGGGTGCTTAAATTTTTTTAATAATAAAACAATTATTTGCTTCCATTACAATATTGTGTGTGTGTGAAATGTGTGCACCTGTGTCAGGGGGTTGTCATTGATCTACAAGCAGATTAGCCCTCTTAGTGCACAATTGTAAAGATTGAATTGGATCATATACAGTATAGTACCGTATAAGACATGCTTTCATCCTATGTCGAAGGTGTGGTATTTTGAGGGTAGGAGTCTACAGTATTTTCTGCTTCTTCAGTGGTCCACGATCTCCCTGCTGCATGCAGTGAACACAGTTAGAGTCAATGCACTGTTTCAATCACAATGATGGGGGATGGGTACATCCATGCATCTGATAGAAACATGTCCTTTTTCTCCCCTTACAGAGATCCTTACTAAACCTAATGAGATTTTTTACAGCTAATCAGAGTACAGTGAATTCAGGTTGATTTGTGTACGACATGAAAATGCCTTGGCTTGCAGCCATTGAAAATCCAGAATTGCCTGAGCTGTTTTTCTAGGTCTTAATGAATATTTGGGTCTCTTGAAAGCATTGTTTCCTTTTTGCCAGTAGTACACCTCATGACATCTTTAAGATTGGCTATATGTTTCCTACTTAGCAGCAGAGTCAAGTCCTTTGAATGCTTCTGGCGGGGACTTTCCATTTGTGGAAGTTAACATGGCTGTCTTTAAGCCTGTGGATTGATGGAATAGTGTCCCAGAGATGATGGTTATTGCTGAATAGAATTTTGGCTACTTTTCTCAACGTTTTATGCTCTGGCAGCAGCTGCTTAATTCCCTTTTCATTCAGTGAAAATTCAGTGGGAAAGAAGTAGTTAAATGAGTCATCTATATTTACTGAATAACACAAGAAAGAATGGGCGGATAAGCTGGGAGATGCTGTGTCTGGCTATGGAAGCACTGTCTTTAGACAGTGCTTTTGCCTCCCTAACAGAGGACGAGGGGCTTGAATCACCTCAAGATCTTCCTAAAACAACCCTGGTTAGTATGCTGTTTTTTGTTTTTAATCCTTACTGTACCTGGGCACCCTGTCTGTTTATCAGCAAGTGTTTACTGTATGTGGAAAATAAGTACAAAGCCATCCTTTCTGTAGTGCTGATAAACAATAAGTCAGGCAGTGCTAAAGAGTTTTGTTTTGTAATGGGGAGAATTGGGAACTGTTTTATTTCACTGACTTGGCCAAATTGCTTAAGATTCATTACTGTACTGAATTCAGGAGAGGGCGACTTTAGAAGAAGCAGATCTGATTGTTTTGCAAAACAGACTTATTGCCGTTACTGTAATTTTTTTTACAATTTTTTTTTTAATTTATTTTAAACCGTGCCTTTTTATTTTGCTTCTACAAAAGCCAATACATCTATCCAGTCTTGACAGAAATAATTAAATGGTACTGTTGAGTAAAACATGTAGTGCTGAATTATATTTCATTTTTATGACTTGACACTATGGGGACGGCAGCCCCTTAAAAAATAAAGGTACAGAAAATACAACAAATGAAATGTCTAAATAGCATCATATAAAGTATGAAGTCAAAGTTTTAGTTCACGTAGCAATTTCTTTATAAAGTCTCAACTCCTTTCATGATGACACCATACTCCTTTCATGATGACAACATACCTAGAAAAGGCAATATTTTACTCTACATATATAACATCAGCTTTATAATAATCACAACACACATTTGAGGTTAGTAAAGTTCATTTAAAATTTAATATTAAAAAATATATAATAACCATCTTGAAGCTGCTGCCCTTTGTATTTTAGTAGAAATTAGCTCAGCTGGTCAGTAGTAACTTCCCCAACCCAAAGAGAACATATTTAAGCATTCCTGTGATGGAATTTGTATGAATTTGCAATGGCTAGTATCTCATAAAGTATTTTAGCTTGCAATTCCTATTTTCCGTTTCATGGAAACTCCTCATGCAAAAGCTAATAGCACCCTTTGATCTATGACCTAAGATGGCTGCCATATTGGGGTCCTGTGACTTTTTGGTTTGCAGATAAAAAAAAAAAAAGAAGATCACTTGGAGTTACCAGTTTCATACTCAGTAAAGAATTGTAATCTTTGATTGTCTCAATCAAGTTTGATTGTGGTGTGGTTATCGTACAAGAAAAAAATACTGTTTTCTGCTAGTTATTTTTCAAAGCTGCCACCCCCAAAGTGTCAAGTGCTGTGTGGTCCAGTGGTTAAAGAAAAGGGCTTGTAACCAGGAGGTCCCCGGTTCAAATCCCACCTTAGCCACTGACTCATTGTGTGACCCTGAGCAAGTCACTTAACCTCCGTGTGCTCCGTCTTTCGGGTGAGACGTAATTGTAAGTGACTCTGCAGCTGATGCATAGTTCACACACCCTAGTCTCTGTAAGTCGCCTTGGATGAAGGCGTCTGCTAAATAAATAAATAATAATAATAATTTTCAGGTAGTAACTTCATATTTGCAGGGTTATATAAGCCCAGCGTGCTTATTGTGTAAACTTGAGATTGACCTTTGACTTGTCATGGCTGCCATATAGAGATTGTGTGACTTTACATTTCTGTTGTATAGATAAAGTTGATTTCCATTGCTGGGTTTTTTTTAGTAAAAAAAATAATAACCCTTTCATTACCACATCAAAATCAGGTTATTGATTCCGGTGAGAATATAAATGACCATTAAAGATCGCCTCATGCCACCACCGTTCTTGAATATTTTGTTCAGCAGTTTGCCTGTGAGAGAGTATTAACCAAATGCATTGGTCATTTACAGTATGGGGTGTTTTCTTCAAGGGCAAGTTCCATTATATTTTCTCTTATACAGTTTGAGGGTGGTATTTTCATGCAGTATGGTACATGAAACCTCAAACCTCAATCTGTTTTTAACAAAATATAGAGTGGTCTACTACAGTGGTGAGATCCAGGATTTATGACGGGTTGTTTTAATTGAGCTCTTACTAACCATATACAGAGATTAGGTTGGCGAAAAGATACGACAGGAGGCTTGGGAATTAATGGTTATGGATAATCCTTTGATGCCGCAACAGGCGTAACACAAAAAGAGGGGTATAATTTGCTGCAAAGGCTGTAATCATTGTTTATCTTTAAAACAGAAGAAATTATTCAGAAAATAGATACAGTATTGTAAATATTTAGATACATTTTGATTTGGTGTAAAACCAAGAAGTAATTGATTTTTAGAGTGGGTGTCACTGTGATATTAGTGTGATTAAAAAGGATTGCAGATTAATGGATAAACTAATACACTTAAGCAGTAACTGTAGAGCTGAATGAAGAATGATAAGAGTCTACACCTTAATATGTAATAAATAAGCACACGTCATCATTTTCTCTATTAAGGCTAATTAAAGAAAAAAATAGTTTGAATGGGGACCACTTCAAATTCAATTCATGTTATTTTCCAAAAATAAATATATTTCAGATTGTTAAATATAGATGAATGTGGTGCAATGCATCCCCAGCAAGCCTTTTTTGAAACAGGGAATTGTTGTGTCTCCTATAAATGATTTAAGTATATTTGAGTCTCCTGTGATTTACACTGCCTTTCACACACAAATGCCGCTACTGAGCCGTCTCAGAGACATTTCCAAAATTCTTTAAAATCCCCATTTACACACACTAAATTGCGAAATCTATGTAATTGTAATACCATCATAACCCTTTCAAACAGCCAAAGGGATCATGTGAGTACAACTTTCAAACCTGTCAGTCAACAGATCATTTTCATGGCAATGGCGATTCGCCCATAAATTACAAAATCACGCACCATCCCTTCTATTTGTGAATTCACCTCCTCGTCAGCCCGTGAAGTTAACAATTCCTTAACTTACTTCAGACTCCAATTACTACCTCGTTCTTGATCAGCCACTGTATTTGAAAAAAATAAAGCTTGTAACACCAATGACAAAAATACCCAACACATCTGGTATACATGCAGTCACGTGGGATGTTGACTTTAAATCCACGCCCACTATAGTTCTCCCACTATAGTTCTTCACTGCAGGTATAGCATTTCACACAGCAGTTAAGACGGTTCAGTGCTGTCTCTGAACCACTTCGCGAGGTGGTTCAGAGACGGCATAAACTATGATATAGGCGATATAGACAAATCACAGACTAAAATACTGCATCAGTGCTGGTTCTGAGCCGTCATAACTCATCTGTGTGAAAGGGGTAATGATTTACTGAAGATGGCACAAAATTTAGGATTAAATACATTTAAAAAAATAAATAATATAAACAAAAAAAATAATATAACATGTAACACAATAATAATTGTGCATATGAACCAATCAACCAATAACAGTTCTCACTGGAGAAGTGTCTAAAATATTGTACCCTTGACATTGCACTTGATTATGACGGTTTGCTTTTTATTTCAAATAATGACCCATGATGAAACGATATGAAGGTTATAACCCTGTTACATAAATAATATTATTGTCAGAATAAGTTGACAGTTGTTTCAGGCTTGGCCAAGCCCTCTGTTTTTTTTTCCTTTTTTTGATACAGGCTTTCTAGTAGCCCAGCAAAGTTAATTGAAGTCAGGTATGTTCTAAATTGCTTAATTAGCTTGGTTTCACTACAAGTGTGAAATAAAATCCTTTTGTTTAAACTGTTTGGAAGGCTGAGAAGGGTGAGAGAGAAGGTACTCTGGGTTTTTGAGACTAGCTTCTCTAAATCTAACAAAGAAAGAAAATGTTAAATATTTTAACTTGAAGTAAATTAAGTTCATTAAAGAGTCTTTTGACCATGTTTATTATTGTTATTGTACTGAACTGAACTTAATGGGACAATTGCAACGAACATTCAGTTCGTACGCATCAAGTGTACTAAGCGGAGGACTAGCTGTTACGGTACTTTCCTGGGGATCATCCTCAGCTGTGGATTAAGTTAGTTCCAATTGCAACGAACAAAGGAGTTGGGGATCAGCTGATCCTCAGGTTTAGTACACAGCAGAGGATCAAGACTATCTCCAAGCCTCAAGTTTGGAGATAGCCTAAAAGTTTTGTGTAGTATATACAAAACTTATTTATTCACATAATTTTATTAGCAAAGACTGTTAACACTATGTAACACAATTTTTGTTCCTGGGTAGTAAGTGTTATTTCCTAATTGCTTATGCCTCAAAAGTATAGAAAATGGCTATTATTCCCCACAAACTTTGCTTTTGTGACCAGGACAGTGATATTTTGAAATTTACCTATTTCCAATGAGAAAACGGGCAAATTTGTTTATTTTCGTTCACATAAAGTCAGAAAAAAACAACATATGAATCCAAATTAACATGTATTTATACTAAAGTAATACAAAAATGACTACAAAAGATTTAGAAGTGAGTAGTTTTTCGAGATTTACGATTATACTGTAAATCACTTTCATGAATCAGCCCCCAAATGTAGTCTCCCATCATGTTCCCGTTATACTGTCCTTGGTAGTGGCGTTCAAAGTCCAGTATATCCTGGTGAAAGCACTCGCCTTGCTCCTCCAAGTACGCTCCCATGTTCTCCTTGAATTTATCAAGATGAGCATCAAGGATATGGACTTTGAGGGACATCCTACAGCCCATTGTGCCGTAGTTCTTCACCAGAGTCTCAACCAGCTCCACATAGTTTTCGGCCTAGTGATTGCCCAGGAAGCCCCGAACCACTGCGACAAAGCTGTTCCAAGCCGCTTTCTCCTTACTAGTGAGCTTCTTGGGGAATTCATTGCACTCCAGGATCTTCTTTATCTGTGGTCCGACGAAGACACCGGCTTTGACCTTTGCCTCAGACAGCTTAGGGAAGAAGTCTTGAAAGTACTTGAAGGCTGCCGATTCCTTATCTAGAGCTCTGACAAATTGTTTCATAAGGGCCAATTTGATGTGCAGTGGTGGCATCAGCACCTTCCGGGGGTCCACCAGTGGCTCCCACTTGACGTTGTTCCTCTCCACAGAGAACTCGGTCCGCTGTGGCAAGTCCCACCTGTGGTAGTGTGCCGTAGTGTCCCTGCTGTCCCAAAGGCAAAGATAGCAGGGAAACTTGGTAAAACCGCCTTGGAGACCCATCAGGAATGCCTCCATTTTGAAGTCTCCTATGACCTTGATGCCATCTCAGAAAAATGCAGATAAGCATCCACTTAGGCAGCTGGAACTAAACTGAACTGGTGGGCTTAAGGCCCCTGTATTTATACTACTATTTATATTACTGGAAAGTTCTAGAAGTTACTCCAAGTTTACTCAGCACTGAATCTATCTGGAATGTTCTGGAAAATAGGTAAATTTCAAAATATCACTGTCCTGGTCACAAAAGCAAAGTTTGTGGGGAATAATAGCCATTTTCTATACTTTTGAGGCATACGCAATTAGGAAATAACACTTACTACCCAGGAACCAAAAAAAAAAAAAAAAATTGTTACATGGTGTAATCAAAGCAAGTATCAAAGCTGTCAATTTAATTACATATGCAAATCGAGTCATCCAAGTATTTAAAGGTGTTATATTTATTGTATTCATACCAAAGAAATCATGGCTGGCGGTCATGCTCAGAATTACTCAACAGAGCAGAAACTTTATTTTGTTGACTGCATAAAAAAATATCAAAACGGTAGATGGTAGAAAACACGCCACAGCGGTTTTGCAACACTCAAATGTCTGCAGTGAAATTACAACCAAATGTAATGCTGCATTAACTGAAAGGCATCCAGGAACACTTAAATGTGTGGAAAAGGCTTAAAATGGAGACAAGAAATGCTGTTGCAAAGCAACGCCAACAGCGACTGAGTGGAGCGCCTGACCATCCTTTGCCCCAGATATACAACCTTATTACATCGAGGATACCCAATTTGCTTGCATCAATAGAAGGAGCTATTGATAGTGATAGCTGTTCTCGAAAATCTGCGCATCATGTGCTGCATGCCCATCATGCAACCATGTTACATATAAGTAGATGATGTCACACACCATCTGGCAATTGATTGACGTGTAGCTATGCCTTGAAGCTCAGATCCTTATATTACCTATGAAATCGAATACAGATATGTGTTATTACATTTGTTAGCAGACGCCCTTATCCAGGGCGACTTACAATTATTACAAGATATCACATTATTTTTACATACAATTACCCATTTATACAGTTGGGTTTTTACTGGAGCAATCTAGGTAAAGTACCTTGCTCAAGGGTACAACAGCAGTGTCCCCCCCTGGGATTGAACCCACGACCCCCCGGTCAGAAGTCCAGAGCCCTAACCACTACTCCACACTGCTGCCCTGTGCAGTCTATGGCGCCAATAACTCCAGGTATTTCAGCTGTAGAATAAAACACAGTGCAAATATCTCATTGCTCCTCTTCATTGGGCATGACAAAGTAGCTTTCATGCAGTGCCGCTATCAGCTTCGAGATCCTGTGAACAGCACGGCAAAAGGTGCTTTCGTGGATGTTAATCAGACATAGGGTTATATGTATGTATGTATGTATGTATGTATGTATGTATGTTAAAATACACTCAAATTTGATGAATTTAAACTTTCCTTTTTTTTTTTTTTTTAAGTCTGGCAATACTTTCTAATTTGGGGAGGTTTGTTACAAGGTTAACCCCAACATATCAGTGCCTTGGATCATTACCCTGCAATAGCAGAACACAGTGACAAGTTCACGTAGTTCTGGTGGGCAGTCTACATTTGTTGTGATATCACATGGTGAGATAGTATTGTGATGGTTTGCTTGTGTCATTCAAATTATTATTTGCAGTTTCCAAAAAGTACAATTGTCTGAAATGGATGACATTGAAAAGGAGGACAGACAGACAAGGGAGAAAACTATTTTGAAGGACACAATCCTGATGAATTTCACAAGGAATGATTTACAGCAGCTCTGCATCAACCAAGATAAGCGAGGAGCTCACACAGGATACCTAATAAATAGCTAACGCATGTGGTGGGTGGACAACAGGATAAAATTTATTGGTTTACCATCCAAGAGGGGGGAAACAAAGAAATGAGCAAACACAAGGGTTTCCTAACAGCCTTTACATACATATCACTCTATTCAGTATGGTTTATTAATTTTAGATTTTTAAGTTCTTTGCCACTGTACATCACAAACTACATGGTGATGTATGCAAAAGAAAAGGCATTAGACCAGAATTATGTTTAGAGCTACATTTATTTTTGTCATGCTTTAACAGCTACTTATGCAACAATGCATTAGGCTTTTCTGCAATACAATTATTGCCCATTTCTAACAATGGAATATGAGAAAAAAAACACTTCAGTGCCGTGATTCATACTGTAAATCATAGTAATTTCAATCAAATTGCACTTTCCATTGATAAGATAAAAAAAAAAACAACAATCTATTTTTAGTGCCATTGTGTGGGAGTTTTTCAACAGTACTAGTGATTGATTTTAAAAGGAAACTTTATATCTACATTTTCCTCATACTTAATGTATTACCTTTAATATTCTCTTCTGCTTAGATCAGTGCTTGCCACTGACTATCCCATATTGTGACATCTAAGGACAAAAATGATACTAGTTCTCATAATCTACCTTTACCTGTTCTCTGAGCTGGTCTAGAGAATCCTGCACTGAACAGCCCACCTCGTTTCATTAAATAAAAATTATTTTTTTATTTTTATAATTTGTTATTTTTCACGAATTGTTAGCTTTAGCCGCTATAAAAATTGTTTGTTTTATTACAGATACACATTAATAAAATAACTCAAATAGATGTCTATAAATAAAAACAAAGCATACATCATATTTTAACTATATACATATTATAAAACATGATCCGCTTTTTTAAATTTTTTTTATTTTTTACATAGTGACATAACAGACCCAGCACTGAAAAATAATTTAGTTACTATAGTTGCAGTAACGTATGTTAAGTCCCCCACTATTTTTCATTGCCTATTTTCGTAAATACTGTCCATGCCCTATATAAAAATAAAATAAAAATATATATTCATACTGCTCTGCTATTGTGGGGCTGTCATAATTGCACATACAGCAATCTATCCATTTCTACTGTATATTTTGACTCCCATTCCAGCCGACAGCTGCAAAATCTGCACATTATTTGTGTCATGTCAGCTGCATACACCCCCTCATGCTCAAATTCTTTGCAGTGTTGTTCAATTGCTATGTGAGGTTTAGGCATTTTAGAAACATACATCTCTTCTCCTCCGTCACAATTTTAATTCCCAAAAGTGGGAATTAAACATTTGCACAAGTGTTATAGACAGATCTGTTTCTCTTTGTGTCTTTGGTTCTGTTGATTTTTAATATGTTGCATTTCGTTTTATTTTGTGTTATTTTGTATTTGTGAAAAACAAGGGGCTGTACGTATACATAACAGCGAAATACAAAAAGGCAAAAACTAAAACAGTAGAAAAACAACTAAGAAAACAAAAGGTGTCCAAGCTCGGGACGTGTGCTACTCCCGCTATACAGGAAGGGCCCGCACCAGAAACCTTCTCCCTCACACAAACTAAAAAACATTGGATGGGATTAAAATCCCCTAAATAAGTCCCCTAACCTAAATTTGTAATTATCCCGGTTAAACATATGGTCATAATCTCATTACGAAGAATCTTGGTTACACAGGCAGACGTTCTTCAAATCTGGTTCACTCACCCTGGTTAAATACACAGTCCTGAGTCTTTTCCTCTGGTAACAAAACACTTTCCAGCAACCTTTAAAAATAGACGCAGGACACAGAAATGGAGGTTTCTTAAAGCGCTTTGTGCTATTTTTTTTAATAATCACAAAAACAAAATAAACAAAACAAACACCTAGCTCTTTCTTGAGCATTAACTAAAACACAGAATAGAAACCTAAACTATCTTGCAGGACAGCTAAGCCATTTACCTGCTAAACAAAACAAACCACCCTCCCCCTCCACCTCCACCTCCACCTCCACCTCCACCTCCACCTCCACCTCCACCTCCACCTCCACCGCTTGTGCACACTGTCAAATGGGCTCTCCACCTAGCAGCCCCAAACAGACTGGCTGCTTCCTTTAAATACCCTGCACCTGGCTCTAATTTACAATGATCACCAGGTGCAGGGGATAATCACTAATAAAACAATTAACAAAATAATTAAACAATTAAACAAAATGTGCATACGCACATGTTTTATGAAGGGAGGAATCAGACCCTCTCCCTGCTATCTTACAATACATACACACACATATGAACATTTATTTTTACAAATCAAAACAAGAAAATGTAAGTAAGTAAACATCTGAACAGACATTGGTTTACAACATACATATTTATAAAACTGAAACGATAGCAATACATTTTTTTCAACAGCAATTGCTTTATTATCAGATGCGCGAAAGCAACTGAACAACGTAGACAAACTTAGAAGAAAACGTTTTACAGAAGTGCACAGCACAAGAAGTTACAAAAAAAAGTCAGATTTCTTTTTTTCTTGTTTTTTGACAAAATGATATTCCTTTACCTTGAGTAAGATAATGCACTTCTCCACGCCGCCTTTCTGCACAGGGCACAGCTGTTCTATTTTTTTCTAGCAGTTTTATTTTTATTGCACTTGCCAACCTGCATTGGCGTCTCTTGCGGCTCTCAGTGGGGTTGCCAGCTTCAGCTGTGGGTACACGCTTGGCAGTTTCTCTCTGTTCCAAATGCTTCTTGCGAAGTTCCTGTGCTAACTGTAAAATATATTCTCTCCTTGGTAAATTCTGCTCCGTGCATTCTTTGTAAAGTACCCAATACACTGTAAAACACCTGAACAGGCCAACGTCGGGAGCCAGATTTCACAGAATACTTCAGTGCCATCTGATCCAAACATCAATTTCATATTTTGTTGTGTTGTAAAACTCCACGGTCTCTGGTATTTATTTTCACTAGTCCCGATGCTAATTGACTGACCAAAGCAGCGCAGCTGGCAAGCAGGCGCCAGCCTTTCAAAAGGCTGATTGAAAAACAATAGACTGTCAGTCATTCACTCAGGCAAAGAGTAGAGACTAATCACAGCTAAACACATTGTGGACTGGTAAATAAAAATAATAAAGTAGAATACTGTTCTGTATAATGAAAATACAATTATTTTCTGTGTGGCCGTCAATGTGACTGCTCCCGGAGCTTTTAGGTATAATGTATTATATCTCCTTTATTTCTGTACTCCCGTGAGAATATTTAATACATACGGACACAAAAGTACAGGAACGCACAGCCCCATATATGTTACACAACTGGAGAAAATTACATTTTAAAACCAAAAACCGCCAAAATGACCGTCGCAGGGCTTCTAGTGTTAAACAAAAGGGGGTTTCAAACCAACAAACCATATTTATAATATATATATAATATAATATAACCATGACCAAATATACATTAATTTACAGGGGCAGGCCTCAGCCCTGCCACAGGTCTAAACATAGTGGCAGGGCTGTTTCCATTTGCTCAGTTTCCATTATGTTATGTTTAGGTAACATGATATAAATAATGTTTATTAAATGTACATGAGCATGTAACTCCTTTTTAAATTGCAAAATAAATCAATATGCACAAATTCACTTTAGCAAAGTTTGAGTAAAATGCATAATACTTTCATTAATATCATAAAAACTACGCTCTAGAACAGGGGTCTCCAATCTTTGTCCTGGAGGGCCGGTGTCCCTCCTGGTTTTTATTCCAACTGTACCATAAATTACTTAATTGCACCAATTAAGCTGCTAATAAGTAATTTATGGTACAGTTGGAACAAAAACCAGGAGGGACACCGGCCCTCCAGGACCAGGATTGGAGACCCCTGCTCTAGAACACTTTAGAACTACACTCTAGAACACTCTCAACACCTTGGTCTATATTTTATATGCAAAAGAAATTTCACAACAGCTTTCTTGAAATGTTGTGAAATATAGCCAAACAGACTCCTTAAATAAAGATAATTGATCCCCGGCTGGTTTGGTATTGGCAGGTTTAGTAGTTGATCTCCCTCTGTAGAGGTTACTGTGACATGATGATCTGTCAGAGGGAATCTGGAATTAGGGATTGAAAAAGGCCTTTCTAATAAAATATAATTTGTAGATAAGATAGAAACACAACATTGGCTTCAAATGTAGGACGTGAACTTAAGGTCTTGAACTGTGTGTTTTTTGATGATTACCCAAATATGTGTAATTATAAAAGGAAACACCCCATCAGACGGAAACCAACCACAACAGCTTGTAAAGTAGATATGACTAAATTGGCCTCAACTCAACATGACAGCCACAGTTTGTGGGCTTGTAACTTTGATCAGCTTTGTTCATTACTGCTGGTTAACTTATCTGGAATAAAACACTTCACTGCATGCTAGGAATTGCCATAATACTTTCTTATTAGAGGAGGAATCGCTACAGGTTAACTACAGAGGTACTCAAATGATACAAACATCCAGTTAAAATAAAGAAAGAGAAATAAGAAAATCTTGTATACCAATACTTGATTGTTTACAGTCACTGGTTTGTTGACATGTGAGTTCCCCCCTGAGAGATATGTTAAAACAATACTCACTTCACAGTATTATTTGTTTATTTAGCAGATGCCTTTATCCAAGGCGACTAGGGTGTGTGAACTATGCATCAGCTGCAGAGTCGCTTACAATTACGTCTCACCCGAAAGACGGAGCACAAGGAGGTTAAGTGACTTGCTCAGGGTCACACAATGAGTGGGGGGGGGGGGGGGGGGGGGGGGCTGAGGGGGGATTTGAACCGAGGACCTCCTGGTTACAAGCCCTTTTCTTTAACCACTGGACCACACAGCCTCCTAAATAGTAGCACTACTCCTTCACATTCAGCGCTGTTGGATGTTGGTTGTATACTGGTTACGTTGTCAGCGTGGTTCTCTTGCTTTAAATTATCTCCAGCTTCAGTTTTCTTTCAGCATTTCCTTTGAGAATATGTTGTTTTTACAGATGTCATCTAATTGGAAAAGACACCTATTGTCCTGTATGAGACATGTTTCTTTAATCAGGTTTTTCTCAATTTTAATTTCAACATTGCTTTATTTGACATGGGATGGCCCAGATAACTCTTCTTTCCAAATAAAATGGTAAGAAGTTTTAAAAACAGTAAGAGAATTATATATAAATGGATACAAAGAAAGTGCTTATAAGTAACAGATTGCTTTTGGGTCTCATCCATCTTAGAAGTTACACTGGGAATCTATTCTGGGGAATGCACATTAAAAATTAAAGATGAAATGTCTAGAAACATAATTTATACTGTACATCTAAAGAGTAATATCATATCGCCAAACATTTCTGCCAATGGGAAACATTTTTTTAAATAGTATTTTGCATTCTTTTCACAAGCCAGACTGAACACATATCATTTTATTTGTATTGAAACAGAGTGATGGCTTTTAGAGAAATCTATATATTTCAATGCATGACATAGCACGGTTCAACTTTCAGGATGGCTCAAACATTCTCATTTATAGCATATAGTAAAACATGAATTTGCATAACATATTCAGGGCAGTAGCCAGCCATGAAAAATGCTGTGCAACACACACACACACACACACACACACACTAAAGTTTTTCTAACTGAAGAAAAAAGATATGAGGACATTATTATATGTTTAGTTAAATACAAAGGTTTAGTTAACAGGTATTTTTTTCTGAATAAGATACTATTGTAGAATTTTGAGTATCTGAGGTTCTAAATTTGCAGAACCTGTGTGGTTCTGTAGCTTTTTCTTTGCAACATTCAAATTCAATATAGAAGAAAATAAGAAATGTAGCAATGCCAGAATATTTGTTGTAGACACTATACTTATTTTTAAATCTGAATCTGTCAAACAAATTGTTTTAACAGTGATGTCATTATCCAAATACTGAAAAGACAAAAGTGCTTGCATACATAAATAAAATTAGCTTAAGCAGGTTGACAAGACGGAGAGAGTTTTTTTTTTTTTCTTTTTTTAAAATTTAGTCGTTGCCAATTATTTTTATTATTTTCTCCCAATTTGGAATGGCCAATTATTCATTACGGTCGGCTCACCGCTACCACCCCTGCACTGACTCGGGAGGGTGAAGATGAACACACGCTGTCCTCCGAAGCGTGTGCCGTCAAGTCGACCGCTTTTTTTCACACTGCAGACTCACCATGCAGCCACCCAAGAGCTACAGCGTCGGAGGACAACGCAGCTCTCGGGCAGCTACAGGCAAGCCCGCAGGCGCCCAGCCAGACTACAGGGGTCGCTAGTGTGCAGTGAGCCGAGGACACCCTGACTGACCTAACCCTCCCTCCCCCTGGGCGACGCTCGGCCAATTGTGCGCCGCCCCTTGGGAGCTCCCGTCCTCGATCGGCAAAGGAATAGCCTGGATTCAAACTCGCGACTTGCAGGCTATAGAGCGCATCCTGCACTCACGTGGAGCGCCTTTACTGAATGCGCCACTCGGGAGCCCCAAGACGGAGAGTGTTTAGCTGTGTGAGTTGCAAGCACATCATAACCAACGTGTACTTCAGAGGGTTGCAGCTCGAGCTTTTCAGCTGACCAGTCGATTTGATGGACTGTTTGGCTGTGTTCTGAATATGCATTTGACTTCTATTAATGTGATTGGCCAGCTGTGAGGCTCCATGCAAAGCACAGTCCAATGAACTCGAGACACAACCCGCAACTCAACTACCAGTGTCAATCACATACTGTCTGAAATAAACCTTCAAGTATCCCACTTATTTCAAAGGCAAAAAAGGGATGAAATGCATTTTTATTTTGTGGCAAAGGAACATTTAAAAGGGCCTAAATAAATAATTATTACTGTAGTATGATTTTAACTGAGGCACGTGCCTGGGTTGCCTCATAGCTTGCTACAGCCTTGATATTATTCAGCCATGGGAGGAACAGCCCAGTTGATAAACGTATTGCAGGTGTTTGTCATTTGTATGCCTTTCTCAAATTCACTGTTTCAGGACCATGAATTTTGAATTATATTTGTATTAACAATTTTATTTCAAAGTAATTTTTTTTCAGTTTCTTTCAATATATGAAAACATTTCCTGAAAGAGTTCCCTGAAAGAGAAGACGACCACCAACAATACTTTTGGGCTATGCCTGCCACAGGTCAGGTATTTTCTGAGCATTTTATGTCAGAGCTGCCGACAGGCCATTCCGGGGAGTGATGTCCTCGGTCCCGCCTCCTGAGGGAACAAACAGTCACTCCGCGGACCTGCGAGTTCGCTTCGGTCGCTTCCAAGGGTTCGATGCAAAAGAAGAAGTGAGCTCCGCAGAGTAACTGTTTGTTCCCTCAGGAGGCTGAACAGAGGACGTCACTCCCCAGAGCTCACTTCCTCTTTTTGTCTTCTCTTTCAGGGAACCAGCGATACATCCGTAACCTAACATTCCCTTTCAATTCGAAGATGACCACCAACAATACTTTTAGGAAAAGTATACCAAAGCCATCACGAGGGAGTGTGAGCGGAGACAGCAGACGAGGGATGTCGCGAGCGTGCAACCTCAAGGACCCTTGTGCCTAATGAAGGCATAATGGGATCTACCACATTAATTTGGTAGAACCTGGTGAAAGTATGCAGAGTAGCCCAGCTAGCCGCAGTACATGTCAGTCAATGAGGCTCCTCTAAAGAGGACCCATGATGTAGCCACTCCCTTGGTAGATTTAGTATGAAGTATTAGTATTAGTATTAGCATGACAGATGAAGAGCTGGTCAGACTGACTCAGAGCTCTCGTTCTACCAACATAAAATCTCAATGCCCGAACCGGGCAGAAGGAGTTTAGTCTCCGATCCTCCTTCGAAGAAAAGGGAGGGGGATCGAAAGCCTCTAGTTCCACCGACTGATTTAAGTGGAAAACCATAACCACCTTAGGGAGGAAAGCGGGGTTCATATGTAACAATACCCTGTTTCCGTCATCCCAAACGTGCATACAGGAACTGTGCACCCTAAGGCGAACAGACGGTTCCATTCAGGGGCCAGACCCATAGTTGGAGTCTGCCCGACTCTGAGTGCCAGAAAGTGCCTCTTGCCTGACTGAGGAGATCCAGGCGTAGCAAAGGAGGTGCTTTTCCTCTGGAGGAAGATTCCCTCTGCAGGACGTGCAAGCATGGAACTTAGACATGCTTGTTGTCTCTAAGGCCTCAAGGGTGCTTAAAACACTTTAGGGCATTAACCCGTGGAGCACTAGGGTATCAAGGCACCGAAGTAGTGAGGGCACCAAAGCTCTGAGGCACCAAGGCACAGAAGCACCAAGGGTGACTAGACACTGGAGCACTCAGATACCAAGGGTGTAGAAGCACTAAGGACACTCAGTGCAGGTAGGCTGAGGCACCAATGCGCCGAGGGAGTGAGGGCATCGAGTGCACTGAGGCTCTGAGGCTCCAAAAGGCGGCGAAGCACCGAGGAACGTCTTTGGAATTGAAGCACCGATGCACCGAAGTAACAGGGCACCGAGTGCGCCGAGGATTCGAGGTCCCGAGGACGCCGAAGCACCAAGGGCAATGAGCACCAAGGGTGTCTGGAGTGCTGAGCACAACACCGGGGCACCAGGGCGCCGAAGCACCGAGGGTCCTAATGACTGAGTACTGGAGTGCCGGGGTGGTGAAGCACCGAGGATGCCGAGCACTGAGGGTACTGGGGACAGGCGCCTAGCCTTAACCGCGTGCAGTCAACACAACCCGGGGTAATGCGTAGGATATGCCGCGGTGGATACATAGGGAGCGCACGGTGCCTCACCAGGGTGCAGCGCAGGCGATAGCCTGGCCTGGACCGTGTGCAGTCACACAAACAGGGCAGTGTGGAGCACAGGCTCAAGGAGCTGCAGTAGGCTATATTAGACAGGAAAGAAATAATGTACTGCTTGTGTTTTTTTTTAAGTTAGTAGATGGAAAAAAACAACAGCAAACTGTTCTGTTGGGGTAGAACAGTCACCACGCCAGGCAGGTGTTTTTTTTTTTTTAGGCAAAGCACACTGAGCAGGCAGGCCGAGACAATCCGACGGAGTCGACTTAAGAGCGGGACGCGGCAGAGCCAGGTCCCAGTGGAAGAATTCTCCTTTTTTTTAGCTGCAAATAGCAGGAAAGTATACACACAAACAGTAGCTGCTGAGAAAGAGAAAGATTTAAGGAAGTGCAGTCGCACAACATTTATAGCTTGGTTCACAGAAGCAGAGTTTCTGATTCCAAGCCGCCTTCCAGCAATATAAAATAGTACCTTACCTTACCACAGTGAGAAGTAAAAGAGGAAGTGAGCTCCGTAGAGTGACTGTTTGTTCCCTTGGGAGGCGTCACTCCCCGGAGGGACCTATCGGCAGCTCTGACATAAAATGCTCAGTGAATACCTGAACTGTGGCAGGCATATCCCAAAAGTATTATTGGTGGTCATCTTTGAATTGAAAGGGGACTTTTAATTTAAACTTTCCTATGAAGATTATGATACATCATGGATTTGCTAAAGTGATGATGTTCTATGTGGGTGTTACTTAACACCACTTAAAATAATCATACAACATTTTATGATTTATAGTAACTATAGCAACCAGAATGGTTTTTCAAAGTGTTTTTGCCTTCTGTTGAGCCTGTCAGGTTTTATTATTTCTGTTACTGAATAATTTTGTTTAATATTGAATAAGGTATTGATGGGATTGTTTTATTTTGGCTGTGGGGTGATTTGGCCAGTTGAATGCAGAGATTCATGCAACCAAAGAGACTGAGTTCCTACTGCTGATAATCCCTCACTTAAATGGAGAATAAAAAGTAGAAATTGCAATTACATGCCTCTATGACACAAAACATAACTCAGTCAGTGCTTGGGAATTCTGGCCTGTGATTAGGTTAAAACCTCATCATAGTAGCAAAAATAGATTTAACTATTGCCCTTACATCCTTACACCACCGGGCAATAGTCTCCGTCTGACAAGTGATTGGTTCACATCACTGTCAGTCCCACCCCTTTTCAAAGGAACTCACTCTACCTCCACTCCTAACAACAAAATATTTGGCGAATCACACCCATAAAACCTCTTTTGCTCCATAAATGTTGGTGACCTGTTGCACTGGTAGTAGTATATTACTTCATTATATGCACAGCACTAAGATATTCATTCCAAAAATGTTTACTTTTTTTTCATATGCAAAAAACGCATAATAAAAGGCTTGCAAATATGTATGGCGTTACAGTATATAAAGCCATATTTACTATCCAACCTTACCTCTTTATTATTTTGACTGACTCATATATTAAATATGTACTGCGGCTTCGAGCATTATAGCCCCATCTACCTGCGGGCTTGCCTGTAAGCTGCCCAGAGCTGCGTTGTCTGTAGCTGACGGCACACATTTCTCAGAGGGCAGTGTGTGTTCGTTTTCGCCCCTCCCGAGTCAGCGCGGGGGTGGTAGCGGTGAGCTAAGCCTAAAATACAATTGGCTACTTCAAACTGGGAGAAAAACAGGGTAAAATAGCCTAGATTGCTGTTCCATATCACCTTTTCTGTACTGAACAAAAGACCCAGCAGTATTATAAACGAGTTCCAGCAGTATTATTTTTTTTTAATTGACAGCTACCGGTAAGCCATGGATTCCTTTAATAATTTAAAATTTGGAAGTGGCAAGTATATCCCTTTCCTTCCTGAGTTGGTTTGGGTATTATTTACCTCCCTTTTTAACAATCTCCAATTTTTTCTCAGAAATTTCTTCTTGAAAATTGATTTGTAACCAAATCGACTTCGATGCCTCCATTGTCTGATGACATTTTTTTTTATTTGTAAAAAGTAAATCGAAATATTACTTCGACGTTCTCAATATAATTTTCAATAACGCTCCTATAATAAGCAATTTTGTGCAAAATTAAAGTATTGTTACACAGCTTAGGGCCTAGCATATTTATGTCCCGCCTCTGCTCACTCATGATTGGACAACTGCAAAACCAGGGCAGATCTTTGACTATCCTATTGGTTAAACTTACTCAAGACCATCAGCTGAGGCAGAGAATATCTTCAACTGCTTATGTCCCGCCTCCGCTCACTTATGATTGGACTGCTGCGAAGAAAATGCAGATCTATTGGTTGGTTTTATTTTATATACAAAAATAAAATTCTGCAGAATTTAGTTATAAATTAAATTAATCTGTTAATCGGAGCAGCCCTAATATATATATATATATATATATATATATATATATATATATATATATATATATATATATATATATATATATTTTTTTTTTTTTTTAAGAGCCTGAATTTTTAGATCCTGAGTTTTAAGTCAGATTTAGCCATCCTATATTAACTGCACACTATAAGCTTTACTGCAAATTACCAAGTAGAAATACAAGTGAGAAACACTAACTGTAAGGAAAAGGTGATAATTAATCCTGTTAAATCATTAGATCCACATTACTTTGAAAATGAAGAAATAATTAATGCATTGATATTTGAATTTGAACCTTTATTTAAAATATGTTTCTAGGTTCATTCAACACTGACAGCTGGCATTGTGCAGTGCGAAAAGTACTTTGATGTACTTTTAGTTAAGTATAAATAGAGGATCATAATGAGCATTAGTAGTATTTGAACAACCTTTTTGTTAAGGAGACTTTCCATTGAATTGTTTGAAAAAGGACTATATTGAAGAAGGACTATATTTCTAGTGTTGCTATAGAAACAGCTGTTGTACTCTGCATGTCCTGATTATAATAGAGAAAACCGCTTAATTTTACATTTAAGCATCTCTTTGGTACTTCCTAACTTTGTTCCTTATACTAATACATACTGTGACTAGTATGGAAGAAGTCAGTGGAGTTAGAAGTTATGCAAAACAGGTTGTTCTATGGTACTGTTGTACCAGGGGTCAAATCCCCTACCACTGAAGCCTATGTGAACCCCCTACACATTTGGAAAATTGGTACCCCCTGCTATCAAGGTTTAGTCATGCCTAGTATGTTCCAGGAAAAGGAGTTTAATTACAATTGACAAAGACTAAGAACAAATAACCAAAACTCTTATTGAATGCAAAAGGGAAACATGATAAGGTAATACAGCTGAGGAGTCAGTTAAGAAATAGCTTTTTCATCAGTTGAGCTTATACCCAGAACATTTTCCAAACTGTTCCATAACCAAAATGATGATAGGGTGAGATGAGGCAGGGTAACTGTTTAAAAGATGAAGGTTGTCTGCATTGAGAAAATCAGGAACAAAGGAAAAGGAGTGGTTGGAGAATATATAACTCTAGTACTGGTTAGAACAAAGCTGCTGAATAGAATAATTAAGGACATGGTTGGAACAAGGCCTTGGAGTGGAAGAATGAAGTCAGGACCACTAATAAGTATAATATTAAGCAGATGCAGATAAAATATTTAAAAATGAATGTCTATCATCTGGGATCAAAAGAAGGTCAAATGAGAACATATTTAAGATTATGAACAGGGAGTTTAGAAAGGATATTGATGTCAACATTAGAAGGGGAATGTGACATCAGACCCTAGCCTTAACCTTAACTTTAGCCCTTAACACAATAAATATGTTGTGTATAGTGTGTACTTATGGCTTATTTTTGTGGCTTGAAAATGACTAATAAAAATGACATCTAATCACATTAGAGTGGTGTCACATTAAAGTGGTATAAACAGATGCTTGCTTTGCTATCCCCAAACCCTAAAGCATAATTATATTTGGGACCTCTTTCTCTTTTTTTTAATAGCTAAGAAAATTAGCATATTCGCATGTGGATTCAAACCTTTGATTATTTCTTTTGACTTTTGTTTTCAAAACGCTACATTATACTGTACCATCACAGCAATGCTGCAGCTTTTTATGAAAGAGAAAACCTTCTGTGCAATGTGAGCAGTTCATCAAAAACAGAATGCAACATGCACACTGTATATTTTAAATAGGTGTGACAGTCTGGCTCGCAGTGGTGTGGTGGATGACGTCACGGACCAGGAAGTAACTGACTCCAAAACAGTGGATGGGCGGGTGAAACCGAGTGCAAAAGCACTCAGCGTATTTAATAATAAACAAACAAAAGATTTAAACAAAATACAAACAAAAGGGCACGAGGGCCAAACGAATAAATAAACAAACAAGTAAGTGCCGTGCTGGATAATCCAGCACGTATTAGCAATTGTTTTTTAAATGTTATTCCTTCTCTCCGCTCCCCGTACTCTCTACTCCAACACCCCAACCCGAGTGCAGAGAGCTGCTGGTTTATATACTCTGGCCGAGGGATTTAACTAGTTGGTAATTATCTTATTATCCCTCGGCCAGAGTCTGCACGCGTTTGGTAAGGATGCATGACTGTCAGCTATTTAAATAATCAGTAGCTGATCAGCCATGCATCCTCACGGGGTTTTTAAATAATAATAAAAGACGCGGCGCTTTTACCCGCGCCGCAAACAAAAATACAAATAATAATAAATAGGGGCGGGACACTCCGCCACACATGCCCCCTCTTGTGCGCAGCACACATGGCCCCAACGGCCACCTCCCCCCTCAGTCTTAAAGTCCCGGAAGAGGGGGAAGCAAGTTACTTCTGGGGGGTGGCCATGGTGGAATCTCTGGCACCCCCCCATTCTTCGTGGCCGGCAGCTCCCTCTTCCGGGGCTCCCGCCACACTCTATCCTGCCGCGAAAGTGCGGCTGGGGGAGCTGGTCTCCTGACCTCTCCCCCCTTCTTCATGGCCGGCAGTTCCCCTCCGTGGGGCTCCGACCACATGATCTCCAGCCGCGAAAGTGCGGCTGGGGGAGCTGGTCTCCTGACCTCCCCCCCTTTCTTCATTTCTGGCGAAGCAGGATCCCTGGCGACCCCAGGTGAAGCCGGACCCTCGACGACCCCAGGCGAAGCAGGATCCCTGGCGACCCCAGGCGACGGCAGCAGCAGCGGACCCTCGGAAGGCGACGGCAGCAGCAGCGGACCCTCGGAAGGCGACGGCAGCAGCAGCGGACCCTCGGAAGGCGACGGCAGCAGCAGCGGACCCTCGGAAGGCGACGGCAGCAGCAGCGGACCCTCGGGCGACGGCAGCCGCAGCGGACCCTCGGAAGGCGACGGCAGCCGCAGCGGACCCTCGGAAGGCGACGGCAGCCGCAGCGGACCCTCGGAAGGCGACGGCAGCCGCAGTGGACCCTCGGGAGGCGAACTCGGGAGGGGAGCCCCTGGCCATGGAGGCGGCAGCGGGAGCTCCACTTCTCCCTCGTACCCTGTGTCCTGTGGAGAACAAAAGGCAGCCCCAGGCGATGCAGAACAGCCATCCCCAGGCAATGGCGATGGTGGGAGGGGAGCCCCTAGCCATGAAGGCAACAGCAGGAGCTCCACTTCTCCCAATGGTGGTGGTGGTGGTGGAGGCAGCTCCTGCTCCTCTCCTCTTGCTGGTAAAGGCGGCAGGGGCTCCTCCTCTTCTGGCAGCCAAGGCGGCAGGGGCTCCTCCGCTTCTGGCGGCCAAGGCGGCAGGGCTTCCTCCCCTTCAGGCTGCCAAGGCCGCAGGGCTTCCTCCCCTTCAGGCTGCCAAGGCCGCAGGGCTTCCTCCCCTTCAGGCTGCCAAGGCCGCAGGGCTTCCTCCCCTTCAGGCTGCCAAGGCCGCAGGGCTTCCTCCCCTTCAGGCTGCAGTGGGGAAACCAGCAGGCATGCTCCCTCTGCTGGTGGTGGCGAGGGAGGCGGAACCAGCAGGCATATTCCCTCTGCTGGCGGAGGCGGGAGCAACACATAGTCCTCCCACGGGGGTGGAAGTGGCACCAGCAGGAACTCACCCTCTGCTGGCAGAGGCGGGAGCAACACGTCGTCCTCCCACGGCGGTGGAGGCAGAACCAGCAGGAACTCACCCTCTGCTGGCGGAGATGGGGACAGCAGGCATTCTCCCTCTGCTGGCAGCTTGGGTCCTAAGGCTGTGGAAGCGCAGACTTCCCCCTCTTGGGCTATGGACGCACCGACTCCCCCCTCTTTGGGCTGTGGACGCACCGACTCCTCCCTCTTGGGCTGTGGACGCACCGACTCCTCCCTCTTGGGCTGTGGACGCACCGACTCCCCCCTCTTGGGCGTAGGACGCACCGACTCCTCCCTCTTGGGCTGTGGACGCACCGACTCCCCCTTCTTGGGCGTAGGACGTTCGGGCTCCCCCCACTCGGGCGTAGGACGTTCGGGCTCCTCCCACTCGGGCATAGGACGTTCGGGCTCCTCCCACTCGGGCGTAGGACGTTCGGGCTCCTCCCACTCGGGCGTAGGACGTTCGGGCTCCTCCCACTCGGGCGTAGGACGTTCGGGCTCCTCCCACTCGGGCGTAGGACGTTCAGGCTCCTCCCACTCAGGCGTAGGAGGCGAAACCAGCAGGCATTCTCCCTCTGCTGGTGGAGGTGGCGGAGGCAGAGGCAGCTCTTGCTGCACTGCTCCTGGTGATGGTGGAGACAGAAGCAGCTCCTGCTGCTCTGCTCCTGGTGGTGGTGGAGACAGAGGCAGCTCCTGCTGCTCTGCTCCTGACGGTGGTGGAGACAGAGGCAGCTCCTGCTGCTCTGCTCCTGGTGGTGGAGACAGTGGCGAGGGCTCCTCACCCTCTAATGCTGGAGACGGCAGCCATGGCTCCTCTCCCTCTGGCGCTGGAGACGGCAGCGATGGCTCCTCTCCCTCTGGCGCTGGAGACGGCAGCGATGGCTCCTCTCCCTCTGGCGCTGGAGACGGCAGCGATGGCTCCTCTCCCTCTGGCGCTGGAGACGGCAGCGATGGCTCCTCTCCCTCTGGCGCTGGAGACGGCAGCGATGGCTCCTCTCCCTCTGCTGGTGGAGACGGTAGCGATGGCTCCTCTCCCTCTGATGCTGGAGACGGTAGCGATGGCTCCTCTCCCTCTTCTGGTGGAGACGGTAGCGATGGCTCCTCTCCCTCTGCTGGTGGAGACGGTAGCGATGGCTCCTCTCCCTTTGGTGCTGGAGATGGCAGCAGCAGGGTCTCTCCCATATCTGCAGCCAGGTAGTTGAGCACCATGGCTGCGATGTCTGGGAGGGATGCTGGGTGGTGTTGCTGTTCCCAGGCCTCCCAGCGCTCCCCATCTCTTGCCCACAGGAGGTTGATCACTGCAGGGAGGGCTTCCTCATAATCCCTCCCCGGCTCCACCAGCCAGTCCCAGACTCCCTCAGAGGAGAGTGCATTCGTCCTCTTTGGAGGATGCAGGTCCTCCCTCACTGGACGCTCTGGCTCCTCTTTCTCCTGCCAAGGAGGGGGTTGGTCGGGTGCTATGTGACCCACCTCCCCAACAGCGAAGCACCACTCCTCACCTTTCAAGCAGGTGGGGCAGACGTCCAGCATGGTTGAGCTACAGTGGGACCTGCGACCGGCCCCACGCTGCTGTAGCTGCTGCTTCCTCCGTCCGCTTCTTCCCATATTTTTTTTTTTTTTTTTTTTTTCCCCCAAAAAACACACAAAAAACACTTTGAAAAAAAAACGAACAAAAAAACGAGCTTTTCTTTCCTGGTCCGGCTATTGGAGGTGTTTGTTTTGTCCCACGCAGGACACCATATGTGACAGTCTGGCTCGCAGTGGTGTGGTGGATGACGTCACGGACCAGGAAGTAACTGACTCCAAAACAGTGGATGGGCGGGTGAAACCGAGTGCAAAAGCACTCAGCGTATTTAATAATAAACAAACAAAAGATTTAAACAAAATACAAACAAAAGGGCACGAGGGCCAAACGAATAAATAAACAAACAAGTAAGTGCCGTGCTGGATAATCCAGCACGTATTAGCAATTGTTTTTTAAATGTTATTCCTTCTCTCCGCTCCCCGTACTCTCTACTCCAACACCCCAACCCCGAGTGCAGAGAGCTGCTGGTTTATATACTCTGGCCGAGGGATTTAACTAGTTGGTAATTATCTTATTATCCCTCGGCCAGAGTCTGCACGCGTTTGGTAAGGATGCATGACTGTCAGCTATTTAAATAATCAGTAGCTGATCAGCCATGCATCCTCACAGGGTTTTTAAATAATAATAAAAGACGCGGCGCTTTTACCCGCGCCGCAAACAAAAATACAAATAATAATAAATAGGGGCGGGACACTCCGCCACAATAGGATATGTGCTTAACAGCTGCTTTAAATTTCATTTGGGACTTATATTACCTGTGAGTAGAAAGGATTCCTGAAGTTTACTCCTGTGTCCTGACTCCCCAGCCTTACTAAGTGCACAATGTACACACATTCTCTTTGATCACTCGTGCCAGATGGTGTTCACTTCACACACTGCTGGAGCATCGTGGTGATGATGAATAGGTCTGCAGTGCACAGCAGTGATATCACAGGTATTAGAATAGGTTTATAGATGTTACTTTAGTAATGCATAACTAAACCTACATTTCAAACCTTTTATACAAACCACTTTTACAGAAGCCCACAAGTTTTGAATGACCACTACTTCAATACCACTTTGATACAATTATCGTTCTGCCTTGCGACCTGTAAAAAACATTAAAACATTCCTGACATTATTCCTATACTATATCAGTATATCAGTATATCATTACATTACTTATTTAAAGACTAGATTCACAGAAAGTTCTAGAGCCTTCACACAACATTCTAGAGGCCTTTTTTGTAATTCTCAATTACGTAAGCAAATTCAACAAAAAAAACAAATATTTTGTAGACTGTAATCTTCCCCCTACCATGGGGGATTGTACATACATTTTTCTATCAAAGTAATCAGGCTGCTATTTAATTGTTGAGATCCTAAAAAATGGATAGTTGTTTTGATAAAAGATTGCTTATGTGTGATGCAGGATCAATCTAAATGAATTCTTCTGGTGTTTCTTTACATCTTTTTAACTAGGTCAGCCGTACCCTCTCTTGTTTTTTTTATTCTAGCACAGGGCCAGTTTGAAAGTGAACTCAGCTGTAATGCACAGCATACTCCTATTGCTTGAAAATGCTAAGATATGAGAGAATGTAGTTACACTTACTGTACACGTATACATGTCTATTATTTCAGACTAGTACAAAGATAACGTCAATCACTAACCAAGTGCTATTCTGCAACAAACCTTTGTGAATTATACTGACTAGCCCAAAAAATCTCCTCATCTGCAATGTAAAATGTATGTGGTCATGTGACATGTCATGTGATCCACTAGACCTATTTAAGCAGTAGGAATTCCAGAATACACAGGGTTGGCTGGTGAACTCCTTCTGTGGCCACTCATCAGATTATGGCACATTAATAGCCTGATAAGGTTTAGACGGAAGGGTGAGTTTAGGCCATGCTGGTAGAGGGTTGGTATTCAATTAATATACCTTGCTCTGAACAAGCTCCAACTTTTTATTGTGGGATCTCTTAACTGTATACGAATTGTATTCATTATCAATCATGATAATCAGGGCAATTTAGAAAACAAAGTCCAGGCCCTGCATTGTAATTGAGACCATGCTTAAACATGTGTAGTAGGTGTAAAAATACACAGAAAAGCTCAGTTATATCCTGGTGAATCTACAATCTGTAGAGCAAATGTATTTATTTCCTTGCTTTGCAGTTTCCTAGTGCAGCTAACAAATTACCTTTTTATTGTTGAAGAATAATAATTAATCTCATCTGCTTCCATAATTGTTTATATTGCCGTAATCAGTTATGTTGGGATATGAGTTTACAGAAAATGTCTGCATTCTAATTATAAGTCATAGGGTCCAGCTGTCCTTGGACTGAGAAAAGGACTAAGCGTTTGGCTCATACAGGATGAAGCCAAAATAAGCTTTGCATCACAGAGCAATGTGCTCACTGCCGACATGGGAGTCGGAATTAATGGGCAAATTGCAGTTGGAAAGCACACAGCTGCTCACATTCTGGTTGCTCCCAGCAAGAGTGGTTGAAAGAGTTAACAAATTATAGTTGCTGAATTCCAGGTGAATAACTTGAGGTAACATTGTATGTATTTATCTATATTTCCCACAAAAAAATTTAAAAATAAAATAAAATAAAAAGGCTAGTTTTGGTCTACACTGCGATTCAAGCAAGCAGCAGCAGTACTACTGCATTTTGTATACTCTGTGCTGAACTGCAGAAAAAGTAAGATTGAAAGCTGAGTTCCTTATTTTTCACTTCACTTGATCTACAAGGGTCCAGCATCTACTGTTTCCATTTGCTGTACAAAAATACTTCCCAAGCTCAAACAAACACATGAATGCATTACTTGTAAATTGCATTGAGTCTAATTAGCTGCTGTACTGGGGACTCTCTTGACCCCTCCTCTTTCCCTTAGTATCATTGAAATATTTAAAAATCAATTTGAACCCAGCAGCAGCAGATGCTGACATTCGTATTCGTCTCCCAAGGGTCCCTGTGTCTTAAGAGGCTTTTTTTTTTTTCCTCTCCGTATTGACAACTCAGCCTAATTAAAGCTCCCTGCTGCTGACATACAGTACCAATGCACATGGGGACACCTTTGTGTCCTACAGGTACCCTGATGCAAAACTCAGGGAAAGTGAAAGAAAAAGAGAGGCATCTATAATGCATGTAGGCTTGTCAGAAGGGCTGCTGTCTGAGAGGTGGGAGCTTTCATCTGCATAGACCTGCTGTGCATGCAGTTTGCTGGGTCTGATTGGGTGTAGCAGGACCTTGCAAAGGGAGGGAGTGGGGAGGCAGTTTAGATTGCAGCACTGCATTGAATCAACTGCACACAGAGCGAGAGAGTGGTAGGTGCTGAGGACAGCAACAGCACTCATGTTAGCTTTGATGGCATCTCCAGTTAGCAGCAGTGCCTTTTGATTTTGCCAGTATTAATCCTTTTCTCAGTCGGTTTCATTTCTTATTCTTCTGCGTTATGGATTACCAGTAGGTGACAAGGATGCAATAAATCCCTTTTTTCAGCTGCACAGATTTGGATTTTTGTTTTTTAATGAACAAAGACAAGTTGTGACCATAAGAAAATGGACATGAGCATGAGGAAATTTACAGTGAGAAGGTTCTTCTCAGTCTATCTCCGCAAGAAATCCCGCTCCAAGTGCCCAAGTAAATTAGAGGTCTGTAGTTCATTTTTTTCCCCCAGATGCATAATTGCTTCTTGCTGTTATTTTTACTGATTGCCTTGATGAAGTAATTTAAACCAAGCAGTTTAGTCGCTTTCTGATAATTGTGTCTTGCTTACTGGAAGTGCTTTTCCTTGTCTCGCCTATACTATCAGCAGGGATTCAGGCAATGTATACTGTGCTGTTGGAAATGATATTTGCCAGAGGTAATTTATTTTTTACCCAAAGCACTTTGCTACACTTTTTCAATCAATGGATTCATCATTCTCTTATCACAGGAGTGCTAAATATTTTGTTGATGTTATTTTATTTTGGCTTCCCATATTTTAGATCATAAAGTTTTTTGTGTTGTTATAGTTTTAGTCACAACAACAAAACTGAATATTTTTAAGCTAAGAAGGTATGCAATTACGTATGTATGTGCTTTGACAGCGGTATGTTGTGTGGTAGGTTAAGATAAACAAATCTGCTGTTTATATATATATATATACTGTATAACATTGATTAAATATTCATACAATAGCTACTGTTTTTCAGTGGAATCTTCAGGAAATGTAATAGTAATTACAGAAGGAGTATGTGACTACGAAAAAGTGACCTTTTAATGTAAACCATGTATTTTAGCCTTTAGCAGGCTGATTTAGGTACATTGCTATTGGAGTTGCATACACTTAGGCACATTTGATTGATGTCTTCTGAGGTTTGGAAGCCTTTTTTTTCAACTAATTATACAAACACATTATATCTAAAGAAAAATGTTGCGTGCATTTATTATTTATGTAATTAATTACATTTATTTAAAAAAAGGAAAACAACATCTACTGGTAGTTTCTCCTTCTATTATTTCACACAAACAGAGAACATGTTATTGAGACCCCTTGGAAACTATCTAGATACACAAAAATGAATGATGATAATGATATGCACAGCAATAGATGCTGAAATGAGCACTATTATGGAAAACTGTTAGTGCCCGCTACAGTATACAGGTCCCTCTGTCATTCATTTTTGTTGAATAAAGAAAATCTGTTCTTGCAATTACTGGCTGTTATGAGTAGGTGAGTGCTTGGTTCAAGTGGTTGTTAAGACACTAAAAATGAGTCTCGACAGTGTAATGTGTGTTTTCCAGCATACCAGTTTGTCACACTACAGGTGGACTTTGTTTCTCAGCAAGGCTTATCTGAGTATGTGTTATTTCAAACTATATGTAGACAGCAGGTGGACTTTATTCATGCGATGAGCTCTATGCATTTACTGACTTGTTGTGTCAATTAGGTTAGACAGCATATAGGATAGACCAGATGTCAATAATGACAGTAATTGGCAGTTTTCTTTTTCTTTTTTTTTTTTTTTTAAAAGACAGTTACCTCTGTGTACTCACAAGACTGAATAATGATGTGGCTGCAGGTGACTGTATTCTAAACCTTGGAAGAGACATCCATTTCAAGTCGTTTTTAATATATATATATATATATATATATATATATATATATATATATATATATATATATATATATATATATATATGAATTGTATGTAAAAAAATAATGGTAATATAATGACCGAAAAACAACCTACTGTAATTGATAAATAAGCTATTCAGTTGGCTCTAAAAAATAAAGGTAAGTGTATAAAAAATTAATGAACTAGTCACAACATGTAAAGGTCTCTGCATATGTAACTTTCTTGATCTCTGTTTTTCCTTTGGCAACGAAAGATGTTATTAATTGAAGAGCTGGTTTTCTGAGCGTCACTGGCTTTTTGGGGTTTTTTGTAATCTCTCATGCTTACCACAAACATCATTCTTGCCGTTAAAATCAGTCGTGCATAGTTTACAGAAAATATGCTTTTTTCCAGCGTTTAGGATTATGTGAGAATATTTTGTTGCCCAAAAAGCTTGAAATTTGCACGTGAAGCCATTGTAGATGGTCAAGTATGTGTTGCTTGCGCACTGAATGCATGTGCCACTGGGCTGCCCTGGGTCCTAACCCCTGCTAAGTACAGACAGGGATTGCAGTAACCAGACTGTACATGACTTTTGCAATAGAGTTTTTAGCAAAATACGGGAGAAAATCTGTCCCGGGAGTTGTCTGGGAGAAGTGTCCAAAAAACGTGTGCCGGCAAATAAGGGAGAGTTGACAGGTCTGTGTGTCCTCAAGATTAGAATTTTCAAACAGGTGTGGTTTCCTACCACAACCAGGCCCGGAGGAAGGCCTAGGCAAACTAGGCAGCAGTCTGGGTTGGCAAATTTAGGGGAGCGGCAAAAAAAATGTTAAAAAGTAAAAGCAAGGAATCTGCATTATGTGCGAAGCACCGCTCCAGTGACGTTTAGCACCACGGTAACTCTGACATCGCACTGAAGAATCACATCCAAACATGTTCTTTCGCATGGTATGGAGTGATCAGTAGTAAATTGCATTTGTTTTTTTATGCCGTTTTATAGAGAAAATGGCTTTATGACTGATTTACGTCATCCTTAATGCAGACACAATGTTTCAAGACCTAAGCCACTAGACAGTCATCAATTTTCAACAAGAATTTGGTAAGTTAATAATTTAAACTTTTGGGAATTTGCGGTATTTTGACAGTAAATACCAATGTTAATAAAATGTGTTAAATTCCGATCTCTGAAGTTCAAATCAATGGACACTGACAATATTACTAACCTGTAAATACACATGTAATACTATTTACGGATATGAGCTGAATTCAGTGGTAAAAATGCTTTTTAAAATGTGTTTCTTTACAAATGACTAGCTAAACCACTGCCATCATATTCAAATCTTCCTACTCACCCATACATCATTATATTACTGGAATGACCAGGCGGCACAGTGTCACTGCCGGTGAGACACTTTTTTTCCGAAGATAGTATTTGGCATACACCAGGACAGGCTGAGACAGTTCAGATTTACAGACTCCCATCATCACCAATGCATTTAACAGACAAGTGTGTAGGGTTATTCAATCACTGGTGTAGTCGAGGGTATATGCAGGTAAACTGCTTCAGAGTACTTCCTATCATAGCATGTTGAGGGACAATAACAGCATGATTCAGTTAACCTGTGCTATTGACAGCATGCCACAGTGCAACTGTTACGATGATGAAACAGTGGCCTGCAGCAGGAAAACAGATAAAATCATGTTGAAGCCCAAGTTTGCTTATGAAATTGTATTTGTTTGAAAAACGCAATTTTTTGGCTGAGTTCAACTATCTTGTCAGTATTGGAAATGAATCACTGACCACTTTCTGATTGACTGCATCTAAACACCATGGAAGAGCTTTGTTTAAACACAGTTTGATAGTTTTAGCTCTTACTTTTACTGTAATGATTTTTTTTGTATTGTTTTTCCAATAACTTCTTAAAGCAAATAGCTTATTAAATCTGTACACTACTTTAAACAGTATGAAAGATCAAAAGTAATCATGACAGATACATTATTGCAAATGTCACAATGCAACACCTTCTCTGGAAAATGTTAAACTTGAAGATGGATCTACATGATGCCTGAGAAAATGGAAAGGAAACTTAATTATTTAGATATGAAGATAGTACCTGGATAGTACCTTTGATGCAATTAGTGGTAGTGCCTACCACAACAGGTACTCAACAACATTCCGAAGTTTGCTTCTTTGTCTCACTGTGATCAGACTCTAAACCAAATGCATAGGAATGTTGTTCCATTTTTCCATGACACATTGAGCTTTTCTCATTGATTTCTATTATGCTATTATTAACCAGATGCTTTCTTTTTAGAGGGGATAAGATTACAGGATCGGCGAGTGACAGATGCTCATTGTAAATTAGTGGATTTAAATGGAGTATGTAGGAGTGAAGTGCATGTTGCTTTTGGAGTTCATAAAGTCAACTGGAACTAACTCTGATCTAGGATACTGTGCCCCATTTTCTCCTGGGGCCGGTATTTGAAAACCTTGGTAATCTGATTTCCATGTTTAATCTGGATTATAGTGTGCAATTGAGTTTTTCATAATTTAAAGAGGAGATCAGGATTACTTTGATCCAAAATACCAGGATTATTGTGATCCTACTGTGGAGGTGGATTTAGCTTTTAAATGATCATATTTTGTTTGAATTGTCATAACAAACACACACTATATGTCTAAAAAGAGTGTTAGAATATAATATTTACATATTTATTTAAGTTTTGTATCCACGCAAGCAAAAAGGAAAACATGTATTTAGTGGTATAGCTTTAATAAAAAAAGCATACACATACACCTTCACATACGCCTCCTTAAAGCTCGTCTGAGAGATTCTGGACTCCCGACCGACGAGGAAGACAATGAAGATGTCTAAAAACACATCTCCTTTTTTCAAAAGTTTTATTTTTATTAAGTTTAGATTTAGTTATTTAATTTCTGCTAAGTAGGCATGAATAAAATAACCATTATTTGCATGCGTTATATGTGCACTAACAGAAATTAAAAGAGTTTGTTAAAAAAAAAAATATATATATATATATATATATATATATATATATATATATATATATATATATATATATATATATATATATATAAAACAAAATAAATAAAGTTGTGTATTAATCATTATTACCACAATCTTATTTATTTTGTTGAATTAGGTTATATCATAAATAAGGCCACTTAAAAAATAAATAAATAAATAAAAATATTAAGAACTACTTCAGAAAAATGGATTTTATAATCATGAGTATTTGTTATATGGATAAATGTAATCCAGCAGAGACATTTTCTGAAAAAAAAGGATCAAAATGATCCAGATCAAAGTAACCTCGGTCACAAAATATAGGATTTCAAAATCCGGATCACTTTGATCCTGATTAAAAGTTTTGAAAAACCAGCCCCTGCAGCTTGCTGTGTATCTGCAAACAGGACATTACTGGTGTATGAAATTATTATTATTATTTATTTATTAGTAGATGCCCTTATCCAGGGCGACTTACAATTGTTACAAGATGTCACATTATTTTTACATACAATTACCTATTTATACAGTTGGGTTTTTACTGGAGCAATTTAGGTAAAGTACCTTGCTCAAGGGTACAGCAGCAGTGTTCCCCACCTGGGATTGACCCCATGACCCTCTGGTCAAGAGTCCAGAGCCCTAACCACTACTCCATACTGCTTACTTGGTCTCTAGGCACGAACCCCAATATATAGTTCTGATAAATGTATTTATCGTGCCCCTAAATATCTACAACCTCACCTCTCATTAACATTCAGTGGGAACATTGACCCATGGTACATTCAAATGTGTAAGTGTAAAGGATTAACATTTGCAGAACTTTGTGTGTAAGGTGACTGGTGTTAATCTCCCTCTGTATCCGTCATGAAAATACCAGTAGGACTTGCATACTGTGTTAAAATGTTGTGCCCTTTATTTTCGTTATCTTTTTCATTTAATTAATAAAGCAGTTTTGATACAGTATGTACATTACCTGTTTTATTATACAGCACATCCCTTGGAATACAGGAACAGCATGTAATAGATGGCATCTATATGAAATACTGATTAATTCTCACAGTTTTGGAGTTTTGTTTTCAGCTAGCTGCTGATTTAAAATAATGTCATCATGTACAGTAATTTCCCAGCAGTTCAGTAGTTCATTAGTGTATTGAAGTTTGTCAGAAAAATATACTCTATCACAGGATGTGACAGAAATACAATGATTCTTGGTTGTAAATCTCCCTCCCAACCTGTGAGGGCACTAAGCAGCGAGAACAGAGTTATTTGGACGGGCTGGTCTGACAGTTCTTTCCCAGTGTCAGGAAGTTGGCCAATCTGGATGAAGGCGAGACTCCATTGCAAGAACGCATCGACCCGGAAGGTAAACAATGTGGCAGCCGCAGATTGGAGAGGTGGTTGCACTCATTTACCAAGAGGTCATGTGTGACAGCATAAAAAGGGACGGAGAATCGTAATCTGTTCCTTCTCATTTGGTTGGGTTTACAATAGAACTGAGAAGGACTGAAAGAGACCCTGTGAGAAACAGTATCGTGAGTGTTGTGTTTTGTTTGTTTTGTAATTGTCTGTTTGTTATATTACAAGATGGCTAAACACGTTTCTGGAGCTCCCGCCAAGGGCCAGCACTGAACCGGAACATCACTTCACCACTGTCACTAAATAAACATGTGCAACCCACCACGAGCACTACTGCACACATCCAGGACTGGTGACCGTGTGTCTATTATTGTGGGATGGATATTGTGTTTATTATTTGAGACTGTAATCCCGTTATTGTCTACCCCGTGCAGTACACATTGTTGTGTATTGCCGGGGGATTATTGTTTAGGTCACCAGACCTGGAATAAAAGAAAATAAAGTCATTTCCAAACAGGATTACAAATCTCTGTGTGTTTCATTACCTAACTGCATCATCCCTGCACCTGCATCCACTCAGCCACTTTGCCACACATGGTTAGAATCAATTTTTTAAATCAAAGATAGTGGTCCTAGGAAAGCAATGGATTTGTGTTTACTTCAGGTTATAACCTAATATGCAGTACTGATTGGTTGAAGCAGTTTTCAGTGTTCCACTAGAAGGCAGAGTGCAAAATAGGTGCAGTTTAACTCTTGTAGAATCACCTGTCTTCAAACAATACATTATAAATTCTGATAGAATACGTTAGCATAACTAATATAGAAAATGCTGTGTATAATATATATATATATATATATATATATATATATATATATATATATATATATATATATATATATATATATATATATACAATAAACTGCTGTGGAAAGACATATTGCAAACAGTATTTAAAACCATCACACATCCTCCACGTAAATTAAACTTTTAAGTTAATACAAGGTTGCAAAAGTTTATTTTCTCATCAATTAGAGATGGTTAAGTGTTCCCTTCAAGCGGTAATGACATTTTCCATTTAATTGATCCTTGTGTGACACTACAATGTTTGGTCTGTCCTGAAATTTGTAAAGCATTTTACCTGTAGCAGGTATGACTCATACTAGGATGTTGTAAATATATACACTGAAGACAATTATTGCATTTTCCAGTTTCCTTCACTCCAGTTAAAATAAATTCTACAGCTGATGTGATTTGCAATTCATATACTACAGTACAGTGACACATAATCCACCTGTCCAAGAACGTGAAGATATACACTACCGGTCAAACACCCCCATTTTTCCAGTTTTTATTGAAATTTAAGCAGTTTAAGTCCAGTGAATAACCTGAAATGGTACAAAGGTGAGCGATAAACTGCCAGTGGTTAAAAAAAAAGTTTAGGTTACCAAAAACTGAAAAAATATGAGAAATGTACATTTCAGAGTTATACAAAAAAGGACTTTTTCAGGGAACAAGTAATGGGTTAACAACTTACAGCTGTTCTGCAGCAATGGAAGTAAATTAAGCCTTGAAAGTTGATGCTAACAATTCCTACAGGTGTCCCAACTTTTGTTGATTACTTACAAACCCTCTGTCTGTATAAAAGCTGTGTTGGAACAGACTGTGTTACTACACCCTCTTAAGCATTATTTGGACAGTATTGTACTGCAGGAAGTAGTATATTGCTCTCATAATGGCGAGAAAAAGACAATTAACAAAGGAAGACAGACAGACCATTATAACCCTTAAAAGTGTAGGTCTTTCCTTTAGAGAAATTGCAAAGAAAGCCAAGGTGTCAGTGAGTACAGTTTCCTACACCATCAAAAGGCACTTGGAAACTGGAGGAAACTCTGACAGGAAGAGGTCTGGCAGACCCAAAACCACAACAGAATCAGAAGACAGGTTTCTGAGAGTCAACAGCTTGCGTGATAGGCGGCTCACAGGACAACAGCTTCAAGCACAGCTTAACACTGGTCGAAGTAAGCAAGTCTCAGTTTCAACTGTGAAGAGAAGACTTCAAGCTGCAGGTTTGACAGGTCGAGTGTCAGTAAGAAAGCCATTGCTAAGATGGCAAAATTAAGAAAAAAAGGCTTGCCTGGGCCATGAAGCACAGCCAGTGGACTACTGAAGACTGGAAGAAGGTCTTATGGACCGATGAATCAAAATTTGAAATCTTCGGTTCATCACGCAGGGTTTTTGTACGCCGTCGAGTAGGCGAAAGGATGGTTCCTCGGTGTGTGACACCAACTGTCAAACATGGAGGAGGAAGCGTGATGGTCTGGGGCTCTTTTGCTGGATCCAGAGTCGGCGACTTGCACAGAGTGAGTGGCACCCTGAACCAAAACTGCTACCACAGCATTTTGCAGCGCCGTGCAATACCCTCTGGTATACGCCTAGTTGGTCAGGGGTTCATCCTACAGCAAAATAATGACCCAAAACATACCTCCAGGCTATGTCAGAACTACCTTAGAAGAAAAGAACAAGACGGTAGGCTTCAAATCATGGAATGGCCAGCACAGTCTCCAGACTTAAACCCCATCGAGCTGGTTTGGGATGAACTGGACAGAAGAGTGAAAGCAAAGCAACCTACAAGTGCAACACATTTGTGGGAACTTCTGCAACAGTGTTGGGAAGAACTTTCCGAACAATATTGGCTTTCCATTGTAGAAAGAATGCCACGAGTTTGTTCTGCTGTTATATCTGCAAAAGGTGGCTACTTTGAGTCAAAAATTTTGATTACATTTTGTTAAACAAAACGATTCCATGATTTCTTTTTTATCTCCAATTGTTTATTTGTTCTGTGCTTTAATTTCAGAGTACATTGAGACATTAAACTGCGTAAATTTCAATAAAAACTGGAAAAATTGAGGTGTTCTAAAACTTTTGACCGATAGTGTATATTTATCAGAACACGTTTTTTGTTTAATCCAAGAAAAACAAATCGACCATGTGCAAGTAAAATTAAAAATCTCAGTCCCCTATAACTGCCTGTGGCCAGACTCTGTGTGATCAATTAATGTTATTTCTATGCTACAAAATTCTTATACCCCTCATGTCACTATTTTCTGTTTTGAATTTTTAAGCTTCAGCAACGGTATAGAACACACAAGAATGCACTTTTCAGTACAGTCGTTTTGCTTTCATCCAAAAACAACTTAATTTACCTTTTTTTTTTTTAGTATATCAGGTTAAAGATTAGAATCCAGTTCCATTGGCATCAAAAAATCATAACCTGTTATCCTGATGAAAATGTGTCCCCTAAACTGATTTCTAAGAATAGCCTACAGTATTTGACCTTGTCAAACAGAACACAGGATGTACAGCCTTAATATTTTAATACAAATTGAATTCAGTCGCTTATCCCTTTGGATCAGACTGTTAGCTTTTATTTCCAACCCCAACACTTTACATTTTAGACAAACCATTAGTCTGTGACATGTAAATGACCTAGACAAATAAGTGTGACCTAAAAACACCAGTTAAAAGAACTACAAAATAAAGACATTTAAAATAAGGCCTTGTCTTTTAAAATCAGTTCAATCCTGCTACCTCTAGATGAATTAGAGTAGGCAACATTTAGACTGTATTTTAGCATGCTTATACTCTTCCTTTCTCCTCAAAGAATCAGTATTTTTTTACAATTAGCGTTTCTTAAACATACAGCAGTTTACCAGAGATATACTAACTGACATTCAGCATACCAGTATTTAGATTTTTACCCACAGAAAACTCCTGTATAGGGCTGTTCAATTTCAGTGCACATCAAATACATTTTTTTTTAATGCTTTGTAATTTTGGACAAATTAACTCTGTGGGAAAATGTCAGCATTTCCAGTAAAGGACACAATATTCAATGCTTTAATATTTTCTATTGAGTTCATAATTATATGGCAATATAAACTCAATTCAATTAGAAGGAGGTTATATAATTTTCAGACATAACATTAAATGAATATAAAATTAATTAAGTTCAGTAATTCGGGTCAGCGGGCTGAGTTGACACTGTTGTTGAACCAATGTGTGCAGATTGGATTGCTCATTCTTTATGAGAACAGAGAATGTGGTGATTCAGTAGGTGAAGGCAGATACCACGGTTGCTAGACATTCTGGCTTCAAGTACGATTCATGACTGAAACCAAATAACAAGTTGAATGTTTCTGTTGCATTTTGTCAGAAACAACTGAGTGAAAAAGGTTCACAGTCTTATTTTGTGCAGGGTCACAGTCCAGTATGAAGGGAAGCCTTCAATCCTTGAATACAATGAAAGAATAAAGAAGAAAATAATTAAATTAAAAAAAGGTATTGAAGATACTATATATATATATATATATATATATATATATATATATATATATATATATATATATATACACTGTATATATACAGTCACATCCAAAATTATTGGCACCCTTGATAAAGAAGAGCAAAAAAGGCTGTATAAAATAAATAATATCAGTACTGAGCTATATTGTAATTTTCCAACATGTGTAATACATTTGACTTTATTAATGATTCAATGGAATCAACTAAAATTACACATTTCTTAAATTATACATTTATTTCCAAAAAGTGTCACAATTATTGGCACCCTTGTTTTCAGTACTTTGTGCACCCTCCCCTTGCAAGGATAACAGCACTGACTATTTTTCTATAATGTTTAATCAGATTGGAGAATCATAGTTTTATTAAAAACCAAACATAAAAATAACATTTTTCAAGACCAGATAAGCATTAGGCTCATCATCACATTTTAAACACTTCTGAGCAGATCAAAGCTCTGCAACTGTTGCAAACAGCTCTGATCCTAAAACTTAAATCAATGTTATGCCCAGAACACTTGAAACATAAATTATGCAGAAAGCTACAAGTATGTCAAAGGTATATGGGTTAAATTATAGTTATCGGTTCTCTGCAATTAAAATCACCTCATCTTAATATGTGCGGGGTCAGCGAGTTGGTGTATAAGGAGAAACAATTGAATAGTGTTCATTTCAAAGATAGAATAAAATATAGGACACCCCCCTTCCTAAGCACCTAATTATCAATACCCTAGACATCATGTCATGGTACCTTCAATGTGAATACACCTTAGTGCCATACTCTACAATGTTTTTTTTTATGGTGCTGCATCACTGTAAATGTGAGGAAAGGACCAACCATATATGTTGTTGTTCCAGGGATGTGTGGAAACAGATTGTTAAAAAAAAAAAAAAAACTAGAATGGCAAAGCCATCACTGGCTTGTTCTAATTTACTATATCATTGGCTCATAGTGAATAGCAAATACAAAATAAGCATGCATCGAAAAGACATACCATGGAACAAAACTGATAAGGTGTTTTAAGATATCTCAGGTTATTATTTTAAAGGTTTTCCATTGGAGTTCACTATGAATTGGTAGCTTGAAGGCAAATGCATCACACTTTAGGGTAAATGGGTTGATGAGTACAAACAAATCTATCTATATATAAGGCAAAGTCTATTGAGAAATCTGAGATTATGATTAGCCTGCAGCTGAGCAAACATAGTCAAACAAAGATGTATTATTCCAGTTTGTTGGAATATAATATAAACAGGCTGTGGAAATCATTTTACTAAGCAATAGAAAGATGTCCTTTACCACAGTAATTCAAGAGTATTGTATGTTGGAAAACAATGATACCGGTATTTCCATGGATACATAATTAAACACTATGAAGGTATCATCTGGTTTGTCTGGTAATGGTGTGGCCTTATTGCGTTTGTACTTCAATTGTATGTCATATTTCATAGTCACTTTCTTCTTTTACCTTTGTATTTTTTTACATCTATCTGATCCCTGTGATATAGTGCCCCTTGTGATCAGGGTGGTAGGACCCTACTGTGTATCACTGTTGGAGAAGGTGAAAAAGGTGATGAGTCTTTGGCCCTTTAAGAACACAAACAATTATTCAAAAAAATAAAAATAATAGTAACTCATCTTGGATCTCTAACTACACGTGAGACTACTTTAGTAGAAAACTAGTTTTTTTTTTTTTTTTTTTTTCCTGAAATTCTACTCTCTTACCTGGTGGACAAACTCACATAAGAGAGGCAGGTTGACATAGGATGGGAGGTTGGCTTGTTGAAGAAAAAGCTAAATGACTGGAAGGGCTTAATTAATCTATCAAGTATTTTAACCCTGCAAAATCTAGTAGCCTGCCTCAACTCCGCCCACAATGAAGCAAGGATGTATACCACAAATCCATGGAACTGTGGTGGGCAATATTCTCGCTCAGAAAGCCCATGGTCCAAGTGGCCTATAATTGCGGGAATGCATATACACTCCATCACAGTGTCAAACTTACATTTTTACAAGCACATGATAATAGGATGAGTGACACGGACACACTTGTTAATATCTAGAATGCAATACTAGATTTAAAATGAATCATTATGAGTGCAAGTGCTCGATCATTAACCCCTATAAGCAGGTATTAATCAGTGTGTATATGAGATTCATTGTCTAATCTAACGTTTCCCAAAGTGCAGTTTTGTGATTTTGAAAACAGTCGGGGGTAGGTGTACTAAGATTAGCCAGTGGCAGCGCAAACATACCGCAATTTGCATTTGCATTTTCTTTGCGACAGCGAAGTAAACATTTTGTCGTATATACTAAGAGAAAATATGTTAATGAAAAGAGACTCAATATACTAATTTAAATATTTGTTGCGTCTTCTTAGCGAGATCTCTATTGCAAGAGTCGTGCAACATTGTTCAAATAAATAGCGGGGGTTGAGTAGTGGTTTGCTGCAGCAGAGGCTGCCTGAAGAATAACGTTTATACATGCAAGGGTGCAAGAATCAAAATAACACTGTTTTTGTTAAATGTAAACGTCATCTGTACAATACATTCTGTTTCATCTTCATTTTACCTGTTTTAATACTGTTATATAAATAAAATAAAAAAGCAGTTTAATCCCATCAGAGTCTATAGTTTCTATAAAAAGCTTTTCATAATCATACAGCAGCCCCTCGCTAAACCGGATATGTTTGTCCGACATTGTGGTGGAGGTGTCGGTTTAAAAAAAAAAAAAGTACAATAAAGTCGCACACACATACATTTATAGTGATGTATTTTAAATGTATAAATCATTGCACTGAAATAGCACCAATGTGTTTTGGGTAGGCTACACATTACATTATGTAAAAATATAAATCCGTACAGTAAGCCTATACAGTATACAGTACAGCAGTAAAATCAAATGAATACCTAGAGCACTTAGCCTGTGGGCTACTGGTATGGTAACATAAAATACATCATGCTGCTGCATTGTACACATTGGTGAATAAAATATTATTTTAAATTGAAACTAAATGATTTTAGTGTTTTCTTTGTATTTTTTATTATTATTATTATTATTATTATTATTATTATTATTATTATTATTATTATTATTATTATTATTATTAACTTGGCAGCCTAGACAATTAACACAAACTAAACCATGGTACTGCGTTGACAAGCTATGATGCTTAGAAGAGGACAGTCAATTCCCTTGAAATTTAAAGGGACCAGCAACAAATTTTGCACTATACCACTCATTTGTATTATCATTAGTAGCCTATAAACCAAATGTATACTGTCAGTTTTTATTTGCGTTAGTCATTATAACATTTGAGAACCCTCATGCACACTATCTCCACCTTTTTCTCCGAATCTATGCAGGAACGCCCATAATTACATATTCATCTACGCTTGAACTGCAAACAGAAACTGCTGCCGCAAAGCATTCGCTAAAAAGCTGCAAATAGCATTGAGCTTGTCTAGTGCATTTCACCCAAGACTTCCGACTCATTTGCAATTGGTTTGAGACTATTGCAACAAACGTATCACTTTAGTAAACCTACCCTTCAGTTGTGAAAATGGATGTAAAACGAAAAATGTCTAATCCTACTTGCAGCTCAAACAAACAAAAACATTCTTGCAATTACCTACTTATATTAACTTCGGTTTTTCTTACATTGGAAACGAAGATGATCCGCGTACTCAGTGTATCATTTGTTGTGAAGTACTCGCTAAACCTAAGCCGTCCAAACTGAATCTTGAGTCACGGCATTCAGATTGCGTCGGGAAAGTTTTTCTAGAAGAAAGCTAATTAATTAGCTAAACAGCAAGATGTTCTTAAAAAATGTCTCAGAGAAGGCGATCCGACCTAGTTGCAATCCATACTGCAAAAAACAAAAAAAAACGCACACAATTGCTGAGGAACTAATGGTACCAGCGGCATATCACCATGGGTCAGCACTTCTTTTCAAAAAGTGGCAAATCACTGGTAGACATCCAATACGGAAAAAAAAAACTGCAGCCATTTTACCATAATCAAAATAACTAACCAGATGTATGTAAATGTTGACCTTGTGGGAAACCAAAGTGTAGGTGACATTTTAAATGAATCTGAATGGGACATCACTGACTAATTCAAGTAGTGAAATAAAGCAAAAGTAAGTATTCAAAGCAATTCAAAACTCGCCATTCTGATCGCTCTGTCCCTTCTCCCAGAACTACGTGCTTCCCCATCCCATTTTGAAAATGCATAGTTAAAAAAAAAAATCTTAAAACTTTCAGCTTTAAAAAAGATTTTGGTGGCTCTTAAAAGAGTAAAAGAGACTTTTATGGTTAAATGGATTTTTTGTTGCCGTTTCCCCTGGTCTGCTGTATGTCTGTTCTTCTCCTTTGGTCGCTTGCATGTCCTGCCCCACCTGCGCAGCTGTGTGATCTGTGATGCAGAGTACTTATAAAAGCATCTCGACAATTCCTGCCGTACCCTTTTCTCTCCACATAAATTATTTCAGGTACGATGGTATCATTTCTTCTGCTGTGCCCTGCATTTTTTTTTTTATTGTTTAACACGGGCCCAGTAGTTCTCCACATTTTCCGGCCATAAACCACAAAGTCAGTTTGATAAGTGACCGGGTATTCCATAACGTAAAATAACGTCTTTCTTGAGACGTTGCAAGCTAATCTGGAATGGATTCCTCCTTGTCACTACCCCGGATAATAAAGCACGATTTTAAAAAAAACAACAACAAAAAAAAAACCATGTCACCTGATACTGTCTCAGATCTTGTGAAGAAGGGTCTGTGTGAACAAACCAAGAATTAAAAGAAGTCTGACGAATCAAATAAAGAAAAACGGCACTTTCAATGGCAATGTTCAACATCTATAAATCCCTTTTTTTTAATTAATGCATTTTTTTAAGTTACTGTATATGGAACTTTTTTCTTAGCTCAGTTTTAGACGGTAGGATATTTAATAACAATTACTTTTTTGTTTATTAAAAAACGTGTTTTCTTTTTTTTTAGTTAGTTTAGTCAATTTACCCATTTTATAAGCGCAATATGGCACTTCGGCTGTGAGTCAACAATCTCCCTCCCGATCTGTGAGGGCGCTGTATAACAGGAACAGAGTGACTCATACTGGTTGGTTTGGCAGTCCAGCCGTCCAGGAAGGGGGTGGAGTCACAATGCCCAAAGTCATCACTCTAAAGAAGTATGTAATGTGTCAGTCATGGATTGGAGGAGACGTGACTGAACTAGCTATTGCAGGGGGCGTGACTAAGGGTATAATTAGGGATTTGACGATGTAATCTGTTCCTTTTGATGTGGTTATGAGAATGACGAGAAAGGAAACGGACTGTGATAAGCATATAGTGAGTGTTAAGTGTTGTGTTTGTTGCTAACTGTCTGTGCTTGTCATTATAGAAGGCTAACCTCTGGGAGCTGTAGATAAACCGCCAGCAATTAAACCCGGACTCCATTTCACCATTGTACACGAATAAACCTGTAAATCACCACTTTCACTAAGAGCACTCACTCTGGACTTGTGACCGTGTTGTGTTTTTGTGTGTCTTGTTTAAGTGTCTTATTATTTCAGGACTGAACTCTGTGGTTTGCCTGAGCGATACACATTGTTGTGTAGAGCCAGGTATTATTATTTGTCAGCAAAAAAAGAGCTGCCTTTTCACCGTGGACTGTCTTGTGTCTATCATTCCTGAGCACCGCATCACCACTGTACCAGTGCACTACAAACCACTTTGCCACAGTAACATAGTTTGGAATGTCAGAACTGCGTGGGGATTGCAACCAATGGTGCTGCGGCGATGACGGGTAGGAGGTTTGGCATATAAAACTAGTGCAAGATCATGCCCCTGAAGCTGATGGCATTACTGCTTTCTACACTGTGAAGCTCTTAAGCAGTTAAGGTTGTGAACTATATATAGACCAGAGCTTTAAATACATATTACTTGCAGGCTTTGTGCTGTGAATTAGGAGCCGATAATGAACAGCTATTAATGCACACTGTTGTTGCAGCATCTTTCCCATGGGAAGACGCTGCAACATCTATTTGAGTTTCGAGAAGAGCTGCGTTCCTTCCTCACTGAAAAAAGCACCCCTTGCTGATTTTTTATCAGCTTCTTTTGCTGGCATACCTTGCAGATGTGTTCGCTCACCTAAACAAATTGCATTTAGCGATGCAGGGAAAAGGTGGTAATATTTTTTGAGCAGCACTGCAAAATTGAGGCATTGAAAGTAAAGCTGCAACTATGACAGAAACGAATAACAGAATGCCGCTATGAAATGTTTCCACTTCTGTCTGAATTTATTGAAAAGAATGAGTTTGATATCTCCATTACCAAATGGGTAATTGACCAACATTTAAAAGCCCTTTAGGATAAGTTTCAGGACTACTTTCCTAGAAACCCACATGATGAGTACGGCTGGGTTGCTGATCCTTTACCGTGGACATAGCAAATCTTTCTTTGCCATACGAACTGAAGTCACAGGGCATCGATCTGACATGTGACCTCTCAATAAAAGGTAAATTGAACAATTTACCTCTGAAGAAATTTTGGCTCCTTGCTGTAGGCAAATACCCAGAACTCGCTCGTAAGGCAATTTCAGTGTTACTACCATTCACCAACATCTATCTGTGTGAAGCTGAATTTTCAGTTGTGACTCTAATAGAAACAAAATACAGAAACAGGCTGCATGTAGCTAACCTCCTGCTTGTTAGCATACCGGATATCTATTCTTGCCTTCAAAAACTCATCAGTTAGAAACAATCTCACAAGCACTGTTTACGACCATTTTTGGACTGCAAAACCATCATTGTTTTTATTATTTTTATTGTTTTGGAAGTCCTCTCAACTTTTCTTTATTTTTTAAAAAAACCTAGATCAACAGATACATGGACAATGGAACATGGTTCAGTTCACTGTTTCTCTCAAGAACACATGTATTGCATTTAATTTAAACAACATACAAAAATATAGTGATTGAGTTTGGATTCACTAATTTAAATATTAGAGAGGTTAAAGTCAACAACTAAGGGCTCTTTCATACCTAGTTCGTTTATGAAGATCTGATTTAGAATTCACTTGTTGCAATTTTGCTTCGATTGGTTTCACACCAGACGATCTCAAACAAGCATTTTCACTACAAAGTGAATCTGATCATCTGGATTTGTGCACGTGACCAAAAAGTGATCTCCCTGTTAATGCCCAGACAGATGTTCTTTACTAAACATGGAGGGTTCTGCCCGTGCAAGGCTTGCAATATTAGTACTGTGTATGTACATTTTGTTTATTCAACATCTGCTGGTAGAATGTCATCACTAAAGGTGTATCATAAATATTGTTGAGCAACATCAATGTTTTTGTGCTGCTTTATGTGCAAAGAGGAGACATTTTCAAAGACGACAAATGAGGAGGAACGCTTTATTTTTTTCAATTTTTGTCGGCTGTCGCAGTGTCAGTGGCATTATCCCAACATCGATGAGTTGTAAGCAGTCCCTATCAATCCTTGTTGATCAGCCCTTCTCGTCTCAATATGACTGTATTGTAATGACACTTAAACGCAGAAAAAGTGTGTCAAGCAGAAAGTCCAATTATGCAAGAGACCAAGCTATTTATATATGTAACATACAAATAATAATTATAATTATAATAATTATGAATTATAATATATACAGTGAGTTATGCATTACTGTAACCCCTGGCTCTCAATCCTCCTCTGCAACAACAAAAACAAACAAGTAACAAAACAACAAGCACAGCTGCGGCTGTCAGTTACGTTTTCAGCGCGAGTCGACCAGTCTATGGGGAACTGTACAACCAACCATACACAGCGCTCTTTCTGGTCGGGAGGGAGATTTACAGCATCAATTATTTCTCTCTTTATCACGGAGCAGTTTTAATTTCCCCAATCACAGAAGTGTGATGTGTGCAATTTCCAGTTCAGTAACATCTAGGCATTGTACACATTCATCTGATATTCTGAAAATTATTTCTTTCTGTTTTGATTAGTGTGTTTAGCGTGGCACTTACAATATATTAATAAAGGGTTACACCATATTCTTTTAACAAGTACAGAAAATAGTGCACTCAAACACTGGCTCTCAGTGACCGCAGGCACTTGACAGCCTGATTCAGGCTCTTAGAAATTGTTACATAACACAAATATAATTCAGATAGATGGGGATAAATACAGTAAGAAATCATTTTTACAGTACCATGTGAAACATAATTCCAAGAGCTGCTGGGCTACTACTAGTATATGATTCGAAAAATGTATTATTCTGAATAATTAAATCTAAATGTGCATCAGTAATAAAAACATGATTATAACGTAATCCCATTTGAGCCACGTATTTTAGATGTTATAGTTGAAATATTGATTTTAAAAAGTAGTTATATGGGTAGCATTTTATATTACAGGTCATGCATAAACATTTAATTACATAGTGATAATTGAATAACTTTTAAAACTACTGGCGGATAATTACATGCTGTGACCATGTAAATATATCAGGTAAAACAATGTTGTTCATAAGGCAAAGTACTTACCATAAATCAGTAAAAACAGTACAGTAAATACCATAAATCATTGGTAATTACCCGGTGTGACAGAAAGACAATGATTATTGATGGTAAATCTCCCTCCCGACCTGTGAGGGTGCTAAGTAACGGGAACAGAGTACCCTGGACTACTTGGCCTGACACTTCGTTCCAAGGGTTAAAAGGAAGTCGGTCATTTAGAAAAGGGGCGGAGCTTCGGTACACTAACTCATCGACCCAGAAGGGAAATGATGTGGCAGCCGCGGATTGGAGGAGAGGCTGCAATCGATTACCAAGGGGTTATGAGTGACGGTATAAATAGGAGTCGAAGCGATGTAATCTGTTCCTTCGTTTTGGTTATTGATTAAAGAACCCGGAAGGACCTGTGTTGTGAATGTGTACGTATTGTGAGTGTTTGTTTGTTTTGTCTATTTGTTGCTTGTTGTTATTAGACAGCTGACATGTTCCGGAGCTGTCGCCAGAGGCCAACACAAACCCGGAACAGCACTGCACTTGTATCACCATAAACTGTATTTGTAACTAATAAAACAAACCTTTGCACCTGGATTATAATTGTATGTCTGTTCATTGATCACCTGCACCTGCACACTATTAACCACTTTGCCACACCCGGTTATTACAATGTAATTACATGGCTATTCATTCAAACACTTCCGTCATATCTTTTTTGCAGAAATATCTATACCTATAGTTAAATCCCCATATGTAAAATTGTGTCAAACCTTCAGTTACATTGACTCACATACTTTTGTTTATTTACAGAAGGCCTGTGTTTTTGCAATTATTCTGTTCTTTATCTTTTAGAGCAGTAGTTCTCAAACTTTTTGGACCTAGCCCCCTTCCTCTTGTCTGTTGTACTTGATGCCCCCCTCCCACCCACCACATATGTACATATACTGGTAAAAAAATAAATAAAAATACAACATGCCTCTGGCTTCTCTGTATATCACTGCTGTTGTGATTTTTTTGTTTTGTTGCACGAACCATCCACCAATCCATCGTAATAAGAGCAAACAACACTGCAAACTGCAGTTTACTGATTGTGACCAACGCCAGGTAGTAAGCTGATAAACAACATATATTACCAGATGGCAGCTGACTTTAAAGAAGGGAGGTCATGATTGTTGGGGACTCCATACTGAGAAACACAGCAAGTTCAGTTCTCAGTTTGGACCCCCTTACTACAACAGTGTTCTGCCTTCCAGGAGCCTCAGTCAAGCACATCACTGAGAATGTGGACAGGCTCATAGAACGAACAGGAGATGACCCGGTAGTAGTCGTCCACATTGGTACAAACAACATTGGTAGAGACAGGCCAAGATTCCTGCAAAACAAATTCAGAGAGCTAGGAAGGAAATTAAAAGACAAGACCAAAACTGTGGTATTTTCTGGGATACTGCTGGTGCCTTGCAAAGGACCATATGGACAGCTGGAAATACAAAATCAAAATGCATGGCTGAAATCGTGGTGCACACAGGAAGGCTTCACCTTTCTTGAACATTGGAGCACATTCTACAACAAGGACTATCTATACAGGTGGGACGGACTGCACTTAAACAGAAAGGGAACCAATCTACTCGGAGAAAGGATCCTTCAGGCGGTCCAGAAGCATTTAAACTAGAAAGGAAGGGGGAGAAAACAAAAAAACAGAAGGGAGACTACATCAAAACAAGGGCAACAACTCAGGTAAGACCACTATTAAATGTATTTATCTTAATGCTAGAAGTCTCAGAAACAAAATGTTAGAATTTGAAGCTACTGCACTAACAAATAACTACAATGTGATAGGTGTTACAGAAACTTGGTTGTCTGAAAGTGATGGAGACAAATATAATATTAGTGGGTACACACTGTATAGGAAAGACAAGCAGGACAGAAGAGGCGGAGGGGTAGCGCTATACATAAGAAATAGCCTTGAAGCCCAGGTGTTAAATCAGGACAAAGAAAACAATGCAGAATCAATATGGGTCAGAATAATGGACACAAATTCAAAGGGCATAATAATAGGAGCATGCTATAGACCACCAAATTCAGACGCTGAGCAAAATAATCTGTTGTACAATGACATTCGAAATGCGTGTAGAAAAGGAGAAGCCATACAGACGAAATTGCAATGGTGGAAATGACAAATGACTGCTTCCTAATGCAATTTGTCAAGGCACCGACTAGAGGGGAGGCATGCCTTAACTTAGTCTTTTCAAATAATGAAGACAGAATAACTAAAACAGAGGTCAGAGAGCCATTGGCAAACTCAGACCACAACATGGTCTCATTTGAAATATTTTTTAAAACCCCCAAAGTAAAGACTAAAGCTAAGGTTTACAATTTTAGAAAAGCAAACTACGAAGGTATGAAACAGAGACTAATAGAAATAGATTGGAGTAAAATAGAGAAAACCTCCACAGAAAAAGGGTGGCTGTTTTTTAAAAATGTAGTACTAGAGGCACAAAACAATTACATCCCAAAAGTAGACAAATCTAAATCTAAAACAAAATGGCCAAAATGGTTTAATAGATCAATTAAAAAAAATATTCAGCGAAAAAAGGCACTTTACAGAGCGTCTAAAAGGGACCAAAAACAAAGCACACAGAAAGAGTACTTGGAACTGCAAACACAAGTCAAAAAGGAAGTTAGAAAGGCCAAGAGAGAGATAGAAATCAATATTGCTAAGGGGGCTAAAACCAATTCCAAAATGTTTTTCCAATATTATAACAGCAAGAGAACATTCAAAGAGGAGGTTAAATGTCTAAGAGACACAAATGGCAAAATCATAGATGAAGAAAAAAAAAATAGCAAATATATTAAATGATTATTTTTCACAGGTTTTTACAAAGGAGGACACGGACAACATGCCCCACATGTCGACATGTTCCTATCCAATTTTAAATAACTTTAGCATAACAGAGGCAGAAGTGTTAAAGGGACTAGGAGCTCTTAAAATAAACATATCCCCTGGGCCAGATGAGATCCTCCCAATAGTACTCAAAGAAATGAAAGAAGTTATTTACAAACCGCTAACCAAGATCATGCAACAGTCTCTTGACACAGGGGTTGTACTGACAGACTGGAAAATAGCAAACGTAATACCGATCCACAAAAAGGGAGACAAAACCGAACCAGGTAACTACAGACCAGTAAGCCTGACTTCTATTATATGTAAACTTATGGAAACTATAATAAGATCCAAAATGGAAAATTACCTATATGGTAACAATATCCTGGGAGACAGCCAGCATGGTTTTAGGAAAGGGAGATCATGTCTAACTAACCTACTTGACTTTTTTGAGGATGCTACATTGAAAATGGATAACTGCAAAGCATACAACATGGTCTATTTAGATTTCCAGAAAGCTTTTGACAAAGTCCCACATAAAAGATTAATTCTCAAACTGAATGCAGTAGGGATTCAAGGAAATGCATGCACATGGATTAGGGAGTGGTTAACAGGTAGAAAACAGAAAGTACTGATTAGAGGAGAAACCTCGAAATGGAGTGAGGTAACCAGTGGTGTACCACAGGGATCAGTATTAGGTCCTCTGCTATTCCTAATCTACATTAATGATTTAGACTCTGGTATAGTAAGCAAACTCGTTAAATTTGCAGACAACACAAAAATAGGAGGAGTGGCAAACACTGTTGAAGCAGCAAAGGTCATTCAAAATGATCTAGACAGCATTCAGAATTGGGCAGACACAGGGTAAATGAAATTTAATAGAGAAAAGTGTAAAGTATTGCATGCAGGCAATAAAAATGTGCATTATAAATATTATATGGGAGATAGTGAAATTGAAGAAGGGAACTATGAAAAGGACCTAGGAGTTTATGTTGACTCAGAAATGTCTTCATCTAGACAATGTGGGGAAGCTATAAAAAAGGCTAACAAGATGCTCGGATATATTGTGAGAAGTGTTGAATTTAAATCAAGGGAAGTAATGTTAAAACTTTACAATGCATTAGTAAGACCTCACCTAGAATATTGTGTTCAGTTCTGGTCACCTCGTTACAAAAAGGATATTGCTGTTCTAGAAAGAGTGCAAAGAAGAGCAACCAGAATTATCCTGGGTTTAAAAGGCATGTCGTATGCAGACAGGCTAAAAGAATTGAATCTTTTCAGTCTTGAACAAAGAAGACTACGCGGCGATCTGATTCAAACATTCAAAATCCTAAAAGGTATAGACAATGTCAACCCGGGTGACTTCTTTGACTTGAAAAAAGAAAAAAGGACCAGGGGTCACAAATGGTGATTAGATAAAGGGGCATTCAGAACAGAAAATAGGAGGCACTTTTTTACACAGAAAATTGCGAGGGTCTGGAACCAACTCCCCAGTAATGTTGTTGAAACTGACACACTGGGATCCGTCAAGAAGCTGCTTGATGAGATTCTGGGATCAATAAGCTACTAACAACCAAACAAGCAAGATGGGCTGAATGGCCTCCTCTCGTTTGTAAACTTTCTTATGTTCTTATGTTCTTATCATGCAACAGTCTCCTGACACAGGGGTTGTACTGACAGACTGAACCAGGTAACTACAGACCAATAAGCCTGACTTCTGTTATATGTAAACTTATGGAAACTATAATAAGATCCAAAATGGAAAATTACCTATATGGTAACAGTATCCTGGGAGACAGTCAGCATGGTTTTAGGAAAGGGAGATCGTGTCTAACTAATCTGCTTGATTTTGAGGATGCAACATCGACAATGGATAATTGCAAAGCATATGACATGGTTTATTTAGATTTCCAGAAAGCTTCTGACAAAGTCCAACATAAAAGATTAATTCTCAAACTGAACGCAGTAGGGATTCAAGGAAATGCATGCACATGGATTAGGGTGTGGTTAACATGTAGAAAACAGAAAGTACGGATTAGAGGAGAAACCTCAAAATGGAGCCAGGTAACCTGTTGAGTACCACAGGGATCAGTATTAGGTCCTCTGCTCTTCCTAATCTACATTAATGACTTAGATTCTGGTATAGTAAGCAAACTTGTTAAATTTGCAGACGACTCAAAAAAACGAGGAGTGGCAAACACCGTTGCAGCAGCAAAGGTCATTCAAAATGATCTAGACAGCATTCAGAACTGGGCTGACACATGGCAAATGACATTTAACACTAGCACTGCCATAGCCGCTTTTTGAACAGCTTTTGCAATTCAAATTTAAATATCTCTGTCTATGTGAATATCTCGTGCATGTCCGTTCTTAAGTGTTACTAAATATTTGAATTAAATACCCATACGGCATTTTAGCTGCAGAATCATAAAAATGAATAAGTTAAAAGCACTTGCTTCTTCAACCACCAGACCCGCAGTTTATGCTGCATATTGAAATCAATACAATATAGCTGACAATTTAGTCTGGGCTTTGTAATAAAATCAACGTCATTGGGATCAAATGGCACGGCTGTATTCTGTCAAAGGTGGTACTCACAGGTGGCCTGTGTCTGTTTTTTATAATGTTTTGGACCTGGCAGCCATCAACGCTTTGGTTTTGTACAAGGAGTGCACCGGCAATACAATCACTCGGAGGGACATCATTTTGCAGCTAGCCCTGCGGCAGAAATATCTTGATAAGAGACCTTCAGCCAGCACTGTGCCCACTGGCACACAGAATGAAAGACAATGCCAGGTTGATAAATGCAATAAAAACAGAACTTTTGATGTCAGCGTCCGCTGTGAAAAGGCAAGTCTGTGGCAAATGCACTGGTACAGTAGATTGTACTTGGAAAGCTGTAATAGAACTCTGAACAGAGAGACAGCCTTTGAACTCTGTTTCACTCAAAGCGCTTTCACGTTGCATAAGTTATGTTATATTTTTGTTTTATACTATTTTTATAACTAGTTATTTATGTTTTGTAATTTTATATGTGCTGTGACAGGGTCTTCCTCGTGTCACGCGTGTGGGTAGCCGCTGTTCAAGCATACAGAGAGACAGACGTGGTGGTGTTGAAAACGCCGGCACAGGCGCGCAGGTTTTATTCACAAACAAACAAAAAACGAAAGTAAAATAAAGATGGTCAAGTGACGTTACCAACGATGGTAACGCACAGAGGACTAGTACATCAAGCTGTACAAAAAGTGCAAAATAAAACACAATCCCACAAACTATAAATCAAAGGTGCCGTGAAAACGGCAGGCCTTGCAGCAGCCCTGAGCCATCTCCCGCGGATGTTTTTAACCTGACGGACACTCGATCAAGACCCACCCACCTGCTGATTGAGGTCCAGCCCAGCCAATCACCTGCTGCCCTTCCCCTCAACCAAGCCTAGCAGGCAGCAAGTCTCAATCGAGCGTCCATCTGTAAACAATAATTCAATCAAACAAATCAGCTCCCAAAATAACACAAAATAAACCCATTCCCCATACAAATTATATCAACACTAAATGCACACGTGCAGGGCACTCGCCCTGCTACATGTGCATACAGTTTTCTACACCTGTTTACACAGAGGTTTATTGCTTAAAGTCTATGTTATTACATTTTTTCATGCTTGGATATATAGTAAAAAGTGTTGAATTGAAATCAAGGGAAGTAATGTTAAAACTTTACAATGCATTAGTAAGACCTCATCTAGAATATTGTGTCTAGTTCTGGTCACCTCACTACAAAAAGGATATTGCTGCTCTAGAAAGAGTGTAAAGAAGATCGACCAGAATTATTCTGGGTTTAAAAGGCATGTCATATGCAGACAGGCTAAAATAATTGCATCTATTCAGTCTTGAACAAAGAAGACCTTGCAGTGATCTGATTCAAGCATTCGAAATTCTAAAAGGTATTGACAATGTCGACCCAAGGATTCTTTTTCGCCTGAAAAAAGAAACAAGGACCAGGGGTCACAAATGGAGATTAGATAAAGGGGTATTCAGAACAAAAAATGGGAGGCACTTTTTTACACAGAGAATTGTGAGAGTCTGGAAATGTAATGTTGTTGAAGCTGACACCCTGGGATCTTTCAAGAAGCTGTTTGATGAGATTCTGGGATCAATAAGGTACTAACAACCAAACGAGCAAGATGGGCTGAATGGCCTCCTCTCGTTTGTAAACTTTCTTATGTTCTTATGTTCTTAAATGTCTGGTCTACTTTTAATGTTTTCAGGCAAATTGGCGTCATCACTGTCATTCTCATATCCACTTTGCCATCTGACACATTCTTTCCCTCGTCCAGCGTTTCTTCATCCTGTTCCTGTTCTGCATAGCAGTCTGCCATAGGGCGGGATTGCTACTATCACTGTATGTAACCCTCTGATTGGCGGAAGTATTATAGGTGATCCAATCAAAACCACAAATAAAGCCAAAATAAATAATCCGCCTCTTATACAGTATCTAGGTTAAGATGTCCTCTGTAATTTAAAAAAACAAAAAACAAATCCTGAACCTTCTAACACCCCCCGCCCCCCAGATTCAGTCTGTGCCCCCCAGTTTGAAAACCACCATTTTAGAGTATTGTAGATGCGATTCATTTATTAGGATTGGTTTTCTCCTATGGTGTAGGGAACTCAAATATTTGAAATGCCAACTGCGTGGCAAAATTGAGCAACGTAATATTCACCTGCTGTTTCTAGTGTAGTCTGATAACTTACAAATAGCAGTACAGTTAATGTGTTTGCATAACATTGCATGTAGCCAGATAAACCAGGTTCATTGATGCTATGTGTAAAGAAAAGGTGCTATAGAAAAAACAAATAAGTTCAGCTATAGGATGGGAAAATACATGTTTTAACATTAATGAATAAAGATATTGCTATTTATCTTCATACATGTAACCTCTATAGATATGCCAATGATACTAATTTCTACAGTCCGTAAAGATTCTCTAAAAAGCGAGTCCAATATCTGTCTGTAATACAATGCAGTTTTTTATATTATTTGACCCATAGTGCTGGCAATAGTACTTTATTTAGGATTCTTCACACACTAACTTGTGTCTCATAGGATTGACTTGCTGCACCTGGTCCACATAATAACAGTCACATCATCCAAGAATCATCATATTAGATATGCTTCAAATGTCATGGATGCTGAACCCAGAACCTAGATTATAAGCACTTAGATACACACATTGAGGAACCCAGGTTGGCATTTATTGCAATTCACATGTTCACTGATTGACGAGTTGTACGTGTATGTTTGAGTGTTAATGATGTACATTCTGTGGCGATTTGTGAAATCATCAGAAATTTCAATGTCAATTTGTTGTCTGGGATTAATAGCACATCACAAGAAATAAAATTTGAGTGTACGTTAGAGCAGTTCAATATAATTGAAATGCAGTTTTATCTTCTCAACTTCTTAGTCTAGTAGACATTAAAACATTTGTCAGCTAGACCAAGAAGCTTATTTACTTTAACAATGTTGCATGAGAAACTAGGTCATGGTTTTACTGTCAAAAATATCAGACCACTTAATGTGAAGAGACACAGGCAGAAAAGAAAACAAGTGGCATTCTTGTTATAGAACATATTATTATTCACAACCTTTGAATATGGAATGCTAGGAACACTGTCAATGAAACCTTAAATAATCACAAGAGACCGATGAAACACCTTTAAGCATGAGAGTGGGAGAGCTCAGACTCCAACCAGTTTCCCCAGGCTACCAATGTGTAGGCCTAACCCCTGTGTTCTACCTAGTGGTTATACATGATTATATGTCATTTAAATAGAGCCTTTGAAGTGGTACGTGTAGAAAGCAAGATAATTATACTGTTGCACTCAAGTATTAATTGAAATTGATGTACTGTATGTGCCTCAATCCTCTATCTACAGTTTAAACCTGACCTTTCATTTTTCTGGTATGAAAAACAGACTACTCATATGAGCAGTATGACAAGAGTAGTGTAAACAAAATTCAACAATGTTTTCCCCATTATGTAACATATAAAAGCAAAAAGATCTCATCAACACATTTGTCTGAATGAATACAGTACACTACTAAGTTTATTTTTATTCCTATAAACCAATTTAACGAATTACATTGAAAAAATAAAATTGTGATATCTTTGTAATTATTTTCACTGCGTTTTTTATATTGTATGATCTGATCCCTACTCTGTGAGGAACAATGCTACCACTTGTAGAGTTGTCTTTAGGACTAATGAAGGAAAGGTGGGAGGGAATTACTGTGGGCCTGTAGGGGCAACACCGTGGGAGCTGGATGGGGTGCATTTATTCCACTTTGATCTACATGTTTGGTTACAGGCCACTGACAATCACAGATTTTGAATACACATCTCACATTTAAATGGGGGTGCCATTCAAGAGTTATGACAAATAATCAAAGGGCCGGGGCACAAAATATCACATCATTTTTACACAAAACAGTAAGTATATTTTCTGACAACATACCAAACACAATCTTTTAATAATAATTTAACAGTGCTTTTTTATGTGTTTGTTTGTTACAGGATGAAGGTATTGTAAAAGAAATAGACATCAGCCACCATGTCAAAGAAGGCTTTGAAAAAGCAGACCCCTCACAATTTGAGCTTCTCAAGGTATTAGGTCAAGGTTCTTATGGAAAGGTAAGCTGCTAACTTGTTATTTATTGTTACATAACCCTAATGCTTGCACTATTTATTATACTACCACAGTATAAATGTAAGAATGAAATACTGTAGTAAAAAAAAATGAAACAGTAAACATTGTTTAAAAATAACTAGTTTATGTATTTCCAAACTGGTAATGTTTTACTTTTATTATTCTATTGGCCATTTACAAAAGGGCATGAAACATTTTGGTGCACCACAATTGCAATTAGTGTGCACATTTTTGATTACCGTATTTACTATTGCAAGGCTTTAACCACTGATAGGTGCGCTATTTAAATTTATCTGGGCTGAAATCTATCTGGCATCATGGAGGCATTACTTGCATACAGAGGCCATATGATTAGGATCCGACGAGCTGCAGAAAATGAATGAGTTATGAATCTGAAACGGAAGGTTTCGTCTTTACAGCATGAAATTTGGTGTTTGAAGAACTAACAAAATTATTTCGCAAAATGTCTAAAACCTGTTCCTGTTCCACATCGAACATGCAGAACAAGTCTGTTTGCCTCGCATTGAAACGTATCTGTAAATAACAGATTATATTAAGCGTGAATAAACGTGAATGAATGTTATAATTTACAGTTCATTACATTGGTACAAATAATAATGGTTAAATAAAACACTTAATTCTTAAATCAATTTACAGTTTTACCTTAAGATGTTGTCTTCTGATCTTTAAAAGTACTGTAGGTTAAAAACTTTCCTTTTTGATTAGGCTTATTCTTGATAGCGCTATGTGATAACTCTGTTGTGAAAGGTGCTATATAAAAACCAATTGTATTGTATTATACTGTATGTTGCATAATTATGAAATACACTTTATAAAGCAATTAAGTGGTTTGTGTCTGTGGCAAAGTGGTTTGCAGGTGTAGAGGTGATGCAGTGCTCAAGACAATGACAAACAAAACAGTACTGGTGAAATGGTGGTTTATTTATAATCCAAAGTGATGACAACTTTAATGAAATGGAGGGCTGGCAATACACAACGATGTGTATTTCACAGTTCAATAAACAACGGGTTGCAGTCCCAAAATAACAGACACAGTTAAACACACACACAAAAAAGTCCAGAGTGAGTGGTGAAATACAATTTTAATCAGTGAACAGTGGTGCAGTGTTGTCAGGGTTTGTGCTGGCCTTTAGTGACAGCTCCGTATTAGCCGCCTAATAATAACAAACAGTACAATTAGACTTGACAAAACAAACACACCACTCATGGTCATATTCTGCTCGTCCTTGCGTTCTCTTAACCATAAACAAATGAACAAAACACCTAGCCATGTCATCTATTTGTACCTTCAATCACGCCCCCTTGGTTAGTGAGTGCAGCCGTTCCATCTCCAATCCACGGTTGCCACATCGCTTTCCCTCTGGAGCGATGACTTAATGTACCACAGCTGTGCCCCCTTTCTAGATGGCCAACTTCCACCTAACCCTGGGAATGAATTGTCAGGCCATCCATTCCAGGGCACTCTGTTCCCTTTACACTGCGTCCTCACAGGTCAGCAGGGAGATTTATCACCCAGAATCATTCTGTCTCTGTCACAGTGTCGTTTGTAACTTACATGGCTGAGAATCATTTAAGTCTTGTGGTGTCAATGACGCCCTGCACACCTTCTACTTGTTCAATTTTATTTTCCAGGCTGGTCAGTTCCACCTGTCCGAATGGTCCTCCTTCCTGTGCATGTTGTCGAGGGCCGGTTCTGAGCAATCTTCTCTTTAGTTTTTCTTTTCAGCTCAGTCCATTTTGTTAACAAGTCTATCGTTCTTTGGCTGTGACACAGGGCATTGACCAAACAAGGTATTAATTAAAAACAGCCTCCTCCACTAGAATTTCTAACTCTTCTGCGTGCAGTTTTAGTTTGCGTTGCCTCTGCCTGTCCCCTGTGGAGTGCTGCGTCTGTTGATCCCTAATTTTTGATCAATGTAAGCCACCTCCACTGTAGGAACAATTTAATAATTGATAACTTAATGTTTATCTGGGTTGATTAGTTCTCTTATTAATAATATTTAATTGACGTGTTACTATTTACTATGAACACACATACACACGCAGACACAAGGAATGTTTAATTAACAGTAGTATTTTATTAAGTACACAAATATTAAACAGAAATCAGAAAAGTCTGAAAGTAAATCTCTTAGTCTCTAAGCACAAAACACAAATTCAAACTCTCACTGCACTCATGCTGGTTAGCAGGCAATTGAAATATGAAACCGCTTGTCTCCTCACACACAAAGCGGCAGCTTGAGCAAGCTGTGATGGAGCTAGTAGTTTCCTCACACACCCACACGCCCACATACAAGCACACACCCAGCCTAACTGAAATGATGCAGAGAATCTTAGAATATATCTTAGAATATATCACATTAATCTTATCAATTGTATATAGATTAAGTATATGGCAAGTTTAGTTTTAAATAAATTCTTCATACAATAATATGAGGTAGATTACTTATAGTTACTTCATCGAGTTTCACTAAAAGTTATTTCACACACAAAGTGTGGAAACTAAATAATTAACAGTTCAATTCTATGTGAATGTGTTACAATTAATGTGTTCTCTGTTATTAAATGGGACAGTAAATTTAAGTTAGTTTAGATTTTTGGTGCACGTTAGGCTCACTACTTAATGTGCACGTTACAGCTACATTTAGTGCCCTTTCGTAAATGAGGCCCTATGTGTAACACCCTGGGATCCTTCAAGAAGCTGCTTGATGAGATTCTGGATCAATAAGCTACTAACAACCAAATGAGCAAGATGGGCCAAATGGCCTCCTCTCGTTTGTAAACTTTCTCATGTTCTTATGAATGTGCCGTGACATGCAAGGGGAGGGGTTATGTTCATATTCAACAGCTGCGTGATGTAGTTACGCAAACGCACAGGGTTTATAGTAGTCAGAGATGCATCAGAGCTGAGTGAATGTGTTTGTGTTTCCTGGATAAGCCTGTAATTAAAACACGAGTTAATTCAATACTAGAATTGTGTCAGTTATTTGTAGATGAACTACATACGCTGGAGGGATCTAATAGATATCAAAATGACCGGGCGGATCACACTGTTTGAAATTATGCCGTGCTGCTAAACAAATGAAGAGCTTGATCTAAGTAAAGTAATTCTCAGAATCCCTCTGTTTAATTTAGGTTTAAACTTGCTTTTCTTTTACACACATTATACTTGTTTTATTAACAGAATACCCCACGAATGTTCATAGTGCTATAGTTATTTCACTCATGATGGCCAGTAAATATTCAATAGTGTATTCTTAGCGGAATAGCTACAGCACTCCATTAACATTCTATTTTCTTATACGAATCAGCATTTACTGTACATAAAATTATAATTGTGATTTCTTGTGTTTACATGAAAGAGCAATCTCCGACCCAAACTAGTAAAAGTACACAGAGCTAATCAAAATAATAATATGTATTTCCATAATTTCATTTCAGGTCTTATATTTTCCAATATAAAAGTCGGCTTCTCAGTAGCCTATAACTGTTTTTCCATTTGACTTGCTTTCAGTACCTCCATGTTCTGTCACTTGAAGTAGAGTGCAAGGACACCGTGCGGCATAAGTCTGAAGTCATATCATGTGTGGTTTAAAGTAATTATTCTGTTAAATATATAATTTAATTTCCCATAGTTATTTTTACATACCAGTACAGACCTTTCAGTTCAGATTAATAGCCAATCATTTGAAACACAAATAACACAACAATAAATAGTGTAATGCTATTTATATGCAGCATTAAGGAAGTTATATAGACTTTGAGTTGGTTGAAAAATAACTTTGACAGCATATATAAATAAGATGCATCCTGTTGCCATTGAATCATAAAAAATGTGAATTAGTAACGTGTTGCTTATTTTGTCTCTTTTTTAGGTGTTTTTGGTGAGAAAAATTAAAGGGACTGATACTGGACAACTCTATGCTATGAAGGTACTGAAGAAGGCAACACTAAAAGGTAAATAAAGGATACTAAATTACATTTTAGGTCGAACTTACATTTTACATTTACTAGTTCAGAATTATAAACAGTTAACTTATTAAGTTGTTAGGATGCCTGTCTTTTTAGAATTAAACCCTTTTCACACTTCAGTCACCTTTACGTAGGAATATTTTCACTGTCTCATTAAAGTCAAATGAGTCAACCACATTAACTTGCAGTTATCTAAGACCTGTCATTACCCAGAACATTCCAGGCTTATTTTCTAGCCAAGGCTGACTCAGCCTCTGTGATCAGTCTAAAATAAGTAAGTTCTGCTGCCTCAACAGAGATTTTGCATGGACAGTTCTATGGTGACCAGGGGTACAGTATCCATGCTGGTCCCAGAGCTAAAATGAATACGTGATTAAGCTGCAACTGTTGCTTCTGTTCTTTATTTTTGCTGCTGTGCTGCATAAGAAAATTGAGGAATTGCTGTCTGTTACATGGGGAAGAACATGCAGCCTTACTTTGGGGTAGTTTCTTTGCAAACAGAAATAATAATTGGCCTTACACATATAGGTATAAAGCCTGAATTTAAGGTTTATATAGTATTTAAGATTTAGCTTTTTAGTCTTTCTTTTTATCTTACTAATACTGTACACAACAGTAACAAAAATTAAATGTAATAAGTATTACATAAGTAAAAAAAAAAAATGCTGCAGATTAAACACCATTTCCCAGACCTAAACAATTATGTTTTTATCATTCATATCTTTCAACCCAAACAAGTACCAGTATTCATTTGTATGCGATCATGTATGAAAAAACAGCAAAGGTTTTTAGCTCTTGTTGTGTTAAAATGTTAATGTTAATGAAGTTCTCACTTATTGAGAAAAAATAGGAAGATAAGAGAAAGTAAAAGGTAAATGTTAGGGAAGGGGAGGGTCTTTAAGTGCAAATGATCAATTGTTGGATTTTAATTTACAAATCCCTTTTTGATCAGAGCTACTAATGTTGCTTTAAATGTAGGTTCAAACATTGCACATCTCTAGCAATAATAAAGTTTAATATTGAACCCAGAACAGTGTGTGTGACCGACTGCATTATTTTACAAACATTTGTTTACCTGATATCCACGTTTCAGCAAAGTGTGAAGCATTGAATCCCTAAAGCTATTGCTGTTGATATTTTGTTCACTTGAATATGTTTTGTTGAAATTTGGCTACTCAGTTCAGGTCATTGTATTCATTCAAACAAGTTGAAGAAGCCATTTTAAAATACTACCTTTTAGTAACCAATTACTACTTCCCCAAATGACTGACATCCTTTGCAGCCTATAAGATGCTTGACCCCGATGACACTTTTGAAATGACCCAGGAAAAAAAAAAGTGTAATAGATTTCCTGAAAGGGAAGACAAGCTTTTACTTAGTGTCGTATCAGATGTCATGTTGAAAATACATATATCCAATTTCATGTTTTTGTCAAAACTGCACATTTGAGACCTAGATAATCAATGGCTGCAGCATCTGTAGATTATTGTCTTATCATCAAAAAGTAATATACTGTATACTGTAAGGGGAAGATCCCCAGAGACACCCTTAAATTGTTGTGGCTCACAGGGGAGGTTGACTCACCCAATTTAAAGCCCACTGGCAGAGTTTTAAAATTAAGATGGATTAAAACTATAATACTGGCCCCAATTTATACTGCAGGTGTAACCATGGTTACAGCTATATGTCATAGTGAGAGAAGACATTTCAGCCACAGTGGTCTTTTTGTAAAGTCAATAATAACTTTCATGACAATACTGCTGTTAGTATTGACTATGGATGCACTATATTCAGATATTTAAGTGACTGCCAGGGGAAAAACCTTTTGTTCTGTTACAACTATGCCCATGCTGCTTACAATAGCATAACTGCAGGTTACAGTTCAGCTGTTTTGTGGAGAGAAAAAATATGTGTTTAATACATTTTACAACTGTACATGTGCCTCACAAAATGCAGGTTGGTATAAATAAAAAGCAGCTTCATATTTTTGTCCCTGCCATTTTGTCTTTATTTACATTTATAGTCTAGTCTTTTTTTAAATAATATATACAATGATCTGTCTGTAAGACACATAGATTTGTTACAAAGATTCTTAAGGATTAGAATAAGGATAAGGTTGTAAGAAACTAATTTGGTAATACAGAACATAATTGCTAAAAAAAAAAAAAAAACTTAAAGTGTCTTCTGTGTAGTTCATTTGTTAATTTGGTATGGAAAATATCAAACACGTTTTTACTGTTACAGGGAGGAAGGAATTACCAGTGCACACCCCAGATAACACCCCTAGTGGTCATTTTTGTACAGCGCCTCACTCAGGTTGTTATCTAACTGTGTTAGTTGATTGGTTTTCTGTATTATTTTTGTATTGTTATTTAGCTGTTATTGTCAGCAATAGCTCATGACTGGTTGTAATAAAGAAACATATTTTAATAACTGCTGTACAAAGTGATATAACCACACTGATTTCTGTGTTTTTCAGTTCGGGACCGAGTGAGGTCTAAAATGGAGCGGGATATTTTGGCTGAAGTGAATCATCCATTCATAGTAAAACTTCACTATGGTAATACATTCATAGTCCACTTCTGAACTATACTGGCATTGTTAGGAAGGGAAGCATGTGTGTGTCCACTCAGGGTATTGTAGTCCTTTACTGGCCATATAAAAAAACATAACACCCGATATTATACCTGGAAACGTTCACTGAAAAATTATTTACATTTTGTTTCCATTAATACTACAGTTCCTTAAAGCACAAACAAAATACCATGGAAAAATAAAACATAGTAAAGTATACTAAATGCATGGTGTAGGACAAGTAATAGCAAGTCTAGCCCAAGTGCAATCTCGTTTGTGAATTAAAGCCTGTAGTGTATAAAACAAATACATGGACTATTCTACCTTGGGGAATTGAATAAAATAAATGAAGTTTCCCAGTGCAGTTTATTGAGTTATTGTATTAGGCAAGGTAGGCACTGTAAATAGACACTTGGCTTTGCACAGACCTGAGTCACTAACCTTTCTATCATTAACATTTAGCTGCTAGCAGGATTAGATTATCATTTTAGATTGAGATCCCACACATGATATTTACTGGTGAATGTTTTCAGGTTACTGTGGTTTCAATGTCTGATACGTTTGCATTTCTCTGTGGTATAGAGGTCTAAGGGTTTTCTAGATTAGCATACAACTGTTTTTACACAAACACTATCCTATACCAAAAGCACATTTTGGAATTAAAAACAATGACTATGACTAAGGTTTTTATAACCTCTACTATTTAAACTAGTTATGCAGCAGAGGTCATCAGCTACAGCCATTATTCATTTATAAACAAACATTTATTCAAAGTACTCAGTTTGGATGCCATTTATTATATAGAAGCAGCAGTAGCCGCCCAGCATAGTAACATAATGGTGCTACATTTATGATTGATTAAAATACAAATTCCAATGCAAAATAACTTTGTCTTTGCATTAATGTCCCAGAGGTGTCCCAAACATTTTAAAATAGTTATACATTGTTTAGAAGGCTGTTCCTTTATATGTTGAAAGTGTCTGCTCGGCAGGTATTTGCTCCGTATAACAAAAAAAACTATTGCGAAAAAAAAGTCAACCCCCCTTTTTCAGACATGTCTGCCTAGTTCACAGACAGAGGCTGTAAGTCTTCATAGAGGGAAAGTATGTGTTCATGCTGCTTCCATTACCCGCAGGAAAAGTACAAAACATTCAAAGCCACCTAGATTATGGTTTGCGATAAAGCAGAGTGCCCTGGAGGTTAGGTGGAAACTTTAACCCACAGTCCTTCTATTTTATTTCTTAACTGTTTAATATTAGGTTATGTGTGTTTTGTATGATTATGTATTGTTATATCTGCTTAGACCATTATTTGCCATGATTACTATTATCCAAGCAAGGCTGATTGCAGTGAAGTGCCCCATGCTTTGCCTATGGGCTACTGAGCACAGTACAACACTAATAGCTTCCACACCTCACTTCCCTTCTATCAACCTTGAGGAGACTTTTGCCAGAGTAGTTTGTAATAATGGCAAATAATGATATAAGCAGAAACGACAAAAGAGAATACAGAGCCCACATAATACAATATTCAGTAAGGCAATGAAGGTTATATAAAGTATCCATTTAAACTGGAAAAGTTACGTGCAAAAAATAGGTTAACAGTAATAGTTTTAGCTTATAAACAACAATTCAGTGTTACTGTCTGCCACTTCATGAAACTCAATTACAAAATGAGAATATAGGATTTGAGCCATCAAAGGTAAATGGATGGCTCATCAACCACTTAATTGGTGAGATTAAGCGAGGTGAATGCTGTTGAGGACTAATTCATTCTTCTACTCAGGCAGGAAATAGACCTGTGAAATTTATGTACTGTTTAATAAGAAGGTAAAAACAAGCAACACATGCGTTACATTATACAAGAAAGTTTACTTTTTATACAAGTAATATATAAGGAAGTTCACTTTTTATTCACAATAGTAAGAGTTTCTTACTTCTTGTGTGAGAATTTTGTGTGTAGTCTAGGATTTGCTATTGAGTAATTAATCTTTCCACTTTAACAAACTTGAAAACAAACTAAACACCATGCAATGTGAGTAGGGCTTCTGATTTTCTGTTTTAACCGATAAAACACCCCCGATACAAAAAAAATGAAATCGTTGGATAGCCAACAAACACCGGAAAAACTGTGAAAATGGTTAATCAATTCACATTGACTTTACCCTATTCCCATTAGAAAAATATAACCTACTACAAAAATAATAATAAATACATTTCCCAGTGCTGCTGGGCAATGTCCCGCCTTCCTGACTTGCATCTATCATTGATTCGTTCTCAATACTTTAAACCCGCCCCAAATACTGAATGACAGCACATTCCTATATTTCTATTGGAGACTCTGCTTGCGAGATTTAAAAAGAGATTACAATCAGGATGGAGGCTTAGTAGCGGGGTTTCAAGCTGTATTACAGTTAAAATACAGAGGATTTAAAACAGAATTGTGGCGAAATGTACAAAAATTCCTACACACACAAACCCCATAAGAATGTGCCCGTGACCATAGGGATTTCATTATGGAAGACAGCAATGGAAAGAAGGTACAACTTAAGTGTGCAAGTACTGTCGAGTTACTACTATACATATTTTGACAGAGAAAAAAAAAACACTCAAGCATTTTGGAAAGTAACAGAAAACACTAATTTTATATAGTATATCAAAAACGAAAGCCCAGAAAAAAACAATTTACATAAAACTCGAAAATAGCTAAAAATAAGCACCGAAATGTACAATTAATAAAACCCGAAAAACAGAAGCCCTAAATGTGAGTAACAATGATACAAATGTTTACCTCTTGGCTATGATTTAAATCTTTGGCATGAACAAAATGTCTCTTTTAAAAATTGAAGTTTATAAAAGGCCCCTGAAACATGCCTGTGTTCTGCCCATTCCACTGCTGCATTTTCATCTTAACACCAGAAAACACATAATTAACATTATACTTTCTGTTTTTTACTGCAGCATTTCAGACTGAAGGAAAACTGTATCTAATTTTAGATTTCCTCAGAGGTGGAGATCTGTTTACACGGCTTTCCAAAGAGGTTAGTTATTGAGTTGGGTTTTTGTTCAATAAAATACATTTTTATGCATTTTATTTTTTACAAATTACAATATGGAATTAATAAGTATGGATCAATTCACAGTATGTCTGTAAAATAACTGAATATTCTTGTTAGCTTTAGGGCAGGGGTTCTCAACCTTTTTTTTTTTTTTAATCAAGCCCCACCTTTTTTTTTGGTGATTGCATTTTGCAGAAGTTATGTCCAAATAACATCAATCACCAATGGTTTATAAGAGGCTCTTAATAGATAAGTAAGTGTGGAGACCAACCCCTTTGTTTTACCCCCCGTGTTCAGCATATCATGTAAAGCATGAGATGGTAGCTCTGTCCCCCAGGGAACACCTTAGACATGCATTGCAGAGCGATGACTTAAATAAAAAAATAAAGAAGTACTGGTAAATTATATTGCAATTGCAGGTCATGGAATGTGCGAAGGTAGTTGTTTTTAGTACCTCTATCACTCCACTGAGGAAAAACAAAAGGGCGGCCACCTGATAAGAGTGCAGTGTTGTGAAAAATAGGCGAGTGATAATACCATTTAGTTCGAAGTTTAGTGTGTTTTTCTACCAATCGTCATATTGTGATCATATAAGAGATTATAGGACCAAAACGTAATTTGCATTGTTTAAGGGAAATACCAGAATAAACCAAATCTTGAAGTCTGTGTGGAGACACTAAAATTTCTTCCAGCTGTCACCATGAAACAGGAGCGTCAGCATCAAACCACACTGTGATCGGTCGCAACACAAATGACCAAAAATAACATTTGAAATTTGGTAAGGACAATCCTCCTGAGGATTTCTCACGATGCAATGTATGAAATTTGAGACCTGTCCGCTTTCCTCTCCATACGAATTTAGAGATTGTCGATTGCAGTTTATCCCAGTATCCGACAGGAGGAGGGAGTGGAAGCATCGAACTGACAAAATGGATACGTTGGAGAACGTTCATTTTAATTAATGCCCCACTTTTTTGAAGTATTTGCCAAAATTCCAGTACATAGTAACCTGTGTACAGATGTCATCCCGTACACAGAAGACCACACCTAATTCCAATTACCAGTACAAATTCTACTTCAGGGCTGAAGAAAGCGAAATGCTTACATTTTATTGACTTTGGGCCCTATTTAGCAATGTTCGCAAACCCCTCAGGCAATCGCAAAACACTTTTGCAGACAGTTAGCGCACCAGAATCAAGCGCACGTTTGGGAAAACAGACTTTGCCCACCTATGTGATTTAGCAACACATGTTTTTGTGCCTACTTGGCAAGTTAGTGTCAGAGTTTGACATGGGCTGAACTTGGGGAGTGTCCGCATTTAAATACAAATGTAGCGATTTAGCAAACCATCAACAGATTAAGTGTTTGTGTTTCAGTAGACATGTGAAAACCAGGTCTAAACTGTGTGCAAATTACATGGTCGAGCAGGCAAAGAAAAGAGAGAGATAAAAAGAGAGAGTGCACTGGATTAATGTGAAATTTTATAATGTCATACTTTGTACTGTAATTTTGTAACAATTGTAAGTCTGCTAAGAAAAAAATATACAGTATATTATTATTATTATTATTATTATTATTATTATTATTATTATTATTATTATTATTTCAAGGTGGACAGACAAAGAGTGGAGGAGATGTCCCCAAATATTTAAAAGTCATCTGTCTTTTCTGAGCCTGTCTGACACACAATGTATGCAGCAATTTCACCTCAACAGACAAACAATCACTGACATCTGCCAACTGCTTCAGGCTGACCTGGAAGGAGACATGCGGAGAGCACACTGTTTGCCTGTAGCACTAAAGTACCCACACCAACACAGAATAGGCACTTCTGCGTAAATCGTAAGGGGACCTATTCTGTCAGCGTGCAAGTAGTGTGAGATTGTGGCAAAGTTTTTTGCAGTGTGCAGGTGCAGAGGTGATGCAGTGCTTAAGACAATGACAAACAAAGAAGTACTGGTGAAATGGTGATTTATTTATAATCCAAAGTCTGATGACAACAGTAAAGAAATGGAGGGCCGGCAATACACAACGATGTGTATTGCACAGTTCAATAAACATGGGGTTCAGTCCCAAAATAATAAACACGGTATTAAACACACACACAAAACACAGACATGGTCACAAGTCCAGAGTGAGTGCTGTAGTGCTTGTGGTGAAATACAGTTTACTCATGCACAGTGGTGAAGTGTTGTCCGGTTTTGTGCTGGTCTGTAACAGCAGCTCTGGATCGTGTTAGTTGTCTAATAAATAACAAACAGTACAATTAGAAGATACAAACAAACAAAACACTCACGGTTGTTTTACACTCGTCCTTCAGCAGTTCTCTCTTAACCATTGCAAAAGAACAGATCACCTAGCCACATCCCCTTTTGTACTGTCAGTCACGCCCCCTTGGTTAGCGAGTGTAGCCATTTCTCCTCCAATCCGCAGTTGCCACATCGCTTTCCCTCTGGAGCGATGACTTGGTGTACCATAGCTCCGCCCCCTTTCTAGATAGCCGACTTCCACCTAACCCTTGGAATGAATTGGCTGACCATCCAGTCCAGGGCACTCTGTTCCCTTTACGCAGCAACCTCACAGGTCAGGAGGGAGATGTATAACCAAGATTCATTCTTTCTCTGTCACAGTGATCTGTGATGCAAACAACTACATCACAAATGTGTATGCAAACTATCGTTGCTCAGCTCATGCAATACTTGTTTATCCACGCTAATTCGCAGGTGGTAGCTGCGTTTCAGCGGTATGACAGTCTGAGAGGCTGGTTGATAGGGGACAATGGGTATCCACTGAAGCGGTGGCTACTGGGACTGCTGCTCAACCCCATGACCCCTGCTGAAGGTATAATCGTACCTTTAAATGTGCTCATACTGTAATTGAGCGAACATTTGGAATCCTCAAAATGCGATTCCAATGTTTGGATATCTATGGCAGAACACTACATTACACTTATCAAATATCATATCAAATATCAGAAATATCATCCTGGCTTGTTGTGTTTTACACAACATAGCTCTCTGTAATAGATGTTAAACTTACAGAGGGACGATTATAGGGTTTGAAGGAAGCAGATGCTGAACTTGAAGCACCAGTGTTGGAGGTTGCAAATGCTGCAAGTGCCAGGCAGGTCAAACAAAGCCTTTTAGACAGGGGTTCACAGGTATGCATGCGGACCAATAAAAAAATGCAGACTTTGTGCGCTATCGCAGCGCTTCGCAAACACAGTCATTTTTGCCCTATGGCTGCACACATATTTGCTAAATAGGGCCCTTTAAGTTAGAGAAAATGAAATGGCTGATTATATTAAGAATGTGTTTTGTGCAGCTACTGTCAGCAGCGGAATCAGCTGCCTTAGTGCCAGTACAAATCCTACTGGATACCCGGTTCCTTCTGTAATATGGATCATCCTATTGACTGCACTCTTTCTTTAAATTTTGATAAACTTAATGCTGGTTTCTCTGAAGAAAATATTATCAAAATCACTATAAACTTTTAAAAACAAAAGTTTCACACTTTTGTTTTTAATAAACATTATATCATTAGCCTGTACATCACCACAGACGACACACTGAGGTCGAGGTTCATCTGCAGTGCCAACAAAGGTTAATCCAATTTCCATGTAATTTTCTTCATTTTTACTAACTTTTTGTTTTTTAAACGATGATGCACCTGCACAATCGCTCTGTCTTCTTTCGCACGCCACAAACTGATTCATTGTTTACTAAACACAGGTGAAAATCGCCCATCATTGTGCATAATTAAGCACTGTTACCTATATCATTAAATTAAAATTTAAAAAATGTTTTTAAAAAAAACAACAAAACATTTGTGAGTTTGTACAATTCACGTTTAGACTTATTTGAAACATTTTATTTAGATTATATTTATTATTGCTATAATTACTGTATCATTAGAACGCTCACCACACCTCCCTAGAAAGTTTGACAGGCCCCCACGGTTGAGAACCGCTGCTTTACCATAAGCAAAGACACATGTATGCATGGGATTAGACAGTTGGTTTCAGAAATGTGTTAACATTATTGAGTTAACATAAAATTAGGTCTCTACACAGTAATTGCTGTTTTAATGCTTTTAATTAACACCCTGAAATGCAAGATGAGTTACTTGTAACTAAGATTTCTATGGAGTACCTCAAATGAAAATAAGCTTGCCACTTCTCTTGTCTCATTTATTTACTGTGGTAAAGGTAGTGCCCTACATGACCCATGTAATGGTGTTCAAAAGACTCTGGAAGTCAACATACTGTATAGCATTGTAGCTGGAAAAAATATCACGTATATTCATAAATATAAAAATATAACGTAAACATGAATGGCTGTGACAATGTCATTATGCTAACAAGAGTCAATAACATGCTTTATACTGTAATGTAATGTAATGCTGATTGTACTTTTTTTTTTTAAATGTACAGTCATTTATGACTAATTGGTTTAGTGAGAACACAAAAACAGATCTCGCAAGTTGCAGGGAGTTTCTATTGTTAAAGATTTGATGTGTTACAATCTGAGGTTATTTGCGACAAGACCTAACAGTTTCATTTTTTATCTTATCTTGCTGCATTATTAAGTACATGTATTTGTCAAAAAGTAGCTTTAAGAGAATAACTTTTCTTTAAACATTGAAGCAGAGCAACTTGCAAGCAGTAGGAAGTAGAATACATGCTGTTCACTAAACATCCTTGGGACTCATGCCAGATTAAATAACCAAAACCGGAATTCAATTTTTTAAGTGACCTCACTTAGCCGAACCTACATAAGCAGTGATAATCAATAAATACAGATTGCTCATAAACCCAAAGTGTCTACTCCTAAAAGAGATTACCATCATTCTTCTGATGGGGATGATTACCTAAATGTATTTTTGCAGGCTGAATAGTCTTTTGTTGACTGTATGACATGTAATTTACTTTAAAAAAACATGGCATGTTAAATGCTGGATTTAAGGGAGAACTTTATTGTCTTTTTGTATTGAACTGTGACAGTCTGGCTGAGTGGTGTCGTCAGAACCAGGAAATGAACCCACAGCACTACGAGTGAACTAGTGAATGAAAGCGCTGCTGCGCGGTTTATTAATTACGGGAAAATAAAAGGTTTTAACAAACACAAAAACACTTTGTAAAATAAAAACGGCACTTGCAGCCAAAATAAACAGACAAACAAAACGAACAGACACTAACACACAGGGACGAACACTAAACAAGTACCGTGCTGGTCCTCCAGCACGACGTAGCAATCGCCCTGAACACACAACCCTGAGTGAATGAAATGTGCATCTATGTATACTGTTGTGCCGGGATTCAATTACTAATTAATTATTCACTTGAATCGCAGCACGTGAATTAATTATGTGCAACCTCGTGCTCGCATATTAATTACTTTAAATGCATGTGAAGTGATGTGCAATCCTCGTGCCTAAATCCAATTATACACTTTAAATAACTTGTGCTGCACACACCCATTTATATCCCATGTACCAACTACAATGCACCAACATTAACACAAGCAACATACAACATATAACACACAAATGCACACGGGCGGGCACATTGCCACATTAACCTTCAGAATTTAGATTTTTAGTGGGGTCTTTCTTTGAATTCCAGCAAGTCCATTAGTGTTTTGGAATTCTAATGACATCAGTCTCATCTATGAGCTGCATCTATTACTGGCAGGACTGCTGAAACCATCTGTCACATGGGTTGCAAAGCTCTATGCTTAATTAGATGTGCAATGGAAGCAGAGAATCAGAGAATGAAACGGAAAATTTGACATTGAAGCGGGGTAAAAAAAAGAAACTGATCGCAATCGCAAGGGATTGATCTTATCAACCTGTAGCTCATCAGGATAAGCCACAGAAGGGTTTTTAGAGCATTTTACAGCACTGGGGAAATTACTTGCATTGCCAACCTATTCTCAGTTACCCTGGGGCTACCTGTAAAAGTAAGTGGTTGATGCAGCCCTAGTGGATTCACTAGGTCTTTTAAAATACTAAAAATTAAATCCAGTTGTGACTTATCCCGACATGCTATATGTTGATGAAATTAACCTCCTAAGCAAATGAATTTCCCATAATTAATATATTCAACTGATACCATGAGGATCGGTCACAGCAACACAGTAAACCCGTAAGGAATATGGAAACTGACAATATGTGCAATGGCACTTTGTCTCAAAGGAACAAAACAGAAGGGTAATGTTTTTTTTTTTCCAACTCTGTCTCCCATAGCAACCAGAGAATAATGCTAGAATTGAATTGGCCTTTTAAATATAGATTTAAAACCATTTCTGACTGCGTTAAGTGAGAAAATTATAATTCATCTTGAAAAATCCACATTTGCTAACCGCATGTGAAGTATTTATGCAACTTCTCTACTGCATCCCTGAGTGTCATCCTCAGCTTCTTCACAGAATTAGGGTTCAGATAATGGCCTGCTGATTAAAAGGGTCAAAGCTTCCACACACACGTGTGATGAGTCGCTCTGTCAGCTCTGTATCAAATGTGAAAAAAAAAATCTATAAAAAATGTAAAAATCTTCAGCCTCGCTTAACTCTTGGTTAGCCTGTGTGATACAGTCTGTATATTCATAAGAAATATTATAAACAATTTGTGTCCCTGAGTGGCTTACTGGTCCAGCTCCTTGGTGTAATTGTCTTGGAAAACATGATTACCTACATGGATTAAAGATAAACAAGATACAGGTTTCTCAGATTAAGACAGCATATTATTGTACTGTATGTTATGAAACCCTGTTTTATGAAGCTTTCATTTCTGTTACGAAAAGTGAAGTGTTGAGTCATTAAAATGGTGAGAAGATATATACAGCTTATCATATGAGGTCCTGATTTGATGTTTTATTTTGACTTAAATTAAATACAGATGGAAGAGCATTTACATGATTTATCTACTTCTACATAGGTAATGTTCACAGAAGAAGATGTCAAGTTCTATTTAGCTGAGCTGGCCTTGGCTTTAGACCACCTCCACAGTCTTGGAATTATATACAGGGATCTCAAACCTGAAAAGTAAGGACTTGTGAAGAATGTCTGTTTTTAAAATCAATTACTTTCCATGGTGTAAACATCAGAACTGTAGTTTATGATTTCACTAGGAGGTTGAGCCATAGTAAGATTTTTAATTCAGATATCCCTGCACCATAGAATTTAAAATCTGCAAAACAGTCAACAATGTTTGGATGCTGGTATTTGTTTTAGCTTAAAGATGGAACCTAAACAAACAAAGGGTGCCAGTTTCAAATCAACATGTGTATATGTGACAAGCTAAACAAAGGATACAACATGGAGTAATGTAGTTATTCTAAGTATGAGGTTAGCCAAATAACCAACAACCCCCTCCCTCCCCCCCCAAAGGGGTCGATTTAGGTTATTTAAAGCCATTCTCAATGAGTAGTACAATGCTAGATCGCTCAACAATTGTTGTATATATATATTTACTGGTCCTGCCTTTATATAGTATTTTTCAAGTATGCTATATTTTTTGATACATTAACCAATTCTAATCAAAGGTAAAGGCCTTAAATACAGTGTATGGAAGTATATAAATTTTAAACAATGACAAATAGAGCTCTGAAAATTAGATCATTTTATTTACTATTCTAGGTCTGAAAATATAAGAGTTGCTCGATGTTCTAAATACACATAAATGAGAAGCTGAAATATCAGTCTTGCATAGGCGTTTTTGCTATTTGTTCGCTTGGTTTTGCAAAAGAAAAAAAAAACGTGTTATTCCACTTAATAAAAAAGCAAACACTTTTTACATAAAAAGTAATAACAAACCGACTGTAAACCATGTTTGGTGTTAATCCCAGAAGGAAACACGGGCCTATTAAAAAGCTGTGTTTACCAAGAAGTGCCCTATTCTCACTTGGTTTACAAGACCTTCTTCAAGTGCGTAAACCAAGTGAGAACAGGGCCCCAAAAGAGTAGTCTAATACATCACAGTGTCACAGCAGAAAACAGTGAAATAAAAACCAAAAGACATTGGGAATCCTCATGACACACATATAGCTTAAATACAAGCTCCAAATGACATGAGTTTATAAGGTCAGGTCGTATCCAGTGTATAGTGCATAATGTACATCACATTAGAAATATATAAGGTGGTTATACTATAACTGCAGATATGGAAAAAAACAATACTGTCTAAATTAAAGAATGCCTTTCACCAAGAGGTGTTGTACTATATGTTCTTGGAAAAATGCTGCATTCTGCATTTTTTTTGTTTGTTTGTATGTTATCCTCTGAGCCTAGACACATGTATTACGCAGTTTGTCGGCATCAGCTACAGGGTCTGTGGTGGTAGTCTTAGCAATGTGTTGTCCATCAATTTGGTTCCCCCCACCAGGTTTCATTACTCTACAGTGAGCGCATTTTATCAGAAATATTGTGTCATACTGATGTTTCGACCACCCAGTATATGTCAACGATACAGTTTTATTTCTTAAGATGTTGTAATAAGAAATCAACACCTGTCTAGGAAGTAAAATTTCACCAGATCTAGTTTCCATTTAGGGAACTTTAAAATAAAACTGTGTATAACTAGAAAGGGATTTGCCAGTGTGTGCTCACAAATGATTATGCTCACAGACCTTTAGTGGGTAGGTGTTTCTGGTGTTTTGAGGGGTCGCTTTGTTATAACAGCCTGCAGTCGTTGATTACACATTTTCAAATCACATCTTGAGAAACAAATATCCAACAAAAAAGTATACTTGCACTTAGAATAACAATGCATTCACATCTTTCTATGCAGTTTAAAAGGTACAGTTTAATACAGCATTGTTTACCATTGCAGCATCCTTTTAGATGAAGAGGGTCACATCAAGATAACAGGTAAGCAATTGATTCATTGTTTAAAGATTGCTGTGCAGGGGCTGTAGGATTCTATTTTCTCTCTTCATCCATCATGTTTGATGTTCGATGAGATTTCTACTGTAACGTGTAGCCTTTCCCATCATTTAGACTTTGGTCTCAGCAAGGAGGCAATAGACCATGACAAGAGAGCCTATTCTTTCTGCGGGACGATAGAATACATGGCCCCAGAGGTTGTCAACAGAAGAGGACACACGCATAGTGCTGACTGGTGGTCCTTTGGTGTTCTAATGGTACATTGTAATATATATTTATATCTTTTTTTATAATCCTGAAAACGCAGCTCAACTATCATTATAAAGTATAGAAGATGTATGCTACACAGCAAAAAAAAATCTTATTTTAAGGTTGTAATTTTATTTCTCTAACCATTTTGGATTTTGTTCAAATTTATAACCGGTCACAGATTAATTGGAGTAAAAACAATGAAGGTGGTGATTGTTCATTCCTGTCACGGAAGAGGAATGAACCACCCAGGGAGCCGGGAGACTGAATGCCAATGATGTATCCGGTGATGCTCTCCGGCAGGCAAACTAACAGCTGTGCAGTTGTGAAGAAAATTCAATTACTAATTTAAATTAATCATACATTAAAAACAACCAGCGCTAATATGAGATTTTCCCTTATTTTAAATTGAGCCCTGTTTGAACGTGATGTCTGTATTATGGCACTAAAACAAACATGTAAGGAAGATTTGAAATAAAAGGTTAGGTGTATATTTTATGTAGATAATAGATTCATATATTAACATGAATATTTATATATATATACATATATATATATATATATATATATATATATATATATATATTTATATATACATATATATATATATATATATATATATATATATATATATATATATATATATAGATAGATAGATAGATAGATAGATATAAAGTAAAGATGTCTGCAATTTACTGGAATGTAGTAATTATGCTGATACGTTTAGAAACCACCAGTGTCAAATGTCAAAGCAATGTTTGGAATTGGGTTGTCACAGGACATGTCATCCTTGCAGCGTATTTTCTGTCACTTTCAACATAAAAAACACAAATCCATTACGATTGAAATATGGAAGAATTTAGCATTTTTTTTAAAATGTAGCCACTTTTATTCTAGCATTTTTTTTAACCTACAAATGTGTTTTTTCATGATGTGCTTTTGAACTGCACACTGTAGCTTTAAAGTTGAATGTTTTGTGAAAATATTTGAAATGACAAAACAATAGACATACTGCAGCAGCTTTGAATTGTATTTCACCAGTCAATACATATGTTAACTGCACTTCTTGATTCTTTAGCATGACTGTGCTGTGCTCTACCTTGAATTTTAAGCAAGCCTAACTAAACATAATCTATCTTCCTAATGTTAATAATGCCTGTAATTTCACCCCTGTCTGAGTCAGCACTCCACACCCCACACATATACTTTTGCCTTAACAACAACTTTACGCACCCTGGGCAGAATCCATAAGGGTTTTATATTGTCACTTTATTCTAGAAATGTCACCAAAGGCATGTGAGAAGCATGGTGAACAGCATGGTAATGCAACAGTTTTACCATCTTCTCTTCTTCTCTAGTTTGAGATGCTGACAGGGTCACTGCCTTTCCAAGGCAAGGACAGAAAGGAAACAATGGCACTAATACTGAAGTAAGTATGAGAAAACCAAAAAAGGATATAGCATACGGTATATAGATGCATGGGTAAAGAAATACAGAAGTCTTAACAAACATAGTAACATTATACTGCACATAGCCATAATACATAAATATAATTACTATATTAATACAAATTGCATTATAGTGAATCATATATATGTGTATATATATATATATATAAATCATTAACAGGCCAGTAAATTCGTTGCCGTTCAATTCAGTTATTGCACAGTAATGCTTTTTGAAACTGTCCACTTAAATCATGCAGTACTCTTTCTTTTCAGAGCAAAGCTTGGAATGCCACAGTTTTTAAGCCCAGAAGTTCAAAGTTTGTTGCGTGCACTTTTTAAAAGAAATCCTACCAACAGATTAGGTATGAACCTATGTACTGTAAAATATGTGTTTTTGTTTTTGTTGTAAAATGAACAGAAAAACACTTGTGTCCAACGTATCTTATCATGACAATGCCTTTTGTATTTAGTCTTAAGCACATTTAAGGATAAAGAGCTCCAGTAGCAGCATTAAATAATAATAGACAGAACTTTTTCCTGAGAGACCAGTTCCACGTCTCAGTTACTGCTAAAGAGCTTGAGGCACTAATTACACCATAGCTGTCCTACCCAGATGAGGCTGAACAAGAATTACAGATGTACTCTCCCGCAGCTAAAGTGTAAATCAAAATCTCTATTTAACAAGTGCACATGTGAGTCATGCTTCCAAAAATATAATTAATTTTATGTTCTGGGTTTAAGGTGTCATGCTCCCTGTGGTTTTAAAAATGTTTCTTACATGCTTTAGAAAGTGCCCCAATTTGCCTCACAGCAGGGGGGAGGGGGCTGTGTCTTACTGTAGCTAAAACTATGTAAACAAACTGGACTGTATAAAGTAGAATGCGAGACAAACTTTTGAGTGACACTGTAGCATTTACGGATGCATTTAATTGTAACTTGTTAGTTTATTCCAAGTATCCCTCACATTATACATATAACTTTACACATCAGTACATTTCTTTTTATTATAATATTTCAGGTGCTGGGCCTGATGGAGTAGAGGAGATTAAGAGGCACCCTTTCTTTGCACCAATAGACTGGAATGTGAGTATTGGACTGGACTGTAATTATAAAGCTGTAACCCTTTTACAAAATAATTGTATATTCCAGTGTTACATTTCTTCTTCTTCTTCTTCTTCTTCTTCTTCTTCTTCTTCTTCTTCTTCTTCTTCTTCTTCTTCCCATTCAATTCAAAGACGACCACCAACATTACTTTTGGGGTATGCCTGCCACAGGTCAGGTATTTACTGAGCATTTTATGTCAGAGCTGCCAATAGGCCCCTCCGTGGGGTGACGTCCTCAGTCCCAACTACTGAGGGATTAAACAGTCAGCCCACAGAGACCATTTTGTCTTTTGCCTGTCACCTAAGGTAAGGCAAACTTCTGCATTACTACACTGAAATAGCGGCTCTAATTCTTAGCTTCTTTCTTGCTCCTTTCTTTCACAACCTGCCTTGCTTCTAATGCAGGCTGCCTATATACGACTGTCTGTGAGCGACTAACTGTGCAGTATTTGATTAAGTGTGCATGTGTGTTGTCTTTTCAGCCTACACTCTCAGGGAGAACACCGTTCCTCCGCCAGGGCTAGGCTTTGCTGTATCCCCACCATTGAGTGACTCCACTGGCTGCCATTCGCGCAGCGTGGGCAAAATAACAATAAAAATAATATTATTTGTGTAACTATTGTTGTGTGTCCACCTGTGTGTTGACCCTGTCGCACAACCCCGCTTTGCCTGTGTTTGTGCTGTGAATTTTGGCTGTGTGCAGTTAAAAAAAAAACACAACAGCCAGTCAGCCATGTAATTCCGCCACGGGGGCTGTGTTCTACCTGCCCTGCTGTCGAGTAGACCTTGCCGGCTGCCTCAGCCTGCCCACCCCAGTGTGTCGGGTCTTTAAAAAAAAGGGTAGGCACCGTTGCATTAGCTGCCCCCCGGTGCATTGGTACCTTGGTGCACGCGATGCTTGGTGCATACAGTACCTGGTGCTCACAGTGCTCTGTGCACATGGTGCTTGGTGCACACGGTGTATAGTACCTCTCTGTGCACATGGTGCTTGGTGCACACGGTGTATAGTACCTCTATGCGCATAGCGCCCTCGGTGCTCGGTACACCTGGAGCACACTGTGCTAGGTGCACACGGTACTCGGTGCACGCAGTGCTCGGTGCACACGGTACTCGGTGCACGCAGTGCTCGGTGCACACAGTACTCGGTGCACTCGGTGAACTCAGTGCGCATACAGCCCGCAGTGCTCTGTGCACACGGTGCGCACGTTGCCTGGTGCACTCGGTGCGCAGTGTTTCGGGTCGGTGCATGCTGTACTTTAGTGCCTCGGTGCACGCATAGCCCGGTGCATGCGGTGCCCTCGGTGCTTTGGTACCTCGGTACCCGCAGTGCTTAAGCGCTCCCATGCCTTGCACTCCGTGCAGCGTGGTGTGCGCCACCGGTATTGAGAAGTGACGGCAGGCATATTGTTGTTCCATGCTTGCATGTCCTGCAGGGCGAACGTGCCCCAGGAGGATGGGCATTCTCTATGTGTGTGGTGCTTGGGTGTCCTGCATGCCACTTCGGCCCTCGGGGATGAGACCTTTTGCGACATCTGCATGGCTTTTCAGCCCCGGGTGCTTCGCGATAGGCTGGCTAGGGCCATGGTCTGGAACCAACTCCCCAGTAATGTTGTTGAAGCTGACACCCTGGGATCCTTCAAGAAGCTGCTTGATGAGATTCTGGGATCAATAAGCTACTAACAACCAAACGAGCAAGATGGGCTGAATGGCCTCCTCTCATTTGTAAACTTTCTTATGTTCTTATGTTCTTAGGGGGACGAAGGTTCCCCCCACTCCACCACTTGTCCCAGGGCCTGTTGCAGGATATTCCCTGCGCACACGCTTAGTAGCCAACCCCTTGTAACCACGCCCCATCTCTGCTAGCTATGTGGGGTAAGCGCTCGAGGCAGGCAAGGGACATAATGGACCTCAAGGCACAGATGGCACAGGTCCTGGAGTTATTGGTGCGGCCGTTGGACATCCCTTCACTTAAGCATGCTGGAGCTGCAGGCGGTTTACCTTGCTCTCCAGTATTTTCTCCCAGTGCTCCAAGGGGCAAATGTGTTGGTCCGGACAGACAACACATCAGTGGTGGCGTATGTCAACCACCAGAGTGGCCTTCAGTCCCACAGGGTTGTATTGCATTGCCTTCTGGCTCCTGACCTTGGCCCAACGGAACCTGCTGTCCCTACAGGCGACGCATCTTCCCGGAGTGGCGAACTGGGCAGCGGACCTCCTGTCGAGGCAGGGTACATATCCGTCAGTAATGGCTCCACCCTCAGGTGGTGGAGCGCATTTGGGAATGGTTTGGGAAGGCGCAGGTCAATCTCTTCGCCTCGGTGGTACCTCCTCCACTGCTTAGGCGGTCCACTCGGTGTCGACGCCCTAGCCCACGAGTGGACACAGCTTTATGCGTTCCCATCAATATCGCTGCTTCTGGCCTTCCTAGAGCAGGTCCGGTTAGATAAGGCGACAGTTCTCCTAGTGGCCCCCCGGTGGCCCAGGAGAATCTGGTTTTCGACCCTGTGCCAGCTCCTGCAAGGCCAGCCCTGGGAGATCCTACTTCGTCTGGATCGCCTCAGTCAGGCGAAAGGCACCTGGAACCAGGCAGGTTCCCTGAAAGAGAAGATGGCCACCAACCAGCGATGTCGCATCGGTCGCCGTCACGGGTTCGATGCAAAAGAGAAAATGGTCTCTGCGGGTTGACTGTTTAATCCCTTGGTAGGTGGGACCGAGGACTTCACCCCACGGAGGGGCCTATCGGCAGCTCTGACATAAAATGCTCAGTGAATATTATTATTATTATTTATTTCTTAGCAGACACCCTTATCCAGGGCGACTTACAATTGTAAGCAAATACATTTCAAGTGTTACAAAACAAGTAATACAATAAGAGCAAGAAATACAATAACTTTTGTTCAAGCAAAGTACAAGTGTGACAAACCACAATTCAATAATACAGCAGATAATAGTGATAGTTACATCAGGATATGATTAAATAGTGGTAGTTACATCAGGATATGATTAAATACAAAGTACTACAGGTTAAACACCTGGCAGATTACAGTATTACTGAAGTACAGGATTAAATGCAGTAAAATAGGGGGCAGATAAGAGCAAAATAAAGCACATTTAAATGAAGGGTGATAGTGTCCCAGGATACAAACAGAGGAGTTCTACAGGTGCTGTTTGAAGAGGTGAGTCTTAAGGAAGTGCCGGAATGTGGTCAGGGACTGGGCAGTCCTGACATCTGTAGGAAGGTCATTCCACCACTGCGGAGCAAGGGTGGAGAAGGAGCGGGCTCTGGAGGCAGGGGAGCGTAGCGGAGGTAGAGCCAGTCTTCTAGTGCAGGCGGAGCGGAGAGGTCGAGTGGGGGTGTAGGGAGAGATGAGGGTCTGGAGGTAGCTGGGTGCAGTCTGGTCAAGGCATCTGTAGACTAGTACAAGAGTCTTGAACTGGATGTGAGCGGTGATCGGGAGCCAGTGGAGCGAGCGGAGTAGTGGAGTAGCGTGGGCGAAGCGAGGCAGAGAGAACACCAGGCGGGCAGCAGAGTTCTGGATGAGCTGGAGCGGACGGGTGGCGGACGCAGGGAGGCCAGCCAGGAGGGAGGTGCAGTAGTCTAGGCGGGAGAGTACCAGGGCCTGGACCAGGAGCTGGGTAGCGTAGTTGGTGAGGAAGGGTCGGATTCTTCGGATGTTGCTCAGGAAGAATCGGCAAGTGCGTGCCAGAGTGGAGATGTGCTGGGAATAAGAGAGGCAGGGGTCCAGGGTGACTCCAAGGTTCTTAGCGGAGGAAGAGGGAGAGAGTGTGGTAGATTCCAGAGGAACAGAGATAGAGAGATCAGAGGAGGGGGAGGAGGAGGGAAAGAAAAGGAGGTCAGATTTAGAGAGGTTGGGTTTGAGGTGATGCGAGTGCATCCAGGAGGAAATAGCAGACAGACAGGTAGAGATACGGGAGGAGATGGTGGAGTCAGAGGTGGGGAAGGAGAGGAAAATCTGAGCATCATCAGCATAGAAATGGTATGAGAAACCATAGGATGCGATGAGGGGGCCCAGGGAGCGGGTGTAGAGAGAGAACAGGAGAGGACCCAAGACTGACGGAGGTTGCTTCACGCCAGGTTACCTGGTAAGTGCGGTTGGAGAGGTAGGAGGAGAACCAGGCCAGAGCAGTGCCAGAGATCCCCAGGTCAGCAAGAGATGATAGTAGAATGGAGTGATCAACAGTGTCAAAGGCAGCAGAGAGGTCGAGGAGAATTAGGACAGAGGAGAGAGAGGCAGCTCGGGCACACTTAAGTGAGTTGGTGACAGACAGGAGGGCGGTTTCAGTGGAGTGAGCAGAGCGGAAGCCAGATTGGAGAGGGTCAAGCAGAGAGTGGTTGGACAGGAAAGCAGAGAGCTGGCGGTGTACAGTCCGCTCGAGGGTTTTGGAAAGGAAGGGTAGGAGGGAGACAGGACGGTAGCTCTGGAGGGAGGTGGGGTCGAGGGTAGGTTTTTTGAGGAGGGGAGTGATAGAGGCTTTTTTGAAGGCAGAGGGAAAGATACCAGAAAGTAGAGAGGTGTTGAGGAGGGAGGAGATGAAGGGGAGTAGAGCAGGAGCAGCAGCTTGAAAGAGGTGAGTGGGGAGGGGGTCCAAGGCACACGTGGTGGGTTTGTGACCCTGGAGCAGGGAGGAGAGGTCAGAGTCTGAGAGGGGCAAGAAGGTGGAGAAGGAGGGCGAGTTAGTAGGGGATGTAGTCGGTGTAGGGGTTGGAGCAGGAGGGGGTGCGGGGGAGGGAGAGGTGTTAAAGAGTTTGCGGATATCTGAGATTTTAGAAGAGAAGAAGGAGGCGAAGTCATCAGGGGAGATAGAGGAGGGAGGAGGAGGGGGGGGGGGAGGGTTTAGGAGGGAGGAGAAGGTAGAGAATACCTACCTATGGCAGGCATATCCCTAATGGAATGGTGGTGGTCTTCTCTTTCAGGGAAACAGGGTTACGGTAAGTAACCTAACATTATTATTATTATTTTTAAACATTAAAGATATACATTTACAACAGACCTATTGTTTTAGGGAGTCCTTTCACATGTTATATCTGTGGCAGTTCTGTGTCAGTCAGGGGTCTATTAACACCATTTAACCATGATTGGCCTATTCACATGTAATTAAGCTAGACATGTGCCACAGCTATACACACATATACTTTCCTGCCACAAGCACCAACCACCCTTAAAAAAGTTGTAGATAAAGGAGGTAGTGTACTGTTTACTGTTGAGATCGGAATTGTGTCAAATCTTGTAAGCATACAATATGTGCAAAATGTATTTGTTGCCCCTGTTACTGCTGAGTTGTGTTTTCTTAGCGGTGTCCTCTATGACTTATTTTTACCCTGCTTTTATAGCCTTGCCCTCGCTCACACTGTTGTATAGTAAGCATAGTTTTACCAGTAACACTTAATAATGGTTGGAAATTCCTCACATGGAGTAAAAACTTTACTTATGTCCAGCCTGTTTCTAAATCAATACATTTTCATTAACTGCTTTACGTGACAGATTTAGCAAAGACTTTATTTTGGAGCCATTTCTAGAAAAACAAAATTGATTTCAACTCAAGCGCAATGCTGCTGTCCAGTTAGCACTGATGATGGATGAATTTGAAAAATGACTTGAATCAGCCTTACTTCATCTCTGAGGGAAAACATTTTCAATAACATGTCACCTTACTGAATTTTGATTTAAAAAATGAGGTTGTCAAGTTTTGTTGCAAGCAATCATTCTTATTTATCAGCATTTAAAATGTTGTTTTGTTCTCTTTTTATACCCACCCCCCAAATAAAGAAATTATATAGGATAGAAATCAAGCCCCCATTTAAACCTGCTGTTGGCAGACCTGAAGACACCTTTCACTTTGATCCAGAATTCACATCACGAACACCAACTGGTGAGTTTTGTGTGCTTGAAGATCAGTTTACCTATTGATGCAGCTTTGATACAAAATAGCTTTTGACACAATGATTTGAGAGTGATTTAGAAGTGTACTTATGGTCTTGAAGAGAGAAAGGCATAAAACTTTGTAAAACACTCTGTGCAGCTCTCAGGGTTCATTTCAGAGGCTTTAGGTTATGATTATTACCGAATCCATGTGATCCAATGGAAAAGCCTGTGCTATACAACACATTCTGCTACTTCAGGAGTTCTATAATGTCTGCTACTACTTGAAACAGACGCATCAAGCAAGAATAAGGTCTTTCTGCATAGAATAAAACCAAACAACAAATTCTAGGTACATATGGCATCATATAGCACAAAGAAGGATGTCTTTCTTTTTGGTACAAAAGGATACTAGAGGTACTAGAAAATAATTAGATTTAGTTTGACAATCATAACCTGCTTTGTATAACCCTTGTATCATTGATCAGTCGATAGTATTCATTACAGAGGCTTTCAAGCTAGATTACTGCTGATTCCATGTAATGAAAAAGGAAAGCCAGAGATAGAAAGAGCCGGTCAAGGGCAATTGCAGAATTAGAGATCAGGTTTAGAATTTTTAAAGACACAACAATAAAAGCATCTTTCAAGAATAAATCTGTATTGGATAAAATAAAAGAATTACACTGTATACTCCTACATGCAATTTTGCAATGCTGTCGCAAGCCAAGTACGAAAACACTACGTTGTCTCTAATTACTGTGGATTTGCATAGTAATTACATAGTAAATATATGTGTACTTACACATAATTGCAATGTTATTATGCATAGTTATTATGCATAGTTGCATTGTACTTAACGTGTAAATCGTTTTGCGCAATATATGTAAGAACACAATTGTATCAGAAAGGGGTTAAATTTAGAGTTAGGGGGCAAGAGTTGGGGTTAGCAATAGCGTTAGGTTTAGAGTTAGGGTTAAATTTAGAGTTAGGTTTAGAGTTATGATTATATCATGGGAACATTTTTACACATGCATAATGACATTGTAATTATGTGTTAGTACTAGGGCTGTCAAGCGATTAAAAAAAAATAATCATACATTTTAATCTCAGTTAATCTTGGTTTTAATCGCATATTTAATTGATACAATTACTGCGTCCATCTCATTCAAATTTGTTACTGACATTATTATTATTACTATTATTATGAATATTATTATTGATATCATCCAAAAAAACAGCACATCATAAAAATCCTGTTTTCTTATTTTTGGATTCATTTTATGGACCCCTTTTTTTGGTTTTATGTTTATTTACACAGAATTATACAGAAAAATTCCAGCATTTGCTGTTAAATCGTTATTTTTTATATCTTGAAATATCTAAATAAAACAAAACATTCACAGACTAGATGCATTCTGTGATACTGGAACTAACAGATACAAGTAACAGTCTTTCTATCCAATGTCAGAAAGTCCTTCACTTTTAGTGCTTTGCTCCATAATGCAGTTCCATGACTAACTTTCTATTCAAACAATGACTGCACTTGTGTTGCATGCATTCGAGTCTATTAAAACAGTGCCGCAGGGAATGAATTACGGTATGTTGAGAGGGTCAAGACAGAGGGTGATTAACGGGCGTTAAAAAAATGAATCTAAAACAAAATGAACTTGTTAATCGCAGAAGTTAACTGTGATTAATTGACAGCCCTAGTTAGTACACATGTACAGTAGATGCCGCTTATTAACAACCTCTCGGTTCCCAGCAAAAAGTTGTCATTAACCGAAAGTTGCCAATAAGTGAAAAGCCCCTGTTTTCAAGTGTATTTATATGGAACGATGTATACTGTAGCTGCACAAATATGGCACTGAAATACATGTGTTTTAAATGTTATAGTGTTAAATTAACATGAGAAACACGAAATACCCAAACATAGAACTGTTTACTTCACGCGTGTGTAAAACACACAAAAAAAGAGTAGGCTTAAATAGTACTACACAACGACGTACTACAATTGTCCTTACAATGAGTAAAGCAAACATAAAAAATACGCGTTGTACTTACAATCAATTCTAAAAAACACAATTTTAAAATAAGAACTCGTCCAGCGTTGTCTGCTTTTTACAATATACCACCTCCCGCTGTAAATCCATCTCAATTTTGCGTGCAGCTTCGTAGCCAGTTTCAAAGCCACGTTTCTACCTCAATCAGCCAGAAATACGCAGTTGTGAAGTCAGTGTGTTATAAAAGCTGCATGAAGTATGCGCATAAATCATGCAAGTGCGCTCTGTAGCACTGGCAACTAGTAATACAGTTGGCAATAAGCGGCGTGCAGTTGCTAATATCAGAATTCCATTAACAGTAAAGTCTATGGGACGGGATTGGTTCCTGGGAAAAAGTTGTTAATAACCAAAAGTTGTCTTTATCAGGGTTGCTATAACCGGCATCTACTGTATTTACTAAGTAACTACTATGTAAAAACACAATATTTAAAGACACTTAATGTAAAGTATTTTTTAAAAACTTACCACAGTTTTTTTTTTTTTTTTTTTTCGTAATGCCTAATTTCATTAATAAACAACACACCACAGTACACACTAAACACATCAGTGTTCTCCTCCACTGAAATGTCTGTATTTCCAGGCGAAATCTCAGCCCTACTGACTTGGGAACTGCCATAGGTCAGCCAGGGTAAGATTTTTTATGAAAAAAGCTTGAATAGATTACACTATAGCTGAACATTGGAATATCAGTTTCTTCTCAGCATCATGTCAGCAAATAAATGGAAGAAGTCACATTTTCTGACACCTGGGCAGCACGTTGCAAAGACTAAAATAAGAGCAGATCAGTGGTACCCCAAGCCTATACTCAGGAGTTTTAAAAAAAACTACTAAAACCTTTTGGAGACAGTTTGTGAAACAGTAATCCTTACAGTGGCTTTTGAAAAGTACCAAATAACAAAAAGAAACCAACAATAACACTGGCATTTGATGAAGTGTAGGTATTAAAAAATTACAAAAAGTTTTTGCAGATTTTGTAGTTAGGTATTGTTTAATCATAGCAACAGCATAATTAAAATATAATCCTGTGGATAGTTACAGAGATCATTTTACAAAACAAGCACACAGTGACAAATTTACCCTAAAGCAAGCAAATAGACTCCTGTTCCCTCAACACTCAACTCGCGCACAGGGAATGCATTAAATATTTTCATGCCTCTCATCCTGCTATTCATCCCTTGGTTATTCAGTGCATTGAAGCCAAGTTTTGTTTCATTGGGGCAAAATAAAAGTAATAACTCCAAAACAGTATGTAGTGCTCCCTGTTAGGCCATGCTGACAGTAAATTGTACTTGTACTATAAGTATCCATCACTTATTCAGTGCCCTCAGTATTTCCATTTTTTATGTCTAAATCACAAGAGGGAGCACTCTGATTTCAGGTTAGAATATGTTTTGTCAAACCTGCTCACTGTTAGAACACCAATAAGCTATTGTATTGGTATGTTGCCCTCAAGAAAGAACATGTTATTTCAGTTATTAATGCAGGCATATTCATTTCTTAATTTACATTTGTCTGGATGAGTATCTCTCGAGGGTAGTGACTTGCACATGGTCCCCTCTATATGTCACAGAGCAGAACTGCTCTGTCATTTCATATTAAAACAAAAGTGTGAATCAGCCTTTCAGACTGGTATAATTACTCATAAAGAAAAGAAATCACTGGATCATTTGAAGTAAACTGCATATTTCATGTGGACAGTAGGAGGTATTCATAAGATATTCACCAAGTTACATCACACTATATAATGAATGTATGTGTAATCCTTCAGTATCACTTTGAAAACCTATGTAACAGACATATAAGTATTCATAGTACTTGTAATGGACAATTCAACATTTCATGTACATTTCTGTGACTTGTAGATGTCATCACTTTTACTGTAAACATTGAGTTCCATTAGAGTAAATAGTTTGATTTTGCAACATTATAATAACAAATATACATTTGACAACAGTGTTATGAATACTTAGATGCAAGTTATGTCGGTTTACGAAGAGAGAAGTAATAGAAGTATTTTTTATTATTATTTTAACATGGTGTTGTTCTTACATTTTTCTTTTACTGTACAATGTTTGTACAACAAAAATTGCATTGAATCACTCTTCAACAGACCTGAAATGATTTCAGCGGTTATTAGAGGTAACACATAACTGACCTCTAAAGTCAATTTACATTTTTGCATTTAGATCAATATTTTTTTTCCATTAGTGCTGCCAATTTTCATTGAGTCATTTTCTCCACAGATTCCCCTGGCGCTCCGCCAAGTGTCAATGATCACCAGCTTTTCAGAGGATTCAGTTTTGTTGCTACTAACCTTGGACAAGAGAGAACCCTGAGCGATAGCCTCCAGAGTCCAGTGCCCCCCATTGTACAGGTACATTAGGGCTGCAGCTACTTGTTGACAACTATCGGTGGGAAAGTTAACAATAGTTTTGTACATTTAGAATGTCCCACTTTTTTTAATCTGTCCTTTTTCCGCAGTTTTTTCACCTTTAAATATTTAAATAGATTGGTACATTGTGATTCATAACCAAAAGAAGAAATAAAAACATTGTCATTTGGTTATCTTGATGAAGAAAAACATTGTGCAGTCTGAAGGAGTAATTGTAATAAACCACATATTGTAAACACATTGTAACTATGTAGGTCAAGATACATTTTTGTTTTTCAATGTCTTCAGGTAATATAAATGTACAGAGGAACCCCTACTAGTTTGTATTGTTGTAAGACTGCAAATTGAAATAAATGGAAAAAATGAATGCAGTTATCTTTTTTGGCAGTCTTTTTCATTACTGAGCTGGTGTTTTGTTTCAGTTAAGAAGCTGTGACCTGGTAGCGTTAGCAATGAGACTCAGAGACCAGAAAGCTGCAGTTTACAGCACTCATGCGCACTTCATTTACAACACAAAAAAAACCAAATATAACCCATGATAAGCTATGCTGATTCACAAGCACAAGTTTGTGTTGTGATACTGTATATTTTGAGAGGATCAGTTGGAATATTTATGTACTGCAGCGATTGCTATGTTGATGTCATATATATATATATATTTTTTCTTGGTTTGGCTTCACGTAATAATTAATCTGGTCACTGGTTTTCTAATTGTGGCATAAACATGATCAGTACAATCACCTATATCTCTCTTCAGCCTAAACATTTCACTCTCCCATTTCCTTGCTCTGTAGCGACTGCACGGGAACAATATTCATTTTAGAGATGGCTATGAAATCAAGGAAGACGTTGGCATTGGAGCCTACTCGGTGTGCAAACGATGTGTTCACAAATCTACTGGAGTGGAATATGCTGTCAAGGTCAGTGCAGTTTCCACTTGATCTCATCTGATTCCATTATGCATGTTTTTCAAAATCAAAGATATATACATGTAGGTCTCACAAGTGCAATTTCCAAGAAGAACACGTTACATCAATCTGCCACATGTTCAAGGTCTTTCATTTACTGATTTGTTTTTATACACAATTTCTGAAAGCTTATCAGCATTTATTAAAAACATAAAACATACCTAATGTATGAAAAGTGGTCATTCACTGCTGTGGTGAGATTTGTGATTCTACAATTGTATTACTTGCATGTGATTTTGAAAACCTCTGCTTTAAGTCACAACTGTTTGCCATGCCTTGTCTTAACTTTAGCCTACTACTTGTGCGACCTACTAAATAAAGACGCAATATATAAAAATCTATATATTGCTTTTTTTGCAAATCTTTAGTTGACATGGTTGGATGCTCATCATGCTACCAAAGCTGGTGTTGGTGATTATTCTGTCATTACTAGCTTTGCAGTTTCCGTGAATGGAAGTATGGATGGTTACATTAATGGAGATGTATAGAAAAGAATGCCAGTGGTTTCACAGGCAAACAAAAAAGGTGCTGTTGTAAAAAAAAAAAAAAGACATTTCGTGTAATTGTCCGTTCTTATTCAATCCGCTAACTCCTTTGCTAGGTTGGAAGTTTAACATATGTTTCCTTAAATTATTATTATTATTATTTTATCCCCCAGTGTACTGTATATCAAATTTGGGAACTGACAAGCACTTAATGATGATGGCTTTGTTTCAGATAATCGATAGGAGTAAGAGAGACCCATCCGAAGAGATTGAGATCCTCTTACGATATGGACAGCACCCAAACATCATTACTTTGAAGGACGTATGTAAATAACTGTCCTCTCTTACTTGTAACACCATTTAGTTTTTAGCTGAGAAACTTGATATATGAAGATGCAAATAACAGAAGTCAGAGGGACCATATATTAGAGCCTACCAGGGCCAAATCCATACCAAAGAACAGATGTCCTACTTGTACCCTAAACTTCTACACAGTATTTTTCTTTAAGATGTTAGGATTTATTTTCCAGCAAGGAAATTCAGTGACATGAACATCGGATTATAGAGATTTCACACAGGAAATAAACAGGGAAGTAATCTGTGTAAGTTTATTAGGCATCATTCTGAAAAACAAGTCCTCAATAAGGATATCACAAAGGGATAACCCTCCACTACCTAGATTATCCCTACAGTATTGTAATCACCCACCAGTCTTTGTTCCTATATTATATACCCTAGAACTTCTGTACTAAAATCCAAATGCAGCTGCAATGAACTATGTAACAATGTCAAAGTCAGGTTAATTATAAGTTCATAAACTGCCACTTTGCATTGATAGTGAACCCTGGAGTTACGATAAAATTGGATTATAGGTAGTTTATAAGTCTTTCTTAATTTTTATAAGTACACATTTGAAATAAAGCCCTCTGTCCACCACAATTTGTGACATGACACAGCTAAGGATTCGTGCTTTATTTTGCTTTGCTCAATTATCTAATAATATACACCACCAGGCATTTGTCTTTATACCTATAAGAACATAGTATCTTGTATATACCATGTTCTTGACTGGTTGCACGGTTCTCCAGGTGTATGATGATGGGAAGTATGTGTACTTGATAATGGAGCTAATGAGAGGAGGAGAACTGTTGGACAGAATCCTACGACAGAAATGTTTCTCCGAAAGAGAAGCCAGTGCAGTGCTCTGCACCATCACAAAAACTGTGGAGTATCTTCACTCACAAGGGGTACATGTACAACTTTAATAAAGTCATCTTATTCTACATACAGGTACATTTAAAACTATCAAAAATATTCAGATTTTTGGTTGAATTTAATGAGGTTGCATTCTGGAAGCCACTTACATTATACATACTATAGGTATTATGAATCTATGGCAATTTCCATTCAAATTGTTGTGTTTGTGGTATTGTAGTAGGGAGTTTTTGTAGGCATTCAATTATTTCTTTTTTACACATCTCATTTATCATTGAAGAGGGTGCTGGTAGGTAATAAGCGGGACATCACATAACTAAAGTTAAAACACACAAGACCAATATTCTATACTGATAAATTGGTATCATAAAAATGTAGCTCTATAAAAACTAAAGGTAGAAAAATACTATTTTGATTATTTATCTATTTATTTATTTAATTTTAATTTATTTAAGGTTGTTCATCGAGACTTGAAGCCCAGCAACATACTGTACGTGGACGAGACTGGAGATCCAGAATCTATAAGAATCTGCGACTTTGGATTTGCCAAACAGTTACGAGCTGAAAATGGGCTACTAATGACGCCTTGTTATACAGCAAACTTTGTGGCCCCAGAGGTGAGAAAAATCTTTGCATAGACCAAACAAGCGCTATAATCATACTAGATTAGTTTAGTAAAAGTAGTGTTCATTATAGTGACAAACTAGAACCCCTATTGTGAAAAGACCAAGTAATAACTTGTGGTTTGGTTGCACAGAAGATACTGTTTAATGGAGAGCTCTTGTGTCAAAAGAAGGAAACAGCAGGTTTACTATTTTCCAATACATTGCAAAGTGCCATCCAGGGATGCATTCTTGCAGAGCTTCGCACATCACTCTGGTCTGGACAGCACGCTCTCTACTCTGAGAAAAACAGTCTTCAGGGGACCTTTTTTGGTGCACCAGGAAATGACGTCAGAAAAAAACTGCAGTTTACTGCAAAGTTTCTTATCCATAGTAAAGTAAAAGGGGGTGTTTGGATGCAAAGGAGATTTATAATGATTGTAATGTTCAAACGGCAAGTAAGAGACTAAACATTACATCCAAGAAAAGGTAAAACATGCACAAATCAAAGATAAGCACAACAAATGTAAACTTTCATACCTATCAATATTCCCTTTAATATTACATTTTACTATTTCTAACTTTCTGGGCTCTAGTTTAACGATCGTAATACCAGCACCCTAAAATATTGATAACCCTGTTATTCCCTCTGAACTCATTTATTGTTTTTTATTGTGTGTAACCTGGGGAAAAAACCCAGCTGGGTCAATATAGAGCATTTAGATCTGCCACAGTTTATCATTAAACTAGACCCCTCTTTATTTATACCTACTAGAGTACAGACATTATTTAAAACAGTTGATATTTAGCATTACTCACACATGTAAATTGGGAGGATTGTAAATGTAGGCCAAAATTTAAGCCAAGACATTCAACAAACTCTAAGCATAGCTTGTTTGAAAGAAGTTAAAGTAAAATAGAGCTCTACTTTAATGGAAAGTTGTATTAAGGTAATATTATATTTGCCTCAGTAACAATGTCCCCTCTTCCAGACGTTATGCTATTGTCTGCCCCGGATATCAGTTCTGCAAATACTTTTGCTCTGTTTTAGGTCCTGAAGAGACAAGGATATGATGCAGCCTGTGACATTTGGAGTCTTGGTATTTTGCTGTACACCATGCTGGCAGGGTAAGCATTTTCTGAGAAAAATAAATAATAATAACACCAACAATAATAATAAATATAGCTGCAAGCAGCAATGACCGGGGACCAAGTGCCAGACCATGTAACCTATGACTGTATTTCCCCTATGGCATAGCACCCCATTGGCCTCTACTCGTCTTTGTACTATATTCTACTATAAATTAATAGTACAATATATGCTGACATTTGATTTGCTTGTGGCCTCCATGTTTGTTGATGCAGCAACTTTACTAACAGAAATCATAGGTCAAAGGTTAATGTTAAGGTAATTTTTGGATAGAGCCCATATGGTTTCCTATAGTGTTCCATAGTCACCATAGCCCTATCTGCACTCCCTAAGCAGTTATAAGCCAGTTTTTGCATTTGAACTTAAGGAGAGGCAAAAGGTCACGGTCAAGGACCTTTTTGGATAAATATATGGGTTACTATCAGTGTTCTATTTTAAACATGACCCTATCTGCACTCTGTAAGGAGTTATAAGCAGGTTTTGCATTTGGCCTTAAGGAGAGGTCAAAGGTCACAGGCATGGACAATTTTGGATAGAACATATATGTGTTCCTATCTGTGTTCCATAGTAACCATGACTATCTTCACTCTGTAAGGAGTTATAAGCTAGTTTTACATTTGACCTTAAGGAGAGGTGAAAGGTCAAGATCAAAGTAATTTTTGTAATAGAGCACACATTAATTCCCATAGGCCTCCACTACTCTGTGAAGATTCATGAGTCTACAACATTCTATCTTAGATAAATACTGTAATATATCCAACTATATGCAGATTGATCATAGCTGAAATCTGATTGGCTCATGACGGCCATGTTTTTTTTTTTTATGTAGCAACTTGCCTTGAACAATCTTCATAGACAACCTTGCCAAGGCTATGTATGCGAAGTTTCGCTTCAATTGGCATAACAGTTTGTCCAGAATTGTCCAAAATTCTTGAAAAATCCAATATTGCCGCCAAAACTATGTGACATAATAATAATAATCTTAACAATAACAATAGGGTTCCAGCAACTTTGTTGCTTGGCCCCCTAATAATAATACCATTTGATATAGGATGTTTCCTAGGGACCGCCCAATGTTAAATATCCAGCCAGTGACCTGACTCTTTAAATCATTTTACTCATTTGTCATTGGAAAGAAGAGATTCAGGCCTTTAAAACGAGGTCCTACTTGCGTATGTCCAGTAGATGACCATATTAGGAGATAGCCTTGAATGCAAGTGTTTTGGAATGTTGCTGCTGGGCTGAAGACAGACCTACCTCAGTGCAGTAAGCAAACATTTTCACACAAAATCAAAAAATAAGAGAAATGGTGACATCAAAGGGACAAGGACCTATTTTCCAATCTTTTTTTTTTTCTTCGTGTATGTGGATCAGATGCACGAGACCAGAGCTGTTTAGGGTTATGTTGCCCTGGTCGACACCTTGCTGGCCATTTAAGCCACAGTGAACAGCCCCATCTTGTGCCACATGATCAGGGTGCCTGTGACAAATAATTTGAATAGAGTTTTTTTTTCTTTCTTTTTGTTTTCTATTGCACATATTCAGTTAATCTTTTTTTTTGGTTGATTTTGGTCCCTATTGTATATATGGCCAAAATTCTTTATTTATCTAATTTGTTCCAAAAAAAATTCCATGTACCCTGCAATACACAATGTTTTCTTTCTAAAAAAGCATCTCTCTTTTTCTGTGGTTTTTGTTATCTGTATTAGGGTGAGTTTCAGACTATTTCACTTTTTTTATGAAAGACTAGTATGTGCACATTTATTTCACATATGACATGTACCTGTAACCTTTATAGTTAAAGAGTTACAGCCACAAATCTAACAACAGTAAAGAACAGGCGAAAATAGCTCAGACCCTAAAGGGTTAACACATTGGGACCTGTTTAACCAGATAGGCTGAGATCTGTGAGATTTATAATACAAATTAAAGTAACTGTAGCTATCAAATGAATCTCAGTGGCATCTTCTGAATCAAAGCATGTTAGTAAATAGGAGAAGCAGCTAATTGGTTATTGACAGAAAAGAAGCTGATAAAAGGGTGGGGCAATTTCACCCTCCAGGTGAAATGACCAAGGAAGTGCAAGATGGTTTAAAAGCAGGGCTTGCAAACAAATCTCTTTAACCTAGAGTCGTACTAGATATGTTTTAAAATGAAAATACATGTTTCCTAAAACATGTGTTTCATTCACAACTGCACATTTCAGACCTATACAATGGATAGATGTGCATGATGTCTATGTATCTAACGGCATTGTTAGCTACAATAACTACAGTATGTCACACTATTTCACTGTGTTGGGGTGGAAGTTGTCCTAAAAATGCAGAGCTCTTTTTTTATTTAGTATTTTTAGTTTCTTGCCAACATTGATATACTCAACATCTGTGTAAACTTATGTTTTCAGTTGGTGTGACCTCTTGTTAAATGTATTGGCTCAGCTACATGACAGCAGGTAGCAACAGCCATCTGGCAAGTAGTGTAATCTTCTGGTTGGAGATGAGCACTTAGAGCCAGGATATCTTGACTCACTGCGTGACTTTGTGGAAGTCCCTTTAGTCCCTTTGGTCTCAGCTGAAATACAGGATATAATTAACAATCTTTACAAGGAGTTGACGAGGTTTACAAGGAATCTTAACAATCTTTACAAGGAGTTTATTAATAATATAGTTAGATCTAGCCAATACTATATGCATAGCACAGAAACCAGGAACATTGCTGAAAATGAAGTGTAGACAGACTTTAGACAGAGGGTAGGAAAACATTTTTATTTTTTATTTTTTTTTACAGAGAGTAGTGAGGGTATGAAATTGGTTACCTAGTAAATGTTGAATTGTTGGGATCCTTTAAGACCCGAATTGACAACGTTTTGAGATCAACCAGCTACTAGGAACCGGACAAGCAATCTTACTATATGTAAATCTGCTTTATCATTGACCTCTTTCCACTATTTTTTAGTGCATTTAGTTTCAATTAAAAATGTACTTCTGTAAAGATTGAATGTCACCATATAACAGGGTTACCACAATAATGCAGGTGCTGTATTTAAAGATTTAATCCCCACCCTATTAATGCTATCTTTAACAACCCTTTGGTTTTTTGTTTGTATTTTATACTGCAATTTGGAATATGATATATTTGAAAGAATGCTATAGATGAAAAGTTGCTGCAGCTTCTTGTTACCTAATCAGTGATTATGTTAACCAGTGAGGTGGTACAATTATTTTAAAGCATTGGTTAGCACTCCTTTTAGATAATGAAAGATCCTAAACAGGTGGAAGTGGAAACTAATGTCCTGACATTGCATATGCTGTAAAAATACATGCATTTAGGAATGTTGGGATTTACTGTAAAATACATTTCTTAATTCAAACAGTTAATCCAACCTCACTAATTAAATAACTGAACTATATGTGAGTAACTTGAAGTTTGCTTCCTTAAGGGACTGGTCAGTGCTGACTGACATACATTTCTGAAACCAGAAGTACAAACTGCTTTCAGTCAGTGAAAATGATCATTGCAGAGTCTAGGGCAGCTGATTCAGACTTTGATTGGGTTCAAACGCAATACACCATCACAGGCCAAGAATACTGTAGTTTTGATGAGTCTTGGCCTGATGATGTTAAAAACTTTGCCCCCGTGCGTATTTCATGTTTTGTTTTATTTTGTATTTGTATGTGTTGTATTATTATTATTTAAATGTACTGTTTTGTATGTAAAAAAAACATAATGTTTTGTTATTATTGTTTACAGCCTGGGTGGGGTTAAAATGCCCCATCCTGATAAAATTGTGAGGATGCGTGGTCAACAGCGGGTGATTATTGACAAACTGGCTGTTGACCACGCATATGAGAAACCCCGTGCCGAATGTGGCAGAGGGATAAACTAGGTAATTAATAGCCAGTTAATCCCTCTGCCACAATATAAAACCCAGCAGCTTTGGCTGAACAGGGAGTGTGTTCTGAGGCGGAACGAGACGTGAGTCGTGAAACAAGAGAGTATATTATTAAAAAGCAACTGCTACCCGTGCTGGGTTACACCAGCACGATACTTGTTTTTTGTCTTTTTTGTGTTGGTCTCCATGCCGTTTTGTTTTGAGTTCAGTGTGTGTTTCTGTTTTGTTTAAACCTTTTATTTTTTATCATTCATACATCAGTGCTGTCTGTGTCTGTCTCCTCCCTGGTCTGACGTCACCCACCAAGGCAATCTGTGACAGCTCCAAAGAAAACATATTGTTAAAATGTCAGGACTAAACCTTCAACAGTTACATATATACAGTACATTGGGTACAGTACAGTACATATACAGTACGTTAACCTAAGCGGTTACTCAATGGTGCAATCTACATTAGTGAAAGGAACATTAATCTATTAATATTGCAGAACAAGTAATTCAATTTGTGTTACTTAACTTTATCTTAAAAGTCTATGTTGGCCACCAGGTTCACACCATTTGCCAATGGACCTGATGACACCCCTGAAGAAATCTTGGCACGCATCGGAAGTGGAATATTTGCTCTTTCTGGAGGAAACTGGGACACTATCTCTGATGCAGCAAAGGTTGTTCTTAATTCTAAAAAACAAATAATACATTCTGATTTCATGCCAATGGGGACTTAATTTGAACGCAGTAGGGATTCAAGGAAATGCATGCACATGGATTAGGAAGTGGTTAACATGTAGAAAACAGAAAGTACTGATTAGAGGAGAAACCTCAAAATGGAGACAGGTAACCAGTGGTGTACCACAGGAATCAGTATTAGGTCCTCTGCTCTTCCTAATCTACATTAATGATTTAGATTCTGGTATAGTAAAAAAACTTTTTAAATTTGCAAACAACACAAAAATAGGAGGAGTGGCAAACACTGTTGCAGCAGCAAAGGTCATTCAAAATGATCTAGACAGCATTCAGAACTGGGCAGACACTTGGCAAATGACATTTAATAGAGAAAAGTGTAAGGTACTGCACACAGGCAATAAAAATGTGCATTATAAATAGCATATGGGAGATACTGAAATTGAAGGAATCCATGAAAAAGACCTAGGAGTTTATGTTGACTCAGAAATGTCTTCATCTAGACAATGTGGGGAAGCTATAAAAAAGGCCAACAAGATGCTCGGATATATTGTGAAAAGCGTTGAATTTAAATCAAGGGAAGTAATGTTAAAACTTTACAATGCATTAGTAAGACCTCACCTAGAATATTGTGTTCAGTTCTGGTCACCTCGTTACAAAAAGGATATTGCTGCTCTAGAAAGAGTGCAAAGAAGAGCGACCAGAATTATCCCGGGTTTAAAAGGCATGTTGTATGCAGACAGGCTAAAATAATTGAATCTATTCAGTCTTGAGCAAAGAAGACTATGCGGTGAACTGATTCAAGCATTCAAAATTCTAAAAGGTATGACAATGTTGACCCAGGGGACTTTTTCGACCTGAAAAAGAAACAAGAACCAGGGGTCACAAATGGAGATTAGATGAAGGGGCATTCAGAACAGAAAATAAGAGGCACTTTTTTACACAGAAAATTGTGAGGGTCTGGAACCAACTCCCCAGTAATGTTGTTGAAGCTGACACCCTGGGATCCTTCAAGAAGCTGCTTGATGAGATTCTGGGATCAATAAGCTACTAACAACCAAACGAGCAAGATGGGCCGAATGGCCTCCTCTCGTTTGTAAACTTTCTTATGTTCTTATGTTGTTAATCAGACACCTGACTGGTGACCAACTTTCCCATACATTTAGTGTAAATCTTGTTACCATGATTGCTCTAAACACCACATTATTAATATCTGATTATGTTGTTAACTAATTTGTGCAATCATTTTTTATCATTACTTTCAGCATAGAAAACAATACTGTATTCTATCCCCACATCAAATCAGTTTAGCTGAGTCCCAGTTTGTTTTATAGAATTAATTTACATAATGTTTGCTTTACCAGTTTGATGCACAGCCTTTACATGCAAACCCCAAGTGGTTTAGAAAGAGTTTGATAGCTGATATTATAAAGTGCTGAAATAAAGTTTCATGCCTTGACGTGTCTGCACGACTGCCTGACTGAATGCTGCTGAATTGTTAATAAGGAATATGGAATATGGTATACAATAATAACTGGCTCTAATTCTTCAGGGATGTTAGGGTGGTGAAATTTGCAATGAATAATTATTCCTAGAATGGTCCATAGCGTCTTCACTTTTGAGACTTGGATAGAGAAGCTGACTTTCTGCTATCGGCCCTCTATAAAAGTATGTTAAATCTTTGCAAATTGTAACTGAAACTGGCTTGCAGGCATGCATAGCTTCTATATAAATAACACAGAGTGGGGTTTGTTTTGTTGCAGGATATTGTATCCAAAATGCTACATGTAGATCCCCATCAGCGGCTAACTGCACCACAAGTACTTCGTCACCCTTGGATAGTGAGCAGAGAGTATCTATCACAGAGTCAACTCATCAGACAAGATGTACAGTTAGTCAAGGTACAGTAAGTCATTAACTAATGATGTTTCACTTCTACTAGTGTATTTATGTGTCTGCCCTACTCATAATATTTATTTGTGTATGACCTATACTTAGTTGCAGTATTTAAGATTATGAGTAAACTGTGTGGCTCCATGCTGCTGTACTGCCAAAAATGAAGCAGTATTCAGAAATATCTTGAAAATGGTCTTCAAGGAAAAAAAAGTTCCTAATCCATGTGAATATACACTGCCTGGCCACTTAGTTAAGACTTGTACCTAATATTGAGTTGGACCACCATTTGCTTTGATCACAGTAAACTACGCATTCGTTCAGCCTTCTAGAGTAATCAAGGAAACCAAGGGAATACCAGGAGAACTTTACCTACCCCAGGGCGATGTCAAATCCAATTGGGTAGACTAAAAAAGGTGCCAGACAGTGTACAATTGGAATAAAGTCTCACACTTCATGGTGGTTCATGGCATTCATTATTGACCTCAGGCAGCATCAAGTTCTTTGCTACTGTACTGCTCAATTCTTTATTAAGCTGCCTAAGACCAATAATCTCATGATACAGCATCAACCATCATCAACAGTTCTGTTCCTATACTGTAATACTATAACTTTTTTTTTTTTTTCTAAACCTCAGGGAGCAATGGCAGCCACATACTTTGCTTTGAACCGTTCACCTCAGGCCCCCAAACTGGAACCAGTTCTCTCTTCCAGCCTGGCCCAACGGAGAGGAATGAAGAGACTCACCTCCACCCGATTATAGCAGATCCTTGTGACAGACATAGAAGTGACCTAACTCTGAATCTTATTTTTAAAGATATCTCTAGTACCTGACATTATATAGACCAGATTTGGGTGACTGACAGTGTCCCTTGTTTCACTTTTGGATGCCTGGCTACTAATGTTGTATCAGATTGCCAACATTCCAAATTGTTTTACAAGGAAGCAAGAAGAACATTACTTATCCAGAAAAAAAACCCACTAATGACAATCACTGAAAGTACAACTTAAAAAACCTGGATGCATTCATGTTACTGTGTCATGCATTAATCTTAATGTAACTTTGTCAAAGCAACAATGGGGCAATTTCCATGGAAAAAGTCTCACCTTTTACTCACTCTATTTTGGGATGGGGGGGGGATTAACCAGAAAAATTCTTGTTCCAAATGTAAATAACCTAATTAATATTAAAATACGAGAGGGTAAATTAAATGTTTTTGTCTGAGTTCCAATTTAGTTTTGCGTGACTGCTCTGTCTTACAACAGTCTTAAACTGGGTTTCCACACATTTTTTAGGTTGTAAAAAAGCTAAGTGCAGCCTGCCTCATTTGCCCACCAACATTTTAAAAAAAAGCACAGGGGAAAAAACAAACAAAACACAGACATAGCATTACACAAATAATAATAATAATAATAATAATAATAATAATAATAATAATAATAATAATAAAAACATTCCATCAGAAAGTGCTGTGGCACTGTGTACTATCCTTGTATTATAGAAGAATAGTACACAGCACTTCCTTATGGAATGTATTATTTGCTAAACATTTTGACTGCATATATATTTACTATAAACCTATTATTATTATTATTATTATTATTATTATTATTATTATTATTATTATTATTAGTCATTTAGCAGATGCTTTTATCCAAAGTGACAAAGACTAGTGTTGATCTATGCAGCTGCTACTGCAGTCACACGTCTTATCTGAAGGATATATACACAAGTACATATATACATGTACAAGTTTTCCTATAGAACCTTAGCTTCAACAAATCAGATCCTTATAGTCTACTAACGGAGCTAAAATACCAGCACTTTAGGTTAATGGTAGAAAATGTATCCAGTCAAAATGTTTAATTCAGCTACGCTAATTTAAGACATATTTTGCTACAAATGTGACTTTTTAGGTACCCAGATGATACTTAAGCTAGTGTACAATGAATTGCATGTTATTGCTAAGGGGGCAGACCAATCTAGGCTAAAGCAATCAACTATCTGATGACTAATGACGAAGATAACAAAAGTAACTGCAAAGGGCTTAGTTATTTATTTATGTACTTATTGCAAAGGGTTTTTTTTATATTTATTTATAGTAGCTTTAGTATTTTTACCTTGCTTATAAAACAACTTAATTATAAAGCACTTTTTATGAGTCAAATGGCAATAATCTGAAACATTGAATAAATGGTGAATGGTCTTTAAACACCTCATACTGTATGCTTTTTTCTCCGTTTGGTCAAAGAAGCTTGCCAAAGTTGCGCGAGGTTATTCAAGCACTTTACCATTGTGAAAATGTGTTGTAATTAACAGCCTGTAGGTAAAGTGTATCTGCAAGGACAACTTTCAGTTAGTATGTCAGGTGCATGTTCACCATTTAGATCTTGTGCATCAATGGACTCATCAGTGTGACCACCAATTCCTTAATCTCCTGCTTGTGATGCTCGGCAACTTTAGCTAAGTATTCACGTCTTAGCTGGGCTGATGAAGGAATCGCTCCACTATTTGCTACACTCTGTCTGAAGAATTTCTGTAACTTTTGGTTGTCCAATTTTTCAAAAGGGATATTTGCACAAACAAACGCCTCTGTCAGGTCAAAATTTAATAAGTGGACTTTTGGAATATGGAAGTCACCATTTTTTGTTTCTTTGCAAGTAAAGCAGTCGCAGTACTGCTCTGGATTTCTGCCGTCAACATTTAGGTCTTGCAAAACAAATAAAATGTGCACGGAAATATGTTATTTTCCGCGATTTTCACAGTTTCGGTAGTGATCTACAATAACGTTGCAGGACGTACAGAAGAGCTTACCTCCATCACTGTGTAAAACTCCTGCTGTATACTGCTTTACGCAGACACATGTTTAGCCTTTTTAGAGACTTTTTCTTGTTTACAGTGTGTAGTATTATAAATCATTAGTCTGAGCCTAAGAAAGCACTTTCATGTTGTAAAGTCAATCAGTGTATTCTTTAAAAACAAAGCTGTATGTCCAAAATATAATCCTTAACATATAGTAGCCTATTTGTCTGTCAAAAACATTTCTGAATTCTAAGCACTTGTCTGCTCTTTAACCAAACGTATAGTTAAAGAATCCTAATTTTCCACGCACAGTACAGTGACAGAATAAAATTACAATTTCAAAATGTATATTACTCGTGTATACACACGTCTCAATGTCAATGGGTCAGCTGCTGTTTACAGAAAGCAAATACAATGGAATAGAAGGATTTTCCATCTTTAGTATCAGTATCATGTTTCATAAAAATTGTAAACAGCTTTTATTTAGAGAGCATACCAGGAATTGCATGAAAACTTCTAACTACATGCATTGTAGTGTGGCTTTGAGGTATATTGAATACTTATGTATTTCCTGATAAACAGTAGTTATGGGGAATTATTCCTTTGCAGCCTTAACACATTTAATTGGCTGGGTTTACATGCGCATGACAATCAACTCTACAGTCATAACTGTGTGACGCTGTCACGCGAATACATCATGAAACAGCAAAAGGACGTCCTTTTGGCAGTGCGACTTTAAGGGCAGGGTCAATGGCTTTCTCACGATAAAAATAGCTGTAAAAACCCATGTAAACCTGAGCAGGAATCGTGCTTGTGGCTCAGGAGATTTCAGCAGTCACGATACAGTTCTTCGGACTTAATCTCACGTAATCTCCAGCAGAAAGGCCATACAAAACATACACACACACACACACACACACACACACACACACACACACACACACACACACACACACACAAATGATTTCCATTACATGAGAGTAGATGTTAAAACTTCATGCTGATTTGAACTCGGATCTCGCCAAGATAAGCACCAACTAAGACGTAGCTTTACAGTAAACTAATGTGATCCATCTGCGTCTCCATCCATTTATGTTTCCTTCTATCTGATAATGTAGATATCCTTCTGCCTGGTGTTGATGGCTAAAGTGTAATGCTGGCTCCAAGGATCAGCTTATTTTGCCTCCCTGGCGCATCAGCACACACAACGGCTGCGATGCTGGCTCCGGGGATCAACCACAGTGAGGTCTCTCCAGAGCATCAGCATGACAACCGTCTGGATTGAGCTAAGTAGGGTACATCTCTGGGGTCTTCAAGTGGGCACCTTCCATCCTCTGTGTTTCGTCGACTTGCCCACGACACCTCAAGAGGGCTCAACAGTGATTATGGCGTCCCAGCATCACCCCCCTCCGTCCCCCACTCAACTCAACCCAGCTTACTTACCCGTACATCAGTGTTTATTTCTTTTTATTGTGCTTGAGATCCCCAACCAGAATCTTTCTGTCTAAACCACAGCCAGTTGCTGCTCCTTTCTGCTGCTTCAGATAAGTTCTTCACCGTGCGATGCAACTCTTGGTCACTGAATCCGACATCTCTGAGAAACCGGGTTGTAGAGTGTGCCACAAATCCTCGACAACCCACCTCCACTGGGTAAATCTGGACTCTCCATCCTTGCTGTTCCGCTTCAGTGACTAGTTGAGCATACCGAAGTTTCTTCCTCTCATACGCCTCATCTACAGCATCCTCCCACAGCACTGTTAACTCTACCAGGTGAACGAGGCGTGCTGATCCAGACCACAAGACAATATCTGGTTGAACGTTAGTGGTGGCAATCTCAGGTGGAAAAATAAGCCGTCGACCAACATCTGCCACCATTTTCCAGTCTCTAGCAGCTTCCAGTTGTCCTGGGAGAGGCTTGGCTTTTTTAACACCTTTTTTTGGCGGTTGCTCTCCTGGGCGGAGGAATGTTGTCTTTTGTGTGTAATGTTTTGATGGAACTGGCGGCAACTTATTGGTCATGTTACGCTTGTCTTCCAATGCTAAGGCCAAACATTGCAGCACCTAGTCATAGCACCAATTAAACTGCCCTTGGCTAAGACCCACCTTACATCCTGTCAAACTGTGCATTAATGTTGCAGGTGATGAACACAAAGGACATGAGGGATCTTCTCCTACTCAGAGGTTTAGGTTATGTAGTGATGGGAGAACATCATATGTTGACCTGATGAGGAAAATGATTCTGCTCTGTTCCATTGTCCTTAGGTCTTGCCAGCCGATCTTGCGCTGTTCCACTCTCTCATCTCATCCATTCTCCCTGCTTGGCCTGGGAAACAGCTTTTATGTACCTCACCCTCTCCTCCTGCTTTTGCACCTCGTTGACTAGCAGCTTCCTCTGTTGAGCTGGGTCTGCCTTGTGCAATGTAGGAGGACCTGAACTGAGACTGAGACCCCCACTTCTATGTTGAACTTGCCCAGTCTTTGCATCTTCCACGGTTTTCTTTGCCACCCACATCCAGTTTTCAACACAGGTGCTGCATCCCTCACAGATCTAAAGTGTGTCCTTTAGATCCCCATCGTACCATCTCCCAAGACTTTTCACTGGCTTCTCAGACACTGTTGGTATTGCCTCACCATTAATGTAAAACCTTTTATCTACTACTTCACCTTTAATTATAGAGATGCTCTTTGATTTAGTGGGCTTGAATTGCATTTGTGCCCATTCAATGTTATTGGTTAATTTGCCCAATAACCGATTAGTGCAGGCTACTGTTGTAGTCATGGTTGTCATATCATCCATGTATGCTCAAATTGGTGGTAGTCGCATTCCAGAAGCCAAGCGCTGTCCTCCCACTACCCATTTTGATGCCCTAATAATTACTTCCATTGCCATGGTAAAAGCCAGTGGATGCCATTATTCCTGCATCCTGCCATTATTCCAACTTCTAGGCATTGCCATGTAGTGCTGAATTCTGAAGTTGAAAAACTAAATTTGCAAATCTTCAAAGTAGGCTTTCACTAAATTTGTTATTGTCATCCGTACACTGAAAAAATAAAATTCTACCCAAAGAAGTTAATGTGGCATTGAACCATATGCATTAGACATATGAAATAGCTGGTTGAATTTGTTGCCAGATCACATTGATGTGTTTTGGGAAACCTGGAATGTCTGCTTTTTGTACTGAAGTGTCAATGAAGCAGTTCTTTATAGGTAAGCTGGCAATCTCTGAGCAATAATGCTGAAGAAAATCTTGCCTTGTATGTTTAATAGGAAAATAGGGCAAAACTGACTGATGCGTATAGAATCTGTTTCTTTTGGTATGAAGACTCCACCTACTCGGCGCCATGCTCTAGGTACAACCTGTTTTTCCCATGCCACTTTCATCAATTTCCACAGGATTTGTAGAACTCCTGAAGCACTCTTGTACACTCTGTACAGAACTCCATTAGGCCCTGGAGATGATGAAGCCCTTGCTTTTTTCACAGCTTGCTCTACTTATTTCCACTTAGGTGCACAGTCCTCCATGTGATATTCTGGTGGATTGATAGGTGGGATGTCTGAAGGAACTGACATAGGCTCCTGCCTTTTTGAATCTGTATGTGTTTCCTCCAAATATCTCTCCAGCTCAAACTTAGATGCTTCACTTAGTGTGCCATTTTCTCACTGGTGAATAACTTCTTTACAAATTTAAATGGGTCTTTATAAAAGTTAGTTCTCGCATGCTCCTTCTTTTTGTAGCGTTTTCGTAGACGCTCAAAATTTGGTCCCAAGTTGAGATACAAAGGGTCATAAAAGAAAAGCTTGCAACATTTATCTTTTATGACCCTTTGTATCTCAACTTGGGACCAAATTTTCTCTGGCACATGGACAGCTATGACAAGCTTAAGCCCTATGGAATCTACATCAACGCACCTATAGATGGCTTCTCCCGATACATCATCTGGCTGGAATCTTACAAAACAAGCAGTGATCCTAAAGTTGTGGCTGGGTACTTCATGGAAACTGTAAAGAAACGTCAAGGTTGCCCAGCACGATTAAGAGTGGATAAAGGTACAGAAAACGTCTGCGTTAAGCAGATGCTTATGTTTATGAAGAGAACGGGACATGATCCGTATGTAGACAAATGTTACTTGGAAAGATCGAGCAACTGCAATCAACAAATCGAACAATGGTGGGGCTTCTTAAGGAAACAAAATTCAGAATACTGGATGCATTTCTTTGTGATGCTGAAAGACATGGGATGTTTCACTGGTGATTTCCTTGATAAGGCCCTTATTCAATTCTGCTTTATGGACCTCATACAGGTAAGATATGGTAATTTAAAAAGGCAATTTATTACAATTAGCATTTGCCAGATGTGGTATGGTGGCTTATGTCCTTTTGTACAACACTAAAAGTGACATTCTAAATAAAATTATACAGAAGTGGGATGAGGGGTTAGACATGGATTTTATGGTTGAAGCTATCTATAGTGTTTTTCTCCAAATAACCGGGCAATCAACCACCGTGTTTCCCAGCCATCTCTGCAAATAATATATATATATATATATATATATATATATATATATATATATATATATATATATATATATATATATATATATGTATTGGAATCAAAAGTAAAAATAACTAATTTTGTGGACCGAACAATAATGTAAATGTCTGAAGCTGTGAAGATCTAGAGCAACTAGATGAAACTGCTTTTTATTAATGCAATTGTCCTTTAAACAAAACAAGGCGAATATAACTTCAGTGTGTTTAATTCACACAACATGTATTTGACTGATGTAGTGGCTCATAAATTGCACCGTGTAACAATCTTTTATTTTTTTTTGGTTCCTGGGTAGTAAGTGTTATTTCCTAATTGCTTATGCCTCAAAAGTATAGAAAATGGCTATTATTCCCCACAAACTTTGCTTTTGTGACCAGGACAGTGATATTTTGAAATTTACCTATTTTCCATCTAACATTCCAGATAGATTCAGTGCTGGGTGAAATAAATGTATTTTTGTAGGACGGTACAGAGGGGAAAAGAGAGCCATGAAGTTCGCTATCCCAAAAATTTGGCGGGAACCCACTGACCACTCAAGCAACTACTACTTCTGCATGGTGGACCCTTCCAAACGTCGGACTGGCAAGAATGCACCTGCTATCACGTATCCGGACTTTCCTTCATCCATCGCCCCGGTGCCACACTGCCATGAGCTCCCTGTACCCACTCCTCCGGAGAGAGAGCAGCCGTCTTTAGAAGAGAGCAGCAAGTCAGAGAGCGAGGAAGACGTTGTAGATCCAGATAATAATTTCAGAGGTGGAGCTGAGGAGAGAGACCCATACTACCCCAACCTTTTTCCAGCTTCTTCACCTGTCAAGATGGGCTCTGCTTCTGCCACAATGTGACCAGTCTGTTCGAGGCAATCGGAATCGCCTGCAACCAGAATGAGTAGCGCCTCTTCATTGACAGCTCATCCAGGAGCCTCAAAGCCGTGCTGCTCCATAATGTTAACAAGTACCCGTCTCTTCCCCTGGCTCACTCGGTGCACCTCAAAGAGGATTACAACAGCATCAAGACCTTGCTGGACGTCTTGAAGTATGATGAGTACGGCTGGGAGGTCATAGGAGACATCAAAATGGTGGCATTCCTGATGGGTCTCCAAGGCGGTTTTACCAAGTTTCCCTGCTATCTTTGCCTTTGGGACAGCAGGGACACCAAGGCGCACTACCACAGGCGGGACTGGCCACAGCGGACCGAGTTCTCTGTGGGGAGGAACAACGTCAAGTGGGAGCCACTGGTGGACCCCCGGAAGGTGCTGATGCCACCACTGCACATCAAATTGGGCCTTATGAAACTATTTGTCAGAGCTCTAGATAAGGAGTCGGCAGCCTTCAAGTACCTTCAAGACTTCTTCCCTAAGCTGTCTGAGGCAAAGGTCAAAGCCGGTGTCTTCGTCGGACCACAGATAAAGAAGATCCTGGAGTGCAATGAATTCCCCAAGAAGCTCACTAGTAAGGAGAAAGCGGCTTGGAACAGCTTTGTCGCAGTGGTTCGGGGCTTCCTGGGCAATCACAAGGCCGAAAACTATGTGGAGCTGGTTCAGACTCTGGTGAAGAACTACGGCACAATGGGCTGTAGGATGTCCCTCAAAGTCCATATCCTTGATGCTCATCTTGATAAATTCAAGGAGAACATGGGAGCTTACTTGGAGGAGCAAGGCGAGCGCTTCCACCAGGATATACTGGACTTTGAACGCCGCTACCAAGGACAGTATAACGAGAACATGATGGGAGACTACATTTGGGGGCTGATTCGTGAAAGTGATTTACAGTATAATCGTAAATCTCGAAAAACTACTCACTTCTAAATCTTTTGTAGTCATTTTTGTATTACTTTAGTATAAATACATGTTAATTTGGATTCATATGTTGTTTTTTTCTGACCTTATGTGAACGAAAAGACACAAATTTGCCTGTTTTCTCATTGGAAATAGGTAAATTTCAAAATATCACTGTCCTGGTCACAAAAGCAAAGTTTGTGGGGAATAATAGCCATTTTCTATAGTTTTGAGGCATAAGCAATTAGGAAATAACACTTACTACCCAGGAACAAAAATTGTGTTACATAGTGTTGTCACTTATACTCATTAAAGTTGAGAATACTTTGACTTAGAATAACTTCATGTAAAGTCGCAGAACAACATGTTTTGAATCGGTTTGAATAACCTTTTTAATGGGGTTCCCTGAAGAACCTTATAATAAAGGTTATTTTCTGAACCTGTGGGTTTGTTTTTGAATGTACATCATAATATATAGAACATAAGAACATAAGAAAGTTTACAAACGAGAGGAGGCCATTCAGCCCATCTTGCTCGTTTTGGTTGTTAGTAGCTTATTGATCCCAGAATCTCATCAAGCAGCTTCTTGAAGGATCCCAGACCATCACAATTCTCTGTGTAAAAAAAGTGCCTCCTATTTTCTGTTCTGAATGCCCCTTTATCTAATCTCCATTTGTGACCCCTGGTCCTTGTTTCTTTTTTCAGGTCAAAGAAGTCCTCTGGGTTGACATTGTCTATACCTTTTAGGATTTTGAATAAGGCATAAAGTACAAGATACTGTACATTAAAAAAAAGGCCACAGGCCCTCTTGAGTTGTCACGGAACTCTGAGGTGGCCTTTTACTATCTGATTTATGTACAGTAGCTTGTATTTATTTATTTATTTTTATAATAATTTGGCGCTGTTGGTTAGTATTTTGGCTTTTTCTTTTGGCTAACATCAGATTCATAACATTTCATGCTGACTTTTGAGTTGTTAAAAGTGCAGTTATGCCCAAAAATGCTCTGGAGGCTGTAATTTAGTGTTTCCTGTGAATAGCCTTTAGGTGGTGCTGCAGCACACTGTGCCTTTGTCGTTGTTTCTCTCTCTCTCTCTCTCTCTCTCTCTCTCTCTCTCTCTCTCTCTCTCTCTCTCTCTCTCTCTCTCTCTTTCTCTCTCTCTCCTGTAGAGTTGTTTCGTTTGCCATGGTCTTGCTATGAAGTTCTGCCTTTCAGCCTCTGACAGAATGGTAAATCGAATAACCTAATAATCTTTCACTGCATTGCCTACTTAAAACCGTCAAACCACTTTGAAACCAGCAAATATTTTAAAAAAAATTCTCATTCCAGTGACGTCAGATCGCGCCTCTAATCAGAAATATTAAGCACGGTCTGTCATCATAATAGTGATCGGTCGTCATCATAGGGATTGCAGGCTAGTACTGATGTCATTAGTAGTCTGTAATCAGAGAATTAAGCACAGGATTTTATAGGGAAATATCGGTTACACTGGTATTATGGTTTAATTTTACAAATGTTATTAAAAAGAAGAATTAATTCAGTAATTATTCACACTGTTCTCATTTAGTTTTCTAATTAATTTTACCCCTTTTATTTTGATTGTACTTGCTTGTTCAAAGACACTATGTCAATACCGATACACTATACATCCCTCCTGTAGGTAAATGTAGGTGATCCATCTGCTAATCGCAAACTACATACCGAGTATTTGATGGTGGGTTTCCATTCTGTAGAAACAGTGTCCTCTGACAAACAAAACAGCGCCATCAGTACCAGATTTGTAATTTGCGACTAAAAGGGTGGTTCAAAGGTTTGATTTAATCATAGCCTTGGTTGGGCAGATACAAATGAACATTTTTGTGTTTCAGGCGGATTTGGTTGCAACTGTGAATCTGTGGAACAGTCATCGGATAAGACCATCGAAAAACCACAATGTACCAAGTGGACAACCAGTCATAATGTACACATGTAAAGAACTGTACTCAAGACTATTTATGCAGTGTTACAGATGATGAGGTAAATGCTTGTTTGGAGGAGTGTACCCCTAAAGGACCCTTCACCTGCGATGAGACAGTATTTCAATTGTGTTCTTTCTAATGCCACATTGTGCATTAGAAGCAGCTCTGTTGTATCAGTTTCTTCAGGACAACATTATTGAGGGATGATCTTGAATGTAGCCTATTTTCCTAATTAATGCCCATGCCTTGAACGTCATTATAAACTACGCAAAATGTCAGTGATCTGAAAAATATATGGTTTTATGCTATTTATGTGAGTTTTTGTTGACTGTGTTTATAATGTAATATTGAGTCTGATGAAAATGTATATTTTTTAGTAATATTGAATAAACCCTCTAAGTTTTAAGTGTCAGTGATTTAGGAAATGTAAATTGTTAGGTTATTTTAGGGAGTCTGTTTTAATTAACATGTGTAAAATATAAAAGTAAATCCGAATTAATTAAAAACTAACAGTGTCCTTGTCCGTGAGGGTAACAATTGTGGTTCACAAATTTGTATACTTTTATTATAAATTAGCACAGACTAATTATTATAAATGAACAGATTAAGTTTATTGATCAGATTGTTTTCTACGTCATAATCAACTGTATTAGCATAAACAACACAATTACGAGTTACAAAACATTTTACCTTGTAAATTTGTGACAATCATAATAGTAAAAGATTGACTTAAGCATCAAAAATGTTGAAAAGTTTTTTTCTGAACAGCAAATGTTTTGAACAGTGTTTAATCAATAAAATTGGAAATGTATTTGTTATCTGTACATCACTTTGTTGTGTGTTTTATGTAAATAATTGCATTCAAAACAAACTAAAATCCATTAAACAATAATATTTTTAATTACCTATTGTAACAGCTATCTGAGGTTTTATTTTTCAAATTATTATAGTTCTTATATATTTTTAGGCAGTAATAAACAAAATAATTACTTTCGATGAATTATTAGATGTTCAGTTGTACGACCAATGCATTACATGTCAGTGCTAAATGGAAAATACTAACTCGCCTACCCTGTACAGAATATGTAAAATAAATTAAAGAAAACCCCCAAACTGTCAGCTTGCTACTGATAAACTATAAAGGATACCAAAGGCAGTGGACACATTGCAAAATATAATTTACGGTGTCAGTAGGACCATTGACAGGCCCCTTTGCTAACAGCCTGTAATTAAACGTATTGTGAAACACATGTAAACATTTTTTTTCCAAACACATTCCGAATGGACCTACATGTTTAACAAGAATCAATTTTAAACACTTTAAACGAAAATCGTAAATCGAAAAATATGGTCATGTTACCATTATGTTAAACAGTGACAACTTTCATGCTTCCATAAGTAATGTAAAATCTCTATTAAACATAAACTTAAAGAAATGATGAAGGACACCATAATTTTCGGCGGAACAACATCTGGTTTCATAAATGGCAATATAAAATATTATTTCTCTCTCGCTATGTTCTAAACATAATTTCTCAAACATTCCTTCACAATTAAACTGAATCCAACTCGTCGAGTAGGTTTTCGGTCTGCTTTACCCGTACCTTTGTTTTCAAATCGTTCATCTGTATTGGTAGATGATTCGTTTTCTGAATCTTTGTTCTCATTTCTGGCTAGTTTTGCTCTTTAAAAAAACAAAGTCAAAAAACGCTAGAGCCTGATTGCATGAATTTGCAGCATCCTTGCCCACAAGATTCAAAGAATGTCCAAAGCAAGGCACATACTTCGCGAGTTCATTCAGGTTACCTATTCTAGCCTACATGCCCTTGTAGCAACAAGACATGTTACTCGCAATGTCATAGCTTTGGCCACGGCAATCCTGTATGTCGAGCCCAACTCCTTGAAGAAATGTCAGAAATGCATTTATCATCTCTTCTCCCTTGTGTCCTGTTGACTCAAGAAAAGCTCCACAGGCTGATTTCCTTCGAGGTATCGTGGTGGCAGCCTCTGTAGTAACAGACACACATTATCATTAGGCCCTGCCGCCTCCCCACATGCTACATTGTATCTTGGCAAAACAGTGCTATTTAATATATTCTATATTTAATACAAAACTGCTGAACCCATTCTGATGCAACCCCTATTAACTCAATACCTTAAAGGGATAGTACTGCATTTGGCTGATATATTTATATATAAACCACTCCATTTTAACCACTCAGTTACACAAACAACAAAAGGAAAGAAGATTGGAAGTCAATGAGTGTATGAGCTGCTTTTTCACATAATAGATCTCTTGCGTTATCACAAGATTATGTTACACAAACACAACCCTAGATTGGAAGGGGCAGCTGCCCATTTTGCCCTGTGGATAAAACAGCACAGGTTCATGTATAGCTGGATAGGGGTTGGGTTGCTTTGGTGTCAATAAAAATTAAAACATAACACTGTGACAGGCACCGTACTTATACCACACTTTATTATCCTTCGCATGAATTGGCTTTACATTACAGAGTCTCTGACGAGCAGACAACACAAACACAAACATAAAACACATCATTTAAGACCTGTCACAATACATTAAAACACACACCAATGTCATCATTATAAGATCAGAGCTTGTAAAATGTAGGGCTTGTGTTTCATAAATAGTGGAAATACTATCGAAAGCCACTATGAAAATTTTGCTAGCAATTTTAACAATTTTATTTAGCTTATTTTTATTTTGAACAGAAAGTAGCCTGAAGAACAGAATTTTCTTATGTAGATCATCCAGTAAATTAACAATATACCCACTTACAGTATTTAGGCCTATACATGCAAAGGGATTAGTGTAGGCTATGCAAAACACTAATATTGCAACAGTAAATCATATTATATTTTTACTACAATACAAAAAGATGTATATCAAAATATTAACATATTTTGTTCTTCTCAAAAAAAACTGAAAGTGTTCTGAAAAGACAGCTCTGTCATGGCAGTTGGATCACGGTCCTGCTATAGCCAATTGTCTTTGATTTCTAAAAATAATTATTCATTTCAGTATTAAATTTGTATTTAATAAAAGCGTATCTTAAGAAAACATTTTTAGCAATTTGCAGCTGCAATTATTTACACTGCGTGTATACTTACAGGCTCTTAATGTGTTGTCCGATGAAAAAGATCTGCTTTAGGGCATATGTGTTGTACACAACTGCTGATAACTTGCGAGTATTGCATAGTCATAGGGCAGCAGTGTGGAGTAGTGGTTAAGGCTCTGGACTCTTGACCGGAGGGTCGTGGGTTCACTCCCAGGTGGGGGACACTGCTGCTGTACCCTTGAGCAAGATACTTTGCCTAGATTGTTCTAGTAAAAACCCAACTGTATAAATGGGTAATTGTATGTAAAAATAATGTGATATCTTGTAACAATTGTAAGTCGCCCTGGATAAGGGAGTCGGCTAAGAAATAAATAATAATAATAATAGTTTAGGCCTCCACATTGATGTTTCCATATTTACATACATTCCAATAGTCCCTATATGGTCGGGACTGTCTCGATTTTCTAGCAAATGTCCCGCATCCCAATGCATAGGAAGAAAGTCCTGATATTTACACATAGAAAAAAATTCATTTATTCTGCACAGCTGAGTTAGTGAAAACCACACGCAGTGATATTTGTGTGGCTGACACTTCTGTTGATCATTAACATACCAGTATACAAAGGCAAGAATGCTTCATTGTGTCTATGTTTACTGCCATGCTGGTTGTGTGGTGCTGAGTTTAGGGGATATGTCTATTATTAAATGATGAAGTGTTTTTTGCGTATGACCCCTCCCATGTGTATGATGCCTATGTTGCATTTTCCATAGACTGTCTTAAGTGGTGACCTCAGCTAGAAAGCTTGGTGTGGCTTTAAAGGTACTAAGAACTGTTAGTTGCAAAATGTTTACCTGTGTGCTGAGGTTCTTCCAATACAGTCTATTGAGAATCTGATTATGCACTCTGCAGAAATTTCTTAGCAATGTCTGTTTTTAATTAACAAATAAAAACACTGTAGATATTCATAATTGCTTTGCATAGGCTCGGCATGCCAAATATTTATAAATAAATAAATTAATTAAAAAAAAGTTTATTTGTGTTTTATCTTTTATCACTGCAAATATACTGTACATACATGGTTGGGATACTTTATTACTTGTTCCCAACATACAGCTTTCAGTGTCTAACTATGAAATCTCTGTGCCAAGTGTAATAATAGTCAGCCCAGTCAAGGGATTGGTATTGCTTTTGTGACGGAAATATGATAGGAAAGAGAATCCCTAACATGTATTCTTTAAGACTTTATTATTATTATTTATTTCTTAGCAGACGCCCTTATCCAGGGCGACTTACAATTGTTACAAGATATCACATTATTTTTTACATACAATTACCCATTTATACAGTTGGGTTTTTACTGGAGCAATCTAGGTAAAGTACCTTGCTCAAGGGTACAGCAGCAGTGTCCCCCACTGGGGATTGAACCCACGACCCTCCGGTCAAGAGTCCAGAGCCCTAACCACTACTCCACACTTTAAACTGCATCTTCCTGCTGCAAGTCAGTTTCACTCCCAATGGGCAATTTATACAGATGTTGATGTATTATTATTATTTTGTTTATTTAGCAGACGCCTTTATCCAAGGTAACTTACAGAGACTAGGGTGTGTGAACTATGCATCAGCTGCAGAGTCACTTACAATTACGTCTCACCTGAAAGACGGAGCACAAGGAGGTTAAGTGACTTGCTCAGGGTCACACAATGAGTCAGTGGCTGAGGTGGGATTTTAACAGGCAAGCTAGCATTCCTTCAAGCTACAGTAGCTTTTTGTTTACAAATGTGACAGTAAAATACATTCAAGACCTCTGCATGGTGCTTATGCAATTAGGAGAAATATTTTATCCAGTGAAATTTGCATAAATCAATATAACTGGGCCCTTTTTGACGATATCTATATTTATAGGTATGATTCTTTTTTTCCCCCAGGTTTCTCTAATATATATATAATATTAGGATATCTAGATTTGGTCAGAAAAATATAATGTCATTCCAACATTTGCCAAAGCTGTGGCAACTTTTGATTTGCCAAAATTGCAGCTTTATGTGGAAATATAGTAGTTTTGTAATGTTAAGATGTTTAGCCTGATCTTTCATTTAAAAAAAAAAAAAACACAATGAGGTGAATGCTACAAATTAGTTGACATGGAAAACATACTATACATACTATACCGTACAGAACAAACAGTAACAAAGGTTAACAAACAAACTTATTAACCCAAGTAAATAACAATGGGGTAAATGTTTACAAACTATGACAGAACACACACAGATTATTATTATTATTTGTTTATTTATCAGACGCCTTTATCCAAGGCAACTTACAGAGACTAGGGTGTGTGAACTATGCATCAGCTGCAGAGTCACTTACAACTACGTCTCACCCGAAAGACGGAGCACAAGGAGGTTAAGTGACTTACTTAGGGTCACACAATGACTCAGTGGCTGAGGTGGGATTTGAAATGGTGACCTTCTGGTTACAAGCCCCTTTCTTTAACCACTGGACCACACAGCCTCCTCCCAGATAAACAGTATGTTTGTGTGTGTGTATATATAAAGAGAGAGAGAGAGAGAGAGAGGGAGAGTTGAAAGGAGGTATAACAGGAGTGTACAACAATTAAAAGGTTTTTTTTTGGGGGGGGGATGTACACGAAAGGTTTACATGCTTAAAAAGGTATGTATTACAGGACCTTTTGGACACAAGCCATTCTTCAGTTGTGTTGAAAGAAAAGTAAACAAATTGCATTAAACTTGATTTCCATCAATTCCATCCTTTTCTTGTATTCAAACCTAAACTCAAATAAAGTAATACAAAAAAATACTACTTCAATGAAAGAGGGTTTAGTACTCCTATAGTTTGCTTACTAAAATGCAACCTTTATTTAAACAATATCTACTTTCGACAGTAGAAGTCTGAAATAGTGTAAGAATGTGTTTGGGATTGTTCTTGTGTCTTTTGTGTCATTCGCCTCAGCGACAAGCTGCTGTTGCTATTCTATCAAATTGGGTTGGCTCCCCGTTCATCCATGCTTGAAAATAACAAGTTGAAAATAAATGTCCTACTCTGTCCTTGAATAGATACAATTATATTGGCTCAATCCAGACCAATCAACGCTTCAACTGTGAACCAACCCCTCCATCCTTTTTTTTTGGAACGCTGGTTACAACATCCGGGGAACAACAGGCAAACACCGAATTATTTTACGGCATTTCAACAGCCAACCGGTATTTGGATTCTGTTTGATTGACAGGTCTGGTCGGCAGACTCATTCCGGCTGTTGTAAAGCGATGTGTAGATGTCGTAATTTGCAAGGTTGTAAAAAGCTGTGACCGTGGAGCTGATCGCCTACTTTTGATCGTTTGTTTATAATTTTGGTGAAGAAAAACAACAAATCGGAATCATGGCTGGAGTGTTGGCCCGCAAAGCTATAGATCACCTTAAAAGCAAGGACTTCCGGGATTATTTGATGAGGTATGTTGTGAAATATAAAATTGTGTTTAAATAATGCTTTCGCCGCGTCCTTCCGCAGGACAGTGGTATTCATAGCAGATTCACCGCTGTCAACCGCCCTGTGTCTGTCGGTGATAATACCGATTTCACTACTGATTCGTGTTGTGATTGGGTTCAGTAATACAGTGTGTCTTCCAGGCGAAATTAATTTGCTATTGTTTTTTTTCTCCGGTTTCCCTGCAATAACCTTGCCCACTCCGCTCAGTACCACACAAGTACACTTACCTCAGTACCACCCCAGGCAGCAGCCGTGGTGCACAATTATCATCCAGTGTTTTGAAGGGCAAGACTGAACAGGTAGTACACCGTAAATACAGTTGATCTGTAATCTAAAGTTATTGTATTTCTTGCTCTTATTGTATTACTTGTATTGTAACGCTTGAAATGTTTTTGCTTACGATTGTAAGTCGCCCTGGATAAGGGCGTCTGCTAAGAAATAATAATAATAATAATAATAATAATAATAATAATAATAATAATAATAATAATAATAATAATATACAGTTTGTCAAGTCAGTTTTCAAATTTTAGTAATCACAATTTTAAAATCCACCAAAGCTGTTAAAACACACGTTCACACATAATGTTGTCACAAGAGAGGAGGCATTTTCGGCGAAAATTTGTATTTTGTGTTTTTATGTCTGTAAAGTTATATAATTTTTATAATGTAAATGTCTGTTCAATTTGAAACATTCTTCCCATTAAATACGTAGTACATGCCACAGTAGCAGTTGTAATCTACACAGTATGTGGCAATGCATGTTATACCCTGCAGTTTATCGGTCTTAAAATTCATTTAAACCCATAACGAGCGCCTGTATGGCACCCAGGTTTTAAATAGGGAGGCCGCTTGTGAACCTGCAACAGACCAAATAAACCGTCCTATTTAATAATAATAATAATAATAATAATAATAATAACAAAAAATGTGTTTAACTTCTTGGACATCTCTAATAGCAGTCTTAGTTCTAGTCAACGTTGCACAGAGGGGAGAAACTAATCATAGAATCTACAGTGGGTCTAGATCAATGGCTCAACAATTGCGCCTCAACCCTTTTTTTTTACAATCTTTATAAACCTGTGAAGAATAAGCATACTTTATATTTTCCATTTCATGAAACTACATATACCTACTATAAACGAGAGTGTAACTTATAACACAAACATAGTCGACATGCAAATGTAAACATTATCAGTCTGCACACAAGAACTGAAAACTTAAGTTCAAATGCACCAATTGTGATTGCCCTTAATATTCCAAAACTAGTGTTGTTTGTTTGTTCAATATATGCATTAACAGTAGAACAGTGTTCAGCGGTATATCGAGACCTACAGTATATCATGATACCAAAATCCTATTATACCTAATATCGGGGTAAAATAAAAAATATCAAAGTATCGCAGGTTTTTTTTTTTTTTTAATGGTGTTTTGTTTTTAATTTAATTTTATTGTTTGCGCTTTAAAAACAAAACGCTAATTGTGTGCTTTAAAAACAATATGAATTAACTTACTCATTTCTGCTTAGCGGAAGTGACCAACTACCCTGCGCATTCTGGGAACATTTAATTACTCAGTCATGGCGAATGCCAGAGAGAAGCTTGATGTGGAACTATTCTGGATTTCAGCCAGATGACAACAGCAATCTGGTTGAAGGCAGACAGCCAACATGTTTAAAGTATTTTAAAGAATTGAAAAACAAAGGAGGAAATGCCATCAATTTATCAAAACATCATCATCATTATTATTATTATTATTATTATTATTATTATTATTATTATTATTATTATTATTATTTATTTCTTAGCAAACGCCCTTATCCAGGGCGACTTACAATTGTTACAAAATATCACATTATACATTATTTCACATTATACAGATATCACATTATTTTACATACAATTACCCATTTATACAGTTGGGTTTTTACTGGAGCAATCTAGGTAAAGTACCTTGCTCAAGGGTACAACAGCAGTGTCCCCCTGTCAGACTGGTAGTAGTCAGACTGGTTGTCTTTTGTCTAATTTACTTTCTGTGCAAGATTTTTAACAACCAAATGAGGGCCGAATGGCCTCCTCTCGCTAGAAAAATGTCTTATATTCTTATTTAAGGTGCACTGGGGCGTTGTTTTGAAGGAGACATTTGGCTTGAATACGTTTAAACAGAATTCTGTTCTAATAGCACGTAAGAGAGAGGCACATTAGTGGCCCCTTTGTTTTAGAAATATAGCATTAAATATAATGCTTAACTTCAGTATTGAATTGTGTATGTTAATGTTTTTAATAAAGCAGTTATTTGCCAGAAATATATATTTGTTTAATCAGCTGAACTGCATTTATTAAATTGTGTGGAAGTAGTAATTTTCAAAATATCTAACACTAAATAAAAATTAATAATAATAATAATAATAATAATAATAATAATAATAATAATAATAATGTTTTACAGTGTACATGAATCAATCAGGCTAGTCTAGTTTAGCATTATACTCTGTTTACTTGTTTTACTTTTCTAAAAGATTAACAGTATAGATTCATGGAGGTGTGGTGTTGTATGACTTTAAGAACATAAGAAATGTTATACAAACAAGAGGAGGTCCAACAGTACTCAATGTTAGTAAATGAAGCAATAGTACAGTAACTGTATGAATACACTTCTAGACAAATGACCAAGCTAGGAATCAAATCTGGTTACTGTATTTGAGATTGTAGTGTAAACTGTAGTGAAATATAACTGGGTGAGGGGTGACTGGGTTTGTTAACTGGACCAATGAACCACATAGTGTCTACGTGTATTATGTAGCACAACTGAAGTTAAATATTCAACTAGAAAAACTATTGCTTTGTTATTGCGTTATCCGTTTTTCTCCCTCCTGATTCTTGCTGGTGGGCAGGTTGGTCTGGGTTTTGGTGTAGGTGGTCCCCTCTCCTCCTCCTATGGCCATGGTGTTCCTGGGCCTTCTGTCAGGGGTGCCTGTTTAACCCCTGCCTTGTGACCCCTTGGCTTCTGTAAAGGGGTGCCTGTTTAACCCCCTTTCTACTCTCTATGCCCGACTGACTTTTCCCCGCTCAGGATTTTCTAGCTTCAACGCTGGCAGTGGCATGTGGCCCCCTGACAGTGGCACCGCTGCCAGTGGTGCAGGGCACTCTGGTGAGGGCGGTAGTGCTGGGCACTCTGGCAGTGGTGATGCTGGGCACTCCGGCAGTGGGGATGCTGGGCACTGTCCTGTGGTGTTGGAGACAGCAGGGCCTCCCTGTAGCGCTGGAGACAGCGGGGCCACTTCTTCTGGCACTGGAGATGGCTCCCATGCTCGTCTTCAGGAATGGCTACAACTCCCTTTCTTCGGTACTCGGGCAGGCAGCTGTTCCTCTTCCTCTTGGAGGGGGCAGCAGGCCACAGAGTGTCCAAACTCCCCGCTGACGAGGCACCAGCCTTGGTCCTCGAAGAAGGTGTCCAGGCTGCCATCCCCCAGCATGGGGAAGGGGGGTTCGTCTTAGGCGTTTGCGAGGCCGGCTTTTGGAGAGCCTTCAGGCTGAGCCGTTCCTTAGCCGACTATACCTCATCTCGATAGAAGGTCTCCATGAACGGGGTGTTCGTATTAGCACACCTCAAAGCAGTGCCCAACCTCTTCAGCCTCGATCCGGCATTGTTCTTTGTGCCAGAACTCTATTATCTTCTTTAAACACCAATTGTGGCAGGATAGTGTCACGTCCCGAGCTGTTACCAGTAGGAAGAGAAACTCAGAGACCAGAAGTTGCAGTGAAGCTCTGTTGCACACATTTAATTCACAAAACAACAAACAAAACACAGGAACAAAAAACAAGCACAAGGGCCAAAAGAAAGATTCAAACAAAACAATACAATGTAATGTAATATTAGGTAGGCAGGGCATTCACCTTCACTACAGTTTCAAACACAACAAAACACAGGTCCAAACTCACTAAACACCCTCCCCCAGACAGGATTATACATGTGGACACTCCCCAGTTAGCACCAATTACCTAACTGGGGAATGGGCACATCAGTGATTGCTGGCAGGGACAGATTTAACCCAATCCCTGCCAACCTTCCATTCCCAGACACACACTATTTACAGCAGCATAGCTTCTACCCTGCCACATGCACATGACTGATTCTCTGCTAATCCACGAAAATGTGGTGCCAGCATTATGTGCTGTCAAACATCGAGTCATAGAATAGACTCTTAACAATTTCGACTGAACTAAAGAAAAGAGAGGCCTTTTTTCTACACTTTTTTACAGTGGTACTGGGCTGGTCATTTTAGGCTTGCCTATATTTGTGTGTGTAATTGTAACAAACTAACATTTTTTTCATTTCCTTTCTAAATTGGTGGTAACATCGAAATGATGATCTCTGACAACCTTCAACAACAGCACAGTAAGGACATTATTTATATTTACCTAAAGTAATTACAGGCCTTCTACATCAAGGACAAAACACACAATGGTGGTGCACATAAGGTATTATAATGACACACTTACAAAGTTACTTGAACGTTTTACTTATCAGGTTAGCTGTGCAAACCCCTAGTCTTTTCACTTAGTGTGGAAACTCATTAAAAAAAATCAAATAGATTATAAAAGGATGGTATAGAATCTAAACATTGTAATACTGTAGTGATATTAATTTGTTAATATTTTAACCATCAAGTTCAAGCAGTCTTATATATAATATTTTATAATACAAAAAAGATACTGCATGAAGAAAATGTACTTCCATTTTTTCAAATTAAAGTGAGGTAAATGTGTTGGGTAAGGGATGGGGTAAAATATATTATAATATTTGTTTGTTTGAACTCAATTTACTGTTTTTACCAATTCCAGCATTTCTGGGGTCCTGTTGCTAACTGGGGACTTCCCATTGCTGCCATAAATGATATGAAGAAAAGCCCAGAGATCATCAGTGGAAGAATGACCTTTGGTGAGTAGCATTTCACCACTGGCCCATCCTTCCACCATGTATACAACAAAATAAATAAATCTAGTCTTGTGCTGATAATGTTTAGGCAATGTTCAAAGTTCTAACTCTGTTAAGTACTGTGCCGAATCCTGTAGCAGCACTCCAGATAAGGTTTTGGGTCTGGGAGTAACTTAACACAGAGAGTCAAATCTATTTTCAGGGGATAAAATGCAACATTACCTTGAAGTCATGAGTAATCTCGATAAATACTGTACAGTCTCCACATCGGGCATTACTATTACCTCAACTATGTCTCGGGCCCCATTACACGAACGGTCGTATAATGCCGGGTAATGCCCTCTGTGTTGGGTCTTAGTGGTTACATGCACAGTGCTTCCTCGCTATAAGGCTCTCGGTTATAACGCACCTCGGATATAACGCTCTGTGGCAAAGTGGTGAGTGGATACAGGTGAGTGCAGTGCAGGTACAAATCACACAGACATTTACAAACAGGTGCAAGGGTGTTTATTGATAAATTACTACAATGCCTAGAGCCTTATGGCAAACACCTGTAAATAATAATGCTGGAAGTGATTACAGCGGCAAATCCCAATCTTTCCTAATGTATTTACTTTTTTGCTGCGAGAGGAGCTGCGGCTTTCTCCGGGAGACAAGGCTCTTCAGCTTTGCTTGAGCCCCGGTCCGGCAGCTGAACCTGGGGCGAGCCCATTCCCTCTTCCCCTCGCCCAACCCGCTCTCCTTCTCACACTTGGTTTGCTTGTCTGTCGCTTCAAACTGAATTCCCTGCTGCCGTTTAGCCAGGCTACTTATAGTTTAAAAACTGCTAATTTAACCCTTTGCAGTCCATTTATTAATTGCGCGTCAGACACGTCAGGTCTAATTAATTTTCACACGCACAGTTAATTTTAGACGTGCTGTTTAAAAGTATTTTTTTCCACAGTCAAATGGGTTTAACCCTTTGCGGTCCATTGTCAGACTGGGTCCGACATTGCAATTATTCCTCACAGGTCCTTTGTCGGACTGGGTCCGACATCATTATAGCAACGCAATAAACGGGTGTTTAGTCGTTTTTTCTCCGGAAAAAGCCGAGAAAACCATTCAATTGCCGAGTGGTAGCGACAGGAGCCGAGACAAGTCGGGGGAAAAAAAAAAAAAAAAAAAAAAAAAAAGGCGTATTTCATGAATAGTCATACATGGTATCAGGTATCAGATAATGGGCATCCATAATAAACAAGCTGGCTAAGTGCGTCAGCGCACTGAGACTATCATGGACATTTGCAGAGCTTTTTTCAGATGTTATAGTAATAAAATAATGACTTGGATCGCATTATTGAGGAGTTTGGTGATAAAACGAGTGATCTGGAGATGATCGATCGGTATGTACGACTATTATTATTATTATTATTTATTTCTTACACAGCTGAACGCTATAGCAAACAAAAGGGTGGGGCGGGGCTGGAGATGCCTAGTGTGTGCTTTGTTGATATGCAGGGCCATTTAAACCCGTTTGACTGTGAAAAAAAATACTTTTAAACAGCGCGTATAAAATTAACTGCGCGTGTGAAAATTAATTAGACCTGGCGTGCCTGACGCGCGATTAATAAATGGACCGCAAAGGGTTAAATGGCCCTGCATATCAACAAAGCACTCACTAGGCATCTCCAGCCCCGCCCCACCCTTTCGTTCGCTATCGGTTTCACTTATGTAAGAAATAAATAATAATAAAAATAATAGTCGTACATACCGATCAATCTTCTCCTGATCACTCGTTTTATCACCAAACTCCAATAATGCCATCCAAGTCATTATTTTATTACTATAACATCTCTGCAAATGTCCGTGTTCTCTGTGCGTTGATTCACAGGCAGCCAGCTTGTTTACTGACCACCCCGTTATCTGATACCATGGCCATGTATGACTATTCATGAGATACGCCTTTTATTTATTTATTTTTTTTTCGACTTGTCTCGGCTCCTGTCGCTCCCATTCGGCAATTGAATGGTTTTCTCGGCTTTTTCCGGGGAAAAAACGACTAGAACCCGTTTTTTGCGTTGCTATAATGATGTCGGACCCAGTCCGACAAAGGACCTGAGAGGAATAATTGCAATGTCGGACCCAGTCCGACAATGGACCGCAAAGGGTTAAAATGATCCACGAGTGGAAATGTTAACTTTTTTTTTGTAAAAAATATAGCGTTGATTATAGTTCTTTATGCATGGTTAATTCACGGAAAGTTACAGTTTTGCTTCACTATATGTGCATTATAGAGAGGGAGTTATTTTATTTTGTATTTTAGTCAGATATGTGTTGTGTCCCGCGGCGCCCCCTCCCTGTTGACAACGCTCATATTGTGTGTCCCCCGAGACCTGTGTTATAGCAAGAGAGCACTGTGTGTGTGTGTGTGTGTGTGTGTGTGTGTGTGTGTGTATACTGTATAGGCTCTTTGAGCTAATTATATATATATAAGCTTATACTTCCTGGAATCTTATCACTTTCAGTTGTTGTCCTCCGGTCTGGTTGTAATTAGGACATATGACTTGCATCATAGTACAATTCCTTTAATGTATAGTAATGAATAATCAGTATATCCCCCAAAAATAATCCCATCACAATGAAAGGGTGGGCAGTGATAAGGTTGCTTATAATATGTGCAAGTGATGCGATATGATATGGTGTTGGTTTATTTTAATGAATACTTTTTGTTTTGATTTTACAGCTTTGTGTTGTTACTCGCTTCTATTTATGAGGTTTGCCTATAAAGTACAGCCAAGGAATTGGCTTCTTTTTGCCTGCCACATAACTAATGAAGCTACGCAGCTCGTCCAGGGTGGAAGGCTTATTAAATACAGGTTAGTTGTTTGGTTTTTTGTGTCTTGAGTGTATCAGAATGCAGGCTGTGGTTTTATTTCTACATTTCTTCTGCATGCATAGTGTAAAGCTATACCTGTAGCAGTAAAAGGTATCTAAACTGGAAGTATCTGAAATTGCTGGTAACAGCCTTGGAATGATCCACCCGTTTACAAGCTAAAAATGTTGTGCGAGACATACAGAGTTATATCATTTCTGTTTGAACAATGTAAAGTTCTGATATTGTCAGGACTGTTAACACCACTTTGACAGCTTCGTAACATTGCAAAATGAATTAAGCATACTCAAACTCAAAATCTGTGGGGTTGCTCGTAGGTTTTGGAACTAAACAAGCTGAGGAAAGCAGAGAATTCTTAAGGGGAAAGATGTGTGAGGTTGAAATTACTCAAAAGGGGGACGTGGGTATTTTTCAGGTTTGTCTGTGCTTACCACTGTAGCCAGGTTTATTACTTCAAAATAGTTGAAACAAACTTTTCTTTTGTCTTTAACAGACTGGAAAAGAAGGCGGCCTCTCAATAATAGGGAACCAGAAGACTTCCAAAGGAGCAGCCAGACCAAATTTCCATCGCCCAAAGCAAAAATAAAATCAAGCCTTCTGATTTAAAAATCGTCTCGCACAAAGTGGCCAGCATGAAGGAAAACACAGCCTTTCACTCACTTATTTCTATTTTTTTATTTTATAGAAAAGTAGCATTGAAGTTTCAATAGGCTGATGGCATAGAAACATATTGTGATGCTGATTTGAATTTATTTTGTGTACCTGGTTCTATTGTGTGTTAATCATAGAGCTGTTCATAACGTGTTTAAGATATGTTAATAGAACTGACCCATTCTGTTAATAGGTGATAGAGTTGTGATTTCCAAGTGGCTAACTGCATTGTCAACAGGGTTTATTTTTAAATATTTGATCAATTAAATGGTTGAAGATGAAGTCTGAATTTATTGTAAAAAAAAAATAAAAAGAAAGAAAGGGCATTCTTGTGATGTTTTGACATTTATCTTTTATAACATATTTTTATTATTTTTATTTTTTTATTTTTTTAAATAGCAATAACGTTCCTGTTTAAGGGCATTGTAGTTAGTTAGAAGCAGCACTGAGGTGTTATAGTTGGCAAAAATCACATCAATGGAACATGGCCGGAAACAAGGATGCCATTATTAACGTCAACTTATTTCTATTTCAAGTATTAATACAGCTGTCAAAACAAGTTCTTTATTATGCCACATTTTTATATCTATCTATCTATCTATCTATCTATCTATCTATCTATCTATCTATCTATCTATCTATCTATCTATCTATCTATCTCTATATCTATCTATCTCTATATCTATCTATCTCTATATCTATCTCTCTATCTCTCTATCTATCTATCTATCTATCTATCTATCTATCTACACATACATATACATACAGTGCATATAGAAAGTCTACAACCCCTTGAACTTTTTTCACATTTTGTTGTATCAGTGCCTCAGTGTTTCATGCATTTAAATGAGGATTTTTTTTCCACTTATCTACACACCATACTCCACACTGTTAAGGGGAAAAACTTATATATTAAAAATACAAAACTGAAAGATCATAATTGGATAAATCTCCACCCCCCTGAGTTAATACTTGGTGGAAGCACCTTTGGTAGCAATTACAGCTGTAAGTCTGTTGGGATAGGTCTCTACCAACTTTGCACACCTAGATTTGGCAATATTTGACCATTCTTCTTTACAAAACTGTTCAAGCTCTGTCAAGTTCCTTGGGGAGCGTTGATGGACAGCAATCTTCAAGTCATGCCACAAATTTTCAATTGGATTTAGGTCGGGGCTCTGACTGGGCCACTCAAGGACATTTACCTTTTTGTTCCTTAGCCACTCCAGTGTAGCTTTGGCTGTGTGCTTTGGGTCGTTGTCATGCTGAGAGGTGAACTTCCGTCCCAGTTTCAGCTTTCTTGCAGACGGCAGCAGGTTTTCCTCAAGGACTTCTCTGTACTTTGCTCCATTCATTTCCCTTCTATCCTGAGAAGTGCCCCAGTCCCTGTCGATGAGAAACATCCCCATAACATGATGCTGCCACCACCATGCTTCACAGTAGAGATGGTGTACTTTGGGTGATGCGCTGTGTTGGGTTTGCGCCAAACATAACGCTTTGCATTTAGGCCAAAATGTTCAATTTTAGTTTCGTCACACCACAAAACTTTGTTTTTTTGCTTACATCAAACGGGATTCAAGGTGGGCTTTCTTGAGTAATGGCTTCCTTCTTGCCACCCTACCATACAGGCCAGATTTGTGGAGTGCTTGGGATATTGTTGTCACATACACACTTTGACCTGTCTTGGCCTAAAAGCCTGTTGCTCCTGCAAAGTTGCGATTGGCCTCTTGGTAGCCTCTGATCAGTCTCCTTCTTGCTCGGTCATCCATTTTGTAGGTATGGCCTGATCTAGGCAGGGTCTTGGTGGTGCCATACACCTTCCATTTCTTACTAATTGTCTTGACCGTGCTCCAAGGGATATTCAAGGCCTTTGATATTTTTTTATACCCATCCCCTGATCTGTGCCTTTCAACAACTTTGTCCCGGAGTCCTTTTGAAAGCGCCTTGGTGCTCATGGTTGAGTCTTTTGCTTTGAAATGCACTACCCAGCAGAGGGAACCTACATGAACTGCTGAATTTATCCTGAAATCATGTGAATCACTACGTTTTAACACTGGTGGAGACCACTTGGTGTGTGATTTTGAAGGCTATTGGTTACACCTGAGCTAATTTAGGATTTTTAATTAATTAGATAAATGAAAAAAAAAAACTATTTTAATGCATTTTAATTCCAGGCTATAAGGCAACAAAATAGGCACTGTATAATATATATATATATATATATATATATATATATATATATATATATATATATATATATATATATATATATATAAAATATTAGTGTGTGCTTGAGCTTGTTAGTGTTTTGTTTTTAGTGTGTTCTATTTTTGTTAAAAAAGGGGGTTACAATACTAGATGGTTCTAGTACTGAGCCACATGTATGGATTGCAGCCTAGCAGCATGCTTGTACACAACACATTGCTTTTCAGGGCCTTCAGTGAGTGCTTGCTGGTGGTGTGTCCTTGACAGAGTTGCTGTGTTTCCTCCCAAAAACCAATCTGGGTCAAGCCAGGGCTTGGAGGAGGCCATTCAAGGACCTGGAAAAGCTTTTACTTTGGCAACCCATCAGTTTCTTGGCATCAGGCGACATTTGTGATTATTAATAATGTTCTTGTATACCTCTAAGTTACCCTCAGTAGTGTCTTGTGCAGCAGTGTCATCTGGGGTGTATGAAGTTGATGGCCTGTCATTTTTAAAACATTTTTTGTAAAATGTCTACTGCAACGGTAATTGTATACAGTAAATTAAAAAAAAAAAAGATTATTGGTATAAATCGTTAAATCTAAAAAATGTAATTATTAATTGTAAGCTTGAGTTGTACAAACATCTCAATTATCCGAGTCACTAGAGGGCAGTACAACTCCAGCAATGAAAAAGTGTGTTATTCCTGAAAGAAAAAAATAGGTTAAGTGCTGTCTACAAATACTGTAACTAAACTTATGGAAATGTACAACATTTTCCAAATTAAAAAAAAAAAAAAAAAAAAAAAAAAAACATGTTTACTCATGTGTATATAATATTACTACAGTGTTTTTCAAGTAAATACTCGTGATTCCCTTTTTTTACAAAATATAAGTAAAAAAATAGGTTTTGTCTGCAGTATATTACTCAGTAATCTAAGAATCTCTAGTTTTATATAATTAGTCAAAGTTGGAGTCACGATTCCCCCTGTTGTGTACAGTTATGGGTTTATTATTTGCAAATACTTAGGAAACATATCATGAATCTATTTTCAGTGTGTTCTGCCTTATTTTTTTAAAATTAGATTTTATGTATTTATTTTACAAAACTACCCAAACCAAACAACCAAGTCATTTGAGTCTCTTAAACATTCTGGAGATTGGAGTCAACACCTTAAAAATATGCCTTGATCTTCAGAGGAATAAATCTACATTTATTATACTTTTTTATTTAATGATTTTCAAACTTCAAACATTCAAAACAATGATGATATAATAAAGAAAACCACACACATATACCTAATTGTTTCAATAACAATAATTCTAACACAGTAAAACTAGCAGCATAAGTTTTATACTGTTAAAATTGTTTTATTCCTCAGAAAATGTTCCTTTGTTAACATTGCCACTTTATGCTACACACTGAAATCCAGTGGCATGCCGTGAGAAAATGGACTGGGGTAGCAGATTCGTCACAACCCCCGACCCCCCTCCTTTTTTTCAAGTGGCAGCTACCTGTAAGCCACAGATACCTTTCATAATTTGAATTCTGAAAGTGCCGAGTATATCCTTTCCCTTCCTGTGTCAGCTTGGGGATCTGTGGTGTATATCTCCCTTTTTTAACAATCTCCAATTTTTCAGAGAAAGTTCTTATTGAAAAAGGATTCGTAACTATGATGTCTCAGTTTTCTCACTTTTTTTTTTATTTTAGTGTAAAATAAAATTCGAAATAATTAGATGTTGTAAAGGTATTTGTATTTATCAATGCAATATCGTGCGAAATCCAGCTATCCTCCTAATTGCAGTGCTAACCAAGGAATATTCATGTTTTGGGGTTGCTCACTAATGATTGGTCAGCTGTCAGAGCTTTGACTTTCCCATTGGTTGCTAAAGCAGGGCCTGGAGGGAGGCAGAGAATAACCTGGAAGATTTATGGCCCGCCTCTGCTCACTCCTGGTTGCCTGTCTAAAATAAAAGGACATTCTTCTACTCGCCTAGTGGTTAAACTCACTCAAGACCTTCAACTGAAACAGAGAATACCCTCAGGTGTTTTTTTTTCTAGCGTCGGGTCATTGTTTTAGACTTATGCAGGGAAAATGCAGATCTCTTATTGATCACATCCCCTTCAGGAAACCCCTAGACTCTTAAAAAACCTCTAGTAAACCCTGTAAGTCATCTTGGATAAAGACATCAGACAAATGAACAAATAATAATTAGAGTAGTATGTTTCATAGTATAAGCAAGCACACTGTACGCAAGTGAGTCAGGCAATGTAATGTCATTTGACTGACGGTTTACTTGGCACTGTCTGGTCAGCAGAGAATACCTTGAAGGTCCTGAGGGCACGCCACTAATGAAATCAGAGACCACAATTTAGGACAGTAGTGTCATTTAGCCCTGTTACATCACATGATAAAAACTGCTGAGAAATAGTCTGTTCTCTTTCAATTCGAAGACGACCACCAACATTACTTTTGGGATGTGCCTGCCATAAGTAGGTAATAACTGAGCATTTTATGTCAGAGCTGCCGATAGGACCCTCCATGGGGTGACGTCCTCGGTCCCGCCTACCAAGGGATTAAACAGTCAACTTGCGGAGACCATTTTCTGTTTTGCCTCTCACCTAAGGTAAGGTAAACTTCTGTATTACTACACTGAGTATGTTTTTGAAAGAGCTTTTTCTAAGTCGACTGCAGTTCCTTTTCGTGCTAAGAGCTGGCTTCGCACATTTCTGGAATTAGAGGCTCTAATTGTTAGCTCCTTGCTCCTTTCTTTCACAGCCTGCCTCACTTGCTTTGCAGGCTGCCTATACCACTGTCTGTCTTGTGTGAGCAACTGCCTGTGCAGTTATTTTTTAAGTGTGGGGGTGTGTTGTCTTTTCAGCCTACACTCTCAGGGAGAACACCGTTTCTCCACCGGGCCTCAGCTTTGCTGTATCCCCGCCATTGAGTGACTCCGCCGGCTGCCGTTCATGCAGCTTGGGCGAAATAAAAATAAATATTATTTGTGTAACTGTTGTTGTGTGTCCACCTGTGTGTTGACTGTCGCACAACCCCGCTTTGCCTATGTTTGTGCTATGAATTTTTGCTGCATTGAAGTTACAAAAAAAAAAACACAACAGCAGGTCAGCCGTGTACTTCCTCCACCGGGGCTGTGTTTCTACCTGCCCTGCTGTTGAGTAGACCTTGTCGGCTGCCTTGGCCAATCAACCACAGTGTTCTCCCCCTTTTTTTCTTCTTCACTCGCCCGCTACGGTTTCCTTCAGCCTGTGTGTCTCCCTGGTGTATGCTGTGCGCTGACCAGGTGTGTGACTACACATGGTTAGGGTAGGCACCGTTGCATTAACTGCCTCCCGGTGTTTCAGTACCTCAGTGCACGCTCAGCCCTTGGTACGTCGGTGCCTTGGTGCAAACAGTGCTCGGTGCGCACGGTACTCGGTGCTCGGTGGTCGTTGCCCTCTGCCTGGAGATGGTGCTCTAATCCGCTGTAGGCTATGCTCTGCCCCAGTTGTGTAACTGCATATAGTCCAGGCTAGACACCGTTGTCCAGATGTTGTGATCGAGCCTGTGTGAAACTGCTGTCTTGAGTTTTACTGCTGGAAGCCGGCTTGCCACTTCCCTGTAATCAGAAACTCAGCTTTTTTTAACTCAGCTATAAACGCTGCACAACTGCGCAGTGTTTAATCTTTTTCTTTTCAACAGCCTACATTGCTTTGTGATTGTAGTCTGCTTTTCTAACCTTACAGCGTTTGCTGTTTTGTGTTTGTTCCTCTGCTATTGCAGCTAAAAAAATAAGAGAGAGACGTGATCCTCCACTGCACCCTGGCTCTGCCATGCCCCGATGTTGAGTTGACTCTGCTGGATTGTCTCGGCCCGCCCTCTCGGTGCGCTTAAAAATTCAGTTCACCCACATTGCCGTGGTGACTGTTCTGTTTACCCTCCCAGCTTTGCTGTTGTGTGCATGTATGTGTTTTTTTTCTTTTACTGCCTTGTAGTTATAAAAAATAAAAACATGTTTCCTCCACCGGAACCCAGCTCAGCTGCGTCCCGCTGTTGAGTTGAATCCGCCTGCTTATTTCAGTCTGCCTACTTGGCGCGCTTGGTTAAAAAATAAATGTAAAAAAAAATAAAAAAAATAAATAAATAAATAAATAAATAAATAATACATTTTTACAGCTAACCCGCCTGGCGTGGTGACTGGTTTTTCCCCATAGCTGAAATGCTATGGGGAAAAAACTCAGGCTGGGGTTCAGTCTGGGCCGGCAGAGGAGTCCGCGGGTCCTGGTCAGACCGTTGGACATCCCTGCACATAAATGCGCTGGAGTTGCGAGCAGTTCATCGCTCCTTTACGCGTTCCCACCAATACCGCTGTTCCTGGCTTTCCTAGATAAGGTCCGGTTAGAGAAGATGACAGTTCTCCTAGTGGCCCCCAGGTGGCCCAGGAGAATCTGGTTCTCGACCCTCTGCCAGCTCCTACAAGGCCAGCCCTGGGAGATCCTGCTTCACCTGGATCTCCTCAGTCAGGCAAGAGGCACTGTCTGGCACCCAGAACCAGGCAGGCTCTAATTATGGGTCTGGCCACTGAACTGGACCGCTGGTCAGCCCTAGGGCTGTCTGACGCGGTCATGGGCACGTTGAAGAACGATAGGGCAGTCTCCACTAGGTCGATATACACCTATAAGTGGAAATACTTTCAGAACTGGTGTCTGACTAGAGATTTCTCAAGGGTGCTCTGCGATTACGTCCTCCACGGAGGGATGTTCTCCCCGAATGGAGCCTTGATATTGTGTTGGAGGCTCTCACGAAGGCCCTGTTTGAGCCCATATACTCCATAGAGTTGAAGTATCTGTCTGTGAAGACAGCCTTCCTCTTGGCTATCACCTCCGCGAAGCAGGTCAGTGAGCCACAGGCGCTGTCGGTGCACAGATCCTGTATCCGTATTTGGGATGATGGGAACAGGGTGTCACTATGTACAAACCCTGCTTTCCTCCCTAAGGCAATCACAGCCTTCTACATGAACCAGTCTGTGGAACTAGAGTCTTTCCATCCACCTCCGTTTTCTTCGGAAGAGGATAGGAGATTGAACTCCCTCTGCCCGGTGCGGGCATTGAGATGGTACGTGGATAGGACAAGTGCTCTGTGTCATTCTGACCAGCTCTTTGTCTCTCACAATATATGGACCCTAGGACAGCCCCTCTCAAAGCAGCGATTAATGTGGTAGATCCTTCCTTGCCTTCATTAGGCACCAGGGTCCTTGAGGTTGGACACTCGCACCGCTAACCCTTGGTTTATGCAGTTCTGATGCGTTCCTCATCTGCTGCCGCTCCTTCTCCCTCGCGACTGCTCTAGTATACTTTCCGAAAAGTAATGTTGGTGGTCGTCTTCTCTTTCAGGGAACCAGGGTTATGTGCAAACACTGTTATGTGCAAACACTGCCTTGATTTAGTCTTTTCAAATAACGAAGGCAGAATAACCAAAACAGAGGTCAGAGAACAATTGGCAAACTCAGATCACAACATGGTCTAATTTGAAGTGCTTTTAAAACCCCAAAAGTAATGACTAAAGCTAAGGTTTACAATTTTAAAAAGAAAAACTATGAAGGAATGAAATAGAGACTAACAGAAGTAGATTGGAGTAAAATAGAGAAAACACCCACAGAGAAAGGATGGCTATTTAGTACTAGAGACACAAAACTAATACATCCCAAAAGTAGATTAAAAAAAAAAAACATTCAGAGAAAAAAAAGCAATTTACAGAGCGTTTAAAAGGGACCAACAACAAAGTACACAGAAAGAGTACTTGAAACTGCAAGTGCAAGTCAAAAAGGAAGTTAGAAAGGCCAAGAGAGATAGAAATTAATATTGCCAAGGAGGCTAAAACCAATTCCAAAAAGGTTTTCCAATATTATAACAGCAAAAGAACATTCAAGAAAGAAGTACAATGTCTAAGAGATACAAACAGCAACATCATAGATGAAGAGAAAAAAATTGCAAATATATTAAATGATTACATTTCACAAGTTTATACAAAGTAGGATATGGACAACATGCCCCACATGTCGACCGGTTACTATCCAGTTTTAAATAACTTTAGCATAACAGAAGCAGAAGTGTTAAAGGGACTAGGAGCTCTTAAAATAAACACATCCCCTGGGCCAGATGAGATTATTATTAATATTATTATTCGTTTATTTAACAGACACCTTTATCCAAGGCAGAGACTAGGGTGTGTGAACTATGCATCAGCTGCAGAGGCACTTACAACTACGTCTCACCCAAAAGACGGAACACAAGGAGGTTAAGTGACTTGCTCAGGGTCACACAATGAGTCAGTGGCTGAGGTGGGATTTGAACTGGGGACCTCCTGGTTACCTCCTGGTTACAAGCCCTTTTCTTTAACCACTGGACCACACAGATCCTCCCAATAGTAGTGCAACAGTCTCTTGAGACAGGTAACTAAAGACCAATAAGCCTGACTTCTATTATATGTAAACTTATGGAAACTATAATAAGATCCAAAATGGAAAATTATCTATATGGAAACAGTCAGCATGGTTTTAGGAAAGGGAGATCGTGTCTATACATTTCCAGAAAGCTTTTGACAATGTCCCACATAATTAATTCTCAAACTGCATGCAGTAGGGATTCAAGGAAATGCATGCACATGGATTAGGGACTGGTGAACATGTAGAAAACAGAAGGTACTGATTAGAGGAGAAACCTCAAAACAGAGCAACGTAACCAGTGGAGTACCACAGTATTAGGTCCTCTGCTCTTCCTAACCTACATTAATGACTTAGACTCAGGTATAGTAAGCAAACTTGTTATATTTGCAGATGACACAAAAATAGGAGGAGTGGCAAACACCGCTGCAGCAGCAAATTATCTGGGAGTTAATGTTGACTCATAAATGTCTTCATCTAGATAATGTGGGGAAGCTATAAAAAAAGCCAACAAAATGCTTAGATATACAGTAAAAAGTGTTGAATTTAAATCAAGGGAAATAATGTTAAAACTTTACAATGCATTAGTAAGACCTCATCTAGAATATTGTGTTCAGTTCTGGTCACCTCACTACAAAAAGGATATTACTGCTCTAGAAAGAGTGCAAAGAAGAGCAACCAGAATTATTCCTGGTTTAAAAGGCATGTCATATGCAGACAGGCTAAAATAATTGACTCTATTCAGTCTCGAACAAAGAAGACTACACAGTGATCTGATTCAAGCATTCAAAATCCTAAAAGGTATAGACAATGTCGACCCAGGGGACTTTTTTGACCTGAAAAAAGAAACAAGAACCAGGGGTCACAAATGGAGATTAGATAAAGAGGTATTCAGAACAGAAAATAGGAGACACTTGAGAATTGTGGGAGTCTGGAACCAACTCCCCTGTAATGTTGTTGAAGCTGACACCCTGGGATCCTTCAAGAAGCTACTTGATGAGGTTCTGGGATCAATAAGGTACTAACATCCAAACGACCAAGATGGGCCGAATGGCCTCCTCTCATTTGTAAACTTTCTTATGTTCTTATATTTTGTGCAGCAATTACTGATACTCAAATATAGTTATGTAAATTAAAACCACCTAGTTGTTTTTTACAGGGGGGAGAGAGAATAATTACCACCTTTCAAACACAAACCTCCAAAATAGATGGGTTAAACAAAGGATTGAAAAAGGTATGTTTATGGTAACCATGGCTGTCTAACAAAATAATATATCACATAAATCACGAAGCATTTCTGCACTAGAAGCTCATTAATCCTGTTCAACTGCACCAGAAATTTGACAATGGAATTCTAAAGAAAACATGCCTAACAAGTTTACTAGTTCCTTTTCAGAGTTCTATAATACTGCTTTAACTCATGAGTGGTTTAAGAATTTTTTGTTTAAGTTTGTTTTTATCAAAAAAATAAAGTTATCACAGGAAATCAACCACAACTCTCTCTCTCTCGAGGTATATAACCATTGCAACTTTTTGCAAAATGAAGACACATTATTTGGGCTTGACGAGGCATAGCCCCAGCACCTCTTCAGCTATGAAAGTTAAAAATGTCATAAAATGTTTTTCTCTCAAATGCGTTTTCTTACAATTCTCAACACAGTTTTATCCATTCTGCAAGTTCTTGTGTGCGCTAAACAGAGACAGTCCACTGCCAGGAACATTTAATTACTTTACCATTTATGTGCCATAAAGATGACACTGGCTGCGAAAGGACTGCGACTCTATTGTCATTTTTTATACACAAATTAAATAAGCTTACTTGATTTGAAAAACGCCTTGAACGATACAATCAAATTTCTACACTACTTGTTTGACTGAATGAGTAGTACACAACAAGCTTTAATATGAAAGCTGAACATTAATTTCAATAAACAGCACGTTTTTAATGAGAACAAATATTGTAACCTACTTCACTAAAGTGAAAACTGGCTTCTGTTATTTTTAAATACCACTGCTTCCGATTATACTACTGCTTAACAACAGGAACAACATTTTATTTAGGGTTAGTGTTGAACTTAAATGCATTCATGCCTGCCTGTACCCTACGCTCAGTTCAGTTATTTGCAATGAAATTTGTTCTGGGGGCAGATCTGCCCCGCAGGCAGAATAACACGTCTCCAATCTGATTGGTTTACTATGGAAAGAAGGTGGGATTTTGTTTCAGTTACATTTCTCCAATTGATTGGTTTACATTTGGAGGCGGGGTTATTTTTTACTTTTGACTGTTGAAAGAAACCACTGATTTGGAGGGAGTTGTTCATTTATATTATATTAACTTACAAACTTTTTGATTTAGAAAGCTTTATAGAGCTGTTGCTTAAAAAAAAGAAAGAATATTTGCTATTTTAACAAAACGTGCATGCATACTTTTACAGTATTAATTAAGTAATCTTATTTTTAAGCTTTATTTTTTAATAGCTCAATTTTCAGAGCGTTACCTTTATTTAATAAAACATTTATTTAAGATTCTCATATTAATTAAGCAACATTTTCCAACATGCAGTCACAGTTGTATTGATAAGGAAGGTATCGTTTTAATATTTTACTTAAGTTAGGCTAGTAATAGAGTATGTTGGGCTTTTATACAGAATATTCTTATTTTGAGTATTATTCAGAGAGCTATGTTTCAAAATGGCATCCTACATTTTGAAGTTCACAGAAGCGGTCATTCATAGTCATTCATTTTAACAATAATATTATAGGCTATATATAATTCTGTACACATATAGAATAATTAATATTTATGTTTAAAGAGTTGTTATTGTCATGGTTGTCCTATGTCTTGGAAGAATATGTGTTATTGTCAGTGTAAGAATCTATGGCGGGAGATCACTGTCAAAAATATTTGTATGCGTAAAAAGAATTTGTACTTGTAATTACAGGTACAAATCAAAAATACGAGTACGACTCAAGAAAAGCTACGGGTACAAATCACAAACTTACACCTACGACTCAAAAAGTTACGAGTACAACTCACAAAATGACGAGTGTGATAGAGCGTGAAATCACTGTCAAAAATACGTCACGGAGGTCACAGGACAGGCTGTTGATTGGGGGAACAATCAATGAGTATTTAACAGCGCATGCGTCCAGTACCTTGCATTCTGATAGAAGGGAAGGAGTGGCTGCATGTTGGTGAAATTTGTAGGAGGAATTTTCAAAGCGGGAATATGGCACAAAGTCACCCAACAGATGGACAGCCTCAGTCCCAGCAAAGATTTTCTATATACACAAGATAGTCAACTCCCCCTTTTTTTCCATCTCCACTGATGTGGTGCATCATGGGAATCCAAAGAGTTCAGGTGGCGACTTTTCTCCTATCTCTATAATGTAAAGTCTGCTTCATTTCCTATTCAAAGCTTTCTCTTTTGAAAACGATTGAAAAAGATTCACCTGGATTTGTTTAGAGACACCCCTCCTTAACACATACGTGTTATTATTTCTACGATCGATGTATTCACTTGGCCTGACAAGAGCTCTTTATCGCGGAAGACTGTTTGCAATTGCCAGCTATCATGAAATTCCTCCTACAAATTTCACCAACATGCAGCCACTCCTTCCCTTCTATCAGAAAGCAAGGTGCTGGATACATGCACTGTTAAATATTCATCGATTATTCCCCCAATCAACAGCCTGTCCTGTGACCTCTGTGACGTATTTTTGACAGTGATTTCACGCTCTATCGAACTCGTAAGTTTGTGATTTGTACTCGTAAGTTTGTGATTTGAACTCGTAAGTTTGTGATTTGTACTCGTAAGTTTGTGATTTGTACCTGTCGCTTTTCTTGAGTCATACTGGTTTTTATTTATTTGTACTCAGAATTTTCTGATTTGTACTTGTAATATTTTTTTGAGTTGTACTCATATTTTTTTTATTTGTACTTGTGTTTTTGTTATTTTTACGCATATGTATAGTTTTGACAGTGATCTCCGTCCATAAGAATCTGCCTTGGGGGAAGAGGCTTCATTGTCAGTGAGAGAATCTGCCTTGGAGGAAGATGTCAGTGAAATACCTTTTCTATTTATTATATTTTACTATTGTTAGATATTGTTAAGTATTTGTGCATTATTCAGAGGTAGTTCAGAGGTAGAGTAATTTAAAATGTCATTAAAACATTAAAACAATACCTTCTTTATTAACCCTCAGAGTACTACAGGGCCGATGATCGGCTCACGGAGGTGTGCTGCGTGAGAACTAGCCAATTGTTGGACATAGATCTGCCCTCCCATTTGCTCTCTGTTATTTTTTTATTGGTCAATTTTACCTAGCAACAAACTGTGCCGAGCAATAGCAGAGGACTTCGGTGTTAATATTAGCCAATTAAAATGGTTGTGAAGCGAACACCTTTTTTTAATTGGTTAAAAAGAAAACCCTGTCTCCTAGGCTAGCTGAGAGTTGAGAAATGGCGGATTAGAGAGTGAGATTTTAAGCGATTCGGACAGAGAATATGTTGAAGGTTTTACGGCTTCTGAGGCTCATAAAACGTATAATTGGTTGGGACTGTATAGCTATGTGGATAGTGATGACAGCGATTTAAAAGAGGAGGAGGATGGACAACAGGAGGATGACGAGGGGGATGAAGAAGAGGAGGAGGATGTGGCGGGAGGTGACGACAGTACAGACAAAGACATGCCTTTAATTTGGTTGCTGAACAAAAACTTCACGAGTCCCGATTTGGACCCAAGTAACAGAATTGCCAGAACAGAAAATAACATCGAACATAAAGAAGTATACATAGATTAGTGACTTCACCAAATTGGATTTACAAACCACTGAAAAAAAAAACACTGATTGCAAAAGGACTTTACAGAGAATAAGCTTCCTTGCCAATTCAGATGTCTCCACAACTCAAAAGTAAGTTACGTGTATTAATAATGTAGCGTTTCACGCAGGTTGCAGGATAGAAGGAGACAACACACCGTTTCCAAGTTCCAACGCTTTAGAGACCACTGCTCTATCCACTTGCTCTGCACCGACCCCAATGAGCGTGCAACGCCCCGTTTTATAGCTTAGCCCCTCCCCTTTATGTTAATCGGGTGCCAGAGCGAACAGCTATCCCATTGGTCCCCAGCCGCACACCAGGACCAATGGGCACACACAACAAACAGCCACAGAGACAGAGCGAACCCGCAGCTGCAGGTAATACAGACAGGTGGGTGGGGGGTGGCGGGGGAGGAACACAATACAGTGGCATAACAGACAGTAGAAACAAGAGGGAATACAGTACACAACACAATACACGGATCGCTACAATAATAATAATAATAATAATAATAATAATAATAATAAGTAGTAGTAAGTTATTTAATTAACACTTATTTGTGTTAGTATACATGGTGTACAATCTTTATATAAAAGACAAGGCTTTCGAGGGCAAGTACGTTTACTGTGCTGTGCGGTTAATCTGTTTGTACAGATAGATGCGTTGCTTGCAAAATTGAATATATCTTTTGATTCATTGTTTGTAAACATCTGTGGATTTAAAAAAAAAAAAAAACATTCTGGGGATTTATATGTCGTATTTTGAAAGTGTTTATGTGCATGGTTGGTTTTGAAAATAACTGATGTTTTGATGATAAAAATACCGTTTGTATAACAAAGGTGTCTTTGCCAATACATATTTCTATATTCAGTCCAAAAATATATCAATAACAGAAAGAACAAAAAACTTCAATGTCTTAAGTTTCTTGTGATATATAGGTTTCATATTATATATATATATATATATTTGGGTGTAAAATTAAGTAATTTGCTACGCTATCCCAATCGCTGTTATTTGCGTGTGACAGCTGTAGTCCTGTGGCGTAGAGCACTCGCCGTGACGTAGTACTCTGAGGGTTAATACAGTTGGGACTATGTGTTGGAAAATGTTGCTTAATTAATATGAGGGAAGCTTAAATAAATGCTTTAATAAATAAAGGTAAAGCTCTGAAAACGGAGCTGTTTAAAAATAAGATTAATAATACTGTAAAAGTATGCCTTCTCTGTACTACACTATAGTCCTGGCAGGCGCCCCGTGAATCGAAGTATAAATCGACTAAGGACTTCTTCAGTAGACAAGTCAAGGAATGTTATACATTGTCTGTATATTCTGCCAACACGATATTTCCTCTTTTTCTGTTGCTCTGCTAGCATTTACAAATATAGATGTCTGAAAGCCATGTTCACTCTTTAACTAGAAACAGAGATTGTTCTGAAGTACTTCCTGCTAAATAATTAAGAGGAGTGTAACCAGTCTTAAGTGATTTCCATGCAACATAGTGATTTGCGATCAAATTAACTTTTGAATTTAGTGGTGAACTTGCTGGATTATTCATGACACCTCCCACAAATTTGAGGGAAAAGCACTTGCAAGAGAACAACTCGAAAACTCGTTTTTTTTCCAACGCAGCATCTATTTTGAATCTCACTCAAAAGCGCAACTTTCTTACCAAAAAGGACTTGCAGAAAAAAATTTCCACAACTCCCCTTGCGACACACACAAGGCGTTAGAATATTTGGCCCTTTGTGACTAGAGCCCAATATGTCTCATTCGTGTGGCAATCAAAAAAGTTCAAACAGATGTGACTGAGTTTATTTCATGTCATTATCATGTATTACACTGTGTAAAAAAATTTATAAGTATACTAGCATTAATGACGTGGTTTTGGTGGACTGATTGCTTTTCCACTTAACCCATGGAAATCCAAGCTTTCAAATTGTTACCACTTCACACTGAATACTCACCCAATAAACTACTTATAGCAGTTTTTTTTATCTTTGAGTAGATATTGCAGTCCATCAGACTTTGAGCAGGTCTGATATTATACAGATATCATTAGAAATCATGTCACAAGGCTTACACCGTGTAACAATTTTTTTTTTTGTTCCTGGGTAGTAAGTGTTATTTCCTAATTGCTTATGCCTCAAAAGTATAGAAAATGGCTATTATTCCCCACAAACTTTGCTTTTGTGACCAGGACAGCGATATTTAGAAATTTACCTATTTTCCAGAACATTCCAGATAGATTCAGTGCTGAGTAAACTTGGAGTAACTTCTAGAACTTTCTAGAACTTTCCAGTAATATACAGTGCCTTGCGAAAGTATTCGGCCCCCTTGAACTTTGCGACCTTTTGCCACATTTCAGGCTTCAAACATAAAGATATGAAACTGTAATTTTTTGTGAAGAATCAACAACAAGTGGGACACAATCATGAAGTGGAACGAAATTTATTGGATATTTCAAACTTTTTTAACAAATAAAAAACTGAAAAATTGGGCGTGCAAAATTATTCAGCCCCTTTACTTTCAGTGCAGCAAACTCTCTCCAGAAGTTCAGTGAGGATCTCTGAATGATCCAATGTTGACCTAAATGACTAATGATGATAAATAGAATCCACCTGTGTGTAATCAAGTCTCCGTATAAATGCACCTGCACTGTGATAGTCTCAGAGGTCCGTTTAAAGCGCAGAGAGCATCATGAAGAACAAGGAACACACCAGGCAGGTCCGAGATACTGTTGTGGAGAAGTTTAAAGCCGGATTTGGATACAAAAAGATTTCCCAAGCTTTAAACATCCCAAGGAGCACTGTGCAAGCGATAATATTGAAATGGAAGGAGTATCAGACCACTGCAAATCTACCAAGACCTGGCCGTCCCTCTAAACTTTCAGCTCATACAAGGAGAAGACTGATCAGAGATGCAGCCAAGAGGCCCATGATCACTCTGGATGAACTGCAGAGATCTACAGCTGAGGTGGGAGACTCTGTCCATAGGACAACAATCAGTCGTATACTGCACAAATCTGGCCTTTATGGAAGAGTGGCAAGAAGAAAGCCATTTCTTAAAGATATCCATAAAAAGTGTCGTTTACAGTTTGCCACAAGCCACCTGGGAGACACACCAAACATGTGGAAGAAGGTGCTCTGGTCAGATGAAACCAAAATCGAACTTTTTGGCAACAATGCAAAACGTTATGTTTGGCGTAAAAGCAACACAGCTCATCACCCTGAACACACCATCCCCACTGTCAAACATGGTGGTGGCAGCATCATGGTTTGGGCCTGCTTTTCTTCAGCAGGGACAGGGAAGATGGTTAAAATTGATGGGAAGATGGATGGAGCCAAATACAGGACCATTCTGGAAGAAAACCTGATGGAGTCTGCAAAAGACCTGAGACTGGGACGGAGATTTTTCTTCCAACAAGGCAATGATCCAAAACATAAAGCAAAATCTACAATGGAATGGTTCACAAATAAACATATCCAGGTGTTAGAATGGCCAAGTCAAAGTCCAGACCTGAATCCAATCGAGAATCTGTGGAAAGAACTGAAAACTGCTGTTCACAAATGCTCTCCATCCAACCTCACTGAGCTCGAGCTGTTTTGCAAGGAGGAATGGGCAAAAATTTCAGTCTCTCGATGTGCAAAACTGATAGAGACATACCCCAAGCGACTTACAGCTGAAAACTATGTGGAGCTGGTTCAGACTCTGGTGAAGAACTACGGCACAATGGGCTGTAGGATGTCCCTCAAAGTCCATATCCTTGATGCTCATCTTGATAAATTCAAGGAGAACATGGGAGTGTACTCGGAGGAGCAAGGCGAGCGCTTCCACCAGGATATACTGGACTTTGAACGCCGCTACCAAGGACAATATAATGAGAACATGATGGGAGACTACATTTGGGGGCTGATTCGTGAAAGTGATTTACAGTATAATCGTAAATCTCGAAAAACTACTCACTTCTAAATCTTTTGCAGTCATTTTTGTATTACTTTAGTTCAGAGTCTGAACCAGCTCCACATAGTTTTCGGCCTTGTGATTGCCCAGGAAGCCCCGAACCACTGCAACAAAGCTGTTCCAAGCCGCTTTCTCCTTACTAGTGATCTTGTTGGGGAATTCATTGCACTCCAGGATCTTCTTTATCTGTGGTCCGACGAAGACAGTGGCTTTGACCTTTGCCTCAGACAGCTTAGGGAAGAAGTCTTAAAGGTACTTGAAGGCTGCCGACTCCTTATCTAGAGCTCTGACAAATTGTTTCATAAGGCCCAATTTGATGTGCAGTGGTGGCATCAGAACCTTCCGGGGGTCCACCTGTGGCTCCCACTTGACGTTGTTCCTCCCCACAGAGAACTCGGTCCGCTGTGGCCAGTCCCACCTGTGGTAGTGCGCCTTGGTGGGACTGCTGTCCCAAAGGCAAAGATAGCAGGGAAACTTGGTAAAACCGCCTTGGAGACCCATCAGGAATGCCACCATTTTGAAGTCTCCTATGACCTCCCAGTCGTACTCATCATACTTCAAGGCATCCAGCAAGGTCTTGATGCTGTTGTAATCCTCTTTGAGGTGCACCGAGTGAGCCAGGGGAAGAGACGGGTACTTGTTACCATTGTGGAGCAGCACGGCTTTGAGGCTCCTGGATGAGCTGTCAATGAAGAGGCGCCACTCATTCTGGTTACAGGTGATTCCAATTGCCTCGAACAGACTGGTCACATTGTGGCAGAAGCAGAGCCCATCTTGACGGGTGAAGAAGCTGGAAAAAGGTTGGTGACGCTTCCTCTGATCTGCGACTTGCACACTTTCATCCAACAAGTTCCACTGCTTGAGCCTAGACGTCAAAAGCTCGGCATTGGACTTGGTGAGACCAAGATCTCTAATCAAGTCGTTGAGGTCTTTTTGGTTGGGGTAGTATGGGTTTCTCTCCTCAGCTCCACCTCTGAAATTGTTATCTGGATCTACAACGTCTTCCTCGCTCTCTGACTTGCTGCTCTCTTCTAAAGACGGCTGCTCTCTCTCCGGAGGAGTGGGCACAGGGAGCTCATGGCAGTGTGGCACCGGGGCGATGGATGAAGGAAGGTCCGGATACGTGATAGCAGGTGCATTCTTGCCAGTCTGACGTTTGGAAGGGTCCACCATGCAGAAGTAGCAGTTGCTTGAGTGGTCAGTGGGTTCCCGCCAAATTCTTGGGATAGCGAACTTCATGGCTCTCTTTTCCCCTCTGTACCATCCTACAAAAATACATTTATTTCACCCATGACTAATGTAAAAGAGATATTCGCAACATTTTTCATATATGATATATTTTTAACAAATTTTAACAAATTTTATAACATAAAATTCCGAGCAACAATTGTCCATCTTACCTTCCAGAGTTTTTTTGCAGTGCTCGCAGGTGAAATGAGGTGCCCAGGGTTTGTCTTGGTCCCCGACAGTCATACCGAAATATGCCTTGTAGGCCTCACACATCTTAGCAGATGCTTCCACGGAGTACTTTTTCGCTCTTGTCTTGATAAATTGGCCGCAGACATAGCTTGCAGCCTCTTGATGCCATCTCAGAAAAATGCAGATATGTATCCACTTAGGCAGCTGGAACTAAACTGAACTGGTGGGCTTAAGGCCCCTGTATTTATACTACTATTTATATTACTGGAAAGTTCTAGAAAGTTCTAGAAGTTACTCCAAGTTTACTCAGCACAGAATCTATCTGGAATGTTCTGGAAAATAGGTAAATTTCAAAATATCACTGTCCTGGTCACAAAAGCAAAGTTTGTGAGGAATAATAGCCATTTCTATACTTTTGATGCATAAGCAATTAGGAAATAACACTTACTACCCAGGAACCAAAAAAAGATTAAAAAAAAACTGCTATAAGAAGTTTATTGGGTGAGTATTCAGTGTGAAGTGGTAACAATTTGAAAGCTTGGATTTCCATGGGTTAAGTGGAAAAGCAATCAGTCCACCAAAACCATGTCATTAATGCTAGTATACTGGTAATTAACTTTGAAAATGTATTATATTACTGTGTATTTAAATAAATTGATCTTGCATTAAATCCATTGCTCTGCATTAAATCATATTTGCTATAAAATACAAATCATAAATAGTTCTTATTCAACAATAATTGAAAGAAAATGACCATCTGTGTGTGTGTGTGTATATATAAATATTTATATTTATATTTATATTTACTGGGCAGCAGTGTGGAGTAGTGGTTAGGGCTCTGGACTCTTGACCGGAGGGTTGTGGGTTCAATCCCCAGTGGGGGACACTGCTGTTGTACCCTTAAGCAAGGTACTTTACCTAGATTGCTCCAGTAAAAACCCAACTGTATAAATGGCTAATTGTATGTAAGATAATGTGATATCTGTATAATGTGAAATAATGTATAATGTGATATCTTGTAACAATTGTAAGTCACCCTGGATAAGGGTGTCTGCTAATAAATAAATAATAATAATACTGTACACAGTGCCTATAGAAAGTCTACACCCCCTTGAACTTTTTTCACATTTTGTTGTGTCAGTGCCTCAGAGTTTCATGCATTAAATGAGGATTTCTTTTTCCACTTATCTACACAGCATACTCCACACTGTTAACAGGAGAAGTTTTTATTGAGAAAAAAATTGCATATTAAAAATACAAAACTGAAAGATCATAATTGAAGTCTCCACCCGCCTGAGTTAATACTTGGTGGAAGCACCTTTGGCAGCAATTACAACTGTGAGTCTGTTGGGATAGGTCTCTACCAACTTTGCACACCTACAGTATATTTGGCAATATTTGACCATTCTTCTTTACAAAACTGTTCAAGCTCTGTCAAGTTCCTTGGGGAGCGTTGATGGACAGCAATCTTCAAGTCATGCCACAAATTTTCGATTGGATTTAGGTAGGCGCTCGGACTGGGCCACTCAAGGACATTTACCTTTTTGTTCCTTAACCACTCCAGTGTAGCTTTGGCTGTGTGCTTTGGGTCATTGTCCTGCTGAAAGGTGAAATTCCGTCCCAGTTTCAGCTTTCTTGCAGAGGGCAGCAGGTTTTCCTCAAGGACTTCTCTGCTCCATTCATTTTCCCTTCTATCCTGACAAGTGCCCCAGTCCCTGCCGATGAGAAACATCCCCATAACATGATGCTGCCACCACCATGCTTCACAGTAGGGATGGTGTTCTTTGGGTGATGCACTGTGTTGGGTTTGCGCCAAACATAACGCTTTGCATTTAGGCCAAAAAGTTCCATTTTAGTTTTGTCAGACAACAAAACTTTTTGCCACATGTCTACAAAATCTCCTGGGTGTTTTTTTGCATACTTCAAACAGGATGGGCTTTCTTGAGTAATGGCTTCCTTCTTGCCACCCTACCATACAGGCCAGATTTGTGGAGCGCTTGGGATATTGTTGTCACATGCACACTTTGACCAGTCTTGGCCATAAAAGCCTGTAGCTCTTGCAAAGTTGCCATTGGCCTCTTGGTAGCCTCTCTGATCAGTCTCCTTCTTGCTCGGTCATCCAGTTTGGAGGGACAGCCTGATCTAGGCAAGGTCTTGGTAGTGCCATTACACCTTCCACTTCTTAATAATCGTCTTGACCGTGCTCCAAGGGATATTCAAGGCCTTTGATATTTTTCATACCCATCCCCTGATCTGTGCCTTTCAGCACCTTTGTCCTGGAGTTCTTTTGAAAGAGTCTTTGCTTTGAAATGCACTACCCAGCAGAGGGAACCTACAGGAACTGCTGAATTTATCCTGAAATCATGTGAATCACTACAATTTAACACAGGTGGAGGCCACTTAACTTGGTGTGTGATTTTTGAAGGCAATTGATTACACCTGAGTTAATTTAGGATTTCTATTACAAGGGGTTGGACAGTTATCCAACCAAGCTATTTCACTTTTTATTTTTAATACATATTCTACAAAATAGGATAGGATGTGTAGATAAATGAAAAAAAATATATCTTTTAATGCATTTTAATTCCAGGCTATAAGGCAACAAAAGGTGACATTTTTTTAAAACCATTGGTGAACCCTTGTAACAATGTAATGAATACTTGATTTTTATAGAGAGCACACGTTTGTTGATTTGATTTACCATCCCCCAGTAAAATGTCTAAATGCAGGACACCGGTCCCCCATTGTTTTTCCACTCTCCTGATTACAGCTTAAGTGACATACGGATAAAAGCTGCACTGGCAGAGCAGAAGGACAGACCACAGCAGCTACAGAGCACGGCAGCTATAGCGAGTAGAGCAGCTACAGAGAACAGCAGTGCGGATCTTGCAGCATGGCACAAGGAGATACAAGCGGTTAATTATTTTACTCGGTTGGGAACACCCCCTTGGATTTGTAGTGTTGGTCGCCTGTAACAACCATTAATGTAATAACTAACCGATAATGTAATAATACTCTATAATGTAATATTTTTTTGCCTATAATGTAATAATCACCGGAAAATGTAATAACTTAACAAATAATGTAATAAAAATGTCTGCCCTATAATGTAATAATTTATTACGCATAATGTAATAACCTGCCAACCAATAATGTAATAACTGCCATGCCACCATTGCAAACCTGCCCCGATGAGTCATCCGTGATCTCCTAGTATTTGTCCATATAAATCTTATGATTTGTGACTGCTGTATGCCTTCCTTATATAGGCATGTGGGCAACATTACAAGAAGGTACACATTCTCTGATGGTGGAGAAAATAAGTCTTTTGTAACTAACAAAAACAAGATATTGGCATACATGGTCAGAGATGTTTTTCTGTCCAATATATAGAATGTTATCATGATGTCCGTTATAATTTTTTGTGATTGTTCTTAAATATGTGCTATGTATTTTCAGTCAAACATCATGGAGACTATTGATTGATCCAGTATAAATTGTGGTCAATAATGTTATTTCAAAATATTCTTTTTTCTTTTTTTTTTTAGCCAAACAATTCTGTTTTCATGAAATATGTGTTGAAGGTTTATAAATGATAAAGACCACCTAAGCTGTTCTGCTTCAGTTCCGGTTGCCTGTATCTATGGCCATCCATTTCACCCCTTTAATATACTTAATAGCTAATAGATACTGGTCGAACACAACTGTTTTTTTTTTTTTCTTTTTACACAGCATTGTAGCCTATAGAATAAACCATCATGTAAAATGATGGTTTGTAATACAGCTGAAGAAAAAACAAAATAGCAGCATTAATTCACAGGGATGGGTGAAGGTTCCTAGTATATATTGGTAAATGAGATCATACAAATCTTAAAATGGGAGTTTACTTCTTCCTCATTACAATACCTATTTAAATTGAGTTTAAATGCTTGCAGAGTCAATATAGTTGACAGTTTGCTGCCACTGCGGTTTTCCTTCTACCATCTGCTATTTGTAAATCCTGTAGTTTGCATACTAAGGGTAGAATGTTTGATACAGTTTCATTTTAATAGTTATAAACTTGCATTGCTTTTAAGTATTAAAAAGTACCCTGATTTTTATTTGAATGTATTTTAGATGCACTTAAATCTCTGTATTGAATTAAAACTGATAGTTTTAATCAGAATGGATTAATTGATTACTTGCCACCTGAGGTATACCATAGCAACAATTGTACCTATTTGAGAGAACGGTGAATATAGATGTTCGATTGGCTGCTGCTGTATACTTCTAATACTGTATTACTTTTAGATACTCTGTACTGCACTTCAACATATTACTACCAAGCTGAAATGTTGCTTTGATTGAAAACCATTTCATTAGATACTTGCTACTTTGAGACTCTTGGCAATAATTGTGAAACTTGTGAATAAACTGTTGACCCTGTATTACACTTTAACATACAACTGAGATGAAATGCTGCTCTGATTTGAAAACCATTTAATTAGATACTCGCTCCTTTGAGACTTTTAGCAGTAATTGTGATAAACTGTTAAATGCTATTGCTGGACTTGGTTTTGATTTATGCTGGGTACATTGTGGGAAAGACAAGCACGTTCACTACATCCACAAAGAACCTGTGTGCATAGTTTCTAATTGAGGGGTTAGAGGGTCTTACATAGACAGGGAGTGGTGTAGTTGGTACTACATTAGATACCTTTGGGTGTACAAGGGTTACAGCCTCATCTAGTAAAGGCACTACAAATAAGAGTATGCTTGTTTGAATTCTGGTTGTGCGTAGTTACTAATCTTGGCTGGGCACCAGTTTGGGAGTGTTGCATCGGCCTTTCCACTGCTGTGAGTTTTGGGAGGAAAATCTTCTGGGGTTAGTTTGCCTCACTGTGCAACAGTGCCCCCTCCCATTCTATATAAGCTGGCCGCAGGATAGATGGGTGTCTTATCTTCATGGCCTTATCAAAATGAATCATATTGGGAATGACTGTAACAGACACAAAAGCAATACATGCTGCATGCGTCTGTTGCTTTAAGTAATGATATTACCCTGGATGGCTAAAATAGGTTTCAATATAGATATCACAAATAAGTCATTCAAATAATTAAATAATTTATTATCTGTACAAAGTTTTCAAACACAATTTACAATAAGTTACCATTTGCAGTAAAACAATGAAACTAATTAAAAATAAACTGTTTAAATGCACATATATAATAGGTAAGAGAATAAATATCAAGCAAGTTAAAGTAAGCCAAAAATGTAAATAATAAATTACCAAAACCAATATACAGCTATGGCCAAAAGTTTTGCATCACTCTATAGAATTAACTCATTTTGCTTCATAAAGTTGAATGAAAACCATAATATTACGTTAACATATTGAATTACATACCGTTTTATATTTTTCCATATACTTAATGAAAAACTGACAAATGTGAATTATGTCTCAATCCTATAATTCTAGGAAATGCAACATTTTGGCCATAGCTGTACACTAAGTAAAATACATTTCTGACAGCAGGGCTTGCTTTCTGATAATCTTGCACTTGGAGTGAAATTGCTGCTTCCCCAAATGACTGACATCCTTTTCAGCCTGTAAGACTTTTGGCCAAAGCTGTAGTTTATAAATAGAGTGGTTATGAAGCACAAATGAAAAAAAAAATTCTACTGTGCAGGGACTATAAATTATACCTATTTTACCATTTATGTACCAAAATATTGATGTGTTATTCATTTGTGTGTATTGAAAGTGGAATACTATTGGAATTTTATTATAATAAATAATAATAATAATAATAATAATAATAATAATAATAATAATAATAATAATAATAATAGCAATAATAATAATAATAATAATAATAATAATAATAATAATAATAATATGTATATATTTCCAAACATGTTAAAGGTTTTTTTTTTTTCTCAATCATTATTAACTTTGGAGTAAATCTTTGAAATTCTAGAATGTTAAAGTGCAATGTGCTAGAAAGTTCAATGAAACAAGCAAATGACTGGTCCCAACAGCTAATAAAGCTGCACAGAACACATCTGTAACAATAATTCTTATTTTGTATTTTCACATCGGAATGTTGTCATCTATAGAAAGATAGGTGACAGGTCATTAGTAATTGTCAATCCATCTATACCTTCATCATCCTGTAAAAAAAAGGAGCATATCAATATTTAGGAGAGAAAACAAACAAAAAAAACACATTGAACTTTTTGGGGGACATTATTTAGTGATTATACATCAGAATTCCTCCTTATTAAAATGGCTATTGAATAGCACTGATTAGTAAACGTGAATTCAAAAGACATTCAGGATCTATTTTTATGTCTACATTCTAAAGACCTAATAATGATATGGGAATCCAACTGTATAACACTTATATTATTCCAAATAAAAAAAAAATTCCACTGTTTTGGCTATTTATAGGATAGCACTATTTGCACTGTGTAACAAATTACAGTATATCACTAGTGATACAGCAAAAATGATTTTGTATTTTCATGTATTATTTAATTAATGTTTACAGAAAACAAAGCTGGCTATGGTAGTCTAATGCCACTCACAGAATCCTTGGTATTGTATTCTTTTTCCTTACTTCTGTAGGATACCACATGGATAAGGGTATATACCCTGCAAAGGAAAACAAAAATATAAGCAATAGTCAAAAGATAGATGGATGCTGTTAGTATGGTGCTGCATATAAAGATAAAGCGGCCACAGCAGTGCAAGCACACATCTAACATGGTTTGCACATTCTCACTCTTACAGTATCTTATAAACCCCTACATAGATTAAATGATACCTTTTTAATAGGATCAGCTAAAATATACAGCATATTACAAATATCCACACATTACTAAAATAAAAGAATATAACAATGGTTGCATTAGCAATATTATATAAAGTATAAGTTGAAACTATACAGTACAACCTATCTAGACAACATACTATATGTCCCTTCATTTGGTAAAAGTAGGTTTGAAAAACCTCTATAATCTTGAAATACCAGCTTTGTTTATTCTAACAGATACTTTGAACCTTGCAATACTGGAAATAGCAAACTGATTTCGAACTAGGTCTGGTCCCTATTGCCTGCAAAAATTTTACTGATAGTGCAAAAGGGCCTTTTTAGGGAAAAGCCTGTTTGTTTTTACTATACCTGTGATACAGCATTGCCAAAAACTGTACAATAAGCAGCACTGCAAAAGTCAGCAGAAACATCAATCCGATGGGCTCCACATTGAGATATTCATCTGAGACAGTGCCATTGGGGTAGACTTTGGGAATCTTGATACTGATGGCTTCCCCAATGGCTTGAAGGAAAAATGTAGCAACCACCCAGAGGACATTGACAATGAAGTAAAGGAATGTTGCCTGTGACAGAAAATATGAAGAATTTGCATTCAGTTAATTAAAAAAAAAAAAACCTAATGTAAATATATCTATTGAACTGAGCTCTCATAAGATGGATGTAAACACTGTATTACACTTGTCAGTGCTAACATTTTTAAAATAACTTTTGCAAAAACTGTATTCCTGTGACAGAATTGGGTGCATTCCAAAATTCAGCAATGAATGTCAACAAATCAATTTGGATGATGTCACTGTTCTGCCAGTTTAAGGAAAAGTCTGTTGACTTTCAGAATAGGGGTTACTGTGACTGTTGAAATCCACCAGCTTTTCACACCACTGATTAGCGACAGGTTACAATGGCAGTTTTGGAATTTGGTGTTGATCTGTTAAAATCCAGTGCTGAATTAAGAAATGCTGTGGTGTGACACTATAAATCTGCCATAATGGGAGATAACATATGGGTTTTCTGTAAATACCACAAAAAGAGGGCTGAACATGGTGTCTCTTATATCAATAGTGCAGAGGGACTTGCTCATTACATGACATGTTAGCAGGGGATCTCTGCGGATACCACAGGTGCTGTCAAAATGTAAGTCTGGAGAATTCCAGACACTAATTTAGTAAATATAAATGATTTTAGAAACGTCTGGACTTATACATTTGATGTATGTGTTCTAACTGATTATCTATAAGTTATTGTAATATTTACACTGGTGCAATTCCGTTTACCTTGTTTCTAAGGGATTTCAACTCCCTTTGAACCTCTTCTTTATTGGTTTGGTCCTCTGACAAAGGTTCCAAGTATCTTTCAATTAACTTTATCCAAAAGACGTGTTCTTCCTGAGAAATAAAACACACAATCTTTATAAAGGAAGCTTACAAAATGATAAAGTACAGCTAATACCAAATGTGAGAATAATAACTCAATGGATACTATCTCTCTATAGCAGAAGCTTCTAAAGTCTCATGACCTAAATATGGCAGCCATTTTAAGTCACGGGTCAAAGTGAAGGTTAGAGTTTACGAGATATTAGCACATGTGATTATCATCATAGTAGTACAAAAGTGTGTGCTACATAAGGCTGGTGTTTCTAACCTAAATATCAAAGTAAAAATAACTCACATCAGATAGTTTTTCCACTTGAGGAGCCATTAGTGTTTTTTCAATAGCTGTTCTTATTCTCCTTTGCAGAATTTCCATTTCATTCATTGCCAGAATTCTTCTTGCGGAAACATTTAGGGACTCCTTCAGATCTTCTATCAAACTGTCAGGTAATATATCTTCTGGACCTACTGTGTCATATAGTTCTTGATTCAAAGTGTCTGTTAGCATGAGAACCAATTCATCACACACATCTTCGTGCCTTTCGTCTCTCAGCACGTACTTTATTTGCTCGGCCAGGTTTCTTTTCAAGTTAGCGTAAGTAAGTTTTTTTAGGAATTCTTCTTGAACAGGTTTAATCCAAACTTAAAGAAAGTGAAAAACATAGTGTTTAACATTCCAGTTTCATTTTTAAATTGGGTTTAACATTGATTGTCTGTTTATAAATAGTTTTAACAATGCAGCTCAAGGAAACCAAACATTGTATATGATGCTCCTAACAAAGTATATTGAAATCAGTTTTTATAAATTTCTTAAAATGTATTTGGATTGATTTGCAGTATGTGATGCAAAGCATTTCATACCCTGTATATACTTACCACTTTCAGGTATATCTTGAATTCCATCCTGCTCCTGCACCTGCTCCTCCTCATCCTCAAAGCGACTGTGATTTTCATTTACATTTTCATCTTCATCAGATTTTTCACTTTAACAAAATGTAAAAAATGGTAACACTTTACATTGTAATTATGTGTAAGCAGACATTTACTAAAAGCGGAGTTTCATGAGGCAAACATGAAAGACATGGTCTGCTTGTTCGATGTGGAACAGGAACAGGTTTTGGTCTTTTCGTGAAATCAGTTTGTTCTATTTTTTCTGTTCTATTTATGGCTGACAGCGATTTGGGGATGTTGTTTGTGCTTTGTGATGATTATTTTTTTCAGTCATAAAGTTCCAAGCAGTATGTATATCATATGTAATAAACTATAATATTATAATATGATTATGCATATAAAACAAATCTCGCTATACAATACAGACCATCAGAAATCCAGGCTACACTTACTGCAGTTTGCCACTATTGCAAATACAGTTGTCATTTGTCTAATATTAGAATACAGAGAATCAGCAGTACAGCAATGGCCAAATGTTTTGCATCACCCAATAGAATGAACTATTTTTTATTTATAAATCTAATGAAACCTACTGAATAATGTTACATTAACACTCCTTTGTAGTTTTCCATATACTTAACGATAAATACATGAAATACTGTACTACGTTAAACTTTTGCAATATAATTTTGTAGTTTCTTTGATTACATAAAGGTAAATAAAAGATCTAAATTATGTTCATCTATATATATATATATATATATATATATATATATATATATATTATGTCTCAATCCTAAAATTCTAGGTGATGCAAAACTTTTGACTATAACTGTACCTGCAGGGCTCCACCATGTTTCACCGTGTGGAACTGCTCCTCAAGCAGACCGGACTGTTCCACCCAACAAGAAAAAAGATAAATAAATACATTGCTTTATATGCAGTGCAGTAGTACATGATCAAATAAAAAAAAAAAAAACTAGAGCACTAGAACACTACAGTACTGTATGTTTTTTATAGCAGCATATCTTTTTTTGTAGCAAAATATCATTTGTATGGCCTTCAAAGAGATAATATTGAGTTACTATGCTGTCATACAGGGTATTAGGCGTTAAAAAAATAAATAAAAAAAAAATTACTTATCACATGAAAACACATTACTTTTCAAATCTCAAATCAAATCCAAAGAGTCATATGTGTATTTCACAAGAAATGGAAACGATAACAGTATGCAATTTGCTGCACTCGGATATCTCCGAATGAGATCGCCAAGGCTCCCTAAAACAGTCTTTATTACATATTTACCTTTCGGAACGTGCTGCCTCATTTCCATGTCGTGGGAGGGTCTGGAGTTGGATTTCTTGTAGATTATTTAGATTTTGCTGTTTGTTTAGATTTGTTTGTTGAATTGTCTGTTGGAGTTTTTGTAGGACCACATTCTCTGTCTCCTGATTGACCTCTATTTTTATATCCCAGCAACACATTGTGCACTTCTTGTCACACACCACACCCATAGTTTTCTTTTTTCCCACCTTACTGGTGGACTCTCTGGTGCCCCATGACACAATATGGAGGTTGACCAGTGAATATATAGATAACAGCAGGTACCCACTTGGGATGCAGATTACATACATCAGGCCATAAATAAGTAGACCAAACTCCTGGGGATGGAGAATCGCTGTCGTTACATATAAAATGGTGGCGGACACAAGGAACAGGCCTGATGGTGTGATAAAGGTCTTCTCCTTTACCATTTGACCTGACGAGAAATAATAAATGGTATAGTGAGGATACTATATAATGAACATACTCTGTGATTACATTTTATATATGAGATACTGCTTTGAAATAACAACAAAAAAGCAAATCAGATTTGTGCATATTTACTTCAAACATAGCATTCAATTTAAGTGGAAATCGAATACAAATCAGATGTATACAATAAATGTACACAACAAAAAATTCATTTTTAAAATTCATTTAAAAAAATAAGCCTGAAGCATTCCTTGTCATAAACAATTACTCAGTTACTAATTTTCCTTTTTATTATAACTGAATTATGAGGTTGATGTTATGAAGATGGAGCTGTGTAGAAACCTACCTATAATAGATAAGAAGGTTGCAGTCATCAGAAAGGCATACAATACACTCAGAATTGCAGCCACAGTCAGCTGGAATGAAGGTTTGGTTGTGTAGCAAATTATGATGTAGACAGCAGGAGGAATAACACTTAATACAATAGCAAAGTTTGCATCCCAGTTAAACACAAAAGAAAATGCACCTAAAAAAGATAAACAAAAAAAGTATGACAAATTAGTTTACTCTAATTGTGCCAAGTCAAGAATAGTCAATAGGACACTAGAACGCTATTTGCAAAGACAATGCTGATTGCAATGTGATTGCACTAAACTAAACTAGTAAAAAAAAAAAAAAAGTCGGTTACCTGCTATCATCAAACAAACAGAAGCAGGTCCCAGAATGGATGAACCCACTGTGAATATTTGATAGAATATGTATGCTCTGGAAATTGAGCTGTTCCTTTTAGATGTTTCTGCACCACTGTGCAGGAGGTCCAGGGTATTGGCCAGTGTTGAGGGTCCCCAGCGCCGTCTTTGGTTGTAAAACTCATTAAACTCCTGAGGGGCATTGGTGTAGGCATCAGAAGCTGCATTGTACTCAACTCGCCAGCCTTGTTGAAGAAGCAGGGTGCACAGCCAGCGATCCTCACCTTTTAGAAAAGTATTTGATAATAACACACAACATAAAGGACATATTTGAGGGGGCTGCGTATAACTATAGCACAAATCATAAAGACTTAATAACTGCTGAATTACAAAGCCATCAAGGGAGTATATGTTTCAATGAGTAGTGATATAAATATTATTCAGCTCAGCACAGAGCAACTTGCTGTATAAACGAAAGTAAAATGTACCGCACTCTATAGTGTAATGAATTGCACAAGTGGGCGGCCCCACCTAACCCACCTGACCCAGACACTGATTCGTATACCCACATACAAAATGCCATTACATTGAAATCATTAAAGAGTCAACAGTAAAAGAAAAAATTACTGAGTCTCTGTTTAATTGGTTCATAAGAAAGTGAAGATGTATTACTTTTATATTACATGATGGACCAAGCTCTTAATAATAAGCACCAATGCTGTTAAGTTTTTTTCAGTCAGTTTAAACTTTGGTTGATTTCTTTTTTATTTGTTACCCTGCACCCTACAATGACTTTTCATCTCTCTCAGTACCCCTTCCAGCTCTTCCAATAAAGTAAAAGGTATAGTCAGGGGATTACATTTCTTGCCTCATATTAGTATTATTAACAACATGGTCAAACACCCTCCCCTTCCCTCTTTAATTTAACTGCCTAATCACAACATTTTTTAATGGAACTACTTTCTCCCAGCAGATCTAAAAACTAAAACACTTCAAAAACATTTTTAAAGGAGAAATAAACACATTATATATGTAAATACATTACATATATTCATCTTCATATAGTTGTGTCCTGTAATCTTGAAGGTCAGTGAGAATGTACAGTACAGGTACAAGGAATATAACAGGATGCATTTGATATTAATGAAATAATAAAGGGAATGAAAAATCACCTTGATCATACTGGACATATTCCGAGGCTTTAGTTGCGGTAGTTGTATATCGTTTAAGAACATTGTCATCCATAAGTGCTGATCCCCTAAATAAACTAAAACATCCAGGACTGCAGAGAACAGAACCAAAAACATGCTCCGCTGTTTTCTGGAGCCAGTGGCCCACAGCATACTCAAATTTCTGATACCACACCATAGGACCTGCAAAAAGGAAACTAATGGTTCAGCAATGCAGTCTTCAAATGCATTTTGTAATAATAATGACAGAGGCAAAAAGAGATACTGTATAGTTAAAAAATGTTTTCAGAGGGTTTTTAAAATTGAAAGTACCTTATGCAGTAAGCATCTATATATATATATATATATATATATATATATATATATATATATATATATATATATATATATATATATATATATATACAGACTTGCAGATATTTATATTACAAAGCCTATACTATCACTGACTGGTTACACAGTGGTAAGAGAGCATTTCTGTTTGCTCACTTGCCCTTTTGATTCTGCAGGTAGGGCAACCTCTACATACCCATTCCAGTAGGGTGTATTCTTCCACAAGCTGCTCCTACATTTTGATACATTCGAAGCCGGTCCACCAGCAAGATCAAAGCTGATGGATGAAAGTCAGTATCCCCGTCCAATGCCATGATATATGTGTTATCATCTGATATATCTTTTCTCTTGTTGTCACTTTCATCTTGAGGCAAAATGAAGGCGTTTCCATTCATTGATACAAGACTTGCTCGACAGGGGTTAACTACTGTCTGTGAAAGGAAGAAGCAAGACAGGTAAATGAGACAACAAAAATGGCTGCCTGTAACAAGACATCTGGTTTTGTTGTTTTGGTTTTTCTGTTTACCATCAAATCTAAGGGTCATGTATAGAATGAAAACCTGTCTGTAGTGATGACTATTTCCTGTTGTAAGTCACCTGTATAAAAACCAAAAGTCTCTAAAGACCATGAGGTTTCTTGAGTGCCAAGTGTAAGCAGGCTGGACTGTAAAGTTCTTATAATCAGTGGTGCAGTCAAGCCGGAACGAAATATTTTCTGCAGGCAGCAGTGATGAAGTCGTGCCAGAACTCACATAATAAGCAAGCTAAGTCACATGACTCACATTGCCTGCACAACTGTCTGATTCAGTCAGTAGTCCTCTTGATGCAATGAAAACAGCATTAGGAACGTCTTCTATTACGAACTAAAAATGCATTCAGATTTAGGACTACAACACTGATTATACTTTTTTGGGGATTGTCTTAATGACTATGGGCTAGAACATTCTCAAAGCTCTTTACTCAAAATTAAAAAAAAGCACTGAATAAATTTACCACAACAGACAAATAAATTAAAAAATCAGACATTTTATTAAGGGCTTATAAGTGGTCTTAAGTTGTTTCTTTTTTAGAATGTATTGTCACTGATGACTTGCAGTAAATAGCATTGAGAATATTATCCTATGTTAACATGCAAACAGAATAATTCTAAAATTGCTATTGCACAGCATTTGCATTTGTATTCTGTGTATTTTTCCTGATCAATTGCTAAATAAATTAATTGCATAGCCATGTGGTTCATTGCCTGCTCAGGCAGTAGAAGACCTGGTCATTTCAATAATATTTCAATTTATGTTGATGTTTGTAATTGATTTGTTGTCACCATGTAGTCATTTTTTGTAATAACCCCATACCCATTGACCATTTATTCATATATAATGGGTATTTACATGAAATGAGGGGTAAATGAAAATAAAATGTTTATTACCTGCAATCTTTGAGGATTATTAGTAATATAGCCTTTCCATCCAAGCAAATAGTACATGTACATAATCTGAAAAAAATGGAATACAGTAATTTTCATCTTTCAAAAAATGAAAGTACAGCATAACAAGCTTTATTAAAAGCATCAGTGAACAGTGAGAGCTTTAGAGGATGTTCAATAAAGATACCTGTGACCATCTTTTCTTGTTACGGATCAACTGTTTATCCTTCAGATGTATATATAACATATTTCCTTCTGGAAGTATACAGGCTAATCGTCCTCCATATGGTGTTTCAAATATTGACACCTCATCTGGCTCCTTGTTGGTAAATACCCTATAAAATGAACAGGAAAGTGTTTACTGGGAGGTTGAGAGGAGAATACTAAATATCAAAAAAACTACGACAATGTATCTATTGTATAACTATTCCAAAAATAAACCTCAAGTGAGGAAAGACATAACTAATGAGGTATGACTATAGTTTTAATTTTCCTCACACAAAATTCAATATTTTGTATTATCAATGCAGCAGTTCCATTACATTTTCTATTTATCCTGCCAAAAAATCAATACCTATAGTTTTGAACATCTAGCCTTTCAGTATAAACTGTAATAGCTGAAACACAAATAAAACAAAAGCAAAAAATCTCAAAAGAAGATCAACATTTTTTTTTTTATTACCTGTAAACTTCTATTATAACACTGACAAGATCATTCACATATTTGTTGACATGGCAGGTATCTTTCTCAAATGAATCATCCACAAAGATATGGCATTCAAAATCAAAGTTATCTTTATGTTGTTCTTTCGCATCACCCCTATATCTGTCCAACCTAAAGTGAAAAATATAATACAAGGGTTTATGAAAAGTTAAATAACTCATTTCCTGTAAACATGAATATAAACTAATGGCACGTGGTAATGTTACCTGAACATTGATGTGAGGATCTTCAACATTTCATCGTAAGTTTCATGCCACATTGTTGCGCAGAGGTAAATTAAGCAACTTTCAACTTTTTCACCACTAAAAGATAAATAAATATTAATAGTTACATTCTCATCATAGTATTAGATATGTTATCTAACAAAAACATGAAAAGTATATTATTAAAAAAAATGGATGGGGAAAAAATAGGGTGTTACAGTTAATCCTAAAATGTATACATTTACATATTCTGGTCATGTTCTAAATTTTTTATCCAACGTTCTTTTACAATAGGTTTTTAATCACAATAAGTCAGGTTACGCTAAATATTTGTGAAAGAACACAAAATAAATTGGATGTACCTCTCCTGTTTTCTCTCTTTGATGATTTTCATCCTGGTGTTTAAAAGCAAGGACTGATCGATGAAGGCAGCTTCATAGAGTCGGCGAACAAATATCTGAGTTGTTCGTTCTATTCTCTGTAATTTCTGGGTCCAAATGTAGTATGTAGAACACAACAGCCCAACCCACCAACACAGACCTTCCAGCCCCATTACTGCTGGGCCCCAGGGTTCGTTATACCGTACTGATGTATGGCAAATGCTATTGGAGATTTCATCTAAAACCAGCTTTGAAGTGTTCATAAGTTTGTAATCATAAAAATCTAAGCAAAACCCTCCAATGGTGGCATTGACATTGTTTTCAAGGATATTGTTGAACTGCACCATAAATGATGCCACAAATGCAATGACTACCGCAGGTGTTGTTAACACAACGGGGAGAGCAAAGCTGCAGCGAACGGCATGTATTTTACAGCCCACCACCCCAAACCAGTGGCACACAGCAGAGGCAAAAGCTTGTAATAGAAAAAGGCCAACGCCTCGTTGGACTGTATCAGCTGGAACCTTACTGAAAACTGACCAATCAATACCTTCAATTGTGATATATACTGCAAACACTATGCCAATAACAGCTGTCCTCAGAATGCTAGAAATCATAAATACAAAATCTCTGAATCCTTCCAACTCTGTCAGGGCATTATCCAGTTTGTTACCAGCTTGGAATGCATTTTCCCACCAGTTAAGAGACACCAAGATGGATGCAAATATACCAAGACCAACATACAAATAGTCCTTTGAAGAATTCCCATTAGTAATAGTCGATGTTGATCGTATATAATAATCTAGTCCTAAAAGAATGTACCCGGCTAACACAAACACAACAGAACAAATTGGGAAAATTATTTTCCAAGCTTTCTTCTGTAAATGGAATGCTGCCTGGAAAATCGATGAGAAAAAACAAACGCTGCCTAATATGAATAGGCTGGTCAGAATATCAAAATGGGGCATTGCAACTAGTGCAAGGAGTGAAGTACCAAATGACACAAGGGATTCAATCAGGCATATCTAAAAAAAAAAAAAAAGAGAGAAATTGCAATTTAGAAGAAAGACAAAACACATCTTAGTAAGAAAATATACAATTTACCAAATAAAAAACCATATGAAATGCAACTAGACTTTAAAAATAATAATAAATAAGATACACAAATAAATACAGTTGAAAAATAATATAGTTAATAAATTTGGGGGAGGCTCTATCAAGATACGCTTTCCTGGTAAAAGAACAGGCAAGCATGGTAAAGCATTATATATAGGACAGCAGTGTGGAGTAGTGGTTAGGGCTCTGGACTCTTGACTGGAGGGTCATTGGTTCAATCCAGGTGGGGAACACTGCTGCTGTACCCTTGAGCAAGGTACTTTACTTAGATTGCTCCAGTAAAAACCCAACTGTATAAAAGTGGGTAATTGTATGTAAAAATAATGTGATAACTTGTAACAATTGTAAGTCACCCTGGATAAGGACGTCTGCTAAGAAATAAATAATAATAATAATAGAACACATATAAGAAATCAACCAATCACAGTTACAGATTTGTAAAAATGTCACAACAGATTTTGTTGTTTGGGCAGTCAGAACCAGTTAGTTTCACTTTACGGTTCTCTCACCAAACTGCACAAGATGACATCGACCTCCAAACACCACCATGCAACTTACCACAAGCATTGTTTTAATTTTAGGTGCCACAAAGTTCTTGAATGCACATTTCCAAAGTGATTTCAGAAATAGCAGCACATTTGGTATGGCTAAACTGCATGCCACCATAAGGAGGTGGAAAGTCCTGTCCTTTTTAATCAAAGAATTCTCACTTGCCATTGTAGTAAGAACTAGTAGGGAACCCTGTATTGAAAGAAATAAAATATTGCTATATGTTTTATAGATCCACAAACAGTAAAATACCATGCAAGTTTCATCTCCAGCTCTTAGCATTCATTCCTGATTGCATGAGTCACGTGACTGGGGAGACACAGAGATATTACTGTAGATTTCGGCATCGTTGGGAGTAAAAATATAATTATGTCAGATACTACAAGCAGTTTCTGAAATAATACCTGTTGTAAAAGTGAAGTGTAGAAACAATCCATAATAAATGTGTCATAGTTCAGGTTTATAATGAACAAAACTAGTGGGGCTCTTACATTGGCTTGTGATGTGTCATACTAAGCCAGTGAACATGGTCACTGGCTTAAATTTGCTGTGACAGATTTGAACAGAAACGTACCTTACTAAAAAACGCAGAGACCAGAACAAAGAGTCCAACAAAGAAAGCAAACAGATGCTGCAAAAAAACAAAGCCTCTTCTTTTGCGTTCTTTTTCGGCACCAATTGGATTTAGCTGAAAAGGATCCCACGTCTCTCTGCCAAAAACAAGAATCTATTCTATTAGAGATTTACATTGGGACTTCAGTGTCCTTTTTTGAGGGTCATCTTTTTTACTGTAACTGTTTCAGACATTTAAAGAGATCATGCAAAGACATAATGCACACATTAAACCTTTGAAATCGAGATCAGTCAGTAAATAGCAGTAAATAATGTTAGCTTATTTATATAACTATAAGAAAATATGATATAATTATAATTAGTGTCTAATGTTAAATACATGCTCTAGTGAAACTAGTGTCTTTACTTTTATGTTAATGTCCTATATTACATTCCAACAGAACTTGTATAACTATTTTGCTCTGCTGGTTGAATATAGAAAAAGGGGCAAGTCGTATACAGGAAATCAGGCATGTAAAGTTGTAGTCATATAATAAAAGTGGCTAAGTTAAAAGACACAATTAGGGCAAACTTGGTCCCCACATTTTTTTTTATTATTATTCATGTAGCTACTAGTCCATACTGAAATAAAAATAGGGGGCCAACTTTTCCCAAATTGTGTCTTGACAAGGAAGTAGGGCCTAAGAGTTTACATAAGATAGAAAGCAATATATATGAATATATTGTACATGGGTCAACTCACAAAATCTTTAAACTGGAGTTATCTCTACTGACTGCAGTTTCCATAACATACTAAGAGGTTGATTTCATGAAGTTACTGTACAGTGTTATACAATGCTGGGGGATACATTATCTGTTTCTGTTGTTTTAAAGAAACAGAAGTTACCCCTGGATTTAATTAATGTATTTACTGCTGCTCTGGGGTATAGTCAGACTTCTTATCCCCGCTTCTTATCCCTATGTATTTGTTTCATAAATATCACTGGCACAAAGATATAATAATTACGTTTACACCATAAGCCTGTGCTTCAAAGTGTTGTATATATTTTGTTGGATGTTCTTTTAACTGGAAGTGCCTGTACTTTTTAATCAACTAACCTGCTTTCATATTACTGAGATAACAGCCAGCAACTGAGCCAGAGTTCAACAAAAGCACAAAAAAAATACCAATTCAAATTAATTTCTGCCTATTGAGTTATACAATTTGATACAGTGACTATTTTTCTTGCTCCAGCAAACTAACTTGAAAAACTACTTAGTTACTCAAAAGAATGAGTGTAAAAGAAGAAAAATGTCCATTAAACAACATAGTTAAGACTATGATATATGAAAAGCATTTTCAAATCATAAACACATCATTTTAACCAATGCAGACACATCTGGCTTATAAACAGTTCAAAATTGATATAGGTACTGTAAAAGGAATTGGATGGGTATTTTTACAGCAGGTTGATACCTTGGTTTCTGGGTACCTTTCTCCAAAGCAAGCAAGATGTGAGACTATTTTGAGCTATACAAAGTTTTGGTTTTTTTTCAGTTGTTTGGAATCAAATGGATAATTAAAAGTCCACCCAACAAACAAACAAACAAACAAACAAACAAACGTTATTCAAAATATAATTATAATAAATAAATAAATACAAATGTGTAATGGAATTCTACTTCAGGTTTTATTAATCCATTGAAATTTATATTTTTAAATTTATAATTATAAATAAATATGTATAATTGTGTCAAACAAATTAATTATTATATACTTTTCTATAATTTATATCAGGGAATGATATTAAATTATTTTATAACACAGTAAGAACAAAAGAAGACATTTATGAGCATTGCGCTACTGTACAGCAGTATAACATAAATGTTTTATTTTATTAAATAAAAATTCCCAAATTATATCACAACAACGAAAAGGTGAAACAGCAACTCACTCATGTCTTTTTTCTCTTTTTTGTGATCTATCTTTTTGCTCCTCCATTTTTGATAAGAATTAGATGGATTCCAAGAAATAAATCCGGACGACTGTAGATGTACAGGAGGTCTTGTTCCAATTAAACATCAGCTGCTTGACTCTCGTCTTTATCAGTGTGTTCCTTTGAGTCCATCCCTAATCAAAGTGCATTTTATTGTATGGCAAGTGTTTACATGCTAATAAAGGGTTGATGGGCGGGGGGGGGGGGGGGGGGCATGTGCTCTGTTGGTTATTAAAAAGATGCAACAAAATCCCAGTCTACACTGTAAAAGAATAAGGGACTTTGGTCAAATAAAATTTGAGCTAACATTTACAGTATAGGGGTATGATTCCCCAGCCCAGAGACAGTTGGTTTCCTCAAGTCTGGATAATGTGCACTTTCCCTATGCTGAAGAAAAGTTTTGCTTTGTGAAAAGTTCCCTGGTCCATTTAGTATAGTCCCATTCTTTTATTCCTGCAAATTCCTGCAGTTGATTTATTCTGTGTAGGTCTACAGTAGAGCCATGACTGTCATTATTCTTACCTTTCTGAACAGATCTAGACACTGTAACATAACCTGCAAAAACAGCAATATAATACCTGTGATACACATTTGAACTGAACTAATAGTTCCTCCATTAAGACTCTGTGGAACAAAGTGATAAACAACTAGCCTATTCTAACCTGAATGGCAAGATGGTTGGCCATCAGTTAAACTTCATCAGTTAAACAATACATTCATAATTTCTCCTTTCATTCACATCCTTTCTCTTGCACAGCGATTTTCTTTTAGTTTTATTAAGTGTCTGTCAGACATATTCTACCACTGAGTGATGTATTGCCTTTTTACAAACAAAAGAACACATCTCTCCAAAGGGCATATGAAGATATATTCATAAAATGAGACACAATTAATAATAATAAAAAAAAAAAAATACATATGACAAATAAGGGTAGGGCAGTAACACACCTGAAACTATTGATATCCACAACAAATTACAAGTCATTAGGCAGAATTGGACCCTTGATAAGGAATAGTTAATAGTCATAGTTTTAAAAGTTTCTGGTAGGTATGGCAGTCAGTGCTTGGCACGCATCAATAATTAATTATAAGGCGTTTCTAGACTGCAGATGTCATGTACACACACATTAGGCAGAAACTGAAAATTGAGCATTAAAAAAAATATATATATATAATTTCTATTAAACATTTTCGTAGACATAAAGTACAGATATCCAATTAAACCTTGGAATGCTTTTTTAAATTTTATAATGCAATATTCAAAATTCTAAAGCTACGGGTAATATATATATATATATATATATATATATATATATATATATATATATATATATATATATATATATATATATATATATGTGTGTGTGTGTGTGTGTGTGTGTGTGTAAGATATAAACCACGACGGGCCGTGCGGTTCCCATGATATATACTGTGCCTGGGGTGGCATATATCGTCAGAACTGCAAGGCCCGAAGTGGTTCATACCGCTTATAACACGGCTACCTGTCATTTGGAGGAATTCAAATAATAAAAAATAATGAAAACACATTTGAAGTTAAGACAAAACCAGTAACTTATATTGTGTATATATCCACAGTGTAATATAGTCCCACATTTAATTTAATTTAATTTATTGTTCACTTATTAAAAATAAATTGCAGGTCTCTGTTTATTGTGAATGTATGCATCAAAAGTGGCATCTTGAAACTAGAGGACTAAGCACAAGCTAATGATGTTGATGGTCTGGGTGAAGTTTCATATAACACTGAGGAAGGCAGGAGAGCAGCTGTGATGGATGCTGAAGCTGGATCTTGAGGTGATTTTATGATCTTGTTATAGGCGAGACACACATATTCAAGTCTGTTTTCATCCTTTCAGAAATCAAAAGATGTTTTTGTTAGTTGTCGAACACCCTTGTGTCCATGTCGTGCCAGATTAAGTTTAAGATCAAACCAGACTTTACGCACCAATCCGACCGTGGTGTCAGGGGATAGTGCCTCGGTTTCCCACAGACGCTTCAAATCCAGGCTGGTAATTTGGTGGGTGGTGTCTGTCCTTGTCTGCCTGCTTTTCTAAAAGTTTTCTTGACTGACATGAGTACATTATTGCTGGTTTTAAACTCGCTGTCAGCAGAGATGTTGACACTTCTACTGTTAAAATATCTATTTAGTCCACCTCAGGGTTATAAAACTGGAGACTGAATACTGGTCCCCATTGAACTTCTTGTACTGGCATAAAATCCCCTTTAATGTTGTTGAGATTTCTGGATTTATTTCCTTAAAATGAATGTCCATATTTTTTTCTTTAAGTACATTAACAGCCCATGCTGTCTTTTTTTTTTGTGTTTTTTCAATCTTAGTTTTCTTCTATTTCATTTAGTTGTTCCTCATCTACTGTTAATGTGTCTGCTCTTGACAGAAGCTGGTGCAATTATTTTATTTATTTATTGTTTTTCAGATGGACTGCTGTCTTCACTCAGCATGTTGGTGTTGTACCAGTTATCTGTTTTCATCCCCAAATATATTATAGGATATCGGTGGAATGTCACCCATTTTTGGCAGTGGTTTTGTAACTAATAACAAATAAAATGGCAGTTTGTCATGGAATTTAGAATGCAGTGGTGCGTAATGATTTATTCAGTGTGAAGCAGCTCATTAATATGCAAGCCATGTTATTAGGGCTGTGAAGCGATTAAAAAAATGAATCGCCATTAAACTCAGTTAAAAATTTTAATCTCAGTTAATCTTGGTCTTAATCGCATATTTAATTGATACAATTACTGCATCTTTATTACTGATGCTATTATTATTATTATTATTATTATTATTATTATTATTATTATTATTATTTTAAAGTTCTTCTTATTGCCTATAAGGCCTTACATGGTCTTGGACCTTCTTATATTCAAGATCTGATGATCCTAGTCATTCCCTGAGAAAATGCTAATCTTCTGACATTTAGTTATAATGCCCCTCGTCTTTGGAACTTGGTCCCGATTCATATCAGGAATGCTAGCACAACTGAATCTTTTAAATCCTGTTTGAAAACCTATTTCTTTGGGTTTGTTTATTTGTAGCTGGGTTATATAGACGCATATTGGGACAATTGCAACGAACATTCAGAGTTCGTACGCATCAAGCATACTAAATTGTGGACTAGCTGTTATGGTACTTTCCTGGGGATCATCCTCAGCTGCTGATTAAGTTAGTTCCAATTGCAACGAACAAAGGAGTTGGGGATCAGCTGATCCTCAGGTTTAGTACGCAGCAGAGGAACAAAACTCCAAACCCCAAATGCGTGTGCTCACAAACAGACTGATTCCAGTTCAATAGTTCAAAGGATTTATGTGATTAAGAAAATAGTTTTCAGCCAAAAATAAAAATAAAATAACATTTAAAAAGTTGTATATATGTAAAACATAAACGTAATAATACAAAAAAGTAATTGCATAGGCATACGAATTCATTGTCATTCCATTAAAATGCATTCGTATTTTGGGATGATCATGTAAAAAAAAAAAAAAAAAAAATAATCAATTAGCCTAAAAGTTTTGTGTAGTATATACAAAACGTATTTATTCACATAATTTTATTAACAAAGACCGTTAATCAGAGCAAATATCAAAGCTGTCATTTTAATTACATATGCGAATCGAGTCATCCAAGTATATAAAAGTGTTATATTTATTGTATTCATACCAAAGAAATCATGGCTGGCGGTCGTGCTCAGAATTACTCGACAGAGCAGAAACTTTATTTTGTTGACTGCGTAAAAATGATATCGAAACGGTAGAAGATGGTAGAAAACACGCTGCAGCGGATTTGCAACACTCAAATGTCTGCAGTGAAATTGCAACGAAATTTAATGCTGCGTTAACTGAAAGGCATCCAGGAACAATATTACATTTAAAAAAATTGTGGAAAAGGCTGTTGCAAAGCAAAGCAAAGCCAAGAGTGATTGAGCAGAGCGCCTGACCAGATACAGCCGTATTACATCGATGATACCCAATTTGCTTGCATCAAAAGAAGGAGCTATTGATAGTGATAGCATTGGGATTGATGCACAAGAATCTGGAACGTCAGGTAATATTAACTGCAGTTTCATCAGCATGTTGGCTATTATTTAATGCAATAGTACTTGTACATTAATGGTCTGTTCATCACAGGTGCAGAGAGATGCGCGGCATGAACAGGAAATATCCACCGACAAGTCCATTCCAAATATTTTTCATAATCATCTCATATCTACATGTATTATAAATGTATTTTTATTCTACCACAAAACAGTCCAATAGTGGAAGTTTCTTGAAATTGTAGTTGCAATCGGCTGCCTGCCCATCATGCAACCACGTTACATAATCGAAGATGATGGTCACACACCATCTGGCAATTGATTGACGTGTAGCTATGCCTGTTGATGAAGCTTGGATCCTCATATTGCCTATGAAACCGAATATGGATTTGTGTGCAGTCTATGGCCCCAATAACCACATATTCCGGCGTAGAATAAAATATCTTGTTGCCCTTCTTCATTGGGCATAACAACGTAGTTTTCACGAAGTACCGCTATCAGCTTAGAGATCCTGTGAACAACAAGGCAAACAGTGCTTTTGTGGTTAATTATATTTACTGCCTTATTAAAAACTGAAAGCTCTGCTAAATGTTATAGTTTTTTTAAAATTTATTTACACAGAATTATACAGAGAAATTTCAGCATTTGCTGTTAAATTGTTCAATCCAACTGCTAAATTACGATGGAGTCAGTTTATTGCTCACCTTAATACATTTAAAATTATACTGTATATTTTCTTATCAGCTATTATTATTTGTTTATTATTTGTTTATTTAGCAGACACCTTTATCTAAGGTGACTTACAGAGACTAGGGTGTGGGAACTATGCATCAGCTGCAGAGTCACTTACAACAACGTCTTACCAGAAAGACAGAGTACAAGGAGGTTAAGTGACTTGCTCAAGATCACACAGTGAGTCAGTGAGTGAGCTGGGATTTAAACCGGGGACTTCCTGGTTACAAGCCCTTTTCTTTAACTACTGGACCACACAGCCTCATTCATATATATATATATATATATATATATATATATATATATATATATATATATATATATATATATATATATATATACACACAGTACTGTGCAAAAGTTTTAGGCAGGTGTGAAAAAATGCTGTAAAGTAAGAATGCTTTCAAAAATAGACATGTTAATAGTTTATATTTATCAATTAACAAAATGCAAAGTGAGTGAACAGAAGAAAAATCTACATCAAATCAATATTTGGTGTGACCACCCTTTGCCTTCAAAACAGCATCAATTCTTCTAGATTGATTCTACATTGGGACACAGAAGATTGCAATAGTATACCAGCAGACGAGCACACAAATAACTCTTGCGTGGGATCTCTATAGAAGACCATTTTGGGTGTGGCAGAGAGTAAATGACAGTTGTTTGAACAGAAAAATTGCTGTTTTGGGGGTGGTAGGTGGGTGAAAAAATGTATTCCTTTTGTTATGAGATATTGGGTGAGTCATGTATAGAAGCTGTATTCCTTTAAGAAGAAAGGCATGCTGGGATATCAGCTGAGCCCTTGTCAGCTGATGGCAGAAGATGAATGGGAGAGAGAGATCTGAGGAGGAGGAGGAAGAAGAGTTTGGAGATATACAGACGTGCTCAAATTTGTTGGTACCTGTGGCAATGCGCCCCGTCCCTGTGTGCATTTGTATGTTGCGTGTGTAAATGTTGGTGTATAGATTGGTACACGGGATATAAACGGGTCTGTGTTTCACGTGTATTTAAAGTGTAGATTTGTATTTAGGCACGAGGAGAGCACAAATCACTTCACGTGCTGGTTAAATGTAATATGTGAGCACGGGGTTGCACAGAATTAATTCACGTGCTGGGATTCAAGTGAATAATTAATTAGTAATTGAATCCCAGCACAATAGTATATATAGACGCACATTTCTTGCACTCAGGGTTGGTGTTCGGTGAGTGGAGAACGGGTTAGGAGACGGAGGGTATTATAAAGTAAAAGTAAAGTTAAAATCGTAAAGATAAGTGTTTTCACTCACCGTGTTTGTTCGTCTGTCCTGCACCGTCTGTTTAGTGGTTAGTCGTTTTGTATGTCTGTTTATTTTGGCGCAAGTGCCGTGTCCTGTTTTGTATTCCATTGTTCAAACCTTTTATTTGTTATTAAACGCTGAGTGCAGCCATTGCACTCGGCTCATCATCACAACCACCATCTCTGTGTATTCCTTTTCTGGTCTGACGCCACCCACTCTGGCCGTCTTTGTGACACGTGGTGTCCTGCGTGGGATCGACAGCGCCTCCAGGACTCAGGCCAGAGCAGGAACCGCAGTTTTGGATTTAAAAAAAAAAAAAAAAATGGCAGAAGACGCCATCAAAGTGCGGGACTGGATGCTGGAAAATGCTGGGCTGGAGGCCCAGTCTATACCAGTAGTCGTCCAGTTCCTGCAGTTTATGGACAGAGAGCGATGGGAGGCATATGCAAGGGAACAGACTGTAAGCACCTGGGAGGAAGGTGTGGGGTTGGTCCTCAGCTACCTGGAGGCAATTATAAGTGGAACAGCAGCCCAGGTAGCAGGTCCACCAGCAGAGGAAGAATGCCTGCTGTCCCCGTCTCCACCAGCAGAGGAAGAATGCCTGCTGGTTTTGCCTCCACAGCCCAAGCGGGAGGAGCCTGAGCGTCCACAGCCCAAGCGGGAGGAGCCCGAACGTCCTACGCCTGAGTGGGAGGAGCCCGAACGTCCTACGCCTGAGTGGGAGGAGCCCGAACGTCCTACGCCTGAGTGGGAGGAGCCCGAACGTCCTACGCCTGAGTGGGGGGAGCCCGAACGTCCACAGCCCAAAAGGGAGGAGTCGGTGCGTCCACAGCCCAACAGGGAGGAGTCGGGGCGTCCACAGCCCAACAGGGAGGAGTCGGGGCGTCCACAGCCCAACAGGGAGGAGTCGGTGCGTCCACAGCCCGAAGAGAGGGAAGTCGGGGCTTCCACAGCCCTAGGACCCAAGCTGCCAGCAGAGGGTGAATACCTGCTGGTCCCACCTCCACCAGCAGAGGGTGAATGCCTGCTGGTTCCACCTCCACCGCAGTGGGAGGACTGCTTGCCCCTCCCACCTCCACCAGCAGAGGGTGAATACCTGCTGGTTCCACCTCCACCGCAGTGGGAGGACTGCTGGCCCCTCCCACCTCCACCAGCAGAGGGTGAATACCTGCTGGTTCCACCACCGCCAGGAGCAGAGGAGTTGGAGCTGCCTCTGCCTCCACCACCGCCAGGAGCAGAGGAGCTGGAGCTGCCTCTGCCTCCACCACCGCCAGGAGCAGAGGAGCTGGAGCTGCCTCTGCCTCCACCACCGCCAGGAGCAGAGGAGCTGGAGCTGCCTCTGCCTCCACCACCGCCAGGAGCAGAGGAGCTGGAGCTGCCTCTGCCTCCGCCACCGCCCGGAGCAGAGGAGCAAGAGCTGCCTCTGCTGCCCGTACCTCCGCAGGTAATACGGTGGCCGGAGCCCCAGAAAGGGGAGCTGCCGGCCACGAAGGGGGAGGAGGTCTGGAGACCACCAACCCCAGCAGCAGTTTCGCTGCCGGAGATCGTGGGGGAGGTCAGGAGACCTGCTCCCACTGCAGCAGTTTCGCTGCCGGAGATCGTGGGGGAGGTCCGGAGACCTGCTCCCACTGCAGCTTCTTCGCTGCCGGCAGTACTGTGGTCGGAGCCCCACCAAAGGGAGCTACCGGCTACAAAGAAGGGGGACGAGGTCTGGAGACCACTTTCCCCAGCAGCAGTTTCGCTGCAGGAGTTCTTGTGGCCGGAGCCCCACAGGAGGGAGCTGCCGGCTACGAAGAAGGGGGAGGTCGGGGGACCACCTGCCCCCGCAGCTTTTTCGCTGCAGGACGGGACCAACAGGCTGTCAGCCGTGCCACTACCGGCAGGGGTGCTGACAGCATGGCCAGCCATGGGCCCACTGAAGCCTCCCTTCCCAGCCCGAGACTTTGGCCTGGACTGCTGGATTTTTAAGGGGGGAGGTGGCCGTTGAGGCCATGTGTGCTGCGCACAAGGGGGGGTATATGTGGCAATGCGCCCCGTCCCTGTGTGCATTTGTATGTTGCGTGTGTAAATGTTGGTGTATAGATTGGTACACGGGATATAAACGGGTCTGTGTTTCACGTGTATTTAAAGTGTAGATTTGTATTTAGGCACGAGGAGAGCACAAATCACTTCACGTGCTGGTTAAATGTAATATGTGAGCACGGGGTTGCACAGAATTAATTCACGTGCTGGGATTCAAGTGAATAATTAATTAGTAATTGAATCCCAGCACAATAGTATATATAGACGCACATTTCTTGCACTCAGGGTTGGTGTTCGGTGAGTGGAGAACGGGTTAGGAGATGGAGGGTATTATAAAGTAAAAGTAAAGTTAAAATCGTAAAGATAAGTGTTTTCACTCACCGTGTTTGTTCGTCTGTCCTGCACCGTCTGTTTAGTGGTTAGTCGTTTTGTATGTCTGTTTATTTTGGCGCAAGTGCCGTGTCCTGTTTTTTGTGTTTTGTTACAAACGTTTATTTTCTGTCTGTTTATTCATTAAATGCTGAGCGAAAGCATTCGCTCAGCTCCACCAAACTCCACATCTCTCTGTCGTTTGTGTTCCTGTCTTCTGGTCTGACGTCACCCACTCAGCCATTCTTGTCACAGTACCCCTCCACAAAAAACGAAGAATGCACAATTTTCTCTGAAATAACTTGAAACTGACAAAAGTAATTGGCATCCACCATTGTTTATTCCATATTTAATAGAAATCAGACTTTGCTATTGATTTTTTATTCAACATAATATTGTAAATAATAAAACAAATGAAAATGGCATGGACAAAAATGATGGGACCGCTAACCTAATATTTTGTTGCACAACCTTTATAGGCAATCACTGCAATCAAACGTTTTCTGTAGCTCTCAATGAGATTTCTCCACCTGTTAACAGGTAGTTTGGCCCACTCTTCCTGAGCAAACTGCTCCAGCTGTCTCAGGTTTGATGGGTGCCTTCTCCAGACTGCAAGTTTCAGCTCTTTCCATAGATGTTCGATAGGATTCAGATCAGGACTCATAGAAGGCCACTTCAGAATATTCCAAGTTTTGTTCTTATCCATTCTTGGGTGCTTTTAGCTGTGTGTTTTGGGTCATTATCCTGTTGGAGGACCCATGACCTGCGACTGAGACAGAGCTTTCTGACACTGGACAGTACGTTTCGCTCCAGAATGCCTTGATAGTCTTGAGATTTCATTGTGCCCTGCACAGATTCAAGGCACCCTGTGCCAGGTGCAGCAAAGCAGCCCCAAATCATAACTGAGCCTCCTCCATGTTTTACTGTAGGTATGGTGTTCTTTTCTTTGAAAGCTTCATTTTTTCATCTGTGAACATACAGCTGATGTGACTTGCCAAAAAGCTCCAGTTTTGACTCATCTGTCCAAAGGACATTCTCCCAGAAGGATTGTCGCTTGTCAATATGCATTTTAGCAACTTCCAGTCTGGATTTTTTATGTTTTTCTGTCAAAAGTGGAGTCCTCCTGGGTCTTCTTCCATGGAGCCCACTTTCGCTCAAAAAGCGACGGATGGTGTGATCAGAAACTGACGTACCTTTACCTCGGAGTTCAGCTTGTATCTCTTTGGCAGTTATCCTTGGTTCTTTTTCTACCATTCGCACTATCCTTCTGTTCAATCTGGGGTCGATTTTCCTCTTGCGGCCGCACCCCGGGAGGTTGGCTACAGTTCCATGGACCTTAAACTTCTTAATAATATTTGCAACTGTTGTCACAGGAACATCAAGCTGCTTGGAGATGGTCTTGTAGCCTTTACCTTTACCATGCTTGTCTATTATTTTCTTTCTGATCTCCTCAGACAACTCTCTCCTTTGCTTTCTCTGGTCCATGTTCAGTGTGGTGCACACAATGATACCAAACAGCACAGTGACTACTTTTCTCCATTTAAATAGGCTGAATGACTGATTACAAGATTGGAGACATGTGTGATACTAATTAAAGAAACTAATTAGTTTGAAATATCACTATAATCCAATTATTTATTATCTTTTCTAAGGGGTACCAACAAATGTGTCCAGGCCATTTTAGAATATCTTTGTAGAATAAGCAATAATTCATCTCTTTTCACAGCTTCTTTGCTTTATTCTATGACATACCAAAGGCATGCAAGTATACATGATAAAATAGCTTTTAATGTCATCACTTTTCAGGAGGAATGAAGCATTATTTCAATGAGCTGTAAGGGTACCAACAAATTTGAGCACATCTGTAAATCTGGGTGACTCCAATACTTGGTACCAACAGGCAATGTAACATTTGTTCAATTTTATCTTTATTATGATTGAGCTATTTTATTGAGGTTAATGTTTAATATTTGGTATTTTATACACACAAAAACATAAGTGCATGATTTTTACTTTAAGTATACAGTAGAGAGTCAATAATCAGAACTAATTGGGACTGATATTAGTCCACATAATTGATTTGTATGGATAGTCGAACAGGTATTAATAACAATCACTGTGCCTTTAATAATGTACAGAATAAAGTTAACAAACACAAGTACTTAGTACACAATTACCTACTAATGATATATAGCTCGTAACCTATTCTATCACATTAAGCAGACAGAATGACAACGCATTACCAATCGTTACATTAATGCAATCCAGTAAAACTTTAACACCTACAGTTAAGGTAATAAAATACTCTAATTAAACATACCATATATCAAACTTTGAAAATCCAATTCAGTACAAATTTGACACATTACAGAACATTAGGAATCATTAAACTTCAGTAAAATGTTTCTATACTTTGATACTTGCTGTTAAGGCATTGTAATAATGTGCAATTGAAATGAATAAATAAAAGTTCTCAGCTGCTCAATAACATAGAGAGGATCGCCAGCCCTTACTGACAAAATAGAAGAAAAATCAAGAACAAGGTGACTATTTAATTTGCTTAACTACAACAATTTAAAGCACACAATTTAAAACCTTTCCATCTAAGGTTTTGGTCATGGTGCAATTTGTCAAATTTCCAGTGGAGGGGATAAACTAGACAAACAACAAAACATCATGGCAAGCCTTGATACATCTGTAGTACACAAGTTAAACAGTTAAGAGAATCACTAAGTTACTTATTTATACCAAATCAAATGCTAAAAAAACTACCTACGCTTACAGCAACTGAAATAATGTTAAAACCCACTCATGACAAGTACTTGCATGTTGCACATAACCTCATTGATAACTACAGAGTGTAACAACAATAAATGGGAGGGAAAAATAAACCAGTAGCAGCTGCACAGGCAAAACAAACATGTGAAAGACAGAGGGATAGGTCCCTAATGATGTAAGCAGGTGAAGGGTGAGAGACTCCCTGCATACAATAAACAGGCTACGTTTGTGTGTTATTACTGTGAGGTGAAAAGACAGAGGATGTGAAGGCAGGGACAGTAAAGTCTTACCATGACTTGCATAGGGGTGTCTGGCCTCTGTAGAGAGTTGGCGTCATTGCTTAGGGATGGGGAAGCTGGTCGTTGAAGTTATGGTCGGGGCCACCGTGACAATTGGTTAGTAGACACCCATATGACCTGCCAGGAAGCTGGATGGCTCTTGGTGCCTTACTATTGATTACAGGGAGCTGAACAAACACACACCCACATGTGCACTGATGGTAGCTGCCACACCTGATGTAATAGCTTCACTGTTATTTGATGCCAACTATTATTATGAACTTGATGTAACAAAATGTTTCTGGTCATGTGGCAGGGCAAAATAAAAGCCCTGCACATAATTAGGGGGCAGGGCAAAGCCCTGCATGTAACTGTATTGTAAATACTGTATTGTATTGGTGTTTGAACGGGTGATGTTGTTATTGTATGATTTAAATGTATTTTGTGTTTATTTAAAAACGCAATGTTTTGTTTGTTTTGTTTGGCAGCGTGGATTAATTAATTGGTTGTTAATTCGGAGATGGCCATGTGTATGTAAACCTATATGTTTGTGTGTTTGGGGTGGGTGTTTGAGAGGAGGAATGAGATGAGAGAAAATCAAAAACACAAGTAAAAACAAAAGTAAGCAATTGCTACGTGTGATGGGCAGACCAGCACAGTATTTGTTTGCTTGTCAGTTTTGTGTTCAAGATTTGTTTTTGTTTAAATATTTATTTTTGCTCTTTGAGCAGTATTGTTTAGTACAACCTTTTTATTTACTTTTTGTTTCAATAAAACACAGCGCATCAGCGCCTTCACTTGCAAGTACCTGTGTTGTGTCACGACTCAGCCTTCCTGTCACATAATCCAGCGTGGGATTCTAGCACGTCCACAGACCCAGGCCAGAGCAGGTACAGTGGATACACTTTTTTTTTTTTTTTTTTTAAGAAAAGGGATTGTTTTATTTGTATAGAAAATGGGAAGGAAAGGGAGGCAGCGAAAAAAGAGAGGGCTGGACATCTGCATCACCTGCCTAAAAGGGGAGGAGTGGTGCTTTGCTGTTGGCAAGGTCAGTCACATGTCGCCCACCTACCACCCCCACAGCAGGAAGAAGAACGACTGCCAGCACTGAGGAGAAAGAAGGGGAGGAGAGGCTGTCCTCAAAAGCATCCAGTACCAGCTGCAGCTGCCTTCCTCAGCGCTGTAATGGGCAACTATTTCTACCCCATCTGCGGGAAGCTGGGGCATTCCCCACTCAACTGCCCCCTCCCAGAAGAGGAGTGCCCAAGACCACTGCCGTCTGCAGTGCCAGAGAGGGAGGTGAGCAAGAGGACATGGCCGAGAGAACCCCAGGAACCCCATTGGATACAGACGTAGTACTACACCGCTGAGTAGGAGGACAAGGAGTGGTGCACAAACTGTGCTATGGGCATGAGGAGGACAGCTGCCTAGAGTCCGACTGGGACGCAGACACGGACCTAGAGTGGGAGGAGCCCGAGCATCCAACGCCCAAGGGGGAGGAGTCAGAGTGTCCAACACCCAAGGGGAAGGAGCCAGAGCGTCCGACGCCCAGAAGGGGGGGAGCCCGAGCTTTCAGCACCCAGAAGGGGGAGGTGGAGCATCCACAGCCCAAGAGGTGGGAAGCTGAGTGTCCACAGCTCAAGAAGGGGAAGCCCGAGTGTCCACAGCCCAAGAAAGGGAAGCCCAAGTCTCCAGGGACCGAGGGAGAACCGCACCAGTCTGAAGTGACCGAGGGAGAGCCGCATCAGTCTCCAGCGACTGAGGGAGAGCCGCACCACTCTCCAGAGACTGAGGGAGAGGCGCACCAGCCTCCAACGACCGAGGGAGAGCCGCACTAGTCTCCAGAGACAGAGGGACACTACCTGTTGCTCCTACCTCCACCGCAAGAGGGAGACTACTTGCTGCTCCCACCTCCGCCACTAGAGGGAGACTACCTGCTGCTCCCGCCTCCACCACAAGAGGGAGACTACCTGCTGCTCCAGCCTCCACCGATAGAGAGAGACTACATACTGCTCCCACCTCCACTGCTATAGGGAGACTACCTGCTGCTTCCGCCACCAGAGGGACCTCTCCTGCCCTGTCCTGCTCAGCCTAGGACTGCCAGAATTGCCTTGGCTGGAGGAGCCAGCCTTGCCGCTGTTGGCATTTCCGCTGACGGCATTGCCTTGGCTGGAGGAGCCAAGGCAATACCGGTGTCAGCATTTCCCCTGACAGCATTGCCTTTGCTGGAGGAGCTAGCATTGCCACTTGCAGCATTTCTGCTGCCAGGATTGCCTTGGCCGGAGGAACCAGCCTATCCGCTGTCAGAATGACTGCTGCCAGTGTTGGCATTAGAGGAGGACCTCTCACCGTGGCCACTACCCATGGACTCATGATTGCCTCTGTTCCTGGGTCGGGACTATGACCGGGACCTTTGTAACTTTAAAGGGGAGGTGGCCGTAGGGGCCAGGTGTGCTGTGCATAAGGGGGGGGGGGGGGGGGGGGGGGGGGGGTATATGTGGCAGGGCAGAAGAAAAGCCCTGCACATAATTAGGGGGCAGGGCAAAGCCCTGCTTGTAAATGTTTTGTAAATACTGTATTGTTTTGGTGTTAGAACAGGTGATGTTATTGTATGATTTAAATGTATGTTGTGTTTATTTAAAAAAGCAATGTTTAGTTTAGCAGCGTGGAGGGGGTTAGAGTTAGAGTTTCCATAACTCCACAGGTTCTTCGTGCAGTCAGAAGGGACCACCGGCCACACTATTCTTTCACAGCTCATGTGCTTTACCTTGCCTCATGAAAGAAGGCTCTGTCTTACTTCCTCCTTTATCCCCCTGGGACATGTCCCTCAGCAGCAGTGTGGAGTAGTGGTTAGGGCTCTAGACTCTTGACCGGAGGGTCGTGGGTTCAATCCCAGGTGGGGGACACTGCTGCTTTACCCTTGAGCAAGATACTTTACCTAGATTGCTCCACTAAAAACCCAGTTGTATAAATAGGTAATTGTATGTAAAAATGTATGTAAAATAATGTGCAAATCAAAAAAAAAATGTAATTGTATATAAAAATAATGTGATATCTTGTAACGATTGTAAGTCGCCCTGGATGAAGGCGTCTGCAAAGAAATAAATAATAATACTCTTAGTGTTCGAGTCCCGTAATTAACGATTATTTGTGTTCTTTCAGATTCTCTTTTATTCCTTACGTCAAGGCTTCATACGAGCTGTTCCGTCCTCTGTGGGTCGAAACCGGTCGCTAACTAGGACCAAGTCGCGAGGCTGAGCAGTCAGAGGACTCTGTTTTCAGGGGCCAGGAGGCCGATAGGGCCAGTCTCGACTCCATAGGGAAGGCTCTCTCGATTGGAGTCCGGCCCGTCCTTTTCTCTCTCTCTCCCCTGCTCTAGAGGCCAAGCCTCGAATCCTAAGTTGCAAAACACTCCCTTCCTCTTGCAGCCCTGGTTCCCGCCTCGTGAATTCATTTTAATTTTATTAAAACTAGAAAATGTTCTGAAAATGGCTGAGCAGCAAGCATTCAAGTTAACTAATGAAAGCATGTCAATTAGTGATCCCTTTTGTTTCTGTTCTATAAGCATCTTATTAAGTGCCTGATTAAAAGTGTAGCACGGTGTCTAAATATGCATGCATCATAGGTGTAATTTACACAGGGGACATGTCCCCCTCACTTTTTCATTATTTCAGATAGAAGAATCGTTATGCATGCATCAGCTACAGAAACTGCCCCCCCCCCCCCCCCACCACCACTTTTGAAAACAAAGTTACGCCACTGCATAGCATGACAGAAAACAGAGGGAAAATAAACTTAAGTGCATATCCAATATGCCATCTTTAAGAAGCATGCCGTAGGTACATTTCTTCCTGTTGCCAAACAGGTTTTTTTAAGCCCAAATAAAAGATCTTTGACAGGCTCGGTTTCTTCTGCCAATTTCCTGTGCCTGAACACTTACTGGTGACTGCATTCCTATTGTTTCCCGATCGGAAAGGTCGCTGGGTAAGGTTGGTAGTACACTTCCTCATAGACAGGTTGACTCGATGGTGGGTGGAAACCGGAAGTCAGCCATCTTGGGCAAAGTGAGAAACTGCAAGTACTCTAAACAACTCCATTGCGATCAGATACGGGTCAGGCAGCGATTGGATAAACCATGGCAACGGGCTGATTGCAGGGCGGAGTTTGGTGGTACAAAGGGGATGCAGTTGCATGAGTACAGCCCCTTGCGCTGAAACGTAACATATGGCCGGAGCTTTGATGTTTTTTTTGTTTTGTTACGTGTCTGTTTTGTGCATTGCAGAGGAGGAGTACGGAGCCAGGGGCTTCAGCCACGGAGCCAGCCCAACCTACTGAGCACTCCCCTGACCTCACGACACCAGCACTCATCACCACCCAGCTGATTGGAGAGCACACTTTTGTGCACGAGACTGTGGAATGGGATTACCTGCTGTTGTTGTTATTGTTTTTGTTTGTGGCCTGCATGTTCCACCCGATACCATCGTTGGTAGAGGGGCTCATTTTCTGTGTCATTTAATAAAACACAGACGTTTTGGGAGTACAATACTGTTTGTACATTCACTTTTTTCACCACACCACTCGCACTTGTCACAATGTTTTTCATGTATTTCTATAATAAAGCTTAAAGGAAGGCTCTTGCGGGCCGCTAATTAAAGGAACCCTGGTGTAATGTAAATAAAGTGTAGCTAGTCAATATGTTTGTTATGCCAGTAAAAGCAATAAAAAGTTGATAGAAACCAGATAAGAGGAACAATGGCTGATTGTGCCAGGAACCGAAATGAGAGTATGTTACAAGTATGGTATGTTAGAGTATGCTCTGTGAGAGTATGTTACAAAGGTCAGGCCAAATACCTGCATCTCCTCAAGTAAAAATGCAATCAAGCACACTGTAATAGGATCATGCATGGATTAATTTATAGCATCTCATTAGTTGCTCTTATACAATTAGGGAAACAAAAATATATGAACACATATGATATTTTATAGGAACATATTGTATATGTCTATATTTGGTAATGCATACAGTATATGAAAATACTCAGGGCCAGGCGTCAGCGCCTGGGGCCCCGACAGAGGGAGGCCCACACCCATACAGAAATGAATTGTAAATATGAGTAAATATACTATTTCTGTGCCAGCTATCCTACCTAAGCAGCCTTTAGGGCTAGAAACGTTTAGTGTTCACTAAACTAAACTGTATGCGTGCAGTGCAGTGAAACAGTTCAGATCTCCCCTTTTTTCTTTTCTATTTCCTGCTTGTGTCCTGTTCCCTTAGTCCTGCCTCTTCTCACTCCCTATTGGCTTCCATCCTCCCCAGTTCTTCATAAAGCCGAAAGCTATTAGCTGATCTCGACATAAAATTATACAAATGTGCCAATTAAGAAATTCTATAATTGGCACATTTACTTTCCAAAATCAAGACTTTCATTTGACAAGTATTTTGTCGAGCCTCATTATCATAACGTATGTTATTATTAAGCATGTGATTTTGTCACTGTAAAAATATGTAAGGCTAAAAATAGACAATTTTACGGAATGGTCACAGATACAAAGATTTGAACTTAAAACATATGTTTATTCATGTAATAGACTGTATTTGTGCAAAGTAAAGTAGGTATATATTTGTATGTATTTAACATGTATTTTTTTAACACACGCGTCTAGTCAGAAGTAAACAGATTTTTTTTTTTTTTAACAGTATAACAGGAATATCCTTACCTTTTATTTTTAACATGTATATCTTGTCTAATGTAAAATCAAATAATCTAAACACTGAAATGTGGTGGGGCGAAATTTGCCATGACACAACGGCTGCAAAATAATTCAGACTATCACAAATGGGCTTTTCAGGTTCAGAAATTCAGTGACTGGAAAAGAGTCTGAAAAAATTATTTGTAAAAACAAAACAAAAAAAAAAACACGTAGACAGGATCGTCGCTTCAGAAATTGCATTGATTTACTGCAGCGTTACTCATCACCACAGCTACTTGTCTCAGGTAAGATTAGCCTCTAGCCTACCACGATATAGCTACTATTTTTCTGACTTGCAAGTTCAATTGCTAGAAATATCAAGAGCACAATGTATACAGCGTATACAGTGTATACTGAATGACTGTTTAATTGTACTGAGATCTGGTGGTGTTGTGTTAAACTGTATTACATTATACTGCAGTTTTGATAGACCTAGGCTGACTGAGAAATATATGCTTGTTTGGTCAGTGGAAAAAGTGGCAACCCTAGGCGACCTGGTTGTGGGTTTTGTCGTCGGTTCCAGAGGAAGGCAGTGTAATAAAGAGGCTGCATTCCTGACTTGTGTCTTCATTACACTATTTTAATGCAGCAGCATGATTTATTTTGTGTTACTGGTAGGCTAAAGTAAAAAGAAAGTACATTACAGGTACCAATTTGATTTTACTACTGTATTTAATTTAAAAAAATAAATAAATTGGACAACTCCTAACTCCATCCAGACATTTCCGGTTTAGTGAGGGACTACTGATTATGAAAACCTTTTTGATAGAAAAATATTTTTGATTTGGGGGTGAAGGTAGGGGGGCCCACTGGAGGCCCACTGACTGGGGCCCACAGAAACCTGGTGCTGGCGCTGAACATACTGTATGCGGGTAGTTCATATAGGTCTACACTTCATGATGAAAATGATGCAGCATCATATATGGACATTGAAGAAGGTTTATGTGGTCATATATGGTTGGTCATATACAATCAAATATGACAGAGCTGTTCTACATGAATTTGACTGGATCCTGCATGTATTTTTGAGTGGATAATCCTATAGTATTGTGTCATACAATAATACTTCATCAACAGGTTACTATGTTTTCTGTAGCTTCAATACTTACCTCATCTTATGTACCTCTGATAAATTTGCATCTTCCCTCCAAGTATATGAGTGCTCAATTTAAGTAATCTTTTTTTTTTTTTAATGTTTTACCTTGTTGTTATCCAGTGTGTCGTCCAGTGGTTAAAGAAAAGGGCTTGTAACCAGGAGATCCCCGGTTCAAATCCCACCTCAGCCACTGACTCATTGTGTGACCCTGAGCAAGTCACTTCACCTCCTTGTGCTCCGTCTTTCGGGTGAGACATAATTGTAAGTGACTCTGCAGCTGATGCATAGTTCACACACCCTAGTCTCTGTAAGTCGCCTTGGATAAAGGTGTCTGCTAAATAAAATAATATATTGTGAGCTGAACAGAAGTACATAAGATTTTTTTGTAATCTATTATACATAATTTGTGAACAGTTATTATAAAAATCATGCAATGCATTATTATAATATGGGAATGTGCGCAAATGTATAAACACAATGAGGCGTATTCATAAAGCATGTTTATCTATTAGGTGCGTGTAAGCCTTGTTCTTAAGCTCTGTCCATTATATTTATGCAGAGCTAAATCAAAAACATGGTAATTCTTTTTTACTTTATCATGCTACAGTCAGCACTCACATATCCGACCCTATACAATTTTGACTTCAGTGACGGTTAAACGCATGTGACACATATCTGATTATTTCATTTTGGCCTGTTCCAACCCTTATCTGTTTTTTAGGGAACACAAAAAAGATACAATGTCAAAAATACATAGCTGAAAGGAATGTGTTTTAAAATAAGTAGGCTTCCATTTAGATGTACTGTATTGGTTTTGTTGGTACATTTCTATATTTTCAACAGAAGTAGTATTTTAATTTTTACTTTTAAATCCGGTACGTATTGTAGCAGTATGTAAAATTCTCCATTAACGACCCAACAGCAAAATTAAATCAAAACGTTATCCATGCATAGAACTGCATACAACGTAAAAGGCAATGCAACTTAGCAAAAAAACGTTTCCAGAATTAAAACAGTGTCCAAAGTCCGTATTCAAAATTGCAGAAATTAGTGCTCGATAAGGCCCTAATGTCACAGTTCAGTTGCAAATGAAAATGCACAAAAACAACTAAAGATCACAGATTTAAAAAAAAAAAAAAAAAACATCACAGTATCTAAAACTGTTTAATGATTACCAGTAACTGTTTTACATTCCTGTAGCTTGTCTCGTTAGCTTTTTTTTGCTGCATTTTCGTCATGTGAAATTGGAGGAAGCGCTGTGCAACTGCACAATAAAAACAGACTGATTTGGCATGCGAGAAAAAAAAAACACGGGCTGTGATGGATAAACAAGTACATTGTAACACTTAAGAGATGGGCTTTGTATCAGAAAACTGGTGACAAAGTCAGAAATCGCGTGTGATGGCTAAGTGCATTAATTTGTTACATAAATATAATGGGAACTGATTTGTTTCTTAATACAAGGATGGTAAAATGCGACTGACATGTAGCTGAGTGTCATACATCCAAGTGCTGACTGTATTATAAAAATGTAATCGTTTGCACTAGACCAGGGGTCTCCAACCCTGGTCCTGGAGGGCTGTTGTCCCTCCTGGTGTTTGTTCTAACTGTACCCTAAATTACTTAATTGGACCAATTAAGTGCTTATTAGAAGCTTAATTGGTCCAATTCATTAATTTAGTGTACAGTTAGAACAAAAACCATGAGGGACACCAGCCCACCAGGACCAGGTTTGCAGACCCCTGCATTAGATTATAAGCATAGCCTACTTGTATCTGTTTGAATCAAAGTTTCATTGAAAGCCCTTTTTAGCCAGACAAGTTAAACTTCAGTGTGTACGCCTGTAACTCTTAGTAACTTCTAAACTTGAATGACTGGTTAACACACATTATGAATATGGCCCTGTAACAGGGCGAGCAGCCCTGTACATTGTTTTGTGTTATTTTTAGAACGAGGGTTCATCCTCCGCCCCTGTGCAAAGTATTGTTTTTGTTTATTATGATTTATTGTATTTATGTCGGCGAGCGCCGTATGTTTGTTATTGTTTCGTTTATTTTTAAAACGTGTCCTGGCAGAGGCGAGATCGGTGCTCGTCCTCTGCCAGGAGTAATAATTAATAAACTCGTGCAGAAGGTGAACCATCTCCCGAATTAATTACGGGATTAATTTTGTTGCTAATTGGGAGATGGTTCACCTTAATAAAAGCCTGCAGCTCTCTAGTTCGGGGTGGGTGATAGAGACGGAGAGCGAGAGAAGGTTTATTTAAAAACGAAACTAAAGCATAGCCTACAGGAACAGTGACAGCGACTGCCCAGCCTGACCTGTATGGTTTATTTATTTTGGATTTTGTGTTCGAGATTTGTTTTTGTTTACACTTTTATTTTGCTCTGTGAGCAAGTGTTCTTTTGTTTAAATATTTATTTTATTTTTGGATTCATTAAATAAAACGGCGCCCGCGCCACTGCACAATACCTTTTTGTTTTTGTTGTCCCTTCTTCTGCCGTGACGTCAGACCACTCAGCCGTTCCTGCCACACGTGGTGTCCTGCGTGGGATCGCAGCGCCTCCAGGACGCAGGCAGAAGAGGGTACTGCAGGTTTTTTCGTTTTTTTTCGTTTTTGTGTGTGGAGAAAAGGAGAGTGAAGAGGTGGATGGGAGGAAGGAAGATGGGAGGAAGAAGGAGGATGAGGGGACAGCAGCCGCTGCAGCAGCAACAGCCGCAGCAAGTCTGCCTTACCTGCCTGTTGGGGGAGGAGTGGTGTTTTAACTGTGGGGAGCCATGGCACATTTCCCCTGGCACCTTCCCCATATGGCAGGAGGAGGGGACACAGACAGAGGTGAGGAGGAGGAGGAGGAGGAGGCAGAGAGGAAAAGTGGAACGAGGGGAAGAGGAGTGGTGCACCAACTGCATGAGATACGGGCATGAGGAGCACCACTGCCTGGAGGTCTTCAAAGACACGGACCTGGAGTGGGAGGAGCCCGAACATCCTGCGCCTAAAAGGGAGGAGCCCGAACGTCCTGCGCCTAAAAGGGAGGAGCCCGAACGTCCTGCGCCTAAAAGGGAGGAGCCCGAACGTCCTGCGCCTAAAAGGGAGGAGTCGGTGCGTCCACGGCCCAAGAGGGGGGAGTCGGTGCGTCCACGGCCCAAGAGGGGGGAGTCGGTGCGTCCACGGCCCAAGAGGGGGGAGTCGGTGCGTCCACGGCCCAAGAGGGGGAAGGCCGAAGGTCCACAGCCCAGGTACCTGCCAGCAGAGGGGGAATACCTGCTGGTGCCGCCTCCATCTCCATGGGAGGACTGTGAGTCACTCCCACCTCCGCCAGCAGAGGGAGCATTCCTGCTGGTTCCACCTCCACCGCCCGGGGAGGACTGTGAGTCGCTCCCACCTCCGCCAGCAGAGGGAGCATACCTGCTGGTGCCATCTCCACCGCCCTGGGAGGAATGTGAGTCGCTCCCACCTCCGCCAGCAGAGGGAGCATGCCTGCTGGTTCCACCTCCGTCTCCATGGGAGGACTGTGTGTCGCTCCCACCTCCGCCAGCAGAGGGAGCATTCCTGCTGGTTCCACCTCCACCGTCGTGGGAGGACGACGTGTCGCTCCCACCGCCAGCAGAGGGAGCATTCCTGCTGGTTCCACCTCCACCGTCGTGGGAGGACGACGTGTCGCTCCCACCACCAGCAGAGGGAGCATACCTGCTGGTGCCACCTCCGTCTCCGTGGGAGGACGACATGTTGCTCCCACCACCACCACCAGCAGAGGGAGCATGCCTGCTGGTTCCGCTTCCACCACAACCAGCAGAGGGAACATGCCTGCTGGTTTCCCTGTCGCTGCCAGAGGGGGAGGAGCCGCCTTCGCTGCCAGAAGGGGAGGAGCCGCCTTCGCTGCCAGAAGGGGAGGAGCCGCCTTCGCTGCCAGAAGGGGAGGAGCCGCCTTCGCTGCCAGAAGGGGAGGAGCCGCCTTCGCTGCCAGAAGGGGAGGAGCCGCCTTCGCTGCCAGAAGGGGAGGAGCCGCCTTCGCTGCCAGAAGGGGAGGAGCCGCCTTCGCTGCCAGAAGGGGAGGAGCCGCCTTCGCTGCCAGAAGGGGAGGAGCCGCCTTCGCAGCCTGAAGGGGAGGAAGCCCTGCCGCCTTCGCAGCCTGAAGGGGAGGAAGCCCTGCCGCCTTCGCAGCCTGAAGGGGAGGAAGCCCTGCCGCCTTCGCAGCCTGAAGGGGAGGAAGCCCTGCCGCCTTCGCAGCCTGAAGGGGAGGAAGCCCTGCCGCCTTCGCAGCCTGAAGGGGAGGAAGCCCTGCCGCCTTCGCAGCCTGAAGGGGAGGAAGCCCTGCCGCCTTGGCCGCCTGAAGGGGAGGAAGCCCTGCCGCCTTGGCCGCCTGGAGGGGAGGAAGCCCTGCCGCCTTGGCCGCCTGAAGGGGAGGAAGCCCTGCCGCCTTGGCCGCCTGAAGGGGAGGAAGCCCTGCCGCCTTGGCCGCCTGAAGGGGAGGAAGCCCTGCCGCCTTGGCCGCCTGAAGGGGAGGAAGCCCTGCCGCCTTGGCCGCCTGAAGGGGAGGAAGCCCTGCCGCCTTGGCCGCCTGAAGGGGAGGAAGCCCTGCCGCCTTGGCCGCCTGAAGGGGAGGAAGCCCTGCCGCCTTCGCAGCCTGAAGGGGAGGAAGCCCTGCCGCCTTGGCCGCCTGAAGGGGAGGAAGCCCTGCCGCCTTCGCAGCCTGAAGGGGAGGAAGCCCTGCCGCCTTCGCAGCCTGAAGGGGAGGAAGCCCTGCCGCCTTCGCAGCCTGGAGGGGAGGAAGCCCTGCCGCCTTGGCCGCCTGGAGGGGAGGAAGCCCTGCCGCCTTGGCCGCCTGAAGGGGAGGAAGCCCTGCCGCCTTGGCCGCCAGAAGGGGAGAAGCCTTGGCCGCCAGAGGAGGAGGAGCCCCTGCCACCTTTACTGTCAAGAGGAGAGGAGCAGGAGCTACCTCTACCTCCACCACCACCACCACCATTGGGAGAAGTGGAGCTCCTGCTGCCGCCTTCATGGCCAGGGGCTCCCCTCCCGCCGTCAGCATCGCCTTGGGTCGCCTGTGTCTCCCTTGCGTCTCCAAGGGTTGCTGCCGGTCCTGCGTCACCTCCCGAGGGTCCGCTGCCGTTGCCTCCCGAGGGTCCGCTGCCGTTGCCTCCCGAGGGTCCGCTGCCGTCGCCTCCCGAGGGTCCGCTGCCGCTGCCGTCGCCTCCCGAGGGTCCGCTGCCGCTGCCGTCGCCTCCCGAGGGTCCGCTGCCGCTGCCGTCGCCTCCCGAGGGTCCGCTGCCGTCGCCTGGGGTCGCCAGGGATCCTGCTTCACCTGGGGTCCCTACACTGTGGTCGGAGCCCCACGGAGGGGAGCTGCCGGCCATCAAGAAAGGGGGGGAGGTCAGGAGACCAGCTCCCCCAGCCGCACTTTCGCGGCCAGAGGTCATGTGGTCGGAGCCCCACGGAGGGGAGCTGCCGGCCATCAAGAAAGGGGGGGAGGTCAGGAGACCAGCTCCCCCAGCCGCACTTTCGCGGCAGGATATTGTGTGGTCGGAGCCCCACGGAGGGGAACTGCCGGCTATGAAGAAGGGGGGGGAGGTCAGGAGACCAGCTCCCCCAGCCGCACTTTCGCGGCAGGAGTTTGTGTGGTCAGAGCCCCACGGAGGGGAACTGCTGGCCATGAAGAGGAGGGGGAAGGTCAGGAGACCAGCTCCCCCAGCCGCAATTTCGCGGCAGGAGAGAGTGTGGAGGGAGCTGCCGGCCACGAAGAATTGGGGGGTGCCGGAGATTCCACCATGGCCACCCCCCAGAAGCAACTCTCTTCCCCCTCGTCCGGGACTTTGAGACTGAGGGGGGAGGTGGCCGTTGGGGCCATGTGTGCGTTGCACAAGGGGGGGGATATGTAACAGGGCGAGCAGCCCTGTACATTGTTTTGTGTTATTTTTAGAACGAGGGTTCATCCTCCGCCCCTGTGCAAAGTATTGTTTTTGTTTATTATGATTTATTGTATTTATGTCGGCGAGCGCCGTATGTTTGTTATTGTTTCGTTTATTTTTAAAACGTGTCCTGGCAGAGGCGAGATCGGTGCTCGTCCTCTGCCAGGAGTAATAATTAATAAACTCGTGCAGAAGGTGAACCATCTCCCGAATTAATTACGGGATTAATTTTGTTGCTAATTGGGAGATGGTTCACCTTAATAAAAGCCTGCAGCTCTCTAGTTCGGGGTGGGTGATAGAGACGGAGAGCGAGAGAAGGTTTATTTAAAAACGAAACTAAAGCATAGCCTACAGGAACAGTGACAGCGACTGCCCAGCCTGACCTGTATGGTTTATTTATTTTGGATTTTGTGTTCGAGATTTGTTTTTGTTTACACTTTTATTTTGCTCTGTGAGCAAGTGTTCTTTTGTTTAAATATTTATTTTATTTTTGGATTCATTAAATAAAACGGCGCCCGCGCCACTGCACAATACCTTTTTGTTTTTGTTGTCCCTTCTTCTGCCGTGACGTCAGACCACTCAGCCGTTCCTGCCACAGGCCCTATAAGTGTTGATACACTTAGAAAATATGACAAGTCTAGATCTTACTCAAGTCTAAATTCCTTGTTTTATATGTGTGTCAAAAAGATACGTATGTGTTTGTTTGTTAATGTTTAGCTTATAAACAGTTACCAAAAAAAAGTTTTACATTTGGGAATGAAATATAAAATAAAATTGCACAATAACCAGTCTGATTATCTCCCCCCTTTACAATGTCAAAAACATCTCCAAATAATTTTAAAATGCGCAAAAAAAAAAAAAAAACGATATACTGATATGTGTTTTTAAATAGAAATGATATATCAAGAAATACATTTGTTCATAAGGCACTTTATATGTAATATATGTTCATAGATCAGTCATTTCTGCAGTTTGTATCTATGATTATGTATAAAAATAGGCTTGCATATGGCCTTTTTGTTTATAAACTAACAAACAAACACAATGGTTGCTAGGTTGCTACCATAATTTAAGGGAAACTTGGATCATAGCCACACTAAGGTATCATTGTATAAATCTAACATGCCAACATCATTTTGTGTTAGGCCATCACTTGTGACTCAGCTTCTTGTGAAGTCACACGGTCATAGCTCACTTTAACCTAGTCTTTATTCTTTATTGTGCTGTCTATCTATGAAGTACTTGTCTCTCCTCCTTGAATGGATTGGCTTTCCATCCCTTGAATAGAGAGACAGTTGTCATGTCCAATTGCAACCTGGAACTAACAATGCATTTTTTACATAAAAAATAATGTGCTGCAAGTAAGAAGAAGTACAAGTTTTTTATTAATGCGTAAAAACTATCCAGAATTATAACCGATACTTGTATGATACCCCTCCTCTGATCTCTCTATCTCTGTTCCTCTGGAATCTACCACACTATCTCCCTCTTCCTCCGCTAAGAACCTTGGAGTCACCCTGGACCCCTGCCTCTCTTATTCCCAGCACATCTCCACTCTGGCACGCACTTGCCGATTCTTCCTGAGCAACATCCGAAAAATCCGACCCTTCCTCACCAACTATGCTACCCAGCTCCTGGTCCAGGCCCTGGTACTCTCCCACATAGACTACTGCAACTCCCTCCTGGCTGGCCTCCCTGCGTCCGCCACCCGTCCGCTCCAGCTCATCCAGAACTCTGCTGCCCGCCTGGTGTTCTCTCTGCCTCGCTTCGCCCACGCTACTCCACTACTCCGCTCGCTCCACTGGCTCCCGATCACCGCTCGCATCCAGTTCAAGACTCTTGTACTAGCCTACAGATGCCTTGACCAGACTGCACCCAGCTACCTCCAGACCCTCATCTCTCCCTACACCCCCACTCGACCTCTCCGCTCCGCCTGCACTAGAAGACTGGCTCTACCTCCGTTACGCTCCCCTGCCTCCCGAGCCCGCTCCTTCTCCACCCTTGCTCCGCAGTGGTGGAACGACCTTCCTACAGATGTCAGGACTGCCCAGTCCCTGACTACATTCCGGCGCCTCCTTAAGACTCACCTCTTCAAACAGCACCTGTAGAACTCCTCTGTTGTATCTTGGGACACTATCACCCTTCATTTAAATGTGCTTTATTTTGCTCTTATCTGCCCCCTATTTTACTGCATTTAATCCTGTACTTCAGAATATTGTAATCTGCCAAGTGTTTAACCTGTAGTATTTTGTACTTAATCATATCCTGATGTAACTATCACTATTTAATCATATCCTGATGTAACTATCACTATTATCTGCTGTATTATTGAATTGTGGTTTGTCACATTTGAACAAAAATTATTGTATTTCTTGCTCTTATTGTATTACTTGTATTGTAACACTTGAATGTATTTGCATTTGCTTGCGATTGTAAGTCGCCCTGGATAAGGGCGTCTGCTAAGAAATCAATAATAATAATAATAATGATGTAATTACTTGGCATACCCAAGTAAACCCTCAGATAGCAACTCATAACACAACACAACAAACATTTGGTTTGACCAGTCTGTAGTCACTGCAGCAGTTAATAATGGAAAGATCTTTGCCCTATAATGTCACAGGCCAGCTTCCGTTCCAACCCCTGTTGTTTTAAATACTAGAGTACAAGTGGCTTGGACAAAAAAAGAATGATCCTAAGACAATTGATAAAACAGTAGAAAAATGAAAATGTGCAATGTCTCTACCTTGTTCTTTCTCTCATTATGTGTATTTTCTTCTAGCTACATATATGATGTATGCTGATTTATGCAAGAAAAGTATTATTAAGTACCTACAGTTATTTCCATGTGATATGGCTCAAGATTGCTAACAACATTATTATTCAGGGTTTACATCTGTTTGAATCCCAACAATTTGGATCCAATAACGCTAAAACAAGCAGCAACTGAAATCAACTGCACAGGAATTCAATTATTGGACATTACTAATTGGATTACAGCAATGACAGCCAAATAAATCATTTTATATTTGAAGAGGGGCAGGAGAGGTGGGGAATCTGTGAACCTCAGATGGTTATTTGGAGAAAGGGCAACATTCTGGAAGATGGGAATTTTGCCTGCAAATGATGACCAAAATGAAATATTTACCTTGGAAACTGTTTCACCTTTAATGCAACTACCATAGGGTATATTTGCAGAAATTAACTTGTTTATTGTCACATTCTTATGTTTTCCATGTGTATCAAACTTTATGTACTGTAGGTCCACCTCTGCAATTTTGCAAATTGTTCCTACTTTGCATGCATTTTTTATGTCAGTGCTGTCCTTAAACAACTTCAGAATGCTGTTCAGAACTATGAGAACTGATACATATTAAAATATATATTTAAAGATGGTGCTGACATAAAAAAATAAATAATGCAAAGTATGAAGAATGTACTTAAATGGGCCTAAATAGGATTTGATACATATGAAAAAAAACAATGTGGCAATAGCAGGGCTCCAGACTATGACTAAAATGGTCACCATTTGACCTAAGAATAGTTTTGGCAACTGATGTTTGGGGTTGAGGCACCATTGGTTCCTGACACTAAAATACTGCCTTTCCCTTTACGGTGGGTGTGGCAGGGCAGAAGAAAAGCCCTACACATAATTAGGGGGCAGGGAAAAGCCCTGCATGTAAATAAACGTATTGTGTTTAATGTATTATTATTTAAAAGATATGTATTGTTTGTGTTTATTTAAAATACGATGTGTCCATTGGTTATTGTTTAGTTTAAGTGTGGTCTGACAGTGTGGTGTTAGCAGCTTGTCTCTGCCAGACAGCTCGTGAGAATGCGTGGTCAGCAGTGAATTAATTAACAGAGTTGCTGTCGACCATGCTAATATTAAAAACCCTGTACAGAATGTGACCATCTCCATGTTCATTGATTAATTTAATGCTAATCTGGAGATGGTCACCGGTATAAAAACTAGCAGTTTTTGCCAGTCGGTGTGGGTGTTTGGAAGGAGGAATGTGAGCGAGCTGAAAGAAAATCTAAAACAAAACAGAAAGTAAAAGCAATTGCTACTCCTGCTGGGCAGACCAGCACGGAATTTGTTTGGTGTTTTGTGTTCAAGATTTGTTTTTGTTCAACCTTTTATGTGGTTCTGTGAGCCGTGTTTTGTACAATCTTTTGTTTTATTTTTGTGTGAATAAAAACCGGCGCATCAGCGCCTTCATTCGCTAATACCTGTGTCTCTGTCAGCTTTCTGGTCTGGGAACGTCAACACTCAGCCTTCTTGTTACAATGGGTTTACACTAGGCAATTATTATTAGCAATACTTGCTGGCAATAATTGCTAGAAATGTTTCTAATCTGCACTTGTTAGCAATGTCATGGCAATTCAGTGATTCAACCAAAAACAGAAATGAGGACTTTAAATAATGGCTACATGTGCATAACAAATATTATTATTAGTTTATTTAGCAGACGCCTTTATCCAAGGCGACTTACAGAAACTAGGGTGTGTGAACTATGCATCAGCTGCAAAGTCACTTACAATTACATCTCACCTTAAAAGGCGGAGCACAAGTGACTTGCTCAGGGTCACACAATGAGTCAGTGGCTGAGGTGGGATTTGAACCGGGGACCTCCTGGTTACAAGCCCCTTTCTTTAACCACTGGACCACACAACCTGCATGTTTAACTAAAGAAAATACTGTACACATATATAAAAACATATTCAATATATTTATATTGGGTATTTAGGTTATTAAATAAATATAGGGTTTCATGTTACCTATAGTGAAGCTGCAAAGTATACAGTCCTTTGTAGCTCCCCAATCTCAAGGTAAAATTGTTGCCTGTGTCGTGTACTGCTGTTTTACAGTACAGTATGCAGTGTAGGCTACAATTCAGAACAATGTTTCTTCTAAATATTACTTAATCTTTTCATCTGTTTAAATAAAATGACCACATAAATACAAAAATAAACAGTAGTACTGTAATTGACTTTTTTTTTTTCTTAAATCTTAAAAAAAAAATGTATCTACTTTCATCAGGATATAGATTACCTCAACACTGAAATGTGCAGTTAGCAAAATAATTAATCAACTAAGGTCAGTGGCGTAGCTGGAGGGGGGGGGGGGTCTGTAAAGAGTTAAGAAAGCATAAACATGCTAGTGAATGAGGAAAAAAACTAGGGAATTAAATTAAATTCAATGCAGCTTATAGATTGCAGTAGAAGAACTGCTATGCACTAAATTTAACTCTTAGATTGTGTTAAAGAAGAAAGGTTTGGAAGTATCTAAAACATATGACAACGGTACAGCATGTGGCGAGTTCATTGAAGTAACTGGGGATGAAATAAGAGGTGATTTACAGAAAGGGGTTCACAGTGCAAATTAGATTTCCATTCTGATTGACTGTGGAACAGATGTAGCTGGGAGAGATAATGTAATGGTGTACTGTAGGTATGTTTCTGCAGGTCTGGTAGTAAATCATCTGGTAGGCTTAGCTGAACTAGTTCACTGTCATGCACAAGGAATCTTAAACAAAACCACGAATTTGCTTGGAAATGATGACAAAGAATGTTCAGATTGGTGGAGAGACAAACAGCTTTTGGAGCCAAGGCCAAAGCAAGTTGTACAGGAAATGGAAAAAACTTGCTTTGTAGGGGTTTGCCATTTGATTTGCCATTTGATTTCTTTTCAAAGGTTTCACAGCTTAGCTTTATACTGTAGAATAATAATGTAATTATTCCAAAAAGCTGTTGCAATTACTGAGAACTGTGTCTTAACAATTAAAAGTATTAAAAGCCATTACAAAATGGCAAACTAGAGAAAGGTTTGCAACATGTGGCTTCCAAACCAGAGCCTCATCCACAGCAGCAGTCAGTCAGACAAGGGCATCAGCAGGGCCACCACCAGTAGATTTCAGGATATTAAACTTAAGGGCCCCCCAGAGTTCATTTAAAAATGACCTGAACACACAAAATTGTTGAAATCACAGTTTGGGACTTTGAGTAAAGGTTTGGCTACATGATTAAGATTTCCACTGAGGAGGGGGTTTCAGTGTTTTTCAACTGCCTGCCATGATGCATGGCCTGATAATCCTGTTGACTTTGGTGATGAACAAGTAGAAGTCTTACTGAATTGGTATACCTTTTAGTACAGAATAATTGCAAGGTTGATGCAGTTCAACCAGAATGGAGAATGCTTAAAACACTGGTCAAAAGGTCAGTGTATGGCTAAATCCTGCATTGGTTTATGGCAGGTCATGCTAACCTTTTCGCACAGATTTAAAAAATCTTCTACCTTTACTGCCGATATCAGCTGCCCAATGAGAATGTGGATTTTCTGAACAAAACAGAATAAAATCCAAGCTACGCAACTGTGGCAATGTGCCCCGCCCCTGTGTGCATTTCTGTGTTATATGTTGCGTGTGGTGTGTTAATGTTGGTGTATAGATATTGCTGCACGGGTTATAAATGGGTGTGTGTAGCACAAGTTATTTAAAATGTATAATTGTATTTAGGCACGTGCATTTAAAGTATTTAATATGTGAGCACGGGGTTGCACAGATTTAGTTCACGTGCTGGGATTCAAGTGAATAATTAATTGGTAATTGAATCCCAGCACAATTGTTGATATAGATGCACGTTTCATTCACTCGGGGTTGTGTGTTCGGTGAGTGGAGAATGGGTGTGGGTGAGAAAATAAAAAGTAAAATAATGTAAACATAAGTTGTTTAGACTCACCGTGTTTGTTTGTCTATTCATCCACTGTTTGTTTAGTGTTGAAATGTTTGACCCAGAGCCTTGTGTTAAGAACTAGCTTTCCTCATGTAAAAGGAAACAAAGACAAAATGGCACATCCTGGCCAAGTGAAGTAGACATTTTAACTGTTGGTGACACTGGCTGAACAATAAGAAAGACTGGATAGTTGTATATCGTTCGCAGGCTTAAGTTAAGGCCAGGTTCCAATTAATTAAGAAATGCAATACCAAAAGGCAGAACTACAGGAAATTTGAAGTTAACTTTTAAAAGTACCAGAACAGCAGATCACATGCCAAGAAGCACAGGCCATGCAGAGCAAGTCAGTGTCAGGCAGTATAGATGAACAACTAGGCTGCAAACAGTTTTTTCGTGGCACCCAACAATTGTATTTGTCACCAAATATGTTTGATCAAACTGCCAAATAATTTTTCATAGACTATCATTCAATCCATGCATTTATCATGATTGTAACAAAAATTATAAATAAAAACAAAGTGGATTCAGATTTGCATAAAATGGTCAGATTAGAACATGGTGACTGGAAAATAATAAACAGGCCAATCACAGGCCAATCAAGTGCACCTTTGTCTACAGCAGGAATAGGACAGCAGTGAGCACAGCGTTGCAGGAACAAAGTCCTCAATAAAACAATTTAAACTTCCTGGTTTGTTTTAATCTTCTTTCATCTGGTTATTTTAATACAGTCCCTTTTTACACATTCTCAAAAGCACTCAGGTGTGCTCATGCCCTGTTTGTCTTGTGGTTGCACACTTCTTTTGTTACAAGTACATACTTCTGTTACAGGCTGTTTTTCAGGGTATTAAAATGTCACTTAAGTTTACAGTTCTTTGGAAAAGTTATGTTATTTAGTTTTTGCGGTCCTGCAACACTACACAAGCCTTCAATTAGACTTGGTAAACAAAACCAGTTGCAGACGTTTTGTTAAGTAACTCACATACATAAACATTAGCTTGTTCTGTTTTTCACTTGCACAGATAAACAACTAAACACTGTTGTTTTGGCACAAACACACCTCCAATACAATCCAGCTTAAATCCTAAGCGATACAGTGTAGTATTTGAATCCTTACTGTTTTTGTACGATTTTCATTGGCACCCACAGCACCTCCAACTGGTTGCGTCTCTTTTCGAAATCACGTACACCTCGGTGACACTGTACTACATGCTCTACTCTCTCTGCTCTCCCCTCTTCCACTGCCTGGCTGCGTTTAATATACCCATAATTCCCGCCTCCCCAGATCAGTGATTCGTGGTGATACATGGGATTTATAGTTGGTATACACACGCTCCCATTTACTACAAACCTGTGCTTTTTTATTTTAAATTACTATCAACGAAAATATACCTGTTCCACTTTTTCTAGCGATGTACTTTACACCTGTGCATTATTTGTAACACAATCGCGAGTTGCTTTTTAAATTAAACTAAACCTTTATTTATGTTCTCAACAGTTTATACACACAGAGATGACAATGCAGTATTGCTAGCCCAGTGACATACATTACAAAACCCCACTTTTCTATGTATGACCCCGCTATCACTGCTTTGTCACAATATAATTTAAATACAAATGAAACTTCAAATGTGAACTTACCGTGCTCAATCCTGGAAGAGGAGCAGAATTCAGATAATACTGTGGTAACATTCAATGCTGCCAACATATTTTCGGCACTTAAAACTCCACGCCATTAGTACCAGAAACACGGTTCAGTTTCTTTACTGATTTTTTTCTCTCTAACATTCTTTCTGGATCTTTAGAAGAGAGATTTTTGCTCTATTTTTAGGCTTCAACCAAACTTATCTGCTTCCGTTTGCGCAATACTACCACTAAATAAACAGTACAATTCTATAAGCCTAAAATGTCTGTTTTTCTTTTTAACAATTTTTTTATTCATTTTCCAATTTTTCAATGTCCAATTATTATTCAACCTGGCTCACCGCTGCAACGCCCAAACTAACTCAGGAGAGACGTGGACGTGCACTTGCGTCTTCCGAAATGAGTGCCTTCAGTCGTCTCCTTTTTTCGCTCTGTAAGCCCGCCGTACCTAACGACCTAACCCCTACCCCGCCTGGGCAGCACTTGGCCAATTGTGCGCCGCCCACTGGGAACTCCCGTCCATGGTTGGCAGTGGCATAGATTGGATTCAAACTCCCTATAGCTCTCCAAGCTATAGGGCACATCCTGCACTCTGGGTGGAGTGCCTTTACTGGATGTGCCACTCGGGAGCAGCCTTAAAATGTCTGTTTCATGTCAACCGATCACACAAGATTGAATGCGAGTCCACATTATGAAGCCAAAATTTTGCAAACCAATAGTACATACAGTGCGTAATGTGCACACAGCTGCGGGCACCAATGGTCATCTGAGTAGTCCAGACCAAATGAAACATTATCAGCATCTGTGGTTGCTGAGAAAAAAAAAAATTAAACATGTCTACTGGAGCCTGAATGTAATGCTGTTGATGCTATATTCCTGCATAGTAATTGTCAATTAACAAAATAATCATTAATGTCAAAGAATGTATTCATTTCTGCATACAAATTCTTCATTAATGTTAAAGATGTCAGAAATGCACAGAATGAAGACGTTGTCATCAAAAGAGTGCTGTACAAAAGAGTACACCACAATGCTTTTAGGAACAAGAACATATTAAAAGAGAGAACACCAGTCAGGCGTCTGCTTCAAGAATGGTCCCATTAGAATTCAATGAGGATAGAGTTCTTAAAATAAAAAACTACAACAAGGTCTCAGGTCATTCCTGAGAGGTACAAAAGCCTGGTTTACAAGCAATTACATGAGGAGATAGGTGACTTGACCTTACAGGGTGACTGCACTGGTGGCCAGGTGCTGCTTCTACTAGCTGAAAATGAGAGAAGAAAATGCGACTTAAAACAGAAGCCAATTCAGCTTACAAGAGCTCCATTGCAGAGTATCGTGTGCCCTGCAGTAGTAGGAATACATACTTTTGCTTGCATTTTCTGTACACCCTTTTTAGGGTTTGTCATAGAAGTTGCAAGTACAGAAGCAAGTGCCTTTAGGTCAATAAGTGCTTCTCCCTTTTATTTATTAATTTATTTTTATTGTCAAATGTTTGGTTTTTCTTTTTGTATTTTGCAGTGTTCCTCAGTTGACAGACCTGGCTTTCTGGTTTAAAGGTTAAAATAATTATTTTGTTCAGTGACGCTTCTACATTTTTGTGATGTGTGAGTTCAATAGGCTTGTCTGACCCCAGGCCATATTGAATGGTTGCGTTACCCTTCCTACTGTAAGTATACTTTTTTTTTTTTTTTTTTTTTTTTTTTTAAATTTAGTCGTCGCCAATTATTTTTACCCTGGTTTTCACCCCAATTTAGCATGCCCAATTATTATCTGTATCCCCGGCTCACCGCTCGCAACCCCCCCGCCGACTCAGGAAACGGAGGCTGAAACACGCGTCCTCCGAAACGTGCTCCTTCCAAGCCGTCATTTTTCGCACTGCAGATCCACAGCAATGCTACCAGACCTATAGTGCCGGAGGACAACACAGAACTGGCGGCTACGCTGCAGAGCCACAGGCGCCCTATCGGCCACAGGGGTCGCTGATGCGCGGTGAGCCGTGGATTCCCCTGCCGACCTAAGCCCTCCCTACCCGGGCAGCGCTCAGCCAATTGTGCGCCGCCCCCTAGGAACTCTCGGTCACGGTCAGCTGTGACATAGCCTGGATTCGAACCTGCGATCTCCAGGCTATAGGGCACATCCTGCGAGGAGCGCCTTTACTGGATGCGCCACTCGGGAGCCCGTTACTGTAAGTATACTTAATTTTGTACACACTAAAATCACTCCTGCCTCACAACTTCACTTGTAAATCAGTATCTCCATAATCAGACCATCAAACCTCTTGGTGGCCTCCCTGACAAGTGCCCTTCTCGCCTAGACAGATTCACAGTTGTGCCATATTCTCTCCATTTCTTAATAATGGACTTTACTGTGCTCCGGGGGATATTCAATGCCTTGGAAATGTTCTTATATCCTACCCCTGATTGGTGCTTTTGAAGAACCTTATTGTGGATTTGCTTTGAATGTTCCTTCGTCTTCATGATGTAGTTTTTGTTAGGAAATATACTAACCAACTGTGGGACCTCCCAGAGACAGGTGTATTTAACCTGAAATCATGTGAAACACCTTAATTGCACACAGGTGGACTCCATTCAACTAATTATGTGACTTCTAAAGACAATTGGTTGCACCAGAGCTTATTTAGGTGTGTCATAGCAAAGGGGGTGAATACTTATGCAATCAATTATTTTCTGTTTTGTATTTGTAATTAATTTAGAACAATTTGTAGATTTTATTTTTCACTTTGACATTATGGACTTTTTGTGTTGATCAGTGGCAAAAACTCCTAATTAAATCCATTTTGATTCTATGTTGTAACACAATAAAATGTGGAAAAGTCCAAGGGGGGTGAATACTTTTGAGCGCCACTGTATATATTAAATAACTATAACTATATTTACTAGATTTGTTGGCACAGTAACCCTGCAAATAGGGCAGCAGTGCGGAGTAGTGGTTAGGGCTCTGGACTCTTGACTGGAGGGTCGTGGGTTCAATCCCCAGTCGGGGACATTGCTGTTGTACCCTTGAGCAAGGTACTTTACCTAGGTTGCTCCAGTAAAAAAAACCCAGCTGTATAAATGGGTAATTGTATATAAAAATAATGTGATATCTTGTAACAATTGTAAGTCGCCCTGGATAAGGACGTCTGCTAAGAAATAAATAATAATAATAAATATGAGGTCAGTACTACAAATGTATTTTTGAGATGAGGCTCAGATACTATGGTGATGGCAGCTTTAAAAAAATGTATTAGCAAAGCCTACACACTCGAACTTAACCAAGAAAATACAGCTGTGTACTGAGATTGAAGCAAAATCTCTAATCTTTAGGTCTTTATCTTAGAAGTGTGCTTAAGTCTCTGTGATTTCCCAATGTAATATAAGCTTGCTGTAGTAGGAGATGACTTGTTACCAACCAGGGTTTCCTAATGTGTTTTGCTTTTATAAATCTGTTCAATAAACATGACTACTTCACAATTTATCTCCTGCTCTGTTTGAAGTATCACTTACCTTTACTGGGCTGCTTGAATGGTAAGTCTAGAACAGTTTTTTGAAAATAAAACTTTATTTTATTCATAAAAACAGTGTTCAGTCTTTAAATAACTAATGAATGTTTTGTTAAAAATGATAACAATGTATTCAAACATTTTGTGTTTTGCTGTAATTGATAGACAGATAATCAAGAAGTGTAAGAACCTGGATTACAGAGAAATGAAGTCCTCTCAAAAATTTCTCAATATATGTTCACAACTTATAGGAGTTATAAGATATAAAAATCCATTCACAACAGTAGCTTCAGTATTTAGTATTTGCGGTCCTGCAACACTACACAAGCCTTCAATTAGACTTGGTAAACAAAACCAGTTGCAGACGTTTTGTTAAGTAACTCACATACATAAACATTAGCTTGTTCTGTTTTTCACTTGCACAGATAAACGACTGAACACTATTGTATTGGCACAAACACACCTCCAATACAATCCAGCTTAAATCATAAGCGATACAGTGTAGTATTTGAATCCTTACTGTTTTTGTACGCTTCTCGTTGGCACCCACAGCACCTCCAACTGGTTGCGTCTCTTTTCGAAATCACGTACACCTCGGTGACACTGTACTACATGCTCTACTCTCTCTGCTCTCCCCTCTTCCACTGCCTGGCTGCGTTTAATATACCCATAATTCCCGCCTCCCCAGATCAGTGATTTGTGGTGATACATGGGATTTATAGTTGGTATACACACGCTCCCATTTACTACAAACCCGTGCTTTTTTATTTTAAATTACTATCAACGAAAATATACCTGTTCCACTTTTTCTAGTGATGTACTTTACACCTGTGCATTATTTGTAACACAATCGCGAGTTGCTTTTTAAATTAAACTAAACCTTTATTTATGTTCTCAACAGTTTATACACACAGAGATGACAATGCAGTATTGCTAGCCCAGTGACATACATTACAAAACCCCACTTTTCTATGTATGACCCCGCTATCACTGCTTTGTCACAATATAATTTAAATACAAATGAAACTTCAAATGTGAACTTACCGTGCTCAATCCTGGAAGAGGAGCAGAATTCAGATAATACTGTGGTAACATTCAATGCTGCCAACATATTTTCGGCACTTAAAACTCCACGCCATTAGTACCAGAAACACGGTTCAGTTTCTTTACTGATTTTTTTCTCTCTAACATTCTTTCTGGATCTTTAGAAGAGAGATTTTTGCTCTATTTTTAGGCTTCAACCAAACTTATCTGCTTCCGTTTGCGCAATACTACCACTAAATAAACAGTACAATTCTATAAGCCTAAAATGTCTGTTTTTCTTTTTAACAATTTTTTAATTCATTTTCCAATTTTTCAATGTCCAATTATTATTCAACCTGGCTCACCGCTGCAACGCCCAAACTAACTCAGGAGAGACGTGGACGTGCACTTGCGTCTTCAGAAAATGAGTGCCTTCAGTCGTCTCCTTTTTTCGCTCTGTAAGCCCGCCGTACCTAACGACCTAACCCCTACCCCGCCTGGGCAGCACTTGGCCAATTGTGCGCCGCCCACTGGGAACTCCCGTCCATGGTTGGCAGTGGCATAGCTTGGATTCAAACTCCCTATAGCTCTCCAAGCTATAGGGCACATCCTGCACTCTGGGTGGAGTGCCTTTACTGGATGTGCCACTCGGGAGCAGCCTTAAAATGTCTGTTTCATGTCAACCGATCACACAAGATTGAATGCGAGTCCACATTATGAAGCCAAAATTTTGCAAACCAATAGTACATACAGTGCGTAATGTGCACACAGCTGCGGGCACCAATGGTCATCTGAGTAGTCCAGACCAAATGAAACATTATCAGCATCTGTGGTTGCTGAGAAAAAAAAAAATAAACATGTCTACTGGAGCCTGAATGTAATGTTGTTGATGCTATATTCCTGCATAGTAATTGTCAATTAACAAAATAATCATTAATGTCAAAGAATGTATTTACTTCTGCATACAAATTCTTCATTAATGTTAAAGATGTCAGAAATGCACAGAATGAAGACGTTGTCATCAAAAGAGTGCCGTACAAAAGAGTACACCACAATGCTTTTAGGAACAAGAACATATTAAAAGAGAGAACACCAGTCAGGCGTCTGCTTCAAGAATGGTCCCATTACAATTCAATGAGGATAGAGTTCTTAAAATAAAAAACTACAACAAGGTCTCAGGTCATTCCTGAGAGGTACAAAAGCCTGGTTTACAAGCAACTACATGAGGAGATAGGTGACTTGACCTTACAGGGTGACTGCACTGGTGGCCAGGTGCTGCTTCTACTAGCTGAAAATGAGAGAAGAAAATGCGACTTAAAACAGAAGCCAATTCAGCTTACAAGAGCTCCATTGCAGAGTATCGTGTGCCCTGCAGTAGTAGGAATACATACTTTTGCTTGCATTTTCTGTAAACCCTTTTTAGGGTTTGTCATAGAAGTTGCAAGTACAGAAGCAAGTGCCTTTAGGTCAATAAGTGCTTCTCCCTTTTATTTATTTATTTATTTTTATTGTCAAATGTTTGGTTTTTCTTTTTGTATTTTGCAGTGTTCCTCAGGTGACAGACCTGGCTTACTGGTTTAAAGGTTAAAATAATTATTTTGTTCAGTGACGCTTCTACATTTTTGTGATGTGTGAGTTCAATAGGCTTGTCTGACCCCAGGCCATATTGAATGGTTGCGTTACCCTTCCTACTGTAAGTATACTTAATTTTGTACACACTAAAATCACTCCTGCCTCACAACTTCACTTGTAAATCAGTATCTCCATAATCAGACCATCAAACCTCTTGGTGGCCTCCCTGACAAGTGCCCTTCTCGCCTAGACAGATTCACAGTTGTGCCATATTCTCTCCATTTCTTAATAATGGACTTTCCTGTGCTCCGGGGGATATTCAATGCCTTGGAAATGTTCTTATATCCTACCCCTGACAGGTGGACTCCATTCAACTAATTATGTGACTTCTAAAGACAATTGGTTGCACCAGAGCTTATTTAGGTGTGTCATAGCAAAGGGGGTGAATACTTATGCAATCAATTATTTTCTGTTTTGTATTTGTAATTAATTTAGAACAATTTGTAGATTTTATTTTTTACTTTGACATTATGGACTTTTTGTGTTGATCAGTGGCAAAAACTCCTAATTAAATCCATTTTGATTCTATGTTGTAACACAATAAAATGTGGAAAAGTCCAAGGGGGGTGAATACTTTTGAGAGCCACTGTATATATTAAATAACTATAACTATATTTACTAGATTTGTTGGCACAGTAACCCTGCAAATATGAGGTCAGTACTACAAATGTATTTTTGAGATGAGGCTCAGATACTATGGTGATGGCAGCTTTAAAAAAATGTATTAGCAAAGCCTACACACTCGAACTTAACCAAGAAAATACAGCTGTGTACTGAGATTGAAGCAATATCTCTAATCTTTAGGTCTTTATCTTAGAAGTGTGCTTAAGTCTCTGTGATTTCCCAATGTAATATAAGCTTGCTGTAGTAGGAGATGACTTGTTACCAACCAGGGTTTCCTAATGTGTTTTGCTTTTATAAATCTGTTCAATAAACCTGACTACTTCACAATTTATCTCCTGCTCTGTTTGAAGTATCACTTACCTTTACTGGGCTGCTTGAATGGTAAGTCTAGAACAGTTTTTTGAAAATCAAACTTTATTTTATTCATAAAAACAGTGTTCAGTCTTTAAATAACTAATGAATGTTTTGTTAACAATGACAACAATGTATTCAAACGTTTTGTGTTTTGCTGTAATTGATAGACAGATAATCAAGAAGTGTAAGAACCTGGATTACAGAGAAATGAAGTCCTCTCAAAAATTTCTCAATATATGTTCACAATTTATAGGAGTTATAAGATATAAAAATCCATTCACAACAGTAGCTTCAGTACATGACATAGAAATATCTGAGATGTTTCCAGTTTTTAATTAGCATTGTTAGCAGCTTCTAAGAATACCCAACTTTAAAAACCTATTTGGCATTTTGAAATGTACAGTGTTAAAGTATCCTATCCTGTGAGTCACAATCTTGGCATTCATCTTTGTCAAAGCAACCTAGACAACAGACTTGCGAAATTCTGAAATTTCGCTTTCCATTTGCTTGTTGCCCTGTGCTGTTCATCCTTGCAATGGAAGATATCACAAGTCCCATCGGAGTTGTAAAAGGGTTTTGTGCCTATATAAGTGTACGCTAACCATAGCATACACATAGACTGGAAAACAATACTCTGTTTGAGATGGTATTCAAGCCCAAGAAGTGTACAGTAGGTGTTTGACAACACTGCAAGGTCTCATTAGCTGTTATTATGGGAATTGTCACAACCTCAATCAAGAATACAGCTAGAAGAAGTTTCAATTTTCTTTCATGTCAAATATTGAAAGTCAGTTTTTAGGATTCTGTGAGCCTCAAGAATGAGTTAAGACATCAAGGTGACACCTATTGTCAGGGTGCAGAACAGAAAGTGGAATCAATTCTTATTATTGATTTCTTAGCAGACGCCCTTATCCAGGGCGACTTACAATCGTAAGCAAATACATTTCAAGTGTTACAATACAAGCAATACAATAAGAGCAAGAAATACAATAACTTTTGTTCAAGTGTGACAAACCACAATTCAATAATACAGCAGATAATAGTGATAGATACATGAGGATATGATTAAATAGTGAGAGTTACATAAGGATATGATTAAATACAAAATACTACAGGTTAAACACTTGGCAGATTACAGTATTCTGAAGTACAGGATTAAATGCAGTAAGATAGGGGGCAGATAAGAGCAGAATAAAGCACATTTAAATGAAGGGTGATAGTGTCCCAGGATACAAACAGAGGAGTTCTACAGGTGCTGTTTGAAGAGGTGAGTCTTAAGGAGGCGCCGGAATGTGGTCAGGGACTGGGCAGTCCTGACATCTGTAGGAAGGTCATTCCACCACTGCGGAGCAAGGGTAGAGAAGGAGCGGGCTCTGGAGGCAGGGGAGCGTAGCGGAGGTAGAGCCAGTCTTCTAGTGGAGGCAGAGCGGAGAGGTCGAGTGGGGGTGTAGGGAGAGATGAGGGTCTTGAGGTAGCTGGGTACAGTCTGGTCAAGAATTCAGTGGCAGGACCTCTGGGAGTGATGCATGGGGGTGGTGCCTAATCACAGTCATTTCTTTCAAGTCACTGGGACAGATCTATAGGCAGATTTGGCAGGGTGAAAGCCCTGCACTTAAACATAAGAAACTGTGTAACAGAAAGCCCAAATATGGGCATAATGTTAGGAGACAGGTGGCCGAATTGTATAAATGGGTAATTGTATGAAAAAAATAAATGTGTAAAAAATAATGAAATTGTATGTAAATAAAAAAAAAATAATGTGACATCTTGTAACAATTGTAAGTCGCCCTGGATAAGGGTGTCTGCTAATAAATAAATAAATATAATAATAATAATAATAATAATAATAATAATAATAATAATAATAATAATAATAACAACAACAACAACATGCTATTACCTGGATGCTGTATTACATGGCTGCTAAGTGACATAAGCATGATATCACTTTTCTGTTTTTTTTTATTTGGGACCATAATGTTGTGAATATATATCTGCATACAATTATAACCAGAAACTGATCCCCACTACCGGCCACAGCTGCATCTCCGCCTGACAAATTAAAATACAACATACTGCATTAGGCAAAAATGTAGTTTGTGTTGTGTTTGAAATAAATCCATGAAATAAAAAAATGGGTACGACAACCATCAGAAATAGTCTCCTCATCTGTTTTAGACTTTTTAAAAACAAAAGAACTGACTGGATAGGTATAATTACATGGCTATAATTAGGCTAAGCGTTTATTAACATAGTATCTTCACGGTTCAAGGTATGTACTGTGGTTATGCTGGATTTATGCTGTGGATGAGTGTTAAATGAATGGCTATACCAAAGCCACTACAGAGTAAATACACTGTATAATACTGTATGAGATCACTGCCCATTGGTCTTGTCCATTGGAGCCTTTAGCACAGCTGACTATTGCCACAATGAGGCAGCCAGAGAGCTCCTGATGAGCATCCCACCTTGGGTCCAAACCTGAAGTGACACAAAACACAACCACACCATTTACTAAATCTTTGCAGTGGAAATGCTTGACAAACTCTGTTCCTGGGGGAAATAAATGACCTTAGTTTACCCCTGCGAGCTACAATAGTTACATAAATATAGTAGCTTCACAGAAAAAGTCTACATACAAAAATACTTTGGCATTACAGGATTAATAATACTTTAAATAACAGCAGGTACAATTTGCCTATTCTATATATACCATATAGAGATTGGAATATAACTAGTAAGTATTGTGGTATGCTGATGTAGCACCCCACCTTACAAAGCATCCTGTTTAGAAGCGACAGTATTTTAATTTATGCAAATTGTACCACACCTCTACTTACAGGGGGCATTTAAAAGAGACTGCAGTCATTCTTGTAGGTGCAGAGCACAGTGTGACAAAAATACTAATACAAAATATATAACAAAATAAAAAGAAAACAATGAAAGACACAAGAAAGAAGAGAGAAGAGCTCAGGTAATATACTGTATATCTATATTTATGTGTATTAGTTGTGGAGTAGTGGTTAGGGATCTGGATTCTTGACCGGAGGGTTGTGGGTTCATTCCCAGATGGGGGACACTGCTGCTGTACCCTTGAGCAAGGTACTTTACCTAGATTGCTCCAGTAAAAACCCAACTGTATAAATGGGTAATTGTATGTAAAAATAATGTGATATCTTGTAACAATTGTAAGTTGCCCTGGATAAGGGCATCTGCTAAGAAATTAATAATAATAATAATAATTAGTTTATCTATCGTGGAAGTAAATACTAAAGTATATAACTAAACATTACATTTGAAATCATACATTCTTCTATTACTGCTATTTGACATAGGACATAATAAGTGAATTGTGAATTGTGAAGTGAAGAGTATGACATGATGAAAAACTGGAATTAAAAAAGGACAACAAAGAAAAATATATACTTTTCCCATTCCTCATCATGAAAATGTAAAATTCTTATTCCACATTTTAAATGGACATGTAATCACAATAATATTACATCGCTCTAGTAATTTCCTATGCGCCAGGGAATCTTTCTTTGGTATGTGCATAGTTTAATTTTTGAAGTTTTAATCAAAGTAGTGGAACTGAGCATGGAAGTGTATTTAATATGACTGTTAGTTGATTTTATTAACAATGGTATACCAGTTGGTCAGAATAGGCAAGGTGGATTCTAATTGTGGCGAGATGGAGGACAGAATCTGCTTTATTTTTTTTTCCTCATGACCGTACAATGTACAGAGTAAGAAAGTGTGACATACTCTTTTGCACAGCGGTATCGTCGCTATGCTTTAGTGCGAGAGGTCCCGGGTTCACGCCCGCCCTCCGCCTGTGTGTGGATTGCATCGCCCTGTGTTATGCGCCTGCCTGCGTTAACCGAGATCGCTACAGTATGTTTAATCGAGAAATATCTAGAAATACCTTCTGTAAAGTGTGTATAATAGTGATCAGCAGGGAAAGTGAAAAGGAATTGTTCTGAACAGGAAAGTCTTTTAAAAAACGGTAATAATAATAATAATAATAATAATAATAATAATAATAATAATAATAATAATAATAATACCACCATACAATAAAGGGCTTGATTCTACTGTATGCCTTAATATTTTTTTTTCATCTTAATATGTAAAATATATTGCCATTTCTCTGTCCACAACTTTACCTACATTCACATTAAAACCTTTTGTAGCATGTAATGCAAGTATTTTAACAATGCTCGAATTACGAGGGGGTTGGGGGGACAGATTAACGCCGTTTTCAGTTTTTAATTTTTTGTCCCGGTCGTAAACAGTATCTTAACTGTTCAATCATCCTGGTTTTGCTACTGTGTTCTCTTTTTTTATTTAAGTACAGACCTGTAGCAGTGTGCTCAAGCAAGGCAACAGCAGAAGCATTATGTTAGCTCCATTCAGAAAAAAAGATAAATATTTCTGATTATATATTTATTAATACAAATAATAATAATGCATACGTATAGCGTGCACAGTATATAGAAAACTACAAAGCGTTATGTAATTCAGTATGTTAATATAACATTATTCAGCAGGTTTCATTCAACTTTATGAAGCAACATTATTAAGCCCCTTTCACACTGGCATGATCTACCCACGTCAGAACCTACCCGGGCAGTACCCGGTATCAATGCCCCGGAAGCAGCTTGTTACTGATGTTTCCATCCGAGCTTCTCTGGATCAAACCGTCACCCACATTTTTAATTAGAGCCAATGGCTGCGTTCACGTACGCATATTTTCCTAATGCTGCACAGATTTTGTGCAAAACTTGTCCAAGTTCGCCATCTGCGTGAACTCATCCAGAAAAGACGTCACCAGGGCACGCATATCCCGAGCGCAGATTCTGCGCAGATCGCGCATCTCCCGACAGGTACTGCGCTGGAGCAGCCGCGGCTCAAAACAATAGACGAGCGTTGGCTGACAAAGAAGTGTGTAGGCAACCAGATACAATCCTCACTCCATGTGGTACTGCCACCTAGCCAGGGGGTGTAAATCGCCTTCGAGTCTGTTATTAATTATCTTATGAATGATTTGTAATACAAATTAAAATGATTTGACTCTACACAGTTATTATACTTTTCAAATATTCAGATATTTATTCTAAAGGTTTAAACATGTAAAAAAAAAAAAAAAAAACTAAACGGTTGAAATACACCTAAAACCGCTGTGTTATTTTCAGCAGGTGTAATTGGTTATTGATGAAAGGCTATCAGGGACAGGGAATAACCTACTTTGAATTAAGGAGAATAAATCAGCTTTAATAACAGGTAGTTGAAGTGAGACATGTGACCATATGTGCAAGTATTTGAACTATTTTTGTCCCAGATCAAAATACAGTACTGTCTAACAAACCCTTGTGAGAGGGCGGGGGGAATCCTGCCCGTTATAATACTCATTAATTTGTCTCACATCACAAAACATACGTTTATATTATCTCTTTATAGCAGGGACTGTTTCTACTATACATTTTCTGATCGTGCTGTAAATTATGAAGCTGGTAGAGCACAAAGGGAACTTTGATTGTATCCACTTCTTCTGTGATTAGAATTTCTCTCAACACCACCTCCATTTTGGTTCTGCTCAGAACTGTTGTTCATCTACCAAAGCTCTCCATGCTGCATCTGCACAGACCGTGACGTCAGACGCAGACTCCCGTCTGCAATATAGCCGTCAAAAAAGTATTGTGAACGCACCCAATGTTTCTACATCCCTGCTGCAATCTGACTCATGTTGTGTCTCAATCAACAAAAATATGGCTAAGCAGAATAAATAGAAACGTTCAAATATGTTGATTTTCTATTAATACTAGCCTTCATGTGTGTCCTGGGATATTGTGATTTACATTGTGAGTTTGTAGTCTGAGAGGAAAGCATTGATTGGCTGTTCTAACAGTCACTTCGGGCTCACATTTTAGCCCCCCACCCCCATTTTTACTTCAACTTTTCTCACGATCTGTGTTCCTTTATCACCACCAGATGACACCATTGTATCAATTGTGCCAAAGCTTTCTTAGAAATGTTATGTACTGTACATTCTCTGTTCTGATACAACCATGCCTTGCTTAATTGTTTACTATGGTATAATTTATGATACGCATTGCTTTGAACTGGTCTTTTTTTTTTCTTCTTTTTAAAACAGGAAGACATGGGACCCATTTCTACTTGTGCCCTTCACAGACCAAGAGGAGAAAACAGGCAAATTGTTTGTGTTTTTGTATTATGTCATCATTTTCATTATTGGTCTGTTAGTGCTTGCATTTGGCTTCTTCAGTAAGGTAAGGCAGATACATATTTAAAACAATGTACAATTTCCAAACACAATACAACACAATTCAGTATCCTTTCGTTACTGCACACAATCTAATGTCTGTTTATCATAACTTCATTAAAATGTTGCTTTTTATGTTATATAGTAATGAATACTGTAGTATTACTGTTTCTGCTCAGGGACATTTTTTTAAATGTCATATTATTTCAACTGCTGCTTTAGCTCGATTAGTGGCAATGAAACATAAAATAACATTGGAGTTAGAAGATCCTATATAGAAGTCCCAAAGGCAGTTGTTAACCCTGAAAAAGAACTGTAGGGGGTGCTACAATCTTGGAATTATGATATAAATTCAGAACAATATTGCCACAAGTCAGAAAGCTTTCTTTCTAGCTAATCTAAGCTCTTTTATAATGAAAAACATTATAAAAGAGCTGAGATTGGAATATGTCCTTGTAGAACAACAGATTAATTGTTTCTGTTCATCTTCAAATATCAGCTACAATTTATGTCATTTTCCCTTTGAAATATATTTCAAGCACAATGTTGGATTTATACCTGATGTGTATATCTTATTTACAAGACTAAATCCTATTAAATTAAAGTTTTCCCCTTCCCCCACAGTCTGCCTTAATGATGTTGATTAGTGTGTCAAGTCCAGATGCTACCACGATATCAAATAGGCCTTTCAGTCTGTTGTTTCTTGGGTGTGGTCTGATTGTCCCCAATGTGCTGGTGTTTCTGAAAATGCTGTGGAAAATTACTTTTACAGACTCAAGTTTACCTTCTAAAGAGGTTTTGTTTTTGGTAAGTAACTGTTCTTGAAACCATCTTCTGTTAATAAGTAGTTAGGTTAACCAAATTGTGTGTAAATTAAGTAAAGAAGAATTGTTTTTGTAAGGCGTGCTAGTCAAAAATCAATATTACTGGCCCCCTTTATTGCGCTAAGATTATTTTGGTTCTTCTCTTTGCTAATTCAGGAGATGCATATATTTCAAACACAACTATTTACATAAACTGCTGCAGCACATAAGTCACATCCAGTGGTGTAGTCAAGCCAGAATTAACTTAAGAACATTTACTGATTTGTTATGAAAATGCTTATTTAGTGCCCGACCGCTCTAATTTAGGTGCCTGGACATCAATGAAGCGATCCATTTTCTGTCGGGAAATCAAATCAGTCTTTCCATTGAATACACACTACGAACAAAAAGATCTGTGTCCGATTCCCTACATACCAGTTTCGATGGTACACTCCGAATCTGAGTCCCTGGCGTGTATTTTAAATGTTTACAGTCAAATCTCCCACACAATCGTCTGATTCAGTCAGTCGTCATTGTGATGCAATGAAAAGAACATTAGGGACTTCTATTACAAACTACAGTATTACTTTAAGAAGCCTAATAATTTTTTTGTAAAAATGCTGACGGCAAAAGTGCATCCTACGACTGTGGCCATAAGCACGGGTTTAAAGCAGCTTTGTACATCGGTCACAGAGACCTGGGGATTGGAATGAACGACTGCCCTTGCAATCGTTCATTCTGCCGTTGGTTTTAAGATGCTCACATTTATTTAAAATAATAAAATAAAAAAATAAAAAACTGGCAAGTAATGTTATAAACTATTTTTCTGCTTTGCTTTTTTCTTTCACAACTTACATTACCAGAACCGCTGTTTGTTTGTTTTTTTGTTTTGTTTTGTTTTTGTTTTTGATCCACGAAAAAAATAAAATATTCAGAATGTAGTGTACAATTAAATTGACCGAAACTATCGGCAGGTGGTCTTTAAAAATACATTTAAAAAACCAAAACAATTTAAATTGTACTGATACAGTTATTAAATTGGTGACGAATAAAAAAAAAAATGACTGTTTGTGTGATTCGTAGTTTTATTGGATGCAGAGCTCCAGAAAAAAGACGGGAGGAGAACGTGATACACTCATAGGACAGGGCATCGTGGTGATTGAAGATCTGCGCTAGTGATGACATAATCGAAAGGATTAGAAAAATAAATAAATAAATAAATAAATAAATAAATAAACACGCATGATAAAAGCAGTGAAAACATAACCAAACCACCATAGACAACATTAACCTGCTGATGCTTTCAAAACAAGCCAAATCTGACTGGAAAAACGCCAGCACGAGTTTGTATAATTTGTTTAGCTATATTTTAATTGGCGTTCCGGTTCTTTAAGAATTAGGATTACACCACTGGTCACATCAACTGATTGCAGCTAGATGATTGGATTGAGGTTGAACTGAAGTGATTTGGTGAAGCAGCAGCAACTTGTCATCTGTTTTGTTTCTAAAATATCTGCTAGTTCCAAAATTGAAGTATAACGTAAACCTACGCCAAGTTGCTCTTTAACATCAATAGAATGCAATTGTGTTTGTGGAAGCCATCAGAACTTACAAATAAGTATATACTTACATCCATTGCAAAATACATGTTTTTTTTTTTCTTCTTTTACAATGAACTACAACAAATCCTCTGATGACGTGTAATATACACTTGTTCTGTCTTTCAGGTGTGTGGGATTGAACTACTTGTAGCTTTTGGCACGACAGTTCTCACAGTGGTTGCCATGCCTCATTTCGACATTATTACTAATATCATGATCCTGAACAGTGTCTGCATACTGCCTGCTGTAATTCAAGTAATACATCCAACCATGGACAAAATGACAAAATGGTTAATGCTCCCTCCACTGCTTTCCATTTTCCTAGTGCTTGTAGGTTTTGTGCTTTTCTTTGTGGGTTACCAAATGCAAAGAACAACTTATGGTGTGGTTGGCAATAAGGACATATACCTGTACATTGGGCTAGCCATAGGGAGCACTTTATTGGTCTCCCTAAACTGGTGGGAGAACTTTACATCCATGATTAAGAGCAAAAGACTAGACAGAATTAGACTTGATCTGGAAGCCTCCAGAAACATGACCTACTTGATCTCTAGTGTAGTGCGAATTGTTGTCACAGGTATTGTGGTAGGTGCGTATGTCCCACTTTCAGGTCAAAGTTGGTCTTCCATTAGAAATGTTTCAAGTGATAAAATTACAATTGTCCTCAGCCTGTTTGCCATACAAGCAATTTCCTCGGCTTTGTGTCACTGGTTTGGGGTCATTGCTTGCAAAATGCATGCATTTCGACGTGGTTTTACTTTGCCCACGATCTTTACCACTCCTGCTGTGTTTGTTGCTTTCCTCTTCATGCTTGGGATGCGCTACAACACAGTTAAGGGTGCCTCTGGTGTTGGGAATTTTTCTCTGACTATGTACTGTGGTGAACTTAATTCCACTCTTGGCAACGGGGTTCTTGTAGCTGAGATGCTCTTCAGAGATGTTAGCTATGGTTTCTGCAGCAATATCAGAGTAGGGGGTCAGAATGGATTTGGCATGGCACTGCTTGGTGTCTCAGCAATTAGCTGGTGGATAGGGCTGGTACTTTCCACACTGTATGTCTGGTTGACCAATATGACACGACTTGAAAGGACTACAGAGCTCTTTGTTCGACGGCTGTATGAAGCTGCATTCGTAGACCAGTCCATGCTGCTCAACACACGGTTCCACATTTGGTTGTCTGATATCAAAACCACAGAAGCTAGGTAATCATCTTAATTTTTTTCCCTGAGTGTTTCTGTTCGCCCATTGAATCCTTTTCTTATGACTATATCATTCTGAGAAACAAGCTGCTTCTACCACTTCCTCTTTATCTGAATTGTTGCTGATATCTTAAAACTGTTTTGGCAATTGTTTAAACAATTTGAGTGATTACCTAATCAGATAATGTTTTATTAGTCTGACTGGATGTGTCCCAGAATTGCTTCATTACCATCCCATTTGTAAAGCAAAACGAAAGTGGGATTTTAACACTATGTTCCCTTATCTAAAAGTATGCGCATTAACTTACCTACAGTCTTACAGTCAGGAAACATAATTAGGGATAACAAGATTTGTATAGATTTTTTGTTTTTTTGTTACAATACAATAATGTAATTGTCACAACAAGTAGGCCTTGTGGTCTTGCCCACCAGAGCCTTCAGCTCAGCCAGCTTTATTCTAAAAGGAGGCAGCTCACCCGGCATCACTGCAAAACCTGCTGCAAGGTGGAGCGTGAAACAAAACAAACGAACATAGGGGGAAGTAGTTGTTTACTGAGTGGATTAAAGATCATTTAGTTCCCTTCCCGATATAGCAATATACTACTTCTTATTAATCATCCATATGAATTGTGCACATACGAATGTGATGACAATACTATACTAATACACCAAAAAACAAAATCCCTACCACAGTAGTAATATATATAAATATATATTTTTTCTTTCAGTATAAAGACCTTGGACCATGTGACAGTTTACCTGTGTTCAACAATGTGGCATGAAACATATGATGAAATGATGACATTTATTTCCTCATTGTTCAGGTAAAAATTATTTTGGAAGCTAAATCCCGGACGGGAGCAAGAGAATTCGAGGCAAATAAAGTATGCACACAGGTGTAGTACGGTCAGAACATTCACGCAAAAACACTCAGGGGAGTGTTTTCAACGTACGTTCAAAACACTATACGTGTTTTTAGTGTACGTTTAAAACACTATACGTGTTTTTAGTGTACGTTTAAAACACTATACGTGTTTTTAGTGTACGTTTAAAACACTCCACTAGTCACTTTCAAAACACTCAGGTCACGTTCATAACACTCTACTTCTATGTTCAAAACAACACACTACGTACTTTCAAAGCCTCACGCTCAAAACACCCTATACGTTACGTTCAATTTACTACTTATTATTTATTACTTTCAAAACACTCTTAAGGGCTATTTATAGTTAGGCACGCAAAAACAGCACCCGTCTCTTCATTCTTCCATATGGAACTCTTTATGTGATGCGCGTACAAACTCTGACTGAGAAATTGTCAAGCGTAAATGTGCGCATTGGCATAGTTTAGCGCGTCCGCATACAAAAACATTGCAACCGAAGAAGAGGGATTTGTTTACTGCTGCTATACAGACATATGAAAAAAAGGAAGAGGCAGTGGTGTGTCCGCCCTCTAAATAAAAACAGGGAGAGAGTAGGTGAATTTACTTCAACAGTGAAGGAAATACGTATTTTAGATGAGGAAAAACATTTCCACACTAAAACAAGGCAACAGTTCGGGGAATACCACCGGGTTGGTTGTTAAGGCCCTAATGTGATTATTATTATTGGTCAACATTATTAAAACAAAGCGCCATTTTACAGAAATACAAAACCAGTGGTGCTCCCCGTCACTTGGACTAAAATTAAAGTAAAATAGAGAGATATATACCATTAATTTCCAATTTTTCTGCTATTTCTTGCCATGTGTGGCGGCCTTCTTTTTATTGTCTTTAACCACTGACACTGGCACCATAAAGAACATTACGTTTCGACTTTAATAATTAAATTCTCGTTGATGTGCTTTTTTCTGTGGTAATCTCTGCGTGAGAGTCTGACACCCACTACCTTTTACATTATTTCTGATTGATCCATTGCAACGCTGTTTTGGTGTGCATTACTCCATTTAAAACAATAGTTTTAAATTATGTTGTATTTTATCGCGTCTGGTGTACATAGCCCTTCAACATGCACGCCCAATCCCATTGACGCGTTTGATTTGGCATTGTATGCTCCAGAGCTGCGCTTACACAATGGGTGCGTTGTTGTAGCACAGATTTCCACAGATCTGCACAGTTGTGCGAGGGATGCCTCGTGACGTCACAAAGCTCCACACTCAAAAATCTGTGCAGATCCAGCACAGCCCAGCCCAGAACCAGCGGAGTTTTGAAAAGTAGCTGCGGGAGGCTGGCTGCGGCTGTGAATCAAAGAGACGATGCAGAGATCATGAGTGACCTGCCAATCGTAATTCAAATAGCTACTAAAACTACTGCTGCCCCCCTTATTAGTGGAGGGGAACGACATGTTATCTTCATGCAAAGAAGGGTGAACAGCCTTGTCAGCGCTATATCAAATAAACGTTAACACTTAAAAATAAGCGTCTGTTCTGTAATTCATGGTGAATTGCAGACATGGAATTAAATTATTAGAATTAGAAGTGCATTCATCATGAACTCCTATTTTATCATGCTAATAAATTAGTTAATACGTAATTCATCATGAATTACAGACACTTATTTTAAAGTGTTACCCACATAAATAAATGAATTAATCAATATAAAATAATAATAGTAAATTCACTGGGCGTGAGCTGGGGGGGAAAGATAAGGCAGAAGAAGCAGCAAGGAGCAGTTAGTAGGACAGAATGTGGTCACCGACTGGGGCCGACGCTGTCGACATCCCAGGGGCGGAGGACCCGGCAACCGAAACAGGATAGAAAAGAGGTCACCGACTGGGGCCGACGCTGTCTACATCCCAGGGGCGGAGGACCCGGCAACCGGAAACAGGATAGAAATGAGGTCACCGACTGGGGCCGACGCTGTCGACATCCCAGGGGCGGAGGACCCGGCGACCGGAAACAGGATAGAAAAAGAGGTCACCGACTGGGGCCGACGCTGTCGACATCCCAGGGGCAGAGGACCCGGCAACCGAAGGAGGAGATTAAAGAGGTACCCAGCATCTGAGGCTTCTGTAAGGGGCGCTCGTAGAACCCCTGATTGGCCGAGACATCACGCTGCCTGGGACCTGAAAATAAGGACAAAGCATTGAGGTTAGTATAGGACTCGGCCCGAGTGACCACATCCTGAAGAGAGGCAGAATAGAAGAGAGCCTCGAGTGAGGTGAGCGCAGGAGCTGCGACAGGACAGAGTTTGGCCGGGGGTCCGCTCTGACTCACGCGGTGAGAACCCCTGAAGGTAAGGGAGGCGGCTGCCTAGCCCTGAGGTCAGTGAGACCATGAGACAAACAAGACGGCACATGCCAACGCATAACATAAACAAAAGACCAGAAGGACGAACAGAGGGAGATTAGTAAATTTGTTAGTGGGACGTGACTATGTGTATACCTGCCGCTCAGTGGAGAGGAAAAAAACCCTTGTGGCAGATTAGGGGAAAACCTCTGGTGGCCCCTGGCGAACAGGTAGCCCCCACTCCGGGCATGCTAGCGATTTTAAAATGGGCTGCAACTATATCGGAGGAGATGAATGAACGTAATAATCTACTGCGGAAGAGGACCAGCGGCCCATGGTCTTGATCAGACTGTGGTTGATGCTGGATCTTGCAGCGGAGGTAGCTGCACCTATGCGAAATGAATGGGGAGAATACAGCTGAGGAGGGAGGCCTGCTCTAGAAAGGAGGGTGGAGAGGTGGGCTAATTAGGAGATCTTCGTCGCTGCAGGGAAGCTTGAAGCTGAAGAAACTGTGTATTCTGAGCTTCCGAGGAAGCCGAAGAAGGCTGTGAGTGATGTTGGCCCTCGCAGCAGAGGGGGCTGTGCCTACGGAATGATTGGGGGGGAGGCCCGCTCTGGAGGCAAGATAGGTTGGAATCCAGTGACGAGTGATCCTAGGAGCGAGAGAAATCAATGAGGGGGTGAAGTAGAGGAGGGAGGCTTGCTCTGGAGGGTGGAAGGTGGGTTAAGAACCAGCAATGAGTGATGATAGGAGCGAGAGGAATCAATGAACCGAGGGTCCTGGGGGGGGGGGGGGGTTCTTGCTGGGGAGATACCTTGATGATGAAAGGGGCAGATAGGGGACTCTACTTGACAGCTGAATGGACTAACCACGTTGAAATTGATCCCTCTTGGAGGTACGACCGAATGGTGAAGTAAATCAGAAGCAGAAGAAACTGCGAGTTCTGAACGTAATAATCTACTGCGGAAGAGGACCAGCGGCCCATGGTCTTGATCAGACTGTGGTTGATGCTGGCTCTCGCAGCGGAGGTAGCTGCACCTATACGAAATGAATGGAGAGAATACAGCTGAGGAGGGAGGCCTGCTCTCGAAAGGAGAGTGGAGAGGTTGGCTGATTAGGAGATTTTCGTCGCTGCATGGAAGCTTAAAAGCTGAAGGAACTGTGAATTCTGAGCTTCTGAGGAAGCCGAAGAAGGCTGAGAAGCAGATGAGATACCTTGATGTTGAAAATAAGGGTCAGATAGGGGAATCTGCTTGACAGCTGAATTAACTGACCGCGCTGAAATGGATCCGTCTGGAGGTACACGACTGAATGATGGAGTAAATTAGAACTGTGGATTCTGAGCTCCGAAGGAGACCGAAGAGGGCTCAGATGCAGATGATCTCCCTAGGTAGATCCTTGTATGGGGAGAAGTGGCGTTTCAGAAGAGTAGAATGAGCAAACTGAGAATGGTCATTGATGCGGACAGCGGGAAAGTGAGGCAGAAGGGAAGGCTCTTAAGAATCAGCTGTTAGGCAGATGGTCTCCAAGAGGAGGTCTTCGTAAGGGGACAAGCAAACTTTCCAAAGAGTAGAGATGAGTGAATGGAGAATGTCTGTTGATATGGGCAGGCGGGAAGGTGCAGCAGGGGGGGGGGGGTCTTTGAAGATTCCGCAAAGAGTCAGACAAACTACTGGTATGGAGAGAATGGTGGGAAGAAAAAAATCCCTAGCTGGACGATGAAAGCCATGATCTGGTTTGATTTGAAGGAATAGGATGAATCCGATTCTGGCACAGAACGTTTAAAACACTGACCAAGCTGTACAATATGAAGCTGTCGAAGGAGGGAGAGAGCTGCAGATATGAAATGCTGAGCAGATTGAAGGAGGTTACTGAGAGTATGATTCAGTCAAATGACAGCTGGTGAAGCTGGTGAATCGGGGGGGGGGGGGGGGGGATTACGCAGCAGACGAGACCAGTCGACGGAACTTGAATACTGTTGAACTTGAATTAAGTGGAGGCCGAAGAGGAGCTGGAACTGACAGTTGAGGTAGCAGCTGGAACTGATGAACGTGTGTAAATCGACTGCTGGGGAAGCTCAGCACGCTTTGTGCTCCATTTACTGGAATGGAGGGCAGAGATGAGATGTTGACTATCCTACGTGTCAGTTAATACGGGATCAATCGGCAGTCTGCTACTATCATGTCTGCTTGAAATGGAAATGGAAAAGGTGAACTCACATTGAGAGACTGGGTTTCACAACTCCAGTTATTCTCCTAGAGTGGAACTCCTTAACTCATAAACAAGACAGATTTCCAGTCTCACCGCGTCTCTCACCATGTATTAATGCTGTAATATTTGAGAGGATGTGTGGACATATGAATAGATTGCTGAGAAAGACAAGCACCTCCTATTTTTGATTTGATGGGGATTAGCATTAGCCTTGACTGCGGAATGCTTCCACGATCTGCGTATTGGAGGAAAGCGGAAGCGTTGGAAGATCTGGAGTAGTGCAGGTACAGATTTAGACTGTGAACTAAAGCAACTTGCATGCTATAATAGTGAGTAGATCTGAAGAGGGAGCAGAGATCTGCTGCAGTGAGGAGCAATTAACAGTAGAGGACGGGATCTGCTGAACGGTGCAGAGATCTGAGGAAGTAAACAAAGAAGTGCTGTCAATAATGAGCGGTGGTCTGCTGTAGAGAGAGAGAGAGAGAGATCTGCTGAAGCAGTGATCTGTTATTGTGAATGGTGGACTGCCATTGGTAGAGCGAGGTGGTCTTCTGCAGAACGCAGATATCTGCTGAAGCAGGGATCTGTAATAGTGAATGGTGGATTGCCATCGGTAGTGTGATGATCTGCTGTAGAGCACAGACATCTGCTGAATGCGGTGGATCTTGGACTGTGAGTTAAAGTGATTTAGATGAAGCCAGAGATGGAGAATACATAGAGCTGAGGCCGCTGTAGAACCTAAGAGGGGGAAGAATCCACTGCTCTGAGGCTGTTGAAAAATCTATTGATTTGGTCGGGAGCAGTCCGCCTCAAAGGGGCGGGGGGAGGGGGGGTAAGAGTTGAAATTGAAGAATGTCATTTGATATAGATAGACAGGGGATGAGGCAGGAGGGGGAACTCCCGAGAATCCATCCGAGTGAGAACTGCGGGAATAGATAGAAAAGCTGTAGTGTCCGAGCTTTGCAGCGAAACCAGAATGGTTTAATGTATAGAGAGAGAGCTTGTGGTATTATACTGCCATCCAGAGGTTATGATTGGAATTACATCATTGACTTGAGTGAATCAGGGTAGAATCTATGAAGTTATTATGATTAAAATCCTTGTCTATGTAGAACAACATTTGCTTATTCCTTTAGATTTGAATAATAAATATTCTAGACGTGTTTAGGACAGATAGTCATGAATATAAATAAGTTAACGCAGTATTTAGATGTCATGGTTCGGCGCGTTGAATTCGTCTCTGCAGTTGTGAAAGCGCAGCAACAGGAAGCCGGAAGATTGCAGTGCTGGGGAGCAGAGCACGCAGAGCCTGCTGAAGCTGCCTGGTCACCATGACGACTTACCACTCCCCGCAGTCACTCAATAAGGGCGTTGCCGTGGTAACCATAGTCTGTGAGGCGCCGGTGGAAAAGTTACAGTACAATAGTGTCATTGGAGAATGTTGTGACCAGTCGAGTCACGAGCCGCCATTGGTTAAAAATTGAGTTTAGAATTGGCTGGATACGTCTTTAAAAGGTTGAACGTAGCTGATGGAGGTCCAGGGCAGGATCTTCTGATGGAATGGTAATTGTGCTGGCTCTGTGGGAGCGGGGGAGGGGCGTCTGATTGCAGGCGAGGAGTAAAGAAAGATTCCGCCGACAAAACTTCGTAGTAGAATTAAATAGAGCTAAGGTAAGGCAATCGCAGACAACGGGAATGTCGATGTCATGTCGAAGGAGCTTGAAAGTTTAACGGCGGACCAGACTTTCTGATAAGGTTGCAGACAAGTTGAGTAATGAAGCTGCGCTTTGGACGGCTATGATGCCGAGGTGGAGACTGGATGGAACAGGAAAGAGAAGCTGAATGAAAAGAAAGATCACCTGAGCAGGTAAGTAAATGATTGATAATATCTTGGCAGCGATGTGCAGAGAAACGACCTGCGTGAGCGAGGCAACGAAGTTTAGATATTAGCGATGAAGCACGAAACGACGGCGTCTAAACGTTTGCTACAAAACGAAACACTAGACAGAAAAGGTGCAGGTGATCAGGTCTTAAATAGTAAATAGATACTAATTAACGGGAGATTAGAAAATTGAAAGATTAGAGATTAGCGCCCCCCCCAGCTCTACGCCCCCCGAACCTCGCAGGCTAACATTTAAACATAATGTACTAATCCATGATTAGTAATGTATTGTAATGTCGGGTCTCACAGTACCGCCGAATGGGACTTTTGGTTTGCTACCTTAAACTTGCGTGGGGGGGGGGACAGGGGCTGTACAGAGTGTGTGTGCGCTGTCCTGTCTTCCCCGCATTTTGTGTGCGTCACCATGCGTGAGTCTGTGAGTGGAAACGTGTTTCATGTCAAGGCAGTGCTGGCGTGCTGCCTGGGGTGTCACGTGCACAGTGCAGCTGTCTGTATATGGGGTCTGTGTTGGGTGCCCTGTGATTTGTGTTCTGTTCCGCCAGTCAGCTGTTTGCTTGGGACCGAGGGTCTGAGCGATTGGTCAGTGTGCATGTAAATGTGCCCTTGTGTGTGTGAGCCAATAGGGCTCAGGTGGGATCACTATTTAGGAGCCGCCTGCAGGCAGCTTTGTGTTGTGTATTGTGTGGTTGGCACTGCTTAACTGAGCTACACAGTCGTTTGCCTGCAGTTCAATTTTCAATAAAAAATAGCAGTTTTAACTGCTTTGAACTGAGATTTGTGCGATCTTCATTTTTTCCGTTGCGGACCAGATACACCTCCGCCACAATATATTGTTGCAATAAAGTTAAGATACAACAATTACATCAAACTGACTCTGTTTAAAATGAAAACTAAGTTATAATGGACTGCAAATAAATGCAATCCCCATGTGTGATACATTGTGATAAATAATTAAATGTAATTATGTTTCATTATGTACATCAAACAATTAGAAGTCATTAATTATGCAACTACATATAAATAGTAGACCATGTTAAACCATTAGTGCTTTTTTTTTTTTTTTTTTTTTACACATGGAAGCTGCCATTTCGGCTCTGTTCATTACAGTTTCACTGACACGCTCGCTACTTTAAACATCATTTAGCCGGTTCTACAAGTCTTCGAGTGATCGTCAACTGCTCATTTGAAAACTAAGAACTTGGACACACACACCCCTCACCACCACACACCCACACACTTTGCCTACCACTGAAATAGATGATTGAAGAGTTGTGCTACTTTGGCTATTACTGATAATATATAGAGGGCATGTAATTGATGACTTATTTAGAAATAGACATTAATTAAAGCCTTATGTTTCCCCATTTAAAGACTGGACAGATACAGACCCAAACATCGGTCACAAAGAGACCGGTTAAGTTTGGAGGGACACATTTACTTCGATGATGCTTTTATTGAGGAGACCAATGAACAATCAGGAAAGAAGACCCTATACGCAAATACACATGTAGAGCTCCTAGTGAGGGTTATAGAAGAAGTATTCAGGTAAGCATCTGTAATAGGGGGTTGTGGGTTATCCGCTGACAGACCAGACACAGTTGTTGCTTTTGACCACGCCACTCAGGTGCGCAGATTTATTTGTTTGTTGCACAGTTGTTGTTGTTGTTGTTGTTGTTGTTTTAAAGTAATTATAAGGTGGCACCACTAGACCAGCACCTAGAATGGAGTGAGGTAAGTAGGAAACCATGTGACTGTACCAACAAGGGTATCGGGTGCATATACATGGATGGGAGTGTACACAGAGAAAGTGTGGACAGCAGTGTGGAGTAGTGGTTAGGGCTTTGGACTCTTGACCGGAGGGTTGTGGGTTCAATCCCAGGTGGGGGGACACTGCTGCTGTACCCTTGAGCAAGGTACTTTACCCAGATTACACCACTAAAAACCCAACTGTATAAATGGGTAATTGTATGTAAAAATAATGTGATATCTTGTAACAATTGTAAGTTGCCCTGGATAAAGGTGTCTGTTAATAAATAAATAATAATAATAATAAAGAGAAATAATAGATACAAAACAAAACACAGCTCATCAAAACAAAAGCTGACTTACAGGCAGCCGAGCACTACCTCCATGAAAAGGAATGTCCGACCCCAGGAACCTAGCACACTACGCCCCCTATTTATACTGCAGCGGGATACTAAAGGGATTCTAAGCTAGCCCTAGTGATACGTATTTCAATCATCCTAGTTAACACAAGGTGATTTTTAACACAGACGTAAGAAGCAGATGTGTTTCTCTTTCTACAGGTTTTTTTTTTTAAACTGTATGAAAATAAACTTGATATTTAATTTCTTTTGTTTAGGAGTTTTGGTAGCAGTAAGTACTCTATCTTCGATGAACATAAGCGCCTCTCTGATACTGGGGAACAGAAAATCATGAGTACTCCTTACGGGGGTCGAATCTGTTATGTCCTTCCAAATGGCAACCACTTGTACATCCACTTAAAAGATAAACTTCGGATACGTCACAAAAAGAGATGGTCACAGGTTAGGTCATGTTTTAAACTTTTTTAATGCACCATGTTATCAATACAACTACAGTAATCCGTTGTGTATCCAACTGCGGTGGGACCAGAGTAAGGGCGGATATGTAAATAGCAGAATAATTTAATCATGTTTAAAATACCATTATGCCCTGCTGGAACAATTACTATATTCCCACAATTATGTATTGAGATTAAGCTTTTATTAGGAGCTAGATCCTTTGTTTAGAAAGATACAGGGTATTAATGCTTGTGACAGATACAGTTGTCTCACGTGTGGGTGCATGCATTCACTGCTGAGTGACAGGCAGGAGATCGAGATAGAGGTTGAAGTTGATACGCCCCACAGGCGAACAGGATTTATTTACATATCAACACACTGAACAGCTCATGTGACACTATCAGCAATGGTTGCGCACAAAGCACATACAACACAGTGTAAGAAAACTTTGGTATGATCTACAATCTCTGAACTATTCTGTTCAATGTTAAACTAACATTGCTAAAGAGCTTGATCATGGCGGATAAACGGTTATGGCAGATATGTGACAGGTGGATACCTGACAGATTACTGTTCCAGAATCAGATGTTGTTTACTACCCATTAAATGCGACAATTTGAAGAAAAGAAAAACAAAACTTTACAATGCACTTTGTGCGACTCACTGTTATCTGTCAAAGTGATGTACTAGCCCTCGTGTTTAAGAACGATATACAGTTTGATCATTGATAATGAAAATTATACATATTGAAAAAAAATGTAATAAAAATATAATTGAATACATTTACTCATAAATCATGAGCTTTCTCTTTTGACTGTTTTCAGGTCATGTATCTTTACTATCTGCTTGGCTGGAAGCTTACCAGAAAATATCTTATCCGGCAGGACAGTGAAGACCATAAAATCTTGGAACAACAGCTGAAGGTGAAAACATACAGTATAAAGCCCGCCGCACACAGCCCGAATCTAGCAGTCCCGACTCTTCTCATCTCAACTGGCCGTACAGAGTCTGGATGAATCGTAGCAGTGTGCGTGCCCTTAAAACCAAGATTATGCAGATTTCAGTCGGGATGTCTTCAGATTTGAAGATTGAACATGTTGAATCTTTTTCAGACGCAGTTTCATACAGATGTGATCAGTCTGTGTGTGGCGGTTTCCGACCAAGACTGATTAGTCATAAGTGTGTCAACCAATGGTGATGCAGGTTTAAGTGACGTAGCTTGTCATTTAACTTGTCATACAAGATAGCAGAATATTGACAGCTTTAGTTCCACAGGTAAAAATACATTAGTCTTGAATTGCGGAATGTCCCGAATTAAAAAATACCACATATGTGCACATTTGAATAGTTTTTTAAGGCGTTTACTAATCAAAGGTAAATGATCAATTTACCTTTTTATTATCAATCTACTGGCAGCCTATATTTTGTTACTTCTGCGCTAAACAGAAGTAACCGGTGCGTCGATGTCCAATAGGTCACAAATCACAAGCCCCTAGATCCACACGTTGAGAAAAAAAAAAAAAAAAAAAAAAAACAAAGTCAAATAAAAATCAACAGGTTGGATTTTATTTACCACACGCTAAAATGTAGTAGACAAACTATACAAAAAGCCAAACGCTGCCTGAAACGTTTGCATGGTGTAAATGGTCAATAGCTAAATTAATAGTCTAAGCGTTTCTTTTGGTTGCCTCGCGGCGCTGTCTCCACAGTCTAATCAGCATACGATGCTATGCATAATGTGAGGGTCGCTATCATGGGCTAAGTTAATACAAAAATGTGTACAGGGCAGTATTAATTAAATCTGCATACATAGTAATCACCAGTATCTAGTTGTGGTCAGTAATTCAGTTTTAGCAGTGTGCGACACCCAGTCGGGAAAAACTCAATTGCGACGTCAAACCAAAAGTGAGCACAACTGATCGCAGAATCTGTGCATACTCAGATGAGATGAGTCGGGACGGCTTGAGTCGGGCGGCATGTTATGGATCCAATGTTTGTACTGCATATGGTGTTGTAACTGATCGTCTTGATTTTTGTTAAACTAGATAAATGCTTAACTGGTTTGTTTTCTACATCTCTTAACAGAAAGAGAAACAAAACACCTACATTCTGGCCTTGGATGGTGACATGAACTTCCAGCCATCAGCTTTAATGCTCTTGATTGACCGTCTTAGAATGTATCCCACAGTAGGAGCTGCCTGTGGAAGAATTCACCCAACAGGGTTTGGTATGAAGATATTATTTTCCTATCGGGTGCATAGATCTGATAATACTGGGACACAACTCTCATTTGAATTTTAAAAATATTATTTACTGCTATGGCCAAAGGTTTTACATCACTATAGAATTAGCTAATTTTGCTTCATAAAGTTGAATGAAACCTGCTGAATACTGTTACGTTAACATATTGAATTATACACCGCTTTGTAGTTTTCCATATCCAGTAAACGAAAAACTGACAAATTGAAAAATGTGACATTTCGAAATCTAACATGAAATACTGTGCTACTATTATGGCATCTTGTAGACTTTTTCGATATCTTTTTGCAGTTTCATTGATATGATGTTAAATAAAAGACCAACATTTTTTTTCAATCCTAAAATTGTAGGTGATGCAAAACTTTTGCCCATAGCTGTATATTAGATTTTTCAATAGCTTAATTTTACTTTGATATATCTCACCCCAATTGGGATGAAATGATTATTATAATGTATAGCATAGATTGGACATTTAACATAATACAACTATACATGCATTGACTTAAGGGCATGATGTGTTGTGTTGAAAAGAGTAGTTTTAGTATATTTTAAGACTGTGAGAGTAAAGAAAGTTCAAGCAAGTTGTAAAGAAGAATTTTTATAGCACTTGAGACACTGAGTAACATTTCAATCATCAACAACGTATGGCTTGAGGGCAGCAGGGAAGATAAATAAATAATAGTGTTAAAGTGAAGATATTTGAATTATCCAATCTTTAAAAGTCATTTATGCCAACACAGGACTTATACTTTAGCAAATGTATTAATTTTGTGTGGTGTTCTGTTTCAGGTCCAACAGTCTGGTTTCAGAAATTTGAGTACGCCGTGTGTCACTGGTTTCAGAAGACAGCCGAGCATGTTTTTGGATGTGTGCTCTGCAGTCCCGGCTGCTTCAGTTTGTTCAGGGGAGCTGCCCTGATGGATGACAATGTAATGAAGAAATATGCTACGAAAGCCACAGAGGCAGCCCAATATGTGCAATATGATCAAGGTAAATCAAATGTATGCAAATTGAAAATGTTAAATTGGCATTTGGAATTATAACACACCTTTAGTCTACACATGCATCATTTTCTGTTACTCCAATTTTGTAAAATATACTCTGCAAATAGCATTGCAATATCCTGCTCTATGAAATCCAGATATTGTATTTATTTACAAGCTACTGTATATATCTCTGCACCATTCTCAACTACTGTATCAATCCAAATGACATAGAACCTACCTTACTGTAAAGAAAAAATACCAGTGGGCTGCCATTATAATTTCCTGTTCCTCAGAATTATGTAAATAAGAACTTTGAAAAATAAAAAGCCACTGTAATATCCTGCCTTTTTCAGAAAAGTCACCGGCAGGTGCTATGACCCTCCCGCCCCCGAATAAGCCATACGTTATACAGGTATATCTCACCTTCCAACCGTGAGCACCCTCCCTGCCTTTATTTAAAATGCTTTCCCTGTTAAAAATGTACTGATGGTACGCATTTGCGTCTTAAAGAACAATATCGAAGTCCGCATTTTTCTTTATTGGTCCATATGCATACCTGCATACCAGTTATGTGAACCCCGGATTATAATTATGGCTACTGATTTTTAGTTTTAACCGATAAAACACCCCTGAAAGAAAAAAAATGAAATCGGTGTATAGCTAATAACACCTGAAAAACAATGGAAATGGTTAATCAATTCACGATGACCACACCTTTCCCTTTAAAAAATAAAACCTACTACTACAAAAAAATAAGTTTCCCAGTGCAGCTGGGCAGTGTTCTCCTTTCTGACTTGTATCTATCATTGATTCGTTCTGAATACTTTAAACCCACCCCGACTACTGAGTGACAGCACATTCCTACATTTCTTTTGGAGACTCCACTTGCGAGATTTAAAACGAGATTACAATTAGCAATGGAGGCTTGTTCATGGGATTTAAAGCTGCATTACAGTTAAGATACGCAGGATGTAAAACATTTGCATGAGCAGCGGAGCGCCACCTCGATCCTGCAGGTTGGTCGCCACCGCCTTCCCGTGGGCCCATGGTCAGATTCACCACCTGAGGTATATCAAATCCAAGCACGGCACTGTCAGCACCAGGAGCCCTGGCCCATCATGCCATCGCCGCACCAGCCAGCGACCTCTCACCCCCAACACCGTCACCAGACCAACAGCCTTCGAGGGGGCGATAGTGGAACTGTGGCAATGCAACTGCACCGGCCATTGGAGTGGGTATTGGCAAGTCGAACTGGACCCTGCAGCTCGCTCGAAGACAGCCTTCTCCATCGGGCAGTTCACTGTCATGCCATTCGGACTGTACAATGCCCCGGCCACTTTCGAGCGCCTGATGGAGAGGGTCCTGGTGGGTGTGCCCCGGACCGCTTGTGTGGTCTACCTAGAAGACCTTATGGTGCACGCTCCCACCTTCCAACAAGCCATAACCTTTGGACTGTCTTCTCCAGGGTACGGCAAGCCCACCTCAAACTTCATCTGGGCAAGTGTCACCTGCTGCGGCGAGAGACCACCTTCCTGGGGCACATCGTTGGGGCCAATGGAATCGCCACCGACCCAGACAAGGTGAACACGGTGCGGGAGTGGCCAGTGCCCACCTCGGTGGCGCATGTGCGCAGCTTCCTCAGACTGGCATCTTACTACCGGCGGTTCGTGCAGGATTTTGGCCAGAGATAGGACGCTGGTTCCAATGGGACCCCGACTGCTTGGAAGCTTTCAGAAAATGAACAAGTGGTGGCCTACTTCAGCAAGACGCTGGGGAAGGCGGAACGCAACTACTGCGTAACTCGACTAGAGCTGCTGGCTGCAGTGAAAGGAATCAAGCACATCCGCTCCTACCTGTACGGGCAGCTGTTCCATCTACAGACCAACCACGCCTCACTCCAGGCTGCTGTCCTTTAAAGAGCCAGAGGGACAGGTAGCCCGCTAGATAGAGGCCCTGCAAGGGTTCGACTTTGGCATCCGCCACCGAGCCAGCCACCGTCACGCCAATGCTGATGCTCTTCACCCCAAAAGCGATGGCCTGGTAGAAGCCTGGTAGCAAGATGCTCGCCATCCAGTTGGCGATCCTAACCTTCGATTTGTTTCCTGGTTCTTAATCCTGAAACACGATGAACAAGAATGCTACAATACTATACATAATTTGACAGAAATAACGCCCAAGCATTTTGGAAAGTAACCTAAAACACTTTTTTAATACAGTACATAAAAAGCGGAAGCCCAAAAAAAAAAAAAGCACCGAAAAGTCAAATTAAGAAAAACAGAAGCCCTGCTTATAATACTAGTTTCAGATGTTAAAATATCAGTCCCTCATCTGTGTAATCTAACATCTTGTTCAGTTTTGCACTGTTTTAAAATATATATATTTTGCATTAAATTATAGATAATATCTAGTAGCATTTTAATTTTTAGCATATTACACATGTAGATTTGAACTTTATTCTCTGATTTGTTTTGATTTGTCTTCAAAAGGTGAGGACCGCTGGCTGTGTACTTTGCTTCTACAACAAGGCTGGCGAATAGAGTACACTGCATCTTCTGATTCCTACACGAATGCCCCTCAGGAGTTTAAAGAGTTTTACAACCAAAGGCGGCGCTGGGGACCCTCATCTTTGGCAAACACTCTTGACCTTCTGAACACAGGAAAAGAAACTTCAAGGAAAAATTCATCTATATCAAGACTGTATATCCTGTATCAGATTTTACAAACCGCCTTCTCCATTTTAGCACCTGCCACAGTTTGTCTCATGATAGCAGGTAAAAAAAATATTAAAGAGAAGTTTGGGAGTCTTACTACAGACTCAGGTTTGCAGATTGTACATTGTTTTAGAAATGTGTTTTTTTTGTTGTTTTTTTTGCAGGATGCTTCACGTTTATCTTTGGCTTGAATGGAAATATCTCCCTTTTTCTGGCTGTTCTTCCTCCAGTTTTCTACATGGTGATCTGTTTCACATGTAAATCTGACAACCAAATCCTGGTTGCTGGTTTCATGAGTATATTTTATGCATTTCTCATGGCAGCCACCTTCCTCAGCATTATAGGTCAGTATAATAGAACATTGTTTTACAAATTAAATATAGTGCAACATAAATGTACTGGCTATTAAGAAATCTGGTAATTATAATAACAGCTTTTTTCTTCTTTTTTTCCTTTAGTTGACATGGTCAAGCAACAAACATTCATCACCCCCAGTGGTCTGTTTTTCATTTTTTTAGTGGTGCTTTACTTTGTAGCAGCTCTGATGCACCCCCAGGAATTCCACCTTGTCCTCTATGGATTTATTTATATAATTTGTGTGCCAAGTGCTTATCTGCTCTTAAACATATACACACTGGTCAACCTGAATAATATTTCCTGGGGAACCCGAGAGACAGCAACCTATGAGAAGCTGGGAACAAGAAAAGCCAAAAAATATGTGAAGTATGAAAAGAAGTGCAAATGTCTCTGCTGGAATTTAGAATTTCAAGTAAATGAGGACCAGAAAATATCAGCTTCCTCCAACCCAGAAGAAGTAGTGCTTCTGAATGATGCTTCTGAAAGGTACGCCGTCGCTTTGCAATTTAATCTCTCCTGAGACAGCAGTTCCCAAACTTTCTTAGCCCAAGGCCCCCACCAAATCAATCCATAAAAATGTGAACCTTTGTTGTTCTCCTTACAATCACCTAGTTTTGTTGCACAATGCCAATCTTGCTGCTACATTAGAGTGCTGCAACCACCCCAAACAAAACATCCAGGCCCCTAGTTTAGAACCACTGACATAAGACAGCATAAAACAAGTGCTGTGTTAAAATGTGGTCCTTTTTGTGTTTCATGTTTGTGTCAAATATGATTTATGTGTGAACACATTTTGCAAAACAATCAGGATTATACAGCATGGGAAACATCCAGGTTAAATGTATGAATTGCCTTTTTTCTAAACACAGTCAAAGGTGGATGTTAATACATTTCATTCAAATGTTTGTGTTTTAGCCAAAATGAAGAAACTGAAAACTTTGAGGCCGGTGCAATAGATGACACTGTGGATGAAAGTAAGAACATAATTTATCTAGATATTTATTTATTTTAAAATAAGGGTTAGAGATCAGATACATTATTTATTTTTAAACCAATACAATATTTATAATAGTTATACACTTCCTGTTTAAAATCATAGACGGCATATCTCACTGATATTGGATAAGTGCCCATATCCTGTCACTGACCCTTAAGGCCTTTGCACACTGGATCTGTTCCGTCATGGCATCTCAAAAAGTCGTCCGTCAATCCATTGCACACTAGATGCGTTAATATCGTACTTTAGAGCGCTGATGTGCAGTAGAGGCTTTGTAGTAAATATACCTAGTAAATTTTTATTACAATTTTTAGTAAAAAATAAATACAATTCTGTTAATTCTTACATAACTTTAAACACAAAAAATGTTAAATGTAGTATAAACTTAATGATCAACAAACGCTGATGGAAAACGTTTGCTAATGATGACGTTTCTACTAGACTACAATAATGTTGTTACGCAATACATAAATAATAATAATAAAAAAAAATTTCAAGTTAACTGTAAAATCGTATAAGTGACTTGAAATCTGCAACTTGTTGGAGCTGAGAACAATTAAAAAGGTCTAATTAAGCAAATGATTTGTTCAATTATGGGTTTAGTTAAGTAATTGAAAGCTCAGTTGGAATGAAAACCCAAAGACGCTGGGGTCCCCGAGGATCGGGGTTGAAAACAATTGATTTTAATGTTATCTTTATTTAAGGATGGATTCAGCAGCTTCAAGAGAACACAGATCATATTGAACTTGTTGAAGATAAACTTGATGAAGTAAGTTCCTTCTTTTTATAATAATAAAAAATACTTTAAAATAAATAAGCCTACAGGTTACAAATAAGTGATTTATATTTACATAAAAAAGTCAAGTTAAACTAGACAACACTGGGGCTTCAATAACAACCCCCCCCCCCCTCAAAAAAAAAGGTTAAACAAGACTGTTAGAACCCTTTACTTTAGTATAAACAAGTGTAAAAGAAATGAACTAAATCCTAGATTTTTTACCACGTTTGGTCCTGTACAGCAGTTGTAATGTAACTTGGTAGTACATTTGTTATTTCTATGTACAAAAAAATGAATGTGTGATTCTAAAAACATTATAACCATTCATATATTTCAGGATGAAATTCCCTTTTGGAAAGGGCTCATACATTATTACTTAGAACCTCTCAAGGAAGATAAGCAGAAACAATCAGAAATAATCAAAGACCTCAGAAACCTCAGAAACAAGGTAATTAAAAAGACTATTAACTGTAGCTGCCCCCAGCAACCCCTCTCTTAATCAGTGCTGATATGTTTAAGTTTCATTCACCATAGTTTTCTGATTCCTCATACTGCAACTGTTTCCGAATCACATTCCACATGCTATAGGAAGTGTGTGTTTAAAACACTGTACGACTTTAAAAAGAGTGGGCAAATCGTTTGACCAAAAACAAATAGTTTTTTGCATGGAAACATGTACGGAAGCCGTACTTTACGAGATTTCAGCAGTGAAAATCCAGTTTGTGACATAACCTTGCGTAACGTTCTACTATAGTAAAGGCCGTCCCAAGCAATCCTTTATTATCTGAGACCTGCTTTAAGTAGCCATGTCAAGGTTCTTTTGATCAAATAGGAAAACAAAGCATACAGTACGAGGGGTTTAGAGACCTCTGTTCAGTATTTTTGTTTTTTTATGTCACACCCTTTATTTAGTGTTTCAAATTATTATAAGTGCTTTATAGTTTGTTTGTATAAGCAAGGTTATAAAAAAAATATTTAAGCTACTACAAATAAAAAAATGCAACACTTAAATAACGAAGATCTTTGCAAAGCATAGATTGTTTTTTTCATCCACACTTTTGTTAGCTTTGTGTTTGGTGATGAGATAGCCAATTTGCTTTAAGCTTAGACTTTTCTGTCCATTGGCTATAAAATGCAATACACTGTATACTAGCCTCTTAAGTAGCATCTATCATGGGTACCTACCAAGGACAAAAAAGTCAAGTTTGTACCTCCAAAATGTATTAAAATGAGCATAGCTGGGAATTCGTTGCCAGTGGCTTTATTATTGCTACTGACAGCACCAGACATGAGCGTCCACCTAGAGTTGAAGTAATATATCTTAAACCTAATTAATTTAAGATTTGTTTTAGAAGAAGTATAACATGAAAAGAAAAAAAAAAGTTTTTCAAAAAGACATTAACATCAGCCAGGTGGATTACCATCTACTGGATCCCCAATAACTATATAGATAGATAGATTATATATATATATATATATATATATATATATATATATATATATATATATATAGTAAAAGATTGTACTTGTTTTAAAGGTTCATAGCCCCTTTTCATGCAAACCCAGACACATGATTTGAAGTTTTTCAGCACTTCCGTACGTTTTTATTAATTACAGAAATAAAATAAAAAATAGAAAAAAAAAGAAAAAAAAACTTACTCACACACAAACTTTTTACAGTCCCTAAACTAACAAAAACTGGACAATTAAAACAATTCTTCAAACACAAAGGTTTCCACACTACCTTTACAAAACCACACAGGTTTCTTTACAGTGACAGCCTCTCTCCTCACACCGACTGGAGACTGCCCTGCTTTGTAATAATCACAGGCAGGTGGCATTCATTCATAATTAGATCCAGGTGAACCTCATCCTGGCTCTCTCCCATGGCATTCTGGGGGTTGTAGTTCTTTAGCCCCTCCATGGCTACATTTTTCTCTCCTCTTCCTTTTGATAAGTATATTTTGTCCATATAAAAATGATCTATTCAAAATGTCTAGTACAATTCATTTGTTAAATACTGGTTGTAAACTTACAATAGGCTACCCTAATCACCCACATTTCCCACTACAATATTCTTATAATTATAATACTACTGTACTATATATATATTAGTACAGAATATATTAGTATCAGAAATTCTGAAACTAATGTTCTGTAGGAAAACTTGTATATATTATATATGTGTGTGTAAAAGCTTTATAATATATATATATATATATATTTTTTTTTTAATTTGTGTAATGCTATCTCAGTTTTCATTTTCTTTCCCAGTCTGCACTTACAGTGCTTCAACATAACCTAACAAGTTCATGGTAACCCACTTTAAGAAAGCTGTACGATATCAATACTCGCTGGAAATATAAACTGGAAATATTTAATATTTAAATATACCCTAAATATATAATATTAATCATGTTATTTGCATTTGGAAGGAATTTGTTTCTGGCTAAAATAAAACAACATGGAAACACACACCCCAAAGTAGTACCAAAATAGTGAGAAAATGGTGAGACTTATTTTTCTTTTTCCATGGAAACTGCCCCATTGCTGCACATAAATTTGAAGGCAAAACCACAAATACGTATCACAACGTGTTTTGCCTAGCGGCAATTTACCGTCTAGCCAGAATTTGCGCAACACTTTCTAAAATGCAAGTGATCTGTGGGATTAACATAAAAAAGCAGGATTTACAAAGTGCTGCGTTGGATTTGGCACGCGAGTCAGGACCCAACTTGCAGGGTTCACGCTATGTATCGTATCAGTGATCAACAGTTTGTTTTGTTGTGATGTTTTTTTCTGTTATGGGGAGTTTATAAATGAAAACCAGAACGGTGATTTTTTTTTTCTTTGTACAATGTGCAGGATAGCCACCAGTAAGTGTTGGTGGACGCACTGTGAGACCACTAAAAAGTTAATTTGAAAAACACTGGACTAGGATTTTATCTTTCCCATCTTTATGTAATGACATAATTTAATATTGCATGTGTCAAAACAATATGTAATATCCCATTTAAAAATGTGGGTTATATGCTAGATAGATTGATTGATTTGAAATTCACTATTCTATGTTTGTTCCAGGCTACCTTCGTATTTTTCTTCATCAACTGTTTATGGATAGTTTGCACATTCTTTCTTCAACTAATTGGTTCTGGTGTCAGCATAAATCTACCGAAGATATCTGTAGACGGTGAAACAGTAAAAGATGCAGAGATACATATTGATGCAATTGGACTGGTAATACTCCTGGGTTTTGCTGGCTTGCTGATGGTGCAGTTTGTTTCCATGATTTACCACAGGTATGAAGGCTTCAGTTGCAATAAGGATTTAGTCTAATTGACAATATGAACGATCAGGCATTTTTATAACATTCAGATTCATCTTCTTCTGAAACAGATTTCTTGTGTCACACAATAGTGCATGTTCCTCCCATAGCTATTTCCTCCCATTCCCATTAAAACCTAATTATTGTAGCCTGGATTCTCCAAGTAATGTATTGGTACAGGAATGAATATCATAATGTAACAACTTGTACAGATCACACACTAGCTATGTTTCCATCAACAAGACAAAAACCTATGTAGCAAACTTGCAAAGTTATGCAAATCTTATCGTACAAAAACAGGTTTCCATTAAACTGGATTCTAGTGAACAAACAGCTGTACGTAATGACGTCACAAGCTTAAAAAAGTGGTTATCGCATACATTTTCTTAATCCAAAAAAAATAAATAAGTTTTTATTTCCATCAGTTTTTTTCTATTCGCTCTATCAGCTGGCTCATAAAATTCGTTCAGAAAGTATGTCCATTGCATTTGTGAGCATCATTTATTGTACAGGATACATTTCTATCCACCCCTATTGAACTTTTTTTCTTTTTCCGCCCATTTCCATCACAATTGTCAAGCTTTTTTTTTTTTATATGCATGACTTTTAGTGCATAAAAAAGTTTGATGGAAACATAGCTACTGTTTAACTTGATTTGCTCTTTATTTTTTCTTTCTCACAATCTCTTTACATAATTTAAACCAAAACAGCATATAACCTGTGATGTATAGTGGAATCCAATCAAACTTTGAGAGCACCCCCAGAATGCTAATGTAACCCCACTTCCACACTAACAGTCTGGAAAGTTTGATTGAATATCACAATAAATACAGGTCTTGACTATTTTTGAAATTCAAATTTTCGAGATATATGTATAGATGTATACATATCCATTTTAATATACATAAATAGATATATAAATAATAATATATGCCTATTTACACATCAATTATCCATGCATATATATTTTCATATATCTTATTATATGGCAGCCTGCATCTGATAATTATGTATTTCACCTTTTATTTAAATAATTTATTGGTTTCCACATTTTAATACAGCATTTAGTTTTCCTCTGTCCACTTAAATAAAGTTGTTCAGTTTTTAGGAAGTTAATAATTATGTGTTTTCACTCTAAAATTTTTATTTCAATATTTAAGTATTCTTCTTTTAAGGGAAAAGGGTACCATTAATACAGATTCCTAATAAACAATACTCCGGTATTATATTGTAACAAGTGTTATCACTTTTGGCTCTAGTATTAAGAATGTATCAACAATTTGAAACATGACCATAAAATATTTCACAACTGATGTCTTTTTTAAACTGAATCCAACTCTTCGTTGTTTTACTAAAAAACCTTTTCAAAACTTTAACATATAACTGCTAAATAATCGGGGTTATGTTTGTGATGTCACAGTGATCAAATTAATTGCTTTGGTTTCAAATCCCAGTCTCTCTTCTGACTCTTCTGAATATTTCTGTTTTCCAGAATCTACACACTGATCCACCGAATGGCCTATATTGGATCAGCAAGTAAAGAGTCAGAAAAAAAACCTTTACTAAAGTCAAAAGCTGAACCCTGGGACCCGGAAATGGTAAAGGAGTTTATTTATTGATAAATACCACTCATGTGGCTACATGTTTGTCTTATGTCATGACTGGATCATTTTTTCTTTTTTCATCGTGACATACTGCAATGCAAATACATTCTGTTACTAAACATGTGTGTCTTTTAAAACAAACTCTATTTACAAAAACGTTGATATTCACAAAATACCAAATACTGTAAGATGGAAGTAAACTTTAAAAAAAGATATTTTAACAGAGGAATTTAAAATACAGACTTTCGTTTGCCGTGTCCGCCCAGGATATAAATACAGTATATCATGTTTTTTCTTTTTAAACCTCATCTAATCGAGTGCATTCATGTACTTGAAAAAGCAATATTAACCTTTTGTCAGCAGCAATATTTGTGCTCACACGGAAGGGTGGAAAGGAGGGGCAAATGGACCCATGTACATAAATAAATGTGGTTAACTTAAAATTAGCTTTCTAAGCGCCTGGCCAGTAGGCTTCACCGTTGCACGATGAGGAGAAACAATGACGGCGTTTACATTGACAAGTCACGACAGTTTTCCTCACAGTGTTTTTGCCGTACTTTTCAGGAAACGCATTGCTATGCTGTTTAGGAAAAAAAGTTGGCCGTACCAATGCAGATGAATCAATTCATAGTAATTTAGGGGAGGGATATTTAAATGTCCGTGTCTGCCTAGGAAAAGAACGACTTCTTCTATCGTGAGGAGACCTTCATGCATTGCCATGAAGATTAAAAGAAATTAAAACAGGATCTTGACTGCTGAAACCTCTTGAGCCACAAGCACGATTCCTGCTCTGGTTTACATGGGTTTTTGCAGCTATTTTTATCATGAGAAAGCAGTTGACCCTGCCCTTAAAGTCACGCTGACCAAAGGACGTTCTTTTGTTGTTTCACGATGTAATCACGTGACAATGGTCACACAGTCATGACTGTAGAGTCGATTTTCACTTGCATGTAAACCCAGCCAGTGACTCTTGGTTTTGCCTCCCTAAACTGCGGGAGCATCAGATCCAATGCAACGCTCCCTGCGGAATCCCCAGTGAAGACCATCGACTTCACACAGCCAACTATCGGAAGGCGGTGACGTGACGAAGGCTTAAACGATAAAGCACTCTCATTATTCATAATTTTTATTTTAAGTTTTGGATAATAGAGTTTGCAGTACTTGCAAAATCTGTGGTAATTAAGCTACTTGTAAAAAATGGTCTCTTTGCTTAAGATTATTGCTTTTGCCATTTAGATTCCGGAACCTGAAAAGAATATCCAGAAAAAAAGGAAAAGTTTCGATGGACAGCTGGAATACAGTGGGATAAACTGCCATGGAATGGACTAGATGTAATATAGGACAGTAAACCCAGGAAAAATAACAACATATTTCTTGCTATTTGATGTGTTCACTTTTTTAATGCTATCTGTACATTTCTGCTCTATGTAAAGTGTGATGTGTCAATGTCCCATCACCTTTTTTGCATCAATTAGGGTATTTTTAATCAGTCATTTTAATTGAAGAAGTACTTAATCTGTATGTTTGATTGCAATGAGCATAAGTATTCTGATATTTTTCATGTTGTAAGGTTTCAAATAAACATGTACTAATGTATTTTGTGTATAGATATGCATTTGGAAGGAGTCCCGTGTTAGCCTGGTATTAGGGTGTATGTAAGTTTCCTATTGTATTGTTCCCACAGGAGTACAGGGTTAGAATGGTGAAATGGTCTACCATTGTATAGGTTCATTATATGTGAGAGGGCTGTGTCAGCTAAAGTGAAACAGATGTAAACCAAAACCAGATGTCAGAGTATGGAATTCTATAGGATTAAGACTGCGTATGTTCCCAGCCAAATGAAATGCAACTATAAAAGCTTCAATGGGATTACACTTATTTGAATTGCTCGGGTCTGAAAGGGCATTCCCAGTTGAAGGTTTATGGCTAATTACTGACTGCAAGTTAGACTATCATTATTCGACTAGAAGAATGGGTTGCAATAATTGTGATGCTTCTGTAGCTTGAAAAACCAGTGAATATAAACAGATGTAATCATGTATTGACTCATGAATTGTTAAGAATAATCTTTTTTTTATTAATCAATAAACTCTGTAATTCAAATTATAAAAAGTAGAATTGTCTGATTCATTATAAATTAAGAAAATTTCCACACCCTATAAAGTCATGTAAACGCAGTTTTCCAAAAACGTAACAGAACATTTTAAAAGTACATTTTCATAAAACATCACCTAGAATATTACAATAGTATTCTGAAAACATTTATGGTGTAAACACACTTCAGAGCACCCACATTTTAAATAGGACCAGTTATTTAAATAGCCCTGCTACCTACTCTTACTGTCAGTATAAATGTAGAGTAGGTGATGGGTTTATCTGTCTTTTATAATAGCTGCTTCAATTTGCTTAATGATCAGCATTAATGATACAAGCACATTGAAATTTAACTGGGCAGCAGTGTGGAGTAGTGGTTAGGGCTTTGGACTCTTGACCAGAGGGTCGTGGGTTCAATTCCAGGTGGGGGACACTGCTGCTGTACCCTTGAGCAAGGTACTTTACCTAGATTGCTCCAGTTAAAACCCAACTGTATAAATGGGTAATTGTATGTAAAAATAATATGATATCTTGTAACAATTGTAAGTCATCCTGGCTAAGGGCGTCTGCTAAGAAATAATAATAATAAAAATAATAATGATGTAATTACTTGGCATACCCAAGTAAACCCTCAGATAGCAACTCATAACACAACACAACAAACATTTGGTGTGACCAGTCTGTAGTCACCGCAGCAGTTAATAATGGAAAGATCTTTGCCCTATGATGTCACAGGCCAGCTTCCGTTCCAACCCCTGTTGTCTTAAATACCAGAGTAAAAGTGGCTTGGACAAAAAAAGAATGATCCTAAGACAATTGATAAAACAGTAGAAAAATGAAAATGTGCAATAATGTTCTTTCTCTCGTTATGTGTACCTACAGTTATTTCCATGTGATATGGCTCAAGATTGCTAACAACATTATTATTCAGGGTTTACATCTGTTTGAATCCCAACAATTTGGATCCAATAACGCTAAAACAAGCAGCAACTGAAATCAACTGTACAACTGCAGGAATTCAATCATTGGACATTACTAATTGGATTACAGCAATGACAGCCAAATAAATCATTTTATATTTGAAGAGGGGCAGGAGAGGTGGGGAATCTGTGAACCTCAGATGGTTATTTGGAGAAAGGGCAACATTCTGGAAGATGGGAATTTTGCCTGCAAATGATGACCAAAATGAAATATTTACCTTGGAAACTGTTTCACCTTTAATGCAACTACCATAGGGTATATTTGCAGAAATTAACTTGTTTATTGTCACATTCTTATGTTTTCCATGTGTATCAAACTTTATGTACTGTAGGTCCACCTCTGCAATTTTGCAAATTGTTCCTACTTTGCATGCATTTTTTATGTCAGTGCTGTCCTTAAACAACTTCAGAATGCTGTTCAGAACTATGAGAACTGATACATATTAAAATATATATTTAAAGATGGTGCTGACATAAAAAAATAAATAATGCAAAGTATGAAGAATGTACTTAAATGGGCCTAAATAGGATTTGATACATATGAAAAAAAACAATGTGGCAATAGCAGGGCTCTAGACTGTGACTAAAATGGTCACCATTTGACCTAAGAATAGTTTTGGCAACTGATGTTTGGGGTTGAGGCACCATTGGTTCCTGACACTAAAATACTGCCTTTCCCTTTACGGTGGGTGTGGCAGGGCAGAAGAAAAGCCCTACACATAATTAGGGGGCAGGGAAAAGCCCTGCATGTAAATAAACGTATTGTGTTTAATGTATTATTATTTAAAAGATATGTATTGTTTGTGTTTATTTAAAATACGATGTGTCCATTGGTTATTGTTTAGTTTAAGTGTGGTCTGACAGTGTGGTGTTAGCAGCTTGTCTCTGCCAGACAGCTCGTGAGAATGCGTGGTCAGCAGTGAATTAATTAACAGAGTTGCTGTCGACCATGCTAATATTAAAAACCCTGTACAGAATGTGACCATCTCCACGTTCATTGATTAATTTAATGCTAATCTGGAGATGGTCACCGGTATAAAAACTAGCAGCTTTTGCCAGTCGGTGTGGGTGTTTGGAAAGAGGAACGTGAGCGAGCTGAAAGAAAATCTAAAACAAAACAGAAAGTAAAAGCAATTGCTACTCCTGCTGGGCAGACCAGCACGGAATTTGTTTGGTGTTTTGTGTTCAAGATTTGTTTTTGTTCAACCTTTTATGTGGTTCTGTGAGCCGTGTTTTGTACAATCTTTTGTTTTATTTTTGTGTGAATAAAAACCGGCACATCAGCGCCTTCATTCGCTAATACCTGTGTCTCTGTCAGCTTTCTGGTCTGGGAACGTCAACACTCAGCCGTCTTGTTACAATGGGTTTACACTAGGCAATTATTATTAGCAATACTTGCTGGCAATAATTGCTAGAAATGTTTCTAATCTGCACTTGTTAGCAATGTCATGGCAATTCAGTGATTCAACCAAAAACAGAAATGAGGACTTTAAATAATGGCTACATGTGCATAACAAATATTATTATTAGTTTATTTAGCAGACGCCTTTATCCAAGGCGACTTACAGAAACTAGGGTGTGTGAACTATGCATCAGCTGCAAAGTCACTTACAATTACATCTCACCTGAAAGGCGGAGCACAAGTGACTTGCTCAAGGTCACACAATGAGTCAGTGGCTGAGGTGGGATTTGAACCGGGGACCTCCTGGTTACAAGCCCCTTTCTTTAACCACTGGACCACACAACCTGCATGTTTAACTAAAGAAAATACTGTACACATATATAAAAACATATTCAATATATTTATATTGGGTATTTAGGTTATTAAATAAATATAGGGTTTCATGTTACCTATAGTGAAGCTGCAAAGTATACAGTCCTTTGTAGCTCCCCAATCTCAAGGTAAAATTGTTGCCTGTGTCGTGTACTGCTGTTTTACAGTACAGTATGCAGTGTAGGCTACAATTCAGAACTATGTTTCTTCTAAATATTACTTAATCTTTTCATCTGTTTAAATAAAATGACCACATAAATACAAAAATAAACAGTAGTACTGTAATTGACTTTTTTTTTTTCTTAAATCTTAAAAAAAAATGTATCTACTTTCATCAGGATATAGATTACCTCAACACTGAAATGTGCAGTTAGCAAAATAATTAATCAACTAAGGTCAGTGGCGTAGCTGGAGGGGGGGTCTGTAAAGAGTTAAGAAAGCATAAACATGCTAGTGAATGAGGAAAAAAACTAGGGAATTAAATTAAATTCAATGCAGCTTATAGATTGCAGTAGAAGAACTGCTATGCACTAAATTTCACTCTTAGATTGTGTTAAAGAAGAAAGGTTTGGAAGTATCTAAAACATATGACAACGGTACAGCATGTGGCGAGTTCATTGAATTAACTGGGGATTAAATAAGAGGTGATTGACAGAAAGGGGTTCACAGTGCAAATTAGATTTCCATTCTGATTGACTGTGGAACAGATGTAGCTGGGAGAGATAATGTAATGGTGTACTGTAGGTATGTTTCTGCAGGTCTGGTAGTAAATCATCTGGTAGGCTTAGCTGAACTAGTTCACTGTCATGCACAAGGAATCTTAAACAAAACCAAGAATTTGCTTGGAAATGATGACAGAGAATGTTCAGATTGGTGGAGAGACAAACAGCTTTTGGAGCTAAGGGCAAAGCAAGTTGTACAGGAAATGGAAAAAACTTGTTTTGTAGGGGTTTGCCATTTGATTTGCCATTTGATTTCTTTTCAAAGGTTTCACAGCTTAGCTTTATACTGTAGAATAATAATGTAATTATTCCCAAAGCTGTTGCAATTACTGAGAACTGTGTCTTAACAATTAAAAGTATTAAAAGCCATTACAAAATGGCAAACTAGAGAAAGGTTTGCAACATGTGGCTTCCAAACCAGAGCCTCATCCACAGCAGCAGTCAGTCAGACAAGGGCATCAGCAGGGCCACCACCAGTAGATTTCAGGATATTAAACTTAAGGGCCCCCCAGACTCATTTAAAAATGACCTAAACACATAAAATTGTTGAAATCAAAGTTTGGGACTTTGAGTAAAGGTTTGGCTACATGATTAAGCTTTCCACTGAGGAGGGGGTTTCAGTGTTTTTCAATTGCCTGCCATGATGCATGGCCTGATAATCCTGTTGACTTTGGTGATGAACAAGTAGAAGTCTTACTGAATTGGTATACCTTTTAGTACAGAATAATTGCAAGGTTGATGCAGTTCAACCAGAATGGAGAATGCTTAAAACACTGGTCAAAAGGTCAGTGTATGGCTAAATCCTGCATTGGTTTATGGCAGGTCATGCTAACCTTTTCGCACAGATTTAAAAAATATTCTACCTTTACTGCCGATATCAGCTGTCCAATGAGAATGTGGATTTTCTGAACAAAACAGAATACAATCCAAGCTACGCAACTGTGGCAATGTGCCCCGCCCCTGTGTGCATTTCTGTGTTATATGTTGCGTGTGGTGTGTTAATGTTGGTGTATAGATATTGCTGCACGGGTTATAAATGGGTGTGTGTAGCACAAGTTATTTAAAATGTATAATTGTATTTAGGCACGTGCATTTAAAGTATTTAATATGTGAGCACGGGGTTGCACAGATTTAGTTCACGTGCTGGGATTCAAGTGAATAATTAATTGGTCATTGAATCCCAGCACAATTGTATATATAGATGCACATTTCATTCACTCGGGGTTGTGTGTTCGGTGAGTGGAGAATGGGTGTGGGTGAGAAAATAAAAAGTAAAATAAAGTAAACATAAGTTGTTTAGACTCACCGTGTTTGTTTGTCTATTCATCCACTGTTTGTTTAGTGTTGAAATGTTTGACCCAGAGCCTTGTGTTAAGCACTAGCTTTCCTCATGTAAAAGGAAACAAAGACAAAATGGCACATCCTGGCCAAGTGAAGTAGACATTTTAACTGTTGGTGACACTGGCTGAACAAAAAGAAAGATTGGATAGTTGTATATCGTTCGCAGGCTTAAGTTAAGGCCAGGTTCCAATTAATTAAGAAATGCGATACCAAAAGGCAGAACTATAGGAAATTTGAAGTTAACTTTTAAAAGTACCAAAGGATGAAAAATGACAGTATGAGGACAAAGAACAGTTACAGGAGCAGCATCTGAGGACCGGTGTTGTGGCAGAACAGCAGATCACATGCCAAGAAGCACAGGCCATGCAGAGCAAGTCAGTGTCAGGCAGTATAGATGAACAACTAGGCCGCAAACAGTGTTTTTGTGGCACCCAACAATAGTATTTGGCACCAAATATGTTTGATCAAACTGCCAAATATTTTAATGTAGACTATCATTCAATCCATGCATTTATCATAATTGTAACAAAAATTATAAATAAAAACAAAGAGGATTCAGATTTGCATAAAATGGTCAGATTAGAACATGGTGACTGGAAAATAATAAACAGGCCAATCACAGGCCAATCAAGTGCACCTTTGTCTACAGCAGGAATAGGACAGCAGTGAGCACAGTGTTGCAGGAACAAAGTCCTCATTAAAACAATTTAATTTATCTGGTTTGTTTTAATCTTCTTTCATCTGGTTATTTTAATACAGTCCCTTTTTACACATTCTCAAAAGCACTCCGGTGTGCTCATGCCCTGTTTGTCTTGTGGTTGCACACTTCTTTTGTTACAAGTACATACTTCTGTTACAGGCTGTTTTTCAGGGTATTAAAATGTCACTTAAGTTTACAGTTCTTTGGAAAAGTTATGTTATTTAGTATTTGCGGTCCTGCAACACTACACAAGCCTTCAATTAGACTTGGTAAACAAAACCAGTTGCAGACGTTTTGTTAAGTAACTCACATACATAAACATTAGCTTGTTCTGTTTTTCACTTGCACAGATAAACGACTGAACACTATTGTATTGGCACAAACACACCTCCAATACAATCCAGCTTAAATCATAAGCGATACAGTGTAGTATTTGAATCCTTACTGTTTTTGTACGCTTCTCGTTGGCACCCACAGCACCTCCAACTGGTTGCGTCTCTTTTCGAAATCACGTACACCTCGGTGACACTGTACTACATGCTCTACTCTCTCTGCTCTCCCCTCTTCCACTGCCTGGCTGCGTTTAATATACCCATAATTCCCGCCTCCCCAGATCAGTGATTCGTGGTGATACATGGGATTTATAGTTGGTATACACACGCTCCCATTTACTACAAACCCGTGCTTTTTTATTTTAAATTACTATCAACGAAAATATACCTGTTCCACTTTTTCTAGCGATGTACTTTACACCTGTACATTATTTGTAACACAATCGCGAGTTGCTTTTTAAATTAAACTAAACCTTTATTTATGTTCTCAACAGTTTATACACACAGAGATGACAATGCAGTATTGCTAGCCCAGTGACATACATTACAAAACCCCACTTTTCTATGTATGACCCCGCTATCACTGCTTTGTCACAATATAATTTAAATACAAATGAAACTTCAAATGTGAACTTACCGTGCTCAATCCTGGAAGAGGAGCAGAATTCAGATAATACTGTGGTGACATTCAATGCTGCCAACATATTTTCGGCACTTAAAACTCCACGCCATTAGTACCAGAAACACGGTTCAGTTTCTTTACTGATTTTTTTCTCTCTAACATTCTTTCTGGATCTTTAGAAGAGAGATTTTTGCTCTATTTTTAGGCTTCAACCAAACTTATCTGCTTCCGTTTGCGCAATACTACCACTAAATAAACAGTACAATTCTATAAGCCTAAAATGTCTGTTTTTCTTTTTAACAATTTTTTTATTCATTTTCCAATTTTTCAATGTCCAATTATTATTCAACCTGGCTCACCGCTGCAACGCCCAAACTAACTCAGGAGAGACGTGGACGTGCACTTGCGTCTTCCGAAATGAGTGCCTTCAGTCGTCTCCTTTTTTCGCTCTGTAAGCCCGCCGTACCTAACGACCTAACCCCTACCCCGCCTGGGCAGCACTTGGCCAATTGTGCGCCGCCCACTGGGAACTCCCGTCCATGGTTGGCAGTGGCATAGATTGGATTCAAACTCCCTATAGCTCTCCAAGCTATAGGGCACATCCTGCACTCTGGGTGGAGTGCCTTTACTGGATGTGCCACTCGGGAGCAGCCTTAAAATGTCTGTTTCATGTCAACCGATCACACAAGATTGAATGCGAGTCCACATTATGAAGCCAAAATTTTGCAAACCAATAGTACATACAGTGCGTAATGTGCACACAGCTGCGGGCACCAATGGTCATCTGAGTAGTCCAGACCAAATGAAACATTATCAGCATCTGTGGTTGCTGAGAAAAAAAAAATTAAACATGTCTACTGGAGCCTGAATGTAATGCTGTTGATGCTATATTCCTGCATAGTAATTGTCAATTAACAAAATAATCATTAATGTCAAAGAATGTATTCATTTCTGCATACAAATTCTTCATTAATGTTAAAGATGTCAGAAATGCACAGAATGAAGACGTTGTCATCAAAAGAGTGCTGTACAAAAGAGTACACCACAATGCTTTTAGGAACAAGAACATATTAAAAGAGAGAACACCAGTCAGGCGTCTGCTTCAAGAATGGTCCCATTAGAATTCAATGAGGATAGAGTTCTTAAAATAAAAAACTACAACAAGGTCTCAGGTCATTCCTGAGAGGTACAAAAGCCTGGTTTACAAGCAACTACATGAGGAGATAGGTGACTTGACCTTACAGGGTGACTGCACTGGTGGCCAGGTGCTGCTTCTACTAGCTGAAAATGAGAGAAGAAAATGCGACTTAAAACAGAAGCCAATTCAGCTTACAAGAGCTCCATTGCAGAGTATCGTGTGCCCTGCAGTAGTAGGAATACATACTTTTGCTTGCATTTTCTGTACACCCTTTTTAGGGTTTGTCATAGAAGTTGCAAGTACAGAAGCAAGTGCCTTTAGGTCAATAAGTGCTTCTCCCTTTTATTTATTAATTTATTTTTATTGTCAAATGTTTGGTTTTTCTTTTTGTATTTTGCAGTGTTCCTCAGTTGACAGACCTGGCTTTCTGGTTTAAAGGTTAAAATAATTATTTTGTTCAGTGACGCTTCTACATTTTTGTGATGTGTGAGTTCAATAGGCTTGTCTGACCCCAGGCCATATTGAATGGTTGCGTTACCCTTCCTACTGTAAGTATACTTAATTTTGTACACACTAAAATCACTCCTGCCTCACAACTTCACTTGTAAATCAGTATCTCCATAATCAGACCATCAAACCTCTTGGTGGCCTCCCTGACAAGTGCCCTTCTCGCCTAGACAGATTCACAGTTGTGCCATATTCTCTCCATTTCTTAATAATGGACTTTCCTGTGCTCCGGGGGATATTCAATGCCTTGGAAATGTTCTTATATCCTACCCCTGACAGGTGGACTCCATTCAACTAATTATGTGACTTCTAAAGACAATTGGTTGCACCAGAGCTTATTTAGGTGTGTCATAGCAAAGGGGGTGAATACTTATGCAATCAATTATTTTCTGTTTTGTATTTGTAATTAATTTAGAACAATTTGTAGATTTTATTTTTTACTTTGACATTATGGACTTTTTGTGTTGATCAGTGGCAAAAACTCCTAATTAAATCCATTTTGATTCTATGTTGTAACACAATAAAATGTGGAAAAGTCCAAGGGGGGTGAATACTTTTGAGAGCCACTGTATATATTAAATAACTATAACTATATTTACTAGATTTGTTGGCACAGTAACCCTGCAAATATGAGGTCAGTACTACAAATGTATTTTTGAGATGAGGCTCAGATACTATGGTGATGGCAGCTTTAAAAAAATGTATTAGCAAAGCCTACACACTCGAACTTAACCAAGAAAATACAGCTGTGTACTGAGATTGAAGCAATATCTCTAATCTGTAGGTCTTTATCTTAGAAGTGTGCTTAAGTCTCTGTGATTTCCCAATGTAATATAAGCTTGCTGTAGTAGGAGATGACTTGTTACCAACCAGGGTTTCCTAATGTGTTTTGCTTTTATAAATCTGTTCAATAAACCTGACTACTTCACAATTTATCTCCTGCTCTGTTTGAAGTATCACTTACCTTTACTGGGCTGCTTGAATGGTAAGTCTAGAACAGTTTTTTGAAAATCAAACTTTATTTTATTCATAAAAACAGTGTTCAGTCTTTAAATAACTAATGAATGTTTTGTTAACAATGACAACAATGTATTCAAACGTTTTGTGTTTTGCTGTAATTGATAGACAGATAATCAAGAAGTGTAAGAACCTGGATTACAGAGAAATGAAGTCCTCTCAAAAATTTCTCAATATATGTTCACAACTTATAGGAGTTATAAGATATAAAAATCCATTCACAACAGTAGCTTCAGTACATGACATAGAAATATCTGAGATGTTTCCAGTTTTTAATTAGCATTGTTAGCAGCTTCTAAGAATACCCAACTTTAAAAACCTATTTGGCATTTTGAAATGTACAGTGTTAAAGTATCCTATCCTGTGAGTCACAATCTTGGCATTCATCTTTGTCAAAGCAACCTAGACAACAGACTTGCGAAATTCTGAAATTTCGCTTTCCATTTGCTTGTTGCCCTGTGCTGTTCATCCTTGCAATGGAAGATATCACAAGTCCCATCGGAGTTGTAAAAGGGTTTTGTGCCTATATAAGTGTACGCTAACCATAGCATACACATAGACTGGAAAACAATACTCTGTTTGAGATGGTATTCAAGCCCAAGAAGTGTACAGTAGGTGTTTGACAACACTGCAAGGTCTCATTAGCTGTTATTATGGGAATTGTCACAACCTCAATCAAGAATACAGCTAGAAGAAGTTTCAATTTTCTTTCATGTCAAATATTGAAAGTCAGTTTTTAGGATTCTGTGAGCCTCAAGAATGAGTTAAGACATCAAGGTGACACCTATTGTCAGGGTGCAGAACAGAAAGTGGAATCAATTCTTATTATTGATTTCTTAGCAGACGCCCTTATCCAGGGCGACTTACAATCGTAAGCAAATACATTTCAAGTGTTACAATACAAGCAATACAATAAGAGCAAGAAATACAATAACTTTTGTTCAAGTGTGACAAACCACAATTCAATAATACAGCAGATAATAGTGATAGATACATGAGGATATGATTAAATAGTGAGAGTTACATAAGGATATGATTAAATACAAAATACTACAGGTTAAACACTTGGCAGATTACAATATTCTGAAGTACAGGATTAAATGCAGTAAGATAGGGGGCAGATAAGAGCAGAATAAAGCACATTTAAATGAAGGGTGATAGTGTCCCAGGATACAAACAGAGGAGTTCTACAGGTGCTGTTTGAAGAGGTGAGTCTTAAGGAGGCGCCGGAATGTGGTCAGGGACTGGGCAGTCCTGACATCTGTAGGAAGGTCATTCCACCACTGCGGAGCAAGGGTAGAGAAGGAGCGGGCTCTGGAGGCAGGGGAGCGTAGCGGAGGTAGAGCCAGTCTTCTAGTGGAGGCAGAGCGGAGAGGTCGAGTGGGGGTGTAGGGAGAGATGAGGGTCTTGAGGTAGCTGGGTACAGTCTGGTCAAGAATTCAGTGGCAGGACCTCTGGGAGTGATGCATGGGGGTGGTGCCTAATCACAGTCATTTCTTTCAAGTCACTGGGACAGATCTATAGGCAGATTTGGCAGGGTGAAAGCCCTGCACTTAAACATAAGAAACTGTGTAACAGAAAGCCCAAATATGGGCATAATGTTAGGAGACAGGTGGCCGAATTGTATAAATGGGTAATTGTATGAAAAAAATAAATGTGTAAAAAATAATGAAATTGTATGTAAATAAAAAAAAAATAATGTGACATCTTGTAACAATTGTAAGTCGCCCTGGATAAGGGTGTCTGCTAATAAATAAATAAATATAATAATAATAATAATAATAATAATAATAATAATAATAATAATAATAATAACAACAACAACAACATGCTATTACCTGGATGCTGTATTACATGGCTGCTAAGTGACATAAGCATGATATCACTTTTCTGTTTTTTTTTATTTGGAACCATAATGTTGTGAATATATATCTGCATACAATTATAACCAGAAACTGATCCCCACTACCGGCCACAGCTGCATCTCCGCCTGACAAATTAAAATACAACATACTGCATTAGGCAAAAATGTAGTTTGTGTTGTGTTTGAAATAAATCCATGAAATAAAAAAATGGGTACGACAACCATCAGAAATAGTCTCCTCATCTGTTTTAGACTTTTTAAAAACAAAAGAACTGACTGGATAGGTATAATTACATGGCTATAATTAGGCTAAGCGTTTATTAACATAGTATCTTCACGGTTCAAGGTATGTACTGTGGTTATGCTGGATTTATGCTGTGGATGAGTGTTAAATGAATGGCTATACCAAAGCCACTACAGAGTAAATACACTGTATAATACTGTATGAGATCACTGCCCATTGGTCTTGTCCATTGGAGCCTTTAGCACAGCTGACTATTGCCACAATGAGGCAGCCAGAGAGCTCCTGATGAGCATCCCACCTTGGGTCCAAACCTGAAGTGACACAAAACACAACCACACCATTTACTAAATCTTTGCAGTGGAAATGCTTGACAAACTCTGTTTCTGGGGGAAATAAATGACCTTAGTTTACCCCTGCGAGCTACAATAGTTACATAAATATAGTAGCTTCACAGAAAAAGTCTACATACAAAAATACTTTGGCATTACAGGATTAATAATACTTTAAATAACAGCAGGTACAATTTGCCTATTCTATATATACCATATAGAGATTGGAATATAACTAGTAAGTATTGTGGTATGCTGATGTAGCACCCCACCTTACAAAGCATCCTGTTTAGAAGCGACAGTATTTTAATTTATGCAAATTGTACCACACCTCTACTTACAGGGGGCATTTAAAAGAGACTGCAGTCATTCTTGTAGGTGCAGAGCACAGTGTGACAAAAATACTAATACAAAATATATAACAAAATAAAAAGAAAACAATGAAAGACACAAGAAAGAAGAGAGAAGAGCTCAGGTAATATACTGTATATCTATATTTATGTGTATTAGTTGTGGAGTAGTGGTTAGGGATCTGGATTCTTGACCGGAGGGTTGTGGGTTCATTCCCAGATGGGGGACACTGCTGCTGTACCCTTGAGCAAGGTACTTTACCTAGATTGCTCCAGTAAAAACCCAACTGTATAAATGGGTAATTGTATGTAAAAATAATGTGATATCTTGTAACAATTGTAAGTTGCCCTGGATAAGGGCATCTGCTAAGAAATTAATAATAATAATAATAATTAGTTTATCTATCGTGGAAGTAAATACTAAAGTATATAACTAAACATTACATTTGAAATCATACATTCTTCTATTACTGCTATTTGACATAGGACATAATAAGTGAATTGTGAATTGTGAAGTGAAGAGTATGACATGATGAAAAACTGGAATTAAAAAAGGACAACAAAGAAAAATATATACTTTTCCCATTCCTCATCATGAAAATGTAAAATTCTTATTCCACATTTTAAATGGACATGTAATCACAATAATATTACATCGCTCTAGTAATTTCCTATGCGCCAGGGAATCTTTCTTTGGTATGTGCATAGTTTAATTTTTGAAGTTTTAATCAAAGTAGTGGAACTGAGCATGGAAGTGTATTTAATATGACTGTTAGTTGATTTTATTAACAATGGTATACCAGTTGGTCAGAATAGGCAAGGTGGATTCTAATTGTGGCGAGATGGAGGACAGAATCTGCTTTATTTTTTTTTCCTCATGACCGTACAATGTACAGAGTAAGAAAGTGTGACATACTCTTTTGCACAGCGGTATCGTCGCTATGCTTTAGTGCGAGAGGTCCCGGGTTCACGCCCGCCCTCCGCCTGTGTGTGGATTGCATCGCCCTGTGTTATGCGCCTGCCTGCGTTAACCGAGATCGCTACAGTATGTTTAATCGAGAAATATCTAGAAATACCTTTTGTAAAGTGTGTATAATAGTGATCAGCAGGGAAAGTGAAAAGGAATTGTTCTGAACAGGAAAGTCTTTTAAAAAACGGTAATAATAATAATAATAATAATAATAATAATAATACCACCATACAATAAAGGGCTTGATTCTACTGTATGCCTTAATATTTTTTTTTCATCTTAATATGTAAAATATATTGCCATTTCTCTGTCCACAACTTTACCTACATTCACATTAAAACCTTTTGTAGCATGTAATGCAAGTATTTTAACAATGCTCGAATTACGAGGGGGTTGGGGGGACAGATTAACGCCGTTTTCAGTTTTTAATTTTTTGTCCCGGTCGTAAACAGTATCTTAACTGTTCAATCATCCTGGTTTTGCTACTGTGTTCTCTTTTTTTATTTAAGTACAGACCTGTAGCAGTGTGCTCAAGCAAGGCAACAGCAGAAGCATTATGTTAGCTCCATTCAGAAAAAAAAGATAAATATTTCTGATTATATATTTATTAATACAAATAATAATAATGCATACGTATAGCGTGCACAGTATATAGAAAACTACAAAGCGTTATGTAATTCAGTATGTTAATATAACATTATTCAGCAGGTTTCATTCAACTTTATGAAGCAACATTATTAAGCCCCTTTCACACTGGCATGATCTACCCAGGTCAGAACCTACCCGGGCAGTACCCGGTATCAATGCCCCGGAAGCAGCTTGTTACTGATGTTTCCATCCGAGCTTCTCTGGATCAAACCGTCACCCACATTTTTAATTAGAGCCAATGGCTGCGTTCACGTACGCATATTTTCCTAATGCTGCACAGATTTTGTGCAAAACTTGTCCAAGTTCGCCATCTGCGTGAACTCATCCAGAAAAGACGTCACCAGGGCACGCATCTCCCGAGCGCAGATTCTGCGCAGATCGCGCATCTCCCGACAGGTACTGCGCTGGAGCAGCCGCGGCTCAAAACAATAGACGAGCGTTGGCTGACAAAGAAGTGTGTAGGCAACCAGATACAATCCTCACTCCATGTGGTACTGCCACCTAGCCAGGGGGTGTAAATCGCCTTCGAGTCTGTTATTAATTATCTTATGAATGATTTGTAATACAAATTAAAATGATTTGACTCTACACAGTTATTATACTTTTCAAATATTCAGATATTTATTCTAAAGGTTTAAACATGTAAAAAAAAAAAAAAAAAAACGAAACGGTTGAAATACACCTAAAACCGCTGTGTTATTTTCAGCAGGTGTAATTGGTTATTGATGAAAGGCTATCAGGGACAGGGAATAACCTACTTTGAATTAAGGAGAATAAATCAGCTTTAATAACAGGTAGTTGAAGTGAGACATGTGACCATATGTGCAAGTATTTGAACTATTTTTGTCCCAGATCAAAATACAGTACTGTCTAACAAACCCTTGTGAGAGGGCGGGGGGAATCCTGCCCGTTATAATACTCATTAATTTGTCTCACATCACAAAACATACGTTTATATTATCTCTTTATAGCAGGGACTGTTTCTACTATACATTTTCTGATCGTGCTGTAAATTATGAAGCTGGTAGAGCACAAAGGGAACTTTGATTGTATCCACTTCTTCTGTGATTAGAATTTCTCTCAACACCACCTCCATTTTGGTTCTGCTCAGAACTGTTGTTCATCTACCAAAGCTCTCCATGCTGCATCTGCACAGACCGTGACGTCAGACGCAGACTCCCGTCTGCAATCTAGCCGTCAAAAAAGTATTGTGAACGCACCCAATGTTTCTACATCCCTGCTGCAATCTGACTCATGTTGTGTCTCAATCAACAAAAATATGGCTAAGCAGAATAAATAGAAACGTTCAAATATGTTGATTTTCTATTAATACTAGCCTTCATGTGTGTCCTGGGATATTGTGATTTACATTGTGAGTTTGTAGTCTGAGAGGAAAGCATTGATTGGCTGTTCTAACAGTCACTTCGGGCTCACATTTTAGCCCCCCACCCCCATTTTTACTTCAACTTTTCTCACGATCTGTGTTCCTTTATCACCACCAGATGACACCATTGTATCAATTGTGCCAAAGCTTTCTTAGAAATGTTATGTACTGTACATTCTCTGTTCTGATACAACCATGCCTTGCTTAATTGTTTACTATGGTATAATTTATGATACGCATTGCTTTGAACTGGTCTTTTTTTTTTCTTCTTTTTAAAACAGGAAGACATGGGACCCATTTCTACTTGTGCCCTTCACAGACCAAGAGGAGAAAACAGGCAAATTGTTTGTGTTTTTGTATTATGTCATCATTTTCATTATTGGTCTGTTAGTGCTTGCATTTGGCTTCTTCAGTAAGGTAAGGCAGATACATATTTAAAACAATGTACAATTTCCAAACACAATACAACACAATTCAGTATCCTTTCGTTACTGCACACAATCTAATGTCTGTTTATCATAACTTCATTAAAATGTTGCTTTTTATGTTATATAGTAATGAATACTGTAGTATTACTGTTTCTGCTCAGGGACATTTTTTTAAATGTCATATTATTTCAACTGCTGCTTTAGCTCGATTAGTGGCAATGAAACATAAAATAACATTGGAGTTAGAAGATCCTATATAGAAGTCCCAAAGGCAGTTGTTAACCCTGAAAAAGAACTGTAGGGGGTGCTACAATCTTGGAATTATGATATAAATTCAGAACAATATTGCCACAAGTCAGAAAGCTTTCTTTCTAGCTAATCTAAGCTCTTTTATAATGAAAAACATTATAAAAGAGCTGAGATTGGAATATGTCCTTGTAGAACAACAGATTAATTGTTTCTGTTCATCTTCAAATATCAGCTACAATTTATGTCATTTTCCCTTTGAAATATATTTCAAGCACAATGTTAGATTTATACCTGATGTGTATATCTTATTTACAAGACTAAATCCTATTAAATTAAAGTTTTCCCCTTCCCCCACAGTCTGCCTTAATGATGTTGATTAGTGTGTCAAGTCCAGATGCTACCACGATATCAAATAGGCCTTTCAGTCTGTTGTTTCTTGGGTGTGGTCTGATTGTCCCCAATGTGCTGGTGTTTCTGAAAATGCTGTGGAAAATTACTTTTACAGACTCAAGTTTACCTTCTAAAGAGGTTTTGTTTTTGGTAAGTAACTGTTCTTGAAACCATCTTCTGTTAATAAGTAGTTAGGTTAACCAAATTGTGTGTAAATTAAGTAAAGAAGAATTGTTTTTGTAAGGCGTGCTAGTCAAAAATCAATATTACTGGCCCCCTTTATTGCGCTAAGATTATTTTGGTTCTTCTCTTTGCTAATTCAGGAGATGCATATATTTCAAACACAACTATTTACATAAACTGCTGCAGCACATAAGTCACATCCAGTGGTGTAGTCAAGCCAGAATTAACTTAAGAACATTTACCGATTTGTTATGAAAATGCTTATTTAGTGCCCGACCGCTCTAATTTAGGTGCCTGGACATCAATGAAGCGATCCATTTTCTGTCGGGAAATCAAATCAGTCTTTCCATTGAATACACACTACGAACAAAAAGATCTGTGTCCGATTCCCTACATACCAGTTTCGATGGTACACTCCGAATCTGAGTCCCTGGCGTGTATTTTAAATGTTTACAGTCAAATCTCCCACACAATCGTCTGATTCAGTCAGTCGTCATTGTGATGCAATGAAAAGAACATTAGGGACTTCTATTACAAACTACAGTATTACTTTAAGAAGCCTAATAATTTTTTTGTAAAAATGCTGACGGCAAAAGTGCATCCTACGACTGTGGCCATAAGCACGGGTTTAAAGCAGCTTTGTACATCGGTCACAGAGACCTGGGGATTGGAATGAACGACTGCCCTTGCAATCGTTCATTCTGCCGTTGGTTTTAAGATGCTCACATTTATTTAAAATAATAAAATAAAAAAATAAAAAACTGGTAAGTAATGTTATAAACTATTTTTCTGCTTTGCTTTTTTCTTTCACAACTTACATTACCAGAACCGCTGTTTGTTTGTTTTTTTGTTTTGTTTTGTTTTTGTTTTTGATCCACGAAAAAAATAAAATATTCAGAATGTAGTGTACAATTAAATTGACCGAAACTATCGGCAGGTGGTCTTTAAAAATACATTTAAAAAACCAAAACAATTTAAATTGTACTGATACAGTTATTAAATTGGTGACGAATAAAAAAAAAAAAGACTGTTTGTGTGATTCGTAGTTTTATTGGATGCAGAGCTCCAGAAAAAAGACGGGAGGAGAACGTGATACACTCATAGGACAGGGCATCGTGGTGATTGAAGATCTGCGCTAGTGATGACATAATCGAAAGGATTAGAAAAATAAATAAATAAATAAATAAACACGCATGATAAAAGCAGTGAAAACATAACCAAACCACCATAGACAACATTAACCTGCTGATGCTTTCAAAACAAGCCAAATCTGACTGGAAAAACGCCAGCACGAGTTTGTATAATTTGTTTAGCTATATTTTAATTGGCGTTCCGGTTCTTTAAGAATTAGGATTACACCACTGGTCACATCAACTGATTGCAGCTAGATGATTGGATTGAGGTTGAACTGAAGTGATTTGGTGAAGCAGCAGCAACTTGTCATCTGTTTTGTTTCTAAAATATCTGCTAGTTCCAAAATTGAAGTATAACGTAAACCTACGCCAAGTTGCTCTTTAACATCAATAGAATGCAATTGTGTTTGTGGAAGCCATCAGAACTTACAAATAAGTATATACTTACATCCATTGCAAAATACATGTTTTTTTTTTTCTTCTTTTACAATGAACTACAACAAATCCTCTGATGACGTGTAATATACACTTGTTCTGTCTTTCAGGTGTGTGGGATTGAACTACTTGTAGCTTTTGGCACGACAGTTCTCACAGTGGTTGCCATGCCTCATTTCGACATTATTACTAATATCATGATCCTGAACAGTGTCTGCATACTGCCTGCTGTAATTCAAGTAATACATCCAACCATGGACAAAATGACAAAATGGTTAATGCTCCCTCCACTGCTTTCCATTTTCCTAGTGCTTGTAGGTTTTGTGCTTTTCTTTGTGGGTTACCAAATGCAAAGAACAACTTATGGTGTGGTTGGCAATAAGGACATATACCTGTACATTGGGCTAGCCATAGGGAGCACTTTATTGGTCTCCCTAAACTGGTGGGAGAACTTTACATCCATGATTAAGAGCAAAAGACTAGACAGAATTAGACTTGATCTGGAAGCCTCCAGAAACATGACCTACTTGATCTCTAGTGTAGTGCGAATTGTTGTCACAGGTATTGTGGTAGGTGCGTATGTCCCACTTTCAGGTCAAAGTTGGTCTTCCATTAGAAATGTTTCAAGTGATAAAATTACAATTGTCCTCAGCCTGTTTGCCATACAAGCAATTTCCTCGGCTTTGTGTCACTGGTTTGGGGTCATTGCTTGCAAAATGCATGCATTTCGACGTGGTTTTACTTTGCCCACGATCTTTACCACTCCTGCTGTGTTTGTTGCTTTCCTCTTCATGCTTGGGATGCGCTACAACACAGTTAAGGGTGCCTCTGGTGTTGGGAATTTTTCTCTGACTATGTACTGTGGTGAACTTAATTCTACTCTTGGCAACGGGGTTCTTGTAGCTGAGATGCTCTTCAGAGATGTTAGCTATGGTTTCTGCAGCAATATCAGAGTAGGGGGTCAGAATGGATTTGGCATGGCACTGCTTGGTGTCTCAGCAATTAGCTGGTGGATAGGGCTGGTACTTTCCACACTGTATGTCTGGTTGACCAATATGACACGACTTGAAAGGACTACAGAGCTCTTTGTTCGACGGCTGTATGAAGCTGCATTCGTAGACCAGTCCATGCTGCTCAACACACGGTTCCACATTTGGTTGTCTGATATCAAAACCACAGAAGCTAGGTAATCATCTTAATTTTTTTCCCTGAGTGTTTCTGTTCGCCCATTGAATCCTTTTCTTATGACTATATCATTCTGAGAAACAAGCTGCTTCTACCACTTCCTCTTTATCTGAATTGTTGCTGATATCTTAAAACTGTTTTGGCAATTGTTTAAACAATTTGAGTGATTACCTAATCAGATAATGTTTTATTAGTCTGACTGGATGTATCCCAGAATTGCTTAATTACCATCCCATTTGTAAAGCAAAACGAAAGTGGGATTTTAACACTATGTTCCCTTATCTAAAAGTATGCGCATTAACTTACCTACAGTCTTACAGTCAGGAAACATAATTAGGGATAACAAGATTTGTATAGATTTTTTGTTTTTTTGTTACAATACAATAATGTAATTGTCACAACAAGTAGGCCTTGTGGTCTTGCCCACCAGAGCCTTCAGCTCAGCCAGCTTTATTCTAAAAGGAGGCAGCTCACCCGGCATCACTGCAAAACCTGCTGCAAGGTGGAGCGTGAAACAAAACAAACGAACATAGGGGGAAGTAGTTGTTTACTGAGTGGATTAAAGATCATTTAGTTCCCTTCCCGATATAGCAATATACTACTTCTTATTAATCATCCATATGAATTGTGCACATACGAATGTGATGACAATACTATACTAATACACCAAAAAACAAAATCCCTACCACAGTAGTAATATATATAAATATATATTTTTTCTTTCAGTATAAAGACCTTGGACCATGTGACAGTTTACCTGTGTTCAACAATGTGGCATGAAACATATGATGAAATGATGACATTTATTTCCTCATTGTTCAGGTAAAAATTATTTTGGAAGCTAAATCCCGGACGGGAGCAAGAGAATTCGAGGCAAATAAAGTATGCACACAGGTGTAGTACGGTCAGAACATTCACGCAAAAACACTCAGGGGAGTGTTTTCAACGTACGTTCAAAACACTATACGTGTTTTTAGTGTACGTTTAAAACACTATACGTGTTTTTAGTGTACGTTTAAAACACTCCACTAGTCACTTTCAAAACACTCAGGTCACGTTCATAACACTCTACTTCTATGTTCAAAACAACACACTACGTACTTTCAAAGCCTCACGCTCAAAACACCCTATACGTTACGTTCAATTTACTACTTATTATTTATTACTTTCAAAACACTCTTAAGGGCTATTTATAGTTAGGCACGCAAAAACAGCACCCGTCTCTTCATTCTTCCATATGGAACTCTTTATGTGATGCGCGTACAAACTCTGACTGAGAAATTGTCAAGCGTAAATGTGCGCATTGGCATAGTTTAGCGCGTCCGCATACAAAAACATTGCCACCGAAGAAGAGGGATTTGTTTACTGCTGCTATACAGACATATGAAAAAAAGGAAGAGGTAGTGGTGTGTCCGCCCTCTAAATAAAAACAGGGAGAGAGTAGGTGAATTTACTTCAACAGTGAAGGAAATACGTATTTTAGATGAGGAAAAACATTTCCACACTAAAACAAGGCAACAGTTCGGGGAATACCACCGGGTTGGTTGTTAAGGCCCTAATGTGATTATTATTATTGGTCAACATTATTAAAACAAAGCGCCATTTTACAGAAATACAAAACCAGTGGTGCTCCCCGTCACTTGGACTAAAATTAAAGTAAAATAGAGAGATATATACCATTAATTTCCAATTTTTCTGCTATTTCTTGCCATGTGTGGCGGCCTTCTTTTTATTGTCTTTAACCACTGACACTGGCACCATAAAGAACATTACGTTTCGACTTTAATAATTAAATTCTCGTTGATGTGCTTTTTTCTGTGGTAATCTCTGCGTGAGAGTCTGACACCCACTACCTTTTACATTATTTCTGATTGATCCATTGCAACGCTGTTTTGGTGTGCATTACTCCATTTAAAACAATAGTTTTAAATTATGTTGTATTTTATCGCGTCTGGTGTACATAGCCCTTCAACATGCACGCCCAATCCCATTGACGCGTTTGATTTGGCATTGTATGCTCCAGAGCTGCGCTTACACAATGGGTGCGTTGTTGTAGCACAGATTTCCACAGATCTGCACAGTTGTGCGAGGGATGCCTCGTGACGTCACAAAGCTCCACACTCAAAAATCTGTGCAGATCCAGCACAGCCCAGCCCAGAACCAGCGGAGTTTTGAAAAGTAGCTGCGGGAGGCTGGCTGCGGCTGTGAATCAAAGAGACGATGCAGAGATCATGAGTGACCTGCCAATCGTAATTCAAATAGCTACTAAAACTACTGCTGCCCCCCTTATTAGTGGAGGGGAACGACATGTTATCTTCATGCAAAGAAGGGTGAACAGCCTTGTCAGCGCTATATCAAATAAACGTTAACACTTAAAAATAAGCGTCTGTTCTGTAATTCATGGTGAATTGCAGACATGGAATTAAATTATTAGAATTAGAAGTGCATTCATCATGAACTCCTATTTTATCATGCTAATAAATTAGTTAATACGTAATTCATCATGAATTACAGACACTTATTTTAAAGTGTTACCCACATAAATAAATGAATTAATCAATATAAAATAATAATAGTAAATTCACTGGGCGTGAGCTGGGGGGGAAAGATAAGGCAGAAGAAGCAGCAAGGAGCAGTTAGTAGGACAGAATGTGGTCACCGACTGGGGCCGACGCTGTCGACATCCCAGGGGCGGAGGACCCGGCAACCGAAACAGGATAGAAAAGAGGTCACCGACTGGGGCCGACGCTGTCTACATCCCAGGGGCGGAGGACCCGGCGACCGGAAACAGGATAGAAAAAGAGGTCACCGACTGGGGCCGACGCTGTCGACATCCCAGGGGCAGAGGACCCGGCAACCGAAGGAGGAGATTAAAGAGGTACCCAGCATCTGAGGCTTCTGTAAGGGGCGCTCGTAGAACCCCTGATTGGCCGAGACATCACGCTGCCTGGGACCTGAAAATAAGGACAAAGCATTGAGGTTAGTATAGGACTCGGCCCGAGTGACCACATCCTGAAGAGAGGCAGAATAGAAGAGAGCCTCGAGTGAGGTGAGCGCAGGAGCTGCGACAGGACAGAGTTTGGCCGGGGGTCCGCTCTGACTCACGCGGTGAGAACCCCTGAAGGTAAGGGAGGCGGCTGCCTAGCCCTGAGGTCAGGGAAGTGAGCCTCACTTGCCCCCCAAAGGATGGACCCCCGGCACCTCACGAAAACTCCCACACCATGAGACAAACAAGACGGCACATGCCAACGCATAACATAAACAAAAGACCAGAAGGACGAACAGAGGGAGATTAGTAAATTTGTTAGTGGGATGTGACTATGTGTATACCTGCCGCTCAGTGGAGAGGAAAAAAACCCTTGTGGCAGATTAGGGGAAAACCTCTGGTGGCCCCTGGCGAACAGGTAGCCCCCACTCCGGGCATGCTAGCGATTTTAAAATGGGCTGCAACTATATCGGAGGAGATGAATGAACGTAATAATCTACTGCGGAAGAGGACCAGCGGCCCATGGTCTTGATCAGACTGTGGTTGATGCTGGATCTTGCAGCGGAGGTAGCTGCACCTATGCGAAATGAATGGGGAGAATACAGCTGAGGAGGGAGGCCTGCTCTAGAAAGGAGGGTGGAGAGGTGGGCTAATTAGGAGATCTTCGTCGCTGCAGGGAAGCTTGAAGCTGAAGAAACTGTGTATTCTGAGCTTCCGAGGAAGCCGAAGAAGGCTGTGAGTGATGTTGGCCCTCGCAGCAGAGGGGGCTGTGCCTACGGAATGATTGGGGGGGAGGCCCGCTCTGGAGGCAAGATAGGTTGGAATCCAGTGACGAGTGATCCTAGGAGCGAGAGAAATCAATGAGGGGGTGAAGTAGAGGAGGGAGGCTTGCTCTGGAGGGTGGAAGGTGGGTTAAGAACCAGCAATGAGTGATGATAGGAGCGAGAGGAATCAATGAACCGAGGGTCCTGGGGGGGGGGGGGGTTCTTGCTGGGGAGATACCTTGATGATGAAAGGGGCAGATAGGGGACTCTACTTGACAGCTGAATGGACTAACCACGTTGAAATTGATCCCTCTTGGAGGTACGACCGAATGGTGAAGTAAATCAGAAGCAGAAGAAACTGCGAGTTCTGAACGTAATAATCTACTGCGGAAGAGGACCAGCGGCCCATGGTCTTGATCAGACTGTGGTTGATGCTGGCTCTCGCAGCGGAGGTAGCTGCACCTATACGAAATGAATGGAGAGAATACAGCTGAGGAGGGAGGCCTGCTCTCGAAAGGAGAGTGGAGAGGTTGGCTGATTAGGAGATTTTCGTCGCTGCATGGAAGCTTAAAAGCTGAAGGAACTGTGAATTCTGAGCTTCTGAGGAAGCCGAAGAAGGCTGAGAAGCAGATGAGATACCTTGATGTTGAAAATAAGGGTCAGATAGGGGAATCTGCTTGACAGCTGAATTAACTGACCGCGCTGAAATGGATCCGTCTGGAGGTACACGACTGAATGATGGAGTAAATTAGAACTGTGGATTCTGAGCTCCGAAGGAGACCGAAGAGGGCTCAGATGCAGATGATCTCCCTAGGTAGATCCTTGTATGGGGAGAAGTGGCGTTTCAGAAGAGTAGAATGAGCAAACTGAGAATGGTCATTGATGCGGACAGCGGGAAAGTGAGGCAGAAGGGAAGGCTCTTAAGAATCAGCTGTTAGGCAGATGGTCTCCAAGAGGAGGTCTTCGTAAGGGGACAAGCAAACTTTCCAAAGAGTAGAGATGAGTGAATGGAGAATGTCTGTTGATATGGGCAGGCGGGAAGGTGCAGCAGGGGGGGGGGGGTCTTTGAAGATTCCGCAAAGAGTCAGACAAACTACTGGTATGGAGAGAATGGTGGGAAGAAAAAAATCCCTAGCTGGACGATGAAAGCCATGATCTGGTTTGATTTGAAGGAATAGGATGAATCCGATTCTGGCACAGAACGTTTAAAACACTGACCAAGCTGTACAATATGAAGCTGTCGAAGGAGGGAGAGAGCTGCAGATATGAAATGCTGAGCAGATTGAAGGAGGTTACTGAGAGTATGATTCAGTCAAATGACAGCTGGTGAAGCTGGTGAATCGGGGGGGGGGGGGGGGGGGATTACGCAGCAGACGAGACCAGTCGACGGAACTTGAATACTGTTGAACTTGAATTAAGTGGAGGCCGAAGAGGAGCTGGAACTGACAGTTGAGGTAGCAGCTGGAACTGATGAACGTGTGTAAATCGACTGCTGGGGAAGCTCAGCACGCTTTGTGCTCCATTTACTGGAATGGAGGGCAGAGATGAGATGTTGACTATCCTACGTGTCAGTTAATACGGGATCAATCGGCAGTCTGCTACTATCATGTCTGCTTGAAATGGAAATGGAAAAGGTGAACTCACATTGAGAGACTGGGTTTCACAACTCCAGTTATTCTCCTAGAGTGGAACTCCTTAACTCATAAACAAGACAGATTTCCAGTCTCACCGCGTCTCTCACCATGTATTAATGCTGTAATATTTGAGAGGATGTGTGGACATATGAATAGATTGCTGAGAAAGACAAGCACCTCCTATTTTTGATTTGATGGGGATTAGCATTAGCCTTGACTGCGGAATGCTTCCACGATCTGCGTATTGGAGGAAAGCGGAAGCGTTGGAAGATCTGGAGTAGTGCAGGTACAGATTTAGACTGTGAACTAAAGCAACTTGCATGCTATAATAGTGAGTAGATCTGAAGAGGGAGCAGAGATCTGCTGCAGTGAGGAGCAATTAACAGTAGAGGACGGGATCTGCTGAACGGTGCAGAGATCTGAGGAAGTAAACAAAGAAGTGCTGTCAATAATGAGCGGTGGTCTGCTGTAGAGAGAGAGAGAGAGAGATCTGCTGAAGCAGTGATCTGTTATTGTGAATGGTGGACTGCCATTGGTAGAGCGAGGTGGTCTTCTGCAGAACGCAGATATCTGCTGAAGCAGGGATCTGTAATAGTGAATGGTGGATTGCCATCGGTAGTGTGATGATCTGCTGTAGAGCACAGACATCTGCTGAATGCGGTGGATCTTGGACTGTGAGTTAAAGTGATTTAGATGAAGCCAGAGATGGAGAATACATAGAGCTGAGGCCGCTGTAGAACCTAAGAGGGGGAAGAATCCACTGCTCTGAGGCTGTTGAAAAATCTATTGATTTGGTCGGGAGCAGTCCGCCTCAAAGGGGCGGGGGGAGGGGGGGTAAGAGTTGAAATTGAAGAATGTCATTTGATATAGATAGACAGGGGATGAGGCAGGAGGGGGAACTCCCGAGAATCCATCCGAGTGAGAACTGCGGGAATAGATAGAAAAGCTGTAGTGTCCGAGCTTTGCAGCGAAACCAGAATGGTTTAATGTATAGAGAGAGAGCTTGTGGTATTATACTGCCATCCAGAGGTTATGATTGGAATTACATCATTGACTTGAGTGAATCAGGGTAGAATCTATGAAGTTATTATGATTAAAATCCTTGTCTATGTAGAACAACATTTGCTTATTCCTTTAGATTTGAATAATAAATATTCTAGACGTGTTTAGGACAGATAGTCATGAATATAAATAAGTTAACGCAGTATTTAGATGTCATGGTTCGGCGCGTTGAATTCGTCTCTGCAGTTGTGAAAGCGCAGCAACAGGAAGCCGGAAGATTGCAGTGCTGGGGAGCAGAGCACGCAGAGCCTGCTGAAGCTGCCTGGTCACCATGACGACTTACCACTCCCCGCAGTCACTCAATAAGGGCGTTGCCGTGGTAACCATAGTCTGTGAGGCGCCGGTGGAAAAGTTACAGTACAATAGTGTCATTGGAGAATGTTGTGACCAGTCGAGTCACGAGCCGCCATTGGTTAAAAATTGAGTTTAGAATTGGCTGGATACGTCTTTAAAAGGTTGAACGTAGCTGATGGAGGTCCAGGGCAGGATCTTCTGATGGAATGGTAATTGTGCTGGCTCTGTGGGAGCGGGGGAGGGGCGTCTGATTGCAGGCGAGGAGTAAAGAAAGATTCCGCCGACAAAACTTCGTAGTAGAATTAAATAGAGCTAAGGTAAGGCAATCGCAGACAACGGGAATGTCGATGTCATGTCGAAGGAGCTTGAAAGTTTAACGGCGGACCAGACTTTCTGATAAGGTTGCAGACAAGTTGAGTAATGAAGCTGCGCTTTGGACGGCTATGATGCCGAGGTGGAGACTGGATGGAACAGGAAAGAGAAGCTGAATGAAAAGAAAGATCACCTGAGCAGGTAAGTAAATGATTGATAATATCTTGGCAGCGATGTGCAGAGAAACGACCTGCGTGAGCGAGGCAACGAAGTTTAGATATTAGCGATGAAGCACGAAACGACGGCGTCTAAACGTTTGCTACAAAACGAAACACTAGACAGAAAAGGTGCAGGTGATCAGGTCTTAAATAGTAAATAGATACTAATTAACGGGAGATTAGAAAATTGAAAGATTAGAGATTAGCGCCCCCCCCAGCTCTACGCCCCCCGAACCTCGCAGGCTAACATTTAAACATAATGTACTAATCCATGATTAGTAATGTATTGTAATGTCGGGTCTCACAGTACCGCCGAATGGGACTTTTGGTTTGCTACCTTAAACTTGCGTGGGGGGGGGACAGGGGCTGTACAGAGTGTGTGTGCGCTGTCCTGTCTTCCCCGCATTTTGTGTGCGTCACCATGCGTGAGTCTGTGAGTGGAAACGTGTTTCATGTCAAGGCAGTGCTGGCGTGCTGCCTGGGGTGTCACGTGCACAGTGCAGCTGTCTGTATATGGGGTCTGTGTTGGGTGCCCTGTGATTTGTGTTCTGTTCCGCCAGTCAGCTGTTTGCTTGGGACCGAGGGTCTGAGCGATTGGTCAGTGTGCATGTAAATGTGCCCTTGTGTGTGTGAGCCAATAGGGCTCAGGTGGGATCACTATTTAGGAGCCGCCTGCAGGCAGCTTTGTGTTGTGTATTGTGTGGTTGGCACTGCTTAACTGAGCTACACAGTCGTTTGCCTGCAGTTCAATTTTCAATAAAAAATAGCAGTTTTAACTGCTTTGAACTGAGATTTGTGCGATCTTCATTTTTTCCGTTGCGGACCAGATACACCTCCGCCACAATATATTGTTGCAATAAAGTTAAGATACAACAATTACATCAAACTGACTGTTTAAAATGAAAACTAAGTTATAATGGACTGCAAATAAATGCAATCCCCATGTGTGATACATTGTGATAAATAATTAAATGTAATTATGTTTCATTATGTACATCAAACAATTAGAAGTCATTAATTATGCAACTACATATAAATAGTAGACCATGTTAAACCATTAGTGCTTTTTTTTTTTTTTTTTTTACACATGGAAGCTGCCATTTCGGCTCTGTTCATTACAGTTTCACTGACACGCTCGCTACTTTAAACATCATTTAGCCGGTTCTACAAGTCTTCGAGTGATCGTCAACTGCTCATTTGAAAACTAAGAACTTGGACACACACACCCCTCACCACCACACACCCACACACTTTGCCTACCACTGAAATAGATGATTGAAGAGTTGTGCTACTTTGGCTATTACTGATAATATATAGAGGGCATGTAATTGATGACTTATTTAGAAATAGACATTAATTAAAGCCTTATGTTTCCCCATTTAAAGACTGGACAGATACAGACCCAAACATCGGTCACAAAGAGACCGGTTAAGTTTGGAGGGACACATTTACTTCGATGATGCTTTTATTGAGGAGACCAATGAACAATCAGGAAAGAAGACCCTATACGCAAATACACATGTAGAGCTCCTAGTGAGGGTTATAGAAGAAGTATTCAGGTAAGCATCTGTAATAGGGGGTTGTGGGTTATCCGCTGACAGACCAGACACAGTTGTTGCTTTTGACCACGCCACTCAGGTGCGCAGATTTATTTGTTTGTTGCACAGTTGTTGTTGTTGTTGTTGTTGTTGTTTTAAAGTAATTATAAGGTGGCACCACTAGACCAGCACCTAGAATGGAGTGAGGTAAGTAGGAAACCATGTGACTGTACCAACAAGGGTATCGGGTGCATATACATGGATGGGAGTGTACACAGAGAAAGTGTGGACAGCAGTGTGGAGTAGTGGTTAGGGCTTTGGACTCTTGACCGGAGGGTTGTGGGTTCAATCCCAGGTGGGGGGACACTGCTGCTGTACCCTTGAGCAAGGTACTTTACCCAGATTACACCACTAAAAACCCAACTGTATAAATGGGTAATTGTATGTAAAAATAATGTGATATCTTGTAACAATTGTAAGTTGCCCTGGATAAAGGTGTCTGTTAATAAATAAATAATAATAATAATAAAGAGAAATAATAGATACAAAACAAAACACAGCTCATCAAAACAAAAGCTGACTTACAGGCAGCCGAGCACTACCTCCATGAAAAGGAATGTCCGACCCCAGGAACCTAGCACACTACGCCCCCTATTTATACTGCAGCGGGATACTAAAGGGATTCTAAGCTAGCCCTAGTGATACGTATTTCAATCATCCTAGTTAACACAAGGTGATTTTTAACACAGACGTAAGAAGCAGATGTGTTTCTCTTTCTACAGGTTTTTTTTTTTAAACTGTATGAAAATAAACTTGATATTTAATTTCTTTTGTTTAGGAGTTTTGGTAGCAGTAAGTACTCTATCTTCGATGAACATAAGCGCCTCTCTGATACTGGGGAACAGAAAATCATGAGTACTCCTTACGGGGGTCGAATCTGTTATGTCCTTCCAAATGGCAACCACTTGTACATCCACTTAAAAGATAAACTTCGGATACGTCACAAAAAGAGATGGTCACAGGTTAGGTCATGTTTTAAACTTTTTTAATGCACCATGTTATCAATACAACTACAGTAATCCGTTGTGTATCCAACTGCGGTGGGACCAGAGTAAGGGCGGATATGTAAATAGCAGAATAATTTAATCATGTTTAAAATACCATTATGCCCTGCTGGAACAATTACTATATTCCCACAATTATGTATTGAGATTAAGCTTTTATTAGGAGCTAGATCCTTTGTTTAGAAAGATACAGGGTATTAATGCTTGTGACAGATACAGTTGTCTCACGTGTGGGTGCATGCATTCACTGCTGAGTGACAGGCAGGAGATCGAGATAGAGGTTGAAGTTGATACGCCCCACAGGCGAACAGGATTTATTTACATATCAACACACTGAACAGCTCATGTGACACTATCAGCAATGGTTGCGCACAAAGCACATACAACACAGTGTAAGAAAACTTTGGTATGATCTACAATCTCTGAACTATTCTGTTCAATGTTAAACTAACATTGCTAAAGAGCTTGATCATGGCGGATAAACGGTTATGGCAGATATGTGACAGGTGGATACCTGACAGATTACTGTTCCAGAATCAGATGTTGTTTACTACCCATTAAATGCGACAATTTGAAGAAAAGAAAAACAAAACTTTACAATGCACTTTGTGCGACTCACTGTTATCTGTCAAAGTGATGTACTAGCCCTCGTGTTTAAGAACGATATACAGTTTGATCATTGATAATGAAAATTATACATATTGAAAAAAAATGTAATAAAAATATAATTGAATACATTTACTCATAAATCATGAGCTTTCTCTTTTGACTGTTTTCAGGTCATGTATCTTTACTATCTGCTTGGCTGGAAGCTTACCAGAAAATATCTTATCCGGCAGGACAGTGAAGACCATAAAATCTTGGAACAACAGCTGAAGGTGAAAACATACAGTATAAAGCCCGCCGCACACAGCCCGAATCTAGCAGTCCCGACTCTTCTCATCTGGCCGTACAGAGTCTGGATGAATCGTATCAGTGTGCGTGCCCTTAAAACCAAGATTATGCAGATTTCAGTCGGGATGTCTTCAGATTTGAAGATTGAACATGTTGAATCTTTTTCAGACGCAGTTTCATACAGATGTGATCAGTCTGTGTGTGGCGGTTTCCGACCAAGACTGATTAGTCATAAGTGTGTCAACCAATGGTGATGCAGGTTTAAGTGACGTAGCTTGTCATTTAACTTGTCATACAAGATAGCAGAATATTGACAGCTTTAGTTCCACAGGTAAAAATACATTAGTCTTGAATTGCGGAATGTCCCGAATTAAAAAATACCACATATGTGCACATTTGAATAGTTTTTTAAGGCGTTTACTAATCAAAGGTAAATGATCAATTTACCTTTTTATTATCAATCTACTGGCAGCCTATATTTTGTTACTTCTGCGCTAAACAGAAGTAACCGGTGCGTCGATGTCCAATAGGTCACAAATCACAAGCCCCTAGATCCACACGTTGAGAAAAAAAAAAAAAAACAAAAAAAACAAAGTCAAATAAAAATCAACAGGTTGGATTTTATTTACCACACGCTAAAATGTAGTAGACAAACTATACAAAAAGCCAAACGCTGCCTGAAACGTTTGCATGGTGTAAATGGTCAATAGCTAAATTAATAGTCTAAGCGTTTCTTTTGGTTGCCTCGCGGCGCTGTCTCCACAGTCTAATCAGCATACGATGCTATGCATAATGTGAGGGTCGCTATCATGGGCTAAGTTAATACAAAAATGTGTACAGGGCAGTATTAATTAAATCTGCATACATAGTAATCACCAGTATCTAGTTGTGGTCAGTAATTCAGTTTTAGCAGTGTGCGACACCCAGTCGGGAAAAACTCAATTGCGACGTCAAACCAAAAGTGAGCACAACTGATCGCAGAATCTGTGCATACTCAGATGAGATGAGTCGGGACGGCTTGAGTCGGGCGGCATGTTATGGATCCAATGTTTGTACTGCATATGGTGTTGTAACTGATCGTCTTGATTTTTGTTAAACTAGATAAATGCTTAACTGGTTTGTTTTCTACATCTCTTAACAGAAAGAGAAACAAAACACCTACATTCTGGCCTTGGATGGTGACATGAACTTCCAGCCATCAGCTTTAATGCTCTTGATTGACCGTCTTAGAATGTATCCCACAGTAGGAGCTGCCTGTGGAAGAATTCACCCAACAGGGTTTGGTATGAAGATATTATTTTCCTATCGGGTGCATAGATCTGATAATACTGGGACACAACTCTCATTTGAATTTTAAAAATATTATTTACTGCTATGGCCAAAGGTTTTACATCACTATAGAATTAGCTAATTTTGCTTCATAAAGTTGAATGAAACCTGCTGAATACTGTTACGTTAACATATTGAATTATACACCGCTTTGTAGTTTTCCATATCCAGTAAACGAAAAACTGACAAATTGAAAAATGTGACATTTCGAAATCTAACATGAAATACTGTGCTACTATTATGGCATCTTGTAGACTTTTTCGATATCTTTTTGCAGTTTCATTGATATGATGTTAAATAAAAGACCAACATTTTTTTTCAATCCTAAAATTGTAGGTGATGCAAAACTTTTGCCCATAGCTGTATATTAGATTTTTCAATAGCTTAATTTTACTTTGATATATCTCACCCCAATTGGGATGAAATGATTATTATAATGTATAGCATAGATTGGACATTTAACATAATACAACTATACATGCATTGACTTAAGGGCATGATGTGTTGTGTTGAAAAGAGTAGTTTTAGTATATTTTAAGACTGTGAGAGTAAAGAAAGTTCAAGCAAGTTGTAAAGAAGAATTTTTATAGCACTTGAGACACTGAGTAACATTTCAATCATCAACAACGTATGGCTTGAGGGCAGCAGGGAAGATAAATAAATAATAGTGTTAAAGTGAAGATATTTGAATTATCCAATCTTTAAAAGTCATTTATGCCAACACAGGACTTATACTTTAGCAAATGTATTAATTTTGTGTGGTGTTCTGTTTCAGGTCCAACAGTCTGGTTTCAGAAATTTGAGTACGCCGTGTGTCACTGGTTTCAGAAGACAGCCGAGCATGTTTTTGGATGTGTGCTCTGCAGTCCCGGCTGCTTCAGTTTGTTCAGGGGAGCTGCCCTGATGGATGACAATGTAATGAAGAAATATGCTACGAAAGCCACAGAGGCAGCCCAATATGTGCAATATGATCAAGGTAAATCAAATGTATGCAAATTGAAAATGTTAAATTGGCATTTGGAATTATAACACACCTTTAGTCTACACATGCATCATTTTCTGTTACTCCAATTTTGTAAAATATACTCTGCAAATAGCATTGCAATATCCTGCTCTATGAAATCCAGATATTGTATTTATTTACAAGCTACTGTATATATCTCTGCACCATTCTCAACTACTGTATCAATCCAAATGACATAGAACCTACCTTACTGTAAAGAAAAAATACCAGTGGGCTGCCATTATAATTTCCTGTTCCTCAGAATTATGTAAATAAGAACTTTGAAAAATAAAAAGCCACTGTAATATCCTGCCTTTTTCAGAAAAGTCACCGGCAGGTGCTATGACCCTCCCGCCCCCGAATAAGCCATACGTTATACAGGTATATCTCACCTTCCAACCGTGAGCACCCTCCCTGCCTTTATTTAAAATGCTTTCCCTGTTAAAAATGAACTGATGGTACGCATTTGCGTCTTAAAGAACAATATCGAAGTCCGCATTTTTCTTTATTGGTCCATATGCATACCTGCATACCAGTTATGTGAACCCCGGATTATAATTATGGCTACTGATTTTTAGTTTTAACCGATAAAACACCCCTGAAAGAAAAAAAATGAAATCGGTGTATAGCTAATAACACCTGAAAAACAATGGAAATGGTTAATCAATTCACGATGACCACACCTTTCCCTTTAAAAAATAAAACCTACTACTACAAAAAAATAAGTTTCCCAGTGCAGCTGGGCAGTGTTCTCCTTTCTGACTTGTATCTATCATTGATTCGTTCTGAATACTTTAAACCCACCCCGACTACTGAGTGACAGCACATTCCTACATTTCTTTTGGAGACTCCACTTGCGAGATTTAAAACGAGATTACAATTAGCAATGGAGGCTTGTTCATGGGATTTAAAGCTGCATTACAGTTAAGATACGCAGGATGTAAAACATTTGCATGAGCAGCGGAGCGCCACCTCGATCCTGCAGGTTGGTCGCCACCGCCTTCCCGTGGGCCCATGGTCAGATTCACCACCTGAGGTATATCAAATCCAAGCACGGCACTGTCAGCACCAGGAGCCCTGGCCCATCATGCCATCGCCGCACCAGCCAGCGACCTCTCACCCCCAACACCGTCACCAGACCAACAGCCTTCGAGGGGACGATAGTGGAACTGTGGCAATGCAACTGCACCGGCCATTGGAGTGGGTATTGGCAAGTCGAACTGGACCCTGCAGCTCGCTCGAAGACAGCCTTCTCCATCGGGCAGTTCACTGTCATGCCATTCGGACTGTACAATGCCCCGGCCACTTTCGAGCGCCTGATGGAGAGGGTCCTGGTGGGTGTGCCCCGGACCGCTTGTGTGGTCTACCTAGAAGACCTTATGGTGCACGCTCCCACCTTCCAACAAGCCATAACCTTTGGACTGTCTTCTCCAGGGTACGGCAAGCCCACCTCAAACTTCATCTGGGCAAGTGTCACCTGCTGCGGCGAGAGACCACCTTCCTGGGGCACATCGTTGGGGCCAATGGAATCGCCACCGACCCAGACAAGGTGAACACGGTGCGGGAGTGGCCAGTGCCCACCTCGGTGGCGCATGTGCGCAGCTTCCTCAGACTGGCATCTTACTACCGGCGGTTCGTGCAGGATTTTGGCCAGAGATAGGACGCTGGTTCCAATGGGACCCCGACTGCTTGGAAGCTTTCAGAAAATGAACAAGTGGTGGCCTACTTCAGCAAGACGCTGGGGAAGGCGGAACGCAACTACTGCGTAACTCGACTAGAGCTGCTGGCTGCAGTGAAAGGAATCAAGCACATCCGCTCCTACCTGTACGGGCAGCTGTTCCATCTACAGACCAACCACGCCTCACTCCAGGCTGCTGTCCTTTAAAGAGCCAGAGGGACAGGTAGCCCGCTAGATAGAGGCCCTGCAAGGGTTCGACTTTGGCATCCGCCACCGAGCCAGCCACCGTCACGCCAATGCTGATGCTCTTCACCCCAAAAGCGATGGCCTGGTAGAAGCCTGGTAGCAAGATGCTCGCCATCCAGTTGGCGATCCTAACCTTCGATTTGTTTCCTGGTTCTTAATCCTGAAACACGATGAACAAGAATGCTACAATACTATACATAATTTGACAGAAATAACGCCCAAGCATTTTGGAAAGTAACCTAAAACACTTTTTTAATACAGTACATAAAAAGCGGAAGCCCAAAAAAAAAAAAAGCACCGAAAAGTCAAATTAAGAAAAACAGAAGCCCTGCTTATAATACTAGTTTCAGATGTTAAAATATCAGTCCCTCATCTGTGTAATCTAACATCTTGTTCAGTTTTGCACTGTTTTAAAATATATATATTTTGCATTAAATTATAGATAATATCTAGTAGCATTTTAATTTTTAGCATATTACACATGTAGATTTGAACTTTATTCTCTGATTTGTTTTGATTTGTCTTCAAAAGGTGAGGACCGCTGGCTGTGTACTTTGCTTCTACAACAAGGCTGGCGAATAGAGTACACTGCATCTTCTGATTCCTACACGAATGCCCCTCAGGAGTTTAAAGAGTTTTACAACCAAAGGCGGCGCTGGGGACCCTCATCTTTGGCAAACACTCTTGACCTTCTGAACACAGGAAAAGAAACTTCAAGGAAAAATTCATCTATATCAAGACTGTATATCCTGTATCAGATTTTACAAACCGCCTTCTCCATTTTAGCACCTGCCACAGTTTGTCTCATGATAGCAGGTAAAAAAAATATTAAAGAGAAGTTTGGGAGTCTTACTACAGACTCAGGTTTGCAGATTGTACATTGTTTTAGAAATGTGTTTTTTTTGTTGTTTTTTTTGCAGGATGCTTCACGTTTATCTTTGGCTTGAATGGAAATATCTCCCTTTTTCTGGCTGTTCTTCCTCCAGTTTTCTACATGGTGATCTGTTTCACATGTAAATCTGACAACCAAATCCTGGTTGCTGGTTTCATGAGTATATTTTATGCATTTCTCATGGCAGCCACCTTCCTCAGCATTATAGGTCAGTATAATAGAACATTGTTTTACAAATTAAATATAGTGCAACATAAATGTACTGGCTATTAAGAAATCTGGTAATTATAATAACAGCTTTTTTCTTCTTTTTTTCCTTTAGTTGACATGGTCAAGCAACAAACATTCATCACCCCCAGTGGTCTGTTTTTCATTTTTTTAGTGGTGCTTTACTTTGTAGCAGCTCTGATGCACCCCCAGGAATTCCACCTTGTCCTCTATGGATTTATTTATATAATTTGTGTGCCAAGTGCTTATCTGCTCTTAAACATATACACACTGGTCAACCTGAATAATATTTCCTGGGGAACCCGAGAGACAGCAACCTATGAGAAGCTGGGAACAAGAAAAGCCAAAAAATATGTGAAGTATGAAAAGAAGTGCAAATGTCTCTGCTGGAATTTAGAATTTCAAGTAAATGAGGACCAGAAAATATCAGCTTCCTCCAACCCAGAAGAAGTAGTGCTTCTGAATGATGCTTCTGAAAGGTACGCCGTCGCTTTGCAATTTAATCTCTCCTGAGACAGCAGTTCCCAAACTTTCTTAGCCCAAGGCCCCCACCAAATCAATCCATAAAAATGTGAACCTTTGTTGTTCTCCTTACAATCACCTAGTTTTGTTGCACAATGCCAATCTTGCTGCTACATTAGAGTGCTGCAACCACCCCAAACAAAACATCCAGGCCCCTAGTTTAGAACCACTGACATAAGACAGCATAAAACAAGTGCTGTGTTAAAATGTGGTCCTTTTTGTGTTTCATGTTTGTGTCAAATATGATTTATGTGTGAACACATTTTGCAAAACAATCAGGATTATACAGCATGGGAAACATCCAGGTTAAATGTATGAATTGCCTTTTTTCTAAACACAGTCAAAGGTGGGTGTTAATACATTTCATTCAAATGTTTGTGTTTTAGCCAAAATGAAGAAACTGAAAACTTTGAGGCCGGTGCAATAGATGACACTGTGGATGAAAGTAAGAACATAATTTATCTAGATATTTATTTATTTTAAAATAAGGGTTAGAGATCAGATACATTATTTATTTTTAAACCAATACAATATTTATAATAGTTATACACTTCCTGTTTAAAATCATAGACGGCATATCTCAATGATATTGGATAAGTGCCCATATCCTGTCACTGACCCTTAAGGCCTTTGCACACTGGATCTGTTCCGTCATGGCATCTCAAAAAGTCGTCCGTCAATCCATTGCACACTAGATGCGTTAATATCGTACTTTAGAGCGCTGATGTGCAGTAGAGGCTTTGTAGTAAATATACCTAGTAAATTTTTATTACAATTTTTAGTAAAAAATAAATACAATTCTGTTAATTCTTACATAACTTTAAACACAAAAAATGTTAAATGTAGTATAAACTTAATGATCAACAAACGCTGATGGAAAACGTTTGCTAATGATGACGTTTCTACTAGACTACAATAATGTTGTTACGCAATACATAAATAATAATAATAAAAAAAAATTTCAAGTTAACTGTAAAATCGTATAAGTGACTTGAAATCTGCAACTTGTTGGAGCTGAGAACAATTAAAAAGGTCTAATTAAGCAAATGATTTGTTCAATTATGGGTTTAGTTAAGTAATTGAAAGCTCAGTTGGAATGAAAACCCAAAGACGCTGGGGTCCCCGAGGATCGGGGTTGAAAACAATTGATTTTAATGTTATCTTTATTTAAGGATGGATTCAGCAGCTTCAAGAGAACACAGATCATATTGAACTTGTTGAAGATAAACTTGATGAAGTAAGTTCCTTCTTTTTATAATAATAAAAAATACTTTAAAATAAATAAGCCTACAGGTTACAAATAAGTGATTTATATTTACATAAAAAAGTCAAGTTAAACTAGACAACACTGGGGCTTCAATAACAACCCCCCCCCCCCTCAAAAAAAAAGGTTAAACAAGACTGTTAGAACCCTTTACTTTAGTATAAACAAGTGTAAAAGAAATGAACTAAATCCTAGATTTTTTACCACGTTTGGTCCTGTACAGCAGTTGTAATGTAACTTGGTAGTACATTTGTTATTTCTATGTACAAAAAAATGAATGTGTGATTCTAAAAACATTATAACCATTCATATATTTCAGGATGAAATTCCCTTTTGGAAAGGGCTCATACATTATTACTTAGAACCTCTCAAGGAAGATAAGCAGAAACAATCAGAAATAATCAAAGACCTCAGAAACCTCAGAAACAAGGTAATTAAAAAGACTATTAACTGTAGCTGCCCCCAGCAACCCCTCTCTTAATCAGTGCTGATATGTTTAAGTTTCATTCACCATAGTTTTCTGATTCCTCATACTGCAACTGTTTCCGAATCACATTCCACATGCTATAGGAAGTGTGTGTTTAAAACACTGTACGACTTTAAAAAGAGTGGGCAAATCGTTTGACCAAAAACAAATAGTTTTTTGCATGGAAACATGTACGGAAGCCGTACTTTACGAGATTTCAGCAGTGAAAATCCAGTTTGTGACATAACCTTGCGTAACGTTCTACTATAGTAAAGGCCGTCCCAAGCAATCCTTTATTATCTGAGACCTGCTTTAAGTAGCCATGTCAAGGTTCTTTTGATCAAATAGGAAAACAAAGCATACAGTACGAGGGGTTTAGAGACCTCTGTTCAGTATTTTTGTTTTTTTATGTCACACCCTTTATTTAGTGTTTCAAATTATTATAAGTGCTTTATAGTTTGTTTGTATAAGCAAGGTTATAAAAAAAATATTTAAGCTACTACAAATAAAAAAATGCAACACTTAAATAACGAAGATCTTTGCAAAGCATAGATTGTTTTTTTCATCCACACTTTTGTTAGCTTTGTGTTTGGTGATGAGATAGCCAATTTGCTTTAAGCTTAGACTTTTCTGTCCATTGGCTATAAAATGCAATACACTGTATACTAGCCTCTTAAGTAGCATCTATCATGGGTACCTACCAAGGACAAAAAAGTCAAGTTTGTACCTCCAAAATGTATTAAAATGAGCATAGCTGGGAATTCGTTGCCAGTGGCTTTATTATTGCTACTGACAGCACCAGACATGAGCGTCCACCTAGAGTTGAAGTAATATATCTTAAACCTAATTAATTTAAGATTTGTTTTAGAAGAAGTATAACATGAAAAGAAAAAAAAAAGTTTTTCAAAAAGACATTAACATCAGCCAGGTGGATTACCATCTACTGGATCCCCAATAACTATATAGATAGATAGATTATATATATATATATATATATATATATATATATATATATATATATATATATATATATATATATATAGTAAAAGATTGTACTTGTTTTAAAGGTTCATAGCCCCTTTTCATGCAAACCCAGACACATGATTTGAAGTTTTTCAGCACTTCCGTACGTTTTTATTAATTACAGAAATAAAATAAAAAATAGAAAAAAAAAGAAAAAAAAACTTACTCACACACAAACTTTTTACAGTCCCTAAACTAACAAAACTGGACAATTAAAACAATTCTTCAAACACAAAGGTTTCCACACTACCTTTACAAAACCACACAGGTTTCTTTACAGTGACAGCCTCTCTCCTCACACCGACTGGAGACTGCCCTGCTTTGTAATAATCACAGGCAGGTGGCATTCATTCATAATTAGATCCAGGTGAACCTCATCCTGGCTCTCTCCCATGGCATTCTGGGGGTTGTAGTTCTTTAGCCCCTCCATGGCTACATTTTTCTCTCCTCTTCCTTTTGATAAGTATATTTTGTCCATATAAAAATGATCTATTCAAAATGTCTAGTACAATTCATTTGTTAAATACTGGTTGTAAACTTACAATAGGCTACCCTAATCACCCACATTTCCCACTACAATATTCTTATAATTATAATACTACTGTACTATATATATATTAGTACAGAATATATTAGTATCAGAAATTCTGAAACTAATGTTCTGTAGGAAAACTTGTATATATTATATATGTGTGTGTAAAAGCTTTATAATATATATATATATATATATTTTTTTTTTAATTTGTGTAATGCTATCTCAGTTTTCATTTTCTTTCCCAGTCTGCACTTACAGTGCTTCAACATAACCTAACAAGTTCATGGTAACCCACTTTAAGAAAGCTGTACGATATCAATACTCGCTGGAAATATAAACTGGAAATATTTAATATTTAAATATACCCTAAATATATAATATTAATCATGTTATTTGCATTTGGAAGGAATTTGTTTCTGGCTAAAATAAAACAACATGGAAACACACACCCCAAAGTAGTACCAAAATAGTGAGAAAATGGTGAGACTTATTTTTCTTTTTCCATGGAAACTGCCCCATTGCTGCACATAAATTTGAGGGCAAAACCACAAATACGTATCACAACGTGTTTTTCCTAGCGGCAATTTACCGTCTAGCCAGAATTTGCGCAACACTTTCTAAAATGCAAGTGATCTGTGGGATTAACATAAAAAAGCAGGATTTACAAAGTGCTGCGTTGGATTTGGCACGCGAGTCAGGACCCAACTTGCAGGGTTCACGCTATGTATCGTATCAGTGATCAACAGTTTGTTTTGTTGTGATGTTTTTTTCTGTTATGGGGAGTTTATAAATGAAAACCAGAACGGTGATTTTTTTTTTCTTTGTACAATGTGCAGGATAGCCACCAGTAAGTGTTGGTGGACGCACTGTGAGACCACTAAAAAGTTAATTTGAAAAACACTGGACTAGGATTTTATCTTTCCCATCTTTATGTAATGACATAATTTAATATTGCATGTGTCAAAACAATATGTAATATCCCATTTAAAAATGTGGGTTATATGCTAGATAGATTGATTGATTTGAAATTCACTATTCTATGTTTGTTCCAGGCTACCTTCGTATTTTTCTTCATCAACTGTTTATGGATAGTTTGCACATTCTTTCTTCAACTAATTGGTTCTGGTGTCAGCATAAATCTACCGAAGATATCTGTAGACGGTGAAACAGTAAAAGATGCAGAGATACATATTGATGCAATTGGACTGGTAATACTCCTGGGTTTTGCTGGCTTGCTGATGTTGCAGTTTGTTTCCATGATTTACCACAGGTATGAAGGCTTCAGTTGCAATAAGGATTTAGTCTAATTGACAATATGAACGATCAGGCATTTTTATAACATTCAGATTCATCTTCTTCTGAAACAGATTTCTTGTGTCACACAATAGTGCATGTTCCTCCCATAGCTATTTCCTCCCATTCCCATTAAAACCTAATTATTGTAGCCTGGATTCTCCAAGTAATGTATTGGTACAGGAATGAATATCATAATGTAACAACTTGTACAGATCACACACTAGCTATGTTTCCATCAACAAGACAAAAACCTATGTAGCAAACTTGCAAAGTTATGCAAATCTTATCGTACAAAAACAGGTTTCCATTAAACTGGATTCTAGTGAACAAACAGCTGTACGTAATGACGTCACAAGCTTAAAAAAGTGGTTATCACATACATTTTCTTAATCCAAAAAAAATAAATAAGTTTTTATTTCCATCAGTTTTTTTCTATTCGCTCTATCAGCTGGCTCATAAAATTCGTTCAGAAAGTATGTCCATTGCATTTGTGAGCATCATTTATTGTACAGGATACATTTCTATCCACCCCTATTGAACTTTTTTTCTTTTTCCGCCCATTTCCATCACAATTGTCAAGCTTTTTTTTTTTTATATGCATGACTTTTAGTGCATAAAAAAGTTTGATGGAAACATAGCTACTGTTTAACTTGATTTGCTCTTTATTTTTTCTTTCTCACAATCTCTTTACATAATTTAAACCAAAACAGCATATAACCTGTGATGTATAGTGGAATCCAATCAAACTTTGAGAGCACCCCCAGAATGCTAATGTAACCCCACTTCCACACTAACAGTCTGGAAAGTTTGATTGAATATCACAATAAATACAGGTCTTGACTATTTTTGAAATTCAAATTTTCGAGATATATGTATAGATGTATACATATCCATTTTAATATACATAAATAGATATATAAATAATAATATATGCCTATTTACACATCAATTATCCATGCATATATATTTTCATATATCTTATTATATGGCAGCCTGCATCTGATAATTATGTATTTCACCTTTTATTTAAATAATTTATTGGTTTCCACATTTTAATACAGCATTTAGTTTTCCTCTGTCCACTTAAATAAAGTTGTTCAGTTTTTAGGAAGTTAATAATTATGTGTTTTCACTCTAAAAATTTTATTTCAATATTTAAGTATTCTTCTTTTAAGGGAAAAGGGTACCATTAATACAGATTCCTAATAAACAATACTCCGGTATTATATTGTAACAAGTGTTATCACTTTTGGCTCTAGTATTAAGAATGTATCAACAATTTGAAACATGACCATAAAATATTTCACAACTGATGTCTTTTTTAAACTGAATCCAACTCTTCGTTGTTTTACTAAAAAACCTTTTCAAAACTTTAACATATAACTGCTAAATAATCGGGGTTATGTTTGTGATGTCACAGTGATCAAATTAATTGCTTTGGTTTCAAATCCCAGTCTCTCTTCTGACTCTTCTGAATATTTCTGTTTTCCAGAATCTACACACTGATCCACCGAATGGCCTATATTGGATCAGCAAGTAAAGAGTCAGAAAAAAAACCTTTACTAAAGTCAAAAGCTGAACCCTGGGACCCGGAAATGGTAAAGGAGTTTATTTATTGATAAATACCACTCATGTGGCTACATGTTTGTCTTATGTCATGACTGGATCATTTTTTCTTTTTTCATCGTGACATACTGCAATGCAAATACATTCTGTTACTAAACATGTGTGTCTTTTAAAACAAACTCTATTTACAAAAACGTTGATATTCACAAAATACCAAATACTGTAAGATGGAAGTAAACTTTAAAAAAAGATATTTTAACAGAGGAATTTAAAATACAGACTTTCGTTTGCCGTGTCCGCCCAGGATATAAATACAGTATATCATGTTTTTTCTTTTTAAACCTCATCTAATCGAGTGCATTCATGTACTTGAAAAAGCAATATTAACCTTTTGTCAGCAGCAATATTTGTGCTCACACGGAAGGGTGGAAAGGAGGGGCAAATGGACCCATGTACATAAATAAATGTGGTTAACTTAAAATTAGCTTTCTAAGCGCCTGGCCAGTAGGCTTCACCGTTGCACGATGAGGAGAAACAATGACGGCGTTTACATTGACAAGTCACGACAGTTTTCCTCACAGTGTTTTTGCCGTACTTTTCAGGAAACGCATTGCTATGCTGTTTAGGAAAAAAAGTTGGCCGTACCAATGCAGATGAATCAATTCATAGTAATTTAGGGGAGGGATATTTAAATGTCCGTGTCTGCCTAGGAAAAGAACGACTTCTTCTATCGTGAGGAGACCTTCATGCATTGCCATGAAGATTAAAAGAAATTAAAACAGGATCTTGACTGCTGAAACCTCTTGAGCCACAAGCACGATTCCTGCTCTGGTTTACATGGGTTTTTGCAGCTATTTTTATCATGAGAAAGCAGTTGACCCTGCCCTTAAAGTCACGCTGACCAAAGGACGTTCTTTTGTTGTTTCACGATGTAATCACGTGACAATGGTCACACAGTCATGACTGTAGAGTCGATTTTCACTTGCATGTAAACCCAGCCAGTGACTCTTGGTTTTGCCTCCCTAAACTGCGGGAGCATCAGATCCAATGCAACGCTCCCTGCGGAATCCCCAGTGAAGACCATCGACTTCACACAGCCAACTATCGGAAGGCGGTGACGTGACGAAGGCTTAAACGATAAAGCACTCTCATTATTCATAATTTTTATTTTAAGTTTTGGATAATAGAGTTTGCAGTACTTGCAAAATCTGTGGTAATTAAGCTACTTGTAAAAAATGGTCTCTTTGCTTAAGATTATTGCTTTTGCCATTTAGATTCCGGAACCTGAAAAGAATATCCAGAAAAAAAGGAAAAGTTTCGATGGACAGCTGGAATACAGTGGGATAAACTGCCATGGAATGGACTAGATGTAATATAGGACAGTAAACCCAGGAAAAATAACAACATATTTCTTGCTATTTGATGTGTTCACTTTTTTAATGCTATCTGTACATTTCTGCTCTATGTAAAGTGTGATGTGTCAATGTCCCATCACCTTTTTTGCATCAATTAGGGTATTTTTAATCAGTCATTTTAATTGAAGAAGTACTTAATCTGTATGTTTGATTGCAATGAGCATAAGTATTCTGATATTTTTCATGTTGTAAGGTTTCAAATAAACATGTACTAATGTATTTTGTGTATAGATATGCATTTGGAAGGAGTCCCGTGTTAGCCTGGTATTAGGGTGTATGTAAGTTTCCTATTGTATTGTTCCCACAGGAGTACAGGGTTAGAATGGTGAAATGGTCTACCATTGTATAGGTTCATTATATGTGAGAGGGCTGTGTCAGCTAAAGTGAAACAGATGTAAACCAAAACCAGATGTCAGAGTATGGAATTCTATAGGATTAAGACTGCGTATGTTCCCAGCCAAATGAAATGCAACTATAAAAGCTTCAATGGGATTACACTTATTTGAATTGCTCGGGTCTGAAAGGGCATTCCCAGTTGAAGGTTTATGGCTAATTACTGACTGCAAGTTAGACTATCATTATTCGACTAGAAGAATGGGTTGCAATAATTGTGATGCTTCTGTAGCTTGAAAAACCAGTGAATATAAACAGATGTAATCATGTATTGACTCATGAATTGTTAAGAATAATCTTTTTTTTATTAATCAATAAACTCTGTAATTCAAATTATAAAAAGTAGAATTGTCTGATTCATTATAAATTAAGAAAATTTCCACACCCTATAAAGTCATGTAAACGCAGTTTTCCAAAAACGTAACAGAACATTTTAAAAGTACATTTTCATAAAACATCACCTAGAATATTACAATAGTATTCTGAAAACATTTATGGTGTAAACACACTTCAGAGCACCCACATTTTAAATAGGACCAGTTATTTAAATAGCCCTGCTACCTACTCTTACTGTCAGTATAAATGTAGAGTAGGTGATGGGTTTATCTGTCTTTTATAATAGCTGCTTCAATTTGCTTAATGATCAGCATTAATGATACAAGCACATTGAAATTTAACTGGGCAGCAGTGTGGAGTAGTGGTTAGGGCTTTGGACTCTTGACCAGAGGGTCGTGGGTTCAATTCCAGGTGGGGGACACTGCTGCTGTACCCTTGAGCAAGGTACTTTACCTAGATTGCTCCAGTTAAAACCCAACTGTATAAATGGGTAATTGTATGTAAAAATAATGTGATATCTTGTAACAATTGTAAGTCATCCTGGCTAAGGGCGTCTGCTAAGAAATAAATAATAATAAAAATAATAATGATGTAATTACTTGGCATACCCAAGTAAACCCTCAGATAGCAACTCATAACACAACACAACAAACATTTGGTGTGACCAGTCTGTAGTCACCGCAGCAGTTAATAATGGAAAGATCTTTGCCCTATGATGTCACAGGCCAGCTTCCGTTCCAACCCCTGTTGTCTTAAATACCAGAGTAAAAGTGGCTTGGACAAAAAAAGAATGATCCTAAGACAATTGATAAAACAGTAGAAAAATGAAAATGTGCAATAATGTTCTTTCTCTCGTTATGTGTACCTACAGTTATTTCCATGTGATATGGCTCAAGATTGCTAACAACATTATTATTCAGGGTTTACATCTGTTTGAATCCCAACAATTTGGATCCAATAACGCTAAAACAAGCAGCAACTGAAATCAACTGTACAACTGCAGGAATTCAATCATTGGACATTACTAATTGGATTACAGCAATGATAGCCAAATAAATCATTTTATATTTGAAGAGGGGCAGGAGAGGTGGGGAATCTGTGAACCTCAGATGGTTATTTGGAGAAAGGGCAACATTCTGGAAGATGGGAATTTTGCCTGCAAATGATGACCAAAATGAAATATTTACCTTGGAAACTGTTTCACCTTTAATGCAACTACCATAGGGTATATTTGCAGAAATTAACTTGTTTATTGTCACATTCTTATGTTTTCCATGTGTATCAAACTTTATGTACTGTAGGTCCACCTCTGCAATTTTGCAAATTGTTCCTACTTTGCATGCATTTTTTATGTCAGTGCTGTCCTTAAACAACTTCAGAATGCTGTTTAGAACTATGAGAACTGATACATATTAAAAATATATTTAAAGATGGTGCTGACATAAAAAAATAAATAATGCAAAGTATGAAGAATGTACTTAAATGGGCCTAAATAGGATTTGATACATATGAAAAAAAACAATGTGGCAATAGCAGGGCTCTAGACTGTGACTAAAATGGTCACCATTTGACCTAAGAATAGTTTTGGCAACTGATGTTTGGGGTTGAGGCACCATTGGTTCCTGACACTAAAATACTGCCTTTCCCTTTACGGTGGGTGTGGCAGGGCAGAAGAAAAGCCCTACACATAATTAGGGGGCAGGGAAAAGCCCTGCATGTAAATAAACGTATTGTGTTTATTGTATTATTATTTAAAAGATATGTATTGTTTGTGTTTATTTAAAATACAATGTGTCCATTGGTTATTGTTTAGTTTAAGTGTGGTCTGACAGTGTGGTGTTAGCAGCTTGTCTCTGCCAGACAGCTCGTGAGAATGCGTGGTCAGCAGTGAATTAATTAACAGAGTTGCTGTCGACCATGCTAATATTAAAAACCCTGTACAGAATGTGACCATCTCCATGTTCATTGATTAATTTAATGCTAATCTGGAGATGGTCACCGGTATAAAAACTAGCAGTTTTTGCCAGTCGGTGTGGGTGTTTGGAAGGAGGAATGTGAGCGAGCTGAAAGAAAATCTAAAACAAAACAGAAAGTAAAAGCAATTGCTACTCCTGCTGGGCAGACCAGCACGGAATTTGTTTGGTGTTTTGTGTTCAAGATTTGTTTTTGTTCAACCTTTTATGTGGTTCTGTGAGCCGTGTTTTGTACAATCTTTTGTTTTATTTTTGTGTGAATAAAAACCGGCGCATCAGCGCCTTCATTTGCTAATACCTGTGTCTCTGTCAGCTTTCTGGTCTGGGAACGTCAACACTCAGCCTTCTTGTTACAATGGGTTTACACTAGGCAATTATTATTAGCAATACTTGCTGGCAATAATTGCTAGAAATGTTTCTAATCTGCACTTGTTAGCAATGTCATGGCAATTCAGTGATTCAACCAAAAACAGAAATGAGGACTTTAAATAATGGCTACATGTGCATAACAAATATTATTATTAGTTTATTTAGCAGACGCCTTTATCCAAGGCGACTTACAGAAACTAGGGTGTGTGAACTATGCATCAGCTGCAAAGTCACTTACAATTACATCTCACCTTAAAAGGCGGAGCACAAGTGACTTGCTCAGGGTCACACAATGAGTCAGTGGCTGAGGTGGGATTTGAACCGGGGACCTCCTGGTTACAAGCCCCTTTCTTTAACCACTGGACCACACAACCTGCATGTTTAACTAAAGAAAATACTGTACACATATATAAAAACATATTCAATATATTTATATTGGGTATTTAGGTTATTAAATAAATATAGGGTTTCATGTTACCTATAGTGAAGCTGCAAAGTATACAGTCCTTTGTAGCTCCCCAATCTCAAGGTAAAATTGTTGCCTGTGTCGTGTACTGCTGTTTTACAGTACAGTATGCAGTGTAGGCTACAATTCAGAACAATGTTTCTTCTAAATATTACTTAATCTTTTCATCTGTTTAAATAAAATGACCACATAAATACAAAAATAAACAGTAGTACTGTAATTGACTTTTTTTTTTTCTTAAATCTTAAAAAAAAAAATGTATCTACTTTCATCAGGATATAGATTACCTCAACACTGAAATGTGCAGTTAGCAAAATAATTAATCAACTAAGGTCAGTGGCGTAGCTGGAGGGGGGGGGGTCTGTAAAGAGTTAAGAAAGCATAAACATGCTAGTGAATGAGGAAAAAAACTAGGGAATTAAATTAAATTCAATGCAGCTTATAGATTGCAGTAGAAGAACTGCTATGCACTAAATTTAACTCTTAGATTGTGTTAAAGAAGAAAGGTTTGGAAGTATCTAAAACATATGACAACGGTACAGCATGTGGCGAGTTCATTGAAGTAACTGGGGATGAAATAAGAGGTGATTTACAGAAAGGGGTTCACAGTGCAAATTAGATTTCCATTCTGATTGACTGTGGAACAGATGTAGCTGGGAGAGATAATGTAATGGTGTACTGTAGGTATGTTTCTGCAGGTCTGGTAGTAAATCATCTGGTAGGCTTAGCTGAACTAGTTCACTGTCATGCACAAGGAATCTTAAACAAAACCACGAATTTGCTTGGAAATGATGACAAAGAATGTTCAGATTGGTGGAGAGACAAACAGCTTTTGGAGCCAAGGCCAAAGCAAGTTGTACAGGAAATGGAAAAAACTTGCTTTGTAGGGGTTTGCCATTTGATTTGCCATTTGATTTCTTTTCAAAGGTTTCACAGCTTAGCTTTATACTGTAGAATAATAATGTAATTATTCCAAAAAGCTGTTGCAATTACTGAGAACTGTGTCTTAACAATTAAAAGTATTAAAAGCCATTACAAAATGGCAAACTAGAGAAAGGTTTGCAACATGTGGCTTCCAAACCAGAGCCTCATCCACAGCAGCAGTCAGTCAGACAAGGGCATCAGCAGGGCCACCACCAGTAGATTTCAGGATATTAAACTTAAGGGCCCCCCAGAGTTCATTTAAAAATGACCTGAACACACAAAATTGTTGAAATCACAGTTTGGGACTTTGAGTAAAGGTTTGGCTACATGATTAAGATTTCCACTGAGGAGGGGGTTTCAGTGTTTTTCAACTGCCTGCCATGATGCATGGCCTGATAATCCTGTTGACTTTGGTGATGAACAAGTAGAAGTCTTACTGAATTGGTATACCTTTTAGTACAGAATAATTGCAAGGTTGATGCAGTTCAACCAGAATGGAGAATGCTTAAAACACTGGTCAAAAGGTCAGTGTATGGCTAAATCCTGCATTGGTTTATGGCAGGTCATGCTAACCTTTTCGCACAGATTTAAAAAATCTTCTACCTTTACTGCCGATATCAGCTGCCCAATGAGAATGTGGATTTTCTGAACAAAACAGAATACAATCCAAGCTACGCAACTGTGGCAATGTGCCCCGCCCCTGTGTGCATTTCTGTGTTATATGTTGCGTGTGGTGTGTTAATGTTGGTGTATAGATATTGCTGCACGGGTTATAAATGGGTGTGTGTAGCACAAGTTATTTAAAATGTATAATTGTATTTAGGCACGTGCATTTAAAGTATTTAATATGTGAGCACGGGGTTGCACAGATTTAGTTCACGTGCTGGGATTCAAGTGAATAATTAATTGGTAATTGAATCCCAGCACAATTGTTGATATAGATGCACGTTTCATTCACTCGGGGTTGTGTGTTCGGTGAGTGGAGAATGGGTGTGGGTGAGAAAATAAAAAGTAAAATAATGTAAACATAAGTTGTTTAGACTCACCGTGTTTGTTTGTCTATTCATCCACTGTTTGTTTAGTGTTGAAATGTTTGACCCAGAGCCTTGTGTTAAGAACTAGCTTTCCTCATGTAAAAGGAAACAAAGACAAAATGGCACATCCTGGCCAAGTGAAGTAGACATTTTAACTGTTGGTGACACTGGCTGAACAATAAGAAAGACTGGATAGTTGTATATCGTTCGCAGGCTTAAGTTAAGGCCAGGTTCCAATTAATTAAGAAATGCAATACCAAAAGGCAGAACTACAGGAAATTTGAAGTTAACTTTTAAAAGTACCAGAACAGCAGATCACATGCCAAGAAGCACAGGCCATGCAGAGCAAGTCAGTGTCAGGCAGTATAGATGAACAACTAGGCTGCAAACAGTTTTTTCGTGGCACCCAACAATTGTATTTGTCACCAAATATGTTTGATCAAACTGCCAAATAATTTTTCATAGACTATCATTCAATCCATGCATTTATCATGATTGTAACAAAAATTATAAATAAAAACAAAGTGGATTCAGATTTGCATAAAATGGTCAGATTAGAACATGGTGACTGGAAAATAATAAACAGGCCAATCACAGGCCAATCAAGTGCACCTTTGTCTACAGCAGGAATAGGACAGCAGTGAGCACAGCGTTGCAGGAACAAAGTCCTCAATAAAACAATTTAAACTTCCTGGTTTGTTTTAATCTTCTTTCATCTGGTTATTTTAATACAGTCCCTTTTTACACATTCTCAAAAGCACTCAGGTGTGCTCATGCCCTGTTTGTCTTGTGGTTGCACACTTCTTTTGTTACAAGTACATACTTCTGTTACAGGCTGTTTTTCAGGGTATTAAAATGTCACTTAAGTTTACAGTTCTTTGGAAAAGTTATGTTATTTAGTTTTTGCGGTCCTGCAACACTACACAAGCCTTCAATTAGACTTGGTAAACAAAACCAGTTGCAGACGTTTTGTTAAGTAACTCACATACATAAACATTAGCTTGTTCTGTTTTTCACTTGCACAGATAAACAACTAAACACTGTTGTTTTGGCACAAACACACCTCCAATACAATCCAGCTTAAATCCTAAGCGATACAGTGTAGTATTTGAATCCTTACTGTTTTTGTACGATTTTCATTGGCACCCACAGCACCTCCAACTGGTTGCGTCTCTTTTCGAAATCACGTACACCTCGGTGACACTGTACTACATGCTCTACTCTCTCTGCTCTCCCCTCTTCCACTGCCTGGCTGCGTTTAATATACCCATAATTCCCGCCTCCCCAGATCAGTGATTCGTGGTGATACATGGGATTTATAGTTGGTATACACACGCTCCCATTTACTACAAACCCGTGCTTTTTTATTTTAAATTACTATCAACGAAAATATACCTGTTCCACTTTTTCTAGCGATGTACTTTATACCTGTGCATTATTTGTAACACAATCGCGAGTTGCTTTTCAAATTAAACTAAACCTTTATTTATGTTCTCAACAGTTTATACACACAGAGATGACAATGCAGTATTGCTAGCCCAGTGACATACATTACAAAACCCCACTTTTCTATGTATGACCCCGCTATCACTGCTTTGTCACAATATAATTTAAATACAAATGAAACTTCAAATGTGAACTTACCATACTTACCGTGCTCAATCCTGGAAGAGGAGCAGAATTCAGATAATACTGTGGTAACATTCAATGCTGCCAACATATTTTCGGCACTTAAAACTCCACGCCATTAGTACCAGAAACACGGTTCAGTTTCTTTACTGATTTTTTTCTCTGTAACATTCTTTCTGGAACCAAACTTATCTGCTTCCGTTTGCGCAATACTACCACTAAATAAACAGTACAATTATATAAGCCTAAAATGTCTGTTTTTCTTTTTAACAATTTTTTTATTCATTTTCCAATTTTTCAATGTCCAATTATTATTCAACCTGGCTCACCACTGCAACGCCCAAACTAACTCAGGAGAGACGTGGACGTGCACTTGCGTCTTCCGAAATGAGTGCCTTCAGCCGTCTCCTTTTTTCGCTCTGTAAGCCCGCCGTACAGCCATATTTAGAACTTACAGTGTCGGAGGACACCACAGGGGTCACTGGTGTGCGGTGAGCCAAGGACTCCCCAGCTGACCTAACCCCTACCCCGCCTGGGCAGCACTTGGCCAATTGTGCACCGCCCACTGGGAACTCCCGTCCATGGTTGGCAGTGGCATAGCTTGGATTCAAACTCCCTATAGCTCTCCAAGCTATAGGGCACATCCTGCACTCCGGGTGGAGTGCCTTTACTGGATGTGCCACTCGGGAGCAGCCTTAAAATGTCTGTTTCATGTCAACCGATCGCACAAGATTGAATGCGAGTCCACATTATGAAGCCAAAATTTTGCAAACCAATAGTACATACAGTGCATAATGTGCACACAGCTGCGGGCACCAATGGTCATCTGAGTAGTCCAGACCAAATGAAAAACTATCAGCATCTGTGGTTGCTGAGAAGAAAAAAAATTAAACATGTCTACTGGAGCCTGAATGTAATGTTGTTGATGCTATATTCCTGCATAGTAATTGTCAATTAACAAGATAATCATTAATGTCAAAGAATGTATTTATTTCTGCATACAAATTCTTCATTAATGTTAAAGATGTCAGAAATGCACAGAATGAAGACGTTGTCATCAAAAGAGTGCTGTACAAAAGAGTACACCACAACGCTTTTAGGAACAAGAACATATTGTGGTTTGTCAAACTTGTACTTTACTTGAACAAAAGTTATTGTATTTCTTGCTCTTATTGTATTACTTGTATTGTAACGCTTGAAATGTTTTTGCTTACGATTGCAAGTCGCCCTGGATAAGGGCGTCTGCTAAGAAATAAATAATAATAATATTAAAAGAGAGAACACCAGTCAGGCGTCTGCTTCAAGAATGGTCCCATTACAATTCAATGAGGATAGAGTTCTTAAAAGAAAAAACTACAACAAGGTCTCAGGTCATTCCTGAGAGGTACAAAAGCCTGGTTTACAAGCAACTACATGAGGAGATAGGTGACTTGACCTTACAGGGTGACTGCACTGGTGGCCAGGTGCTGCTTCTACTAGCTGAAAATGAAGACTTAAAACAGAAACCAAATCAGCTTACAAGAGCTCCATTGCAGAGTATCGTGTGCCCTGCAGTAGTAGGACTACATACTTTTGCTTGCATTTTCTGTACACCCTTTTTAGGGTTTGTCATAGAAGTTGCAAGTACAGAAGCAAGTGCCTTTAGGTCAATAAGTGCTTCTCCCTTTTATTTATTTATTTATTTTTATTGTCAAATGTTTGGTTTTTCTTTTTGTATTTTGCAGTGTTCCTCAGGTGACAGACCTGGCTTACTGGTTTAACCCATTAATGCCTAGCGTCCCATATATGGGACAGGGTGAAAATGTGCATCTCCTCGGGTGTGTGTTCACTGAAATGAAATAATGAAACCTGTAAAATATTCCCCTCTTATAGCTCTATTATTCCTGCTTTTATTATTTGGCTGCCAGGTTTTTTCTTCCCTCGGCATCAAATGCAATCTTTCAAATTGAGCAAAAAACGCAAAGAAGCGATAGCTTAGAGATATTGATGCAAATCTATTTAGCCATTATCTTTCATTCTTATTTTTTCATGGATTTATGTTGGTTAGGGTATGCCGTAGCTGTACATAATCATTTTATAATTTTTTTTTTGCATATTTTCTAAACTGAGCATTGTTTTTGTAGCGTCCCATATATGGGACGCCAGGCACAGATGCATACAGGTTTTTTTCTGTGGTAATATAACAGAGTGAAGATGTATGTAATATGTTGCAGTCTCACAATTGATGAAACATGATAGATTCGAAGAGATCCTCTGATATTTGCACCTTGCTGATAACAGCAGACTACCTGTTGGAGACAAGCTTGGCAAGATAACGCCATTCTATGAAATGATGAATGAGAGATTCCTCAAGGCCTTCCAGATTTAACAAAATCTGTGTATAGATGAAGCCATGATTCCCTATTATGGGAAGCACTCAGCTAAACAGTTCATGAAGAGCAAACCAATCAAGTTTGGTTATAAGCTGTGGAATGGAATGATAACAGCTTGGTCACAATGTCATCTAATTGTCAGCCAGTAATGCCTATTGGAAAGGCAAAGCGCTACTCTCAGGCTGAGAAGGTGGTGATTGAAGTTGATGAGCCACAGGTAATTTGATACTACAATAAGTACATGGGGTGGACCAAAACATTAGCTACTACAGAATTTCCATCCGCTCAAAGAAGTGGTGGGTGCCCTCCTTTATGTTCATGCCTGATGTGGCCATACAGAATGCATGGCTTCTGTATAGGAACTCTGCAGGGCACAAGAATAGATCCCTGGGCCTGCTGGCTTTTCAAAGAGAGTTGGTAAATGTGTACAGGCTAACGTTTTCAGTTGAGGTGAGGAATGCTCCTGGCATTGGTCGGCCACTCACTGCAGGACGCCAAAGAAAGGAGAAAATGCCCAAAGCTGTGTGACGGGATGAACAAGGTCACTACCCCAAAAACAAATCAGACGCAGAGAAGGTGTGCTTATTGCAGCAAGAAGGCTAAAGTTGCATGTTGCAAATGTCATGTTGGACTGCACACTGACTGTTTCAAGCCATTCCACCAACAGTAATTAGCAAAGTGGTGTCAGAGGTCCCCAGTTCGTTTTCAATGCGTGTTGACAGAATATCAGGTTGAAGTAAAAATATCAAGTGACTTATATTATAACATGCTGTAAAGTAGGTTTTGCTATGAGTTATGTTTTTTTACCACATACTTGTTGATACAATTAAGTTGTTTATTTTGAGTTAATTGATTTACAATAAATGAGAGTTCTTGTTATACAATACGAGTTATTGATATAAAGTATAATAAATGGAAGTTATTGATATATAATAAATAAAAGTTATTGTTATATAAATAAAAGTTATTGTTATATAATATTGTGGTTTGTTACTTTATTTAGTATTCATGAATATTATTATTGGTAAGATATATAGCATATTAAAACATGTACCCACCTGTGCCTGGCGTCCCATATATGGGACGCAAAAAAAAATATGATTTCTTTGAAAATTGCAAAGGCTAATTTAAAAAAAAACACTAGAAATGTTCATAAGTCACATCTGCGCATAAGTATAGCAAAGGAAACTTAATTCAGAAAATTTAGGCAAGAATAGGTTAAAGGTTAAAATAATTATTTTGTTCAGTGACGCTTCTACATTTTTGTGATGTGTGAGTTCAATAAGCTTGTCTGACCCCAGGCCATATTGTATGGTTGCGTTACCCTTCCTACTGTAAGTATACTTAATTTTGTACACACTAAAATCACTCCTGCCTCACAACTTCACTTGTAAATCAGTATCTCCATAATCAGACCATCAAACCTCTTGGTGGCCTCCCTGACAAGTGCCCTTCTCGCCTAGACAGATTCACAGTTGTGCTCAGGGGGATATTCAATGCCTTGGAAATGTTCTTATATCCTACCCCTGATTGGTGCTTTTGAAGAACCTTATTGTGGATTTGCTTTGAATGTTCCTTCGTCTTCATGATGTAGTTTTTGTTAGGAAATGTACTAACCAACTGTGGGACCTCCCAGAGACAGGTGTATTTAACCTGAAATCATGTGAAACACCTTAATTGCACACAGGTGGAATCCATTCAACTAATTATGTGACTTCTAAAGACAATTGGTTGCACCAGAGCTTATTTAGGTGTGTCATAGCAAAGGGGGTGAATACTTATGCAATCAATTATTTTCTGTTTTGTATTTGTAATTAATTTAGAACAATTTGTAGATTTTATTTTTCACTTTGACATTATGGACTTTTTGTGTTGATCAGTGGCAAAAACTCCTAATTAAATCCATTTTGATTCCATGTTGTAACACAATAAAATGTGGAAAAGTCCAAGGGGGGTGAATACTTTTGAGAGCCACTGTATATATTAAATAACTATAACTATATTTACTAGATTTGTTGGCACAGTAACCCTGCAAATATGAGGTCAGTACTACAAATGTATTTTTGAGATGAGGCTCAGATACTATGGTGATGGCAGCTTTAAAAAAAATGTAATAGCAAAGCCTACACACTCGAACTTAACCAAGAAAATACAGCTGTGTACTGAGATTGAAGCAATATCTCTAATCTTTACGTCTTTATTTTAGAAGTGTGCTTAAGTCTCTGTGATTTCCCAATGTAATATAAGCTTGCTGTAGTAGGAGATGACTTGTTACCAACCAGGGTTTCCTAATGTGTTTTGCTTTTATAAATCTGTTCAATAAACATGACTACTTCACAATTTATCTCCTGCTCTGTTTGAAGTATCACTTACCTTTACTGGGCTGCTTGAATGGTAAGTCTAGAACAGTTTTTTGAAAATCAAACTTTATTTTATTCATAAAAACAGTGTTCAGTCTTTAAATAACTAATGAATGTTTTGTTAACAATGATAAGAATGTATTCAAACGTTTTGTGTTTTGCTGTAATTGATAGACAGATAATCAAGAAGTGTAAGAACCTGGATTACAGAGAAATGAAGTCCTCTCAAAAATTTCTCAATATATGTTCACAACTTATAGGAGTTATAAGATATAAAAATCCATTCACAACAGTAGCTTCAGTACATGACATAGAAATATCTGAGATGTTTCCAGTTTTTAATTAGCATTATTAGCAGCTTCTAAAAATACCCAACTTTAAAAACCTATTTGGCATTTTGAAATGTACAGTGTTAAAGTATCCTATCTTGTGAGTCACAATCTTGGCATTCATCTTTGTCAAAGCAACCTAGACAACAGACTTGCGAAATTCTGAAATTTCGCTTTCCATTTGCTTGTTGCCCTGTGCTGTTCATCCTTGCAATGGAAGATATCACAAGTCCCATCGGAGTTGTAAAAGGGTTTTGTGCCTATATAAGTGTATGCTAACCACACATAGACTGGAAAACAATACTCTGTTTGAGATGGTATTCAAGCCCAAGAAGTGTACAGTAGGTGTTTGACAACACTGCAAGGTCTCATTAGCTGTTATTATGGGAATTGTCACAACCTCAATCAAGAATACAGCTAGAAGAAGTTATATAATTGCATGCCCCGGTAGCTAAATGCTTAGTTACGGCTTTGGGCAAAACCAAAGCCCATGGCCAGTATACAATATTTTTCTGTATGCATTCTTTTCTGTTGAGCACTACTGACACCGTTGAAACGGTGAGTCTTAGGTCGCCTGCGGATACATTAGTCCAATAAATGCGTCTGAACCTGGTGTGTAATCCCAAGGCAACTGCTCACTTTTAACACGTTTTAAAAATTTAATTCACGTTTTAAGTTAATTCACGTTTTAAGTAATACAGTGTCCCCTCAAGACATGTTAAAGGAGAGATTTGGAAATAACATTCAAAACTATACCATCCTAACTCCTACCATCCAAAAAAAAAAAAAAAAAACGAACAATAATATATATATATCCCTGTTCTGTCCTCCTGTCCTCGTCCTCGTCCTCTGCCCTCCCTCCGCTGTTGCTCCTCCAACCCCTCTAACCTCATTTCTCTGTCTCTCCCCCCCTCCCGCACACTCTCTGGTGCACTCTGGAACTGTCACTCTTCTGCTAACAAAGCTGATTTAATCTCTGCCTTTGCCTCCCACCTCTCGCTCGATTTCCTTGCTCTTACTGAAACCTGGCTGTCCCCTGATAACACTGTTACTCCTGCTGCCCTGTCCTCTCTCTACGTCCTGTCCCATAGCCCGCGTCTCACTGGACGGGGAGGTGGGACGGGTCTTCTCCTCTCTCCCTCCTTACTCTTTTCTGTCCCCTCCGATCTCACCTCCCTCTCTGTCAGTACCTTTGAATTTCATGCAGTGCAACTAACCTCTCCCTGTCAACTCCTGTTCATTGTTCTGTACCGCCCCCCTGGGCCTCTCACTCACTTTCTGGATGAACTCGACTATCTACTCTCCTCCCTCCCCTCTCTGTCTACCCCGACTTTCCTGTTGGGTGACTTCAACATCCATCTCTCCAACCCCAGCCACTCTGCTGGATTCCTCCCTCTCCTTCACTCCTTCGACTTCTGTCTCTCTCCGTCCCCTCCTACCCACAAAGCTGGCCGTCAACTGGACCTCACCTTCTCCAGGGCCTGCTGCCCCTCCAACCTCTCTGTCACCCCCCTGGACCTCTCTGATCACTATTTCATCTCTTTTTCTCTGTCTCTCCCCCCTCTCCCTGCTCCTCCTACCCCCACTGTCACCTCTCGCCGTAACCTCCGCTCTCTCTCCCCCTCTGTCCTTCCCTCCACTGCTCTCTCTCACCTCCCTCCTATCGACTCCTTTTCACAACTCTCCGTAGACTCTGCTACCTCCACCCTCTTCTCCTCACTCACCTCCTCCCTCGACTCCCTCTGTCCCCTCACCTCCCGACCTGCTCGCCCCTCCCCTCCCCATCCCTGGCTCTCCTCTGTGCTCCGCTCGGCAAGAATCACACTGCGATCTGCTGAAAATAAATGGAAGAGAACCAAACTCCCTGCTGCCCTAGACCTTTACCGCACTCTCCTCTCCTCCTTCTCCTCTGCTAAATGTGCTTATTTCCAATCTGTAATCCAAGCCTCCACTAACAACCCACGTAAACTACTCTCTACCTTCTCCTCCCTCCTAAACCCTCCCCCCTCCTCCTCCCTCCTCTATCTCCCCTGACGACTTTGCCTCCTTCTTCTCTTCTAAAATCTCAGATATCCGCAAACTCTTTAACACCTCTCCCTCCCCCGCACCCCATCCTGCTCCAACCCCTACACCCACTACATCCCCTACTAACTCGCCCTCCCTCTCCACCTTCTTGCCCCTCTCAGACTCTGACCTCTCCTCCCTGCTCCAGGGTCACAAACCCACCACGTGTGCCTTGGACCCCCTCCCCACTCACCTCTTTCAAGCTGCTGCTCCTGCTCTACTCCCCTTCATCTCCTCCCTCCTCAACACCTCTCTACTTTCTGGTATCTTTCCCTCTGCCTTCAAAAAAGCTTCCATCACTCCCCTCCTCAAAAAACCTACCCTCGACCCCACCTCCCTCCAGAGCTACCGTCCTGTCTCCCTCCTACCCTTCCTCTCCAAAACCCTCGAGCGGACTGTACACTGCCAGCTCTCTGCTTTCCTGTCCAACCACTCTCTGCTTGACCCTCTCCAATCTGGCTTCCGCTCTGCTCACTCCACTGAAACCGCTCTCCTCTCTGTCACCAACTCACTTAAGTGTGCCCGAGCTGCCTCTCTCTCCTCTGTCCTAATTCTCCTCGAACTCACTGCTGCCCACTCTATTCTACTATCATCTCTTGCTGACCTGGGGATCACTGACACTGCTCTGGCCTGGTTCTCCTCCTACCTCTCCAACCGCACTTACCAGGTAACCTGGCGTGGAGCAACCTCCACACCTCACCCTCTCTTAACTGGAGTCCCCCAAGGGTCAGTCTTGGGTCCTCTCCTGTTCTCTCTCTACACCCGCTCCCTGGGCCCCCTCATCGCATCCTATGGTATCTCATACCATTTCTATGCTGATGATGCTCAGATTTTCCTCTCCTTCCCCACCTCTGACTCCACCATCTCCTCCCGTATCTCTACCTGTCTGTCTGCTATTTCCTCCTGGATGCACTCGCATCACCTCAAACTCAACCTCTCTAAATCTGACCTCCTTTTCTTTCCCTCCTCCTCCCCCTCCTCTGATCTCTCTATCTCTGTTCCTCTGGAATCTACCACACTCTCTCCCTCTTCCTCCGCTAAGAACCTTGGAGTCACCCTGGACCCCTGCCTCTCTTATTCCCAGCACATCTCCACTCTGGCATGCACTTGCTGATTCTTCCTGAGCAACATCCAAAGAATCCGACCCTTCCTCACCAACTATGCTACCCAGCTCCTGGTCCAGGCCCTGGTACTCTCCCGCCTAGACTACTGCAACTCCCTCCTGGCTGGCCTCCCTGCGTCCGCCACCCGTCCGCTCCAGCTCATCCAGAACTCTGCTGCTCGTCTGGTGTTCTCTCTACCTCGCTTCGCCCACGCTACTCCACTACTCCGCTCGCTCCACTGGCTCCCGATCACCGCTCGCATCCAGTTCAAGACTCTTATACTAGCCTACAGATGCCTTGACCAGACTGCACCCAGCTACCTCCAGACCCTCATCTCTCCCTACACCCCCACTCGACCTCTCCGCTCCGCCTGCACTAGGAGACTGGCTCTACCTCCGCTACGCTCCCCTGCCTCTCGAGCCCGCTCCTTCTCCACCCTTGCTCCGCAGTGGTGGAACGACCTTCCTACAGATGTCAGGACTGCCCAGTCCCTGACCACATTCTGGCGCCTCCTTAAGACTCACCTCTTCAAACAGCACCTGTAGAACTCCTCTGTTGTATCCTGGGACACTATCACCCTTCATTTAAATGTGCTTTATTTTGCTCTTATCTGCCCCCTATTTTACTGCATTTAATCCTGTACTTCAGAATATTGTAATCTGCCAAGTGTTTAACCTGTAGTATTTTGTACTTGATCATATCCTGATGTAACTATCACTATTTAATCATATCCTGATGTAACTTTAACTATTATCTGCTGTATTATTGAATTGTGGTTTGTCACACTTGAAAAAATTATTGTATTTCTTGCTCTTATTGTATGAATTGTATTGTAACACTTGAATGTATTTGTATTTGCTTGCGACTGTAAGTCGCCCTGGATAAGGGCGTCTGCTAAGAAATAAATAATAATAATAATAATAATAATAAATATATATATATATATATATATATATATATATATATATATATATATATATATATATATATATATATATATATATATATATATATATATATATATATATATATATATATATATATATATATATATATTTGCATGCCCCGGTAGCTAAATGCTTAGTTACGGCTCTGGGCAAAACCAAAGCCCATGGCCAGTATACAATATTTTTCTGTATGCATTCTTTTCTGTTGAGCACTACTGACACCGTTGAAACGGTGAGTCTTAGGTCGCCTGCGGATACATTAGTCCAATCAATGCGTCTCAACATGGTGTGTAATCCCAAGGTATCTGCTCACTGTTAACACGTTTTAAGACGTTCATTCACGTTTTAAGTAATACAGTGTCCCCTTCAGACATGTTAAAGGAGAGATTCGGAAATAACATTCAAAACTACACTCTAAAATGTAAGGGTTCTTTGAGGGTTCCTCAGGGAACCTTAGGGTTCTATTGCAAGTTTTTTTTTTTCTCAGTAAGGGTTCGTTTGGGAACCTCTGGTTGCTCTGTCTAATATAATATTGCAAAGGGTTCATCTTAGAACTCTTTATATCAATACATTGTAAATTGTGCTCTACAATATTGATGTGCAAATCGCAATTTTTAATACACAATACATGATGAGAGAAAAAGTCTGTCATAAAAATGTAAACACCATAAATGGTTATAATTTTGTACACGGTATTGAGAGGAAATCAAAGAGCAGATAATATTTTGCCAAATATTTAACTAGAATTTATAATAGTATATGTATGTATAACATGTGTATTGTAGTTTATTTCCATTTGTATCCATCTTGAAGAGAACCTTTAATTGGATAAATATGTAGGAGAAACCCATACGACGTTCAACACAATAATAAAACCTCAGGGCAAGATGCCCCTGCACAACACAATACAACATAAATAAATAAATAAATACATTATGCTATCGCTGGCAAAAGGCTGTTTGAAATGTTTTAACTACTAAATGTAGAAAAAGCGCGGTCCACGAAGAAATGCCCCAGCAACAGCGGTTGCCCTCTCAACCAATCAGCTGCCATCGCAACCCACAGCGCGAGGCAGGTGTTCAACGTTTCTTCACAGGCGGGAGAGCTTTCTTCACTGAGAGGTGAGTAAAACCTTTTAATAACGCTAATTATCTTTATTTGTGTGAATGAATGAAAAATATAAACTAAAGACTGTACAACATCCACGAGTAAAATAAAAAAAAAGGTTATTTTGCTTTTGTTAATGATGCAGGTCAATGATAGAATTTCTGAGGTAATTTTTTTTATTTATTTATTTTTTTACTAAACCTGATGACGATAATCAATTGGCCTGAACTGAGAGAGGAAAAAGGTAATACTTATGATACTTCTGGGAACTTTCTGACGTAAAATGTTTCATTAAGTCTATTGTTTAATGACGATTTCTAGGATACATGAGTATTAAGTATGAGGTAAATATAAGATTTGCTTCACTGCTACGATTTCTCGGGCGGTTCTGGTACGAAAATAATAAAACACAAATTACTGTATCTTTTTCTCTTGACTAAATGATACTTTTTTAACGACGTTCTTTTAAAACCATGGTGTTTAATATAATTTGTCACTCATGCAAACTGAAAACAATTTTATTTTAGTACTACTGTAAAAAAAAAAAACAACGTTAAAATACAGTACTGAATAATTCCTGGTAATTGTGTGACAAAGCATTAAGTATTGTAGTTTACGGTGTCAATATATGACAGCGTCTGAAATGGTGCGCATCACTTGAACAGTTGTGTAAACGTTCTTTCGCGGGCTAGGATGTAGGCTACACCGCCTTGCAGGTCCAGTGTGCCTAACAACAGAACATTAACATAACATTCAACACCAAATCACAAATCACAAAGCGCACACACACACACACAGTCCAGTGGCCACGCCTTCCTGCTCGCACACAACATTATAAACATAAACATTTGCCTGCCGAGAAAAGCTTAGCTATTTTTCTGTTCGTATGTCACCAGGCATGTAGACAAAGACGTAAACACACAAACAGATTTAATAAGAAAAAGAGGCACATGATAGAAAAAATCAATGTAATTCTGCATATGAAGTTAATTTGATGCATTGGTATTGGGAGACACAAGTACTGTACCTCTAATCAATCTGATCACTTTAGAGGAGGGGCAGTTTCAGTTGCCAACAAACAGCATATAGCATATAAAAAAACAAAACCCTGTGCATATCCTGTTCATGTTACGAAGGTGAAATTTATCATATTTTAAAGCCTGGAGACTATTAATGCAAACTGCAAAGCGATACAACAAATTCCTAAAATTACCCTATTCACACTGTTAGAAATATGTGATATTAAAAGGACAAGAAGAATAGAAGTTATAGATATGAACACGTAGATGGGTTTATACCTTCATTGAGAGACATGCGTTTGGTTCACTGCTATTGAAGTTAATGCTGACACTGATGACACTGATGCTACAACTGGAACTGGTAAGACTGGTGCTGCTACTTCTGGAACTGATGCTGACACTGCTGGGACTGGCAGGACTGGTGCTGCTACTGCTGGAACTGGTAAGACTGGTGCTGCTTGGACTGGTAAGTGGTTCTGCTACTGCTGGGACTGGTAAGACTGGTGCTGCTACTGCTGAAACTGGTAAGACTGGTGCTGCTACTGCTGGGACTGGTAAGAGTGGTGCTTCTACTGCTGGAACTGGTAAGACTGGTGCTGCCACTGCTGCTACTGCTGGGACTGGTTGCTGATACTAATGCTAAGACTGATCGGACTGCTGAGACTGTATGATGCCACAATTAAAAACTGATTTAGAAGACTTTACTTTAAATCAGGGTTTGCTAATCCTCCTATGGCCTGATCTATTAAAACGCTGTAACACTTCCTCCTGGGACATGTCCGGACATATTAGCAGGGCAAGGCCATTCAGTCTATTTTTACCCATACTGCTGCGAGACCAATCAAACATATCGAAACAATGCACTCAGTTAAACTCTTTCTCATCATGAACAGAGACCGTAAGAATCTGTTTGCTGCGGAAAACACGTACTGTCTATATGCTGTCAGAGAATATTCGGTTTTACACTTGGGGCGGGGCAAAAAACATGCAAGGATTTTTTTGTTTGTTTGTTTGAGAACCAAACTAATACACTTATCATATATAATCATGAACAAAGACAATGTTGCTTTAAATGTACATAAATCTACTTTAAACTGCTTCTGGTGTACAGAGGTCAAGGTTGAACGTGGCGCACTGTCCGTGTCTCATTCATGCTGGAACGTAGCTGCAGTTTACTTCAGTATCCAGTGCGTGGTTACCACTGAACAAGCTGTTTAAAGATGCTGAAAATGATTAATTAATTAATAAATAAATAAATAAATAAATAAATAAATAAATCACCTGTATTAAAAACTTTGGATTTTTGTCTCTAAAGAAAACATTCGGAATATATATATATATATATCTATATCTCTATATATCTATATATATATATATCTCTCTCATATATATATATATATATAAACTGCTGTTGCCAAACAGTGAATTTATAAATAGAATTACCTCCAATTCTTCTAGCCCATGGCATCAAATACAATACATGAAAAGTATTAAAAACTAACAGCTATGAATTATTACATCAGGGGAGAGGGATGGTGTTGAAATTGAAGAATTAAGGGAATGGGAATATGCAAATAAAGATGATCACAATATAACCTAAGACGCTGCGTCAGCATTTTATTTTTAAAATACAGTGTAAGTGATTTATTTTTCTCTTTTTCTTTTTTTTTTTTTTTTTTTTTTTTTTTTTTTTTTTAAGGACCCTACAACTCCCACACCTGTCCTTATCCAGGGAAACCCCTTCCATCTTGATACAAAAATTGGTCTGAGAATGAATGGACAACATCTACTTGCTGAGGAGGCTGTGTGGTCCAGTGGTTAAAGAAAAGGGTTCGTAACCAGGAAGTCCATGGTTCAAATCCCACCTCAGCAAACTGACTCATTGTGTGACCTTGTGCAAGCCACTTAACCTCCTTGTGCTCCGTCTTTCGGCTGAGACATAATTGTAAGTGACTCTGCAGCTGATGCATAGTTCACACTCCCTAGTCTCTGTAAGCCTTGGATAAAGGTGTCTGCTAAATAAACAAATAATAATAACCTGAGGCCCTCACCCAGAGATTTGGGCTTCTTTTTTCCTTGTATTTTGTGTACAATATCAAATACCCACAGAGAAAAAACAGCCTAATATTATATTGAGAAATGTATTTTGGGTACTCAAAAAGATCAGAAAACTCCACCTAGTATAGTGGGAATAGTAAACTTTCTTTTGTCAGGCGCCAGGTCGGGAAAGCAATAAGGGTGTTGGTTGTGCTATAATAACCACAGGCCCAGGGATTACTATTTTTTTATTTATTTTTTATTTTTTTATTTTAGCAGACACCCTTACCCAGGGCAACTTACAGTTGTATACAGCTATGATGATGATAACCAGCTATTATCTGTCCCTAAAGCAAGGACATTCTTCTGCCTGGGTGTTATTAGCTACTTGCCTTACAGACATCAAGCATTGGATGTCACAGAATCTCCTAATGTTGAATTGAGATAAAACAGAGGTTATGCTAGTGGGCTCACAGAACCAACTAAAAGGAAATGTAGGATTACATGAGCACGACCCTTGCAGTCTCTCATCAAAATTTAAACTCGAAATTAAGAGTTTGAGGGTAATCTTTGAGTCTGATCTATCATTTTAGACTCATACTAGGGAAGTTACTAAAGTATATTTTTACCATTTGAGAAATATAGCCAAACTTAGACCAACTCCCCAGTAATGTTGTTGAAGCTGACACCCTGGGATCCTTCAAGAAGCTGCTTGATGAGATTCTGGGATCAATAAGCTACTAACAACCAAACAAACAACTTTCTTATGTTCTAATTATTTCTGTATCTGATGCCGAGAGAATAATACATGTCTTTGTTTCATCTAGAATTGATTATTGTAATGTACTTTTTTAAATGGTGATTTTGCCGTTAACTTATAAGGCCTTGAATGGATTAGCACCTCATTATTTACAGGAGTTACTGACACCGTATCTTCCAAACCACACTCTGAAATTACAGGATGTGAGGCTGCTGGTTATTCCTAGGGTCAACAAAACAACACGGGAGGCAGGGCTTTTTTCTGGAATGCTCAGCCTTCGTTTATCAGGAAATCTGGGTCCATTACAGTTTTCAAGTCAAGACTAAAAACACACTTTTATAAAATGGCTCGCTTCTCTTAGTGGGTTTTAATGTAACTTTAAAATTGGTGCTTTTGTATTGTGTATACTGTTTAAATCTGTATTTAAATGGGCTGAGTGTAGCAGTTATATGTGTGACCTGCTATACAAACGGATTGTGATTTTTTTCCTGCTATGTACTATACAGTGCTTTGTGATACTTTTGTATAAAAAGCGCTATATAAATGCAATAAATAAATAAATAAAAATAAATGTGTTAATATTTTTTATAATACTTGTTTTATAAAATACTTGTGACTAAAGTTAGGTTTTTGCTTGTTTTGTTTGTAATTAAATTAATTACATTATGGATAATATATTATGATTAGTTATAATTAATATATTTATATATCTACCTGTCAAGAAATATTGTCAGCCTTTCACTTATTTGTGTATTTGTTATTCTAAGAGTAACGAAACATATACAGACTGTTTTATTTGTATGCATTTATTTATGTGTTATAATTAAAAGTATAACTCCTATACTGTATTTATTTATTTTATTGCTCTACCTGTAATAAAGGGTTTCTATAAAAAGTATTTCTTTGTTTTTATTGATATTGCAAACCAGTAATTCCTAGCACGTTATTTAACCAGACAAATTATGCAGACACGCACATATATATATATATATATATATATATATATATATATATATATATATATATATATATATATATTATTATTATGCATGTAAGTTTGTAAATAAACATAAAAGATTCCAAGTAGAACCTTGAGGTTCTTAAAAGATCCTTATTTGTAAGGTTCCTCATGGAACCCTAGTAAAAAGGTTCTTCGAAGCACCTTAAAAGGTTCCTCCACAGTATCAACCCCAGGAACCCTAAAAGGTTCTTACTAGAACCTTTACTTTTTAGAGTGTGCCCCTTGTCAGTAAGTAAAACTTTCACAAACACCAGCTTCAGCGAGGGACGAATTTGTAAATAAAATGTTACATCCTTACAGTCCCATGTGAGTAACAATTAATACAAAAAAAGAAGCTATCAGCTATGAAGGTCTGCAGAAGAGGTACTAGTTTCCCTATGCTCTCTGTGGTGATTGCAGTGTCCCTTATTCAGGATTATGTTCTATGAAAAATAAAATCTAAACTTCACACAACTTTAAATTATTGCAACTTTTTTAAAACACATTTTAATACAGGATTCTATTGTTAATGAGCACATTTGCTGTAAATGCTTTTTTTTAATACTGTATAACATACAGGCACTGTAGTAAATACTACTGGCAATTACACCTCCTTGAAAGTATGCTATAGTAAATTCTGAAAATTGCTATAACCACTGAAGTATGCATTATTCAAGGATGTTATAGTAGACTACAGTACTAAGTATGGCCACTATAGTTTACTGTTGTATAATAAAAATTACCACTTTAAAGTATAGTGTTTACAGCAAAATACTGGAGTAAAATGCTGCAGTAGCACAGTTCATTTTATTAAATAAATAAACCAAATCTTGAATCAGCAATAGACAATTGGAGTGTTCTGATGTAGTTAAGACTGAAGGTGGCCTCCATAAGGAAAAAACACCAAAGCCCAATGACAAGGAACAAAGCATATTAATGTGTAGCAGGCTACTGTCCCGTTATCAAAAAAAGGGTTTAAAGCTGCCTGACAATGTGAACTGTACGCATTGGATACTTCAGCATAAACGCCCTTGCCCTAATACTTTACTGGAGTAGGCTTTCATCCCAGCTAGTATTATTAGACTCCTTCAGAAAATGAATTTGGGATCTAAAACTGAAATATTGTGAAAACAATTGGCATTTCCTAGACTTATTTGGTAAACTGACCGTGGTTAGACGTGTTGGGAATAATGTTTTAGTTTCACTAATTACAAGACACAGTACAGTTCCACTTGTGCAATTACGATACGTACTCCTAACAAGAACACACACCCTTCATGTACAGTAATACAAAACAGCTCACGTCTTAACCACGACCATTCTTCATTGCAAGTACACATTTACTATCAACTGCAGCTTCAATATATTCAACTTTCGTTTTTTTTCTTCAGTAAACAACCTCTGAATCCCGTAACTTGAGAGAGCACTTATAAATGAATAACACTTCTCTTGGTTCTTACCTCATTCACTTACAGAAACGACTTCTTCATTGTCGTAATACTAGAAGCTTCGTGTTGTCGTAATACTAGAAACTGCGTATGAACTTTGTGCTCCTCAATGTTTCACAACGACAGTTTAAACTTGTTCCCGCCACATATTTTTTTAGATTTCAACAACAAACAAAAAAAATAGGTTATTATTAACAGTTTTTACCTAACTTAAACATATCTAAAATTAAAATATATAAAAAGTGATTTAAAACGTGTAGAAATGCTTTTTTATGCACCAAATCCTGCTACCCTTTCCTTCTCGGCGGCCATCTTGGATTTAAGTGTTGCACTCTACTGACTTTAGCTTTCTGAATTAAAAAAAAATAAATAAAAAAAATTAAAAAACAAAAAAAAAATTAAAGAAAAAGTTTACGCTAAGCTTGGTCGTGTTTTTCAATTGAAAGTTAGTTTTTCTTTTTATGCAACAACCTGCCCCTCAAAACGCATCTCACCCAAGTGTCAGGACTGCCCAGATGGCGTGGCACCTACAGACACGTGTCTGTGCAGTAAATCTGTACTGAAAAAAATGGGTTAGGTGTCATTTTTAAATGCAAGGGTTTTGTTTATAATGTATCGCAACATAACATATTATAGCTTGTTTAAAAGCGTTTTTATTTGTCTGTTAAGAAATTATAACTATTCCAGTTTTGCAATATGTGTTATAGTGTTTGTTTAGGGTTCAAAAGTCATCATAACAATGTTTTACATGTTAAGAATTTGTAAAGAGTGCATTTGCCACTGAAAAGGCAGGTAATGTGATTATTTGTATATAAATAAAGTGTTTAGCATTTTTAATTTATTAATATATTAATCTAATTTAAACTTGTGTAAATTGTTACACAATTGCAACTTTGTCATTTCTATAAAGTTGATATATTTAAAGCATAATATATAATTTGGTATCATATTTGTTGCCGTTGAGTAGTTTAAAACAACAATGGTTAAAATAAATAAAATAAGTATTTAATTAATATGCAAATGACCACTTTGTGACGTTTTGTTACATGTTAAAACTACCGAGCCTAAAAATATTCAACCTACACAGGAGATATGAGCTCAAACGGCAGTCTAATGACAGACACACACACAAGCATATGTCAGAGATCTATGTGATATCAACATTATCTATAGTTTTTAACTGTTTACCTATATCAACTACTGTACTAGCGTATTTTAAATGACCTAGTTCATGTTCAGCATTGCTGGAGCTGCGGCACTGTTTCACCCCCCCGTACAACGAAAGGCAGTTTGTCTAAGCTTAATTTCACACATTTTATTTCTATTTTCAATTAATTCCATCACGTTCTACACCATTTTTGTTTAAAATTTAAGTTCTTGATTTTTTAAATTAAGGATGAAGTAGTGATTAAAATATCACAAAACGCATATTTCAGGGGTCGATCATTTTGTCTAGCAACGGCAAATACATATATTTCGTGTATAACTCCATTACTCAAAATCTGTACATATAAATTATCATTTACATTTTTATAATTTAATAACTTTAATAAATGTAATAACTCTATTCCTAATTCCGTACAATAAAGTATTGCTTTGCTGCGTCCGTATAGTACTCGCTGTTAGAACTTTGGGAGCAACGCTCCCCATCATAACAAACACCATACTGAGGACTGTTCGAAAATTACAAGTTCGTCACAAGGTCCGTACAATGTTAACACCTTAATATCTAAAATGTCGACCATGATTGGCTCTTGATTTAAATTACGTATTATTATAGACACCTTCAACAACCAATAGTTTAAGTGTCAGCTCGGCCCTGATTGGTTTAGGTGTTGAGATCATCGCGTAAAGGAAAAAAAATGAAAAAAAAACGCCCTTCTGTAGGACGTACATTTTAGGGCCTACACTGACAAAAAGTTTAGACTGTCTACTTTTAATTTATTACACAAACATGAATCAAAATCGACCAGGACTCATCAACCGTGAGTTTAAAAAAGTGTAGAAAAATAATACTCGGTGCCGCGGACCCGTTCGAAATGCATATTTTGCACTATCAAGAAAACAGGTGGTGCCGTGATGCGTTGTTTTGAGAACACTACGAGAAAGTACTACGAGCAAAAATAAATTACATTGCACATGTTATGTCTTCTTCAGTTACTATACTATACTGAAAATGTGTGTTTTAGATTTAATTTAATGTTTTTATTCATTTTCTACCAGTTTGAATATGCTTGAGACCGTATTATTTTCAGAAATGGCAGTTTTTAAAGGGAAATAAAACAAAAACCGTCAAAGTATGAGTATGATGAATGTTATTTATGTTTACCGGAGTATTTATACTTCTACAAAATACAGAAAGATGGTGCTTAACTGATTTGTATTTAATTATACAACGAGTTGAAAACTGCCAAGTTCATGAGTATCAGAGAGCGCTCTGAGCAGCGTGGCCATCTAGAGGCAGAATTGCCAGGTGCATCTTGAATGGGACACTATTACTTAAAACGTGAATTACCCTCTTAAATCGTGTTAAAAGTGAGCAGTTACCTTGGGATTACACACCAGGTTCAGACGCAATGATTCGACTTATGTATCCGCAGGCGACCTGAGACTCACCGTTTCAACGGTGTCAGGAGTGCTCAACAGAAAAGAATGCATAGAGAAAATTATTTTATACACTCTTAAAAAAAATTTAAAACAATATGTTAGTGTGTCATTGTACTCATTCACACTTATTCTTTCTTTAAGGTTTAACGGTTCTTAAGCCCCTTTATTCATACTGAATAATATAACATGCGTTTTATTGATTGCAGTCGTGTAACGGCTTGGATAACGACATTATCTTTAGCTAATTAAAAATATACATATAACAAATTAATATGTAACATTTACATGCATCACACTACATAATATTTGTCATACATCGCTGAGGAGAATCTGTTTGAGACTTTCAAGCTATAGATACGTCACTAAAGCAGAAAAAGTCCACAGAGGTCCACGAACAGTGAGCTTTCCCTTTGGAGCTGCCCCAGCAACAGAGAGTGCCTCCTCAACCAATCGCTGCCAAGGAACCCACACCGCTCGAGGCGGGTATTTTCTCACAGCACAGAATGCCTTTCCTCACAGCGACAAGTGTTGAGGTGGGTAAGGTCTATTAATAATCCTAATAATGTTAATTTATATTATACTTGATTTTTGAAATGGTTAATCGATGAAAACTTTTAAAAAAGATAACTGTAAAACATTCATGAGTAAACAAAAAAGGTTTTGCTTTTGTTAATTATGTGGGTCAATTTTATATTTTTAGGTAATTTTACCAATGACTGAAAACGATAATCAAATAGTCAGAATTGAAGAAAAAAAAAATACTTCTGGAAGTTTCTTTTTTTTTTTCAAGACGCAGCTCCGAAAGCCGATCAAATATAGTCGTGTCATAATTGTTATTATTACTATTGTTCGTATGTTTTATTGATTAACGCCGAATTCTAGATTATGTAACTATTACATTTGAGATACATTTAGTAACTTTAATGGCTTCACTGTAAGTAGACTACGATTAAAGATTCAACCTCTGTTACAAAGTCAGTGAGGCACACACAAATTACTGTGTTTTTTAGGGGGAAAATATACTTTTTAATGATGTATTTTTAAAGCTACACTGTTTAATTTGTCACCCATACAATCTGAAACAATCTTCGATAGCTTCCCATTAGTTGTATTTACTTTGTAATATTGTAAAATAATAACAGTTAAAATACTGTACTGTAGAGTGTGGCTTAATTTGTGGTAGTGATGTAATGTGTATATATATATATATATATATATAAGACATTCATTAGTTAGGACTAGCCCGTTTCTTTAAAAACCGTTCCTAAACCGTTGAATTTCGGAGCGCTCGAGCACACTGGCCGCTCCAGTTTCAGAGCTGGAGAACGTTCACTTTCAAAAAGGCTAACGGCTCGCTGTGGTGGATGCGGGTATATTCTAAAACTATTTTTATTATTTATTTCATATTTGTCATTTTAATGTTTTTTGAGAAAAAAAAAAAAAATTCACATATTTTAAGTCCGGGTTTTACATTTTGAAGCGACTGAAGGGGAAGAGTCGTATGTAGGCTAGCCTTGTTCAACACCAATTAGAAATGAGCAGTTTATATATATATATATTATATATATATATATATATATATATATCTCAAACTGAAGAGCAGCAGTAATAATTACAGTATTATTATTAGACTTAAGAGTTGAAAACTCATATAGAAAATCGGTTATATCGGTCTCAAAAAAGCCATTTAACTGCATAATGATCATAGTTAATAATAACACAGAATGTAAGCTTACAATAAAACTGTATTTCCAAATTTGAAAAAAACTTTTAATTGAAAACTTATAAGATGTATCTTTCCAACATAATACTCATGTAAACGGTCTTGTCATTTTTTTCAGATTCAAAGGTGAATGCCTGGTAGCACAATATGGAAAAGTCAGCTGTGGAGGAATGGACTGTTGAAAATGTAGTGGAGTGGATTTCTGGTTTAGGTCTGGGCAACTTCACGGCAACATTTACAGGTGCAAAATTGATATGCCAGTCTACAAATGTACTTATTGTAGTGTCATAAAGTACACAGTTAAAAAATATTTGTCTCATTTAGAGCTTGCTCACCAACACATTCCTCATTTCACTATCAGATGTAGTGTGGAAAACTGCAGAAAACAGTTTGGAACCGTCAATTCTTTGAGAAAGCATTATTATAAACATCACACAAATTACATCAGAGGACAGCAGTCAACATCCTTGGATTGTAACAATGATTATGCAGATCCAGAAAGTAATAGAGACTCTGACACTGCTTTGCTTTCTGTCTGTAGTGAAAATTTCAGTCAGGTGTCTGTGCATGACTTCCAGTTTGAGCTAACAAAAAATATTGCCACATTTATTTAAAAAATCCAAGAAAAGCATTTACTATCTAAAGTAGTCCAGGACAGCTTGGTTCATAATTTACAATTCATTCTAGATTATTTTCATGAAAATTATTCACAACTAATTAGACAGTGTTTAAATGAAGCAGGCTTCAATGTTGAAGAGAATTATTATTATTATTATTATTTATTTCTTAGCAGACACCCTTATCCAGGGCGATTTACAATCGCAAGCAAATACAAATACATTCAAGTGTTACAATACAAGTCATACAATAAGAACAAGAAATACAATAATTTTTTCAAGTGTGACAAACCACAATTCAATAATACAGCAGATAATAGTGAAAGTTACATCAGGATATGATTAAATAGTGATAGTTACATCAGGATATGATTAAGTACAAAATACTACAGATTAAACACTTGGCAGATTACAATATTCTGAGGTACAGGATTAAATGCAGTAAAATAGGGGGCAGATAAGAGCAAAATAAAGCATATTTAAATGAAGGGTGATAGTGTCCCAGGATACAACAGAGGAGTTCTACAGGTGCTGTTTGAAGAGGTGAGTCTTAAGGAGGCGCCGGAATGTGGTCAGGGACTGGGCAGTCCTGACATCTGTAGGAAGGTCGTTCCACCACTGCGGAGCAAGGGTGGAGAAGGAGCGGGCTCGGGAGGCAGGGGAGCGTAGCGGCGGTAGAGCCAGTCTTCTAGTGCAGGCGGAGCGGAGAGGTCGAGTGGGGGTGTAGGGAGAGATGAGGGTCTGTAGGTAGCTGGGTGCAGTCTGATCAAGGCATCTGTAGGCTAGTACAAGAGTCTTGAACTGGATGCGAGCGGTGATCGGGAGCCAGTGGAGCGAGCGGAGTAGTGGAGTAGCGTGGGCGAAGCGAGGCAGAGAGAACACCAGGCGGGCAGCAGAGTTCTGGATGAGCTGGAGCGGACGGGTGGCGGACGCAGGGAGGCCAGCCAGGAGGGAGTTGCAGTAGTCTAGGCGGGAGAGTACCAGGGCCTGGACCAGGAGCTGGGTAGCATAGTTTGTGAGGAAGGGTCGGATTCTTCGGATGTTGCTCTGGAAGAATCGGCAAGTGCGTGCCAGAGTGGAGATGTGCTGGGAATAAGAGAGGCAGGAGTCCAGGGTGACTCCAAGGTTCTTAGCTGAGGAAGAGGGAGAGAGTGTGGTAGATTCCAGAGGAACAGAGATAGAGAGATCAGAGGAGGGGGAGGAGGAGGGAAAGAAAAGGAGGTCAGATTTAGAGAGGTTGAGTTTGAGGTGATGCGAGTGCATCCAGGAGGAAATAGCAGACAGACAGGTAGAGATACGGGAGGAGATGGTGGAGTCAGAGGTGGGGAAGGAGAGGAAAATCTGAGCATCATCAGCATAGAAATGGTATGAGATACCATAGGATGCGATGAGGGGGCCCAGGGAGCGGGTGTAGAGAGAGAACAGGAGAGGACCCAAGACTGACCCTTGGGGGACTCCAGTTAAGAGAGGGTGAGGTGTGGAGGTTGCTCCACGCCAGGTTATGAACAGCTTAGCAAACTATTAGCTGAAGAAAATGTCCTGAACAAAGCAGTAGACTTTGTTGCCACAGACTATAAATTGGTTGAGTTTTGCAAAGAAACTCTAGGACTTGTTGAACCTGTATCACATTTTCCTTTTATTATGTACCGATCTTGGACCTTCTTAAACAGGAAGACATCTGGGAATGTGTAAACAGAGAAACTGAATCAAAACCTGGCGATTACTTATGTGACTTCTGTGACAGTGACATTTTTCAGAAACAATTTCCCCGAAATTCTCACTCTTAGGATTCACCTATATACAGATGAATTTGAGGTTGTTAACCCCTTGGGCTCCAAAAAAACAATTCATAAAGTTTGTGCTTTCTATTTTACTTTAGGAAATGCATCTGTGAAATACAGATCACAACTAAGTCACATTTTTTTGTGTGTTCTAGTAAAATACAAACTTTTGCAGACAAAATACAGTTATAGTGACATACTACAACCTTTAATAAATTACCTAAAAGTGTTGTTCACAGATGGTATTCAAGTAACAGTAAATGGTGAAACTAGACATTTTTGTGGATCTGTAGTAACAATATCAGGGGACAACCTTTCATCTCATGCTTTGGCAGGATTTAAACGTTCATTTAACTGTGGGCGTATATGCAGATTTTGCATGATATTGCATGAAGAGATTTCAGACAAGTACTCCGAGGATGATTTGATCATTCGAGCATCTGATGCTCACAGATCACATTTGCATTCACGGGAGGTTAATGCAGAAGTTGCCAGTATAGCGTATGGAGTTGTTGCTGAATGTACGTTTGAACAGCTACCGTATTTTGACACTACTTCTTTCCCTCCAGATGTTATGCATGATATCCTTGAAGGAGTTATTCCATTACTTTTACGACAACTTTTGCTCACGTTGCATTCAAGACAAATTGTTTCTGTTCAAAACATTAACACTGAACTTGATTTATTTTCCTTTGGACAAAATGACAAGAAAGGAAAGCCAGTTAAATTGTCATTAAAGCATTTAAATGCTGGTACTTTTCCTGGCACTGCCATTCAAAAATGGTGCATGTTTAAATTTCTTCCATTTCTAATTGGCCATTTTGTCCCAACAGAAGATGAACACTGGCAGCACTACCTTCTGTTTCGTGAAATAGTAGACTTTGTAATGTCTCCTGTTGTGAAAAAGTCGTCACTTTCACATTTGCAGATTTTAATTGGAGAATTTCTCAGTGAATTTAATAGACTGTATCCTGGTAATTTTATACCAAAATTGCATTACTTGGTACACTACCCCAGATTGCTAGCTGAATTTGGACCACTTCGATCACTTTGGTGCTTACGTTTTGAAGGAAAGCACCAGTACTTTAAGCGGCTTGCAAGAAATGTGTGCAACTTCCGGAACATCTGCTTTACTTTAGCAAAAAGACATCAACAAAGACAGTGTTGGGATTTTTGTTGTGCAGATGCTTTGCATCAGTCATATGAGCAAGAAGGGTCTTGTGTTGTTCAGCTATCATCTACATCTTTGAAAGACATTATTCTTGAAAAATGCAATATTCAAGCCAGTGAACTTGAAGCTGATGAAACCATACTGAAAGTAAAGAAACTAACTGTGGATCACGTGAAATACGAAGTCAAGGATTACTTCATTGTCGATGTAGTCCATGAGGATTTACCCATTTTTTTCAAAATCTTGCATATCATTCAGTTTAGGTGTACATGGATTTTGTGTGGGAAACTGTATTTTGCTCTGGAATTTAATTCTCACCTTCATGCCTTCAAAATAGAGGCTTTGCATGAGTGGTGTACATTAACACCTGGCAATGAAGTTGACTACCATGCACTCGATGCTTATGAAGACAGTGATGGATGTTTATATATTGCACCTCATCATACTGTGTATAAGGTACTGCTTGCATTTAAAACTGTGAAATTAATTACAATGGCAGGTTAACATTGGTGCTTATTTTTCTGATTAATGTTATGTTTTTTTGTTCATTAGGTGAAGAAATAGATGGTGAGACTCTTTTAGGTCTGACAGAACATATGATTGGAAAAATCTTCCGAACTATGAAGGACCAAGTCAAATTTTTAAAGGCTCTCGAGAACCTTAAAAGGTATGTAATGACAAATATATTATACATTATGTTAGTCTATTGTTGTGTTTTAGTATTTACATTTAAATACCACATACTATACAGGAATCACTTTGAAAAGTATAAATTACTACTACCAGTACGCTTTTTGTATTGTAATGTTGTATTGTAAGAAAGATGTATATTAGGGGAGTACATTTTTTTATGGAAACACAGAGAGAGAGAGAGAGAGAGAGAGAGAGAGACTTTTTGACTTTTTAGATCCTTTATTAAACCATTCCAATTAAAATCCATTCAATAACAATAATAAGGTAAAACACGATTAAGATACTTGCTGGCTCCTGGGAACAGCCGAAACCTCCCCAGAGCATCAGCATAAAATCCTAAAAAACAACATCATGTTCTCCTTTAAAACCAGATTTTAACCAAATAAAAGGATCATAAAATATAAATAAAACACAAAAAGCCAATATTAAAAAACTAAACAGTGTTTTCCTGTAAAAACAGTAAAGTGATAAAAACACTGTAAAAACAATAAAACAAAAATAAATTCAAACTAGAAATTAAACAGCAGCTCTCCCTCCTCACTCAATGAGCACAAGGCGTCTCCCACACACCACCTCTCCTGAAAGCCCTCCAGGTTACTGACCATTTTAAAATAGTTAAAATCCACCATTACCCGGCTGACAACTAAAATACGAAATAATCTGGCAGCATCTGCTAGCCCTGCCTCTAAAATCTTATTTTTCCTAGATTTTAAAATGGCCAATTTTGCCTGCCCTAAAATAAAATTAATTAAAACACACCTATCCTTATTTTTAAAACTATAGGGGAACCCAAAAATAAAAGTATCTTTGCTGAAAAACACCCCAAGGATCTGCAGGAGCCCCTGCAAGAGATGAAAGAGCGACCCCAGCCTGATACAGTCAGTGAATGTGTGGAACACGGTCTCCTCCTCCCCACAGAAGCAGCACTCAGCACTGATGCTGGGGTCCACTCTGTGGAGGAACCTTCCGGTAGATACGGCACAGTGCAGGATCCTCCACTGCAGGTCCCCTGCTCTCTTGCTTAAAGGCAGTTTATACAGCACCCTCCATACTGGCTGTCTCTCTTCTGCTACCTGCAAATGGCTTCTCCATTTTGTGTCCACAGTCCCTTTTAGGTGGCTGGACTGGACTGTTTTAACATGCAGCTTGTATAGTTTTTTCCCCTCTGCTTCTTGGAGTGCTATATTTTTAACTCCCTCCATATTCCTTATTCTCTCTCCATCCCTACCCTCTTCCTCACCTAAACCTGGGGATAAAAAAACTGTGGGAAAAAAGGGGTCCCCTCCCTGATCAGGCCCCCCAGCTATTCCCTCCCCCAAAGCCTCCTTGAGCTTTGGTGAGAGAGAGTTCTTCAACTCATGAATCATCTTCTCAGCCAGCCTCTCCGAGTGCCAGCCCAGCCACCTAGCCAGCTGAGCTGCTGAGATCCAACAGGGGGGCCCTGACACGATCAGGTGAGCCAGTCGGGTTACACCAGCCCTGACAAAACTGGTACACAGTGCCCCCGACTGAAAAAACTGAATGGGAAAAAGGGGATTAAAAAAGAGGGGTTCCTCCAGTAGAGACTGGCCTGTCACCGACCCTTCCTCCCTCTCCACGCTTACTGTCTGCCACACTTTAAAAAGATTCACATAAAAAGAGGGGAGACCTGTCTTGTCTAGCCTGGAGAAATCAATTAAAAACAAGTTGCGATCTAACCCCATTCCTCCTACCCGTCTCAGAAAATAAAAAGCTATCTCTCTCCAGTGAGCCCCTTCCTCGGCGTACAGGAGCCTCTTCACTGCCTGCAGTCTGAAAGCTGCCACCCTGCTGGCAATGCTGACCAGGCCTTGCCCCCCTTCATCAGTGGGGAGGTACAGGACTGCCGGCCTCAACCAATGTCTCCCGCTCCAGAAGAAATCCAGCAGTACTCTCTGAATTTCCTCTACCATTCCCCGTGGAGGGTCCAGGCACACCAGCTTGTGCCATAACATAGAGGCCACCAAATTATTGATGACCAGGACCCTCCCCTTGAATGACAGCTGAGCCACCAGCCCCTGCCAGCTGAGCAGCCGCCCCCTCACCTTCTCCACCAGGCCCTCCCAATTCCTCTGCATGAAAAGCTCTGTCCCAAAGAACACCCCCAGCACCTTAATCCCAGTCCGATCCCACTGCAGGGCCTGAGGCAGCATGGGGGGGACCCCCCTCCTGACAGAAAGGTGTTGCATTTTTCCCAGTTTATCTGTGCTGAAGATGCTCTCTGAAACACTGCCAAGCTCTCCTCCAGGACCTGGACGTCCCCATCACTGCACACAAACACATTCACATCATCAGCGTAAGCTGATACTTTCACAGAGACAGGGACGGGTGAGGCAGGCACCGCCCAGCCAGACAACCTGCCCCTCAGTAGATGCAACAGTGGCTCTATAGACAATGAATACAGCATGCCAGACAGAGAGCAGCCCTGTCTAATGCCCCTGCTCACCGAGAAAGGTTTACTCAACCCGTTATTAATCTTTAAGACACTAAAAACATTTGAGTATAAAAGCTCTATGTAAGAAATAAAAACAGGGCCAAACCCGAAGGCTCTCAGGACTTTCACAAGGTAGGTGTGGTCGACCCTATCAAAAGCCTTCTCCTGATCAAGGGAGACCAATCCCACATTAAAATGACATGTTTCACTCAGGGTTAAAAAATCTCTAATTAAAAACAGGTTATCAAAAATAGATCTTCCTGGGATACAATATGTTTGATCCCTATGTATTACAGTACCTATACATTTCTTAACCCTATTTGCGATACACTTGGAAATTATTTTCGAATCGGCACATAACAGCGAAACAGGTCTCCAGTTCTTTAAAAGGCAGAGGTCTCCTTTCTTAGGCAGCAGTGTGATCACTGCCCTGCGGCAGCTGAGAGGCAGTTCTTTTCTCTCCAGACTTTCCTTCAGCACCTGGAAGAAGTCCTCCCCGATCACTGTCCAGAAATGTTTGAAAAACTCAGCGGGGAGGCCATCTATCCCAGGCGCCTTCCCGCTGGAGAGCTGTGTCATCGCAATGGTCAGTTCCTCAAAGGTCAGCTCTTTGTCCAGTCCACCCTGCTCCTCTTTGCTCAGGCTAGGTAGATCCTGGAGCAGGGTCTCTGTGTCATCTTGATCACACTGTTCTTTTGTGAACAGCTGCTTGTAGAACTGCACAGCCGCCTCACTGATCTCCTCTCTGCTGTGTAGTTCTCTGCCGCAGGGCATCCGCACACATCTCAGCTGCTGGCTGTATGCTCTCTTCTTCTCCAGGCCAAAGAAGAAGGAAGTGGGTGCATCCATGTCCCTCAGCGCCACGAAGCGAGAACGCACCAACGCCCCCTTCACCTTCTCCTCCAGCAAGCTGCCCAGCACATGTCTTTTTTCTTTTATTTTTTGAAAAGTTTGCTCATTAGAGAGATCCCCATTATTCTCTAGGTTTAGAATGTCTCTCTCTAACTCCCTGACTGCCTTGTCCAGTGACCTGGTAGCCTCCAGGGTGTACTGCTGACAAAAAATTCGAATTTGTTTTTTCCCCAATGTCCCACCACTGCCTTAAATCTTGATAATTGTTTTTTTGATTTTGCCAAACTTTCCAAAACTCTTTAAAAACATTTCCAAATTTACAGTCTTTTAATAATTGAATATTGAAATGCCAATAAGAAGATTTGTGTCCTTCGGTTGGAATAAGTACACTGACTAACAGGCAGTGGTGGTCCGATAGACTGTTAGGAATAATGCTTGCCCCTACAAAAAAAATTGAGGTGACAACGAAATGAATAAAACTGATCCAGTCGTGCTCTAGATGTATAGTTATTACGAGACTGGGACCAGGTGTACTGTCGGGCTTGAGGGTGCAGACACCTCCAAACGTCAACCAGGTCACCGGACTGTAAAACTGCAGTCAGCTCTCTGGAGGATTGAGGATGTGGCTCTTCAGTATTCCTATCTTTAGTAAAATCTATAGTGCAGTTAAAATCACCCGCAACCACTAATACGTCATTATTACTGCATTTTAAAATAGTTTGTTTCAACTTGTTAAACAATAAAATTCTGTCTCTTCCCGTATTTGGTGCATAAATATTTATAAAAGTAAAGTTAAAACCAGCTATTTGTGTCTGTACTTTTAAAAGCCGCCCCTTCTCAATCTCTTCTACGTGCTGTACACTGACAGGCAGGTCTGATTTAAAAAGCACCGCTACTCCCGCGCTGGTGCTGGAGCCGTGACTGAACACACCCTGACCGCCCCACTCTGACAGCCAGACCGCCTCACTCTCCTGTTCAATATGCGTCTCCTGCACCATCACAACCCCAGCCCTTTTCTGCTTTAAAAATTCAAATAACTGTGCTCTTTTAAAAGACTGTCTACAACCATTAACGTTAAAAGAAATAAAAGTACACTTTTCCATGGCGGATAAAATATTTAAGACCATCAAGTTAAAACAAACACTAAAAAATACAAATAAAATGTTCCTTTTTTTAAAAAAATCCATTTTAAAATAAAGTTTTTGATCGTACCATCATTTTCTTTACAGTCTATGCTACTTTTTTTAAACGGTACCTCTTCTGCTGATCTAGCTCCTCAAGCGTTGACTTCCTGGAGACTATATGCGCAGAATGTAAAAACAATTTTAAATCAGGAAAAAAAGTTTTAATGTCCACTCCCCTCTTACCTTTAGTACTGTCGAGAAAGTTGTTAATGTACTGCAGTGTATAGAGTTTTCTCCTGACGGGTTGGCTGTCAGGGACGTCCGAGATTAACGAGGAATCAGAGAGCCCCTCGTCATCCGACTCGTACATGCCCTCGTCTTCCTCGCCATCCGCCCCGTCCTCTTCAGCGGCCTCGCCGCTCTCCACAGCCACAGCTTCAGCTTCAGTGCCCCCTGTCTTGTAGCCAGACTGGGGGAGATCTGTGCTTCTGCCTCCTTCTTCAGGGAAAAGTGGCACAGCCTCTGGGGAAGACGTCAGTTCCTCCTCAGGCATCGGTTGTGGATCGCCTCCGCTCTCCGCAACTTTCACGCCGGGAGGCTGTCTTCTCTCCGCTGCTCACAGATACAGACCCAGAGTCCCGCCTTGGCTCTCCTTCCTCAGAGTGCTTGTTTTTCTTTTTCTTTTTTTTCGCCACCACTTCATCAGTTTGCCCAGCCTCTTGCCCCGAAGCTGTTTTCGCTTGGCTGTATCTTTTGAGTTGTATCAACTCTGCTTCAGGTACCGCTGACTCGGGCGCCGCTGACCCGGGCTCTGCTAGTTCTGCTAACCCGGGCTCTGATGGTTCTGCTGACCCAGGCTTTGCTGTCCCGGGCTCAGCTGATTCTGCTAACCCGGGCTCTGCTGGCTCCGCTGACCCGGGCTCTGCTGGCTCCGGGGGCTGCTCATCCTCCCGCTCTCCCCGATCGCCCCCGACCTCCTCCCCGCCAGGAGCTCCATTATCCTGCTCCGTTTCAGCCCGATCCCTGTTTCTGGGACACTGCTTTCTTTGATGTCCCTGAGCGCCACATTTAAAACACCTCATTATATCGGAACTGGCAAAAACAACACAATTCGTCCCCTCGACATTAAAATTCCACGCTACTTCAATAGTTAAATTAGGATCGTGCTGTAAAATGAACGCCTGTCTTCTAAAAGACAAAACATGTTTTACACTGGGATTTTTACAACCCAGAGGAATCGTTTTAATTGGATACATTAATTTTCCATATCTTGATAACTCTCTTTCCAGTAACTCGTTTTTTAAGAAGGGAGGGACATTAGACAGTATTACTTTGGTTACGAGTGTTACTAGAGGTGAAACTTCAATAAAAGACCCCTGCACACTAAACCCCTCCTCCACGAGCTTATTTACCAAATCTACATCAGTTAAAAAGATGACTAGAGCTTTATTCATCCTTGAAGCTGACTTTATTTTATTAAAGCCCACAACCTCTCCTACCGCTACCAGGCATTCCTCCACTGACACCCCGATATCAGGCACACAGCGGCAGCCGTGCTGGCGAGTCATCACCCCCCCTCCCCCTGAACTACACGCCATATCGGCGTTTCTGCTGATCTACGACCAGCTACACAAACAACAACGACTCACAAATATACTAAAACTATTACGATAGACAGATAAACAAACAAACAAACAAATATTACATAAAACACAAAAATATAAATATATATATAAATAAATAATTGCAAAAGTTTAGACTCTGCTGAATCACAACTCCCGCGCTCCACTCACCACCTGGCTCCTCCCACAATCCCACAATGAGAGAGAGAGAGAGAGAGAGAGAGAGAGAGAGAGAGAGGGGGGGGGGGAGGTATTTTCACTAGTTTAATTCCTGAAAATGAGGACTGGGAATGTATGGTTTTAAACTTCTGTGTAGAAAATTAATATGGCTGTTATATTATAAGGCTCTGTTTAAATATCAAGTCTTTAGATATTTTCAGGTGATTAAAATTATGAAATATTGTTTTTTTTTGTTGTTTTTTGTATTTTCATAGAACAAAAGCAAATGAGCATATTGTTTCAGAGAAGGTGCTACCAGTAGAATGCAGAGAAGTGCCACAAACCTCAACAAGTGTTCATGTTTGGACCGCATGTTATACATTGCCTATATTTCCTCCAGTTGTACAGATGGCCCTTGATAGAAAGGACATTGGTTTCAAATCAAAAGACAAATCTGCCCTTCGTGCAGCTCTAATACACTCTGTTTGATGACCTCAGCAAATATACGCTGTAAGAACTGAGATTTCGGTGTTTGTTTTAGATACATAGGCAACCAATTTTAGAATAATTACATAACATAAAATAGCATATTCATTTTTAAAAGGATTACTATTTTTTTTAAATCTATCATAACAGCAATATTTTATTCAAGAGAAAAAGTTTTATTAAATTCATTTTGATAATGCTTTTCAGCATGTTTTTTTTGTAAATTAAAGCAATTGTAAAATGCAACTGTATTTCATGACATTATTTCTCAAATATATATTTCTTACAATTCACTTACAATTCATATGCCTATATTATTTTCTAATCTGTATATTTAGGTATCCAGACCACATAATGTACAGTACTGTGCTAAGTACTTTGTGCTGTAAGTACAGATTTCTAAGGGATGACAGCCAAACTGGATATGCGAGTATACATTTGGTAGTTATATTCATAAAAGAAATAGTCGAATAAACATTAATTTGTCAAAATTATGCAGCGTTAAATATATTTTTACTAGTTGATATGTATTTTTTATAGCCAGATAATGGACATAGGTTTAACTTTCTATCATTGTTTCAGGCTACTCTACTTGAAATACTGAGAAATAAATTCAAAAAAGAGAGAAAGACGAGGAAGGAAGCGTGCACCAGAGCAACAGCAACCGCTCATGGAAAAGAGAAGAGAATCTGTAAGCCTAACTCTTGGATCTGCATTGACAGAAATAGATTGAAATAGAATTACATACTTTATATATGTACATACATGCGATTGTGTAGTTTATTAGCTAATTGGCTTTCATGGAGAGTACTTGATCTTTAGCATTTTTCCAGAGTAAAGAAAAGCACAGAGAATACATGCAGTAAATGCCTGATCATAAGTATTGAATTACTTAACGTTATGATACATATTGCAGATGCAAAGTGAGGAGTTCCCAGGAGAAGACGAGCATAGTACTGTACACACTCGGGAAAGAATGATGGAGAAGAAGTCCACTGAAGAAGTCCTTGGTCTGTTTCCATTCCTAAAGCATCCTAAACTGGTAGGTACTAGTTTTTATTCTACTATGGTGATTGATCAGAAATTTATATTTTTAGTTATAAGCATGTATAATCACTTTAATTAGTCCTCCTAGGTGACCTTTCTGCATCAGCAATCCACCTGCTCCAGCTTTTACAAAACTCCACTGCTCCTGGTTTTTCCCATGCAACTTCTTTCTGCTCGCATTCAGTTTAGTTTGATTTTGTTTTATTTATTGATTTTTTTAACTACTACATTATTTGTAAGTATTCAACTCTTTACAGCTGTGTATATCACCTTGGATAAAGGCATATGATAAATAAATAAATAAATATAATAATAATAACTTTAGCATCTGTATTTTAGCTGTTGCACGAAGTAGAACTACGTTTTGGAGTAAACTTGGAACGGAACCTAATGAGTGGCTGTGGCAAAGTGCCCCGCCCCTGTGTGCATTTGTGTGATCTGTGTTGTATGTTGCGTGCGTGTGTTAATGTTGGTGTATAGATTGGTACACGGGATATAAACGGGTCTGTGTTTCACGTGTGTTTAAAAAGTGTAGATTTGTATTTAGGCACGAGGAGAGCACAAATCACTTCACGTGCTGGTTAAATGTAATATGTGAGCACGGGGTTGCACAGAATTAATTCACGTGCTGGGATTCAAGTGAATAATTAATTAGTAATTGAATCCCAGCACAACAGTATATATAGAGACACGTAGCACTCAGTCGGGGGTTGGGTGTTCGGTGAGTGGAGAACGGGAGAGAGAAGGAGAAATAAAGTAAAAGAACGTAACGTAAAAATAGTGTTTTCACTCACCGTGTTTGTTTGTTTGTCTGTGCATCCACCGTTTGTGTGTTAGTACGTTTTGTTTGTCCTTTTATTTTGGCGTGTAGTGCCGTGTCCAGTGTTTTTGTCTGTTCCAACCTTTTATTTTCTGTTCTGTTTATTAAATGCTGAACGCGATCACGCGTTCAGCCTCACCAAAACCCCATCTCTCTGTCGTTTGTGTTCCTGTTTCTGGTCTGACGCCACCCACTCCGGCCGTCTTTGTGACAGTGGCCTATCCAGAATGGTAGATCCTATTTTCAGACTTTCTAGTGGGCATCTTCTAACTACTGTGATGTCCTACATTGAAGATGCTTCAGATAAGACACAGGAAAATGGTAATGTATAAGAAATATTTATTGTACATCAAATTGTTTTGACCTATCTCAGAATAGGATCTATAAATAACTATTAAACAGAAAATGATGCAACTTCATTTCATACACTTAGAGCATAATATTTCATGGGGAAGATAGCTGGTATTTAACTCTCACAGGGGCATAAAAACCAATGCGAAAAACCTGCATGAACAGATTTTTAGAAACTTTGTTGATACTGCTCTTAACATTTTTTTGCTCCAATCCACAATAACGTTTGTATCAGTGGTGGTCAGTCCTGGTCCTGGAGAGCTACAGTCTTGTGTGTGTTTTTTTAGGTACCTTTAAATCATTTAAACTATTCTTTATCTGTGCAGTTTAGCAAATAATGAATTCATGAATGTAACTGAGAGCACTGGTGGAATGCAAAGCCAAAGATCTGTACCTCTCAGACCAGGGTTGCTCAACATTCTTCTGTTTGCTTTGTACTTTGTATATGATCTGATACCCTATTTGTTTTTTTAGGACTAAGAATGAATGCTGCATTGTTGCTGTTGCCAGCTTTGTTTCGAGAGAGGGAAAATCTGTTGTTTGTTGTTGACCAAGTAAGTTAATTGAGCTCTACTTTTTAAATGTAGCTTAACTGAATTGATGTTTTCAATGTTAAATACAAAGTCAAATTATCATTTAGAGATATCTCAAAATGAGTTTGAGATATCTCCAAATTAATTCCTGATATCTGTAAACCATTTTGAGATATCTTAAAATATGTTAAGATATCTCTAATTATTTCAAAATATTTTAAGATATATTCAACTGATTTAAGGATATTTTGAAATATTTAAAGATATCTGTTAAATATTTAAAGGTATCTCTTAATTTGGCTTGCCATAAATGTGTACTTAATGAATTATGAGGGAGACTTGTAGGCAATTAACAGGAGTTTAAGACGTTCCTCGCTGTTTTAAGTGAGATCCAACAGTTAAAATGTTTTTAAAGGGAGGAATATTACGAAATCCCTTTAAAGTAGCCGCAGCCCCACCACACAAGCCGCCACTGCTTGTAGGTATGGTGAGATGCTGCTGAAGTACAATTTCACATAATTTATTGTTGAATAAAGTTATTAATTATTATTATTATTTTAAAATCTATACAGGTACCGCCAGCACCTACGCCAACTATCATTTTCAAGGGAACAACAAGCCCATTGGCAGCAGATGACATCTCTGTTTGTGTTGATGGAATTGAGATACTCAGTGATTATCCAGGAATGGATATCACCCTTGCTGTTGAATGTATTTTTTCTCTTTATTTTTCCTTGGGCATTGAGTATCCTAAAGCTCTAAAAAATGTTCTGACTTTCATGGAAAGGTACTTCATGAAGCTGAGTACCTCTGACAAAGTACCTTTGCCAGTGTTAAAGATGTACAGTCAAATAACTGCACTTTTACTTGGGGAATAATTATATTGATCTGATGGAATGCCATTTTAACATTTAAAATTAATTTATTGTGTCAACTATTTAATTTGATTACAAAAACAGAATGTTTGATATAAAAATGTAATTGTACATATCAAAAAAAGTATTTATTTTAAATGTAAATGGCTGATTAGAAAATTAATTGTTTATAACAAATGTAAATTGTTTTTAATAGAAGTTTTGATCTAAAAAAACTAATAAACATTCAGTCTTAATTTATAGATATCATAAACTCATAATAAGCTCTGATCTAAATACTGTACTGTAGCTCTTCTAATTTGTGCCACCAAAAAATGAATAAGAAAAAAGAAACCCATGTTCATCAGTTTCAATATACATTTTATCTCAGCTTTTTCAAGGTCTATTACATGTTCTTGAAAATGTATTTTGTGTAAGTTTCAGGAAAATCTGTGGGATGCATAGATTTATTTTCCAGTTTGCTGCGAGACCCTTTTTTTCACTGTGTAAATAATATGGTTTAATTATTAAAAACACACAGGTTGAATAAAACTGTGTAAAACTGTATATAACTAAACCTGAAACTGAAACTACTCTAATGGTTTAACCTGTAAAAACAATAAATTGTTATATAAATGTTTAATAAATAAATTGTTGGCATCCTGAATTGAGTGATTTATCAAAGCACTTACACTTCTGAGGTTGGGGGATTCTAAAGGATGTGAAGAGCTCTTAAAGGTATACATTTGTTTTTTCTCAGATGAACCAAACAACCCTCCATAGAATGTTAATTGTAAGGTTCAATAGTGTAACTCTTATGGTTCTATATTAAACCTCAATAGAAGGTTCTTCAGAGGAACCAATATGGTTCTGTATTATACCATTAATATAAGAACCATGGTGGTTCTTTATTAAACCTCTAATGCAGGGTTCTTCCAAAGAACCATTTTAAAAGGTTCCATATAGCACTTCAAAATGGTTCCAAATCTATACCAGCAGATAGAACCTTTTAGGGTTCTATATTGTACCCTTTTTTCTAAGAGTGTACTGCATAAAAAAAACGAGTGTGTTGTCGTGGCAGTTGGTGATCAAAGAATTAAAACAAAATAAAATCAATAAATAATAATGTCATAGACTTAAAGTCATACCTTTGAAGTCATAATGCATTACAAGTGTTATTAGGGAATGTTGTGCTGTGTTTTCAAGCGCTTCAATGTGCTGCTCTGCAAGGTTTGGAGACAGCGGGTGCGTTCACGGAGATCAAGAGCAGCCGGCGCAAAACACAAGGCACCCAGGGGAGAGATACCATGGTAAATAGGTTACCTATTTACCTATTTTTGTTTCGGCGAACGGTTTTGGTGAGCAGTAATGCAGGAAAGCAGCGAGAGGGATGGCGAGCTTGTCCTGCTGCTCCAACACAAGCTACCTTAAGAGCCGGTACGATGCGGGCAATGGGTGAAGTTCATCAGGAGTACTGCATAAAAAAACGAGTGTGTTGTCGTGGCAGTTGGTGATCAAAGAAATAAAACAAAATAAAATCAATAAATAATAATGTCATAGACTTAAAGCCATACCTTTGAAGTCATAATGCATTGCAAGTGTTATTAGGGAATGTTGTGCTGTGTTTTCAAGCGCTTCAATGTGACAGCGGGTGCGTTCACGGAGATCAAGAGCAGCCGGAGATCAAGAGCAGCCGCCGCAGGGGAGGGATACCATGGTAAATAGGTTACCTATTTACCATGGTATCTCTCCCCTGGGTGCGTTGTGTTTTGGTGAGCAGTAATGCAGGAAAGCAGAGGGCGGGATGGCGAGCTTATCCTGCTGCTCCAATACAAGCTACCTTAAGAGCCGGTACGATGCGGGCAATGGGTGAAGTTCGTCAGGAGTACTGCATAAAAGAACGAGTGTGTTGTCGTGGCAGTTGGTGATCAAAGAAATAAAACAAAATAAAATCAATAAATAATAATGTCATAGACTTAAAGTCATACCTTTGAAGTCATAATGCATTACAAGTGTTATTAGGGAATGTTGTGCTGTGTTTTCAAGCGCTTCAATGTGCTGCTCTGCAAAGGTTTGGAGACAGCGCGTGCGTTCACGGAGATCAAGAGCAGCCGGTGCAAAACACAAGGCACCCAGGGGAGAGATACCATGGTAAATAGGTTACCTATTTACCTATTTTTGTTTCGGCGAACGGTTTTGGTGAGCAGTAATGCAGGAAAGGAGCGGGCGGGATGGCGAGCTTGTCCTGCTGCTCCAACACAAGCTACCTAAGAGCCGGTACGATGCGGGCAATGGGTGAAGTTCGTCAGGAGTACTGCATAAAAAAACGAGTGTGTTGTCGTGGCAGTTGGTGATCAAAGAAATAAAACAAAATAAAATCAATAAATAATAATGTCATAGACTTAAAGTCATACCTTTGAAGTCATAATGCATTGCAAGTGTTATTAGGGAATGTTGTGCTGTGTTTTCAAGCGCTTCAATGTGCTGCTCTGCAAGGTTTGGAGACAGCGGGTGCGTTCACGGAGATCATGAGCAGCCGGAGATCAAGAGCAGCCGCCGCAGGGGAGGGATACCATGGTGGTTACCTATTTACCATTGTAAACTATTTGTTTGGTGTGGAAGCCAACTTGACAGTCGGAGAGAGCACACAGGACGAAAACAATATAATAAACTGGTATTTTTATTTATATTTGACTATGAATAAGGAAAACGAAAATAAACAAAAGAAAACCTGCCCTCTGGGCACTAACTGAACTGTTTTCCTTTTCCCTATCTAGCCCTGCAGAAGCTAACCTTCTAACAGGTAAACACAGTCACTTAGTGTTCAGACCACTGAGTGTAGTAGACGGGTAAATTTCTTCACTATACTTCAGTGAAACTCACATGGGCCAGCAGGTGGCACTGTTCCCCCGAACAGTGCAGGGACACCGGTAGTTATTCCCAGTTGCCCTCTGGTGGACACCGGTCACAGTTACAGCCTCACAGGCAAGTATAGACAGTATCCACGTTTTGGCAACCCTCAATGAATTATCAGTTTTGTAATCCTTTGTCTGCTCCTCCAGGTTCTTTAATTTTCCCCTTACTGAAGGAGGGACCGCCTGTGCTCCACTCTGTCCCTGAAGCGGTGATTTTTAACCGCCAGCCTGGTGTGTTCACCAATTATACCACAAACTACAACGTGTTGGTTGCTATGGGTTTCTTCAAAACCAAACAATAATACTTCCGTTTCTAAGTGTTTGTTTCCAAACCAAAATAAAACAGTCCTTAAACACTTTGGCTTCTGGGTGTTTTGTTCCAGAAATAAGAACACAGGTTTTTAACACTTTAGCTCCTGTGTGTTTGTTCAAGAAAAATAATAACACAGTCCTTCACACGGTAATTTCCAGGTTTCCGTTTCACGCAGCACTCGCTCTCTATGTACTACAAACCCTGGCTAGGCATACGCACAGGGTTATGTAAATATACAGAGTCCCGGGTACGATCTTCCTCTGTAAGTACACAGCGCGTCTTCACCTGTTTGGTATTATCACCAGTAATTCCTAACCCTGTCCCATATTTCCGTTTTTAAGACCACAGGTTATTTTACATTATACTTTCCCCAGGCTGAGCGTTTATGTCACGGCGGACAGTGCAGCTTATAATTTCACTCGGCTGTACCGATATACTCACAACAGTCAATCGAGTAAGCAGGTTACACTCAGCGGTGCAAACTTTCTTTTCACTTCAGCGAAAACATAGTAGTTTAAATGTTATTTTACCTCTCGGGTGTGGTTATCCAGGCTGTAGTACTCACGGCGTTTTTTCTCTATCACTCCTCGTAAACCTTTTCTTCACAGCTGTTTATATTGCTCCTCGTAATCCTTTTCACGTCACCCACGATTCTTTAACACGTTATTTCTTTTAACCAAATGTAGGTCTCACAAAACAATAAACCGGTATTACTTGCCTGAAATACCTTATTCACTTCTACTTTTCAGAAGTTTTACAGCAACCCAGTTGCGTCCTTCCTACACGCTCCTCTCCCTTGTACACTCCGGGGTCCTTTTTATCGTCCATTTCCCCTGCTACCAGGTCACCTGATCTCCTATTGCGCTCGGCTTTTTGGGAACTGAAGTCTTGTTGTTTTCTTCTATATGAGAGCGAAATACCAGTTTCCCCACGTCCCTGGTACTCCCTCCTCTTACTATAGACTGACCATCCTTCACACCATGGTATCTCTCCCCTGGGTGCGTTGTGTTTTCGTGAGCAATAATGCAGGAAAGCAGCGGGCGGGATGGCGAGCTTGTCCTGCTGCTCCAACACAAGCTACCTTAAGAGCCGGTACGATGCGGGCAATGGGTGAAGTTCGTCAGGAGTACTGCATAAAAAAACGAGTGTGTTGTCGTGGCAGTTGGTGATCAAAGAAATAAAACAAAATAAAATCAATAAATAATAATGTCATAGACTTAAAGTCATACCTTTGAAGTCATAATGCATTGCAAGTGTTATTAGGGAATGTTGTGCTGTGTTTTCAAGCGCTTCAATGTGCTGCTCTGCAAGGTTTGGAGACAGCGGGTGCGTTCACGGAGATCATGAGCAGCCGGAGATCAAGAGCAGCCGCCGCAGGGGAGGGATACCATGGTAAATAGGTTACCTATTTACCATGGTATCTCTCCCCTGGGTGCGTTGTGTTTTCGTGAGCAATAATGCAGGAAAGCAGCGGGCGGGATGGCGAGCTTGTCCTGCTGCTCCAACACAAGCTACCTTAAGAGCCGGTACGATGCGGGCAATGGGTGAAGTTCGTCAGGAGTACTGCATAAAAAAAACGAGTGTGTTGTCGTGGCAGTTGGTGATCAAAGAAATAAAACAAAATAAAATCAATAAATAATAATGTCATAGACTTAAAGTCATACCTTTGAAGTCATAATGCATTGCAAGTGTTATTAGGGAATGTTGTGCTGTGTTTTCAAGCGCTTCAATGTGCTGCTCTGCAAGGTTTGGAGACAGCGGGTGCGTTCACGGAGATCATGAGCAGCCGGAGATCAAGAGCAGCCGCCGCAGGGGAGGGATACCATGGTAAATAGGTTACCTATTTACCATGGTATCTCTCCCCTGGGTGCGTTGTGTTTTGGTGAGCAATAATGCAGGAAAGCAGCGGGCGGGATGGCGAGCTTGTCCTGCTGCTCCAACACAAGCTACCTTAAGAGCCGGTACGATGCGGGCAATGGGTGAAGTTCGTCAGGAGTACTGCATAAAAAAAACGAGTGTGTTGTCGTGGCAGTTGGTGATCAAAGAAATAAAACAAAATAAAATCAATAAATAATAATGTCATATACTTAAAGTCATACCTTTGAAGTCATAATGCATTGCAAGTTTTATTAGGGAATGTTGTGCTGTGTTTTCAAGCGCTTCAATGTGCTGCTCTGCAAGGTTTGGAGACAGCGGGTGCGTTCACGGAGATCAAGAGCAGCCGGCGCAAAACACAAGGCACCCAGGGGAGAGATACCATGGTAAATAGGTTACCTATTTACCTATTTTTGTTTCGGCGAACGGTTTTGGTGAGCAGTAATGCAGGAAAGCAGCGGGCGGGATGGCGAGCTTGTCCTGCTGCTCCATCACAAGCTACCTTAAGAGCCGGTACGATGCGGGCAATGGGTGAAGTTCGTCAGGAGTACTGCATAAAAAAAACGAGTGTGTTGTCGTGGCAGTTGGTGATCAAAGAAATAAAACAAAATAAAATAAATAAATAATAATGTCATAGACTTAAAGTCATACCTTTGAAGTCATAATGCATTGCAAGTGTTATTAGGGAATGTTGTGCTGTGTTTTCAAGCGCTTCAATGTGCTGCTCTGCAAGGTTTGGAGACAGCGGGTGCGTTCACGGAGATCAAGAGCAGCCGGAGATCAAGAGCAGCCGCCGCAGGGGAGGGATACCATGGTAAATAGGTTACCTATTTACCATGGTATCTCTCCTTTGGGTGCGTTGTGTTTTGGTGAGCAATAATGCAGGAAAGCAGCGGGCGGGATGGCGAGCTTGTCCTGCTGCTCCAACACAAGCTACCTTAAGAGCCGGTAAGATGTGGGCAATGGGTGAAGTTCGTCAGGAGTACTGCATAAAAAAACGAGTGGGTTGTCGTGGCAGTTGGTGATCAAAGAAATAAAACAAAATAAAATCAATAAATAATAATGTCATAGACTTAAAGTCATACCTTTGAAGTCATAATGCACTGCAAGTGTTATTAGGGAATGTTGTGCTGTGTTTTCAAGCGCTTCAATGTGCTGCTCTGCAAGGTTTAGAGACAGCGCGTGCATTCACGGAGATCAAGAGCAGCCGGAGATCAAGAGCAGCCGCCGCAGGGGAGGGATACCATGGTAAATAGGTTACCTATTTACCATGGTATCTCTCCCCTGGGTGCGTTGTGTTTTGTCGAGCAATAATGCAGGAAAGCAGCGTGCGGGATGGCGAGCTTGTCCTGCTGCTCCAACACAAGCTACCTTAAGAGCCGGTACGATGCGGGCAATGGGTGAAGTTCGTCAGGAGTACTGCATAAAAAAACGAGTGTGTTGTCGTGGCAGTTGGTGATCAAAGAAATAAAACAAAATAAAATCAATAAATAATAATGTCATAGACCTAAAGCCATACCTTTGAAGTCATAATGCATTGCAAGTGTTATTAGGGAATGTTGTGCTGTGTTTTCAAGCGCTTCAATGTGCTGCTCTGCAAGGTTTGGAGACAGCGGGTGCGTTCACGGAGATCAAGAGCAGCCGGAGATCAAGAGCAGCCGCCGCAGGGGAGGGATACCATGGTAAATAGGTTACCTATTTACCATGGTATCTCTCCTTTGGGTGCGTTGTGTTTTGGTGAGCAATAATGCAGGAAAGCAGCGGGCGGGATGGCGAGCTTGTCCTGCTGCTCCAACACAAGCTACCTTAAGAGCCGGTAAGATGTGGGCAATGGGTGAAGTTCGTCAGGAGTACTAAATAAAAAAACGAGTGGGTTGTCGTGGCAGTTGGTGATCAAAGAAATAAAACAAAATAAAATCAATAAATAATAATGTCATAGACTTAAAGTCATACCTTTGAAGTCATAATGCACTGCAAGTGTTATTAGGGAATGTTGTGCTGTGTTTTCAAGCGCTTCAATGTGCTGCTCTGCAAGGTTTAGAGACAGCGCGTGCGTTCACGGAGATCAAGAGCAGCCGGAGATCAAGAGCAGCCGCCGCAGGGGAGGGATACCATGGTAAATAGGTTACCTATTTACCATGGTATCTCTCCTCTGGGTGCGTTGTGTTTTGGTGAGCAATAATGCAGGAAAGCAGCGGGCGGGATGGCGAGCTTGTCCTGCTGCTCCAACACAAGCTACCTTAAGAGCCGGTACGATGCGGGCAATGGGTGAAGTTCGTCAGGAGTACTGCATAAAAAAACAAGTGTGTTGTCGTGGCAGTTGGTGATCAAAGAAATAAAACAAAATAAAATCAATAAATAATAATGTCATAGACTTAAAGTCATACCTTTGAAGTCATAATGCATTACAAGTGTTATTAGGGAATGTTGTGCTGTGTTTTCAAGCGCTTCAATGTGCTCCTCTGCAAGGTTTGGAGACAGCGGGTGCGTTCACGGAGATCATGAGCAGCCGGAGATCAAGAGCAGCCGCCGCAGGGGAGGGATACCATGGTAAATAGGTTACCTATTTACCATGTTATCTCTCCCCTGGGTGCGTTGTGTTTTGGTGAGCAATAATGCAGGAAAGCAGCGGGCGGGATGGCGAGCTTGTCCTGCTGCTCCAACACAAGCTACCTTAAGAGCCGGTACGATGCGGGCAATGGGTGAAGTTCGTCAGGAGTACTGCATAAAAAAAACGAGTGTGTTGTCGTGGCAGTTGGTGATCAAAGAAATAAAACAAAATAAAATCAATAAATAATAATGTCATAGACTTAAAGTCATACCTTTGAAGTCATAATGCATTGCAAGTGTTATTAGGGAATGTTGTGCTGTGTTTTCAAGCGCTTCAATGTGCTGCTCTGCAAGGTTTGGAGACAGCGGGTGCGTTCACGGAGATCAAGAGCAGCTGGAGATCAAGAGCAGCCGCCGCAGGGGAGGGATACCATGGTAAATAGGTTACCTATTTACCATGGTATCTCTCCCCTGGGTGCGTTGTGTTTTGTCGAGCAATAATGCACAAGCTACCTTAAGAGCCGGTACAATGCGGGCAATGAGTGAAGTTCGTCAGGAGTACTGCATAAAAAAACAAGTGTGTTGTCGTGGCAGTTGGTGATCAAAGAAATAAAACAAAATAAAATCAATAAATAATAATGTCATAGACTTAAAGTCATACCTTTGAAGTCATAATGCATTGCAAGTGTTATTAGGGAATGTTGTGCTGTGTTTTCAAGCGCTTCAATGTGCTGCTCTGCAAGGTTTGGAGACAGCGGGTGCGTTCACGGAGATCAAGAGCAGCCGGAGATCAAGAGCAGCCGCCGCAGGGGAGGGATACCATGGTAAATAGGTTACCTATTTACCATGGTATCTCTCCTTTGGGTGCGTTGTGTTTTGGTGAGCAATAATGCAGGAAAGCAGCGGGCGGGATGGCGAGCTTGTCCTGCTGCTCCAACACAAGCTACCTTAAGAGCCGGTAAGATGTGGGCAATGGGTGAAGTTCGTCAGGAGTACTGCATAAAAAAACGAGTGGGTTGTCGTGGCAGTTGGTGATCAAAGAAATAAAACAAAATAAAATCAATAAATAATAATGTCATAGACTTAAAGTCATACCTTTGAAGTCATAATGCACTGCAAGTGTTATTAGGGAATGTTGTGCTGTGTTTTCAAGCGCTTCAATGTGCTGCTCTGCAAGGTTTAGAGACAGCGCGTGCGTTCACGGAGATCAAGAGCAGCCGGAGATCAAGAGCAGCCGCCGCAGGGGAGGGATACCATGGTAAATAGGTTACCTATTTACCATGGTATCTCTCCTTTGGGTGCGTTGTGTTTTGGTGAGCAATAATGCAGGAAAGCAGCGGGCGGGATGGCGAGCTTGTCCTGCTGCTCCAACACAAGCTACCTTAAGAGCCGGTAAGATGTGGGCAATGGGTGAAGTTCGTCAGGAGTACTGCATAAAAAAACGAGTGGGTTGTCGTGGCAGTTGGTGATCAAAGAAATAAAACAAAATAAAATCAATAAATAATAATGTCATAGACTTAAAGTCATACCTTTGAAGTCATAATGCACTGCAAGTGTTATTAGGGAATGTTGTGCTGTGTTTTCAAGCGCTTCAATGTGCTGCTCTGCAAGGTTTAGAGACAGCGCGTGCGTTCACGGAGATCAAGAGCAGCCGGAGATCAAGAGCAGCCGCCGCAGGGGAGGGATACCATGGTAAATAGGTTACCTATTTACCATGGTATCTCTCCCCTGGGTGCGTTGTGTTTTGTCGAGCAATAATGCAGGAAAGCAGCGTGCGGGATGGCGAGCTTGTCCTGCTGCTCCAACACAAGCTACCTTAAGAGCCGGTACGATGCGGGCAATGGGTGAAGTTCGTCAGGAGTACTGCATAAAAAAACGAGTGTGTTGTCGTGGCAGTTGGTGATCAAAGAAATAAAACAAAATAAAATCAATAAATAATAATGTCATAGACCTAAAGCCATACCTTTGAAGTCATAATGCATTGCAAGTGTTATTAGGGAATGTTGTGCTGTGTTTTCAAGCGCTTCAATGTGCTGCTCTGCAAGGTTTGGAGACAGCGGGTGCGTTCACGGAGATCAAGAGCAGCCGGAGATCAAGAGCAGCCGCCGCAGGGGAGGGATACCATGGTAAATAGGTTACCTATTTACCATGGTATCTCTCCTTTGGGTGCGTTGTGTTTTGGTGAGCAATAATGCAGGAAAGCAGCGGGCGGGATGGCGAGCTTGTCCTGCTGCTCCAACACAAGCTACCTTAAGAGCCGGTAAGATGTGGGCAATGGGTGAAGTTCGTCAGGAGTACTAAATAAAAAAACGAGTGGGTTGTCGTGGCAGTTGGTGATCAAAGAAATAAAACAAAATAAAATCAATAAATAATAATGTCATAGACTTAAAGTCATACCTTTGAAGTCATAATGCACTGCAAGTGTTATTAGGGAATGTTGTGCTGTGTTTTCAAGCGCTTCAATGTGCTGCTCTGCAAGGTTTAGAGACAGCGCGTGCGTTCACGGAGATCAAGAGCAGCCGGAGATCAAGAGCAGCCGCCGCAGGGGAGGGATACCATGGTAAATAGGTTACCTATTTACCATGGTATCTCTCCTCTGGGTGCGTTGTGTTTTGGTGAGCAATAATGCAGGAAAGCAGCGGGCGGGATGGCGAGCTTGTCCTGCTGCTCCAACACAAGCTACCTTAAGAGCCGGTACGATGCGGGCAATGGGTGAAGTTCGTCAGGAGTACTGCATAAAAAAACAAGTATGTTGTCGTGGCAGTTGGTGATCAAAGAAATAAAACAAAATAAAATCAATAAATAATAATGTCATAGACTTAAAGTCATACCTTTGAAGTCATAATGCATTACAAGTGTTATTAGGGAATGTTGTGCTGTGTTTTCAAGTGCTTCAATGTGCTGCTCTGCAAGGTTTGGAGACAGCGGGTGCGTTCACGGAGATCAAGAGCAGCCGGCGCAAAACACAAGGCACCCAGGGGAGAGATACCATGGTAAATAGGTTACCTATTTACCTATTTTTGTTTCGGCGAACGGTTTTGGTGAGCAATAATGCAGGAAAGCAGCGGGCGGGATGGCGAGCTTGTCCTGCTGCTCCAACACAAGCTACCTTAAGAGACGGTACGATGCGGGCAATGGGTGAAGTTCGTCTGGAGTACTGCATAAAAAAAACGAGTGTGTTGTCGTGGCAGTTGGTGATCAAAGAAATAAAACAAAATAAAATCAATAAATAATAATGTCATAGACTTAAAGTCATACCTTTGAAGTCATAATGCACTGCAAGTGTTATTAGGGAATGTTGTGCTGTGTTTTCAAGCGCTTCAATGTGCTGCTCTGCAAGGTTTGGAGACAGCGCGTGCGTTCACGGAGATCAAGAGCAGCCGGAGATCAAGAGCAGCCGCCGCAGGGGAGGGATACCATGGTAAATAGGTTACCTATTTACCATGGTATCTCTCCCCTGGGTGCGTTGTGTTTTGTCGAGCAATAATGCAGGAAAGCAGCGTGCGGGATGGCGAGCTTGTCCTGCTGCTCCAACACAAGCTACCTTAAGAGCCGGTACGATGCGGGCAATGGGTGAAGTTCGTCAGGAGTACTGCATAAAAAAAACGAGTGTGTTGTCGTGGCAGTTGGTGATCAAAGAAATAAAACAAAATAAAATCAATAAATAATAATGTCATAGACCTAAAGCCATACCTTTGAAGTCATAATGCATTGCAAGTGTTATTAGGGAATGTTGTGCTGTGTTTTCAAGCGCTTCAATGTGCTGCTCTGCAAGGTTTGGAGACAGCGGGTGCGTTCACGGAGATCAAGAGCAGCCGGAGATCAAGAGCAGCCGCCGCAGGGGAGGGATACCATGGTAAATAGGTTACCTATTTACCATGGTATCTCTCCTTTGGGTGCGTTGTGTTTTGGTGAGCAATAATGCAGGAAAGCAGCGGGCGGGATGGCGAGCTTGTCCTGCTGCTCCAACACAAGCTACCTTAAGAGCCGGTAAGATGTGGGCAATGGGTGAAGTTCGTCAGGAGTACTAAATAAAAAAACGAGTGGGTTGTCGTGGCAGTTGGTGATCAAAGAAATAAAACAAAATAAAATCAATAAATAATAATGTCATAGACTTAAAGTCATACCTTTGAAGTCATAATGCACTGCAAGTGTTATTAGGGAATGTTGTGCTGTGTTTTCAAGCGCTTCAATGTGCTGCTCTGCAAGGTTTAGAGACAGCGCGTGCGTTCACGGAGATCAAGAGCAGCCGGAGATCAAGAGCAGCCGCCGCAGGGGAGGGATACCATGGTAAATAGGTTACCTATTTACCATGGTATCTCTCCTCTGGGTGCGTTGTGTTTTGGTGAGCAATAATGCAGGAAAGCAGCGGGCGGGATGGCGAGCTTGTCCTGCTGCTCCAACACAAGCTACCTTAAGAGCCGGTACGATGCGGGCAATGGGTGAAGTTCGTCAGGAGTACTGCATAAAAAAACAAGTGTGTTGTCGTGGCAGTTGGTGATCAAAGAAATAAAACAAAATAAAATCAATAAATAATAATGTCATAGACTTAAAGTCATACCTTTGAAGTCATAATGCATTACAAGTGTTATTAGGGAATGTTGTGCTGTGTTTTCAAGCGCTTCAATGTGCTGCTCTGCAAGGTTTGGAGACAGCGGGTGCGTTCACGGAGATCAAGAGCAGCCGGCGCAAAACACAAGGCACCCAGGGGAGAGATACCATGGTAAATAGGTTACCTATTTACCTATTTTTGTTTCGGCGAACGGTTTTGGTCAGCAATAATGCAGGAAAGCAGCGGGCGGGATGGCGAGCTTGTCCTGCTGCTCCAACACAAGCTACCTTAAGAGACGGTACGATGCGGGCAATGGGTGAAGTTCGTCTGGAGTACTGCATAAAAAAAACGAGTGTGTTGTCGTGGCAGTTGGTGATCAAAGAAATAAAACAAAATAAAATCAATAAATAATAATGTCATAGACTTAAAGTCATACCTTTGAAGTCATAATGCATTGCAAGTGTTATTATGGAATGTTGTGCTGTGTTTTCAAGTGCTTCAATGTGCTCCTCTGCAAGGTTTGGAGACAGCGGGTGCGTTCACGGAGATCATGAGCAGCCGGAGATCAAGAGCAGCCGCCGCAGGGGAGGGATACCATGGTAAATAGGTTACCTATTTACCATGGTATCTCTCCCCTGGGTGCGTTGTGTTTTGGTGAGCAATAATGCAGGAAAGCAGCGGGCGGGATGGCGAGCTTGTCCTGCTGCTCCAACACAAGCTACCTTAAGAGCCGGTACGATGCGGGCAATGGGTGAAGTTCGTCAGGAGTACTGCATAAAAAAAACGAGTGTGTTGTCGTGGCAGTTGGTGATCAAAGAAATAAAACAAAATAAAATCAATAAATAATAATGTCATAGACTTAAAGTCATACCTTTGAAGTCATAATGCATTGCAAGTGTTATTAGGGAATGTTGTGCTGTGTTTTCAAGCGCTTCAATGTGCTGCTCTGCAAGGTTTGGAGACAGCGGGTGCGTTCACGGAGATCAAGAGCAGCCAGAGATCAAGAGCAGCCGCCGCAGGGGAGGGATACCATGGTAAATAGGTTACCTATTTACCATGGTATCTCTCCCCTGGGTGCGTTGTGTTTTGTCGAGCAATAATGCAGGAAAGCAGCGGGCGGGATGGCGAGCTTGTCCTGCTGCTGCAACACAAGCTACCTTAAGAGCCGGTACGATGCGGGCAATGGGTGAAGTTCGTCAGGAGTACTGCATAAAAAAACGAGTGTGTTGTCGTGGCAGTTGGTGATCAAAGAAATAAAACAAAATAAAATCAATAAATAATAATGTCATAGACCTAAAGCCATACCTTTGAAGTCATAATGCATTGCAAGTGTTATTAGGGAATGTTGTGCTGTGTTTTCAAGCGCTTCAATGTGCTGCTCTGCATGGTTTGGAGACAGCGGGTGCGTTCACGGAGATCAAGAGCAGCCGGAGATCAAGAGCAGCCGCCGCAGGGGAGGGATACCATGGTAAATAGGTTACCTATTTACCATGGTATCTCTCCCCTGGGTGCGTTGTGTTTTGGTGAGCAATAATGCAGGAAAGCAGCGGGCGGGATGGCGAGCTTGTCCTGCTGTTCCAACACAAGCTACCTTAAGAGCCGGTACGATTCGGGCAATGGGTGAAGTTCGTCAGGAGTACTGCATAAAAAAACGAGTGTGTTGTCGTGGCAGTTGGTGATCAAAGAAATAAAACAAAATAAAATCAATAAATAATAATGTCATAGACTTAAAGTCATACCTTTGAAGTCATAATGCATTGCAAGTGTTATTAGGGAATGTTGTGCTGTGTTTTCAAGCGCTTCAATGTGCTGCTCTGCAAGGTTTGGAGACAGCGGGTGCGTTCACGGAGATCAAGAGCAGCCGGAGATCAAGAGCAGCCGCCGCAGGGGAGGGATACCATGGTAAATAGGTTACCTATTTACCATGGTATCTCTCCCCTGGGTGCGTTGTGTTTTGTCGAGCAATAATGCAGGAAAGCAGCGGGCGGGATGGCGAGCTTGTCCTGCTGCTGCAACACAAGCTACCTTAAGAGCCGGTACGATTCGGGCAATGGGTGAAGTTCGTCAGGAGTACTGCATAAAAAAACGAGTGTGTTGTCGTGGCAGTTGGTGATCAAAGAAATAAAACAAAATAAAATCAATAAATAATAATGTCATAGACTTAAAGTCATACCTTTGAAGTCATAATGCATTACAAGTGTTATTAGGGAATGTTGTGCTGTGTTTTCAAGCGCTTCAATGTGCTGCTCTGCAAAGGTTTGGAGACAGCGCGTGCGTTCACGGAGATCAAGAGCAGCCGGAGATCAAGAGCAGCCGCCGCAGGGGAGGGATACCATGGTAAATAGGTTACCTATTTACCATGGTATCTCTCCCCTGGGTGCGTTGTGTTTTCGTGAGCAATAATGCAGGAAAGCAGCGGGCGGGATGGCGAGCTTGTCCTGCTGCTCCAACACAAGCTACCTTAAGAGCCGGTACGATGCGGGCAATGGGTGAAGTTCGTCAGGAGTACTGCATAAAAAAAACGAGTGTGTTGTCGTGGCAGTTGGTGATCAAAGAAATAAAACAAAATAAAATCAATAAATAATAATGTCATAGACTTAAAGTCATACCTTTGAAGTCATAATGCATTGCAAGTGTTATTAGGGAATGTTGTGCTGTGTTTTCAAGCGCTTCAATGTGCTGCTCTGCAAGGTTTGGAGACAGCGGGTGCGTTCACGGAGATCAAGAGCAGCCAGAGATCAAGAGCAGCCGCCGCAGGGGAGGGATACCATGGTAAATAGGTTACCTATTTACCATGGTATCTCTCCCCTGGGTGCGTTGTGTTTTGTCGAGCAATAATGCAGGAAAGCAGCGGGCGGGATGGCGAGCTTGTCCTGCTGCTGCAACACAAGCTACCTTAAGAGCCGGTACGATGCGGGCAATGGGTGAAGTTCGTCAGGAGTACTGCATAAAAAAACGAGTGTGTTGTCGTGGCAGTTGGTGATCAAAGAAATAAAACAAAATAAAATCAATAAATAATAATGTCATAGACCTAAAGCCATACCTTTGAAGTCATAATGCATTGCAAGTGTTATTAGGGAATGTTGTGCTGTGTTTTCAAGCGCTTCAATGTGCTGCTCTGCAAGGTTTGGAGACAGCGGGTGCGTTCACGGAGATCAAGAGCAGCCGGAGATCAAGAGCAGCCGCCGCAGGGGAGGGATACCATGGTAAATAGGTTACCTATTTACCATGGTATCTCTCCCCTGGGTGCGTTGTGTTTTGGTGAGCAATAATGCAGGAAAGCAGCGGGCGGGATGGCGAGCTTGTCCTGCTGTTCCAACACAAGCTACCTTAAGAGCCGGTACGATTCGGGCAATGGGTGAAGTTCGTCAGGAGTACTGCATAAAAAAACGAGTGTGTTGTCGTGGCAGTTGGTGATCAAAGAAATAAAACAAAATAAAATCAATAAATAATAATGTCATAGACTTAAAGTCATACCTTTGAAGTCATAATGCATTGCAAGTGTTATTAGGGAATGTTGTGCTGTGTTTTCAAGCGCTTCAATGTGCTGCTCTGCAAGGTTTGGAGACAGCGGGTGCGTTCACGGAGATCAAGAGCAGCCGGAGATCAAGAGCAGCCGCCGCAGGGGAGGGATACCATGGTAAATAGGTTACCTATTTACCATGGTATCTCTCCCCTGGGTGCGTTGTGTTTTGTCGAGCAATAATGCAGGAAAGCAGCGGGCGGGATGGCGAGCTTGTCCTGCTGCTGCAACACAAGCTACCTTAAGAGCCGGTACGATTCGGGCAATGGGTGAAGTTCGTCAGGAGTACTGCATAAAAAAACGAGTGTGTTGTCGTGGCAGTTGGTGATCAAAGAAATAAAACAAAATAAAATCAATAAATAATAATGTCATAGACTTAAAGTCATACCTTTGAAGTCATAATGCATTACAAGTGTTATTAGGGAATGTTGTGCTGTGTTTTCAAGCGCTTCAATGTGCTGCTCTGCAAAGGTTTGGAGACAGCGCGTGCGTTCACGGAGATCAAGAGCAGCCGGAGATCAAGAGCAGCCGCCGCAGGGGAGGGATACCATGGTAAATAGGTTACCTATTTACCATGGTATCTCTCCCCTGGGTGCGTTGTGTTTTCGTGAGCAATAATGCAGGAAAGCAGCGGGCGGGATGGCGAGCTTGTCCTGCTGCTCCAACACAAGCTACCTTAAGAGCCGGTACGATGCGGGCAATGGGTGAAGTTCGTCAGGAGTACTGCATAAAAAAAACGAGTGTGTTGTCGTGGCAGTTGGTGATCAAAGAAATAAAACAAAATAAAATCAATAAATAATAATGTCATAGACTTAAAGTCATACCTTTGAAGTCATAATGCATTGCAAGTGTTATTAGGGAATGTTGTGCTGTGTTTTCAAGCGCTTCAATGTGCTGCTCTGCAAGATTTGGAGACAGCGGGTGCGTTCACGGAGATCATGAGCAGCCGGAGATCAAGAGCAGCCGCCGCAGGGGAGGGATACCATGGTAAATAGGTTACCTATTTACCATGGTATCTCTCCCCTGGGTGCGTTGTGTTTTCGTGAGCAATAATGCAGGAAAGCAGCGGGCGGGATGGCGAGCTTGTCCTGCTGCTCCAACACAAGCTACCTTAAGAGCCGGTACGATGCGGGCAATGGGTGAAGTTCGTCAGGAGTACTGCATAAAAAAACGAGTGTGTTGTCGTGGCAGTTGGTGATTAAAGAAATAAAACAACATAAAATCAATAAATAATAATGTCATAGACTTAAAGTCATACCTTTGAAGTCATAATGCATTGCAAGTGTTATTAGGGAATGTTGTGCTGTGTTTTCAAGCGCTTCAATGTGCTGCTCTGCATGGTTTGGAGACAGCGGGTGCGTTCACGGAGATCATGAGCAGCCGGAGATCAAGAGCAGCCGCCGCAGGGGAGGGATACCATGGTAAATAGGTTACCTATTTACCATGGTATCTCTCCCCTGGGTGCGTTGTGTTTTCGTCAGCAATGATGCAGGAAAGCAGCGGGCGGGATGGCGAGCTTGTCCTGCTGCTCCAACACAAGCTACCTTAAGAGCCGGTACGATGCGGGAGATGGGTGAAGTTCGTCAGGAGTACTGCATAAAAAAACGAGTGTGTTGTCGTGGCAGTTGGTGATCAAAGAAATAAAACAAAATAAAATCAATAAATAATAATGTCATAGACTTAAAGTCATACCTTTGAAGTCATAATGCATTGCAAGTGTTATTAGGGAATGTTGTGCTGTGTTTTCAAGCGCTTCAATGTGCTGATCTGCAAGGTTTGGAGACAGCGGGTGCGTTCACGGAGATCAAGAGCAGCCGGAGATCAAGAGCAGCCGCCGCAGGGGAGGGATACCATGGTAAATAGGTTACCTACTTACCATGGTATCTCTCCCCTGGGTGCGTTGTGTTTTCGTGAGCAATAATGCAGGAAAGCAGCGGGCGGGATGGCGAGATGTCCTGCTGCTCCAACACAAGCTACCTTAAGAGCCGGTACGATGCGGGCAATGGGTGAAGTTCGTCAGGAGTCCTGCATAAAAAAAACGAGTGTGTTGTCGTGGCAGTTGGTGATCAAAGAAATAAAACAAAATAAAATCAATAAATAATAATGTCATAGACTTAAAGTCATACCTTTGAAGTCATAATGCATTGCAAGTGTTATTAGGGAATGTTGTGCTGTGTTTTCAAGCGCTTCAATGTGCTGCTCTGCAAGGTTTGGAGACAGCGGGTGCGTTCACGGAGATCATGAGCAGCCGGAGATCAAGAGCAGCCGCCGCAGGGGAGGGATACCATGGTAAATAGGTTACCTATTTACCATGGTATCTCTCCCCTGGGTGCGTTGTGTTTTCGTGAGCAATAATGCAGGAAAGCAGCGGGCGGGATGGCGAGCTTGTCCTGCTGCTCCAACACAAGCTACCTTAAGAGGCGGTACGATGCGGGCAATGGGTGAAGTTCGTCAGGAGTACTGCATAAAAAAAACGAGTGTGTTGTCGTGGCAGTTGGTGATCAAAGAAATAAAACAAAATAAAATCAATAAATAATAATGTCATAGACTTAAAGTCATACCTTTGAAGTCATAATGCATTGCAAGTGTTATTAGGGAATGTTGTGCTATGTTTTCAAGCGCTTCAATGTGCTGCTCTGCAAGGTTTGGAGACAGCGGGTGCGTTCAGGGAGATCATGAGCAGCCGGAGATCAAGAGCAGCCGCCGCAGGGGAGGGATACCATGGTAAATAGGTTACCTATTTACCATGGTATCTCTCCCCTGGGTGCGTTGTGTTTTCGTGAGCAATAATGCAGGAAAGCAGCGGGCGGGATGGCGAGCTTGTCCTGCTGCTCCAACACAAGCTACCTTAAGAGCCGGTACGATGCGGGCAATGGGTGAAGTTCGTCAGGAGTACTGCATAAAAAAACGAGTGTGTTGTCGTGGCAGTTGGTGATCAAAGAAATAAAACAAAATAAAATCAATAAATAATAATGTCATAGACTTAAAGTCATACCTTTGAAGTCATAATGCATTACAAGTGTTATTAGGGAATGTTGTGCTGTGTTTTCAAGCGCTTCAATGTGCTGCTCTGCAAGGTTTGGAGACAGCGGGTGCGTTCACGGAGATCACGAGCAGCCGGAGATCAAGAGCAGCCGCCGCAGGGGAGGGATACCATGGTAAATAGGTTACCTATTTACCATGGTATCTCTCCCCTGGGTGCGTTGTGTTTTGGTGAGCAATAATGCAGGAAAGCAGCGGGCGGGATGGCGAGCTTGTCCTGCTGCTCCAACACAAGCTACCTTAAGAGCCGGTACGATGCGGGCAATGGGTGAAGTTCGTCAGGAGTACTGCATAAAAAAAACGAGTGTGTTGTCGTGGCAGTTGGTGATCAAAGATATAAAACAAAATAAAATCAATATATAATAATGTCATAGACTTAAAGTCATACCTTTGAAGTCATAATGCATTGCAAGTGTTATTAGGGAATGTTGTGCTGTGTTTTCAAGCGCTTCAATGTGCTGCTCTGCAAGGTTTGGAGACAGCGGGTGCGTTCACGGAGATCATGAGCAGCCGGAGATCAAGAGCAGCCGCCGCAGGGGAGGGATACCATGGTAAATAGGTTACCTATTTACCATGGTATCTCTCCCCTGGGTGCGTTGTGTTTTCGTGAGCAATAATGCAGGAAAGCAGCGGGCGGGATGGCGAGCTTGTCCTGCTGCTCCAACACAAGCTACCTTAAGAGCCGGTACGATGCGGGCAATGGGTGAAGTTCGTCAGGAGTACTGCATAAAAAAAACGAGTGTGTTGTCGTGGCAGTTGGTGATCAAAGAAATAAAACAAAATAAAATCAATAAATAATAATGTCATAGACTTAAAGTCATACCTTTGAAGTCATAATGCATTGCAAGTGTTATTAGGGAATGTTGTGCTGTGTTTTCAAGCGCTTCAATGTGCTGCTCTGCAAGGTTTGGAGACAGCGGGTGCGTTCACGGAGATCATGAGCAGTCGGAGATAAAGAGCAGCCGCCGCAGGGGAGGGATACCATGGTAAATAGGTTACCTATTTACCATGGTATCTCTCCCCTGGGTGCGTTGTGTTTTGGTGAGCAATAATGCAGGAAAGCAGCGGGCGGGATGGCGAGCTTGTCCTGCTGCTCCAACACAAGCTACCTCAAGAGCCGGTACAATGCGGGCAATGGGTGAAGTTCGTCAGGAGTACTGCATAAAAAAACGAGTGTGTTGTCGTGGCAGTTGGTGATCAAAGAAATAAAACAAAATAAAATCAATAAATAATAATGTCATAGACTTAAAGTCATACCTTTGAAGTCATAATGCATTGCAAGTGTTATTAGGGAATGTTGTGCTGTGTTTTCAAGCGCTTCAATGTGCTGCTCTGCAAGGTTTGGAGACAGCGGGTGCGTTCACGGAGATCATGAGCAGCCGGAGATCAAGAGCAGCCGCCGCAGGGGAGGGATACCATGGTAAATAGGTTACCTATTTACCATGGTATCTCTCCCCTGGGTGCGTTGAGTTTTCGTGAGCAATAATTCTGGAAAGCAGCGGGCGGGATGGCGAGCTTGTCCTGCTGCTCCAACACAAGCTACCTTAAGAGCCGGTACGATGCGGGCAATGGGTGAAGTTCGTCAGGAGTACTGCATAAAAAAACGAGTGTGTTGTCGTGGCAGTTGGTGATCAAAGAAATAAAACAAAATAAAATCAATAAATAATAATGTCATAGACTTAAAGTCATACCTTTGAAGTCATAATGCATTGCAAGTGTTATTAGGGAATGTTGTGCTGTGTTTTCAAGCGCTTCAATGTGCTGCTCTGCAAGGTTTGGAGACAGCGGGTGCGTTCACGGAGATCATGAGCAGCCGGAGATCAAGAGCAGCCGCCGCAGGGGAGGGATACCATGGTAAATAGGTTACCTCTCCCCTGGGTGCGTTGTGTTTTCGTGAGCAATAATGCAGGAAAGCAGCGGGCGGGATGGCGAGCTTGTCCTGCTGCTCCAACACAAACTACCTTAAGAGCCGGTACGATGCGGGCAATGGGTGAAGTTCGTCAGGAGTACTGCATAAAAAAAACGAGTGTGTTGTCGTGGCAGTTGGTGATCAAAGAAATAAAACAAAATAAAATCAATAAATAATAATGTCATAGACTTAAAGTCATACCTTTGAAGTCATAATGCATTGCAAGTGTTATTAGGGAATGTTGTGCTGTGTTTTCAAGCGCTTCAATGTGCTGCTCTGCAAGGTTTGGAGACAGCGGGTGCGTTCACGGAGATCATGAGCAGCCGGAGATCAAGAGCAGCCGCCGCAGGGGAGGGATACCATGGTAAATAGGTTACCTATTTACCATGGTATCTCTCCCCTGGGTGCGTTGTGTTTTCGTGAGCAATAATGCAGGAAAGCAGCGGGCGGGATGGCGAGCTTGTCCTGCTGCTCCAACACAAGCTACCTTAAGAGCCGGTACGATGCGGGCAATGGGTGAAGTTCGTCAGGAGTACTGCATAAAAAAAACGAGTGTGTTGTCGTGGCAGTTGGTGATCAAAGAAATAAAACAAAATAAAATCAATAAATAATAATGTCATAGACTTAAAGTCATACCTTTGAAGTCATAATGCATTGCAAGTGTTATTAGGGAATGTTGTGCTGTGTTTTCAAGCGCTTCAATGTGCTGCTCTGCAAGGTTTGGAGACAGCGGGTGCGTTCACGGAGATCATGAGGAGCCGGAGATCAAGAGCAGCCGCCGCAGGGGAGGGATACCATGGTAAATAGGTTACCTATTTACCATGGTATCTCTCCCCTGGGTGCGTTGTGTTTTGGTGAGCAATAATGCAGGAAAGCAGCGGGCGGGATGGCGAGCTTGTCCTGCTGCTCCAACACAAGCTACCTTAAGAGCCGGTACAATGCGGGCAATGGGTGAAGTTCGTCAGGAGTACTGCATAAAAAAACGAGTGTGTTGTCGTGGCAGTTGGTGATCAAAGAAATAAAACAAAATAAAATCAATAAATAATAATGTCATAGACTTAAAGTCATACCTTTGAAGTCATAATGCATTGCAAGTGTTATTAGGGAATGTTGTGCTGTGTTTTCAAGCGCTTCAATGTGCTGCTCTGCAAGGTTTGGAGACAGCGGGTGCGTTCACGGAGATCATGAGCAGCCGGAGATCAAGAGCAGCCGCCGCAGGGGAGGGATACCATGGTAAATAGGTTACCTATTTACCATGGTATCTCTCCCCTGGGTGCGTTGTGTTTTCGTGAGCAATAATGCAGGAAAGCAGCGGGCGGGATGGCGAGCTTGTCCTGCTGCTCCAACACAAGCTACCTTAAGAGCCGGTACGATGCGGGCAATGGGTGAAGTTCGTCAGGAGTACTGCATAAAAAAAAACGAGTGTGTTGTCGTGGCAGTTGGTGATCAAAGAAATAAAACAAAATAAAATCAATAAATAATAATGTCATAGACTTAAAGTCATACCTTTGAAGTCATAATGCATTGCAAGTGTTATTAGGGAATGTTGTGCTGTGTTTTCAAGCGCTTCAGTGTGCTGCTCTGCAAGGTTTGGAGACAGCGGGTGCGTTCACGGAGATCATGAGCAGCCGGAGATCAAGAGCAGCCGCCGCAGGGGAGGGATACCATGGTAAATAGGTTACCTATTTACTTGCTCCAACACAAGCTACCTTAAGAGCCGGTACGATGCGGGCAATGGGTGATGTTCGTCAGGAGTACTGCATAAAAAAACGAGTGTGTTGTCGTGGCAGTTGGTGATCAAAGAAATAAAACAAAATAAAATCAATAAATAATAATGTCATAGACTTAAAGTCATACCTTTGAAGTCATAATGCATTGCAAGTGTTATTAGGGAATGTTGTGCTGTGTTTTCAAGCGCTTCAATGTGCTGCTCTGCAAGGTTTGGAGACAGCGGGTGCGTTCACGGAGATCATGAGCAGCCGGAGATCAAGAGCAGCCGCCGCAGGGGAGGGATACCATGGTAAATAGGTTACCTATTTACCATGGTATGTCTCCCCTGGGTGCGTTGTGTTTTCGTGAGCAATAATGCAGGAAAGCAGCGGGCGGGATGGCGAGCTTGTCCTGCTGCTCCAACACAAGCTACCTTAAGAGCCGGTACGATGCGGGCAATGGGTGAAGTTCGTCAGGAGTACTGCATAAAAAAAAACGAGTGTGTTGTCGTGGCAGTTGGTGATCAAAGAAATAAAACAAAATAAAATCAATAAATAATAATGTCATAGACTTAAAGTCATACCTTTGAAGTCATAATGCATTGCAAGTGTTATTAGGGAATGTTGTGCTGTGTTTTCAAGCGCTTCAATGTGCTGCTCTGCAAGGTTTGGAGACAGCGGGTGCGTTCACGGAGATCATGAGCAGCCGGAGATCAAGAGCAGCCGCCGCAGGGGAGGGATACCATGGTAAATAGGTTACCTATTTACCATGGTATCTCTCCCCTGGGTGCGTTGTGTTTTCGTGAGCAATAATGCAGGAAAGCAGCGGGCGGGATGGCGAGCTTGTCCTGCTGCTCCAACACAAGCTACCTTAAGAGCCGGTACGATGCGGGCAATGGGTGAAGTTCGTCAGGAGTACTGCATAAAAAAAAACGAGTGTGTTGTCGTGGCAGTTGGTGATCAAAGAAATAAAACAAAATAAAATCAATAAATAATAATGTCATAGACTTAAAGTCATACCTTTGAAGTCATAATGCATTGCAAGTGTTATTAGGGAATGTTGTGCTGTGTTTTCAAGCGCTTCAGTGTGCTGCTCTGCAAGGTTTGGAGACAGCGGGTGCGTTCACGGAGATCATGAGCAGCCGGAGATCAAGAGCAGCCGCCGCAGGGGAGGGATACCATGGTAAATAGGTTACCTATTTACCATGGTATCTCTCCCCTGGGTGCGTTGTGTTTTCGTGAGCAATAATGCAGGAAAGCAGCGGGCGGGATGGCGAGCTTGTCCTGCTGCTCCAACACAAGCTACCTTAAGAGCCGGTACGATGCGGGCAATGGGTGAAGTTCGTCAGGAGTACTGCATAAAAAAACGAGTGTGTTGTCGTGGCAGTTGGTGATCAAAGAAATAAAACAAAATAAAATCAATAAATAATAATGTCATAGACTTAAAGTCATACCTTTGAAGTCATAATGCATTGCAAGTGTTATTAGGGAATGTTGTGCTGTGTTTTCAAGCGCTTCAATGTGCTGCTCTGCAAGGTTTGGAGACAGCGGGTGCGTTCACGGAGATCATGAGCAGCCGGAGATCAAGAGCAGCCGCCGCAGGGGAGGGATACCATGGTAAATAGGTTACCTATTTACCATGGTATCTCTCCCCTGGGTGCGTTGTGTTTTCGTGAGCAATAATGCAGGAAAGCAGCGGGCGGGATGGCGAGCTTGTCCTGCTGCTCCAACACAAGCTACCTTAAGAGCCGGTACGATGCGGGCAATGGGTGAAGTTCGTCAGGAGTACTGCATAAAAAAACGAGTGTGTTGTCGTGGCAGTTGGTGATCAAAGAAATAAAACAAAATAAAATCAATAAATAATAATGTCATAGACTTAAAGTCATACCCTTGAAGTCATAATGCATTGCAAGTGTTATTAGGGAATGTTGTGCTGTGTTTTCAAGCGCTTCAATGTGCTGCTCTGCAAGGTTTGGAGACAGCGGGTGCGTTCACGGAGATCATGAGTAGCCGGAGATCAAGAGCAGCCGCCGCAGGGGAGGGATACCATGGTAAATAGGTTACCTATTTACCATGGTATCTCTCCCCTGGGTGCGTTGTGTTTTCGTGAGCAATAATGCAGGAAAGCAGCGGGCGGGATGGCGAGCTTGTCCTGCTGCTCCAACACAAGCTACCTTAAGAGCCGGTACGATGCGGGCAATGGGTGAAGTTCGTCAGGAGTACTGCATAAAAAAACGAGTGTGTTGTCGTGGCAGTTGGTGATCAAAGAAATAAAACAAAATAAAATCAATAAATAATAATGTCATAGACTTAAAGTCATACCCTTGAAGTCATAATGCATTGCAAGTGTTATTAGGGAATGTTTTGCTGTGTTTTCAAGCGCTTCAATGTGCTGCTCTGCAAGGTTTGGAGACAGCGGGTGCGTTCACGGAGATCATGAGCAGCCGGAGATCAAGAGCAGCCGCCGCAGGGGAGGGATACCATGGTAAATAGGTTACCTATTTACCATGGTATCTCTCCCCTGGGTGCGTTGTGTTTTCGTGAGCAATAATGCAGGAAAGCAGCGGGCGGGATGGCGAGCTTGTCCTGCTGCTCCAACACAAGCTACCTTAAGAGCCGGTACGATGCGGGCAATGGGTGAAGTTCGTCAGGAGTACTGCATAAAAAAACGAGTGTGTTGTCGTGGCAGTTGGTGATCAAAGAAATAAAACAAAATAAAATCAATAAATAATAATGTCATAGACTTAAAGTCATACCTTTGAAGTCATAATGCATTGCAAGTGTTATTAGGGAATGTTGTGCTGTGTTTTCAAGCGCTTCAATGTGCTGCTATGCAAGGTTTGGAGACAGCGGGTGCGTTCACGGAGATCATGAGCAGCCGGAGATCAAGAGCAGCCGCCGCAGGGGAGGGATACCATGGTAAATAGGTTACCTATTTACCATGGTATCTCTCCCCTGGGTGCGTTGTGTTTTCGTGAGCAATAATGCAGGAAAGCAGCGGGCGGGATGGCGAGCTTGTCCTGCTGCTCCAACACAAGCTACCTTAAGAGCCGGTATGATGCGGGCAATGGGTGAAGTTCGTCAGGAGTACTGCATAAAAAAAAAACGAGTGTGTTGTCGTGGCAGTTGGTGATCAAAGAAATAAAACAAAATAAAATCAATAAATAATAATGTCATAGACTTAAAGTCATACCTTTGAAGTCATAACGCATTGCAAGTGTTATTAGGGAATGTTGTGCTGTGTTTTCAAGCGCTTCAATGTGCTGCTCTGCAAGGTTTGGAGACAGCGGGTGCGTTCACGGAGATCATGAGCAGCCGGAGATCAAGAGCAGCCGCCGCAGGGGAGGGATACCATGGTAAATAGGTTACCTATTTACCATGGTATCTCTCCCCTGGGTGCGTTGTGTTTTCGTGAGCAATAATGCAGGAAAGCAGCGGGCGGGATGGCGAGCTTGTCCTGCTGCTCCAACACAAGCTACCTTAAGAGCCGGTACGATGCGGGCAATGGGTGAAGTTCGTCAGGAGTACTGCATAAAAAAAACGAGTGTGTTGTCGTGGCAGTTGGTGATCAAAGAAATAAAACAAAATAAAATAAATAAATAATAATGTCATAGACTTAAAGTCATACCTTTGAAGTCATAATGCATTGCAAGTGTTATTAGGGAATTTTGTGCTGTGTTTTCAAGCGCTTCAATGTACTGCTCTGCAAGGTTTGGAGACAGCGGGTGCGTTCACGGAGATCATGAGCAGCCGGAGATCAAGAGCAGCCGCCGCAGGGGAGGGATACCATGGTAAATAGGTTACCTATTTACCATGGTATCTCTCCCCTGGGTGCGTTGTGTTTTCGTGAGCAATAATGCAGGAAAGCAGCGGGCGGGATGGCGAGCTTGTCCTGCTGCTCCAACACAAGCTACCTTAAGAGCCGGTACGATGCGGGCAATGGGTGAAGTTCGTCAGGAGTACTGCATAAAAAAACGAGTGTGTTGTCGTGGCAGTTGGTGATCAAAGAAATAAAACAAAATAAAATCAATAAATAATAATGTCATAGACTTAAAGTCATACCTTTGAAGTCATAATGCATTGCAAGTGTTATTAGGGAATGTTGTGCTGTGTTTTCAAGCGCTTCAATGTGCTGCTCTGCAAGGTTTGGAGACAGCGGGTGCGTTCACGGAGATCATGAGCAGCCGGAGATCAAGAGCAGCCGCCGCAGGGGAGGGATACCATGGTAAATAGGTTACCTATTTACCATGGTATCTCTCCCCTGGGTGCGTTGTGTTTTCGTGAGCAATAATGCAGGAAAGCAGCGGGCGGGATGGCGAGCTTGTCCTGCTGCTCCAACACAAGCTACCTTAAGAGCCGGTACGATGCGGGCAATGGGTGAAGTTCGTCAGGAGTACTGCGTAAAAAAAACGAGTGTGTTGTCGTGGCAGTTGGTGATCAAAGAAATAAAACAAAATAAAATCAATAAATAATAATGTCATAGACTTAAAGTCATACCCTTGAAGTCATAATGCATTGCAAGTGTTATTAGGGAATGTTGTGCTGTGTTTTCAAGCGCTTCAATGTGCTGCTATGCAAGGTTTGGAGACAGCGGGTGCGTTCACGGAGATCATGAGCAGCCGGAGATCAAGAGCAGCCGCCGCAGGGGAGGGATACCATGGTAAATAGGTTACCTATTTACCATGGTATCTCTCCCCTGGGTGCGTTGTGTTTTCGTGAGCAATAATGCAGGAAAGCAGCGGGCGGGATGGCGAGCTTGTCCTGCTGCTCCAACACAAGCTACCTTAAGAGCCGGTACGATGCGGGCAATGGGTGAAGTTCGTCAGGAGTACTGCATAAAAAAAACGAGTGTGTTGTCGTGGCAGTTGGTGATCAAAGAAATAAAACAAAATAAAATCAATAAATAATAATGTCATAGACTTAAAGTCATACCTTTGAAGTCATAACGCATTGCAAGTGTTATTAGGGAATGTTGTGCTGTGTTTTCAAGCGCTTCAATGTGCTGCTCTGCAAGGTTTGGAGACAGCGGGTGCGTTCACGGAGATCATGAGCAGCCGGAGATCAAGAGCAGCCGCCGCAGGGGAGGGATACCATGGTAAATAGGTTACCTATTTACCATGGTATCTCTCCCCTGGGTGCGTTGTGTTTTCGTGAGCAATAATGCAGGAATGCAGCGGGCGGGATGGCGAGCTTGTCCTGCTGCTCCAACACAAGCTACCTTAAGAGCCGGTACGATGCGGGCAATGGGTGAAGTTCGTCAGGAGTACTGCGTAAAAAAAACGAGTGTGTTGTCGTGGCAGTTGGTGATCAAAGAAATAAAACAAAATAAAATCAATAAATAATAATGTCATAGACTTAAAGTCATACCTTTGAAGTCATAACGCATTGCAAGTGTTATTAGGGAATGTTGTGCTGTGTTTTCAAGCGCTTCAATGTGCTGCTCTGCAAGGTTTGGAGACAGCGGGTGCGTTCACGGAGATCATGAGCAGCCGGAGATCAAGAGCAGCCGCCGCAGGGGAGGGATACCATGGTAAATAGGTTACCTATTTACCATGGTATCTCTCCCCTGGGTGCGTTGTGTTTTCGTGAGCAATAATGCAGGAAAGCAGCGGGCGGGATGGCGAGCTTGTCCTGCTGCTCCAACACAAGCTACCTTAAGAGCCGGTACGATGCGGGCAATGGGTGAAGTTCGTCAGGAGTACTGCGTAAAAAAAACGAGTGTGTTGTCGTGGCAGTTGGTGATCAAAGAAATAAAACAAAATAAAATCAATAAATAATAATGTCATAGACTTAAAGTCATACCTTTGAAGTCATAATGCATTGCAAGTGTTATTAGGGAATGTTGTGCTGTGTTTTCAAGCGCTTCAATGTGCTGCTCTGCAAGGTTTGGAGACAGCGGGTGCGTTCACGGAGATCATGAGCAGCCGGAGATCAAGAGCAGCCGCCGCAGGGGAGGGATACCATGGTAAATAGGTTACCTATTTACCATGGTATCTCTCCCCTGGGTGCGTTGTGTTTTCGTGAGCAATAATGCAGGAAAGCAGCGGGCGGGATGGCGAGCTTGTCCTGCTGCTCCAACACAAGCTACCTTAAGAGCCGGTAGGATGCGGGCAATGGGTGAAGTTCGTCAGGAGTACTGCGTAAAAAAAACGAGTGTGTTGTCGTGGCAGTTGGTGATCAAAGAAATAAAACAAAACAAAATCAATAAATAATAATGTCATAGACTTAAAGTCATACCCTTGAAGTCATAATGCATTGCAAGTGTTATTAGGGAATGTTGTGCTGTGTTTTCAAGCGCTTCAATGTGCTGCTCTGCAAGGTTTGGAGACAGCGGGTGCGTTCACGGAGATCATGAGCAGCCGGAGATCAAGAGCAGCCGCCGCAGGGGAGGGATACCATGGTAAATAGGTAACCTATTTACCATGGTATCTCTCCCCTGGGTGCGTTGTGTTTTCGTGAGCAATAATGCAGGAAAGCAGCGGGCGGGATGGCGAGCTTGTCCTGCTGCTCCAACACAAGCTACCTTAAGAGCCGGTACGATGCGGGCAATGGTTGAAGTTCGTCAGGAGTACTGCATAAAAAAACGAGTGTGTTGTCGTGGCAGTTGGTGATCAAAGAAATAAAACAAAATAAAATCAATAAATAATAATGTCATAGACTTAAAGTCATACCTTTGAAGTCATAATGCATTGCAAGTGTTATTAGGGAATGTTGTGCTGTGTTTTCAAGCGCTTCAATGTGCTGCTCTGCAAGGTTTGGAGACAGCGGGTGCGTTCACGGAGATCATGAGCAGCCGGAGATCAAGAGCAGCCGCCGCAGGGGAGGGATACCATGGTAAATAGGTTACCTATTTACCATGGTATCTCTCCCCTGGGTGCGTTGTGTTTTCGTGAGCAATAATGCAGGAAAGCAGCGGGCGGGATGGCGAGCTTGTCCTGCTGCTCCAACACAAGCTACCTTAAGAGCCGGTACGATGCGGGCAATGGGTGAAGTTCGTCAGGAGTACTGCGTAAAAAAAACGAGTGTGTTGTCGTGGCAGTTGGTGATCAAAGAAATAAAACAAAATAAAATCAATAAATAATAATGGCATAGACTTAAAGTCATACCTTTGAAGTCATAATGCATTGCAAGTGTTATTAGGGAATGTTGTGCTGTGTTTTCAAGCGCTTCAATGTGCTGCTATGCAAGGTTTGGAGACAGCGGGTGCGTTCACGGAGATCATGAGCAGCCGGAGATCAAGAGCAGCCGCCGCAGGGGAGGGATACCATGGTAAATAGGTTACCTATTTACCATGGTATCTCTCCCCTGGGTGCGTTGTGTTTTCGTGAGCAATAATGCAGGAAAGCAGTGGGCGGGATGGCGAGCTTGTCCTGCTGCTCCAACACAAGCTACCTTAAGAGCCGGTACGATGCGGGCAATGGGTGAAGTTCGTCAGGAGTACTGCGTAAAAAAAACGAGTGTGTTGTCGTGGCAGTTGGTGATCAAAGAAATAAAACAAAATAAAATCAATAAATAATAATGTCATAGACTTAAAGTCATACCTTTGAAGTCATAATGCATTGCAAGTGTTATTAGGGAATGTTGTGCTGTGTTTTCAAGCGCTTCAATGTGCTGCTCTGCAAGGTTTGGAGACAGCGGGTGCGTTCACGGAGATCATGAGCAGCCGGAGATCAAGAGCAGCCGCCGCAGGGGAGGGATACCATGGTAAATAGGTTACCTATTTACCATGGTATCTCTCCCCTGGGTGCGTTGTGTTTTCGTGAGCAATAATGCAGGAAAGCAGCGGGCGGGATGGCGAGCTTGTCCTGCTGCTCCAACACAAGCTACCTTAAGAGCCGGTACGATGCGGGCAATGGGTGAAGTTCGTCAGGAGTACTGCGTAAAAAAAACGAGTGTGTTGTCGTGGCAGTTGGTGATCAAAGAAATAAAACAAAATAAAATCAATAAATAATAATGTCATAGACTTAAAGTCATACCTTTGAAGTCATAATGCATTGCAAGTGTTATTAGGGAATGTTGTGCTGTGTTTTCAAGCGCTTCAATGTGCTGCTCTGCAAGGTTTGGAGACAGCGGGTGCGTTCACGGAGATCATGAGCAGCCGGAGATCAAGAGCAGCCGCCGCAGGGGAGGGATACCATGGTAAATAGGTTATCTATTTACCATGGTATCTCTCCCCTGGGTGCGTTGTGTTTTCGTGAGCAATAATGCAGGAAAGCAGCGGGCGGGATGGCGAGCTTGTCCTGCTGCTCCAACACAAGCTACCTAAAGAGCCGGTACGATGCGGGCAATGGGTGAAGTTCGTCAGGAGTACTGCATAAAAAAACGAGTGTGTTGTCGTGGCAGTTGGTGATCAAAGAAATAAAACAAAATAAAATCAATAAATAATAATGTCATAGACTTAAAGTCATACCTTTGAAGTCATAATGCATTGCAAGTGTTATTAGGGAATGTTGTGCTGTGTTTTCAAGCGCTTCAATGTGCTGCTCTGCAAGGTTTGGAGACAGCGGGTGCGTTCACGGAGATCATGAGCAGCCGGAGATCAAGAGCAGCCGCCGCAGGGGAGGGATACCATGGTAAATAGGTTACCTATTTACCATGGTATCTCTCCCCTGGGTGCGTTGTGTTTTCGTGAGCAATAATGCAGGAAAGCAGCGGGCGGGATGGCGAGCTTGTCCTGCTGCTCCAACACAAGCTACCTTAAGAGCCGGTACGATGCGGGCAATGGGTGAAGTTCGTCAGGAGTACTGCATAAAAAAAACGAGTGTGTTGTCGTGGCAGTTGGTGATCAAAGAAATAAAACAAAATAAAATCAATAAATAATAATGTCATAGACTTAAAGTCATACCTTTGAAGTCATAACGCATTGCAAGTGTTATTAGGGAATGTTGTGCTGTGTTTTCAAGCGCTTCAATGTGCTGCTCTGCAAGGTTTGGAGACAGCGGGTGCGTTCACGGAGATCATGAGCAGCCGGAGATCAAGAGCAGCCGCCGCAGGGGAGGGATACCATGGTAAATAGGTTACCTATTTACCATGGTATCTCTCCCCTGGGTGCGTTGTGTTTTCGTGAGCAATAATGCAGGAAAGCAGCGGGCGGGATGGCGAGCTTGTCCTGCTGCTCCAACACAAGCTACCTTAAGAGCCGGTACGATGCGGGCAATGGGTGAAGTTCGTCAGGAGTACTGCATAAAAAAAACGAGTGTGTTGTCGTGGCAGTTGGTGATCAAAGAAATAAAACAAAATAAAATCAATAAATAATAATGTCATAGACTTAAAGTCATACCTTTGAAGTCATAACGCATTGCAAGTGTTATTAGGGAATGTTGTGCTGTGTTTTCAAGCGCTTCAATGTGCTGCTCTGCAAGGTTTGGAGACAGCGGGTGCGTTCACGGAGATCATGAGCAGCCGGAGATCAAGAGCAGCCGCCGCAGGGGAGGGATACCATGGTAAATAGGTTACCTATTTACCATGGTATCTCTCCCCTGGGTGCGTTGTGTTTTCGTGAGCAATAATGCAGGAAAGCAGCGGGCGGGATGGCGAGCTTGTCCTGCTGCTCCAACACAAGCTACCTTAAGAGCCGGTACGATGCGGGCAATGGGTGAAGTTCGTCAGGAGTACTGCGTAAAAAAAACGAGTGTGTTGTCGTGGCAGTTGGTGATCAAAGAAATAAAACAAAATAAAATCAATAAATAATAATGTCATAGACTTAAAGTCATACCTTTGAAGTCATAATGCATTGCAAGTGTTATTAGGGAATGTTGTGCTGTGTTTTCAAGCGCTTCAATGTGCTGCTATGCAAGGTTTGGAGACAGCGGGTGCGTTCACGGAGATCATGAGCAGCCGGAGATCAAGAGCAGCCGCCGCAGGGGAGGGATACCATGGTAAATAGGTTACCTATTTACCATGGTATCTCTCCCCTGGGTGCGTTGTGTTTTCGTGAGCAATAATGCAGGAAAGCAGTGGGCGGGATGGCGAGCTTGTCCTGCTGCTCCAACACAAGCTACCTTAAGAGCCGGTACGATGCGGGCAATGGGTGAAGTTCGTCAGGAGTACTGCGTAAAAAAAACGAGTGTGTTGTCGTGGCAGTTGGTGATCAAAGAAATAAAACAAAATAAAATCAATAAATAATAATGTCATAGACTTAAAGTCATACCTTTGAAGTCATAATGCATTGCAAGTGTTATTAGGGAATGTTGTGCTGTGTTTTCAAGCGCTTCAATGTGCTGCTCTGCAAGGTTTGGAGACAGCGGGTGCGTTCACGGAGATCATGAGCAGCCGGAGATCAAGAGCAGCCGCCGCAGGGGAGGGATACCATGGTAAATAGGTTACCTATTTACCATGGTATCTCTCCCCTGGGTGCGTTGTGTTTTCGTGAGCAATAATGCAGGAAAGCAGCGGGCGGGATGGCGAGCTTGTCCTGCTGCTCCAACACAAGCTACCTTAAGAGCCGGTACGATGCGGGCAATGGGTGAAGTTCGTCAGGAGTACTGCGTAAAAAAAACGAGTGTGTTGTCGTGGCAGTTGGTGATCAAAGAAATAAAACAAAATAAAATCAATAAATAATAATGTCATAGACTTAAAGTCATACCTTTGAAGTCATAATGCATTGCAAGTGTTATTAGGGAATGTTGTGCTGTGTTTTCAAGCGCTTCAATGTGCTGCTCTGCAAGGTTTGGAGACAGCGGGTGCGTTCACGGAGATCATGAGCAGCCGGAGATCAAGAGCAGCCGCCGCAGGGGAGGGATACCATGGTAAATAGGTTATCTATTTACCATGGTATCTCTCCCCTGGGTGCGTTGTGTTTTCGTGAGCAATAATGCAGGAAAGCAGCGGGCGGGATGGCGAGCTTGTCCTGCTGCTCCAACACAAGCTACCTTAAGAGCCGGTACGATGCGGGCAATGGGTGAAGTTCGTCAGGAGTACTGCATAAAAAAAACGAGTGTGTTGTCGTGGCAGTTGGTGATCAAAGAAATAAAACAAAATAAAATCAATAAATAATAATGTCATAGACTTAAAGTCATACCCTTGAAGTCATAATGCATTGCAAGTGTTATTAGGGAATGTTGTGCTGTGTTTTCAAGCGCTTCAATGTGCTGCTCTGCAAGGTTTGGAGACAGCGGGTGCGTTCACGGAGATCATGAGCAGCCGGAGATCAAGAGCAGCCGCCGCAGGGGAGGGATACCATGGTAAATAGGTTACCTATTTACCATGGTATCTCTCCCCTGGGTGCGTTGTGTTTTCGTGAGCAATAATGCAGGAAAGCAGCGGGCGGGATGGCGAGCTTGTCCTGCTGCTCCAACACAAGCTACCTTAAGAGCCGGTATGATGCGGGCAATGGGTGAAGTTCGTCAGGAGTACTGCATAAAAAAAACGAGTGTGTTGTCGTGGCAGTTGGTGATCAAAGAAATAAAACAAAATAAAATAAATAAATAATAATGTCATAGACTTAAAGTCATACCTTTGAAGTCATAATGCATTGCAAGTGTTATTAGGGAATGTTGTGCTGTGTTTTCAAGCGCTTCAATGTGCTGCTCTGCAAGGTTTGGAGACAGCGGGTGCGTTCACGGAGATCATGAGCAGCCGGAGATCAAGAGCAGCCGCCGCAGGGGAGGGATACCATGGTAAATAGGTTACCTATTTACCATGGTATCTCTCCCCTGGGTGCGTTGTGTTTTCGTGAGCAATAATGCAGGAAAGCAGCGGGCGGGATGGCGAGCTTGTCCTGCTGCTCCAACACAAGCTACCTTAAGAGCCGGTACGATGCGGGCAATGGGTGAAGTTCGTCAGGAGTACTGCATAAAAAAAACGAGTGTGTTGTCGTGGCAGTTGGTGATCAAAGAAATAAAACAAAATAAAATCAATAAATAATAATGTCATAGACTTAAAGTCATACCTTTGAAGTCATAATGCATTGCAAGTGTTATTAGGGAATGTTGTGCTGTGTTTTCAAGCGCTTCAATGTGCTGCTCTGCAAGGTTTGGAGACAGCGGGTGCGTTCACGGAGATCATGAGCAGCCGGAGATCAAGAGCAGCCGCCGCAGGGGAGGGATACCATGGTAAATAGGTTACCTATTTACCATGGTATCTCTCCCCTGGGTGCGTTGTGTTTTCGTGAGCAATAATGCAGGAAAGCAGCGGGCGGGATGGCGAGCTTGTCCTGCTGCTCCAACACAAGCTACCTTAAGAGCCGGTACGATGCGGGCAATGGGTGAAGTTCGTCAGGAGTACTGCGTAAAAAAAACGAGTGTGTTGTCGTGGCAGTTGGTGATCAAAGAAATAAAACAAAATAAAATCAATAAATAATAATGTCATAGACTTAAAGTCATACCTTTGAAGTCATAATGCATTGCAAGTGTTATTAGGGAATGTTGTGCTGTGTTTTCAAGCGCTTCAATGTGCTGCTCTGCAAGGTTTGGAGACAGCGGGTGCGTTCACGGAGATCATGAGCAGCCGGAGATCAAGAGCAGCCGCCGCAGGGGAGGGATACCATGGTAAATAGGTTACCTATTTACCATGGTATCTCTCCCCTGGGTGCGTTGTGTTTTCGTGAGCAATAATGCAGGAAAGCAGCGGGCGGGATGGCGAGCTTGTCCTGCTGCTCCAACACAAGCTACCTTAAGAGCCGGTACGATGCGGGCAATGGGTGAAGTTCGTCAGGAGTACTGCATAAAAAAACGAGTGTGTTGTCGTGGCAGTTGGTGATCAAAGAAATAAAACAAAATAAAATCAATAAATAATAATGTCATAGACTTAAAGTCATACCCTTGAAGTCATAATGCATTGCAAGTGTTATTAGGGAATGTTGTGCTGTGTTTTCAAGCGCTTCAATGTGCTGCTCTGCAAGGTTTGGAGACAGCGGGTGCGTTCACGGAGATCATGAGCAGCCGGAGATCAAGAGCAGCCGCCGCAGGGGAGGGATACCATGGTAAATAGGTTACCTATTTACCATGGTATCTCTCCCCTGGGTGCGTTGTGTTTTCGTGAGCAATAATGCAGGAAAGCAGCGGGCGGGATGGCGAGCTTGTCCTGCTGCTCCAACACAAGCTACCTTAAGAGCCGGTATGATGCGGGCAATGGGTGAAGTTCGTCAGGAGTACTGCATAAAAAAAACGAGTGTGTTGTCGTGGCAGTTGGTGATCAAAGAAATAAAACAAAATAAAATCAATAAATAATAATGTCATAGACTTAAAGTCATACCTTTGAAGTCATAATGCATTGCAAGTGTTATTAGGGAATGTTGTGCTGTGTTTTCAAGCGCTTCAATGTGCTGCTCTGCAAGGTTTGGAGACAGCGGGTGCGTTCACGGAGATCATGAGCAGCCGGAGATCAAGAGCAGCCGCCGCAGGGGAGGGATACCATGGTAAATAGGTTACCTATTTACCATGGTATCTCTCCCCTGGGTGCGTTGTGTTTTCGTGAGCAATAATGCAGGAAAGCAGCGGGCGGGATGGCGAGCTTGTCCTGCTGCTCCAACACAAGCTACCTTAAGAGCCGGTACGATGCGGGCAATGGGTGAAGTTCGTCAGGAGTACTGCATAAAAAAAACGAGTGTGTTGTCGTGGCAGTTGGTGATCAAAGAAATAAAACAAAATAAAATCAATAAATAATAATGTCATAGACTTAAAGTCATACCTTTGAAGTCATAATGCATTGCAAGTGTTATTAGGGAATGTTGTGCTGTGTTTTCAAGCGCTTCAATGTGCTGCTCTGCAAGGTTTGGAGACAGCGGGTGCGTTCACGGAGATCAAGAGCAGCCGGAGATCAAGAGCAGCCGCCGCAGGGGAGGGATACCATGGTAAATAGGTTACCTATTTACCATGGTATCTCTCCCCTGGGTGCGTTGTGTTTTCGTGAGCAATAATGCAGGAAAGCAGCGGGCGGGATGGCGAGCTTGTCCTGCTGCTCCAACACAAGCTACCTTAAGAGCCGGTACGATGCGGGCAATGGGTGAAGTTCGTCAGGAGTACTGCATAAAAAAAACGAGTGTGTTGTCGTGGCAGTTGGTGATCAAAGAAATAAAACAAAATAAAATCAATAAATAATAATGTCATAGACTTAAAGTCATACCTTTGAAGTCATAATGCATTGCAAGTGTTATTAGGGAATGTTGTGCTGTGTTTTCAAGCGCTTCAATGTGCTGCTCTGCAAGATTTGGAGACAGCGGGTGCGTTCACGGAGATCATGAGCAGCCGGAGATCAAGAGCAGCCGCCGCAGGGGAGGGATACCATGGTAAATAGGTTACCTATTTACCATGGTATCTCTCCCCTGGGTGCGTTGTGTTTTCGTGAGCAATAATGCAGGAAAGCAGCGGGCGGGATGGCGAGCTTGTCCTGCTGCTCCAACACAAGCTACCTTAAGAGCCGGTACGATGCGGGCAATGGGTGAAGTTCGTCAGGAGTACTGCATAAAAAAACGAGTGTGTTGTCGTGGCAGTTGGTGATCAAAGAAATAAAACAACATAAAATCAATAAATAATAATGTCATAGACTTAAAGTCATACCTTTGAAGTCATAATGCATTGCAAGTGTTATTAGGGAATGTTGTGCTGTGTTTTCAAGCGCTTCAATGTGCTGCTCTGCATGGTTTGGAGACAGCGGGTGCGTTCACGGAGATCATGAGCAGCCGGAGATCAAGAGCAGCCGCCGCAGGGGAGGGATACCATGGTAAATAGGTTACCTATTTACCATGGTATCTCTCCCCTGGGTGCGTTGTGTTTTCGTCAGCAATGATGCAGGAAAGCAGCGGGCGGGATGGCGAGCTTGTCCTGCTGCTCCAACACAAGCTACCTTAAGAGCCGGTACGATGCGGGAGATGGGTGAAGTTCGTCAGGAGTACTGCATAAAAAAACGAGTGTGTTGTCGTGGCAGTTGGTGATCAAAGAAATAAAACAAAATAAAATCAATAAATAATAATGTCATAGACTTAAAGTCATACCTTTGAAGTCATAATGCATTGCAAGTGTTATTAGGGAATGTTGTGCTGTGTTTTCAAGCGCTTCAATGTGCTGATCTGCAAGGTTTGGAGACAGCGGGTGCGTTCACGGAGATCAAGAGCAGCCGGAGATCAAGAGCAGCCGCCGCAGGGGAGGGATACCATGGTAAATAGGTTACCTACTTACCATGGTATCTCTCCCCTGGGTGCGTTGTGTTTTCGTGAGCAATAATGCAGGAAAGCAGCGGGCGGGATGGCGAGATGTCCTGCTGCTCCAACACAAGCTACCTTAAGAGCCGGTACGATGCGGGCAATGGGTGAAGTTCGTCAGGAGTCCTGCATAAAAAAAACGAGTGTGTTGTCGTGGCAGTTGGTGATCAAAGAAATAAAACAAAATAAAATCAATAAATAATAATGTCATAGACTTAAAGTCATACCTTTGAAGTCATAATGCATTGCAAGTGTTATTAGGGAATGTTGTGCTGTGTTTTCAAGCGCTTCAATGTGCTGCTCTGCAAGGTTTGGAGACAGCGGGTGCGTTCACGGAGATCATGAGCAGCCGGAGATCAAGAGCAGCCGCCGCAGGGGAGGGATACCATGGTAAATAGGTTACCTATTTACCATGGTATCTCTCCCCTGGGTGCGTTGTGTTTTCGTGAGCAATAATGCAGGAAAGCAGCGGGCGGGATGGCGAGCTTGTCCTGCTGCTCCAACACAAGCTACCTTAAGAGCCGGTACGATGCGGGCAATGGGTGAAGTTCGTCAGGAGTACTGCATAAAAAAAACGAGTGTGTTGTCGTGGCAGTTGGTGATCAAAGAAATAAAACAAAATAAAATCAATAAATAATAATGTCATAGACTTAAAGTCATACCTTTGAAGTCATAATGCATTGCAAGTGTTATTAGGGAATGTTGTGCTGTGTTTTCAAGCGCTTCAATGTGCTGCTCTGCAAGGTTAGGAGACAGCGGGTGCGTTCACGGAGATCATGAGCAGCCGGAGATCAAGAGCAGCCGCCGCAGGGGAGGGATACCATGGTAAATAGGTTACCTATTTACCATGGTATCTCTCCCCTGGGTGCGTTGTGTTTTCGTGAGCAATAATGCAGGAAAGCAGCGGGCGGGATGGCGAGCTTGTCCTGCTGCTCCAACACAAGGTACCTTAAGAGCCGGTACGATGCGGGCAATGGGTGAAGTTCGTCAGGAGTACTGCATAAAAAAACGAGTGTGTTGTCGTGGCAGTTGGTGATCAAAGAAATAAAACAAAATAAAATCAATAAATAATAATGTCATAGACTTAAAGTCATACCTTTGAAGTCATAATGCATTGCAAGTGTTATTAGGGAATGTTGTGCTGTGTTTTCAAGCGCTTCAATGTGCTGCTCTGCAAGGTTTGGAGACAGCGGGTGCGTTCACGGAGATCATGAGCAGCCGGAGATCAAGAGCAGCCGCCGCAAGTGGAGGGATACCATGGTAAATAGGTTACCTTATAATAATTTACCATGGTATCTCTCCCCTGGGTGCGTTGTGTTTTCGTGAGCAATAATGCAGGAAAGCAGCGGGCGGGATGGCGAGCTTGTCCTGCTGCTCCAACACAAGCTACCTTAAGAGCCGGTACGATGCGGGCAATGGGTGAAGTTCGTCAGGAGTACTGCATAAAAAAAAACGAGTGTGTTGTCGTGGCTGTTGGTGATCAAAGAAATAAAACAAAATAAAATCAATAAATAATAATGTCATAGACTTAAAGTCATACCTTTGAAGTCATAATGCATTGCAAGTGTTATTAGGGAATGTTGTGCTGTGTTTTCAAGCGCTTCAATGTGCTGCTCTGCAAGGTTTGGAGACAGCGGGTGCGTTCACGGAGATCATGAGCAGCCGGAGATCAAGAGCAGCCGCCGCAGGGGAGGGATACCATGGTAAATAGGTTATTTACCATGGTATCTCTCCCCTGGGTGCGTTGTGTTTTCGTGAGCAATAATGCAGGAAAGCAGCGGGCGGGATGGCGAGCTTGTCCTGCTGCTCCAACACAAGCTACCTTAAGAGCCGGTACGATGCGGGCAATGGGTGAAGTTCGTCAGGAGTACTGCATAAAAAAAAACGAGTGTGTTGTCGTGGCAGTTGGTGATCAAAGAAATAAAACAAAATAAAATCAATAAATAATAATGTCATAGACTTAAAGTCATACCTTTGAAGTCATAATGCATTGCAAGTGTTATTAGGGAATGTTGTGCTGTGTTTTCAAGCGCTTCAATGTGCTGCTCTGCAAGGTTTGGAGACAGCGGGTGCGTTCACGGAGATCATGAGCAGCCGGAGATCAAGAGCAGCCGCCGCAGGGGAGGGATACCATGGTAAATAGGTTACCTATTTACCATGGTATCTCTCCCCTGGGTGCGTTGTGTTTTCGTGAGCAATAATGCAGGAAAGCAGCGGGCGGGATGGCGAGCTTGTCCTGCTGCTCCAACACAAGCTACCTTAAGAGCCGGTACGATGCGGGCAATGGGTGAAGTTCGTCAGGAGTACTGCATAAAAAAACGAGTGTGTTGTCGTGGCAGTTGGTGATCAAAGAAATAAAACAAAATAAAATCAATAAATAATAATGTCATAGACTTAAAGTCATACCCTTGAAGTCATAATGCATTGCAAGTGTTATTAGGGAATGTTGTGCTGTGTTTTCAAGCGCTTCAATGTGCTGCTCTGCAAGGTTTGGAGACAGCGGGTGCGTTCACGGAGATCATGAGCAGCCGGAGATCAAGAGCAGCCGCCGCAGGGGAGGGATACCATGGTAAATAGGTTACCTATTTACCATGGTATCTCTCCCCTGGGTGCGTTGTGTTTTCGTGAGCAATAATGCAGGAAAGCAGCGGGCGGGATGGCGAGCTTGTCCTGCTGCTCCAACACAAGCTACCTTAAGAGCGGGTACGATGCGGGCAATGGGTGAAGTTCGTCAGGAGTACTGCATAAAAAAAAACGAGTGTGTTGTCGTGGCAGTTGGTGATCAAAGAAATAAAACCAAATAAAATCAATAAATAATAATGTCATAGACTTAAAGTCATACCTCTGAAGTCATAATGCATTGCAAGTGTTATTAGGGAATGTTGTGCTGTGTTTTCAAGCGCTTCAATGTGCTGCTCTGCAAGGTTTGGAGACAGCGGGTGCGTTCACGGAGATCATGAGCAGCCGGAGATCAAGAGCAGCCGCCGCAGGGGAGGGATACCATGGTAAATAGGTTACCTATTTACCATGGTATCTCTCCCCTGGGTGCGTTGTGTTTTCGTGAGCAATAATGCAGGAAAGCAGCGGGCGGGATGGCGAGCTTGTCCTGCTGCTCCAACACAAGCTACCTTAAGAGCCGGTATGATGCGGGCAATGGGTGAAGTTCGTCAGGAGTACTGCATAAAAAAAAACGAGTGTGTTGTCGTGGCAGTTGGTGATCAAAGAAATAAAACAAAATAAAATCAATAAATAATAATGTCATAGACTTAAAGTCATACCTTTGAAGTCATAACGCATTGCAAGTGTTATTAGGGAATGTTGTGCTGTGTTTTCAAGCGCTTCAATGTGCTGCTCTGCAAGGTTTGGAGACAGCGGGTGCGTTCACGGAGATCATGAGCAGCCGGAGATCAAGAGCAGCCGCCGCAGGGGAGGGATACCATGGTAAATAGGTTACCTATTTACCATGGTATCTCTCCCCTGGGTGCGTTGTGTTTTCGTGAGCAATAATGCAGGAAAGCAGCGGGCGGGATGGCGAGCTTGTCCTGCTGCTCCAACACAAGCTACCTTAAGAGCCGGTACGATGCGGGCAATGGGTGAAGTTCGTCAGGAGTACTGCATAAAAAAAACGAGTGTGTTGTCGTGGCAGTTGGTGATCAAAGAAATAAAACAAAATAAAATAAATAAATAATAATGTCATAGACTTAAAGTCATACCTTTGAAGTCATAATGCATTGCAAGTGTTATTAGGGAATTTTGTGCTGTGTTTTCAAGCGCTTCAATGTACTGCTCTGCAAGGTTTGGAGACAGCGGGTGCGTTCACGGAGATCATGAGCAGCCGGAGATCAAGAGCAGCCGCCGCAGGGGAGGGATACCATGGTAAATAGGTTACCTATTTACCATGGTATCTCTCCCCTGGGTGCGTTGTGTTTTCGTGAGCAATAATGCAGGAAAGCAGCGGGCGGGATGGCGAGCTTGTCCTGCTGCTCCAACACAAGCTACCTTAAGAGCCGGTACGATGCGGGCAATGGGTGAAGTTCGTCAGGAGTACTGCATAAAAAAACGAGTGTGTTGTCGTGGCAGTTGGTGATCAAAGAAATAAAACAAAATAAAATCAATAAATAATAATGTCATAGACTTAAAGTCATACCTTTGAAGTCATAATGCATTGCAAGTGTTATTAGGGAATGTTGTGCTGTGTTTTCAAGCGCTTCAATGTGCTGCTCTGCAAGGTTTGGAGACAGCGGGTGCGTTCACGGAGATCATGAGCAGCCGGAGATCAAGAGCAGCCGCCGCAGGGGAGGGATACCATGGTAAATAGGTTACCTATTTACCATGGTATCTCTCCCCTGGGTGCGTTGTGTTTTCGTGAGCAATAATGCAGGAAAGCAGCGGGCGGGATGGCGAGCTTGTCCTGCTGCTCCAACACAAGCTACCTTAAGAGCCGGTACGATGCGGGCAATGGGTGAAGTTCGTCAGGAGTACTGCGTAAAAAAAACGAGTGTGTTGTCGTGGCAGTTGGTGATCAAAGAAATAAAACAAAATAAAATCAATAAATAATAATGTCATAGACTTAAAGTCATACCCTTGAAGTCATAATGCATTGCAAGTGTTATTAGGGAATGTTGTGCTGTGTTTTCAAGCGCTTCAATGTGCTGCTCTGCAAGGTTTGGAGACAGCGGGTGCGTTCACGGAGATCATGAGCAGCCGGAGATCAAGAGCAGCCGCCGCAGGGGAGGGATACCATGGTAAATAGGTAACCTATTTACCATGGTATCTCTCCCCTGGGTGCGTTGTGTTTTCGTGAGCAATAATGCAGGAAAGCAGCGGGCGGGATGGCGAGCTTGTCCTGCTGCTCCAACACAAGCTACCTTAAGAGCCGGTACGATGCGGGCAATGGTTGAAGTTCGTCAGGAGTACTGCATAAAAAAACGAGTGTGTTGTCGTGGCAGTTGGTGATCAAAGAAATAAAACAAAATAAAATCAATAAATAATAATGTCATAGACTTAAAGTCATACCTTTGAAGTCATAATGCATTGCAAGTGTTATTAGGGAATGTTGTGCTGTGTTTTCAAGCGCTTCAATGTGCTGCTCTGCAAGGTTTGGAGACAGCGGGTGCGTTCACGGAGATCATGAGCAGCCGGAGATCAAGAGCAGCCGCCGCAGGGGAGGGATACCATGGTAAATAGGTTACCTATTTACCATGGTATCTCTCCCCTGGGTGCGTTGTGTTTTCGTGAGCAATAATGCAGGAAAGCAGCGGGCGGGATGGCGAGCTTGTCCTGCTGCTCCAACACAAGCTACCTTAAGAGCCGGTAAGATGCGGGCAATGGGTGAAGTTCGTCAGGAGTACTGCGTAAAAAAAACGAGTGTGTTGTCGTGGCAGTTGGTGATCAAAGAAATAAAACAAAATAAAATCAATAAATAATAATGGCATAGACTTAAAGTCATACCTTTGAAGTCATAATGCATTGCAAGTGTTATTAGGGAATGTTGTGCTGTGTTTTCAAGCGCTTCAATGTGCTGCTATGCAAGGTTTGGAGACAGCGGGTGCGTTCACGGAGATCATGAGCAGCCGGAGATCAAGAGCAGCCGCCGCAGGGGAGGGATACCATGGTAAATAGGTTACCTATTTACCATGGTATCTCTCCCCTGGGTGCGTTGTGTTTTCGTGAGCAATAATGCAGGAAAGCAGTGGGCGGGATGGCGAGCTTGTCCTGCTGCTCCAACACAAGCTACCTTAAGAGCCGGTACGATGCGGGCAATGGGTGAAGTTCGTCAGGAGTACTGCGTAAAAAAAACGAGTGTGTTGTCGTGGCAGTTGGTGATCAAAGAAATAAAACAAAATAAAATCAATAAATAATAATGTCATAGACTTAAAGTCATACCTTTGAAGTCATAATGCATTGCAAGTGTTATTAGGGAATGTTGTGCTGTGTTTTCAAGCGCTTCAATGTGCTGCTCTGCAAGGTTTGGAGACAGCGGGTGCGTTCACGGAGATCATGAGCAGCCGGAGATCAAGAGCAGCCGCCGCAGGGGAGGGATACCATGGTAAATAGGTTACCTATTTACCATGGTATCTCTCCCCTGGGTGCGTTGTGTTTTCGTGAGCAATAATGCAGGAAAGCAGCGGGCGGGATGGCGAGCTTGTCCTGCTGCTCCAACACAAGCTACCTTAAGAGCCGGTACGATGCGGGCAATGGGTGAAGTTCGTCAGGAGTACTGCATAAAAAAAACGAGTGTGTTGTCGTGGCAGTTGGTGATCAAAGAAATAAAACAAAATAAAATAAATAAATAATAATGTCATAGACTTAAAGTCATACCTTTGAAGTCATAATGCATTGCAAGTGTTATTAGGGAATGTTGTGCTGTGTTTTCAAGCGCTTCAATGTGCTGCTCTGCAAGGTTTGGAGACAGCGGGTGCGTTCACGGAGATCATGAGCAGCCGGAGATCAAGAGCAGCCGCCGCAGGGGAGGGATACCATGGTAAATAGGTTATCTATTTACCATGGTATCTCTCCCCTGGGTGCGTTGTGTTTTCGTGAGCAATAATGCAGGAAAGCAGCGGGCGGGATGGCGAGCTTGTCCTGCTGCTCCAACACAAGCTACCTAAAGAGCCGGTACGATGCGGGCAATGGGTGAAGTTCGTCAGGAGTACTGCATAAAAAAACGAGTGTGTTGTCGTGGCAGTTGGTGATCAAAGAAATAAAACAAAATAAAATCAATAAATAATAATGTCATAGACTTAAAGTCATACCTTTGAAGTCATAATGCATTGCAAGTGTTATTAGGGAATGTTGTGCTGTGTTTTCAAGCGCTTCAATGTGCTGCTCTGCAAGGTTTGGAGACAGCGGGTGCGTTCACGGAGATCATGAGCAGCCGGAGATCAAGAGCAGCCGCCGCAGGGGAGGGATACCATGGTAAATAGGTTACCTATTTACCATGGTATCTCTCCCCTGGGTGCGTTGTGTTTTCGTGAGCAATAATGCAGGAAAGCAGCGGGCGGGATGGCGAGCTTGTCCTGCTGCTCCAACACAAGCTACCTTAAGAGCCGGTACGATGCGGGCAATGGGTGAAGTTCGTCAGGAGTACTGCATAAAAAAAACGAGTGTGTTGTCGTGGCAGTTGGTGATCAAAGAAATAAAACAAAATAAAATCAATAAATAATAATGTCATAGACTTAAAGTCATACCTTTGAAGTCATAACGCATTGCAAGTGTTATTAGGGAATGTTGTGCTGTGTTTTCAAGCGCTTCAATGTGCTGCTCTGCAAGGTTTGGAGACAGCGGGTGCGTTCACGGAGATCATGAGCAGCCGGAGATCAAGAGCAGCCGCCGCAGGGGAGGGATACCATGGTAAATAGGTTACCTATTTACCATGGTATCTCTCCCCTGGGTGCGTTGTGTTTTCGTGAGCAATAATGCAGGAAAGCAGCGGGCGGGATGGCGAGCTTGTCCTGCTGCTCCAACACAAGCTACCTTAAGAGCCGGTACGATGCGGGCAATGGGTGAAGTTCGTCAGGAGTACTGCATAAAAAAAACGAGTGTGTTGTCGTGGCAGTTGGTGATCAAAGAAATAAAACAAAATAAAATAAATAAATAATAATGTCATAGACTTAAAGTCATACCTTTGAAGTCATAATGCATTGCAAGTGTTATTAGGGAATGTTGTGCTGTGTTTTCAAGCGCTTCAATGTGCTGCTCTGCAAGGTTTGGAGACAGCGGGTGCGTTCACGGAGATCATGAGCAGCCGGAGATCAAGAGCAGCCGCCGCAGGGGAGGGATACCATGGTAAATAGGTTATCTAAATAGGTTATCTATTTACCATGGTATCTCTCCCCTGGGTGCGTTGTGTTTTCGTGAGCAATAATGCAGGAAAGCAGCGGGCGGGATGGCGAGCTTGTCCTGCTGCTCCAACACAAGCTACCTTAAGAGCCGGTACGATGCGGGCAATGGGTGAAGTTCGTCAGGAGTACTGCATAAAAAAACGAGTGTGTTGTCGTGGCAGTTGGTGATCAAAGAAATAAAACAAAATAAAATCAATAAATAATAATGTCATAGACTTAAAGTAATACCCTTGAAGTCATAATGCATTGCAAGTGTTATTAGGGAATGTTGTGCTGTGTTTTCAAGCGCTTCAATGTGCTGCTCTGCAAGGTTTGGAGACAGCGGGTGCGTTCACGGAGATCATGAGCAGCCGGAGATCAAGAGCAGCCGCCGCAGGGGAGGGATACCATGGTAAATAGGTTACCTATTTACCATGGTATCTCTCCCCTGGGTGCGTTGTGTTTTCGTGAGCAATAATGCAGGAAAGCAGCGGGCGGGATGGCGAGCTTGTCCTGCTGCTCCAACACAATGTACCTTAAGAGCCGGTACGATGCGGGCAATGGGTGATGTTCGTCAGGAGTACTGCATAAAAAAACGAGTGTGTTGTCGTGGCAGTTGGTGATCAAAGAAATAAAACAAAATAAAATCAATAAATAATAATGTCATAGACTTAAATTCATACCTTTGAAGTCATAATGCATTGCAAGTGTTATTAGGGAATGTTGTGCTGTGTTTTCAAGCGCTTCAATGTGCTGCTCTGCAAGGTTTGGAGACAGCGGGTGCGTTCACGGAGATCATGAGCAGCCGGAGATCAAGAGCAGCCGCCGCAGGGGAGGGATACCATGGTAAATAGGTTACCTATTTACCATGGTATCTCTCCCCTGGGTGCGTTGTGTTTTCGTGAGCAATAATGCAGGAAAGCAGCGGGCGGGATGGCGAGCTTGTCCTGCTGCTCCAACACAATGTACCTTAAGAGCCGGTACGATGCGGGCAATGGGTGATGTTCGTCAGGAGTACTGCATAAAAAAACGAGTGTGTTGTCGTGGCAGTTGGTGATCAAAGAAATAAAACAAAATAAAATCAATAAATAATAATGTCATAGACTTAAAGTCATACCTTTGAAGTCATAATGCATTGCAAGTGTTATTAGGGAATGTTGTGCTGTGTTTTCAAGCGCTTCAATGTGCTGCTCTGCAAGGTTTGGAGACAGCGGGTGCGTTCACGGAGATCATGAGCAGCCGGAGATCAAGAGCAGCCGCCGCAGGGGAGGGATACCATGGTAAATAGGTTACCTATTTACCATGGTATCTCTCCCCTGGGTGCGTTGTGTTTTCGTGAGCAATAATGCAGGAAAGCAGCGGGCGGGATGGCGAGCTTGTCCTGCTGCTCCAACACAAGCTACCTTAAGAGCCGGTATGATGCGGGCAATGGGTGAAGTTCGTCAGGAGTACTGCATAAAAAAAACGAGTGTGTTGTCGTGGCAGTTGGTGATCAAAGAAATAAAACAAAATAAAATAAATAAATAATAATGTCATAGACTTAAAGTCATACCTTTGAAGTCATAATGCATTGCAAGTGTTATTAGGGAATGTTGTGCTGTGTTTTCAAGCGCTTCAATGTGCTGCTCTGCAAGGTTTGGAGACAGCGGGTGCGTTCACGGAGATCATGAGCAGCCGGAGATCAAGAGCAGCCGCCGCAGGGGAGGGATACCATGGTAAATAGGTTACCTATTTACCATGGTATCTCTCCCCTGGGTGCGTTGTGTTTTCGTGAGCAATAATGCAGGAAAGCAGCGGGCGGGATGGCGAGCTTGTCCTGCTGCTCCAACACAAGCTACCTTAAGAGCCGGTACGATGCGGGCAATGGGTGAAGTTCGTCAGGAGTACTGCATAAAAAAACGAGTGTGTTGTCGTGGCAGTTGGTGATCAAAGAAATAAAACAAAATAAAATCAATAAATAATAATGTCATAGACTTAAAGTCATACCTTTGAAGTCATAATGCATTGCAAGTGTTATTAGGGAATGTTGTGCTGTGTTTTCAAGCGCTTCAATGTGCTGCTCTGCAAGGTTTGGAGACAGCGGGTGCGTTCACGGAGATCATGAGCAGCCGGAGATCAAGAGCAGCCGCCGCAGGGGAGGGATACCATGGTAAATAGGTTACCTATTTACCATGGTATCTCTCCCCTGGGTGCGTTGTGTTTTCGTGAGCAATAATGCAGGAAAGCAGCGGGCGGGATGGCGAGCTTGTCCTGCTGCTCCAACACAAGCTACCTTAAGAGCCGGTACGATGCGGGCAATGGGTGAAGTTCGTCAGGAGTACTGCATAAAAAAAACGAGTGTGTTGTCGTGGCAGTTGGTGATCAAAGAAATAAAACAAAATAAAATCAATAAATAATAATGTCATAGACTTAAAGTCATACCTTTGAAGTCATAACGCATTGCAAGTGTTATTAGGGAATGTTGTGCTGTGTTTTCAAGCGCTTCAATGTGCTGCTCTGCAAGGTTTGGAGACAGCGGGTGCGTTCACGGAGATCATGAGCAGCCGGAGATCAAGAGCAGCCGCCGCAGGGGAGGGATACCATGGTAAATAGGTTACCTATTTACCATGGTATCTCTCCCCTGGGTGCGTTGTGTTTTCGTGAGCAATAATGCAGGAAAGCAGCGGGCGGGATGGCGAGCTTGTCCTGCTGCTCCAACACAAGCTACCTTAAGAGCCGGTACGATGCGGGCAATGGGTGAAGTTCGTCAGGAGTACTGCGTAAAAAAAACGAGTGTGTTGTCGTGGCAGTTGGTGATCAAAGAAATAAAACAAAATAAAATCAATAAATAATAATGTCATAGACTTAAAGTCATACCTTTGAAGTCATAATGCATTGCAAGTGTTATTAGGGAATGTTGTGCTGTGTTTTCAAGCGCTTCAATGTGCTGCTCTGCAAGGTTTGGAGACAGCGGGTGCGTTCACGGAGATCATGAGCAGCCGGAGATCAAGAGCAGCCGCCGCAGGGGAGGGATACCATGGTAAATAGGTTACCTATTTACCATGGTATCTCTCCCCTGGGTGCGTTGTGTTTTCGTGAGCAATAATGCAGGAAAGCAGCGGGCGGGATGGCGAGCTTGTCCTGCTGCTCCAACACAAGCTACCTTAAGAGCCGGTACGATGCGGGCAATGGGTGAAGTTCGTCAGGAGTACTGCATAAAAAAACGAGTGTGTTGTCGTGGCAGTTGGTGATCAAAGAAATAAAACAAAATAAAATCAATAAATAATAATGTCATAGACTTAAAGTCATACCCTTGAAGTCATAATGCATTGCAAGTGTTATTAGGGAATGTTGTGCTGTGTTTTCAAGCGCTTCAATGTGCTGCTCTGCAAGGTTTGGAGACAGCGGGTGCGTTCACGGAGATCATGAGCAGCCGGAGATCAAGAGCAGCCGCCGCAGGGGAGGGATACCATGGTAAATAGGTTACCTATTTACCATGGTATCTCTCCCCTGGGTGCGTTGTGTTTTCGTGAGCAATAATGCAGGAAAGCAGCGGGCGGGATGGCGAGCTTGTCCTGCTGCTCCAACACAAGCTACCTTAAGAGCCGGTATGATGCGGGCAATGGGTGAAGTTCGTCAGGAGTACTGCATAAAAAAAACGAGTGTGTTGTCGTGGCAGTTGGTGATCAAAGAAATAAAACAAAATAAAATAAATAAATAATAATGTCATAGACTTAAAGTCATACCTTTGAAGTCATAATGCATTGCAAGTGTTATTAGGGAATGTTGTGCTGTGTTTTCAAGCGCTTCAATGTGCTGCTCTGCAAGGTTTGGAGACAGCGGGTGCGTTCACGGAGATCATGAGCAGCCGGAGATCAAGAGCAGCCGCCGCAGGGGAGGGATACCATGGTAAATAGGTTACCTATTTACCATGGTATCTCTCCCCTGGGTGCGTTGTGTTTTCGTGAGCAATAATGCAGGAAAGCAGCGGGCGGGATGGCGAGCTTGTCCTGCTGCTCCAACACAAGCTACCTTAAGAGCCGGTACGATGCGGGCAATGGGTGAAGTTCGTCAGGAGTACTGCATAAAAAAAACGAGTGTGTTGTCGTGGCAGTTGGTGATCAAAGAAATAAAACAAAATAAAATCAATAAATAATAATGTCATAGACTTAAAGTCATACCTTTGAAGTCATAACGCATTGCAAGTGTTATTAGGGAATGTTGTGCTGTGTTTTCAAGCGCTTCAATGTGCTGCTCTGCAAGGTTTGGAGACAGCGGGTGCGTTCACGGAGATCATGAGCAGCCGGAGATCAAGAGCAGCCGCCGCAGGGGAGGGATACCATGGTAAATAGGTTACCTATAGGTTACCTATTTACCATGGTATCTCTCCCCTGGGTGCGTTGTGTTTTCGTGAGCAATAATGCAGGAAAGCAGCGGGCGGGATGGCGAGCTTGTCCTGCTGCTCCAACACAAGCTACCTTAAGAGCCGGTACGATGCGGGCAATGGGTGAAGTTCGTCAGGAGTACTGCATAAAAAAACGAGTGTGTTGTCGTGGCAGTTGGTGATCAAAGAAATAAAACAAAATAAAATCAATAAATAATAATGTCATAGACTTAAAGTCATACCTTTGAAGTCATAACACATTGCAAGTGTTATTAGGGAATGTTGTGCTGTGTTTTCAAGCGCTTCAATGTGCTGCTCTGCAAGGTTTGGAGACAGCGGGTGCGTTCACGGAGATCATGAGCAGCCGGAGATCAAGAGCAGCCGCCGCAGGGGAGGGATACCATGGTAAATAGGTTACCTATTTACCATGGGTGCGTTGTGTTTTCGTGAGCAATAATGCAGGAAAGCAGCGGGCGGGATGGCGAGCTTGTCCTGCTGCTCCAACACAAGCTACCTTAAGAGCCGGTACGATGCGGGCAATGGGTGAAGTTCGTCAGGAGTACTGCATAAAAAAACGAGTGTGTTGTCGTGGCAGTTGGTGATCAAAGAAATAAAACAAAATAAAATCAATAAATAATAATGTCATAGACTTAAAGTCATACCTTTGAAGTCATAATGCATTGCAAGTGTTATTAGGGAATGTTGTGCTGTGTTTTCAAGCGCTTCAATGTGCTGCTCTGCAAGGTTTGGAGACAGCGGGTGCGTTCACGGAGATCATGAGCAGCCGGAGATCAAGAGCAGCCGCCGCAGGGGAGGGATACCATGGTAAATAGGTTACCTATTTACCATGGTATCTCTCCCCTGGGTGCGTTGTGTTTTCGTTGCGTTGTGTTTTCGTGAGCAATAATGCAGGAAAGCAGCGGGCGGGATGGCGAGCTTGTCCTGCTGCTCCAACACAAGCTACCTTAAGAGCCGGTACGATGCGGGCAATGGGTGAAGTTCGTCAGGAGTACTGCATAAAAAAAACGAGTGTGTTGTCGTGGCAGTTGGTGATCAAAGAAATAAAACAAAATAAAATCAATAAATAATAATATCATAGACTTAAAGTCATACCTTTGAAGTCATAATGCATTGCAAGTGTTATTAGGGAATGTTGTGCTGTGTTTTCAAGCGCTTCAATGTGCTGCTCTGCAAGGTTTGGAGACAGCGGGCAATGGGTGAAGGGCAATGGGTGAAGTTCGTCAGGAGTACTGCATAAAAAAAACGAGTGTGTTGTCGTGGCAGTTGGTGATCAAAGAAATAAAACAAAATAAAATCAATAAATAATAATGTCATAGATTTAAAGTCATACCTTTGAAGTCATAATGCATTGCAAGTGTTATTAGGGAATGTTGTGCTGTGTTTTCAAGCGCTTCAATGTGCTGCTCTGCAAGGTTTGGAGACAGCGGGTGCGTTCACGGAGATCATGAGCAGCCGGAGATCAAGAGCAGCCGCCGCAGGGGAGGGATACCATGGTAAATAGGTTACCTATCTCCGTGAACGCAGATTACCTAATAGGTTACCTATTTACCATGGTATCTCTCCCCTGGGTGCGTTGTGTTTTCGTGAGCAATAATGCAGGAAAGCAGCGGGCGGGATGGCGAGCTTGTCCTGCTGCTCCAACACAAGCTACCTTAAGAGCCGGTACGATGCTGGCAATGGGTGAAGTTCGTCAGGAGTACTGCATAAAAAAAAACGAGTGTGTTGTCGTGGCAGTTGGTGATCAAAGAAATAAAACAAAATAAAATCAATAAATAATAATGTCATAGACTTAAAGTCATACCTTTGAAGTCATAATGCATTGCAAGTGTTATTAGGGAATGTTGTGCTGTGTTTTCAAGCGCTTCAATGTGCTGCTCTGCAAGGTTTGGAGACAGCGGGTGCTTTCACGGAGATCATGAGCAGCCGGAGATCAAGAGCAGCCGCCGCAGGGGAGGGATACCATGGTAAATAGGTTACCTTATAATAATTTACCATGGTATCTCTCCCCTGGGTGCGTTGTGTTTTCGTGAGCAATAATGCAGGAAAGCAGCGGGCGGGATGGCGAGCTTGTCCTGCTGCTCCAACACAAGCTACCTTAAGAGCCGGTACGATGCGGGCAATGGGTGAAGTTCGTCAGGAGTACTGCATAAAAAAAACGAGTGTGTTGTCGTGGCAGTTGGTGATCAAAGAAATAAAACAAAATAAAATCAATAAATAATAATGTCATAGACTTAAAGTCATACCTTTGAAGTCATAATGCATTGCAAGTGTTATTAGGGAATGTTGTGCTGTGTTTTCAAGCGCTTCAATGTGCTGCTCTGCAAGGTTTGGAGACAGCGGGTGCTTTCACGGAGATCATGAGCAGCCGGAGATCAAGAGCAGCCGCCGCAGGGGAGGGATACCATGGTAAATAGGTTACCTATTTACCATGGTATCTCTCCCCTGGGTGCGTTGTGTTTTCGTGAGCAATAATGCAGGAAAGCAGCGGGCGGGATGGCGAGGTTGTCCTGCTGCTCCAACACAAGCTACCTTAAGAGCCGGTACGATGCGGGCAATGGGTGAAGTTCGTCAGGAGTACTGCATAAAAAAACGAGTGTGTTGTCGTGGCAGTTGGTGATCAAAGAAATAAAACAAAATAAAATCAATAAATAATAATGTCATAGACTTAAAGTCATACCTTTGAAGTCATAATGCATTGCAAGTGTTATTAGGGAATGTTGTGCTGTGTTTTCAAGCGCTTCAATGTGCTGCTCTGCAAGGTTTGGAGACAGCGGGTGCGTTCACGGAGATCATGAGCAGCCGGAGATCAAGAGCAGCCGCCGCAGGGGAGGGATACCATGGTAAATAGGTTACCTATTTACCATGGTATCTCTCCCCTGGGTGCGTTGTGTTTTCGTTGCGTTGTGTTTTCGTGAGCAATAATGCAGGAAAGCAGCGGGCGGGATGGCGAGCTTGTCCTGCTGCTCCAACACAAGCTACCTTAAGAGCCGGTACGATGCGGGCAATGGGTGAAGTTCGTCAGGAGTACTGCATAAAAAAAACGAGTGTTTTGTCGTGGCAGACAGCGGGTGCGTTCACGGAGATCATGAGCAGCCGGAGATCAAGAGCAGCCGCCGCAGGGGAGGGATACCATGGTAAATAGGTTACCTATTTACCATGGTATCTCTCCCCTGGGTGCGTTGTGTTTTCGTGAGCAATAATGCAGGAAAGCAGCGGGCGGGATGGCGAGCTTGTCCTGCTGCTCCAACACAAGCTACCTTAAGAGCCGGTACGATGCGGGCAATGGGTGAAGTTCGTCAGGAGAACTGCATAAAAAAAACGAGTGTGTTGTCGTGGCAGACAGCGGGTGCGTTCACGGAGATCATGAGCAGCCGGAGATCAAGAGCAGCCGCCGCAGGGGAGGGATACCATGGTAAATAGGTTACCTATTTACCATGGTATCTCTCCCCTGGGTGCGTTGTGTTTTCGTTGCGTTGTGTTTTCGTGAGCAATAATGCAGGAAAGCAGCGGGCGGGATGGCGAGCTTGTCCTGCTGCTCCAACACAAGCTACCTTAAGAGCCGGTACGATGCGGGCAATGGGTGAAGTTCGTCAGGAGTACTGCATAAAAAAAACGAGTGTGTTGTCGTGGCAGACAGCGGGTGCGTTCACGGAGATCATGAGCAGCCGGAGATCAAGAGCAGCCGCCGCAGGGGAGGGATACCATGGTAAATAGGTTACCTATTTACCATGGTATCTCTCCCCTGGGTGCGTTGTGTTTTCGTGAGCAATAATGCAGGAAAGCAGCGGGCGGGATGGCGAGCTTGTCCTGCTGCTCCAACACAAGCTACCTTAAGAGCCGGTACGATGCGGGCAATGGGTGAAGTTCGTCAGGAGAACTGCATAAAAAAAAACGAGTGTGTTGTCGTGGCAGACAGCGGGTGCGTTCACGGAGATCATGAGCAGCCGGAGATCAAGAGCAGCCGCCGCAGGGGAGGGATACCATGGTAAATAGGTTACCTATTTACCATGGTATCTCTCCCCTGGGTGCGTTGTGTTTTCGTTGCGTTGTGTTTTCGTGAGCAATAATGCAGGAAAGCAGCGGGCGGGATGGCGAGCTTGTCCTGCTGCTCCAACACAAGCTACCTTAAGAGCCGGTACGATGCGGGCAATGGGTGAAGTTCGTCAGGAGTACTGCATAAAAAAAACGAGTGTGTTGTCGTGGCAGACAGCGGGTGCGTTCACGGAGATCATGAGCAGCCGGAGATCAAGAGCAGCCGCCGCAGGGGAGGGATACCATGGTAAATAGGTTACCTATTTACCATGGTATCTCTCCCCTGGGTGCGTTGTGTTTTCGTGAGCAATAATGCAGGAAAGCAGCGGGCGGGATGGCGAGCTTGTCCTGCTGCTCCAACACAAGCTACCTTAAGAGCCGGTACGATGCGGGCAATGGGTGAAGTTCGTCAGGAGTACTGCATAAAAAAAACGAGTGTGTTGTCGTGGCAGTTGGTGATCAAAGAAATAAAACAAAATAAAATCAATAAATAATAATGTCATAGACTTAAAGTCATACCTTTGAAGTCATAATGCATTGCAAGTGTTATTAGGGAATGTTGTGCTGTGTTTTCAAGCGCTTCAATGTGCTGCTCTGCAAGGTTTGGAGACAGCGGGCAATGGGTGAAGGACAATGGGTGAAGTTCGTCAGGAGTACTGCATAAAAAAAACGAGTGTGTTGTCGTGGCAGTTGGTGATCAAAGAAATAAAACAAAATAAAATCAATAAATAATAATGTCATAGACTTAAAGTCATACCTTTGAAGTCATAATGCATTGCAAGTGTTATTAGGGAATGTTGTGCTGTGTTTTCAAGCGCTTCAATGTGCTGCTCTGCAAGGTTTGGAGACAGCGGGTGCGTTCACGGAGATCATGAGCAGCCGGAGATCAAGAGCAGCCGCCGCAGGGGAGGGATACCATGGTAAATAGGTTACCTATTTACCATGGTATCTCTCCCCTGGGTGCGTTGTGTTTTCGTGAGCAATAATGCAGGAAAGCAGCGGGCGGGATGGCGAGCTTGTCCTGCTGCTCCAACACAAGCTACCTTAAGAGCCGGTACGATGCGGGCAATGGGTGAAGTTCGTCAGGAGTACTGCATAAAAAAAAACGAGTGTGTTGTCGTGGCAGTTGGTGATCAAAGAAATAAAACAAAATAAAATCAATAAATAATAATGTCATAGACTTAAAGTCATACCTTTGAAGTCATAATGCATTGCAAGTGTTATTAGGGAATGTTGTGCTGTGTTTTCAAGCGCTTCAATGTGCTGCTCTGCAAGGTTTGGAGACAGCGGGTGCGTTCACGGAGATCATGAGCAGCCGGAGATCAAGAGCAGCCGCCGCAGGGGAGGGATACCATGGTAAATAGGTTACCTATTTACCATGGTATCTCTCCCCTGGTGCGTTGTGTTTTCGTGAGCAATAATGCAGGAAAGCAGCGGGCGGGATGGCGAGCTTGTCCTGCTGCTCCAACACAAGCTACCTTAAGAGCCGGTACGATGCGGGCAATGGGTGAAGTTCGTCAGGAGTACTGCATAAAAAAAAACGAGTGTGTTGTCGTGGCAGTTGGTGATCAAAGAAATAAAACAAAATAAAATCAATAAATAATAATGTCATAGACTTAAAGTCATACCTTTGAAGTCATAATGCATTGCAAGTGTTATTAGGGAATGTTGTGCTGTGTTTTCAAGCGCTTCAATGTGCTGCTCTGCAAGGTTTGGAGACAGCGGGTGCGTTCACGGAGATCATGAGCAGCCGGAGATCAAGAGCAGCCGCCGCAGGGGAGGGATACCATGGTAAATAGGTTACCTATTTACCATGGTATCTCTCCCCTGGGTGCGTTGTGTTTTCGTGAGCAATAATGCAGGAAAGCAGCGGGCGGGATGGCGAGCTTGTCCTGCTGCTCCAACACAAGCTACCTTAAGAGCCGGTACGATGCGGGCAATGGGTGAAGTTCGTCAGGAGTACTGCATAAAAAAAACGAGTGTGTTGTCGTGGCAGTTGGTGATCAAAGAAATAAAACAAAATAAAATCAATAAATTATAATGTCATAGACTTAAAGTCATACCTTTGAAGTCATAATGCATTGCAAGTGTTATTAGGGAATGTTGTGCTGTGTTTTCAAGCGCTTCAATGTGCTGCTCTGCAAGGTTTGGAGACAGCGGGTGCTTTCACGGAGATCATGAGCAGCCGGAGATCAAGAGCAGCCGCCGCAGGGGAGGGATACCATGGTAAATAGGTTACCTTATAATAATTTACCATGGTATCTCTCCCCTGGGTGCGTTGTGTTTTCGTGAGCAATAATGCAGGAAAGCAGCGGGCGGGATGGCGAGCTTGTCCTGCTGCTCCAACACAAGCTACCTTAAGAGCCGGTACGATGCGGGCAATGGGTGAAGTTCGTCAGGAGTACTGCATAAAAAAAACGAGTGTGTTGTCGTGGCAGTTGGTGATCAAAGAAATAAAACAAAATAAAATCAATAAATAATAATGTCATAGACTTAAAGTCATACCTTTGAAGTCATAATGCATTGCAAGTGTTATTAGGGAATGTTGTGCTGTGTTTTCAAGCGCTTCAATGTGCTGCTCTGCAAGGTTTGGAGACAGCGGGTGCTTTCACGGAGATCATGAGCAGCCGGAGATCAAGAGCAGCCGCCGCAGGGGAGGGATACCATGGTAAATAGGTTACCTTATAATAATTTACCATGGTATCTCTCCCCTGGGTGCGTTGTGTTTTCGTGAGCAATAATGCAGGAAAGCAGCGGGCGGGATGGCGAGCTTGTCCTGCTGCTCCAACACAAGCTACCTTAAGAGCCGGTACGATGCGGGCAATGGGTGAAGTTCGTCAGGAGTACTGCATAAAAAAAACGAGTGTGTTGTCGTGGCAGTTGGTGATCAAAGAAATAAAACAAAATAAAATCAATAAATAATAATGTCATAGACTTAAAGTCATACCTTTGAAGTCATAATGCATTGCAAGTGTTATTAGGGAATGTTGTGCTGTGTTTTCAAGCGCTTCAATGTGCTGCTCTGCAAGGTTTGGAGACAGCGGGTGCTTTCACGGAGATCATGAGCAGCCGGAGATCAAGAGCAGCCGCCGCAGGGGAGGGATACCATGGTAAATAGGTTACCTATTTACCATGGTATCTCTCCCCTGGGTGCGTTGTGTTTTCGTTGCGTTGTGTTTTCGTGAGCAATAATGCAGGAAAGCAGCGGGCGGGATGGCGAGCTTGTCCTGCTGCTCCAACACAAGCTACCTTAAGAGCCGGTACGATGCGGGCAATGGGTGAAGTTCGTCAGGAGTACTGCATAAAAAAAACGAGTGTGTTGTCGTGGCAGACAGCGGGTGCGTTCACGGAGATCATGAGCAGCCGGAGATCAAGAGCAGCCGCCGCAGGGGAGGGATACCATGGTAAATAGGTTACCTATTTACCATGGTATCTCTCCCCTGGGTGCGTTGTGTTTTCGTGAGCAATAATGCAGGAAAGCAGCGGGCGGGATGGCGAGCTTGTCCTGCTGCTCCAACACAAGCTACCTTAAGAGCCGGTACGATGCGGGCAATGGGTGAAGTTCGTCAGGAGAACTGCATAAAAAAAACGAGTGTGTTGTCGTGGCAGACAGCGGGTGCGTTCACGGAGATCATGAGCAGCCGGAGATCAAGAGCAGCCGCCGCAGGGGAGGGATACCATGGTAAATAGGTTACCTATTTACCATGGTATCTCTCCCCTGGGTGCGTTGTGTTTTCGTTGCGTTGTGTTTTCGTGAGCAATAATGCAGGAAAACAGCGGGCGGGATGGCGAGCTTGTCCTGCTGCTCCAACACAAGCTACCTTAAGAGCCGGTACGATGCGGGCAATGGGTGAAGTTCGTCAGGAGTACTGCATAAAAAAAACGAGTGTGTTGTCGTGGCAGACAGCGGGTGCGTTCACGGAGATCATGAGCAGCCGGAGATCAAGAGCAGCCGCCGCAGGGGAGGGATACCATGGTAAATAGGTTACCTATTTACCATGGTATCTCTCCCCTGGGTGCGTTGTGTTTTCGTGAGCAATAATGCAGGAAAGCAGCGGGCGGGATGGCGAGCTTGTCCTGCTGCTCCAACACAAGCTACCTTAAGAGCCGGTACGATGCGGGCAATGGGTGAAGTTCGTCAGGAGTACTGCATAAAAAAAACGAGTGTGTTGTCGTGGCAGTTGGTGATCAAAGAAATAAAACAAAATAAAATCAATAAATAATAATGTCATAGACTTAAAGTCATACCTTTGAAGTCATAATGCATTGCAAGTGTTATTAGGGAATGTTGTGCTGTGTTTTCAAGCGCTTCAATGTGCTGCTCTGCAAGGTTTGGAGACAGCGGGTGCTTTCACGGAGATCATGAGCAGCCGGAGATCAAGAGCAGCCGCCGCAGGGGAGGGATACCATGGTAAATAGGTTACCTTATAATAATTTACCATGGTATCTCTCCCCTGGGTGCGTTGTGTTTTCGTGAGCAATAATGCAGGAAAGCAGCGGGCGGGATGGCGAGCTTGTCCTGCTGCTCCAACACAAGCTACCTTAAGAGCCGGTACGATGCGGGCAATGGGTGAAGTTCGTCAGGAGTACTGCATAAAAAAAACGAGTGTGTTGTCGTGGCAGTTGGTGATCAAAGAAATAAAACAAAATAAAATCAATAAATAATAATGTCATAGACTTAAAGTCATACCTTTGAAGTCATAATGCATTGCAAGTGTTATTAGGGAATGTTGTGCTGTGTTTTCAAGCGCTTCAATGTGCTGCTCTGCAAGGTTTGGAGACAGCGGGTGCTTTCACGGAGATCATGAGCAGCCGGAGATCAAGAGCAGCCGCCGCAGGGGAGGGATACCATGGTAAATAGGTTACCTATTTACCATGGTATCTCTCCCCTGGGTGCGTTGTGTTTTCGTGAGCAATAATGCAGGAAAGCAGCGGGCGGGATGGCGAGGTTGTCCTGCTGCTCCAACACAAGCTACCTTAAGAGCCGGTACGATGCGGGCAATGGGTGAAGTTCGTCAGGAGTACTGCATAAAAAAACGAGTGTGTTGTCGTGGCAGTTGGTGATCAAAGAAATAAAACAAAATAAAATCAATAAATAATAATGTCATAGACTTAAAGTCATACCTTTGAAGTCATAATGCATTGCAAGTGTTATTAGGGAATGTTGTGCTGTGTTTTCAAGCGCTTCAATGTGCTGCTCTGCAAGGTTTGGAGACAGCGGGTGCGTTCACGGAGATCATGAGCAGCCGGAGATCAAGAGCAGCCGCCGCAGGGGAGGGATACCATGGTAAATAGGTTACCTATTTACCATGGTATCTCTCCCCTGGGTGCGTTGTGTTTTCGTTGCGTTGTGTTTTCGTGAGCAATAATGCAGGAAAGCAGCGGGCGGGATGGCGAGCTTGTCCTGCTGCTCCAACACAAGCTACCTTAAGAGCCGGTACGATGCGGGCAATGGGTGAAGTTCGTCAGGAGAACTGCATAAAAAAAACGAGTGTGTTGTCGTGGCAGACAGCGGGTGCGTTCACGGAGATCATGAGCAGCCGGAGATCAAGAGCAGCCGCCGCAGGGGAGGGATACCATGGTAAATAGGTTACCTATTTACCATGGTATCTCTCCCCTGGGTGCGTTGTGTTTTCGTTGCGTTGTGTTTTCGTGAGCAATAATGCAGGAAAGCAGCGGGCGGGATGGCGAGCTTGTCCTGCTGCTCCAACACAAGCTACCTTAAGAGCCGGTACGATGCGGGCAATGGGTGAAGTTCGTCAGGAGTACTGCATAAAAAAACGAGTGTGTTGTCGTGGCAGACAGCGGGTGCGTTCACGGAGATCATGAGCAGCCGGAGATCAAGAGCAGCCGCCGCAGGGGAGGGATACCATGGTAAATAGGTTACCTATTTACCATGGTATCTCTCCCCTGGGTGCGTTGTGTTTTCGTGAGCAATAATGCAGGAAAGCAGCGGGCGGGATGGCGAGCTTGTCCTGCTGCTCCAACACAAGCTACCTTAAGAGCCGGTACGATGCGGGCAATGGGTGAAGTTCGTCAGGAGTACTGCATAAAAAAAACGAGTGTGTTGTCGTGGCAGTTGGTGATCAAAGAAATAAAACAAAATAAAATCAATAAATAATAATGTCATAGACTTAAAGTCATACCTTTGAAGTCATAATGCATTGCAAGTGTTATTAGGGAATGTTGTGCTGTGTTTTCAAGCGCTTCAATGTGCTGCTCTGCAAGGTTTGGAGACAGCGGGCAATGGGTGAAGGGCAATGGGTGAAGTTCGTCAGGAGTACTGCATAAAAAAAAACGAGTGTGTTGTCGTGGCAGTTGGTGATCAAAGAAATAAAACAAAATAAAATCAATAAATAATAATGTCATAGACTTAAAGTCATACCTTTGAAGTCATAATGCATTGCAAGTGTTATTAGGGAATGTTGTGCTGTGTTTTCAAGCGCTTCAATGTGCTGCTCTGCAAGGTTTGGAGACAGCGGGTGCGTTCACGGAGATCATGAGCAGCCGGAGATCAAGAGCAGCCGCCGCAGGGGAGGGATACCATGGTAAATAGGTTACCTATTTACCATGGTATCTCTCCCCTGGGTGCGTTGTGTTTTCGTGAGCAATAATGCAGGAAAGCAGCGGGCGGGATGGCGAGCTTGTCCTGCTGCTCCAACACAAGCTACCTTAAGAGCCGGTACGATGCGGGCAATGGGTGAAGTTCGTCAGGAGTACTGCATAAAAAAAAACGAGTGTGTTGTCGTGGCAGTTGGTGATCAAAGAAATAAAACAAAATAAAATCAATAAATAATAATGTCATAGACTTAAAGTCATACCTTTGAAGTCATAATGCATTGCAAGTGTTATTAGGGAATGTTGTGCTGTGTTTTCAAGCGCTTCAATGTGCTGCTCTGCAAGGTTTGGAGACAGCGGGTGCGTTCACGGAGATCATGAGCAGCCGGAGATCAAGAGCAGCCGCCGCAGGGGAGGGATACCATGGTAAATAGGTTACCTATTTACCATGGTATCTCTCCCCTGGTGCGTTGTGTTTTCGTGAGCAATAATGCAGGAAAGCAGCGGGCGGGATGGCGAGCTTGTCCTGCTGCTCCAACACAAGCTACCTTAAGAGCCGGTACGATGCGGGCAATGGGTGAAGTTCGTCAGGAGTACTGCATAAAAAAAAACGAGTGTGTTGTCGTGGCAGTTGGTGATCAAAGAAATAAAACAAAATAAAATCAATAAATAATAATGTCATAGACTTAAAGTCATACCTTTGAAGTCATAATGCATTGCAAGTGTTATTAGGGAATGTTGTGCTGTGTTTTCAAGCGCTTCAATGTGCTGCTCTGCAAGGTTTGGAGACAGCGGGTGCTTTCACGGAGATCATGAGCAGCCGGAGATCAAGAGCAGCCGCCGCAGGGGAGGGATACCATGGTAAATAGGTTACCTATTTACCATGGTATCTCTCCCCTGGGTGCGTTGTGTTTTCGTGAGCAATAATGCAGGAAAGCAGCGGGCGGGATGGCGAGGTTGTCCTGCTGCTCCAACACAAGCTACCTTAAGAGCCGGTACGATGCGGGCAATGGGTGAAGTTCGTCAGGAGTACTGCATAAAAAAACGAGTGTGTTGTCGTGGCAGTTGGTGATCAAAGAAATAAAACAAAATAAAATCAATAAATAATAATGTCATAGACTTAAAGTCATACCTTTGAAGTCATAATGCATTGCAAGTGTTATTAGGGAATGTTGTGCTGTGTTTTCAAGCGCTTCAATGTGCTGCTCTGCAAGGTTTGGAGACAGCGGGTGCGTTCACGGAGATCATGAGCAGCCGGAGATCAAGAGCAGCCGCCGCAGGGGAGGGATACCATGGTAAATAGGTTACCTATCTCCGTGAACGCAGATTACCTAATAGGTTACCTATTTACCATGGTATCTCTCCCCTGGGTGCGTTGTGTTTTCGTGAGCAATAATGCAGGAAAGCAGCGGGCGGGATGGCGAGCTTGTCCTGCTGCTCCAACACAAGCTACCTTAAGAGCCGGTACGATGCGGGCAATGGGTGAAGTTCGTCAGGAGTACTGCATAAAAAAAAAACGAGTGTGTTGTCGTGGCAGTTGGTGATCAAAGAAATAAAACAAAATAAAATCAATAAATAATAATGTCATAGACTTAAAGTCATACCTTTGAAGTCATAATGCATTGCAAGTGTTATTAGGGAATGTTGTGCTGTGTTTTCAAGCGCTTCAATGTGCTGCTCTGCAAGGTTTGGAGACAGCGGGCAATGGGTGAAGGGCAATGGGTGAAGTTCGTCAGGAGTACTGCATAAAAAAAACGAGTGTGTTGTCGTGGCAGTTGGTGATCAAAGAAATAAAACAAAATAAAATCAATAAATTATAATGTCATAGACTTAAAGTCATACCTTTGAAGTCATAATGCATTGCAAGTGTTATTAGGGAATGTTGTGCTGTGTTTTCAAGCGCTTCAATGTGCTGCTCTGCAAGGTTTGGAGACAGCGGGTGCTTTCACGGAGATCATGAGCAGCCGGAGATCAAGAGCAGCCGCCGCAGGGGAGGGATACCATGGTAAATAGGTTACCTTATAATAATTTACCATGGTATCTCTCCCCTGGGTGCGTTGTGTTTTCGTGAGCAATAATGCAGGAAAGCAGCGGGCGGGATGGCGAGCTTGTCCTGCTGCTCCAACACAAGCTACCTTAAGAGCCGGTACGATGCGGGCAATGGGTGAAGTTCGTCAGGAGTACTGCATAAAAAAAACGAGTGTGTTGTCGTGGCAGTTGGTGATCAAAGAAATAAAACAAAATAAAATCAATAAATAATAATGTCATAGACTTAAAGTCATACCTTTGAAGTCATAATGCATTGCAAGTGTTATTAGGGAATGTTGTGCTGTGTTTTCAAGCGCTTCAATGTGCTGCTCTGCAAGGTTTGGAGACAGCGGGTGCTTTCACGGAGATCATGAGCAGCCGGAGATCAAGAGCAGCCGCCGCAGGGGAGGGATACCATGGTAAATAGGTTACCTATTTACCATGGTATCTCTCCCCTGGGTGCGTTGTGTTTTCGTGAGCAATAATGCAGGAAAGCAGCGGGCGGGATGGCGAGGTTGTCCTGCTGCTCCAACACAAGCTACCTTAAGAGCCGGTACGATGCGGGCAATGGGTGAAGTTCGTCAGGAGTACTGCATAAAAAAACGAGTGTGTTGTCGTGGCAGTTGGTGATCAAAGAAATAAAACAAAATAAAATCAATAAATAATAATGTCATAGACTTAAAGTCATACCTTTGAAGTCATAATGCATTGCAAGTGTTATTAGGGAATGTTGTGCTGTGTTTTCAAGCGCTTCAATGTGCTGCTCTGCAAGGTTTGGAGACAGCGAGTGCGTTCACGGAGATCATGAGCAGCCGGAGATCAAGAGCAGCCGCCGCAGGGGAGGGATACCATGGTAAATAGGTTACCTATTTACCAAGGTATCTCTCCCCTGGGTGCGTTGTGTTTTCGTTGCGTTGTGTTTTCGTGAGCAATAATGCAGGAAAGCAGCGGGCGGGATGGCGAGCTTGTCCTGCTGCTCCAACACAAGCTACCTTAAGAGCCGGTACGATGCGGGCAATGGGTGAAGTTCGTCAGGAGTACTGCATAAAAAAAACGAGTGTGTTGTCGTGGCAGACTTCGGGTGCGTTCACGGAGATCATGAGCAGCCGGAGATCAAGAGCAGCCGCCGCAGGGGAGGGATACCATGGTAAATAGGTTACCTATTTACCATGGTATCTCTCCCCTGGGTGCGTTGTGTTTTCGTGAGCAATAATGCAGGAAAGCAGCGGGCGGGATGGCGAGCTTGTCCTGCTGCTCCAACACAAGCTACCTTAAGAGCCGGTACGATGCGGGCAATGGGTGAAGTTCGTCAGGAGAACTGCATAAAAAAAACGAGTGTGTTGTCGTGGCAGACAGCGGGTGCGTTCACGGAGATCATGAGCAGCCGGAGATCAAGAGCAGCCGCCGCAGGGGAGGGATACCATGGTAAATAGGTTACCTATTTACCATGGTATCTCTCCCCTGGGTGCGTTGTGTTTTCGTGAGCAATAATGCAGGAAAGCAGCGGGCGGGATGGCGAGCTTGTCCTGCTGCTCCAACACAAGCTACCTTAAGAGCCGGTACGATGCGGGCAATGGGTGAAGTTCGTCAGGAGTACTGCATAAAAAAAAACGAGTGTGTTGTCGTGGCAGTTGGTGATCAAAGAAATAAAACAAAATAAAATCAATAAATAATAATGTCATAGACTTAAAGTCATACCTTTGAAGTCATAATGCATTGCAAGTGTTATTAGGGAATGTTGTGCTGTGTTTTCAAGCACTTCAATGTGCTGCTCTGCAAGGTTTGGAGACAGCGGGTGCGTTCACGGAGATCATGAGCAGCCGGAGATCAAGAGCAGCCGCCGCAGGGGAGGGATACCATGGTAAATAGGTTACCTATTTACCATGGTATCTTTCCCCTGGGTGCGTTGTGTTTTGGTGAGCAATAATGCAGGAAAGCAGCGGGCGGGATGGCGAGCTTGTCCTGCTGCTCCAACACAAGCTACCTTAAGAGCCGGTACGATGCGGGCAATAGGTGAAGTTCGTCAGGAGTACTGCATAAAAAAACGAGTGTGTTGTCGTGGCAGTTGGTGATCAAAGAAATAAAACAAAATAAAATCAATAAATAATAATGTCATAGACTTAAAGTCATACCTTTGAAGTCATAATGCATTGCAAGTGTTATTAGGGAATGTTGTGCTGTGTTTTCAAGCGCTTCAATGTGCTGCTCTGCAAGGTTTGGAGACAGCGGGTGCGTTCACGGAGATCATGAGCAGCCGGAGATCAAGAGCAGCCGCCGCAGGGGAGGGATACCATGGTAAATAGGTTACCTATTTACCATGGTATCTCTCCCCTGGGTGCGTTGTGTTTTCGTGAGCAATAATGCAGGAAAGCAGCGGGCGGGATGGCGAGCTTGTCCTGCTGCTCCAACACAAGCTACCTTAAGAGCCGGTACGATGCGGGCAATGGGTGAAGTTCGTCAGGAGTACTGCATAAAAAAACGAGTGTGTTGTCGTGGCAGTTGGTGATCAAAGAAATAAAACAAAATAAAATCAATAAATAATAATGTCATAGACTTAAAGTCATACCTTTGAAGTCATAATGCATTGCAAGTGTTATTAGGGAATGTTGTGCTGTGTTTTCAAGCGCTTCAATGTGCTGCTCTGCAAGGTTTGGAGACAGCGGGTGCGTTCACGGAGATCATGAGCAGCCGGAGATCAAGAGCAGCCGCCGCAGGGGAGGGATACCATGGTAAATAGGTTACCTATTTACCATGGTATCTCTCCCCTGGGTGCGTTGTGTTTTCGTGAGCAATAATGCAGGAAAGCAGCGGGCGGGATGGCGAGCTTGTCCTGCTGCTCCAACACAAGCTACCTTAAGAGCCGGTACGATGCGGGCAATGGGTGAAGTTCGTCAGGAGTACTGCATAAAAAAAAACGAGTGTGTTGTCGTGGCAGTTGGTGATCAAAGAAATAAAACAAAATAAAATCAATAAATAATAATGTCATAGACTTAAAGTCATACCTTTGAAGTCATAATGCATTGCAAGTGTTATTAGGGAATGTTGTGCTGTGTTTTCAAGCACTTCAATGTGCTGCTCTGCAAGGTTTGGAGACAGCGGGTGCGTTCACGGAGATCATGAGCAGCCGGAGATCAAGAGCAGCCGCCGCAGGGGAGGGATACCATGGTAAATAGGTTACCTATTTACCATGGTATCTCTCCCCTGGGTGCGTTGTGTTTTCGTGAGCAATAATGCAGGAAAGCAGCGGGCGGGATGGCGAGCTTGTCCTGCTGCTCCAACACAAGCTACCTTAAGAGCCGGTACGATGCGGGCAATGGGTGAAGTTCGTCAGGAGTACTGCATAAAAAAACGAGTGTGTTGTCGTGGCAGTTGGTGATCAAAGAAATAAAACAAAATAAAATCAATAAATAATAATGTCATAGACTTAAAGTCATACCTTTGAAGTCATAATGCATTGCAAGTGTTATTAGGGAATGTTGTGCTGTGTTTTCAAGCGCTTCAATGTGCTGCTCTGCAAGGTTTGGAGACAGCGGGTGCGTTCACGGAGATCATGAGCAGCCGGAGATCAAGAGCAGCCGCCGCAGGGGAGGGATACCATGGTAAATAGGTTACCTATTTACCATGGTATCTCTCCCCTGGGTGCGTTGTGTTTTCGTGAGCAATAATGCAGGAAAGCAGCGGGCGGGATGGCGAGCTTGTCCTGCTGCTCCAACACAAGCTACCTTAAGAGCCGGTACGATGCGGGCAATGGGTGAAGTTCGTCAGGAGTACTGCATAAAAAAACGAGTGTGTTGCCGTGGCAGTTGGTGATCAAAGAAATAAAACAAAATAAAATCAATAAATAATAATGTCATAGACTTAAAGTCATACCTTTGAAGTCATAATGCATTGCAAGTGTTATTAGGGAATGTTGTGCTGTGTTTTCAAGCGCTTCAATGTGCTGCTCTGCAAGGTTTGGAGACAGCGGGTGCGTTCACGGAGATCATGAGCAGCCGGAGATCAAGAGCAGCCGCCGCAGGGGAGGGATACCATGGTAAATAGGTTACCTATTTACCATGGTATCTCTCCCCTGGGTGCGTTGTGTTTTCGTGAGCAATAATGCAGGAAAGCAGCGGGCGGGATGGCGAGCTTGTCCTGCTGCTCCAACACAAGCTACCTTAAGAGCCGGTACGATGCGGGCAATGGGTGAAGTTCGTCAGGAGTACTGCATAAAAAAACGAGTGTGTTGTTGTGGCAGTTGGTGATCAAAGAAATAAAACAAAATAAAATCAATAAATAATAATGTCATAGACTTAAAGTCATACCTTTGAAGTCATAATGCATTGCAAGTGTTATTAGGGAATGTTGTGCTGTGTTTTCAAGCGCTTCAATGTGCTGCTCTGCAAGGTTTGGAGACAGCGGGTGCGTTCACGGAGATCATGAGCAGCCGGAGATCAAGAGCAGCCGCCGCAGGGGAGGGATAAATAGGTAAATAGGTTACCTATTTACCATGGTATCTCTCCCCTGGGTGCGTTGTGTTTTCGTGAGCAATAATGCAGGAAAGCAGCGGGCGGGATGGCGAGCTTGTCCTGCTGCTCCAACACAAGCTACCTTAAGAGCCGGTACGATGCGGGCAATGGGTGAAGTTCGTCAGGAGTACTGCATAAAAAAACGAGTGTGTTGTCGTGGCAGTTGGTGATCAAAGAAATAAAACAAAATAAAATCAATAAATAATAATGTCATAGACTTAAAGTCATACCTTTGAAGTCATAATGCATTGCAAGTGTTATTAGGGAATGTTGTGCTGTGTTTTCAAGCACTTCAATGTGCTGCTCTGCAAGGTTTGGAGACAGCGGGTGCGTTCACGGAGATCATGAGCAGCCGGAGATCAAGAGCAGCCGCCGCAGGGGAGGGATACCATGGTAAATAGGTTACCTATTTACCATGGTATCTCTCCCCTGGGTGCGTTGTGTTTTCGTGAGCAATAATGCAGGAAAGCAGCGGGCGGGATGGCGAGCTTGTCCTGCTGCTCCAACACAAGCTACCTTAAGAGCCGGTACGATGCGGGCAATGGGTGAAGTTCGTCAGGAGTACTGCATAAAAAAAAACGAGTGTGTTGTCGTGGCAGTTGGTGATCAAAGAAATAAAACAAAATAAAATCAATAAATAATAATGTCATAGACTTAAAGTCATACCTTTGAAGTCATAATGCATTGCAAGTGTTATTAGGGAATGTTGTGCTGTGTTTTCAAGCGCTTCAATGTGCTGCTCTGCAAGGTTTGGAGACAGCGGGTGCGTTCACGGAGATCATGAGCAGCCGGAGATCAAGAGCAGCCGCCGCAGGGGAGGGATACCATGGTAAATAGGTTACCTATTTACCATGGTATCTCTCCCCTGGGTGCGTTGTGTTTTCGTGAGCAATAATGCAGGAAAGCAGCGGGCGGGATGGCGAGCTTGTCCTGCTGCTCCAACACAAGCTACCTTAAGAGCCGGTACGATGCGGGCAATGGGTGAAGTTCGTCAGGAGTACTGCATAAAAAAACGAGTGTGTTGTCGTGGCAGTTGGTGATCAAAGAAATAAAACAAAATAAAATCAATAAATAATAATGTCATAGACTTAAAGTCATACCTTTGAAGTCATAATGCATTGCATGTGTTATTAGGGAATGTTGTGCTGTGTTTTCAAGCGCTTCAATGTGCTGCTCTGCAAGGTTTGGAGACAGCGGGTGCGTTCACGGAGATCATGAGCAGCCGGAGATCAAGAGCAGCCGCCGCAGGGGAGGGATACCATGGTAAATAGGTTACCTATTTACCATGGTATCTCTCCCCTGGGTGCGTTGTGTTTTCGTGAGCAATAATGCAGGAAAGCAGCGGGCGGGATGGCGAGCTTGTCCTGCTGCTCCAACACAAGCTACCTTAAGAGCCGGTACGATGCGGGCAATGGGTGAAGTTCGTCAGGAGTACTGCATAAAAAAAAACGAGTGTGTTGTCGTGGCAGTTGGTGATCAAAGAAATAAAACAAAATAAAATCAATAAATAATAATGTCATAGACTTAAAGTCATACCTTTGAAGTCATAATGCATTGCAAGTGTTATTAGGGAATGTTGTGCTGTGTTTTCAAGCGCTTCAATGTGCTGCTCTGCAAGGTTTGGAGACAGCGGGTGCGTTCACGGAGATCATGAGCAGCCGGAGATCAAGAGCAGCCGCCGCAGGGGAGGGATACCATGGTAAATAGGTTACCTATTTACCATGGTATCTCTCCCCTGGGTGCGTTGTGTTTTCGTGAGCAATAATGCAGGAAAGCAGCGGGCGGGATGGCGAGCTTGTCCTGCTGCTCCAACACAAGCTACCTTAAGAGCCGGTACGATGCGGGCAATGGGTGAAGTTCGTCAGGAGTACTGCATAAAAAAACGATTGTGTTGTCGTGGCAGTTGGTGATCAAAGAAATAAAACAAAATAAAATCAATAAATAATAATGTCATAGACTTAAAGTCATACCTTTGAAGTCATAATGCATTGCAAGTGTTATTAGGGAATGTTGTGCTGTGTTTTCAAGCGCTTCAATGTGCTGCTCTGCAAGGTTTGGAGACAGCGGGTGCGTTCACGGAGATCATGAGCAGCCGGAGATCAAGAGCAGCCGCCGCAGGGGAGGGATACCATGGTAAATAGGTTACCTATTTACCATGGTATCTCTCCCCTGGGTGCGTTGTGTTTTCGTGAGCAATAATGCAGGAAAGCAGCGGGCGGGATGGCGAGCTTGTCCTGCTGCTCCAACACAAGCTACTTTAAGAGCCGGTACGATGCGGGCAATGGGTGAAGTTCGTCAGGAGTACTGCATAAAAAAACGAGTGTGTTGTCGTGGCAGTTGGTGATCAAAGAAATAAAACAAAATAAAATCAATAAATAATAATGTCATAGACTTAAAGTCATACCTTTGAAGTCATAATGCATTGCAAGTGTTATTAGGGAATGTTGTGCTGTGTTTTCAAGCGCTTCAATGTGCTGCTCTGCAAGGTTTGGAGACAGCGGGTGCGTTCACGGAGATCAAGAGCAGCCGGAGATCAAGAGCAGCCGCCGCAGGGGAGGGATACCATGGTAAATAGGTTACCTATTTACCATGGTATCTCTCCCCTGGGTGCGTTGTGTTTTCGTGAGCAATAATGCAGGAAAGCAGCGGGCGGGATGGCGAGCTTGTCCTGCTGCTCCAACACAAGCTACCTTAAGAGCCGGTACGATGCGGGCAATGGGTGAAGTTCGTCAGGAGTACTGCATAAAAAAAACGAGTGTGTTGTCGTGGAAGTTGGTGATCAAAGAAATAAAACAAAATAAAATCAATAAATAATAATGTCATAGACTTAAAGTCATACCTTTGAAGTCATAATGCATTGCAAGTGTTATTAGGGAATGTTGTGCTGTGTTTTCAAGCACTTCAATGTGCTGCTCTGCAAGGTTTGGAGACAGCGGGTGCGTTCACGGAGATCATGAGCAGCCGGAGATCAAGAGCAGCCGCCGCAGGGGAGGGATACCATGGTAAATAGGTTACCTATTTACCATGGTATCTCTCCCCTGGGTGCGTTGTGTTTTCGTGAGCAATAATGCAGGAAAGCAGCGGGCGGGATGGCGAGCTTGTCCTGCTGCTCCAACACAAGCTACCTTAAGAGCCGGTACGATGCGGGCAATGGGTGAAGTTCGTCAGGAGTACTGCATAAAAAAAAACGAGTGTGTTGTCGTGGCAGTTGGTGATCAAAGAAATAAAACAAAATAAAATCAATAAATAATAATGTCATAGACTTAAAGTCATACCTTTGAAGTCATAATGCATTGCAAGTGTTATTAGGGAATGTTGTGCTGTGTTTTCAAGCGCTTCAATGTGCTGCTCTGCAAGGTTTGGAGACAGCGGGTGCGTTCACGGAGATCATGAGCAGCCGGAGATCAAGAGCAGCCGCCGCAGGGGAGGGATACCATGGTAAATAGGTTACCTATTTACCATGGTATCTCTCCCCTGGGTGCGTTGTGTTTTCGTGAGCAATAATGCAGGAAAGCAGCGGGCGGGATGGCGAGCTTGTCCTGCTGCTCCAACACAAGCTACCTTAATAGCCGGTACGATGCGGGCAATGGGTGAAGTTCGTCAGGAGTACTGCATAAAAAAAAACGAGTGTGTTGTCGTGGCAGTTGGTGATCAAAGAAATAAAACAAAATAAAATCAATAAATAATAATGTCATAGACTTAAAGTCATACCTTTGAAGTCATAATGCATTGCAAGTGTTATTAGGGAATGTTGTGCTGTGTTTTCAAGCACTTCAATGTGCTGCTCTGCAAGGTTTGGAGACAGCGGGTGCGTTCACGGAGATCATGAGCAGCCGGAGATCAAGAGCAGCCGCCGCAGGGGAGGGATACCATGGTAAATAGGTTACCTATTTACCATGGTAAATAGGTTACCTATTTACCATGGTATCTCTCCCCTGGGTGCGTTGTGTTTTCGTGAGCAATAATGCAGGAAAGCAGCGGGCGGGATGGCGAGCTTGTCCTGCTGCTCCAACACAAGCTACCTTAAGAGCCGGTACGATGCGGGCAATGGGTGAAGTTCGTCAGGAGTACTGCATAAAAAAAAACGAGTGTGTTGTCGTGGCAGTTGGTGATCAAAGAAATAAAACAAAATAAAATCAATAAATAATAATGTCATAGACTTAAAGTCATACCTTTGAAGTCATAATGCATTGCAAGTGTTATTAGGGAATGTTGTGCTGTGTTTTCAAGCGCTTCAATGTGCTGCTCTGCAAGGTTTGGAGACAGCGGGTGCGTTCACGGAGATCATGAGCAGCCGGAGATCAAGAGCAGCCGCCGCAGGGGAGGGATACCATGGTAAATAGGTTACCTATTTACCATGGTATCTCTCCCCTGGGTGCGTTGTGTTTTCGTGAGCAATAATGCAGGAAAGCAGCGGGCGGGATGGCGAGCTTGTCCTGCTGCTCCAACACAAGCTACCTTAAGAGCCGGTACGATGCGGGCAATGGGTGAAGTTCGTCAGGAGTACTGCATAAAAAAAAACGAGTGTGTTGTCGTGGCAGTTGGTGATCAAAGAAATAAAACAAAATAAAATCAATAAATAATAATGTCATAGACTTAAAGTCATACCTTTGAAGTCATAATGCATTGCAAGTGTTATTAGGGAATGTTGTGCTGTGTTTTCAAGCGCTTCAATGTGCTGCTCTGCAAGGTTTGGAGACAGCGGGTGCGTTCACGGAGATCATGAGCAGCCGGAGATCAAGAGCAGCCGCCGCAGGGGAGGGATACCATGGTAAATAGGTTACCTATTTACCATGGTATCTCTCCCCTGGGTGCGTTGTGTTTTCGTGAGCAATAATGCAGGAAAGCAGCGGGCGGGATGGCGAGCTTGTCCTGCTGCTCCAACACAAGCTACCTTAAGAGCCGGTACGATGCGGGCAATGGGTGAAGTTCGTCAGGAGTACTGCATAAAAAAACGAGTGTGTTGTCGTGGCAGTTGGTGATCAAAGAAATAAAACAAAATAAAATCAATAAATAATAATGTCATAGACTTAAAGTCATACCTTTGAAGTCATAATGCATTGCATGTGTTATTAGGGAATGTTGTGCTGTGTTTTCAAGCGCTTCAATGTGCTGCTCTGCAAGGTTTGGAGACAGCGGGTGCGTTCACGGAGATCATGAGCAGCCGGAGATCAAGAGCAGCCGCCGCAGGGGAGGGATACCATGGTAAATAGGTTACCTATTTACCATGGTATCTCTCCCCTGGGTGCGTTGTGTTTTCGTGAGCAATAATGCAGGAAAGCAGCGGGCGGGATGGCGAGCTTGTCCTGCTGCTCCAACACAAGCTACCTTAAGAGCCGGTACGATGCGGGCAATGGGTGAAGTTCGTCAGGAGTACTGCATAAAAAAACGAGTGTGTTGTCGTGGCAGTTGGTGATCAAAGAAATAAAACAAAATAAAATCAATAAATAATAATGTCATAGACTTAAAGTCATACCTTTGAAGTCATAATGCATTGCAAGTGTTATTAGGGAATGTTGTGCTGTGTTTTCAAGCGCTTCAATGTGCTGCTCTGCAAGGTTTGGAGACAGCGGGTGCGTTCACGGAGATCATGAGCAGCCGGAGATCAAGAGCAGCCGCCGCAGGGGAGGGATACCATGGTAAATAGGTTACCTATTTACCATGGTATCTCTCCCCTGGGTGCGTTGTGTTTTCTTGAGCAATAATGCAGGAAAGCAGCGGGCGGGATGGCGAGCTTGTCCTGCTGCTCCAACACAAGCTACCTTAAGAGCCGGTACGATGCGGGCAATGGGTGAAGTTCGTCAGGAGTACTGCATAAAAAAAACGAGTGTGTTGTCGTGGCAGTTGGTGATCAAAGAAATAAAACAAAATAAAATCAATAAATAATAATGTCATAGACTTAAAGTCATACCTTTGAAGTCATAATGCATTGCAAGTGTTATTAGGGAATGTTGTGCTGTGTTTTCAAGCGCTTCAATGTGCTGCTCTGCAAGGTTTGGAGACAGCGGGTGCGTTCACGGAGATCATGAGCAGCCGGAGATCAAGAGCAGCCGCCGCAGGGGAGGGATACCATGGTAAATAGGTTACCTATTTACCATGGTATCTCTCCCCTGGGTGCGTTGTGTTTTCGTGAGCAATAATGCAGGAAAGCAGCGGGCGGGATGGCGAGCTTGTCCTGCTGCTCCAACACAAGCTACCTTAAGAGCCGGTACGATGCGGGCAATGGGTGAAGTTCGTCAGGAGTACTGCATAAAAAAACGAGTGTGTTGTCGTGGCAGTTGGTGATCAAAGAAATAAAACAAAATAAAATCAATAAATAATAATGTCATAGACTTAAAGTCATACCTTTGAAGTCATAATGCATTGCAAGT